>NC_064644.1:397932169-399274669 GCF_023864345.2 Schistocerca serialis cubense
AGTTTCTGTGGCTCTTCAGTGTAAAAATCTTCTAGCAACTATCTACTGTTAACTGATTCTTTCCAATTTGTGTCATTAACTGTGTGGTTAAATAGACTTCATGATACAGTTCTGCATAACTTCCAGTCGCACTGGTAGACACTTATATCGAAGGAAGCATGATAATAAACTGGGGAATTTTTTTAGTGAACAGGAAAAAAGATTTATTTGGAACTGATATTCTGGAGGAATGTAAGGAGGAAATGAATATTAAAAATTATTGAAACAATTGATTTTTAAGAAGTAGCTTTGACAAGAGAGTTTGGAGCTGTGCTTGGTTGCTGGAACTCCAAGATGACATATTCAGAAAAATGGTGCAACATCTAAATCGATAGACTCGTAGTTGAAAGGAGAGGGTTTCAAATTCCTGGCTTGCTATCCAGATTTAGGTTTTGCATGGTTTGCTCGAAAAAAGAAGGCTGATATTTCATACTCCATTCTTGTCCAATGAAAACATGTACTCTGTCTCTAATGATCACTGTTGTCAGGATGTCAAACGATTATCTTCTTTCCAAGAAAATAGTAAGTAGTTCCCATTTAGAATATGAACATTATATATCCAGGAAAGTGGCATGGCTCCGAGGCACTGGAACCTCCATTAAGTATCCTTGACATTGGTTTCATGTAGTTTCTCTATACATCACTTCAGTGGAATACTCTCTCTCTCTCTCTCTCTCTCTCTCTCTCTCACACACACACACACACACACACACACACACACACAGACGACTGCCAACTCTGGCAGCTAGGGCCAGAATACAACTTTCAGGTGAGATGGAAGCAGCAGTCTGGAGAGGGTGGGGAAGGGGAAGGGATAATAGTGTATAGGTGGCGGGAGAGAGGGCACAGAGACCGGAGGTTTTGGGCAGGGAGGTAGGGAAAAAAGGAGAGCAGCAGGGAAAGATGGTGGGTGCGTTGGCAGGGGGGTGGCAAATAAAGAGGGTGAGAGATGAGAATTGGGAGGATATGATAGAAAAGAGAGGCTGGAAACTGTTGGGTGAAGGATGTGGGGAATGAGTGTTACCATAGGTTGAGGCCAGGATAATTATGGGAGTGCAGAATGTGTTGTAAGTATAACTCCCATTTGCATAGTTCAGAAATGCTTTTGGTGGAGAGGAGGCTCCAGATGGCTTGAGTAGTGAAGCAACCACTGAAGTCATACACGTCATGTTAAGCTGCACGTTGTGCAACAGGGTGGTCTACTGTGCTCTTGGCCACAGTTTGGCAGTGGTCCTTTACCCAGTGAACAACTGGTTGGTAGTCATACCAATATAAAAAGCTGTGTAGTGATTCCAGGAGAGCTGGTAAATGACATGGCAGCTTTCACAAGTGACCCAGCCCCTGGTGGAGAAGGATAAACCTGTGATAGGACTGGAATAGGAAGTGCTGGGTGGGTGGATTAGGCAGGTCTTGCACCTGGGTCTTCCACAGGGATATGATGCTTGTAGCAAGGGGTTGTGATTGGGAGTGGCCTAGAGATTGACAAGGATGTTGTGGAAGTTGGGTGGGCAATGGCACACCACTTCAGGATGGGTGGGAAGTATCTGGGGTAGGATGTTCCTCATTTCAGGGCATGATGATAGGTAATCAAAGCTGTAGCAAAGAATGTGGTTCAATTGTTCCAATCCAAAGAGGTACTGGCTGATGAAAGAGAGGGGGGGGGGGGGGCACTCCCCTGTGGCCTGTTCTTCGGGTGGTGTAAGGATCGAGGGTGTGAGGAGAAAGGCACATGAGATTTGTTTGCAGACTACGTCTGGGATATAGTGCCTCTCAGTGAAGGCCTTGGAGAGACATCAGCATATTGGGGAAGGGAGCTCTAGAGCAAAGCTGTATGAGAAGGACTTTTGGGTTTGAAAGGGATGACAGCTGTCAAAATGCAGCTACTGTTGGCGGTTGATAGGTTTAATATGGACAGAAGTGTTGATGGAGCCATCAGAGTGGTGGTCATCAATGTCTAGGTAGGTGGCATCTGGGTTGAGGAGGACCAGGTGAAGCGGATGGGAGAGAAGGTATTGTGGTTGTGAAGGAATGCAGATAGGGTGTCTGGGCTCCTCCATCCAGATCATGGAGGTATTATCAATGAACCTGAACCAGACTAGGTGTCTATGACATTTTGGGAGGTTGGGCCAACCTGTTTATGGGCCATCCAGAGGAGAACTTCCTAGCCTGTCTGCAATTTAATATGTAATCTTTACATTAGGTAGCAATCTATCTTTTTCCTACGTTGTTGATATTCTTAACTGGAGTTTCCTCTGTTTAATTTTACCAAACAGCATTTCTTCCATCCTATAACCCCGTATGTTTTTCTTTTTTAGCTTCTCTATAACACTACTCTTTTCACTGTCTCTTCTTTCCTGCCTCCAAATCACATCTACTTCCAAGCCATATTTTGTCAGCAATCGTCCACACACAACACAGGCTTTGTGACTTCAGGATTGTTGATGCAGCATCTGATGCCCCAGATTCTTTCCTCCAATATTTGTACAGTAATTATATTTATTCCTATTGATCTGACTTCACCCCTCACCCTGATGTGCTTTAGTGTTTTATTTTCGAAATCTGCCCATTCCCCACGAACTTCTGATCCTCAACCTAACCCATCACCCCTCCCCCTCTCTTCCCTTATTACATATCGCGCAACACACACACAAACGAACACACCTCATTCGTTCCTTTCCTCTCACGTTTCTGTATGTTTTTAATGTATTTACGCCTTCTTTTATGTGGTTTCACGTATTTTTGTGTACTATTTGTATGTATTAGTGCATGTTTTTGCTTGTCTTGGTGTATTTCTTACACATCTTTTCTGTCATCCAGCTCCTGTCACAGCCATTTCCCTGTTATTCCCATGTTCTTTGCACCAATCCTACCACAATGGACCCCTGCTCCATCTTTCTGCAACAGTTCAGAAAAGTATCCCTTTCCCTGGCTAAAACCCATCCCACATCCTATTTCTCAAATGCTGTCTAAACCATCCCCACAAATGGCCTAACCATAAAAATTCCTTTCTCTGGATAGCAGCCCACCTTTCACAGTGACATTCACCATTTCACATTCTGCCAGTCCCTGGCCCTCACAAACCTGATTCTGGAAAACCACATCTCCATGACACAGACATCCCAGAACCATCTCTGCTCCCTCCTTAGGATACTACTACTACTATGCAATCCTTGCTTCATCCATCACTTCTCTGAAATTGAATCCCTTGCTCTCCACCTCCATAAATATCCAACCCATATCGTATCCAAGGTGTTCCTCCTTGTCCACCTCTCAAAGCACATAAACATTTTCTCGCTGATCTTTTCAACTTGCCACATTCCCCAAAAATCCCTATCAACACTCCACCAAATCCAGAGCCAAAACTTTCCCATAACACTATTTTCAGGGTTGCCACAAGTTCTGAAAATCTGGGAAATTTGGAAAAAAAGCACTGGAAAAATCTCTTAGCATGAAATAGTTTGTTTACTGAGATGGCATGCTTCATCACTGACCGGACGCAGCTGAGTACGTGTGCCACTTCCTGACTCTCATTCTTACTGCTTCTACCCACTCCACCCCTCCTCTCCATTTGCAGTCAATGCTACCACCACTATTTGTTGCTAGCCTAGCAGCTGCACGAGGCAGGGCAGCATGAGGAGTGGTTTGGTTGCATGTGGTTCTCAGAGCTTGTTGACGCAGTGGCCAGAGGCAATGGTCATGTGTGAATAAGTTGTGTCTGAGTGATTGTGTGAATGTGTGTGTGCTCTCTCTTTCTGACAAAGGCTATGGCCAAATTTTAACTGTGAGAGAGTGATTGTCTTTTCTATGTGTGTGTCTGTGGCTCAGCAATCATCTTTACTGTGAGTTGCTACATTCTGATTAGTATTGATTCTCAGAATATTTGCGCAAGTTATCTGTTGCATGGGTGGTCACTGAGCTCTCATTTCATCAACATGGTGTCTGTGACATGTGAATAGCTGGCTACACGAGTGGACTTCCACGACGGGCCAAAGCCACAGGCCATTTCTGTGGGTATCTCTAATGGATCAGGCCTGCCAATCTGAAGCCCATAATTTCCCACTATGGTGTGGGACCTGCCTGTCAGATCTAGTATCGCTGATCTGCCCACAGGGTGGGTCTGTCAGTGTGTGGTGTAATGTGGAGGATTTTCATTGTTTATCTATGGACCCAAGCACCTCGGCAGGCCAGAAGCCATAGGCGATTGATTTCAGGAACTGTGACTGTCTCACTGCAAGTACATTGTACAGTGCGGCATTTTATAGACATTCTATTTATTCTAGTACATTTTGGCACTTTGAAAGTAGTTTATATATTAGAAAGCAAGGACGATAAGAAAAAGAAAATTGTGGCAGTCACTGGCAGTTTGTACACTATGTACTCATATATTTCTTGAAAGAAAAATCACACAATGCTTGTAGAATAATAGACATAACACAGTGAGTAATAACCGACTATAACGAACATAGTAGAACCAACATTTTATTCGCGGTCACCTACAGCTTTGGTTTACACAACTCGTCCCCACCTTACACATTTCTTTCAAGAGATCTACTTTCTTCTGAGGTTATTTCTGAAAGCAGTGAAGGTATTTTAGATCTGTCTTGCGACTCCAACAAAATGCGTACCTTTGTCACCAAATGTTCTTCGCTTTATTGAAATAAAATATCACCAGTGGTCCTAATGAAACATATATATCATTTGGCTTGCTTTCTCCATCTAGCAGTTCATTACACAAGATGTTGATGTTAGTACTTAAGATTTTTGCTCGCATGTTTAAAAATACAAATGTCCTTACATTTTTTTGTCAACTTATGTCTTTGAGATCTCAAAATTTGTCAGGGAAAAATGCTAAAACTTGTCGGGAAATCAGGGAATTTCACTTGGGAAAACTTGTGGCAACCCTGGTTTTTAACATCTCCACCAAAACCCTCAGTTCCACCGAGGTTTCAGTCATATCCAGAGGCCTCATCTTCAGCCCTACACTCAATTTTAACCATGCTGGACTTGTCAAAGTTCTCCTGTCCATCTCCCAATCTCTTCAATGGAAGCCCATCTGCCCCTTTAACCAGGACTAACCTAATTCCAGCACTGAACACTGCCTCTCCCAGTTTATACCAGCATCCAACCATCCAACTGTACACAAGTCAAAACAAATTTTGCCCTAATTACCCTACCTGCTCACAAAGGTTCCACCGCTGTTATTATGAACTGCAATAACTACCTGGTAAAAGGCCTCCACCAATTATCTGACTCCTCTACCTGTAAACTCTGGAAGAGTGATCCCACCATAGAAGCCTAACACAGCCTCCAGTTCCTGCTTAAAGCCTTAGGCCCTTCCCAGAACCTTTCCCCTGCATTCATTTCCCTCCTCACCCCTTTGATACCCTGCACATCCACATTCTACACGCTCCCCAGAATCCACAAACCCAGCCATTGTGGCTGGTTGTTGTGCCCCCACTGAAAGAATTTAGCCCTGATTGACCGACACCTCCAACAAATTGCCCGTAATCTAGCTTTCCACTACGTCTTACTAACTTTATCCTAAACCACTACTACTACTACTCCTTTCAAGGGAAGGTATACAAACAAATCTGCAGTACAGGCATGGGCATCCACATGGTACCCTCCTATGCCAACCTGTTTATGAGCCATCTAGAGGAGACCTTCCTAGCCTCCCAGAACACCAAACGCCTAGTCTGGTTCAAGTTCATTGACGATAACCCCATGATCTGGACTCAGGGCCGACACACCCTATCCTCATTCCTTCACAGCCTCAACACTTCCTCTCCCATGCACTTCTCCTGGTCTTCCTCAATCCAGGTGCCAAATTTCTAGGCTTTGACATCCTCCTCTCTGATTACTCCCTTTCGACAGCTGTCATCCCTTTCACACCAAAAATAACTCCCATAACCCCCCCCCCCCCCCCCCAAGGGGGACCCAAGCTATTGCAGCCCTTTTTTCCTTCCCAGGCTGCTTTTCCTTCACCGTGCCTCTCCCTCTCCATCCTTGTTCTTTCCCCTCTCTCGGTGTTGTTATTTAAGTCAAGCTGGCTATCCACCTAGTTCCCTACATTCCATGCGATTTGGTTCCTCTTGCCTGCTCTCTCTCCTCATTTTTGGCATTTTGGTCCCCCCCCCCCCCCCTTGGGGTTTGACGTCCACTTCGAAATTTCCTGTCTTTAGTGTGAGCCATGTCGGGAAGAACTCCGTCCCTAGTGTCTACAGCATGGAGTCATCTCCCCCTCCCCTTCTTCCTTCCCCTCTTCCTGTCCTGCTGTAGCTGTGTTTCATCCCAAGACAGTGAGCCTGGCCCTCCTCCCAGGGCATAGCCAGGGAAGGAAAGGCTGCTGGGTCATACAAAGCAGCATTCAATGACCCTTTACCATTCAAAGAGACAGCCATTTGAGAGTGGTCAGATCAACAGGTCATAAGCAGTCCATGTGGTGGGATTGCTACCTACCCATCGGGCTGAGCCCCCTGACAGCACAGGGATCACACTACTGATACTTGAGCTGTTGCCTCTCCATGTATGCCAAGCAGGGGGTGCTTGTCATCATGGAGCACTGGAACTCCCGGCGGCAACAGCCGCGATGCCAATTGGCTGTTGCTGTAGCTGGGTGGCATCCATGGGGAGACTGCCTGATCAGAGTGGGTGGTATCAGGGCAGACGCTTGGCGCATGAAGCATATCAAGCTGCAAAAATCTGACCACTCTCAAATGGCTGTCTCTTCAAATGGTAAAGGGTCATTGAATGCTGCTTCGTATGACACAGCAGCCTTCCCTTCCCTGGCTACACCTTGGGAGGAGGGCGAGGCTCACTGTCTGAGGATGAAACACTTCCCCACTACCTTGTCTCCACTAGGACGGATGGGGACACATTCATCACCACAAAGCCATTGTTTTTTGTGGAGAATGTCGAGGATAAGTTTGGTGAAGTGGAGTATGTCAGTAAGATGTGCTCAGGCTGCCTGTTGATCAAAGCTGCTTCTACTGCCCAATCTGCAGCTCTTTGTGCTTGTGATCATGTTGGCAATATCCCAGTGTCTCTTACCCCTCACCAGTCTCTGAATATGGTCCAGGGAGTTATTTTTCACAGGGACCTCATCCTGCAAACTGATCAGGAGCTCCGGGCTGATTGGGAGCAACGCAGTGTTTATTTTGTTTGGTGTATGCAGAAGGGTCATAAAGACAACTGCATCGATACCCACCTTCAGTATGGCTTTCAAGGGAGATACCATTCCATAGAAGATCAAGGTAATGTGCTACAGATGTGATATGAAGCCATACATCCCACCGCTCATGAGATGCTTTTGGTGCTTGTCTTTTGGGCATATGTCTTTCTGCTGCATGGCAGACCCTTTGTGTAGTGACTGCAGGACACCCACTACATAAGGGAAGCCCTGTGTTCCGCCTGTGTGTGTCAATTGTTGTGACTGCCACTGTCCTCACTCACCAGATTGCCCAGCTTACAAGAGAGAAAAGAAGATTCGAGATCACAAGTCCTGCATTGCCTGTCTTATGCTGAGGCTCACCGAAAATATGACTGACCCAGTCAGACTCACTTTCTTCAACTTTCGCTTCTGTTACATCTTTTCCCCCTCCTACCTCTTCCTGACCACAACCCCGTCCCCCAATCCCCTCCCTCTCCCTTGCAGTTCCCATGCCCTCCCCTCTGGGTGCCGCTCCCTCACTGCCAGTGATAGGTCTCCCTCCATTATGATCCCTCCTCCCAAAGTCTCTCAGGCGAGAAGCCTAGTACGACAACTCTGCCACGAGATGCACTGCCTGTGTGCCCCAAGGTCACCTGCTCTCTTTCGGTTCCAGATCTTGCACAACTTGTTCTCCCTCTGTGCACTGCCCCCCCCCTCCCCCCCCCCCCCCACCTCCACCTCCAAAAGAGAAGAACAATAAACACAAGTCTCAGGAGAAAACCTCCATGGAGCCCCTAGGGCTGTCATCACACCCCCCACAACCTGAATCTGCTGTCTTATCTATGGATGTCACCCCATCCTTGTCAGTGATGACCACTGACCATATGACATGACCTCCCCAGTTTCTTTGTCTAACCTGGACTCTCACCACAAGATAATCCAGTTTGACTGTAGTGGATATTATCATCATCTTTGCGAAATACACCACCTTACTTCCTCTTCCTTCTCGCTCTTTAAGAAATTTTCTTCCATGATGACCATTTTCCCCACATTTCGTGGTTATCGGGCATTCTGCTGGAACCAGACCTGGGACAGCATCTGAAGTCATCTGCACTTTGGTTCGCAATGATGTCATTAGTAACTGGATTCCCTTTGTACCAACATGGAAGCAATAGTGGTTAGAGTGCAAACGACCCCAGCAATCACTGTTTGCAATGTCTACCTCCCACCAGGTTGGCCACTTCCATACATTGAACTGTCTACCTTAATACAGCAATTCCCACCCACGTATCTCCCTGAGGATTTTAGTGCACACCACCCCATGTGGGGGAGTACCATTTCAGTGGCTAGGGGTCTTCTAATTGACCAACTTATTACAGACTTTGATTTGTGTCTCCTCAATGATGGTTCCTCTACCCACTTCAGTGCTGCTCATGGCATCTTCAGTGCTATCGATCTCATGATCTCCTCACCTGCTCTCATGGCTTCCCTACATTGGTCACTGCATGATGACTACTTTCCAGTGATTTTATTGTTCCCTGCTGCTGCCAGGCAGACAGGCCCCCACATTGGGAATTCCACAGGGCCAATTGGCCTGTATATACGTCTACTGTGCACTTCAACACCTCCCTCTCGAATTCCTTTGATGTAGTCATACAAGGCATCTCTGTCACTATTTTTCATGCTGCTGGCACTGCTGTTCCCCCTATTCACAGGTCCCCTTCATCATCAATCTGTATTGTAGTGGACCAAGACTGTAGCAGTCACTGTCCAGGACTGTCGACGGGTGCTGCAGCAATTTAAACGACATCCTTCACTGCCCAATCTTATCACTTTTAAGCATCTCCATGCTAAGGCTCGCTACTTTATTAAGCAGAGTAAAAAGGAATACTGGGAGCACTACATTTCTTTCCTGGGGATGTTTGCCTCTTCATTGCAGGCTTGGTCCAAGTTACGTTGCCTTCTGGGCCATCAGCAACAATCAACTGTCCAGGGTCTTATCCTCCTGGGTGCTCTGTGCATTGATCCATCGGTCCTGCAGAAAATTTCGTGAGACACTTTGCGACAGCATTGCCCTCCTCTTCCTATCCTGCTACCTTTTGTCCGGCAGAAACCCCCTCTGTTTCAACCCCCACCAACCAGAACCCTATAATGAACCCTTCACTGAATAGGAATTCTTGCAGGTTCTTATCTTTTCACATGACACAGCCCAAGGCCCGGATTCCATCCACAACCAGATGATCTAACACTTGGAGTTATCCAAAGGCAACAACTACTCAAGGTCTTCAACTGCATTTGGCTCACGGATGCCTTTCCCTCACAATGGTGAAACAGTATAGTTATCCCCATCCTGAAGCCAACGTCTCTCGACAGCTACCGGCTGATTAGCCTGACAAACACACTTTGTAAATTGCTCGAGAGAATGGTTAGTTTACGATTATGTTGGATGCTTGAATCTCAGTGCCTTTTGTCCCCAAATCAGTATGGCTTCTGGGAAGGACTATCTGCAACTGACCACATATTCAGATTGGAAACAGCAATCAGCAGGCTTTTATTCACCTCCGACACCTTGTCGCAGTCTTCTTTGACCTACATAAGGCATAATACAAGCTTGGTACCATCAGATTTTAGGATCCTCCATGACTGGGGCTTTCGTGGCCAACTTAAGATTTTTACCTGCGAGTTTTTATCCCACTGGCTCTTCCAGGTTCGAGTTAGCACTTCACTCAGCACCCCTCTGGTTTAGGAGAATGATATCCCACAGGGTTTTGTGCTACGTGTCACACTCTTCCTCATAGCCACCAACGGGCTTGTAACCTCTGTAGTGCCTCTGGTTGCCATGGCATTGTTCATCGATGATTTTTGCATCTGGTGTAGCTCTCACTCGATAGCTTTTGCGAATCCTGGCTACAAGGCACCATCCGACGGGCCTCTGCATGGGCCCTCTCCCATGGCTTCCAGTTTTCTTCCTCAAAAACACAGGTTATGCATTTTTACTGTGGACCTATGGTACATCCTGATCCAAAACTTTATTAGGCAACCAGTGCCTAGATGTTGTAGCACAGTCTTCTTTCTTGGGACTTATTTTTTATATAAAGCTGACGTGGCTGCTCCTTATTCGCCACCTGAAGACAATGTGCATGCAGAAGCTTAATGCTCTCCACCTCCTGGCCCACATATTTTTGAGTTGCAGACAGTGCTACTCTTCTCCACATTTACCGTGCTCTGGTCTTGTCCAGACTAGATATGTTAGTCAGGTTTTTCGCTCAGCAGCTCCTTCCACTCTGAAAATACTACACCCTGTTTACCACTGTGGGGTGCATCTGGCTGTTGGTGCCTTTCACACTAGTCGCATTGACAGTCTCTTCACAGAAGCAGTGATCTACCCCCCCGCCCCCCCTTCTCCACAAATACGAGGGATGTCTCCCTCCTGATACCCCATCCACGGGTGGGATTGCCAGTTCGCATACATCCCACTGCCCCCTGTCAAGAGCTCCATCTTCATTCACTGGAATGTTCCCCTTGTATTTCCTTCCTCTGCCCCTCCCCTGTGGACAATGCCTAGATCACAGATTAGGACTGACCTATTCCAGGGTCATAAGGTCTGACGCCTGTATGATCTTCCGGCATCTTGTACATTCCATCCTTTCTGAGTTCCAGGGTGCTATTGTCTTCTACACTCTAAGACGATAGATAAGGCGGGATATGCCTTCACGTCTCTTACTGACTTATAACACCATTTATTGCCGGGATCATGTAGTGTGTTGACAGCAGAGCTCCTGGCCATTAACAGGGTCCTCCGTTTTGTTACTCAGGCCTCCCTCCACCGTGTTTTAATACATACCAACTCAATGAGCAGCCTGCAGGCTATAGACCAATGCTACTCTTTGTCACTCTTTGGTCTCTGCTATCCAGGACCTTCTCTCTGCCCTTGGCCACTCCACCTGCTCATTTGTCTTCCTCTGGGTACCAAGTCACATGAGCGTCCCAGAGATGAACTGGCTGACTGTTTGGCTAGAGAAGCAGATACTGACTCCCCATTACTTTTCATGGTTCCGGCTGCAGATATGCGAATCTACATCAAGTCTCTCTTTGCCTGAAAGTGTAATGACATCTGGTGTGCTACTGCTCTCAGTAGTAAACTCCACACCATCAAGATAACTACTGTGGTTGGCACTCTTCCTTCCGATCCTCTCATAAGAAATCCACTGTCTTATGCCATCTAAGCATTGGTAATACCAGGCTCACCCATTGTTTCCTCGTGCGTAATGAGCCACCCCCATAATGTGACTGTGGAGCCAGATTGACAGTATCTCAAATATTGGTGGAATGTCCCCTTCTTTTGACCCTTTGTATTACATATAGTCATCCAGATTCATTATCTTTAACATTAACAGACAATCCACGGATGGTTGAACTGGTCTCCAGTTTTCTCCGTGAAAGTGGTTTTTATTTTCAGATATAAGGTTTTGCTTTACTCCTGGAGTAGGGGCAGGGTGGTTTCGGTTGGGGCCTCTCGTCATGTCTGGGAACCATGACCACTCTGCCATGCAAAGACCACTCTTTTATCTCTCTGTTTTTCCAGTTTTTAGATTTGGTATACCCTTTTGTGCCTTTGACTGTGTGTGTTTTAACTTCATAATTTTATAATTTGACCCCTCTGACTGGATCCGTCCAGTTTTAGAGAACCCTCCCTCATCCGAAAGTAATTTTGGAATTGTGGGACTGATGACCTTGCAGTTTAGTCACATAACCCCCCACCCCCTTCCTACTCAGTTAATCAATCAATCAACCAATCAACCCATACAGCCTGGCTATCTGAGAACTGCATATATGCAGTGCCAAGAACTCCTTTCCCCAGTATGCTGAGAGTCTCACCAAGGCCTTCACAGACAGGCACTATCCCCCCAGTCTGGAAACAAATATCCCATGCCATTTACCCTCTTACCCCCAATCCTCACACCACCCCAAAGAACCAGCCACAAGTGTCCCCTTCATCACCCCAGACTCGAACAACTGAACCACATTCTTCACCAGGGCTTTGATTACCTATCAAAATGCCCTGAAATGAGGGACATCCTACATGAGATACATCCCACCCCTCCTAAAGTGGTGTTCCACCACCCACCCAACCTCCACAACATCCTAGTCCATCCCTATGCTACTTACAAACCCAGCCCATTGCCACAAGGATCATATCCCTGTGGAAGACCCAGGTTCAGAACCTGTTCAATCCACCCACCCAGCACTTCCTATTCCAGTCCTTTCACAGGACAAGAAGGGAAAAACAAATGATCTAAAGAAAGCTCTGGGTTACCTAGATGAGACCAACACAAATGAAATGTGGTAGACATCCCAGAGATTGCCTGTTTTACCTCAACAGCCATCCAGCATGGGCTCACCTTGACATTCAAGGTTTTTTCTTAACCCTTTAAGTGACAAAATGTCCCCCTCCCCCAGCAGAACAATGCAATACGTGTAGTTGTCTTAGGAAATAACAATGAATAACTACACAATTTATTATATATTTGTAAGTATACCATCAGATATGGGATGGTAAATATTCATACTTATGAATCAGGAGAAAGACAATTATAAATGGTAATTCCAGTAGTGTGTGTATCTATTTACCAGTGTCACTTACAGGATTAATTAAGTTATTTGCATTTTAACTACCGTAGTGGGTAAACCATAATCTTTGCTGACAATGATACACAGTGTTTCACCATTGTGCTCCCCAGAAAGTATGCTCACAGCTTATAGCTGTAGAGGATTGGCAGCACTCACTATTGACCAACTCAAAATCTTTGGTTCATAAAACTCGTACCCAGCCAAGATTGTTCAAGTTATCAGAGGTGGAATCCCTAAAAAGTATCATTTAACTGTTGATGAGTTCATTTCAAAAATAACCTCATCACTGTTTTTGGCCTTCACAATTTTGGTGCATTCAGGTAGCCATTGATAAAACCCACAGTATCCTTAATCAATTATAGCAAAAGCAATATTTCAAACTATGGAAAATCCAGGTTGGAATATCAACAATTACAGAAAGGTTAGATTGCTACTAACTGTAAAGATGACACACTGAGTTGCAGAAAGGCACAACGAAAAGACTGTTACACATTAAACAATCAGCCAAAGCCTTCATCAGAAAAGAAACACACACAATATGGTGGTTTCTGGCGACTAGAGGAAGCAAGCGGTACTGGTGTGCAAGACTCACACGTCCCCTTCATTATTGGACTTACTTGGAGGTGCTTTGCCGATCTTCTTCTCAGGATAGCCAGCTGCGACGGTCTGCCCAACTTCTTCTCTGAAGATATGATGCTGTTTGGTGAAATTTTCTCTACTCTTAAAATGATTGCGTACACTCAGAATACTTTTAAATCAACCCTCCTATATTTCACTTCCACAAACATAACACTACATAACAGTTTCACATCAATGAATCATATTTCGTAAATCCAATGACTTCCGGTCCATCAGAAACTATTGATTACTTTTACAATAAATACAGTTCCAAAAATCTCTCAAGGCTCTCACCAATCCACCATACGCACCTTTAGAGAGTGTCAGGAAGTAAGTAAGTAAGTAAAAGTGTCTGTCTTTTCTTTTCTGTTTGACAATTCAATTGTTCCTAATAATGACTGACATAGCATCGTCACAGATTAAGATGCGCTTGTTCCTAGCGCTGGTCATGTAACTTCTGTGACGAGTGAGGCAACCACTTGCCCGTGCCGACCAACCATTCAGCTTGTGGCATTCTCTTGACACACATCCACCCTGCACACACAGAAAACCAGCAAGATAGACACACTCTCGTTTTTCATGCTCATACGTAAAATATAGGGTGTTCGATGCGATGGAAAGCAGAGGGTCTCTAGAATTTGTGTCGAAATTCTCAAGGCACTATATAGGGTAGACACTCTCCCATTTTCCACACTCGACGTAAAATATCAGGTGTTAAAGCTGAATGTGCAAGTCTTGTGCCCGCCTGTGACCTGTGAAGTGTTATTAATGTCACTGTGATCAATGATTTATAATTAATAATGAAAAATTACAACTGTACAAAATTCAACATTGATTGTTCTGAATAAGGTAGGCAATAAAGCTTCAAAAGTGTTGAAATAATTACTTTTCCTTAAGTTATTCATGGAATTTTCTGGAATGTGTCAACTTTCAATGTCATTTACTCAAAACTAACATTTTGTTCCTGAAATCCCTTGGCTTCTAAGGGTCTCAAAAGATTTGTGTTTTTTCTTACATATACATCTATTCTCTGCAAAGCACTGTGAAGTGAATTAGGTCCCATTGTACCAGTTATTAGGGTTCTTCCTGTCCCATTCATGTACAGGAAGAATGCTTACTTGAATGCCTGTGTGTGTGTGTGTGGGGGGGGGGGGGGGGGGGAGGGGGGGCTGCTGTAATTATTCTAATCTTATCCTAATGATTCCTATGCCAGTGGTACGTAGAGGTTTGTAGTATATTCCTAGAGTCATCGTTTACAGCAGATACCTGAAACTTTGTCAGTAGACTTTCTGCTTACAGCTGTCTTCAAGAGAGTGCCAATTCCATTCTTTCAACATCTCAGAGACACTCTCCCACATGTCAAACAAGCCTGTGACCATTTGTGCTGCTGTTCTCTGTTTACTTTCAGTACCCCAGTTGCACAAGTGGTTTGTCAGCAATCTTTTTTGTAGTCTCAATGCATTTCCCCAATATTTTACCAATCAACCAAAGTCTACCACTCACTTTATCCAAGACAGACTATGTTATCATTCCATTTGATATCCCCACAAAGTGCTACACTCACGTATTTGTATGAGGCGGCCAATACCAACAGTGACTCACTATTATAGTCATAAGATACTATATTTTTAATCTTTGCACCCATCTGAAATCTTATCAAGATCTTATTGAATATTTACGCACCTTTATTCAGACACTACTACATTATAGATAACTGCATCATCTGCAAAAAGCCTGACATTACTATTGTCTGCAAAGTCATTAATATACAACATGAACAGCAAGGGTCCCAACATATTTTCCTGAGGCACACCTGAAGTTACTTCTACATCTGACAATGACTCACCATCCAAGGTAACACGCTGTGTCCTCGCTACCAAAAAGTCATCAATCCAGTCGTAAATTAAACTTGATAGCCCATATGACTGAACTTCAGACAATAAGTGCAGGTGTGTGGTACGGAGTCAAATGCTCTTTGTAAGTCAAGAAATACTGCTTCTACCTGCCTGCCTTGATCCAAAGCTTTCAGTATGTCATGTGAGAAAAGTGTGATGTTTTTGAAATCGTGCTGGTTGGAGTTCTGTTCAAGATACATCATTATGTTTGAGCCCAGAGAATATTCTAAAATTCTACAAAAAATCAATATCAAAGGTATTGGTCAGTAGTTTTGTGGATCACTTCTACTACCCTTCTTGTAGACAGGTGTTACCTGTGCTTTCTTCCAACTACTGAGCATGGTTTTCTGTTCAAGGAATTGGCTAACTCAGCTGCAAATTCAGTATAGAATCTGATAGGGGTTCCGTCAGGCACTGGAGCTTTATTCAGTTTTAATGATTTCAGCTGTTTCTCAATACCACTGACACTAACACTGATTTCACTCATCTTTTAGTGGTATCAGGATTAAATTGGGGCAATTCTTCTGGGTTTTCCTTTGTAAAGGAAATTTGAAAACAGAGTTCAGCATTTCAGCTCTTGCTTTGCTACCCTCAGTTTCAGTTCCTGTCTTGTTCGCTGGGAACTGAACACTAACTTTGGTGCCACTAACAGCCTTGACAGAGGACCAGAATTTCTTTTAAGTTTTGTGGAAGATCATTTGACAATATTCTGCTACAGTAGTCACTGACGGCTTCACGCATTACCCCCTTGACAGACAAACGTGTTTCATTCAGCATCTCTGTAACTACAGTCCTAAGCTTTGTTTTACACCTGTTATGCAATAAGTCTCTGTTTCTTCAGAAGTTTCTTTACAGTGACTGTATACCATGGATGGTCTCTCCCATTATGAACTGTTGTACTGGTACATATCTATCCCCTGCATTCTTTTAAATTTGAGCCATATTTCTTCTACATGCTCCTGACCTGTGCTGAAAGTTTCTACTTCCTTGTTGAGAAATGACACAACAGATTTTTTATCTAGCTACACACACACACACACACACACACACACACACACACACACACACACACACCAGCACATATACAGACACAGGCAGACGTATCTGGGAAAAGCACACCACAGAACTGCTGAAGCATCTTAACAAATCTTGATTTGCAATGTGAATTGTGTTAGACATAGGTGATACAAAAATGGAAAAGCTGGCATACTATGCTTACTTTCATTCCATAATGTCATATGGGATTATTTTTTGGGATAATTCATCAAGCCAAGCTAAAGTTCTTCGGGCACAAAATGTGCAGTAAGAGTTATATGTGGTGTGAACTCAAAAACATCCTGCAGAAGCCTGTTTAGGGAACTAGGGGTACTAACTACTGTTCCCAATATATTTATTCTTTAATGAAATTTGTCATTAAAAATATATCATTTTTTCAAAACAACAGCTAAATTCATAGAATCAATACTAAAAATAAGAATAATCTTCACAAGTCACTCAAGTCTTGTACAAAAAGGTGTGCATTATTCAGGAACATACATTTTCAATAACTTGCCCAGTAGCCATAAAAAGCTTAACCACCAATGAAATTCAGTTTAAGAGAAGCCTAAAGGATTTATTGGTGGCCAACTCCTCCTACTCCACTGATGAATTTCTCAGTAGAACCAACTGATTTGTGTGTGTATATATATATATAACTTCTGCACAATTTCAGTGCAGTAATGTGTTCATTGTAAATAAGTATTATAGTAGTTGTATTACACGTTTATTACCTTATAAATAAATTTAAAAAAAAAACTTTTTTTTTATTTTAAATTCAGTGCATTAGTATTTGTAAAATGATTCTTTCATATAGTGTTCACTAAAAAATTATGATCATTCCACTTGGGACCTGTGGAATGGTACATTAGCTTATTTGTTTGAGTTGTAAATATTTGTCTTGTATTGTTGTTTTTCTGACATGTTCTACATCCTGGAGGACCTCCTCACTGCGGATCAATTGGAATGAAAGTAAATCTTATCTAATCTAATCCATCTTCTAGCACTTCAAAGAACAAGGCTGGAAGCCCAATGAACAAAACCAGAAGTAGTATTCATACAAATGTGGTTGCGACAAGCTCATATCATTTCCAAATAAATGCAATGATCTTTTTGAGATGGAGCTAAAAATCTTTGAAAGATGACACAGATACCTGACTTCTTCACTTTTGCACATGGATTTTTAGTTGCAATTTCATTTTCATCACTAAACATCAGTACGAAAACTGGCACACTGGACTCTTACAATACTACAAAGTGGTGCACGAGATGACAATTCTGGTGGTGCTTCTGTCAGAAATTGTTGTATCTAATATAAAAAATAGCTAAATAACACACACAATGATGATGTGATGGAATACTTATGACCATCCTACCTTACATAATTGTAGATGTTGGGCAGTTTTATTTACTGTGGTTGATTATGCACACATCAAAAAACATCTTGAGCAGAATACACTGAGGTGACAAAAATCATGGGATAGCAATAGGCACATCTGCAGAAGATGGTAGTATCACACACACAAGGTACAAAAGAGCAGTGCATTGGCGGAGCTGTCATTTGTACTTCAGGTGATTCATGTGAAAAAGTGCCCGACATGATTATGGCCGCACAGTGGGATTTAACAGACTTTGAACTTAGAATAATAGTTGGAACTAGACACATGGGACATTCCATTTCGGAAGTTATTTAGGAATTCAACATTGCAATGTCCATAGTGCCAAGAGTAGGTCGAGAATGTCAAATTTCGGCCATTATCTCTCATCATGGACAACACAGCGACTGACGGCCTTCACTTAACAAATGGCAGCAGCAGTGTCTGTATAGAGTTGTCAGTGTTAACAGACAAGCAACATTGCTTGAAATAACCACAGAAATCAATGTGGGACATATGACAAATGTATTCATTAGGATAGTGCAGCAAAATTTGGTGTTAATGGGCTATGGTAGCAGATGACCAGACTCAAGTGTCTTTGCTAACAGCACGACATTGCCCGCAGAGTCTCTCCTGGGCTTGTGACCATATTGATTGGACCCTAGATGAGGGGAAAATCATGGCCTGGTCAGATGAGTCCTGATTTCGGGTGGTAAGAACTGAAGATAGGATTGGAGTGTAGCACAGACCCAATAAATCCATGGACCCAGGTTGTCAACAAGGCACTGTGCAACCTGGTGGTTGCTCCATAATGGTGTGGGTTGTGTTTACACAGAATGGAATGGGGTCCTCTGGTCCAATTAAACCAATCGTGGAATTGGTTATGTTTGACTGCTTGGAGACCATTTGCAGCCATTAATGGACTTCATGTTCCAAACAATGAAGAAATTTTTATAGAAGACAATTCACCATGTCCCCGTCACAATCGTTTGGAACTGGTTTAAAGATCACTCTGAACAATTCAAGCAAACAATTTGACCACTCAAATCACCCAACGTGAATTCCATCAAACATTTATGGGACATAATCAGGAGATCAGTTTGTGTGCAAAATCCTGAAAGGCTATAGAGGCAGCAGGGAACTTCCAATGACTTGTGGAGTCCATGCCATATCAAGCTGCTGCATACACCAGGCAAAAAGAGGACAGACACAATATTGGGAGGTATTTCTTGACTTTTGTCACCTCAGTGTATACTTCAGGATAACTATTTCCTCTACAACTCGCAGCAATGTGAGTTGACTCAGAATAAGCTGAGAGAGTATTAAACTGTCATGTACTCAAAGACTCAGAAATGTCTTTTGCTGCTGTGTGAATCACTCCAGCATGTTCCAGAACATGACTGCTTATTGTTTCACTGTATATTCTACAACTAATGGGGGTGTGACAAATGTAGTTGCAGTAAGAGTGATTTGGGAGGTCTGTGATAAAACCAACATGTCATGCCTGGCTTTTAATTGAGTCACATGTTTGTTAGCATTGTTGAGTTTAACTATGTTCTGTAAGTTTTCGTCTGCTACATAAACTTTTGTTCAAAAATGTATTCCAATATTTTAAATACTTTCCTTTGATAGGTAAATACATTTCAAATTATTCCCCTGAATTGTAAAATTATTTCCAGCCTATCAGATTCTTTTGCTTTCATTTCATCCCAGAGCTCTTTACACATAACCAAAAACTTATCACCACTAGCATATTTGTCTATTCAACCTGAAAAACAAGTAAATAGCTAAACGTAAATATAAAATCAGTCCAATAATATGATTCAGTAAGCCAATAAGTTTTCAAAATCTTATACTTGTTATGTGATATTAGTCAATCCACTGCCAAGTTCAACATTAATTTTTTTCAAAAATAAAAATATATACACTACTCCTAGGCTCCTCCTAAATTTAATAAGAGGCAATACATTCACAAACAGATTGTGAAATTTCTTGTTGGCAGCCCCATGTGGCGTATTGTCTGCTACATCAACATCATAGAGTTACCACATTGTTATATAAGCACACCAAGTTAAAAAATCACTCATTTATGTTGTGTACAGCATGTGTACAGATGGCAACCTATCATATACAAGACAATATTGGATGTGGAGACAGATTACAATATGAATGTCGACAAGTCTAAAGTTATTGCTGACCTGTATGGGCAAAGTGTATTTCCTTGTGGTAGATTTGACTTTGCTTTAACAAGCATGGTTCATATTGAGTCTGCTCTACATTTATTACCTACATGTTTGGAAAGTTTTCCTGATTCAGATGTACTGGTGTTTAGGAATTTATGGTAACAAGCTGAAGTTGCTATCCCCGCAGATACTTTCAGCAGATTTTTTTTTTTTAGTCCTAGTAGGTGTGTACGAAATTGATGCAAGTGTAAATGTCCAAAGACAGTGCTGTACTCGTACATCTTTTGTCAAATACATGTTCCTGTTATAAGATAAAGGCATAAATTTATAACTTCTTAAGTCTTCAATTACTGATTCTAATTAGGTTTTGCAGACAACAATCTGGAAAAGAAGTATTACCATTAGCAGCACCAACATGAAGTATATAATGAATATATTTGCAGTGACTCCCACTATATACATAAGAAAATGAAACATCTGTAGCCATCCTTATGATGTCATTTATTGTATGGCTACCAGTTTTGGTGCTTCAGGTCACCATCTTTAGGTCTTAGCTGATGCTAAGGGGTTAACACCATCCATATACACGCAGACTACTCTCCAACTTTCAACTGACTCACTCACTGAGTCAATTGGTAGTTAATGGTTGGAGCGACAACACTGTAATTACAAGTAGCCTACGTAAACTAGTTACAGATGTTGGCCACTGATGCACTGTGTATACAGATGGTGTGTAATTACTTCAGAATAGGCAAAAGTCTGAAGATGGGGCACTGAGGCACCAAAACTGGTAGCAATACATTAAATGACATCTTATAGGGAAGGCTGTAGATGTTTCATTTTCTTACATAAGTGAATAGCTGAAGTCCCCCAGACCTCCAATCACAGGGATGGACATACAGAAACCCAATATATATATATGTTCCACAGTACAATGGTGTAGACTGTATGAGAGTTCTATGGTTCAGTGCTGCATTATGGTTATTCCTCATTTTGTCTCATTTGGACATTGAATGTTATGCAGACTGCATACTTCTGTGTAATTACTTTATACGTGGAAATAAATCTTTTCATGATTTAACCGCATATAACTGGTACACCCAATGTGATTATGCATAACAGTACATCCGCACCAGCTTCGACGTTCTGCACCATGTCAAAACTATGACTATTACTCCCGTGCCAGCCATGTTGGTTTTTCTTTCAGCACAAAAATGAATTCCTCGACAGTACCAAAAGAGACAGCCTCAAGTAATGGAGTTATCAACAGGGTTACAACCAAACAACCGCCGTTTGGCAAAATAGCTCTTTGCTTTGGTTCACATGATTAGTGAGCCAGTTGTTCTAAGCACAGATTATGGCAGATGTAATGAGTGGCCATACACCTGCTCTGTTACTGTGGCTTGAAGGCTGTTCGTAATCCTAGTAAATCAATCAGTAGTATTTCTGTCCACTTCTCTGTCATGTGACATCGAAGGGCTGATTTCAATTGTCAGTGCAGGCATTCCGCCACACTGTACGCTGCATGATAATAAGTGGGGTCCTCATTCGCTTGACACCTAACAATATGGCAAGGGCTTTGAAGAGGTATGCCTCAAATTGACGTCCTTGATCTGTCGTTATTCTCAATGCCACACCAAAACGCACAATCCATCCTCTGAAAAATATTTTTGCCACAGTCTCCACAGTAATGTCTGCCACAGGTAATGCTCCTGGTCATTTAGAGTGTGTGTACATGACTGTAAGGTCATAACTGCAGCCTTCAGATGTTGATAGTGAGCCAACAATATCCATGTGGACATAGTAAAATCACTGACTAAGCAGTATAAATGTACCTAGCAGCGCCTTTGACATGTTGTGTGATTTTGTTCTTTCGACAGACTATACATTGTCAGACATACAGACAGCCGAGGTTTTCACTTCGTGACATAACATAATAATTTCCACATATTTAATATTATCAGGCACTGTAATTACAACTGATATCAACATATAATTCATATGCTTTTAATACTCATAACAATAAAAACAGTACATATAAAATTTAAAGTAAAACAGTTCATAAATAAAATAGTAAAAAAGGTCTACAACAGATCATTCAACTGCATCACAATTACAGTCTCTCTCTCTCTCTCTCTCTCTCTCTCTCTCTCTCTCTCTCTCTCTCTCTCTCTCCCCCTCCCTCCCTCCCTCCCTCCAATACTTCCTCAAACCTGCATCAATGCATAGGTTACAGTCTGTATTTAACACAGGCCCCACTGTTCAAAGAAATTTCCTGCTAGTGCCATAATATAAGCTTCTTCTGTTAGAAATGTGACAGCTGATTTTTCATCACATATGTGAAATTCTGCCAATAAATGATACTGAGGTGGTAGATAAATTCCAACATGGTAATGACTGCCATCTGAAAAACATTTAAATAGCACATGGAAGATTAAACACACCTTGAAATTAACAATATTAATGTATTAATTTTATTATGACATCTTTTTTCTCGTGAAGATAATGTACAATATAGAACTATTATTAACTAGAAATTTCCGACAACAATCTTCGAAGTTACACTTATCAAGATACTAGTTCATCTTTTATAAATTAAGGCAGTAAACAGAAATACTTCTCTGGAAGGTCATACAGCATTACGTTTATGCATATGAAATTAAACACAAAAAAAAACACACACACACACACACACACACACAAGAAAATATGTGCTGCTAATTGCTATAATTACAGAGCTGGAAAAGGCAATTACTGAAGTGATGTGGAATCCAAAACAGAACAATTATAGGAAATGTCCGGGACTGCTACGGTCGCAGGTTCGAATCCTGCCTCGGGCATGGGTGTGTGTGATGTCCTTAGGTTAGTTAGGTTTAAGTAGTTCTAAGTTCTAGGGGACTTATGACTAAGATGTTGAGTCCCATAGTGCTCAGAGCCATTTGAACCATTTGAATTATAGGAAATCCCTCAGTATTGGCAACAGTAGCTCACTGGATTTGTCAAAAGTCTGAAATGTGACTGTGCTGCTAAACATAGTTCAGATCCCTCACAAGTATCTTTTTCATTATCACTAACATTTTCATCTGTAAAGAATGCAAAATGAACAGGACAAAGATATTATCATACTTATAAAATAATGAAAATGTGGGGTCACAGAGAGGCGCACACAAAATCACATATTTCTGAACAGCTACAATGCGCCAGCTGTGGTAGGTAAGGGGAGGGAAGGTAGGGGAAGGACAGGCAGCTGTTGCACAGGATGTGAATATAAAACACAGGCACCAGAGCTGGTGCATTTTCACTCTGCCAGAACTTTCCTTACCACAGTTCCTATAAGGTGTTTTGCAAGCTTGTTAAGGATAAGTTGCCATTTCACTGAGATATTGTGGTTGAAACTTCCTACAGCTGACAAATAATTCCGTAACAGGTTAGCAGCAGTGTGGGCTCCCATTTTTCTAACACAAAAAGAACCAATGACTTGTCAAAAATGAAAAAAGATCAGTTTTCTATGGTTGCCACAGTGTGGGTACTGAAAGATAAGCTGTGGTTCAAGGTCCTGTAACTGGTAGCCCAGTATCTGATAAACACCAATCACAAGATCATCACTGCCTTTTTTTTTATATAGTAGAAACAATATATTTACTTGAGAACCGGTTGTCTGGCATCCACCACTTTTATACACATCCTATGGGTGCTACATGTGGCACTTCCATTGCTCTGGGAGTCCATCTGCAAAATGTTTGCACTAATATAAGCTGAATCTAAGCGATCAATTACATGATCTTTTCTCTAAATACTACAGCTGCTTTGTGAATCTAAACACAAACGTCCTTCCTCCTCCTCCTCCTCCTTTCTCTCTCCCTTTCTCATTGTGTCACTCTTTTTACTGATGTTGATGTCTAGAAGCCAATGGGAGGTATGTGACCATAATTTTTAATGAAGCTTACTGGTTACTCTTCACATTTTGTAGCCATCAAGGTCCTATCTGTCAGTATCACTAACTTTATTAGATGAAATGAAGTTTTTTGCTCCCTGATATTTCTTCTCACTGCTGTATTGTTCACTGTTGAACACAGTATCTGAATATTGACTGAAATCTCAGTGATGAAATAATAACACAGATGGTCTCCAACACTGCAACATTCCCATGTGCACCACAGCTATCATTTATGTCAATTGAAACTACTCTAAATAGAGAGCACAATGCTGAATGCACACAATTTACATTGTTATCAGAAGAATGTGTGATTACTTGGAAGCTACAGAAAAGAAATTAATCCTGAGAGTTGGGGTGTGGATGTGGGAGAGGATAATGAGGTCACTTCACTGAAATTTATGGATCAGCTCTTACCTGATTTGCTGTGTATTATAAAAGGTCCCAGTCTTTCTTCCAATTCTTTGAGAATTTTCTCTTTTGGAGCATACAGAATTGTGACAGACTCACAACATGATGCTTTCAGTTCACTCCACAATGCACTGTATAATCTCTCTTGAAAGGTGCTTTTTACAGCAGGATCTGAATCTAGAAATAAAAATTCCATAATGTGCGTTTATTACATTACAGTGCCACATAACATGCATTGTAATATATTTATTACTACAGTTTTTCTGAAACTAATTCTTAATGGAAATAAATTAAGAACACACAAAATATTTCTGAAAAAGGCAGCTGAAAGATATTGCTTCAGAGACATCAATTTCCCCTTTCAGAAATAAGGCTGAAAAAAAAAAAAAAAAAAAAAAAAAAAGACAACAGAGACTGCAGAGAAATGGAAAGGACAGACAGAAAGAAAGAAAGAAAGGGCATGGGCTGCCTGATTTTCATTAATAAAGGATTTGCAATTTATTTGGTAATTCCTGTTGTTTTTCCATGAGTATTTGTCTCTTTGTCTGTACATTCAACTGCTTAAGTAGGAATCTTATATTCTGAAAATCAGTATAACATTTTACAGCCTCAAATAACACAAAGTTAACAATATCATCTTATCTATCTGTTCAACACAAGGGTGTGTGAAACATGGTATTCCATTGAAACATTGCTTGTCCTTCTGTCATGAGTGGATACAGGGAGAGAGAAGTGGGAGGCAGGGAGAGGGGTTGGGGTGGGTTACTAGAGGCTTAAAGTGAGGCAGTTGATTTGTGGCTAGGAAAGTGGGAGGACGGGAGAGTGGCAAATTTGGTGTGTGATGCACAGTTGTTGGAGTCAGCAAGGAATGACACAGGCTGAAGGTGATGTGGGGATGTGAATTGGGAGGGGGCAAGAGAGCAGAGGGAGAAGAACTATTGGGTGGAGGATGTTGGGCCAGAGAGTTGCTGGAGATTGGAACCAGGGTGATTACAGGAGTGAAGGATGTGCTGCAAACTTTGTCCTTGGCAACAGTATGATGGTGGTCACTCATCCTGGTGGACAGCTAGCTGGTAGTCAGATCGACATATAAAGCTGTGCAGTATTTGCAGCAGAGTTGGTAGATGGCATGGCTGCTCTCATAGGTGTCCTGGTGTCTGATGGGGTAGGATACGCCTGTGACAGCATAGGGGTAGTTTTCCATGGTCTTTAGTATGGACAGGGACTGCGATTGTTGTGTGCAGATGCGAGCCGAATTGGTGACACTTCGCTCTCAGCTTCAGGCTGTGATGGCTTCGGTTACACAGCTTGAGGCTGCAGTGGATGGGCACCACTGTTGTGGGCCGGCCGTGGGGATACAACGGACGTCCAGCACACCAGAGTCCTCCGATCAGTCCTCACCGGTGGCCAACCCAGTTACTGCTCGCACCGAGGCTGACCCTTCACCTGTGGTCAAGTGGGTGGTCACCCTGGGGCGAAGCAGGCAGAGAAAGACTTCGCAGGCGGCCGCACATAAGGTCTCCCCGGTTTGTCTGACAAACAGGTTCCAGGTGCTGCCTGTGGCTGACACTGTCACTGAGCCAGATGCAGTCGCCTGTCCTGTTTCTGAGGAAACCACTCAGCCTGCAAGATTCGGGCAATCGCAGGGGGTAGGATTATTGGTAGTTGGGAGCTCCAATGTTAGGCGCGTTATGGGGCCCCTTCTGACAAGAAGGGTAAGAAAGCCAATGTGCACTCCGTGTGCTTACTGGGT
Source organism: Schistocerca serialis cubense (assembly GCF_023864345.2). Lineage (NCBI taxonomy): Eukaryota > Metazoa > Arthropoda > Insecta > Orthoptera > Acrididae > Schistocerca > Schistocerca serialis. Next base: position 397,958,195 of record NC_064644.1, read on the forward strand.
GGAGTCATTCCAGATGTGGAAAGGGTCCTCCCAGATGCCACGAAGAGCACAGGGTGCAGCCAATTGCAGGTGGTTGCTCAAGTCGGTACCAATGATGTGTGTTTCTTTCGATCAGAGGAGATTCTCTCTGGTTTTGAGCGGCTAACAGAAATGGTAAAGGCTGCCAATCTTGCTTGCAAGATGAAAGCAGAGCTGATCATTTGCAGCATAGTCGACAGGACCAATTGCAGACCTCTGGTACAGAGACGAGTGGAGGGTCTGAATCAGAGGCTCAGACAGTTCTGTGACCGTGAAGGCTGCAGATTCCTCAACTTGCGCCAAACGGAGGTTGGGTTTCGGGTTCTGCTGAATAGGTCAGGTGCCCACTATCTGCAAGAGGCGGCTACATGGGAGCAGGGGCTGTGTAGTGTGGACTGGGCAGTTTTTTTTAGGTTTGAGGGTCTTGGGAAAACACAAGAAGGGCTTCAGTCACAAAGGGTGCAGGCTGAACACAGGAAGAACATAGATACAGGAACCAATGGTATAACAGTTCTAAATTGTCATAGCTGCATTGGGAAAGTACCAGAGCTCCAAGCACTAATAGAAAGCACTGATGCTCAAATTGTTATAGGCACTGAAAGCTGGCTAAAGCCAGATATAAGCTCAGCCGAAATTTTAGCGAAGAACCTAACGGTGCTCCAAAGGGATAGGCTAAACACAGTTGGCGGTGGCATGTTTGTTGCTGTCAGAAGTAGTTTACCTTGTCGCGAAATTGAAGTAGATTCTTCCTGTAAGTTAGTATGGGCAGAGGTTATTGTTGGCAACCAGAATAAAATAATAATTGGATCCCTTTAACAACCTCCCAATTCTGATGATACAGTTGCTAAAAGGTTCAAAGAAAACTTGAGTTTGATTTCAAACACATACCCAACTGATACGATAATAGTTGGTGGTGACTTTAATTTACCCTCGATATGTTGGCGAAAATACATGTTTAATTCAGGAAGTACGCATAAAATATCATCTGAAATCACTCTTAACTCATTCTCTGGAAAATTATTTCGAGCAGTTGGTTCATGAGCCCACGCGAATAGCAAATGGTTGTGAAAACACACTTGACCTCTTAGCAACAAATAGTCCTGGGTTAATGACGAACATCAAAACTGATTCACGGATTAGTGAACACAGAGTTGTCGTAGCAAGGTTGAATATTGTAATCCCCAAATCCTCGAAAAATAAGCGAAAAATATACCTATTCAAAACAGCAGATAAAAATTCACTTGACACCTTCCTAAGAGACTAACTCCACTCATTCCAAATTAACAATATAAGTGGTAGACCAGATGTGGCTTAAATTGAAAGAAATAGTATCGGCAACAATTGAGAGATTTATACCAAATAAATTAACAAACAACGGAGCTGATCCTCCTTGGTACACAAAACGGGTTAGAAAACTGTTGCAGACACAATGAAACAAACATGCCAAATTTAAACATGCAAAATCCACAAGATTGGTGATCTTTTACAGAAGCTCAAAATTTAGCACGGACTTCAATCCGAGATGCCTATAACAGTTTCCGCAATGAAACTTTGTCTCGAAACTGGCAGAAAATTCAAAGAGATTCTGGTCGTATGTGAAGTATGTTAGTGGCAAGAAACAATCAATGCCTTCTCTGCACGATAGCAATGGAGATACTATCGAAGACAGTACTGCCAAAGCACAGTTATTAAACACAGCCTTCCAAAATGCCTTCACAAAATACGACAAAGGAAATATTCCAGAATGGAGAACAGCTGTTGACATGAGTAACGTAGAAGTAAATATCCTCAGAGAAGTGAATCAACTTAAATCACATAAAAAAGCAAGTCTTCTGGTCCAGACTGTATACCAATTAGGTTCCTTTCAGAGTATGATGATGCATTAGCTCCATACTTGACAATCATATGCCCAAAGACTGGAAAGTTGCACAGGTGATACCAACATTCAAGAAAGGTAATAGGAGTAATCCACTAAATTACAGGCCCATATCGTTAATGTTGATATGCAGCAGGATTTTGGAACATATACTGCATTTGAATATTATGAATTACCTAGAAGAAAATGGTCTATTGACACACAGTCAACATGGGTTTAGAAAACATCGCTCCTGTGAAACAAAACTAGCTCTTTATTCACATGAAGTGTTCAGTGCTATTGACAAGGGATTTCAGATTGATTTCGTATTTCTGGATTTCCGGAAGGCTTTTTGACACTGCACCACAAAAGTGGCTCGTAGTGAAATTGCGTGTTTATGGAATATCGTCTCAGTTATGTGACTGGATTTGTGATTACCTGTCAGAGAGGTCACAGTTCATAGTAATTGATGGAAAGTCATCGAGTAAAACAGAAGTGATTTCTGGCGTTTCCCAAGGTAGTGTTATAGGCCCTTTGCTGCCCTAGATACACAATTTTGGAGACAATCTGAGCAGCTGTCTTTGGTTGTTTGCAGATGACGCTGTCATTTATCGACTAATAAAGTCATCAGAAGACCAAAACAAACTGCAAAACGATTTAGAAAAGATATCTGAATGGTGCAAAAAGTGGCAGTTGACCCTAAATAACGAAAAGTGTGAGGTCATCCACATGAGTGCTAAAAGGAACTCATTAAACTTCGGTTACACGGTAAATCAGTCTAATCTAAAAGCTATAAATTCAACTAGATATCTAGATATTACAATTACGAACAACTTAAATTGGAAGGAACACATAGACAATGTTGTGGGGAAGGCTAACCAAAGACTGCGTTTTACTGTCAGGACACTTAGAAAATGTAACAGACGTACTAAGAAGACAGACTACACTACGGTTGTCCGTCCTCTTTTAGAATACTGCTGCACCGTGTGGGATCCTTACCAGATAGGACTGATGGAGTACATCGCGAAAGTTCAAAGAAGGGCAGCACGTTTTGTATTATCGCGAAATATAGGAGAGAGTGTCACAGAAATGATACAGGATTTGGGCTGGAAATCATTAAAAGAAAGGCGTTTTTCGTTGTGACGGAATCTTCTCACAAAATTCCAATCAGCAACTTTCTCCTCCGAATTTGAAAATATTTTGTTGACAATGACCTACATAGGGAGGAATGATCACCATGATAAAACAAGCGAAATCAGAGCTCGTATGGAAATACACAGGTGTTCATTCTTTCCGCATGCTATACGAGATTGGAATAATAGAGAATTGTGAAGGTAGTTTGATGAACCTTCTGCCAGGCACTTGAATGTGATTTGCAGAGTATCCATGTAGATGTAGATGTAGATGTAGATGCTGGTTGGGTGCTTCTGGCAGGTCATGCACCTTTGTGTTCCACAGGGATATGATCTAAGGGGCAAACTTTTGGGAGTAGAGAGGCATAGAGACGAAGCAGAGTGTTGTTTAGATCGCGCGGGTGAGAGAACATCACTTCAGGAGGGGTGGGAAGGATCTTGGATAGGATATACCTCATTTCAGCCCATGATGAGAGATAATAAAAGCCCTGGTGGGGGGGAATCTGTTTCAGCTGTTCCAATCTGGATGACAAGGGGACTGCTCCTTTGTAATTGATTCTTGGGAGTTGTGGAAGGATAAGGCAAGAGGAATTTGTTTGTGGACTATGGGAGGTTGTCCTTGCCTGTGAAGGCCTTCGTGAAAACTTCAGCATACTGGGCAAGGGAGTTTTTGTCACTGGAGATACTTTGTCCATGCGTGGCCAGGCTGTATGAGACAGATTTTTTTGTGGAAGGGATGGCAGCTGCCAAAATGCAGGTACTATTTTAATGTAGATAGAGTTGTGGACAGATCCATCAGAGATGTGGATGTGGAGATCAACATCCAGGAGGGTCAGGTGAAGTGGCTTGGAGAGAAAATGTTGAGGTTGTGAACGAATGAGGGTAGGGTGTTTTGGCCCTGAGTCCAGATCATGAAAATATTATCATGGTATCTTGGCCCTGAGTCCAGATCATGAAAATATCATCATGAACCTGAACCAGGCCAAGGGTTGGCAGTTTTGGGGAGGTTTCCTTTAGGTGGGCCATAAACAGATTGGCATAGGAGCGTCCACGTGGATGCCCATGACTGTGCTGCATACTTGTTTGTATGACCAGATATAGTTGGTAAGGTGTATAAGAAATGGGAGTGTGGGTTTGGGTTTGGGATATGAAGCACATTGGAAGAGGTACTGTTTGACAGTAGCAAAGCCATGGGCACGAGGGATGTTTTTGTATATAGGGACATGGCATCAACTGTGATGAGGAGGGATCCAGGAAGTAAAGGAGTGGGGAGGGTGGAGAGTCAGTGAATAACATGGTTAGTATCTTTTATGTGGGACATTGGTTTCACACCTTTGGTTGGAGGTGGTGTTCATCAAGAGCACGAATTCTTTCAGTGGGAATACAATAGCCAGCTACAATGTAGTGTCCACAATTGCTGGGTCTGTGGATTTGTGGGAGCATGTAGATGGTGGGAGTGCAGGATGTTGGGATAAGGATGAAGATGAGCTCTTTGGAGAGGTAAGTGCCTATGGGTTTTAGTAGAGATTTGAGGTTATGTTGGACTTCTGGGATGGGATCACTCTGGTAGATCTTGTAGGTAGAGATGTCAGCCAGTTGGCGGAAGTCTTCTGCCAGGCAGTTACTGTGACTCTTCATGACAGTGGTGGAACATTTTTCTGCAGGGAGGATGATTAGGTCAGGATCTGGTTTAAGGTTGTGTTTGGCTGTGCTTTCCTCTGCTGAAAGGTTAGTGTTCTTAAGGAGGTAGCTGGGGAAGGATGGTGGGGCCAAGTTGAAGGTAAGGAATTCCTGGAAGGTTGTTGAAACATGAAGGGTTCAATATAATACAATGGTACTGATATATGGATGACTTAATCTGTCTCATTGATGAAACACAAACTAGGACAGAAGAGCGACAAAGTAACATCAACACAGTAAACCCATAAATACACTTCACAATGGAAACTGAAAGAAACAAGAAACTAAACTGCCTGGACCTTACAATTACAAGAGAAACAACCAACATTAATTTTCTGTCTACAGAAAACCTACATCCACAACCACTGTTACCCATAGCTCATTAAACCACATGAGAGATCAAATAAGCCAATTTCAAACACATGCTCCATGGAATAAACAAAACACCACTCAAAACTAAAAATCACACACACAAACTAAATATAATCAAATTGCTGTTGAAAATGAATGCAAAACAGATACCATAAACAAGCTCAACAACAAGATAAAAATGAAAGATACTGATATTGGAGACCAACTAAGTGCACAACTGACGAGTCTGGAAACAGAGAGACGGAACACACAGACAACACAGCATGTGACAGCCTGTCAGAATAAAGAACCAAATGGTACAATCTAACATACAAAAATAAAATACTACATAGCATTGCAAATATATTGAAGAAGCAAGGGATCCCAATAGCATTCAGAACAAACGACACAGTACAACGAAGACTACAATCAGACAAAAGAACTCCACACAAATTCAGCAATGTAGGAAAGTACTAGCTTATGCACAGCTCCTGTCAATAGCAATACATAGGACAAACAAGCAGAAACTTTGGGATAAGGTACACAGAGCACACAATAGCTCTGAAGTGTGACAGAACACATTCCACTCTCATAGAACACTTCATAAATACAAACCACCATCCCACAAATATTGAAAATGATCTACACAACAGGTTATAACAGATGCTAGCATTAGAAGAGAATTACTGCAGACAAAAGGCTACACTGAAAGCTAGCGACACATGCAAATAGCAAGGTTGCATAGTGTTTTGGATTACTGCCAAGGCGATAAGTTATGTTTTTGTGTGTTTTTAGACCATCCACAAGATGATCAACTAACATGAGTATACGACAGGTTACAATATACCCTAGTGCCCACCACGACTGTGTTCATATCAAAACCACAATTCCTAATACTAGAACACTGACATATGCAGTTCACATTCTGATACATGTTAATAACAGCCATTCATACAGTTGCAGATGACGTGCTGTATGCCAAAATAATGGCAACAAACACAAACTATGCAGTGACTCAAAAGTAAAAAAGTTATAATAAAACAATTTACATCATACAGTATCTTGAACCAAACAGTAATCCATGTAATAATGTTGTGGCTTTTATGGCTTTCCCAACATATCTGTTGCAAATACACTTCTTGGGTTTGCCACCAGACCTACTGTACAGCTCCCACAATAATTCGATACAACTGTTCAACATCTTCAGGTTGTGGTTGATGCTGTTGTCAGCGCTACAAGATGCAACTGACGATAATTGCGTGATGGTGTTGAAATTTGTCAGGTCAGGAGCAGGCAGCTGAAGGAAAGCAGCGCGTATAGTGCCCCCTGATGGGCAGGGCTACTGAGAGCCAGGATTGGGCTCGAGGAAGGGTGTGTGATTGGCCTCCATGTCCAAATGCGGCAATCCAATTTTACTGTTATTTTAGAAAAGGTTTGATTTAAACAACACAATTCTGGAAATACTGGAGATAAACAAAAGATACTCATTGGGATGAAAAATAGGATAATCATAATTTCTTACTAAGCACTCAACATATGTTTACAAATATAATTTATACTATCATACAATATTTTGCATGAGATATTGTCGGCAGAATTAAAGCAAGCTAACAGCTGTTCACGGCACAAAATACTGAATCATGTAGCACTGAGCAACTACAAACAGCACTAAATTCAGCTGCATGTTGGATGCAGCGTTATCCTATATTTCACAGCCTGTGAACATTCATGGAAGTTACACAGTCTGTGACGTGTTACTGCATTGCACTTAGAAAGCAGATACCTCCAAAGAAATCACTTGAAGTTTTCCTTTGCAGAGCAGAAGGTGTACGTGCAGGTTTATAAGAGTAACTGTTCCTAATTTTTCTGATATCGCACAAGATGTGACCATAAACATATCCATCAATAATACAGCATCTGCAAATTCTTCATTTTCTATACATAAACAATGAATTACTAAAGTCTGTTTGTTATTATAAGTCACAGAATATCTTCTTGAAATTTGTTTACTTAGTATCTGGTGTTAAAACGTGTAACATTGTTTTTCTACAGATGTGAGGAATGACAGACTTCCTAATTACAGAACTGACACTGAAAGTTAAACTTCCTGCCTTTAGTACATAATTTTTTTCCAAGCACACCTTCTGCATTCACATTTCTCATTTCCAACACACATTTTCAACCAGAATGAGAATAGATTGCAGTAGTTACAAATTTAAAATTTATTTGCAATTTTCATTATATTTAATTAAAATAATTTCATAGAAAGAAAACAGTTTGTAGCAGACTTGCATAATTTTTCCATTGCTAAGACTGTGCTCTAAATTTCACACTCATTTTGCAGTAAAGTCCTTCCAGAACTTTTATAACAATATACACTTTCCTTCATTCCAGTACAAGTTCAAAATGACACATTACTGGACATTGCTTTATTAATGACAATGTTTAATTTCAAGCCATCTGTTATTTCAGAAGTGATACACCTTGTATCATGTTCTATCACAATCAACATCATTTGGAATGCAGTAAAACAAAAAATTGTCATAAATCATGTCTCCAATTTTGCACTATGGTTTTGGATGGACTAAAACACCAATTGGATGCATCATGAAAGAGTGCAAAGGTTAAACACATGGGGTGCCCAATAAGTAAGTTTCCCTGCTTTATATCAAAAAACAGTTTATCATGTTGAATTAATTTTATTGACAGTGTGCAGTGCTTCTGTCGCTTTTCTATATAGTCACCATGTTTTTTCCATGCATTTTTGGTAATGTGACAAGTTTTTCCAAACTAATGCACTAATGCTGTACAGGTCAGGTCCTATGCTCATATCACTATAGTGGGCCTCTCTGTGTGCTGTTCGTCATACACATTCTTCGTGCCCTCCCACATACTGCGCACACCAATATCGAACGATTTAAATGCCCATACAACCTTCCCTATAGATGGATATCAACAGTGGACAGTTGTTTTCCTGTTAAAAAGTGAATGACAGAGCACAGCTCACAAGCGGACACACTTTGTAGTAATAACTCCTTGATAGGTGGCAACATACTGGCAAGATACTGCGGATGAATAACACTAACAACAGTCAAAACTCAATAACCAATCAAATTATCATAAAAATTACAACAAAAGAAAAGTCAATAATGATGACGTGTTTCCAAAAGCCACATAGCTGTATGAAGATGCTTTATTCGCAACTACCAGTTTTAAGTCAGTATAGATGCTTCTTCAAGTTTATAATGGTTATATTTCCATAATGTAGATGAGCAGTTAAGCAGCCCAAGTTCTCAGGAAGTTATCCTTGTTAATAGTCAAAGCACAATAGTGGGTTGTCATAATAAAATTGAGTACATCCTAAAGAGGTGTCTCAAAATGTACAAAGCAAGACTTTTGCATAAGCCAGGTCGGATAACACCACGTAGGATATGATACAAGATCTGTTACACAGTAACTGTATAAACCAATGAAGTAAAACTTAAAATGTGTGTAGTCTCGCCATATTGCTAACAAGCTGATGTGTTGTAAGCAGCCCATGGAAGCTGTATACTGCTAGCCTCCATGGGCTGCCTACACCACTTTGGCGTATTTGCAATACGGCAGAAGTACACACATTTTAAGTAAAACTTAAAACATCGGTTTATACAATTGCTGTCTTAACAGGCCTTATAATGTAACCTATGTGGTATTATCTGCCCTGGATCATTCAACAGTCATGTATATACTGAGGAGCATCTTTTAGATGTACTCAATTTTATTATGACAACCCACCATTGTGGTTTGACTTTTTATGTGGATAGCTACCTGAAAACTGGGGCTACTTAACTGTCCATCTACATTATGAAAATATAACCATTATAAACCTGAAGATGCATCTGTATTGATGTGAAACCGGTAGTAGTGAATAAAACACTTTCATACAGCTATGTGACTTTCGGAAACACCTAATCATTCTTGAATTTTTAATTGTTATAATTTTTATGATAATTTGAATTGTTATTGAGTATTGTTATTGTTCTTCATAATGTGGAGCTGTGGTTGCCGTCCCCAGAAAGTTATTTGTAAGATATTGTGGTAAGTACTGTAAGCAGGTGTGAGCACTGACAACACATACCAGTCAAACTCGCCAGCCTTATTGGATGACCTCTTATATCGAGAAAGAACAGCAGCAGCATGGCGCTTTCATGGAATAGGAGACTGACAGTATAGTACTAAATAATGGTTTGAAAAGTAGTGACGAAGACAGTGATTAGAAACCCAAGACCACCACTGTTAGGGACTGGATGACAGCTCGACTGAGACCAACACTGCAACACAGAAAACTGATATGACTGATAAACTTACATCATACAAGTTCGACTTCAGATGTTATTCAATAATGAATTATTGTAAACTTATGTATGTGCCATTTAACTTTATTTCATGAATTGGTTTAATTTAACTTCACTCTGAAACAAAAAGCTAAATATATACTGATTTCTAAGTCGCCAGTAATATTGCGATATGGAGTGTTCAGTTCCAGCTCGTCCACTGGCATGCCTACACATTTCAGTAAACAGACATCAGTAAGCTTGCATGTAAACTGCAATGAATCATGCAACGTGTAGCATATTATAACCTGCTTGCCCATAACACTGTCAATGGCGCTTTGCAAACCTTTCCTTTAGCGACTGTTTGAATTATAGCATCACAATATAGTTGCCTTGCCAAATTACTTTCAGAGGCAAGGTCCCTAAATCTATGAGACATTGTTGATGCACAGTTATCTTAGACAATTTTCATCACAAGTCAAGGTGCTGAATGCTACAGCTTCAGCTACATTTGCTGCTGGAAGAGTGTAGAAGAAAGCATAGCAACACATAGATTCAGAAATTTTAAACTAGAGCAACTTACTCAAGAGGTCTGATAGTTCCAAAGTAATGTAGTCAAAGTTTTAAGTATGAATTATTTTCTGATATTTAATTTCTTCTACTAAATCTTTTGTAACACCAATATGATAATCACTAATAACTAACTTACATGCCTCAGCAACCTGACTGTCAGTCAATTTCGATTATTTCCATAAAAATCCATGTGTTTCATCTAAAATCTTCCTAAAGGGTCATCAAGCTGGACACTAGAATGTCAATGATGACATAAAAACATTTATCTTTAACAAATCTTCTGATTTCAAATTTGTCACTTACTCCCTGGTTTCATAAAGAAACTATTTCTTCTTCACAATGTGCACCTCAGGAAATTCAGGACCTATATTAATTACACTGGCAACAACTTTAGTTTCAGGGACAAGAGTGTCCCAATTCTCATGATAATATTTTAAGTTATTTAATGCAGTCTCAACATGTTTTACCTCAAAATCTAAATCTATGGTAGTATTTCGAGCTTTTACTAATTTGTTTCTCTAGTCAATTAATACCAACAACTTTAGCCAGGTAGCTGCCACAGTTAAACACTTGAAAGAGCTCACATAATTCAAAAAAACCGATACCACTTACTGTGAGGCGTCAATCCGAACACTCCAATGGATATCAGACATGAAATATAAGGAACTTCCAACATACTGTTTCAGAGTTTCCCTATCATTGTGGACTGCAACTGAACAGGTTGTAAGAAGTTGAATCACTCAAAAAAAAAAAAATAGTAAATGCTTTACTACAACTCTCTACTCCAAAGCTCTGACAAGCATACAGAGAAAATTTTGCAAGAGGATTCTATGAAGAAAATGTGCACAAGCTCCTTTATATGACCCTCTCATCTTACTTACATTACCATAACCTTGCCTGCACAATTTACTGATAGGAACTGAGTGTTTCACAAGTACTCATCGAATTAAATGCAGAGCAACAATTCATCTTTTCTGATTGCAATCTAGGAATTCCAAAAGCACACAATTTATTTCATACTAGCAAATTTCCTTACTGAAGTAAATATAATGCACAATGAATGTTTTCTGCCCAGTATGATTTGAATCAGAAGTTCTATCAACAATAATTGAATAATATTTCTCCTTCCTCTCTTGTTCCAAGATGGCATTTGTGATATGATGGGTACAACTAGAAATAAATTCATTCCCAGGATCATTCGACAGATAATGCAGTTGCAAACACTTTCCAACTTCTTGTGCATCTTGACTTTGTTAATGCATTTTGCAATAATTGCATCACAGTGACCAAAGAGCTCTAATGTTTTGAGAAAATTTCCATTATTGGACCTTCACTTTTGTGAGGTGAATTTCTGAAGGCAAGCCTCTTTAACCAAGAAATAACATCTCATCAAATAAAATGAAAGCTCCCATGTAAGTTGGGTATTCTACAGAAGAAGAACAGTATCTCTTTACTTCTGAGCATCAGCATGTCCAATGTACCACTTTTATGTCATTTATTTTCCTTGCTTTTACTGTACTTCCAGAGCAGTTATATACAAATACACAATCTTTTAATTTCATTTACTCTTGAATGCAAAATATTTTCAGTCTATTTTGAGTAAAATCAGTAAGGCATTATTTTTGAATGTTGTTGGCAATCCTATCAAATTTTAACAATGTTTCACAGCTGTTGCCATGTACATTTGTTGGGGAAACGTTTTGGTAGGATTCCAACAATATTTTATAGAAGTGCATTTTCGATTTCATTGCAAGGTGGTTTAAGCAGATGATGTCTAAAGTATATATCATGCACTTAAGATTCAACATGAAACAGAACTGCATGTAATTGGCCTATAAGAATCACAAATGTCAATAGCTGAAGTGGAGAGCAAGAGCTAGATTGCTAGGCTGCTGTTGAGGTAATGTTCTTTTATTTTTTATAATATACAGAATTTATCTTACAATAGTAGTCTGATATTTGTCAACCGAGCACCCTTGGGAATCTGATCCCTTGAGACAGTTGAGCCCCCATGAGGCTAGCTAGGATCCTGGGGATTTTACCCTCCCCCTTCTGTCTCATTGGGCCTGCTGCCAGGAGGCGCAGAAAGGCCTTCTGCGAATGTGCAGTGGGCAAGGACTGTGCTGCTGGATGCTTCTGTGATTAAAAGCTGAATTAAATCTCAGCAGTGCGCTGTGTCGTTTCATGATTTGCAAGTTATTGTTTCTTCTGTTTTAATTTAATGGTAGCCAGTGCTGGACTCCAGGCAGCACTTAATTGAGAACTTGCACCACTGTTGGTAAGATCTGCCATATGGATAAGTATGACCTCATTAAGAACACAATCCCAGAAAGATGATGTCGAGGATAAAACTTCAGTATTATCGTACAAAATGCAATGCCCCATGTCCAGGCAATGCTCCGCCACCACTGATTTATCAGGTTTCCCCAGGCGTGTTTGACGATGGTGCTCAACATAACATTCTTGCAGCAAAGTTTGACATGAAACTTCCTGGCAGATTAAAACTGTGTGCCAGACCAAGACTCGAACTCGGGACCTTTGCCTTTGACGAGTTCGAGTCTCGGTCCAGCACACAGTTTTAATCTGCCAGGAAGTTTCATATCAGCGCACACTCCACTGCAGAGTGAAAATCTCATTCTGGAAAAAGTTTGACACATTTGCCCAACATAAGATTTTCCACAATGGCATGAGATCTTATATACATCACATTTCCTAAGGTTCAGATTGCCTTTGACTGTACACAACAAATTCCTCAAATTTTCTGCTGGCCAAAACACACACTTTATGTCGTTTCCCTTGAGGATTTTTCTATTCTTGAAGACACGCTGCCAAAATACGGCACGAACACCATTCCAGTGGTTGCCTCCACATCTCTATTAACATCCCTGCTCTGAATTTGCTTAGAACAGAATGCATGGCTATTCTGTCAATCAGAATAGGCGTTCTGTTTGAACAATGTTCTTAGGTGTTGCAGCTCATCAGGCAGACTGTCGTCGGTATCTGAAACCACATGTGGTTTATGTATTAAGAGTGTAAGTCACCACAATGTGTAGGATGATGACAGCTTGTGGCCTGCAAATATAATTCTGCATGAGTTGGTTTGTGGACACTGTGTCCCAGTGTAACGTTGGCTTTTCTTCTAACCATGATGTCCCAGAATGGTAAGATGCCATCTTTCACCACTTCAATGGTGAACTGTATATTTAGATGGCACTAGTTCAGATGCTCGAAAAACATAGGTAATTTCTATTCTGTGGGGCCACACCACAAATGTATTGTCTATATACCGCCAGAAGCAGGAATGTTGGAAACTTGCCAACTGCTGTGCTTCTTTCGCAGAATCTTCCATAAAATAGTTGGCCACCATGGAAGACAGAGGACTTCCCATGGCGACACCTTTCACTTGTTCAAAATATTGATTATCATCAGTCGCATCTTGTAGCAGTGACATCAATCACCACCTGAAGATGTCAGTTATATTAATGAAATATTGTGGGATTTCCAGAATACGATCCAGCAACAAACCTGAGAAGTGTATTTGCAACAGATCTGCTGGGAAAGCCTGAAAGGTCACATCTGGTACCTCTATGGGGAGGTGGTGGCCAATGCTGTACACGAGTTTGATAAATTACATAAGAGAGGTAAACTGCTCTGCACTTTGGCCTTTTTATTGATATGCTGTGACAAGCAAACTGTCCCAACATTTGCCAAGTTTAACCCTATGATGCATGAATTATTGACAAGTGAGAAAAATTTTTTGAAATGGGGTTTATATAGTGAAGAACAATGCCTATTATCACAAAATACAAAGTTTTATTCAAATTTTCTATTTACAAAAAGAAAAATACAGATGTCCACTGGAGTGGACACTATACACTTAAGAACTCCTGGGTCTGTGTCTGTTAATTATTTCTTTTTGTATGGAAGCTCTCAAAACAATTTGGACATGGAGGTTCCTTACATTTAGTGCAAACGTACTTAGTTTTCCTTTTGCACAACTGACTATAACATCTGTTTGCATTTTTTATGTCCAAAAGTTTCGGCCAATGAACCCCTTGATGAAATCTCACCTCATCTGCTGCTTTACGTTTGGTCTCTTTTTCTGGGCTCTTGGAGTACAAACAGGTCTTCCTCTTCTTACTGCTGACTGTTCATATTTTCCCAGGTTTATGACTGATAGTGCCACTGACGCCTTGAAATCAAGGAGACGGATGGCATTACTTGCCTGCCTATATAGCAACCAAGAGTTCACAATAGCCATATCAATAAAATGAAAAAAGACACGCAGGTACCACCACCTGTTTCGCTGACGATGTGGATATAATGCTAGACACTGGTCCATGATGTCTACACCTCCCATATGATGATTGTAACAAGTGAAGCTGAATGGTTGAGGTACACTGATGGTCTTGTTCTCCGTTTTGATCCAGTGATGAACTTGTGATATGGGCTGTGCACCAGCACAGGTAGAAGCAATATGCACACACCTATTGTCAAACCATTTTGTAATGGTTATGCCCTCTTTACACACAACAGATGCACAGTCCCCTCGTGCACCCTTTCTCATGTCTGTCTGAAGGAAGCACCGACTGAGCACCTCAAGGCCGGTTTGCTTGGCATGTCCCAGTGCCTCAAATGCCATTTTTTTTAGCTCCTGGAATAGTGGGACACTTGTAAAAATAAGTTGTCAAAAAATACTTTGTGCTTCTTGTACTTGGTATCATAACAAAGTTGTAGAACCACATCAGCACAAGCTCCAAACTCACTAATTGGCTGCCTCCCACCAGACCCATCTTGGTATATTTCAAAACAGTACACATAACCAGAAGAACCAGCTCTCACCCAGACTTTTAGTCTCCATTTCTTCGGCTTGTTAGCAACACACTGTTTGATATTGCTCCTATCCTTGAAAGGTATGATCTTCTCGTCAATACATAGATGCTCCTCAGCTTCTGCGGCAAGAAGAAAGTTTTTTTGCAGACACTCCACAAATGGACGGATTTTGTACAGACGATCTGTGTTGCTTTGATCGACTGCACTTTAATCCACAAAATGAAGAAAATGCAGTATGTTATCATACCGATTGACTGGTAAAGAGTTGGCGACTAAATCCATCCTTAGACCTTCCTCTGATGACCAGTATGATCAGGTACGAGGGTACTTGATATACGTCATCACTATGTTCACACCTAGTAATGTTTTCAGTTCAGGAACTGTCAGTCCAAGATTCAATTTGCCAATCTGAAGATCATACAGATTAGTTTGAAACACAATGTGTTCCAACATTTCACTGGAAATTATTTCTGTGAAGAAATCAATAGGACTGTCTCCAGTTACATTTATTTTTTCCACACCAGTAAATTTTGGTACTGGTACAGGATTACTGTCTATCTGCTGTCACTTGTAGTTTGACAGCTGCGTTCTTTTCACTGGCTGGGAACTTGTAGCATCACATGGAGTTTCACTCTCACTATCATCAGAATCAGAACCATTGTCATGAGAGCTGGAACTTGTTTCCACAATTAAGTTTCTCGATGACTGTGGTTCCCCAAATTCATTGTCAGTTTCGTCTCCCAGTGTGCAATCTGAATCAGATGGCAAATCTTCAATTACTTCCTAAAATTCAGAATTTTAGGACTAATTTACGATTTCTTGTGTCATAAATTACAAGATCTATGCTTAACTAAGAAACTATACTAAAAACTGTAAAATGAGAAACAAACTAAATGTTTCAGAGTGCTGAGTTACTATGTCACATTGTAAGACAGCTCATGACCAATGCCATTATTGCATGATGTCCCCTGCAGTGGACACATACTTTTTGCTTCATAGTAATCAAAAATATATGTTTCGGCGATCTTTGATTATTTACAAATGGAACAGCATCTATCTAGATTCATTACAAATTTTCTTACCACGTATCTTTAACACCTACAGAAGTCTTTCACTGAAATACTACACGCTGGTCCACAACCACGCTTCCTAGACGCCATCTTGATCACTTGTGATGTTTGGACGCAATCAGACACTCTAATAGTTCTGCTACTGCCCTACTGATGGCAGCATCAGGTGGAGAGTGTCCGCTGGAGTGGACTGCATGCATTGAAAACTTAAAAACACGGTCACAGTGTAGGTAAAAGTGGCCAATTACAGCCGTCCACAACAGTGGATGCCATGCACCACAGGGTATGATTTTGACTCTGCAGCCTCTGCTAGAATTAAATGATGAGAGGTGTTACTCAATGGCCATGATACTGCAAGCTATGAGAGGATCCGAGATGCAAGATCCAGAGAAAATATCAGACTGTCTCAAGAAGAGTTCTATTCCGACTGAAGTCATTAAGGGCCTGTGCCAACGGGCTGCAGTTCCCCCAAAGCTGTACAGCCTACTGAAGATATGTAACGATGGGTCCCCTCTTTGCCCAATAGTGAGCAACACTGGAGCTCGCTCCTACCTATTTCCTGGCTAAATATCTTACTTCACTGTTGGGATCTCTCGTAGGCAAATGTAACCATCACATCCAGAATTCAGAGGATTTCATAGGATGCCTGAAGACATTTAAGCTACAACCATTGGATATTTTGGTTAGTTTTAACATTGTATCTTTATTTATAAGGCCTTGTTAGAGCTTGTGAGCATCAAGTCTGAGAAAGACATTGTGGCATTTGTTTAAACATATGCTTACCTCAACTTATTTTCTTATACAACAACCAATATTTTGAACAAGTGAACGGCATCGTCATAGGAAGTCCTCTGTCTCACTTGGTGTCCAACTAAGGAAAAAGAACTGCATTTGGCGAATTTTCAACCTTTCTGCTTCTAGCAGTATGTAGAAGATATATTTTTGGTGTGGCCCCAAAGGACAGAGACATTACCTGTGTTTCTCCAACATCTGAACTCGCACCATCCAAATACATACAGTTCACCATGAACATAGAGAAGGATGGCATCTTACCACTCCTAGACATCATTGTTATAATAAAAGGCAATGGCACATTGGGAAACAGTGTCTACTGCAAACCAACTCACACAGAGTTATATTTTCAGGCCACAAGCTGCCATCATCTTGCAGATGTGATAGTGTCTTACACTCTTTCGTACAAAGAGCACATGTGGTTTCAGGTACCGACAGTCTGCCCGATGAGCTGCAACACCTAAGAGTGGTGTTCCAACAGAACGGCTATTCTGATAGACAGATTTGTCATGCGTTCCACTCCAAGGAAGTTCAGAGCAGGGAGGTAAATGAAGATGCAGAGGGGACCCTTGCAATGGCATTTTTGCTGTATTTTGGTGGTACATCTTCAAGAATAGAAAGAATCCTCAAGAGACATGACACCAAGTGTGTTGCTTGGCCACCAGCAGAACTGAGGTCAATGATGATCTTAGCCTTAGGAAATGTGGCATGTATAAGATCCCATGCCATTGTGGGAAATGTTATACTGGGCAGACAAGCCCAACTATGCAAGAATGTTGTGTTGAACACCATTGTCATATACATCTGGGGCAACCTGATAAATCAGCGGTAGCACAGCACGGCCTGGACTTGGTGCATTGCATGTTTATGAAAAGACTGAAGTTTTATCCTCAGTGTCATCTTTGTAGGATTGTGTACTTAAAGAGGCCTTACAAACCCATATGGCAGACAATCTTATCAATAGAGATGCAGAGTTTCAATTAAGCACTGCCTGGAATCCAGAACTGGTTGCCATTAAATTTAAACAGAAGAAACAAGAGCTTACAATTCATGAAATGACGCAGTGCACGTCTGAGATTTAATTCAGCTTTTAATCATAGGAGTACCTGGCACCACGGTCTTTGCCCACAGCGCACACGCGAAAGGCTTTTCTGCAGCTTCCAGCAGGGGGGCACTATGAGCACTTCTTTCCTCCACCTGCAAGAATCTTCATGGGCATGCATATTGCCTGCTCCCAACTTGCAACTTGATAAATTTCTATGCCATTGGGTAATTATAATCAGTCGTGTCTTGTAGCAATGACAACAGCACCTACCACCACCTGAAGATGTCGAACAGTTATATCAACCAAATAATGTGCAATTTACACAATATGATCCAGCAGTAAATCCAAGAAGTGTGTTTGCAAGTAATAATGTTTTTGTAATGTTCTCTAGTGATGCTAATTTTGCTTATTTTAGAATGAAGAAACCCAATGATGTTGGTGATATTTTGTTGAAACTAGTTTGGGGAAGAGATTAAACAAAAGTGTTTTGCATCAAGGTGAATCCACAGTCCCACATTGTTCTATGCAGTCACACACCAAAAGAATAGTTTTCAAGATACAATGACTCTCTATGTTCATGACCATAAGGAGATGATTAATATGCACTAGAATCCTATTTATCACTTCAGGAACTGGATACAAGAACAGTTGTATCTTGCAGAGGAACACGTATTCTACCTTCAGTATCTCAGAACTCTTACATCACATGCAACAGATTTTTTGGGGAACAGAGAACACTGTCCTTCATGGACACTGTGAAAATGACTGACGAATTAACTTTGTATGCAACTCTAATGCTTATTTCCAATTTCTACATATTTTTGATGGACACTTACATTTTTTTCCATTGCCACTGGAAAATGTACTTTAAGAATAAGGTGCACTCTTCCCTAAGATTCTTGTTGATAAAGATTCTTATTCATCAAACTCTTTGAGATGTTGTTTTGAAGAATTCCTTGCCAGTTTTGTTGCATAATTTCCTTGAGAGAATAAGGAATACACTCATCTGGTTGCTGACTCTTAGTAAGCTACGATTTCTGATGCCCAGGCTCTCCATAATTTGTACGCATTGCTTGATCTTCTCTGAGAAATTTTGTGATTTGCCCTAGATCGCAACAATTATTTCATCTTAATACTACGTCACAAGCTGTAAACAGGGTGTTTCAGGAAGAATAGTAAATATTTTAGGAGGCTGGAATCCCACCTATTATATTTACTGATTTGGTCAAATCCTTTGAGCCATTTCACTGGATCATGATCATCATCTCTGAAATCACTGACGGATGCTTGATGTGCAGCTGACTTACTGCTGTTTTGGATTCCACTGTTATCCTGGATATACAAACCTAGCAAACGATGTACTACTTGTATTCCAGTTTCTGTCCATGAAGGCAATGACTTTTACAATGCCTAATTGGAACCATAGTGATGTAGTTGTTTAGAAGTATTCGGCATCTCCACCAACCCATGTCATGTCATAATCACAATCAAGTCTGAAACCAAAAGCTGGGTTGTCAATTAAGTACAACTCTTAGTACTAAAAGCACGTTTATTATGGACACCAATGCACGGACAGAACAGACTTGCCTCCTGGAGGGAGTGTGCTGCTATTTACATAGAATATGCAAACACTACAAACATAACAAATTCTGTGAACTTTCTAGAAATGATAAATACTAAATAACCAATATTTCCTGGTAATTGGGTTTGAAATGACGACCCGCAGCATGCTAGCCAGTGACACTAACTACTACTCCACACTGTGTGCACACAGCTGGCAGCAACATTTAGTATCCCTCCTGAAATATCCTGTATAGACACAACTGTAGTACACGCACATTTCTTTTGTATCCAAAAGAAGACCTTTTGCTCAAGTACTAACTTAAAATGGATGACACATGTAAGTTTTACATTTGGAACTAGCTTGAAACTGTTTAATTACAATCAGATGATTGTGATTTCTCATATAATTAGCACTGGTTTTTTTTTTTTAACTCAGTGACTTCTTCATATTGCATTTCTACCAGATCACCACACA
This sequence comes from Schistocerca serialis cubense, assembly GCF_023864345.2. Classification (NCBI taxonomy): domain Eukaryota; kingdom Metazoa; phylum Arthropoda; class Insecta; order Orthoptera; family Acrididae; genus Schistocerca; species Schistocerca serialis. The sequence goes on from NC_064644.1 coordinate 397,977,896, forward strand.
CACCTATGGCAAGAAAGTCTTTCTCTTTCTTTTTTGGCAGTGCACATGCCATTACGTTACTTCTGTCAGCTTTCTCAATGATGTTTCTCTATTTTGTGGAAACCTAGTCTCAATTACAACAACACTGTTCTTTATTCTGATGTTTTCAATTTTCAGCCTGTCTTTCTTTAGTTACTTTAGCATATTTTTTAGCTGTAGAGCAAGTAAAAAGATCATTAGATTATGTTCGTTTTAAAGGTTCAGTCCTCATGGTCATACTTTATTTCAGTTCATGTTGACCTGCCCAAACAGCTGCAACGTAACTTGAAGCTTCTTGAATAGGTTTCACTGCCTCTCTCCTACAAGAAACAATTTCTTTACTTCATTACATTGCTTATCCCCCCAATAGTAACTGATGGATCTTTCTCACGGCTGCTTTCTGTAGGAGATAATTAACATCATTTACTGACACCTTCTCAATTTTGGCCAAGTCAATTTCAATGAAAGAATGAAAGTTTTCATATGAGTAATAATATTTTACATTCTTTGACCCATTCTCCATCCCCATATGTTTCTCTGTTAAGCCTGGATGATAATATTCTGTAGGCAACTTTACAGGTACCTTGCACTCTTCTTTTAGTCTGCAAAAGCCGAGCAAGGTGGCACAGTGGTTACTATGCTGGACTCGCATTCAGGATGACGACGGTTCAAACCCAAGTCCAGCCATCCTGATTTAGGTTTCCTTTGATTTCCCTAAATTGCTTCAGGCAAATGCTGGGATAGTTCCTTTGCAAGGATAGGGTCAACTTCCTACCCCATCCTTCCCCAATTCAATGGAACTGATGACCTTGCTGTCTGGTCCCTTTCCTCAAATCAACCAACCAACTCTCCAAAAAATCTCACTGTGAAGGAATACCAATCACTGAAAATGAAACAGGAGTTTATTTACAGTTTTATCAATGATTCTGTATGTTATAAATTCATGCTGCCCCTGTTCCACTGTTAGCATCATCAGTTACCATTCCATGCCATGCCATGTCAATGTGTGACATACCCAAGTATATGAAAAATCTTCACAGGAACACACTTCACACTGTTGTCACTGGAATGTAATATTAATAGACGTTAATAGCAATTGTTCATATCATGTTCCAAACTGGATGCTCTTCACAGTCTCAGCACTGTTGACTTCAAGTGTAATACTGCGATAAAGCTGATGAACTTCTACTTTGTATTTAAATTATTAAAAAAAGAGCTGAAACTCTGATATACAAACAATTTATGCTCAAGTATTTATCCATATTTACATTTTTTAAATAAAAAACCAACCTATGCTTTTGTGCGAATGACTAATTCACAGCTACATGAAAAATTATCATCTATATGTTACAAACTGTCACATTCACAATTGTGTTAGGTGAAACAGACCTGGAACCTGACAACCTATTAACAACAATCAAGATACTTGAGATCAGCAAGTGCACTGTACTACGATCAATACACTTCACGTCTCATTAAGCAACCATATAGCTGATTATTTCCAAAGCTGAATCTTTGAATGAATTGCAACAAAATGACTATGTACATTTCTTTTGTAAACAAATGCTTCAACTGCCTATCAAATTGCTCAGAGGGGACTTTCCAAGTAAATTCAATTTTAATGAGAATTCCCTATTTTCCAGACAAGTTTTCTACCCAATAGTAACCTCAAATTTTAATTTTGGACCCAACATTAGAACAACACGAAACTTTGCCGTGAGCCAGAAAATTTATTTACTCTTTTAGGGTTCCACCTATCAGTATAATAATGACCTTTCCCCATCTTTACACCTCTGTATCTTCGTACACCACAGTTTTCACTATCATGTTACTGGAAATTTCATAATGGAGTTAAAAATAAGGACAGACAGACGTGCATGCCGCCTCTCCCCCCCCCTCCCTCCCTCCCACACACACACACACACACACACACACACACACACACACACACACACACACACATGCACACACACACACACACACACACACACACACACACACACACAGAGAGAGAGAGAGAGAGAGAGAGAGAGAGAGAGAGAGAGAGAGAGAGAGAGCATAATCTGAAAAAAAGAGAGATTATTTTGATTTTTGATTAAATATACAGCCCTGATGTACTAACCTTGCACAGGTAAACATTCAAAGAAGTCTACAAATTCAATTGGAAATGAATCCAATGAACAGACATGACATACTTCACCAACAGCAAATTCTGCTCTGAAACATAAGGGCCATATTTACCAACATAATATAATGAAACAGGAAAGAGAGCTATTCAATGGTTATTTTGTATCTCACCTCACTTCTCCTGTGATCGGATATGGCTTACATGGAAAGCAAACTACTTCAATCTGATAGATATCTCTGAATTCTCGAAAGTTCTTCTTGTTGATATGGCCAACCATAGTTGTTTCTATGTGGCCCCAAGTCTCAGGGACTGAAAACCTGAGTGCTAAACCTAGATGCAGAATGATAATAAATAAAATAATGTTTTATTATATCCAAGTGAATGATGAGACAATGAGCATGAACATGATAAACTTTGCTAGCAGGTTGTAAAAGCATTTTATTTATTAATAGAAATGAGAAATGCAGGCAAGTGATCTCAAGTTGGTCATGAATTACTCAATTGTCTAATGTTTAGTCCAGCTCATGAGCAATGCAAGGACAGCTCTCACACAGTGTAAAGCCATTTGTCAATCGCAGCTGTATGATTGGAAGAATAAGAAAGGAAGATTAGGGTCTATGCTCACTTGACACTGTGGTCATTACAGACAGAGCACATGCTCCGAATTTTTCAATAGGGTCCCAGAAAACACACACACACACACACACACACACACACACACACACAAGCGCGCGCGTGCGTGCGTGCGCAACTGAAACTCGCAGTTTCACTAAACTGAAACAACACTGCAAGCAGCAGCACCAGTGCATGATGGGAGTGGTGACTGAGTGGGGTAAGGAAGAGTTTGGGGCAGGGAGGGGAAGGGATAGTACGCGGGGGGTGGCAGACAGTGAAGTGCTGCAGATTAGACAGAGGGCAGGGGAGATGTGGTGAGGGGGAATGGGGAAAGTAGCAGAAAAGCAGAGAAATAAAGAAACTGGGTGTGATAGTGGAATGACAGCTCTGTAGGGCTGGAATGGGAACAGCGAAGGGAGTGGATGAGTGAGGACCATGACCAATGAAGGTTGAGGCCAGGAGGGTTACGGGAACCAGCGCAATTCAGAAAACTGGTGTTGGTGGGAAGGATCCATATGGCACAGGCTGTCAAGCAGTCATAGAAATGAAGGATATCATGTTTGGCACTGTTTTCAGCAAAAGGGTGGTCCACCTGTTTTTTGGCCACAGTTTGTCAGTGGCCATTCATGTGGACAGACAGTTTGTTGGTTGTCATGCCTACATAGAATGCAGCACAGTGGTTGCAGCTTAGCTTGTAGACCACATGACTGGTTTCTCAGGTAACCCTGCCTTTGATGGGATAGGTGATGTTAGTGACTGGACTGGAATAGGTGGTGGTTGCAGGATGTATGGGACAGGTCTTGCATCTAGGTTTATCACAGGAGTATGACCCATGAGTTAAGGGACTGGGAGCAATGGTTGTGTAAGGATGGATGAGTGTATTGTGTAGGTTTGGTATGCAGTGGAATAACCCTGGTGGAGAACTGTGGCTGGACTGTGGGACTTCGGGAGGTAGTAGGAGACTGGAAAGATAGGGCACGGGAGATTTGATTTTGTACAAGGTTGGGAGGATAATTACCATCAGTGAAGGCTTCAGCTTTCCTATAGCTTTCAAACGGTCAGAAATTGTTTGTTGTGCAATGTTTAGCATTGCTGCCATTTGCTTCTGACTCAAAGTATCATCTTCATCCAATATTGCTTGCAATTCGGCGTCTTCAAACTTTTTTGGTGGTCTTCCATGTTCTTCATTTCTTACATCAAAATCATTATTTCTGAACCATTGAAACCATCTTTAGCATGTTGCTTCTGATAGAGCATGATCACCATACGCCTCGACAAGCATTCGATGCTACTCTGCAGCAATTTTTTTCAAATGAAAACAAAAAATTAATGCTTTTTGCAAATCATCACTCTCTGGTACAAAATTTAACATTGTTAACACGATGAAAACATATGATGTTGTTTGTTTCATGACTTGAAGTATACTAAATATCTTTGACAGATGTCATACCAACCAAACAAAAAAAAAAAATTAAGGCTCGTTCACAACAAATGTTCCCTATCGACACATTTGTATCTTAATGCTCATTTTATACCCGTACACCTGGTAGCTGTACCCCAGATTTGTTTGTAGGTAATGCCTTCAAAAGAGAAGTAATTGAGGGTGAGGATATAGTTGGTCGTGGTGATTAGGAAGGAGGTTGTTTGTTCAGAACCGTCAGGCGTTGGGAAAGGTAGTGTTCAATAGCGGTAAAGCCATGGGCATTAGGGATGTTAGTGTACAGGGAGCTGGCATCAATAGTGACAAACAGGGCACCTTATGGTAAAGGGACAGGAACTGTGGAGAGTTGGTGGAGGAAATGGTTGGTATCTTTTATATAAGAGGGTAGGTTCCGGGTAATAGGTTGAAGGTGTTGGTCTACGAGAGCTGAGATTCTCTCAGTGGGGGCACAGTAACCAGCCACAATGGTATGTCCTGGGTGGTTAGATTTATGGATTTTAGCATGTACAAGGCAAGAGTGCAGGGAGTGGTAGGGGTGAGTAGAGAGATGGACTCCGGGGAGAGGTTCTTGGATGGGCCTAAGGATTTGAGTAGTGACTGGAGAGCCTGCTGGTTACTGGAATGGGGTCACTGTGGCAAGGTATGCCGAGAAATATACTGAGGATCTCACTGAAGCCTTCACGGACCGTAATTATCCTCCCAACCTAGTACAAAAACAAATCTCCCGTGCCTTATCTTTCCAGTCTCCCACTACCTCCCAAAGTCTCACTGTCCAGCCACAGAGGAGGATTCTCCTCGTAACTCAGTACCATCCAGGACTGGAGCAACTGAATTACATTCTCTGCCAAGGTTTAGATTACCTCTCAGTCCTGAAATGAGAAATGTCCTGCCCACTATCCTTCCCACCCTTCCCACAGTGGTATTCCACTGTCCACCAAACCTACACAATACGTCCATCCTCACACAACCCCTGCTCCAAATCCCTTACCGCATAGCTCATACCCCTGTGATAGACCTAGATGCAAGACCTGTCCCATACATCCTCACACCACTACCCACTCCAGTCCAGTCACTAACATCACCTGACCCATCAAAGGCGGGGCTACCTGTGAGACCAGTCATGTGATCTACAAGCTAAGCTGCAACCACTATCTTGCATTCTATGTAGGCATGACAACCAACAAACTGTCTGTACACAAGAATGGCCACTGACAAACTGTAGATCACCATGTTGCTGAACACGCTGCCAAACATGATATCCTTCATTTCAATGACTGCTTCACAGCCTGTGCCACATGGATCCTTCCCACCAACACCAGCTTTTCTGAATTGTGCAGGTGGGAACTTCCACGTACCCACAACCCTCCAGGCCTCAATCTCTGTTAGTCACTGTCCTCACCCATCCAGTCCCTTCCTTGTTCCCATTCCAGCACTACAAAGCTGTCATCCCACCAACACACCCAGTCTCTTTATTTCTCTCCTTTTCCACTACTCCCCCCCACTTCACACCTCTCCCCTGCCCTCTGTCTAACCTGAGACTGCAGTTGTGTGTACGAGTTGCATTTGTGTGTGTGTGTGTGTGTGTGTGTGTGTGTGTGTGTGTGTGTGTGTGTGTGTGTGTATGTGTGTGTGTTTTGTTGATGAAAGCCTTAATGACCGAAAGCTTTAATTGTGAGAGTCTTCGTGTAATGCCTATCTGTAACTCAGCATCTTCGCTATACCGTATTTACTCAAATCTAAGCTGCACTCGAATCTAAGCCGCACGTGAAAAAATGAGACTCGAAATAAAGGAAAAAAAAATTTCCCGAATCTAAGCCGCACCTGAAATTTGAGACTCGAAATTCAAGGAGGGAGAAAAGTTTTAGGCCGCACCTCCAAATCGAAACAAAGTTGGTCCATTGTAATATGAGACACAATTTAGGTCCAATGAATGATGATACAGCCACAGTAGTTTGGTTCGAGTTGTAAGCTTAGCAGTTAAGCTTTACCAGGTAGCCATGCTATGCATCAGGCGCTCCGTCCGTATTTATGCGGGTACCCTTCCTTTTTCACATGCTTCGTCTGGTTTGAATCGATTGCTTATTTTACTTTGATCTGATAAGTGCCGTTTTCTTTGTTATAGGTGTTTACGTCACTCTAAGCTGAAAATGCATTACTGTATTGTGTCATGCATTGTTTGTCGCATTCTGATAGTGCGTGTTTACGGCCTGTCGCCGCTCGCGGCATGGCTTGCTTTTGTGCGCGCTACCACCGCTTAAAAGAGAGAGAGAGAGAGAGAGAGAGAGAGAGAGGAATCGTCTCATTAGCGAAACAATGGCAAGAGACTGCTATTTGTTGTTACTTACACTGCTGCTTTCTTTGATAATAATCAACAAGAACCAAATAATAGACTGCATATGGTAGAACATGTTCTGAACGAGAGTTAGGCGAAAATTTTTCTCCGTTTGAAAATCTTTGTGGCCGCTTCTTTAGTACATCAAATTCTGCACAGAAATCAGTCATCTTTGATTTAAAAATCTAGTCAGTTGCCGTGCTTCATTTCTGACTCTATCACTACTAGGCATAAGAATAATACGAACATAAACATGACATGATACGTATATTCTTCCGCGTTTGCTGTTGTCTCACTCTAGTTTCGTACTTTATTAGGCAGACAGGATTTAAATGAGACAGCAGCAAACACGAAAGAATACATGGCAAAATGTTTATATTCGAATAATTCTTATGGTGAAGAGAATACTACATGTGATTCACATTTCATCAGGTTCCTATTAGCAACAATCTCTTCTCACAGGTAGGAAAAAATTCAGAACGTAGAGTTGGCCATATTGACAAACATCCCAAACAGTCTTGCCAGTCGGATTTTTGTAGTACACTGAAATTCTGCTACATTCGAAGATGAACAAAATGAAGTTTGTATTTACTTCATTGGCTAATGTATGAAAATGCAGTTGTCGAAACTCGGGGCGGAGGAAAAAAGCTTGTCTTCCACATTTTTTTTTTTAATTTATTTACTGATGCAGATGTTTTGGCACCAGTATTTATCTTTGTGCCTACAAGGCATCCCTGTGTAGCGCTACATATATTCAATGGCAGAAGTTAGTTGTGGCAGCACCTAGCAACATTTTTCAGAATTTCTGCTTGCTTTGCACTTGATTCTGGATTACAAAAACCGGAAAAAAAGTGCGGCTTAGATTGGAGTAAATACGGTATTGTGAGTGGCAACTTTCCTTCTCATAACATCGTTACATTCCAACCTGGATTTTCCATTGTTTGATTTTAACCTTACTGAAGTATTTTAATGATGCACTGACATCAGATCATCTGGGATGTGCAAAGATCCTTGACAGAGTCACTGGCCAGGTCTCTGTTGATCTGACAGGCATTACGTAAGCCACTGCAGGAAATGCTAATGATGGAAACATGCATCTGGTACCAGTTCCTCCTGCAGTTGCTTCATTTCATCAGATTAGAACTGATCTCTTGGGGATGTTTCCCTAGTCGACAAATGGGAATAAATGGATAGTAGTGTGCACTGACTACTGTTAAACTGTCATCAAGAATGTACCTACTGCCAATGCTTCAGAAATCCCTAGTTTTTTCTTTCTTTTTTTTAAAGTGACAATCTCTGATAGTGAAAAAAGTGTTTCAGTATGACTGGTGTCGGAAGTAATTTGGCTTGCAAGATGTCAATTACAAAATCAAAGATGATGATCTTACACTGAAGAGAGAAAATTGCAGACATGCCTTCCAAGTCCTTTCCATTAAGGGCTTTGATGAGCTTGAGGTGCATACTGATAGCAAGAGCTTTCTTTACAATTAACATGAAGATGTGTGCACCAGTCAGGATGCCTGAATACAAGTAACTCTACTTCAGTGCCATGGTGACCATGAGGATGCGACAACATTACCAGTAACTGAGTTCCACCACTGCCACCATATGGAGCACCACTGACTAGATCCAAATCCAAGAAGCTACAGTACAGTCTGAGACTTAATTTTGTGTGTGTGTGTGTGTGTGTGTGTGTGTGTATGTATGTTTTGTGGAGGTGGGGCTGCAGGCATGTGTATGCATGCATGATGGATGTACAAACACACTCAAATGTCCACTCACACAGTATCAGTGATATCCAATGAATGAGTAATATAGAAATTTGGCTTGTTCTGCAGTGTGATGGGTCTACTGTTGATGAACTTTAATGTTTACAAGAAAAGGATCTATAACGAAGATCTGTGCAATATATTAAATGTTGCAAAAGAATCATTCTTACCAGAAGCTGTTACTTTTATGAATGGTTATTTATCTAATCTCTTGGTAAAGCACCCAAAAACTGAAAGTGCACAATTTGAACTTACACTTTCTTTATTTAGAGAATGGGGAAGATAAATGCCTATTTCTCACACAGAAACAACAACAGGGAGAGACTGGCAAAAATTATTAATGAAGCCAGTGTACTCAACTTACCATCAAGAGATTGTATGTTTCGACCACACTCTTGGGTGAATGCAAGTGAACAATTTAAAACAATACATGCCTGGGACCTCACATTCTTTATACTGCTGTAATATTCCTGTGCAATTTCTGAAAAATAAATTAAAAGAAAACATGAAAAAGCTGTGGCACATCATTTAAACATTCTAATGAGTTTATCTTTTTGTCATTAACAAAAAATACGTAATGCAATGCCTTTTTTACTGAAAAAACCTCATTTCATTTATTAAACTCTATTCTCTTCACCTAATGTCCTATCTCTTAAAACTACATACACAGTATTGAAGACTTACGTAAAATAATGGACAGGCAACCACTTACCTGTATATGATTGGTGCATGGTGCACAGAAATACATAATTGTAAACAGTTAACACTAACTTCCGAGCTTTTTTTTTTTTTTTTTTTTTTTTTTTTTTTTTTTTTTTTTTTTTTTTTTCTAGTAGAAGTACACACATTTCCACACACACCCAAATTCCACAGTCACGATAGCAGTAAAGACTGATTATGGAAAGTAGTTGTTTGGGTAGATGGAGACAGAGGGGATAGCTAAGGACCCACAAGGTGAGAGGGCAGGTCTTACACCAGATGGCCCAGTGGCTCCACAACAAGACAAAAGGATTTCAGAGGGTAGAGCATATAGGGGATAGAGAGAGGGGGAGAGGGGGGGGGGGAGAAAGTTGGAAGGTGGTGGTGATGAGGAACCCACATGGGAGGGGGGAATGGTGGGAAAAGGTAGTATATGATCTGGATGGGGAAGGAGCGGAGTGGACAGAGGAGAGAAGAGAAAAGGTAAGCTGAGGCAGTGGGAAACAAGTTAGTGGAGGTTTAGTGCAGGGGAATTGGGAGAGTGTGGGATATGCTGGAGAGATGATTCCCACCTACGTAGTTCAGAGAAACTTGTGCTGAAAGGGAGTATCCAAGTGGCCTGTGTAGTGAATTAGTTGCTGAAGTCATCAGTACTGTGGCGTGCAGCATGTTAGGCAACTGGAGGGTCAAGTTTGCGATTTGCGACAGTTTGGCAGGGGCCGTTCAATGCAAATAGACAGTTGGTTAGTTATCAAGCCCACACAGAATTCTGTACAGTAACTGCGACCTTTACTGGGTAGTAGATAACGTGACTGGACTGTGGTAGGAGGTGGTGCCTGGATATATGGGACAGGTCCTGCACTTGTGTCAACTAAAGGGAATGACCCATTTAGGTGCCCAACGGTGAGGTTATCACTGCCCTGACATTTATTACAACAAACGAATGTGGATAAGAACTAAAACTGTTGTACACGTATGCACTCGAAATGACCCCACAATCACTATCGCACAGGTACTCTGAAATCCACTAAAACCAATGATAAGGGAAGACAACTAATCAAGAAATAAAAACAGAGGGAAAACAAAACACAGAAGAGCTAAAAGAACAATACAGGGAAATGTGACTGGCTGACTACTTACAAACAACTCGGATGAGCCAGCCACCCTGTTGACACATGAAAAACATCTCCCCAAAATCTTGTTACATATGTGGGACAATTCACAAAACTTTAAAACGCGAACCACAATCATTTGATCATTACATAAAATAGACTGCAGATACCTCGGCAAATCTGCTGCAGTCCGCTGGTCGGCAAATAAAATTCAGTCCAGTAAAATGTGGCGCACCGTGATCCACACACCACAAGCACCACACATCGGAGGGTCCTCTTGCCAGAGTAAATCTCCATGCATCATAGGGCTGTGCCCAATGTGAAAATGAGTAAGAAGGATCTCATCCCATCAACGTGGCTGGAACGAAGTACACCATGACCAAATTGTGGGCTTAATGACACGGAGCTTGTTGTCGGTCACTTCTAACCACTCGACTTCCCATCAACACAGGACTTTATACCTCAACAGTGAGGTGAGAGCATACAGGGGGATAGCACAATGAAAGACCTGACGGTCACAACATGCCTCCTTGGCTGCTCAATCCGTCCTTTTACTCTGAAGAATTCCCATGTGCCCTGGTATCCAACAGAAAGACATCTGCCCCAGTCGGTGTAGTTGGAGGAGGGCGTCCTGGATAGTCTGGGTTACTTTATCTGCTGGGTACAAACGTTGGGGAGAGTAAAGGGTGCTCAGAGAATCTGAACAGATGAGAAATCTAATATTAGGGTATTTTGTGTGTGTGTGTGTGTGTGTGTGTGTGTGTGTGTGTGTGTGTGTGTTTGTGTGCACGCGCGCGCGCGCACACTCCTACTAGAAAAAGAGGAAAAGCTCAAACGATAGAGTTAACTGTCCTCTATCATGTGTTTCTGTGTGCCACACACCAATCCTCTACAGATAAGTGGTTGCATTTCCCTTATTTTACATATGTTTCAATCCAGGAATTGCCATTACTGTTAGTATTGAAGATACATTACCATGTCTGACTACAAAAGTGTTTATTAAAATATTTGTTCTATAGCACAGCAAGTTGAAACATTTTCCCAGCTCGCACACAGATGATCTTTGTGCCACTGAGATGCTTCTGACATTATGCAATAATATAAGTGAAGTATTAACTTTATCTGCACTCTAATTATAGTATTTAGTTTTAAGTGCATACATTTTATAATTGCACTCAAATGGAATATTTCTGGTCATAAAATACATTGTATTGGGTGGTTTATTGCCAATGGAAACTAATACAGAGTTGGTTGAAGATTAAATAACCATCTGCTCCTTCATTTTCAATGTTGTGGAACAGACAGTTGGATTCAAACTTTGTTGTATTTCTCTAGGAGATGATCTATGTATGTAAAGCATACCCTAATCTGAACTAAGATTGAAAAATGTTGGAAGTCCACACAACACTGAACAATCAGCAAGGCGCATGTAATAGTTGATTCCATAGATATTTCAGAAGGAGTATGGTGCAATTTACGATAAAAACTGACTATGACAAAGCTTCCTAGCATTTTACAAGAATTTCGGCCAATTATGCTGAATACTGACCAATAGAAAATTCAAAAATATATTGGAAGTGTTTCACCCATTTTAAACAAAATTCAACTGATTTCGTGAGCCAATGTGTTACTTGGACGAGAGAGTAGATCACTATTTTACTCTACAAATGAATAATTTGTCAAAACAATGGGTGAAATGCAGTGTGTGTGAAAAGGGAAAAGATAAAGTGATTTTATTTTCCAACATGCAACAGATATTATTCTTATTAATCACCTTGCAAAAGAAAAGAGAAAAAAAAATGTTTTCTCAGGATAATACAGGTGCCCACAAATCTGCTTTGGAAACTGAAAACTGAGCAATTTCAAGAATCCTTGGAAGATCAACCTTGTTACACTTTGGAGATTGAACTTACTCACTAAAAAACCAGTGGACATAGTACAGCTTGAAAAGCAAAAAACTTAAAAAATTAAATGTTCTTTCCACTTGAAAATAACCTTTCACACCCAGACCAATACCTTTTCATGTGACTCATGTACATAGATGTACATGTTCATAGATGGTATGCCTACTACATTTTATTTCTCTGTGATGACTCAGCCTCTGTACAAGTTGTCTTGTAATTTTTGATAACACTAGAAGAACTAGACACATGAAACTTTCAAGATTCAGAATGACTTTGGCTACAATGTCATGAATATTTAATAAAGAAAGGATCACATCAACTTGTCCAAAACTTTAACTAAAAGACTAAATAAAAGAGCACTGAGTCCAGGTGACTGATTGCCGGTAAACTGTTGTGTACAACAGTTGACAATATGTGTAACACACTACAGAATTCATGAAACAACAAGTTCATAAGTTATTGCCTGTTGGTGTTCTTTGCAGGCACTCTGGCTGATTGTTACTTAACTGTTTTTCTTATATTTTGCCAAGATAAATGGCTGGCTCTGTCAAAGAATCACTGTTCGTTCACTGATTCATTCACTGACTCATATTGTTTTACATAAATCCCATAGTGAAGAAGAGCCTTAAGGGATGGAAAACAAGTCCATTTACATATCAACAGATGAATGGATTAACTCTATGTTACTTTTGTAAAGTAAAACAACAACCATTTGTGAATTCAGACTACTATCAACCAAAACACACAGGAAGAGAGCCAAAACTATCACATCCATAAGTGGCCACTAGAACATAAACAATTTCATTGTCCTTAAACAGAATGCTAACTACTCATAAGTTTTAGCTACTGGAGAAGTCACATGACTTGGAACATTCCTCCTCCCCCCCCCCCCCCCCCCCCCATCCATCCATCTCTTGTTCACCTCCCTCTTTTCCTCTAGTTGCATCTCCTGCTTGCTGACAGGGAGCATTTTCGTATTTGGTAAAATTTGTGTCAAAAGAAATCAATTAATCAAATAAAAAAAAACTAGGAAAGTAAAATGATAAAATTGTGTTTATATTCAGTTAGCATGACACATGATTTGCTGCATTAGTGGAGAAGTAGACTGGATTACTTCAACCTGTTCTTGCCTATCAGCAGCAGCCAATAGCTATGGACTGTGGGAAATTTTCCTTGTTAACACTATAGCAGCAAGAAATTGTTTCTGAACATTGTTAATAAGACTGTCAGAGCACTAGATGACATTTAAAAAAGAAACAGGAATTATTTCCAGTAACAGATAACATAAATCAATTAACAAAGAGGAACTAACCACTCAGTGTTGTACTATAGCCGATTTCACAACTTCAGATATGTGGAATGACAGATTCAAAATGCAAGACATGAGAGTCATTCAGAAAAAAAGATAATTTAGCTACACAAAAAGAAAAACAAATTTATTGGAAAAAAACAATTCCGTTACATACCTGGAGCTCAGCTCCCTTCATTTCTCTATGTAGTCACTGTCTATACTCAAACATTTGTCTATCTGATCACGAGCTTCAGAATTTCCACTGCTCACACATTTCTGTTGCAGAGCTCACTCCTCTTCTCTTTTCAGGGTCAACTGGCTTCCATAACAACTGTGCTCATAATACTGTGAGTGGAGGTTGAAAGAAGATGCCCTTGTGCAGCTGGTATGCGGTCAAAATGAACTGCGAAATTTAAAATCTCACCGTGAGGTAAGGAGAGTTATTCGATTTCTGGACATTCAAAATTTAGTAGCAACTGAAAGCAGGATATGGTGATAATGTAAGGAATGAAATAACACAAGTGTTTCTCGAGAATACGGCCTATCTTGTCATCAGACTTTCAACTCACTCTGAGGATGGCCAGACAATATATGGCCGAAATATCACTGGAAGAAATTTTATTTGCATGGCTGAATACCTGAAATGTAATGGATTAATCATCCTCATCCCTCAAAAAACTGAAGAAATTCAAACAGACTCTCTCATACAAAAGCCATGGCAACCATCTTTTGGGATCGTAAATGTGTTCTTTTGGTGGATTTCACACTAAAAGGCAAATCATTATTATGAAACACTAAGAAAACTCTGGCAAGTTACCCAATATGAGAGGCAAGGAATGCTTTCTGGAGGAATTGTACTTCTTTAGAACACTGCCCATTCTCACACTGCTGCTGCAAATCAAGAATTGCTGGAGGATCAGTTTCAATAAGAAATTTTTCTTCACCTACCTGATAAAACTGACCTTGCTTCTAGTAACAATTTCCACACTTTCTCTAATCTCAAAGACTTTCTGGGCAGTAAATGTTTTGGAAGTGATGAGGAGTTGGAGAATGCAGTGGGCACCTGAGCTAATGAAGAGTATAACATGGAAATTCTGAAGCTTGTGACCAGATACACCTGTTTAAATATAGAAGTTGATTATGTGGAGAAGTGAAAGAAGCTTTGTTTATGTAACAGAATTGTTTTTTCCGATCAATATTTTTACTTTGTATAACTAAGAAGTCTTTATTTTCTGGATGAACACCATATTTTACAATCAAAGGAAACACAATAACAAAGCAGATTTTAATGTAAAATTATCATGATATATTGAATGATTCTGAGTAATAAAATAACCACAGCAAGAAATAACAGCTTAGTTATATTAATAGTACATAGTTTTACAGGGTGTGTATGTGGACAAAGAAAAAAAATTCCCAGATTTCCCGGTAAAAAATACATGTTCTCCCGGGTGAAAATACACTTTTTCCGTGTTAAGTGACAGTACACTCTTCCTCGGCACTGTAAAACCTTTGAATGTTTATGGTTTTATATACCGACGTAGAATTTCCCGGCACTTCAGAAAACGAAACTCCTGGGAGGGGGTATTATTTTCGTATTACGAAGGTATAAATTTGAATTCCACCAAACACCACATGTCCCTTTCCGAAGCATCGAAATCGAGATTGTGATGCGCTTTTGTAAGACAGTCATAGCTCATGTCACTTGATCTCGCCTGCTGACAACATAGGACACGTGATGGAGTCAGCCAATAGCAAGATCACTCTTAAGTAGCGCAAACACACAAATAAGAAAAGTTCATGGTTTAAATTAAGATACATCACACAAATGTGCCAGCAAAATTTTTAATAACGATGTTGATGTCTGATCTGGACTCAAAATTCTTCTAAATGGTCGTCCTCAAATGGTTGATTTTTAAATGAGAGTCAAACGCTTTGTGATTTAAGAAATTCACCGTACATTCTCGCACACAGTTCATCTTGTGTAAAAGGAAATTTGCTTTGAATGTAACTCTTTTCAAACCACCATTTGCAATATTTTCCCGCGGCCTGTTAGAAATAGGTTCATTTCAGCAGTTGCAAGACAGCGCCACATAACAGGCGTCACCATATGTTCGTACGTGTAAAACATTAAAAGATCTTATATTATGTCATAAACGAAACAAGGCATCAGAAGATACTTCAAGAGCATCGGAATTTCGTGAACCCCACTAAAATGCATAATTCGGCTTAAAGTGCACATTCATATGTCCATATTCGGATGTAAATTTTCTTGGAGTACCAGTGCTGTATTACCTCATGTTTGGTTCTTTATTATGGTATAATGCCATACATGCACTTGAAATGCAGCAAACAGTTCAAACCAGCCAAGAGTGCGAAATTAAACTCTTCATTTCAAATAAATTGACTGCCTAAGCAGAAAAGATTAATAAAAGTCAAATCTCTTTAGCAAACTGACAAAAATAACTTCATTGTTCTGTGAGGCAATTAATGCTTGACTGTCAGAAAAGTGGAAATAAAATTTGAAAGTAATAACACATTTTTGCCTTCCGTTACTAAGAGAACGTATTTTAATTCATTTGATAGCTGCCGGCAACAAAAATCCGTTTCATCATCATTTAACGTGAGAGCAATAAATGCAGACGAAACAACAAAATCACTGAACGTAAAGACGGGTCACGTGGAGGCGACCCATCTCCCCACCACAACTCTGACTGCTCTGTACATCAGCCCCAGATCTACTATATTCCCGAACCAGGGCAATATTAGGTAGTGGTGCCCAGCCACACTTCGGTAACCAGAAGCGGGAGAAGGTATTACGCATACACCACTAAACTGTGCATGTGCAAGAGCCCGCCTGCAACTGCTCAAACAACTCTAATTTAAACAGTTGTCGTATCACCCTCATCAGAGGGAATTTGTTGTTATGAAGCATTGCATAGTCTTCCTAAGCCTTCACCACACTGTGCTGTGGGCAGACACTTGTATGAGCACTGTGTTTTGTTGTTGTAGACGGTGCATTTCCTTTGCAACTAAAGTTTTATTTCTCTCATTCATGTTTTTTTGCTGCAGTATTATTCTGCAGAAGCAGGATACAGTAATATCCTTAGTTAGAGTATTGGTTCTTACCAGTCAAAAATCACAAAAATTTAACTGAAAACCAAAACAATGAAAAATTCCCGGAATTCTAAACAATTCCTGGGTTTTTCCTGGTTTTCTTCCGGATGAAAAAATTCCTGGGTTTTTCCCGGATCTCCCGGTTATACACCCAGTTTTATACTTTAATAGCCAATGTGTCACATCCAATCATTGTAGTGTGAATGTCATGAAACATTTGATGGGGTGCATTTCTTCTTTACATGCATCTTTACATGCAAAGACCTTCATTTCTTAAAGCACAGCCACCAAAACATTGTCTTTCACCACTCTACCTAGTGTATACACTACGGAACAATGAGGTTCAAAAAATACATGTATATACCTTTCTCTGACATATCTTTGATTTCCATGGCGAATAAATTTGACTGAATTTTAGTTCCACATTTTGAAAGCCTCAGAATTGGTTTTTCCAGTTTCTTGAAAACAGAAGTTGGTTTGAAACTCTCTTCACATTCATCTGCACCCAGTGAAATTTGTTTTGGAACATTGAGCTGAAAAAAAGAAAACAATTCAAACAATGGAAACTCCAGGTAGGAATAACAATATAGAAAAATAGAGATTGCTATTTACCATAATGATAACACACTAAGTTGCAGATGGGCACAACTAAAAGACACTTACACATAAGCTTTCGGGCACAGCCTTTGTCGGAAAAAAAGAAAAACACACCATTCATTCATGTAAGCAAGCACACAACATCCACACATGAAAGGCAACTTCAGCAGTTCAGATCAGAGCGCAACTATCACATGGGATGGTAGCAGCAATCTGGAGTGGGCAGGGAAGAGGAAGGAGAAGGGATAGCAGTGTAAATTGCTATTTCCCCTTCCCCTCCATCGCACTTTATAGCTGCATTTTGGCCTGACCTGACTCGGTTAGCAGTCATTTGAGTGTAAGGTGTGTTTGCTTGTGTGAATGAATGGTGTGCTTTTCTGTTTTTCCAATGAAGGCTGTGGCTGAAAGCTTAAGTGTCTTTTAATTGTGGCTGTCTGCAACTTATTGTATCATCTTCGCGCGCGCGTGTGTGTGTGTGTGTGTGTGTGTGTGTGTGTGTGTGTGTGTGTGTGTGCGCGCGCGTGTGTGAACGCGTGTGTGTGCGCGCGCGTGTGTGCGCACGCACGGGGCATACACTTTGTGAAGCACATCAAGAGAAATATATTAAATGCACGAGCTAGCCAAATGACCGAGTGTCCTTTCAAATCCAATAAAGTAATCAGAGATTGTCATTCATATTTTGAATGCTTTATGTTTAAACTAGCCCTGAAACAGTTACTTTTGCAAGTGAATATTAACATTTAATCAATCTATGAATATGTTATGGACTGAGTTTCACACCTTCATCTTGTCCTGGGTTTCCAGACAACTATCCAAACTTCAAATAACTCTTGAATTAATGTTGATTAAGTGTAACAAATTAAACTATATTCAATAAGGTATATGACTCCATGAAAATGTAACTCCATCGCATTATTAAAACTATGTTGGAAAAGGAATTAGACTTGATTCTGTGTTTCAGGTGCTGTGCACTACCAATTGTCCTATCCCAAGTAGTCTGTGAGATAAATGTATTGTCCCTTAGTAATAATAATACTGAGTTATTGCCTCTAATAGTAATAGTAATAATAATAATAATAATTATGATTATGCATAACTGTGCTTTATAAAAGAAATTCTTCATTACTGCAGACAGCCAAGCAAAAGGCATTCTCTCAACAGAGAGAGTCACAACAGTATCTGTAAATGTAAGCACAGCACCACTGACCAATAATGAATGCAAAATATAATAAAAATGTATTTTGTTATATATTTTTGACCAAAGTTCAGAGTTTTTATTACTTACAAAAGGGAAATAACTTTCATTTTAAATTTATCCCGTTTGGTTTTCTTTTATTGCTTTTCATAAAGTTATTCTTAGTTACCCCAATAGATGTGCAAATCGAAGGAAACGAATGTGTCAAAATGTGTAACAGACACCATACTGGCAAGACTTCCAATATAAAAGACTGGTCACATGAAATTACACAGCACGCCAATAAAAGGCAACCTGATGGCTGGCTTGCCCTCAGTATTTTCTTTGCTAGCTTCAATTATCTGCCTCTGCCTCTACGAAGTGAACTACGGCTGCCACTGGTGCTTACCTGGATCTGTGAGTGTACAGTAACTGCTGTGCTTTCAAATTTACTTCAAGACTAAAGTGAAGGGCCTGTTATCTGCATACCATGGAATGACATAACATTTATGTAAAAAGCTTTTATTTGATGAGCACTGTGAGACATAGCTGCAACTGTGTTCAATATTATAACTGTAGTAAGCATGCACAACAAAGCTATTGTGTTTGGACATCATTACTTTTACTAAGCCACTATTACTGTTTGGTTTGGTTTTGTGGACTAATGAACAGTTTAATCTGTTGTTACAGAATGCTAATTTGTGTTCAATAAATGTTTGTTGGCTTTAAGTGCCAGTTACAACACTTAGAATTCAACACAAAACCTCCCATTCTGTTCATGCAGTTTGCCATCTGTGAAGTAATTAATACAGATAGCACAAAATCCAGCTTGCTCTGTTCATACACAAGATCCAGACATCTGTAGGCAGTGGAGCTCATAATTACACATGAAGGGGCTACGAAAAACAAGGAAATTATGTCTGTTAGTAAAAATGAATATTTTATGAGCTGTACACTGACATACAGGTAGTGATGTACTTGTCATAATACATACCTATTAGGGCATCATTTCCTCTAGCACACAAAACTGTAAAGTATGAAACATAGCACTCTGATACTGCAGCTCAGCACCAGACATTAGTGGGATTTCAGCTCTCCAGTCTAGCATGCTATGAGGAAATGATGTATGTATCATGACAAATGCAGTATCACCTAGACATCATGGTGCACCACATATTCATTTTTACTAATGAACATAAATGCAACTAAGAATTTTTCCTCTTTCTGTACACTGCTATAGTGTATTATCTATTGCATTGGATGTTTTCTGCTTTATTCATTGTGTATATGACAGAAGGTACACCATGGTTTCCTAAAACTGATTCTGTTAAATATTTCACAGATGTTTTCAGCAACATTCCTCCCCTGTATCCCTGACAAAAACCAAGCTCATACGTGCATGTGGATATCAGACTTTTCTCTTGGTAAGCAACTTTGCATCCACTTAAAGGTACATTTTACCCTAACTTTTTCTTAAGTATAGTGCCTGTCATCAACAATACAAATGTTAGCTGTCCAATAACCTCACCATACACCCATTTCTCTGTTAATGTTGATTCTTCATGCCAATGGGTAACTAAATTTTGTGTTGAGTGACGTTGAATACAATATAGTGAAAATAACACAACAAAAACTCTACTTCATGCCTGGAATATGACATAACACTTTGAGAAAAGTGGATACATATTATGTACCTGTAAAAACATACAAAATGATGGGTAGGACAAAGGCAAAAACTGGAGCAGACAATACTGCATTATCACACCCATGTTAATTTTCTGCCCCCCACCCACTAACACACCCACACACACACCTACACCCACAAGGCTCCTATCCTCTATCACTGAAGAACATGAAAAGTGGAGGAGGGAGGGGAGGATGGAGGGAGGGGGGATGGGGAGGGAGGGAGAGAGAGAGAGAGAGAGAGAGAGAGAGAGAGAGAGAGAGAGAGAGAGAGGGGGGGGGGGGGAGGGGGGGAGGGAGAGAGAGGTGCAGACAGCAGCACAGTATGTATATCATTCCATGCTTTCAGAGGGAGAAACAAAAAGAGCTCACAAAATGAACTATGGAGAATGTGGAGAGGACATACGTAATTAGGCCCAAAGAACGTCAAATGAAACATGTGTAATGATAAAGATGATCAGAACAAAGAAGTGACAAGAATCAAAATAAATTTCCATACAACTAGAATAGTAATTTACCTTTTTAGCTGAATGACTTGCCATTATAGCATAATAGATCTGTGCTCTGTCTTGCAAATCAATATCAGTGCTCCAGGCAATTATTGATCTCAATACTTCACAAAGTTCTGAAATAGAAGTGAAGAGTAATGTTACAACTATTAATTAAATAAATGCACCAAAAAATCAATGTACATCTTGACAAATTAACAACTTATGGGCTACAAATACTCACCAAAGTAAACTTCTGCAGGGTCATATTCCATCATTAAAAAGTAACACAATGACAATATCTCATGACCTGAGGACCAAGATAGAGCACTGCAATTTTCTTGGTTTACTATATGTTTCATAAGATATAGTAGAATTGTCTGTAAATAATTTTTAAAAAATGTTTAGAGTAGAACAGATAAATTAGATGAGATTTTTCCAACAAAAGTTTGGTACATTATCAATATTAATAACTATACTTCAAATAAATGTTACCTGCAATGTTTTTTAGATTAAATGTATACACAGTGTAGTAATATGAATACAAAAATATGTCCTGAAGTGATTAGAATGTTATAAATTAAATAGAAGGGTACCACACTCTATAAAAACAACATTTAATGTTCTGTTTTTTCTCAGTACTTGCTGTCCAGATTTTGTTACTGAGATTCATGTCTGTACAACAGATTGTGACTTAGAGAAGTCATACTGTGACAGTGCAACAAATCATCACTCCAAGACTCATTTTATATTCACACATAATTGTCTTCAAGAGATTGTCAGGTTGCATTTGCTAAAACGATGCTGCCCCACAAATATGTACAATGGGAGTATAGCACATCATGTCTTATGAATAAGACATTTACCTCCTGCAAGCTTTAAAAATTTATTGAAACAATTTACTATACCTAATGGAAATTAAGAAAATGTATGGCATAGACAGTGGCAGCTGGTGATTAGGTGCTAATGTGCTACAGCACACTGTAATTGTCACACTTAAATTATGCCATTTCTCTTCAAATGTGAGCTGGAAATCACATTACAAATACACCTTTTCTCTTGGAATGCATGCTCGTATACAAATAAAACGGATGAAAAAATGTGTTGTAGCATTCTGTCCATGATAATTATAAACCAGTGTTGAGTGCTGAAATGATGGTGAGCTGCACTACAATCAACTCTAAGAAGGGACAAAGCTCTCTGTTTTCGGCTGTGTCTGTTCGTATGTGGCATCATACCTTCCGACATTGTAGGTGCTACGTTGCTCACAGCACCAAGTCAATATTTTTCTTTGGAAGTGCATGTAAAGTATTGTGCAAGCAACATGGCAAATCCAGTTGATGATCTGGTAAAGAGGCCCTTTTCCAGTATATATTAGAAGGAGAAAGCGAGTAGAACAAGGCAGAAGCTCCTTTGAACTCCTAGAATATTTTGCCCGAGTGATTCGCAGAAAAAGGTAAGTCACTCTCTAAAGGTACATACAGTGGTCAGGTGCTCCAATGGGCAATTCATTGGCTTGTGTACAATTGCTGGTGCTGTCATCTTTCTTTTTATTTTTATTTTATTCCTTGCAGTGTTAAACTATTAATTATAAAATTATTGCAGCATAAATATACAAAAAAAGATAAGCTCTATTAAATTGTTTACATAAATTTTGCTTCAGAAAAGTATTTTTTATTTGAAGGCCAAGAGTAAAAGTATTAAATTATTGTGCAAGTATGTAAGAGTCAAAGCAGGAACAAACACAACATAGGCCAGGTGTTATGGGTTAACTGTGATTCAGAACCAGACTGGCCAGTGGACTTTGTCCCTCCCAAGTGGCATGACATTTACAGCTGCCAAGTCTCTGGCCAGTGCTACCTCAACAGATAAGCCTC
The DNA here is from genome assembly GCF_023864345.2 of Schistocerca serialis cubense. Lineage (NCBI taxonomy): Eukaryota > Metazoa > Arthropoda > Insecta > Orthoptera > Acrididae > Schistocerca > Schistocerca serialis. Next base: position 398,000,141 of record NC_064644.1, read on the forward strand.
CAGCCAATGACTTGCCAGAGAAAGTGCGTTACACGTGCCAACATTTGACATAAATAATGACCCATCAACAGTAATAGGTAACTTTGGTGGTAAACAGGAACACAGCTGAGACTTAACAAACAGCATTTTGCAGTACTGCTCCCTCTCTGTTTTTGACAAGTAATGACTGGGACTCCATCTAACGCCGAACAGATACACCACAGAGTATTCTGCCACCCACCAAACCCATGCAATATCCTTGTCTGTTCCCAGTCCACCCCTGCTCCCAAGCCCCTGCCTTAGGGATCATATTCCTGCAATAGACTTTGATGTCTGCCACCACCACCACCACCACCACCACCACCACCACCACCTACACCAGTCCAGTCACAGGTGTCACCTATCCCATCAATAGTAGAGCTACCTGTGAAAGTATGAAAGCAATCATGTGATCTACAAATCAAGATATAACAACTGTGCTGCTTTCTACATGGGCATGACAACCAAGATGCTGTCTGTCCGCAGGAATGGCTACCCACAAACTATGGTCAAGAGGCAGCTGGACCACGCAGTTACTGAACATACTGCCCAGAAGAATGTACTTCTCTTCAATGATTGATTCACAGCCTGTGCCATCGAGTTTCTTCCTACCAACACCAGCTTTTCTGAACTGCACATGTGGAAACTCTCCCTGCAGTACATCCTACATTCCCATAACCCCCCTGGCCTCAACCTACTCTGATCCCTGTCCTCCACCCACCTATCCCCTTCCCTGCCACGGGTCCACCACCACAAAGCTTTCTATTCCACCACCACATCCACTGGTCTTTTCTCTCCACTACTTCTCTACACCCCCCCACCCCCCCCCCCCACCCCCTCCCAAACCCTCCAACTGCACCTAGCAGCCATACCCTGCCCCCGCCATGCCCCTGCATGCTCCTACAAGCAGCACTTCACTTTCTCTCACCCCTATCCTACTATCCCCCTCCCTCCCTATCCCAGCCTCCTCCTTACCCCCACACCACCCACATATTGCTTTCCCATCAGGCGCAGTTGCTATAAGAAGCCTGACCTCAGTGCCCAGACACATTGGGCACGTGTATGAGAGTTGCACTTGCGCATGTGTTTTCTACTTCAGAAGAAGGCCCTTTGGCCAAAAGCTCAAATGTACGGTTTTGCACAGTGAGTGCACATAATTAAATAGCGCGTGCCTCCACGGCCGGCCTAAAGAGGACACCTCACACTGGCACAGATGGCACACCAAATGCTGCACCATGTGCAAATCAACCATATATATAAGCCAGTGTGCCAGATCCTCGACCACTCTAATGTTTAAGTGACTACTGAATACTTCACTGTAGACTGTGCCTTCATGTATGCCCTGATTTCGTGTGTTATACTGACTACAATGTCATTCAGAGACTGAGTATTTTTCTGTGTGTGGAGACAAATTAAAAGTTGGTTGGTGGTAATTCTGTTATTGTTTGTGCAATGTTAGAGTACACAGCAGTTTTTGTTGTGTCTGCCTCAAACATCTCTATATGAGTAGTAATCTATCCTTTTCATAATATTAACAAATCTGAAACACCTTTTCATTTACAAGTTAATATCAAACTGGTTTCAAGTATGAACATGTACATGTGTATAAAATAAGTTCATATGGTAATTCTTAACAATGTAGGAAGAGAGAGATTGGCACTTACTATAAAGAAGACATGTTAAGTTGCAGACAGGCACAATTAAAAGACACAGATCTTTCGCATACAGCCTTCATCAGCAAAGGGAAACAGAGAAACATACAGCTTTCAAACACACAAGCAAGCACATCTCATGCACACATAACCACCAACTGCTGTGGTTCAGGCCACAATGCCATTCTTGCCTGAACTTCCTGAGCTGGTGGTCATGTGTCCATGAGGTGTGCTTGCTTGTGTGCACGAATGGTGTATGTTTCTCTGTTTCCCTTCATGTTAAGTGTCTTTAATTGTGCCTGTCGGCAGCTTAATGTGTCTTCTTTACAGTAAGTAGCAATCTATCTTTCCCTACATTGTTGATATTTCTACATGGAGTCTCCATTGTAACATAATTATTAGGTTGTTGTAGCCATGTATGATCAAACAGAAAGCAGTTTACAACATTTATTTACAATGATTTATTTACAATAAATCCTTGAAGCTCCTCTTAAACTTAACTTTATTAAGGGTTAAACTTTTTAGGGGTGATGATAAGTTATTGAAAATGTGTGTTCTCAAAGCCATTCTTCAGGACCAAATTATATGACTTTATATCCTTCTATCAATTATTTAAATTTTTAGCACTGATTCCACAAATTGAGCTTTTGATTTGAACAAGATATATATTGTTAATGATTAATTTCAGTAAGGAATAAATATACTCAGAAACAGTAGTTAGTGTCACCGACATGCTCATGTAGTGTAATGCGTAACATGCTAGCTTGCGAAACAAGAAGATGAGCCACATCTACATCAAATCCACATGATAGATAATGCACTGACCAGTTGGAGTGTGGTTTTTAGGTGGTTTCCCCTACATTCATTTAGGCAAATGCTGTGCTGGTCCCAATTTCCACAAACAGTTAAAATACAATCACATACAGAGGAAAGTTTACATCGGTCACAGATATTTGGTACACACGGCTTCTCTCCCTTAGGTTATTTGCAACTGTGGAATTAAATAAATTTGTCAGATCTTGAGTGCAGCAGACTACATACTAGACAGGATAACCCAGAAGCAGAACAAGAAGTCAGTAGCCCCAGTCCCTCAAATATGCCTCTGAAGGACATCCTTGAATTTATATCATACCTTTATCATTTTCTTAATGGTCACCCCAGTGGCAGTGCAAACAGCACATAATGTAGTCCACATAGGAAAATGCTCTGGTTTATTTAGTGACTGGAGAGTAGTAATAAATTCAATCTTTTTAACAACGTGCTTCCAGGTAATCTACTGAGTTTCTGTTTCCATTTATGCACAATATTTCAACAAAGAAGGGAAAGCAGAAAGGTGGAAGGAGTATATAGAGGGCCTATACAAGGGCGATGTACTTGAGGACATTATGGAAATGGAAGAGGATGTAGATGAAGATGAAATGGGAGATATGATATTGCGTGAAGAGTTTGACAGAGCACTGAAAGACCTGAGTCGAAACAAGGCCCCCGGAGTAGACAACATTCCATTAGAACTACTGACAACCTTGGGAGAGCCAGTCCTGACAAAACTCTACCATCTGGTGAGCAAGATGTTTGAGACAGGCGAAATACCCTCAGACTTCAAGAAGAATATAATAATTCCAATCCCAAAGAAAGCAGGTATTGACAGATGTGAAAATTACCGAACTATCAGTTTAATAAGTCACAGCTGCAAAATACTAACGCTAATTCTTTACAGACGAATGGAAAAACTGGTAGAAGCCGCCCTCGCGGAAGATCGGTTTGGATTCCGTAGAAATGTTGGAACACGTGAGGCAATACTGACCCTACGACTTATCTTAGAAGAAAGATTAAGGAAAGGCAAACCTACGTTTCTAGCATTTGTAGACTTAGAGAAAGCTTTTGACAATGTTGATTGGAATACTCTCTTTCAAATTCTGAAGATGGCAGGGATAAAATACAGAGAGCGAAAGGCTATTTACAATTTGTACAGAAACCAGATGGCAGTTATAAGAGTCGAGGGGTATGAAAGTGAAGCAGTGGTTGGGAAGGGAGTGAGACAGGGTTGTAGCCTATCCCCGATGTTATTCAATCTGTATATTGAGCAAGCAATAAAGGAAACAAAAGAAAAATTCGGAGTAGGTATTAAAATCCATGGAGAAGAAATAAAAACTTTGAGGTTCGCCGATGACATTGTAATTCTGTCAGAGACAGCAAAGGACTTGGAAGAGCAGTTGAACGGAATGGACAGTGTCTTGAAAGGAGGGTATAAGATGAACATCAAGAAAAGCAAAACGAGGATAATGGAATGTAGTCGAATTAAGTCGGGTGATGCTGAGGGAATTAGATTAGGAAATGAGACACTTAAAGTAGTAAAGGAGTTTTGCTATTTGGGGAGCAAAATAACTGATGATGGTCGAAGTAGAGACGATATAAAATGTAGACTGGCAATGGCAAGGAAATCTTTTCTTAAGAAGAGAAATTTGTTAACATCGAGTATTGATTTAAGTGTCAGGAAGTCGTTTCTGAAAGTATTTGTATGGAGTGTAGCCATGTATGGAAGTGAAACGTGGACGATAAATAGCTTAGACAAGAAGAGAATAGAAGCTTTCGAAATGTGGTGCTACAGAAGAATGCTGAAGATTAGATGGGTTGATCACATAACTAATGAGGAGGTATTGAATAGAATTGGGGAGAAGAGGAGCATGTGGCACAACTTGACTAGGAGAAGGGATCGGTTGGTAGGACATGTTCTGAGACATCGAGGGATCACCAATTCAGTATTGGAGGGCAGCGTGGAGGGAGACCAAGAGATGAATACACTAAACAGATTCAGAAGGATGTAGGTTGCAGCAGGTACTGGGAGATGAAGAAACTTGCACAGGATAGAGTAGCATGGAGAGCTGCATCAAACCAGTCTCAGGACTGAAGACCACAACAACAACAACAACAACATTTCAACACCTGACTGAGCCATCTTTTTCATGTGCTACTAGTTTTGCTGTTAGGTGTTCTCACTGCCTGGACTCCAACCAGATTGGTTGGATTCCAGGCAAAGAATATGCATAACAACAAAACATGCCGCACCTGAAGAAGACAGATGGGTCGGTCATCAAAATATTGTGCATAAAATGTACGGTTGAGTTCAAGCAGAAAGTACGTCTAACAACAAAATTCGCAGCACCTGAAGATGACAACTTGCCCAGTCATCAAAATATTGTGCAAAAAATCGAAACAACAACTTGGCAGAACACCTGGAAGCATTCAAAATGTAACTAAAAGGAAGACTATAGAATAAAATTAAAGATGATATAAGAAATTGAAAAGATACTGAATACGAATTACAAAGATATTATCCCGATCTGTGATGAGTAATAATTACAAATGAGAAACACATACAAACTTTAAACTTAGGTTTTCTCATAAGTAAAAAAGGTGCCCCCTTTAGTGCCATTATTTTGGGAACTATGCAACAGAGCTTGCTCAAATCTTCAGCAGCAACAACAGAAACAGAGAGGATGCTGAGGAGGACATGCATCTCAAATACAGTAATGACAATCACATGAAAAGACAGAAGCATCACCTTCACCCACTCCATCCCCTTCTCCGATTGACGAAGAGCAGCCCAGAATACTGACACCAAATGACCTAATGTTGTATCTTCCATGTGCACAGCTCCTGGAGCAGGTTGTGTGGTAACCTGCACCAGCAGTGAGAGCAGCTCTCTGGGAACAGCACTTTCAGGTCGCCGGTCACGCATTTTCTCCTCAAGGCTGAGTGCAAATGGGATGAATGTCGCATCATCCTCCACCACAGAAGCCACCAAACTGAGAAAGAAAAAAAATTGTAATCAGTAAAAATAAACCAAGAATAGTTTATAGAGATTACTATTTCAATTAGTGTTATGCAAAAACTGGCAAAACAGGAATGCTAACTTGGACATCATTAGAGACAATTTAGTATTGTTCACATTTTTTTGTGTGGCTTAAAGACCTGGCTGAATGTGAGCTCATTATCAATACCTTGGTTTTGACAGAGAGATGGAGAGGGTTATGTTGCTGAAGGTGCCAGTAAAACATGTAACAAGATTAGTTTTAGGAAATCATGCAGTACCTTATGTCATATAAACAATGGCTAAAACACAAAGTTTCCACATCAAATAGTATCAAGTACAATTACATCCAGAACAACAGCACAAAAACCATTTACAGGAGTAGAGGCTGCCATTACACACGGACACACTTTCATAACAAAGACAAATGATACTGCCGTAACAATGAAAACTAATTAACTTGTTATTGCAGGTCTATATGGTCCTGCGCATGCAGTAAGAACATCTAACAAGTGAATCTTACTCACTGACCCTCTTCAGTTTTCTTCACATTTACAGTACACTGTGACAAAAGTCACGGGATACTTCCTAATATCCTGTGGGACCTCCTTTTTCCTGGTGTAATGCAGCAACTCCACACGTCATGGACTCAACACATTGGAAGTCCCCTGTAGAAATATTGAGCCATGCTGCCTCTATAGCCATAGATAATTATGAAAGCATTGTTGGTGCAGAAGTTTGTGCACAAACTGACCTCTTGATTATGTCCCATAAATGTCTGATGGGATTCATGACAGGCACTCTGGGTGGCCAAATCATTTGCTCAAATTGTGCAGAATTATCTTCAAGCCATTCGCAAATAATTGTGGCCCAGTGATGTGACGCATTGTCATCCATAAAAATTCCATCTTTGTTGGGGAACATGATGTCCATGAATAACTGCAAATTGTCTCCAAGTAGCTGAACATAACCATTTCCATTCAATGATCAGTTTAGTTGGACTACAGAACCCAGCACATTCCAGGTACACAGCCCACATCATCATGCAGCCACCAGCAGCTTACACATTGTCTTGTTGACAAATTGGGTCAGGGCTTCAACGGGTCTGCATCACACTCTAACCGTCCACCAGCTCTTACCAAATCGAGACTCACCTGACCAGGCCATAGTTTTCCAGTCATATAAGGTCCATTCAATATGGTCATGAACCCAGAAGAGGTGGCGCCATACTCAAGTTACGGCAGATGCAGCTCGTATTTAAAGGCTCTAAGGTGAAGCCACCCCAAAATAATATATTAAAATAAAGTCTCAATAATGTATTAGAGAATTTAAATTATCAGAACACATTCTGCAGATTTCCTACATGGATTTAATTAATGTTGGTCACTGTCACAAATCTATAACACTTATGTTTCAAAATTAAATACTGAAAACATTAAGCATGAAGTGAAGCTAACACACACCATGTTAAAGATCTCTTCAAAATACATCTTATAGTACGATTTGTTGAAGTAAACTCTCGGGCAGCATTATGTTGGTGGATAAATAAAATACCTATAGATTTTATCTTGGAGTTTGCTTTTGATATTATTTAGTAGTTGATTATGAAACAGAAAGAAGATACAGTACGTAAACGTTTGGCTAGAGTGCGATAAACCCCCCCCCTCCTGAAATCTTGGTTGTCGTGACAGACTGATTTGTAGTGTGACCAAGATCTACGTTAGTTCTGATCGATAACTGTCACAGCTTTCCACAGTATGGAAACCACGAGCCATGCCTGAGTTACGGGTACCATTACATCAGGTTAAAGGATTCGAGTAGTTAGCATCAAAATTATAATCAATTGCAGCATCTGTCACTTATACATGCGTCCACTGTTTTGTACATTTTTTTATTAGCCAAATCGACAGTCCACTGCACTGTTCCACATATTGCTTGATCATAGATTACAGCAGTTTTAGGTTGTTTTATAATCAGTTTCCTTAAATATATTGAACTTGTATTGCACTGTCTACAAAAAAAACGAATGTCCTGTCATTGCAAAGCCCTGGTTACATTCTAGCTAGCAGCAACACTATTTTTTACATTTATTTGTATTCTATATTTATTATCACGTGTCAATGTCATTTACAAATAAGAATTACTTTTTTTAAATAAAAGTAACAACTATTTATTTTTCATTATCAATCATTACAACAAGGGCATTTTTTGTTGCAGTAAGATCTTTCTGTGAAATTTCAGTCAATAACTTTTAATCTCACCTATATAATGAAAAATGATCACCATAAAAGAATAAGATAAGTCAGAGATCCTACAGAAATATTTAGTGTTCATTTTTTTTCACATGCTATTTCAGAGAGGAATGTCAACAAATAGCCTGAAAGTGGTTCTATCAACCATCTGCAAAAACTTCAGTGATTTGCAGAGTAGTCATATGTGTGCAGATGTTGAAAGCACATCTCAGACATCAAAAACAAAGTGAGTGAGAAGAAATCCCCACCCTCTAGATAATTATTGTTATGTCAAATTCAGGGCTAAAACTGATCTATAGTGTACCCAAAAGTATAGGTTAGGTTTATGGCTGATAGTTTAAGTAGTGAGTTGACAAAGCAGTACCAAAGACTTCAATTAACCCAGTGCTGATAGATGAGATTATTATCAAAGTATCAGTTTAATAAGTCATAGTCGCAAAATACTGACACAGATTACTTACAGAAGAGTGAAAAACTAACAAAGGCCGGCCTCAGGTGTAATCAATTTTTGGTTCCGAAGAAATGCGAGAACATGTGGGGCAATACTGACACTACCTTAAGAGATAGTCTGAGAAAGGCAAGCAGCAATCATAGCATTTGTAGGTTTAGAGAAAGCTTTTGACACTGTTGACTAGGATACACCCCTTGGAATTCTAAAGGCACCAGGGACTGAATACAGGGAGCAGAAGGTTAATTACAACTGTTACAGAAAGAGAAACAAAAGTTATGAGTAAAAGGAAATGACAGGGAAGTAGTAGATGAGAAGAGAGTGGGAAAGGGTTGTGGCCTATCCTAATGTTTTTCAATTTGTACACAGAGCAAGTAGTAAAGGAAACTTAGACCAAATTAGAAAATAGAATTAAAGCTGAGAACGAAGAAATAAAAATGACGAGTCTTTCCAATGGCATTGTAATTCTGTCAAACAAAGCAAAGGATGTGGAAGAACAGTTGAACAGAATGGATAGTGTCTTGAAAAGTGGTTATAACATAAATTTCAACATAAGTAAAACAACAGTTTTGGAGTGAGGTCAAAGAAAATTAGGTGGCACTTATGGAATTGGATTAATAAATGAGATACTAAAAGTAGTCAATGATTTGTGCTATCTGAGCTAGCACAAGAACTGGCATGGGCAATATAGGCCAGATGTAAAATGCAGACTGGCAAGAACACGAAAAGCACTTCTAATGGAAAGTTCAGGTCGGAATGTCAACAATATTATGAAAAAGATACATTGTTACTCACTGTAAAGAAGATAGGGTGAGCTGCAGACAGGCACGATGAAAAGTGCAGACAGGCATGATGGAAAGACTGTTACATACAAGCTTTTGGCCAAAGCCATCTTCAGAAATCAGAAACGCACACGACCCCCTCCCCCTCAACACACACACACACACACACACACACACACACACACACACACACACACACACACACACACAAAGTAAGGACTCCTCTCTGGCCAGACTGCAACAGAAATGTGTTCGATGGGAGCAACAATTCGCAGATGGGCTGGGAAGAGGGAGGGATAGTAGGGTATCAATGAGGGGGGGGGGGGGGGGGGGGGGGGGGGAGAGGAATCAACACTGCCCGGCACAGCATGCAAGGATTAGAGGCGGCAGGACACAGCTAACACGCACAGTGTCAGGAGTCTGTTGGGGAGGGAGGAGTGCCGCAATGAGCAGTGTACAATGAGGGTGAGAGGAGGTGACAGGGCACAGGGGGAGGGCAGGGGATGAACATCTGGGTGGAGCAGGTTACAACAGATTGAGGCTGGGATGATTTTGGGAGCGGAGAATGTGTTGTAAGGATAACTCCCGTCTATGGAGTTCAGAAAAGCTGATGGTAGAGGGGAGGATCCAGATGACCTGGGTTGTGAAACAACCACTGATATCAAGTATGTTATGCACAGCTGCATGTTGGGCCACAAAGTGGTCCACTTTGCTCTTGGCCACAGTTTGTTGGTGGCATTTCATCCTCGTGGATAGCTGTTTGGCAGTCATACTAATATAACAAGCTGAACCAAGATTGCAGCAGAGCTTGTATATAATATGGCTGCTTTCACAGTTGGTCCAGCTTCTGATGAGGTAGGATAAGTCTGTGACAGGACTGGAATAGGAAATGCTGGCAGGTCTTGCACCTGGGTCTTCCACAGGGATATGATCACTGTGGTAAGGGGATGGAACTGGGAGAGCGTAAGGATGGACTAGGATGTTGTGGAATTTGGGAGTTTGATGCAACGCCTGTTTAGAAGGGGTGGGAAGGATCTTGGGTAGGACGTCCCTCATTTCAGGGCTTGATGGTAGATGATCAGAACCCTGATTAAGGGTATGGTTCAGTTGTTCCAGTCGGGTTCCTATTGGGTGACAGGGGGTGCTCCTTTGTGGCTGGTTCTTGGGCTGGTGGAAGGATTGGAGGTGCATGGGGTACGGCACAGGGGACCTGTTTGCAGACTAGGTATACAGGATAGTGTGTGCCTGCAAAAGTCTTTGTAAGACCTTCAGTGTACTGGGAAAGGGAGCCTCTGTCACTGCAGATACACTGCCCACAGGAGGTCAGGCTGTATGGGAGCAAACGTGGAGAAGGAAAGCAGCTGCACCCTTTCGACGGAACCATCCCTGCATTTGTCTTAAGTGATTTAGGGAAATCAAGTAAAACCTAAACCAGGATAGCTGGATACAGGTTTGAAGTCGTCCTCTTGAATGCAAATCCTGTGTGCTAACCACTGTGCTACCCCATTCAGTTTAGTGTGGGAGGGATGACAGCTGTCAAAATGCAAGTATTGTTGGTGGGTTTGATATGGCCACAGGAGTGGCTAGAGCCAACATCTAGGTAGGTGCCACACTGGGTTGGGGAGGACTAAGTGTAGAAGTGGACAGGAGAGACGGCATTCAGGTTTTGATGGAATGAGGATAGGACCAGATCGTGAAGATACTATCAATGAACCAGAACCAGACCAGGGGTTTGTAGTTTTGGGAGGCTAAAAGGTTTCCTCTAGATGGCCCATAAACAGGTTGGCATAGGTGGGTGCTTTGCAGGGACCCATGGCTGTGCTGCAGATTTGTTTTTATACCTTCCCTTCAAAGGTGAAGTAATTGTGTGTTAGGATACAGTTAGCGCAATGTATGTGGATTGAGGTAGTGGGTTTGGAGTCTGAAGGATGTTGGGAGAGGTAGTGTTCAACAGTGGTAAAACCATGGACATGAGGAATATTGGTGTATATGAAAGTGGTGCCAACAGTGATGAGTAGGGGGGGGGGGGGGGGGTAAAAGGGTGGGGACGATGGAGAGTCGGTGAAGGAAGTCATTGGTATCTTTGATGTGGGAGGCTAGAATTTGGGCAACAGGTTAGAGGTGTTGGTCATTGAGGGCCAAAATTCTTTCAGTGTGAGCATAATAACCTGCTAAAATGGGGTATATAGAATTGTTGCATCTGTTGATTTTGGGAAGCCTGTAGAAGTTAGGTGTGCAGAATGTCATAGGAGTGAGAAGGGAAATGGATTCAGGGGAGAGGTTCTGGGAATGTCTCAAGGCTTCAAGCTAGGATTGGAGATTATGTTGGACTTCTGGGATGTGATCACTCTTACAGAGTTTATAGGTGGAAGTGTTAGAAAGCTGGCAGAGTCCTCCCACCAGGTAGTCACTGTGATTTGTAACAACAGTGGTGGAAGGTTCGTCTGCAAGTACATGGTCAGGATTCGCTTTGAGGTTGTGTACGGTTGTCCTTTCTTCTGCTGAAATGATTGTGTTCTTCGGAAGAGACCTGGGGAGGAACAGTGTGGCCAAGTTGGAGGTAAGTAACTCCTATAAGGTGATCACAGAGTGGCTGTGGGGGAAGGGTGAAGGTCCTATAAGGTGATCACGGGGCGGCTGTGGGGGAGGGGTGAAGGATCACAGTTGGATGATGGTGTGAACTGGAAGAGGCAGGGTTCAATAATAGAATTAGGTTGGATTTGGTTGGAAGGACTGGTGGCAAAGAAGTGTTTCCACTGCAGGGGATGGGAGAAGGAGAGTAGCTCTTTGACAAGTTTAACATGGTTAAACTGTGGTGCAGAACTGAAAGTGAGGAATTTGGATAGGACTGAAACTTCTGTAAGGCTGAGAATTTGGATTCTGCCTGACATTCTCCCAACATATCTACTTTCGTGTAGCAGCCAAAAATTGAAATAGTTTTCTCTTCTAGTCACTGTGCAGTTTCTTCCTTCTTTGTATTTGAATTACGAGTTTCTCCTTTTTTCCTTGAACGATAACTGTTATCGATGACGAGCACACAACCCTCTTCTAAATCATGTAATAAACCTGAAAACCAATGTTTAAATACGTCATGATAATCACTGATTTGCTGTACACTTTTGATATTCAGATGATTCTGCATGATAGATACACTTTCTGAAATGATTTTGATTGAGCCATGTCTCATCAAGATAAATAACATAGCAACAATGGTTTTTTTAGGATTTGGTGTATTTTTCTCAGAAAAATTACCCCAGGTGCTTCAATATCAGATCTCTCCCTCAGAATACATCTTCCACTGTTGCAAAGATTTTAGAATTTATCCACTCAAGTGGCAACCCTATGTGAACACAGTCTTGTCGTGTAAAACATCTGCTACCTTTGGCCTTGTAGAACACTTCTCATAATAATATGATTGTTTTTTCTGGATATCATCCAAATTAGTGTCAATTTTTCTTCCACTAGTATCCTTCCTCAGAGGTTAAATCATCATTTCATGACCACAAGTTTCCGTTCTCCATGTTCTTGTGCATACACTCTGTACTGTTCATAATGAAACACTATACAACTTTCCTGTTGGAGTCTGAAGTGCTGATAATATTTTCTCTCTTCTGGTATTGTCTTTACGATCACAAAGAAATTTGCAAGTCTTCTAAGTGACTCTCTTTGTTTTGCTCTGTGTGTGTGGACACTACGGCTTGGAAGCAAAAACAGAAATCTAGGCCATGAAAATTACTGATCTATTCACTAACAAAACCTCCTTATGGCAAATACAAAAGCAAAAACAAGGCAACAACAAAGTTGTAAAACCATGCCCAACGCAGCATGAATGATGGGCAGTGTTGCCACATAAATCCTGTTAATCCTATTAATGGTAGATGTTTGTTTAGTAGCTGTTGCTTCTTACGGTTCTATCTAGAAAGGACCTGTGACAGAACTGATACTATAGCAACAACATGTACAGGGTTATTACAAATGATTGAAGCGATTTCACAGCTCTACAATAACTTTATTATTTGAGATATTTTCACAATGCTTTGCACACACATACAAAAACTCAAAAAGTTTTCTTAGGCATTCACAAATGTTCGATATGTGTCCCTTTAGTGATTTGGCAGACATCAAGCCGATAATCAAGTTCCTCCCACACTCGGCGCAGCATGCCCCCATCAATGAGTTCGAAAGCATCGTTGATGCGAGCTCACAGTTCTGGCACGTTTCTTGGTAGAGGAGGTTTAAACACTGAATCTTTCACATAACCCCACAGAAAGAAATCGCATGGTGTTAAGTCGGGAGAGCGTGGAGGCCATGACATGAATTGCTGATCATGATCTCCACCATGACCGATCCATTGGTTTTCCAATCTCCTGTTTAAGAAATGCCGAACATCATGATGGAAGTGCGGTGGAGCACCATCCTGTTGAAAGATGAAGCCGGCGCTGTCGGTCTCCAGTTGTGGCATGAGCCAATTTTCCAGCATGTCCAGATACACGTGTCCTATAACGTTTTTTTCGCAGAAGAAAAAGGGGCCGTAAACTTTAAACCGTGAGATTGCACAAAACACGTTAACTTTTGGTGAACTGCGAATTTGCTGCACGAATGCGTGAGGATTCTCTACCGCCCAGATTCGCACATTGTGTCTGTTCACTTCACCATTAAGAAAAAATGTTGCTTCATCACTGAAAACAAGTTTTGCACTGAACGCATCCTCTTCCATGAGCTTTTGCAACCGCGCCGAAAATTCAAAGCGTTTGACTTTGTCATCAGGTGTCAGGGCTTGTAGCAATTGTAAATGGTAAGGCTTCTGCTTTAGCCTTTTCCGAAAGATTTTCCAAACCGTTGGCTGTGGTACATTTAGCTCCCTGCTTGCTTTATTCGTCGACTTCCGCAGGCTATGCGTGAAACTTGCCCGCACGCGTTCAACCGTTACTTCGCTCACTGCAGGCCGATCCGTTGATTTCCCCTTACAGAGGCATCCAGAAGCTTTAAACTGCGCATACCATCGCCGAATGGAGTTAGCAGTTGGTGGATCTTTGTTGAACTTCGTCCTGAAGTGTCGTTGCACTGTTATGACTGACTGATGTGAGTGCATTTCAAGCACGACATATGCTTTCTCGGCTCCTGTCGCCATTTTGTCTCACTGCGCTCTCGAGCGCTCTGGCGGCAGAAACCTGAAGTGCGGCTTCAGCCGAACAAAACTTTATGAGTTTTTCTACGTATCTGTAGTGTGTCATGACCATATGTCAATGAATGGAGCTACAGTGAATTTATGAAATCGCTTCAATCATTTTTAATAGCCCTGTACTTAAGAGTCTAAAGACCAAGCCCGACTAGCCAAACACTTCTCAGTGGTCATTAGAAATGGCGGGAAGATGAGGGGCAAGAGAACTCCCAGTTGGCACTTTTGCTGATCCCAACAGTCTGTTCTAAATTAGTTTAGAATTGATAGCTATAACAGAAGTAGTACGGGAGAGGCCCACTTAGAAAGCTCAGCATGCATACTGCCAATCCCATAAGACCCGTAAAAGCAGCAAGCTCCTGTAGCTGCCAAACCTTCACCCACACTGTCATAACTCTTCCGCTTGCACTATGCTTCAGTTTTAGCCAGCAGCTGTCCTTTGTGAGCATTGTGTCCTACGATTTTGTTCTCATTTTTACAGCTGAAGAAGTTATTATTTTATTTGTTGTTATTGTTATTTGTTAAGTGGTACAGAACACTACCAGAAGCAAGTTCACACAAAGCTAAGAGTGGAAAAGTTTGACATCGATCTCTTGACTAGGAGAAGGTCATACGAGGTCAGTTGAGAGAAATAGTTTGTGTCTTATTGCCTACTCTGCGACTGGAAATGTTAATAGTGGCCCACTGCTCTCCATTAATAAGGTAATCGATACAACTCCTGCAGCACTGAATATAAAGAAAAACACTGTTGTGAAGACTGGCATGAAAATTTTTGAGAAAGAAAAGAATGCTGGGAAAACAATGAAGCTTGAAACTATGGGGAAAAAACCATTGTGCGGATAAGCACATTGCCCATATAAATTAATTTATTGAGGATGTGATTCATCTTAATATTAATGATTATTATCATAGAAAGGAATATCTGATGCTCAGAAAGTTATTGGTCGTTGTTGAGGGATGATGCCTTTTTCAAGTAGTCACACATTACTATCAACAGTTTTACACAACCCATGATTTCACTGCAGACCATTCTGTGGGTGTACACTTTTGATGGAGAGGGAGGATATAACTGCTTAGCAATGCAGATTTTGAAGGCAGATTCATGGCATGAATGTAAATAAAATGGTGTGGTTGAATGAAATGTTGGTGAATTATAGTCACATTGTCGAACAGGGCTGGGCAGACAACACAATTAAAGAAAGAAAAAGCAATGCCTTTCGGCAAGATGGGAAGGTGCAGGAACCTCACACAGTTTTTTCTCAAACCATTTCCTGCCTTTTAAATTAAAGAAGACAAGAGATTCTCACAAAGGAATAAACCATGTTATGTTTATCAAGTGGTTCCAGAATCACTAATTCCAAATCTGGGAAACCAGGTAAGAATTGTTCTACATAATGCTCCTTAACGTTGTAAAGAGTCTTCACGGGGTTGCTGCCAGATGACATCGTGCAAATTCCACAATATTTCCATGGAGCAACTGTTCAACATCTTCAGCTGGTTGAAACTTGCTGGTGGCTAGGTATGACTGACAGTATCTGCATGTCAAGAATGCGCAGGTGTGGAAATCACACATGTGCAATGATTTGCAGATAGATGGTTTTCGGCGGAGGGCATTTGAGTAAGGTGCCATCTACCTGCAAATCATTGCGCATGCATGATTTCTGCTCCTGGGCATTCTTCATGCACGTGTTCTATATACAGGGGTGTCGACGTGCTGATACCGTCAGTTGTGCCTAGCCACCAGCAAGGGTTCAACCACTTGACGATGTTGGACAGTTGTTCTGAGGGAACAGCGTGGAATTTGCACAGCGTCATCCGGTAGCAAATCCTTGAATACTATTTACAACATACCCACCACGAAAGCTCGAGGAGTCACAATGCTCCTCAATATTTAGCTGTTGTGAGAAAGCAACTAGCTTGGCTAAGCAAAGTAGTAAACGCTGATGAAAGTAATAACCTTACAAAGGTGGAGATAATTGGGCTAATCTCTCTCTACAACCCACAGTTCCCCAATGATGAAATTGAAGAGCTGGAAAATAAATAAATAAACTGGGTGTACAGTCTTAGTTTACCACCTTACCACTGTCATTTCAAGCTAATAGGGGTTAGTATATGTCCAAATAAAAGGTTATATTGCCAGGAATAATAATAAACTAAAACACTTACAAAATAAGTCATTAGGAACATTGCCTCTGAAGACTGGAAGGGGGTCATCAACCAAATGTGGAGCATCATGTAAAGTTCCAAGCAGAATGAAGCTGTTTTAGAAAAATGATAGTTTCATTAAATAACAACAGTGACACTCACAATGAAGTTGACAGAAACACTTCAGCCAACTTTCATAGCAATAAGAGTGATGTTAGTGGAGTTTTTCCTATTATCATAATAGGAATACAACAAAGGTGGATATGACTTAATTTTTTGGAGTATGGAAAATAGCTACATAAAAAACTCATCTCAGGAGTACAGTGTACATCACACAAAATAAATATCACCATTCACAATGTAATTGCTGCAATAGTAAGACATTGCTTTGTAACAACGACGCTGTACTATTGTACATATAAGTAAATTTTTTTTTTTTTTTTTTCCACCTGATTTTTCGATAAACTAGTGTAATTGATGTTCTGATTTCATTTCTTTTTTGTTTCATGTCATTGTGTTAAGAAAACTGTAAACAAGTTTCAATGTTAATATTAATGTTTATGTCAAATGTCAAGCAGTATTGTAATAGAATTGAAATGTAACAAATGTTGAAACTGTTGCAAGATGTTTAAAATTGTAACTATGCATCTGGTCCACACGCAGGCAATGTGTTAGGATATGTATAATGTAAAACCTCGGGTGAATACCCTGTCTGTAAGGGAGCGGTAAAAGGTGGATGGCAGGTGAGCGCGGGAAAATGCACGCGGGCACTGCACAGCACAACGGGCTCAGCAGTAGTAGTTGGAGTTTGGCATTGGTCTGAGCAACACGTTCTGGAGCGAGGAGGCACTCCTGGACGACGTAGTTTCATTGAGCCTCGGGTATGCTGTTCCAACGCCCACACAGCATGGCAAAATTCCATAGGCACTAAATGGAAAAGTATTGCGACGCTAAGAAGAATTAAAGTGCCGATACGTCAAGAGCCATAGCTGGGGTTGTATGTGTGCTCTGTGCCTCGCCATCTCGCCGCCCGCTGACCGCCACATCGATACAAACAGATTGAAACTTTTAGTACTGTATTCGTATGGACCAGAGAGTGAACTATTCAACAACAACTTAAATTTTACCAGAACTTTCCTATCATTGAATTATCCTCACAACTAACCTAGATAGGGTCCTTTCCAAATGTTGTGCAATCCAAGTTTCCCGAAATGAAAAATTAAATTTTGTGTTAATAATAATTACTTGCAGACCTAACTATGTTAGAATGGTGTTTAAAGAACTGTTTTGTTAATAAACCAGTAAATGAATAATGAAGGTCTAACGAAGTTGAAAGATAACTTTAATATTGATATAGTAATAAAGTTTAATTATTTCAAGACAGATATAAAGGTATTTAAATGAGCAGTAAATAAGATAAAAAGAGTAGTAACTCATATACTGGAAATCATGAACACATGATAATTTCAGTAATCAATTTTTTTATATAGTAATCATAACAGTTTCAGGGTCCCCCCCCCCCCCCCTCCCCCTTTTTACTCATTTGAATTCTGAAGTGTTCCACATTGGTTTGACCAGCAAAAGTTAAAGTCAATATATAAGTCAAAATTTATCAGTGTTTTATCTTTATCAAAATTGACATTTTGTGTGTGGCTCGAAAGTGCTATTTCTAGGGTAACCTATGCCCGATTTTAATCAGATCAATAGACAGTACGAAGTTTTGTAGTATACATTATAGTGTAGTGTTGTGTATTCATGGTTTTTCCATATCAGTACAGAAAGTGAAACTATCAGTTCAATAGATTTTCTGGTTCTAAAATTTACTATATTATGCAGTGTTACTACATGTTGTTTTGCATGAATATACACCATCTTGTACAGGGAAGAAACTCAGTTAATGCCTAATTAGGCTGGCGACCGTATTATTAACAAATTGGTAGCATCTTCTGTGTTGCTTTTTGTCTGTCCTGACGTGTAGTTGCATTTCGGACTTGCTTGAGGTATCATTGTTATTACAGAGTGGGTGTAAGTCTGATTTGCCACCATTCAGGTACACGCGGTCAATATCTATACAAAAATTCTGTCTCGTAAGGTAAACCCCACTCACTTACCATAGTACAGGCTTTAATGAGTATTGTGTGCCCCACGTGCACGTTACAAGTGGCTCCCGGTGACAGGACATCCAGTTGTTGTCGGTCACAAATTAACGTGAATACCGAACAGTGGATGTTCAGTGGCATGAATTGCAATATTATTCAGTAAAGTAAATAGCAGTGAACGTCAAGTATGGTAGTGAGGTGTAATTTGCGTTCAGTATGGACAAGAACGTAGCCACAGTGGGTGTGCCGAGCGTAATGGAAGATGCGGCTGGCAATGACAGGAGTTTACACGGCCAGACAGCAGATGGCATTAGCGGGAGACAATTGGCGTACATTCAATACCACGAACATTTTAACGAACAGATTGAAATGTCGAGATTGCCTCGAACACACCAAGGAATAAAACAAGAAGTAGAGGATGATTTTGTATATGATAGTGGGTATGTGAACGAATCCACTGACGTGTTTGATTCACCACAGATAAAGAAAGAACCGAAGGAAAATTTTGAAGTAGGATCGGAACACACCGATTCCATAGAACAAAACAGTGTGAAAATTTTAAACATGAACGACTTATTTGAATGATTAACTAAACAAATTGCAGGACAGAATGATCAGCTTAAAACACGCGTTGACGAGCAGCTTAAAACACAGAATGATCAGCTTAAAACACACGTTGACGAGCAGTTTAAAACACAAGTTGGTCAGCTTAAAGCACAGGTCGAAGAACAAGGAATTAAAATTAGCAAACAAATAGAACAGGTAGAACAAAAAGTGGGTAATTTAAGCTCTGTAGTAAATACTATGAAGTCTGAAATTGACACAATTAATAAAAATATGAATACTATGCAGGGGGAAATTGACAACATTAACAGTAGGTTTGATGTTGAAATTCTCAACATCCAAGAGAAAGTAGAGCCTCTAGTTGAAACAAAAGTAGACGAAAAAGTTTTCGGTCTTAAAACTGAGATTGTAAACGAATGCCAACATGGAATCTCACAGTTGAAAATGGCAGTTTCAGATACTGAAAGAAATTTAGGCAAAAAAGTTATCGGATGTGTGCAAAAGTGTGAACAAAATACATTGAAAATTCAAGGCAAAATTTTCGATCTCGAGAGTAAAATCAAAGATAGGCCTGGTGTTGTCTGTAATGGCACGCCACTTACGAAGCTGTTGGAAGGTGAGGAGCGCTTCGATCCTGCCAAGAAACATAACGGATGGCATCCGTTGGATTTCATCAAAAATTGCGAGAGGATGTTTCCTGAACACTTGTCTGGTCAGGAGAAAATAAACGTAGTAATTAGCGCCTTAGCAGGTGACGCTAAGCGCTGGGGAATTAACTTGAATACCGAACTAATGACGTTCGAAGAGTTTAAACGAAAGTTTACGGAAGAGTGCTGGTCCGAACAATCATTTGTGGCGCGAGTTTATCATGGCCAAACTTCATGATAACAGGGGCAGGAATTCTTTGAAAGATTTCTGCGAATATTGGTACCAAAAGTTGACACACTTAAGGGGGAGAAGATCCGATTCTGAAATCGAATGGGAGCTATATAAAAAGCTTCCAGAAGATTCGAAGAGATATGCGGGAAGCAATCATCGTAGCTTCCAAGCGTTTCTCGAAAGGATCAAAGATGAAGATCATTGGCGCGAAAGTCGTGCCAATTATCAGAATTTTAGTAACAGGAATAACCGCAATAATGACGAGAGAAATGACGGCAATGGGTTTCGAGTCAACATGATACAGAGAGGTAGAGGCAGAGGAAGAGGAAGAGGGGGTTATCCAGGTTGCGGTAGAGGGTACACCGCGCAAAATAATAACGACGCGGGAAACTGATTTCCGCGAACGTTGCGGCCCAAACGGAAGCGGACAGAACATACCAGCCCCGATTTAAGAAATATTACCAGACTGACAGTGAAGTTATGAGACAGCTTAGGGACAGGCGTGGAATGACGCAGCGTGTTGTGGCGAAGCAAGCGTCAGGTGCATGCGCAGATAACTCATCTTCGCCGCGCAGTGCGATACATGTTAACAGACGAGTGGAGCATCAGAATGCAACGGCCCAGCCTAGCAGATCAGCTGTTCAGAGAAAAGCCACTAGCACGGTGGCAGCATTAGGTACGAACATTGCCGTAAGAGCTGGCGAATACATTACGAGTGGTAATTCCGTGGCGAAGGAAATAGTAGATGGAACAGTGGATACACAGAGAGGTGCGGTTAGCAGTGTTAGCAATGAAGTAAATGGCGAGAATGAATTAGCAGAAGTAACTGATTGGCATGTGCAGATCGACGATCTGCACAAGGGCCTCAAGCAATGTGAGTGGGAGGATTTTAAGAAGGAATATGAGGCAAGGAGGTTAATTAGTGAAAAAGGAAATAGTAGGGACGTCGATAAGGTGACGTGGCCCGAATTTGAAGAGAAGAGAGTAAATAGCGCAGCGCAAAGTATGCATGCTGCCGATAGGACGATGGTTAAAGATAGGAAGGAATTGGAGGATGAAATCCTAAGCATAGACGAGGAAGTAACTTCTGTTAACAATCCGCCAACAGTACAAGCTGTCACCGAAAGGCACCGTGGGGAAGGGGCAGGTAATTACCTAAGAGTAACTGAAGTCCACGAGGATTACACTAAATATGAAGTAACAGTGGATGTGAGTAAAGCTGATAATGAGGTCGTTTTGCCTAAAGAGAATATTGAGTTAAAATCAAAGCCTAATGAAAATGCAGAGGAAGAACTTAGTGCCTGTCTCAGAAAAGCTTTTATGTTAGAACCTGAAAGTGATCCAGAATGGACGGATGCTGACGATAGTTCAGATGATGAGTATTTCGGTAGTAGTGAAAATAATGGGAATACAGCTAATTGCGATATTGTACCTATTGACAATCAAGTTTCAAAACAAAACCCAAATGTTGAGACTGAACACAGAAAAAAGGAGCCACCCGATGACTCAGTGTTTATTTTGCAAAGAGTTCAAGTAAGCAAAGACTTTGAACTCCAGAAACCGAGAAAGCCACCAGATATAAATGGTTCACGGGTCAGGAACGTATCTTGAGACAATGTCACAGTCGACCAAGGTGTGTTGTGGAAAAAACAGGAAGGGGCATGATTTAGGGCCTGGGGCAGATTTATATCGGACTTTGAGAATGTCATGAACACCTTACATCATGAATCTACTGGGTTCCCAACGGAAGAAATTTTGTTAGGCAGCAGAAGTAAAAGTTTAATTGAGGAAAAACTAGAGTTTCCACCTTGTACAAGCTTGGGGTTGAGTCAAAAGAAAGAATTAGTCATAAAAAGGGCAAAGCAAAAAGCTGAATCTAGATCTAAAAGACATGATAAAAACCTGAAAGTTTCAAAATTTAAAATTGGGGATTATGTTCTTTTAAAAACCCACGAAAAATCTAGTGAACTGAACCATGAAATTTCCCCCCTCCCTCCCCCTTTTTATTCATTTGAATTCTGAAGTGTTCCACATTGGTTTGACCAGCAAAAGTTAAAGTCAATATATAAGTCAAAATTTATCAGTGTTTTATCTTTATCAAAATTGACATTTTGTGTGTGGCTCGAAAGTGCTATTTCTACGGTAACCTATGCCCGATTTTAATCAGATCAATAGACAGTACGAAGTTTTGTAGTATACATTATAGTGTAGTGTTGTGTATTCATGGTTTTTCCATATCAGTACAGAAAGTGAAACTATCAGTTCAATAGATTTTCTGGTTCTAAAATTTACTATATTATGCAGTGTTACTACATGTTGTTTTGCATGAATATACACCATCTTGTACAGGGAAGAAACTCAGTTAATGCCTAATTAGGCTGGCGACCGTATTATTAACAAATTAGTAGCATCTTCTGTGTTGCTTTTTGTCTGTCCTGACGTGTAGTTGCATTTCGGACTTGCTTGGCGTATCATTGTTATTACAGAGTGGGTGTAAGTCTGATTTGCTACCATTCAGGTACACGTGGTCAATATCTATACAAAAATTCTGTCTCATAAGGTAAACTCCACTCACTTACCATAGTACAGGCTTTAATGAGTATCGTGTGCCCCACGCACACGTTACAGCTTCTGTATCACTTCTGTTCTCTCCTCTACTACCAGTTACCTAATTTAAAGTAATTTTTCTTCCTACAATAAACAAGCATAATCTTACTTTTTTGTTAGAAATAAACAGCTGGATCAGAAAACTTAGTAACAGGTTACTCATAAGCCTAGTAACTTGTTTCTCATGACTGAACCATAAGGAACGAGAACATGCAAGCAGACCATTGTGCATCATATTTAACTGAACTTATGTATGTCAGAAAACGCCGACAGAATTCCAGTTTGGAGCAGATGAAAACGTTATGCTTTCTTGCAAGTTTTTCGCATAATGTACTCGTCTAACTTCAGTATCAAAGAATGTTTCCTGCATATCAGAAATTCAGTAAAGTTGTCAGCAAATTCATTTTCATAAATTATCTTTATTTCATTTTAATAATTTTCTACCATAACTAAAATGAGCACAATGATGCCAGTTCCATCTTTGTACAGCATATAGTTGGCCAATATGAGTGAGTCGAATGAAATGTAACGTGATGCATGTATTCCATGTGGAACCCATCAACTCGGCTCAGTGTCTCCCTGTGCTCCTACCAAACTGTCAGTCCTAAAGTAATTTTGATCAGCCTGAAGCAAAAAGAAAGGGGTTGGTTAATAGAACGCATCCTGAGGTATGAAGGAACTGTCAATTAGGAAACGGACAGGAGTGTGTGCATATGTGGGGGGGAAAGGGGGGGGGGGGGGTAAAAACCGAAGAAAATGAGCAAGCATTGAAGGCAGGAAGCAGTAGTTATGCAGATGCGAAGAGGCCTGTACAGGATAGATTTTTGTGGAGAGTTGCACCAAAAAGTCTCTGGACAGATCACTACAACTAAATTCATTCACACACACCAGTATATTCCATAGATTTAAGCATTAAAACAAACTCTAATAGATTTTTACTACAAATGATAGCACTCTTAACAAATAAAGATAATTTTGTCATCTGTAAAACAGATTCTAACAAGACAGAGATATG
The DNA here is from genome assembly GCF_023864345.2 of Schistocerca serialis cubense. Lineage (NCBI taxonomy): Eukaryota > Metazoa > Arthropoda > Insecta > Orthoptera > Acrididae > Schistocerca > Schistocerca serialis. The sequence continues at coordinate 398,023,592 of NC_064644.1, forward strand.
TGGCAACTAAGCACATTCATTACTGATAAACCTGGTAGGAGCCTTTACACAATTATAAAAGAATCATTTCCTACTGTATTAAAATTCACAACAATTATTAGATAATTTGGTAACTATGTATGCCTGCTGTTTTTAAATGACATGCATTTTGGAGAAGAATAACATTCCCATAGTATGTGTGTGGTATCAAACCAATAATAGAGTTAAGTTAGCAGATAAAGAAACGTGCCACTTCGCCTCATACATTTAGTTGACAGTGTGAGCAATACATCAGATTATCACACATGTTTTCTTCCTCCTTGTTTCCACAGAACAAATAGATACACACATTGATGATTAACACACTTACTTTGGTATTTTGCTGTTTAAATCACAAAGATGCAGATCACTCCAGCACAGGAAAATAGCCTTGACTAATATGGATTTTAATCTTGTGGAACTTCTACACAAAATTTCTTGCCTTACACTTTCTATCACAGGTACTATGACAGCTGCGGCGCCTATGTGAAAAAGTTTATATTAGTTCTGTTGTATCACAGGAGGGGTATAAAAATAGGAAATCATATCTAGTACTAAAAACTGAAGCCTTAACAATGCAGTCCCAAACAAACAATACTGAAATACACAATATAAATTATGAATATAAATTCAGCACTCCAAATGACAACAGTATCATTTAGTCAAAATTTGCAAGTGTTGTGAGTGAGTCCAAAAATCAAATCCAACTTCTCCACTGTACAGTGCAGCATGTTTTCATATATAAGTACCTGGTCACAATGCGAGTTCCAGAAGAAGACACCTCTTTAGCATACTAATGACCTTATAATTACAAAATACAGATAATAGGAAGTGAATGCACATTCCTGTGTTAAGACTGAGAAAATTTCCTGAACAAGCATTTTATTCACTAACACGGAGATAAGAAATGTAATGCAAATAATTGCATTTAAGAACTGTCTGTACCCACAGGAAATGTAGCAGTCTTTATTTTATGAAACTTTCTCCGTTGTAGAAATATTCAAGTGACAAACTAACCCCTACTGGACCAAAATGTGACACACAGCAAAGATTTGTGAAGGGAAAACTCACAATTTTCAACTCAGATGAATTTTTTATTTTAATCTTTTGACTCACAAAGTGTGGCATTTGATCCGAGCCAAAGCTATTCAATTGTGGAATGAGTCCCTACATAAATATGACGACCACAATACACCAAAAAACAGTAAATTACTGTGAAAAACTTTTCTTCAGAATAAACAGTATGTAGCACAAGGAAACTTTTCAACTCCAAATAAACAACAGATTTTTTTATTCCCAGTGAAATCTACTTAAAATGTAATGTGTGAACTAATGCATAAACTTCTGTAAAATGGCTCAGAAAGAGTTATCAGAGTCCCAATTATATTTCTGGCTAATGGTCCATGAGTGAACTGCAGCTTCTTTCCCTGGGCATGGTACCCAGACCCAATTGAAGGCTGCCTACTGAGTGGCTTCCAGGGGCAACAAAAATTTGGTTTTCAATATTTTGCATAATAATTGACCAAAATCAAAATTTTAAAATGCTGTCATATCTACTCATTAGGAGGTATGATCTTATGTTAAAAGTTTAAAACAATAAGGACAGAATTACAGTTAGAAACAGTGTGTTTGTCTTGAGACAATGTAACTGAGAGGACACAAATGGCTGGGTTTCATTCATCCATTATTTGAGAATGAGAGCACTTAGCAACTTCCAACAAGCTTTACACACAATTCCAAACCTTTTTGATACTTTTTCTCATCGACAGCCCTAACAAAATGGTGAAAAGAGCATTTATTGGTTACTACATCTCTGCTGTTCCTGCAGTAAAATGCCAACATCAGGAATGATGTTTTAATTCATTACTTCTTTACCACCGGCTCTATTCACGTCACAGTTTGCAGACAGTATCCATGTATACCACTGAATGTACCTAAAAAATTATACCATTATACAGCACATACTTCAGGAGATATGATGTCCTTTGCCTAAAATGGAACACAAATTACCCATATGTGACTGTAGGCTTTCCCGCCGTAAACTATTGATGAAGGTTTCTCGGGTCTCCAGCCAGGTGGTAGCGTTGATATCTCGCGACGTTTCGGGAAGTGTCATACTACCCATCTTCTGGCAAAGTGTCGAGATTCGCGGAGAGCGGGCTATTTATATGCACAGTCACCCCCCCTCCACTAGACCTCGGGTGGCTGCAGTGGACCAGCGGCGTGCGCGCGGTGGTGGACGCGGTGGTGGACGCCCCTGGCGGCCGCGTTCGGTTCTCGGCGTAAGCATTCTGTCTGCGTCCGCGGTGGAGGACAATGACGGGCGCGCTCCCGACGGGGTGCCGCTATCGCAGGGTTCCATGCTGCACTGAGTTGGTATCCCTTGTCTCTGTTGACCAGATTGTTCTGAATCCTTATTTCTATGGATTCTTTGATAACGCTTTCCCAAAAGCCAGATGCTCGGCACAGTACCTTCGTGTTTTCGAAGTTGAAGATGTGTTCTTCATTGATGCTGTGTTCTGCTATAGCTGATTTTTCTGTGTGACCTAGTCGCACACATCTGATATGTTCTTTGCAGTGTTTAGATATGCAGCGCTGTGTTTGCCCAATGTATTGCTTTCCGCATTCGCATGGTATACTGTATACTCCTGGTGTGTTAAGGTTCAGTGCGTCTTTGGCAGAACCTAGGGGCTCCCTCGTCTTCGGTGGTGGTCGGAGAATGGTTTTTGATCTTGTATTTTCCCAGAAGTCGTGCAATTTTGGCTGAGAGCGGACCCACGTACGGAAGGAAAGCGAGTCGTTTATCTTCTTCTGCTCCTTCATTATTTTCTTCTGGGGTTCTGACTGCTTCCTTCTTCCTTTTAAGTGCCCTGTTAATCTGCGTTTTACTGTAGCCATTTTGTTGGAAAACTTCCCTCAGGTGTTGCAGCTCGGATGGTAGGCTGTCTTTGTCGCAGACAGCGCGCGCCCTATGTACCAGGGTGGTCAGTACTGTTTGTCTTTGTGCTGGATGGTGGCAGCTTGTTGCATGAAGGTATAGATCTGTGTGTGTCTTCTTCCTATGTACTGCATGGCCTAGTGATCCATCTGCCTTCCTCTTAATTAAAATATCAAGGAAGGGGAGGCATCCATTTTCTTCCATTTCCATTGTAAATTTGATGTTCGGATGGATGCTGTTGAGGTGTTCAAGAAACTCATCCAGTGGCTGTTTGCCATGTCCCCACACGACAAAAGTGTCGTCGACATAGAGGAAGAAGTGCTACGGTTTCTGTCTGGCAGTTTGAAGGGCCACCTCCTCGAAATGTTCCATATAGAGGTTTGCAATCGCAGGAGCCAATGGGGAGCTCATCGCCACACCGTCGATCTGCTCAAAGAATTCTCCGTTGCACTGAAAGTACGTGGTTGTTAGTGCGTGTTCGAAGAGGCTGACTGTTTGTTAAAAGGAGTCTTGAAGAGGCACTTTCGTGAAAAGCGACGTCACGTCGAAGCTCACGAGTAGGTCCTCCCTTTGTAGTCGCATGTCCCTGAGAATTTTTACGAATTCGGCTGAGTTTCTCACATGGTGGCTGCAGTGTCCCACAAGGGGTTTGAGCAGTGTCACTAGGTATTTAGCAAGTTCATAACAGTGAGAGTTGATGGAGTCCACAATCGGTCTCAGAGGTACCCCTTCCTTATGGATCTTGGGGAGTCCATAGAGGCGCGGTATCGCTGGAGCTCTGGGGTACAGTCACTTCTTCATTTGCTCTGGTAATACATAGAACATCAGATTTGTTTTTCTGATGACAACTTCCAAGGCAGTCCCAGCCTGCAGATCTGAATGAAGGACCTTTCAACCCCCAAAATGTTTTATCCACAAGGACGCTATCATCAATAAACCATGTACAGGGGATAGGCAAAATAATGTGAACAGTGGTAATGGGATGGTTAGGTTTGACTGTCAATGCAGGAAAGGCACATGTCACGCTGGACTGTGCATGTTTAGTACAGACTAGGCATCAGTGCAGGTTTTTTTACGAGTAGTGCACAGTTTGTATTTGCATTCAGAGATCACGGTCGATGTGCAATGAAAGACCTAACGGAGTTCCAAATAGAGCGGATTGGGGGGGGAGGGGGGGGGGGGGGGGGAATTAGCTGGAGTGTCAGTAACCAAGACAGCCAACTTACTACATGTTTCAAGAGCAACTGTTTCACAGTCTTAACAGCCTACACAAAATGTGGAAAGACATCATTGTGAAAATGTAACAGTGGGCACAAATCAAAACTAAATGACAGAGATCGTTGTATGCCAACACGAATTGTGTCAAAACAACACAAAACTATGGTAGCTAAAGTGACTGCAGAGCTCAATAACCATCTCTGAAACCGCGTATCTATCGACACTGTCCACCAAGAACTCAATAAAGCGAATATTCATGGACAAGATGCTATAGTGAAATCATTAGTGACAACTACCAATGCAAAGAAGCATAAAACATGGTGTAAGGAGCATAAATCCTGGCCGCTGATCAGTGAAAACACGTCATAAGAATCCGATGAGTCAACATTTTCGTTATTTCCACCATTGGGCCAGATTTATGTATGGAGAATGCCAAAAGAAGCCTACAATCCTGATAGCTTGATTTCAATGGTTAAGCATGGAGGTGGAAGTGTTATGGTATGGGTATGGTATGGTATTATGCTGGTCCCATCATTATTCTCAAAGCGTGCATTACAGCCAATGATTATGTGAACATTTTAGGTGATCAGGTGCACCCATGAGTCAAATGTTGTTCCCAACAATGGTGTCATACTTCAGGATGATAATGTACCCATCCACACAGCCAGGACAGTACTGTCATATTATGAGGAGAATGCAACTGAACTGCAGCGTCTTCCCTGCCAGCACAGTCCCCGGACTTACACTTGTGGGTGCTATTGAGGTGCAGACTCCAGAGCAGGAGTCAGAAGAGGTTCTGACAGAAGAGTGGCGTAACATTCCACTGGAGACTATACAATCATTATATGCCAGTATTCCAAGAACAACTGCAGCTGTATTACGGCCAAATGGGGGTGCAACCCCTTATTAATAAATCATTCCCAGGTAAGTACAGGTGTTCACATTGTTCTGCCTATCCCCTGTATCTTAGGGCAACATGTCATTAAGAAACGTAAGCGTTGTAGTTTCCCCTTGCTTTTAGGCATTCACAGCACTGACATAGCACGGTCTTACTGAGTTGTCCTACAGATCATTTCATTCTCCAGACTGTTACACCTGGAACTACTGACCAGGATGCTGACTCTCTTAAGGAACAATTTATTAATCTGGCCTCTTCACAGATACCCTCCAATGTGGCTGCACCTACAGTGTGGCTACTTGTATTGTTGAGGCACTCAAGTTACTCCACCACGGCATGGTTCATGGTTTGTGTGAATCACTTAATTTAAAGTAATCAATTTCATCTGACTTAAATCCACTTTATCCCTTGTTACAAACAAAAGTGAAATGATCATTAATACATACTTGTAATAGGGTTATTTATGACATATTGCATGTTAAGAGGTATTGCCCTAAATAATATTTGCTTTCTCCGTTTCACACAATGTGGTGACTGCTGTTTTTTCTTTAGGGAATCAATGTAAACTATTTTACTGCTCAAATCTTCTGGCTATTGAGGAGGACATAACAGTACCAATTATTTTGACAAAATCCAACTGGACTTAGTCAGCATTTGGAGATTTTCTGCTTCGAATAAAATGGAGATTATACAGTGTTTTATTGTAGTAATCTAATTTATCTTTCACAAATGACAGTATTTTTTCCTTCCCTGCCCGTTTAGATGCTAACTGTGTGTTTTATGACAGATCCCATTAATACACTCCTGGAAATTGAAATAAGAACACCGTGAATTCATTGTCCCAGGAAGGGGAAACTTTATTGACACATTCCTGGGGTCAGATACATCACATGATCACACTGACAGAACCACAGGCACATAGACACAGGCAACAGAGCATGCACAATGTCGGCACTAGTACAGTGTATATCCACCTTTCGCAGCAATGCAGGCTGCTATTCTCCCATGGAGACGATCGTAGAGATGCTGGATGTAGTCCTGTGGAACGGCTTGCCATGCCATTTCCACCTGGCGCCTCAGTTGGACCAGCGTTCGTGCTGGACGTGCAGACCGCGTGAGACGACGCTTCATCCAGTCCCAAACATGCTCAATGGGGGACAGATCCGGAGATCTTGCTGGCCAGGGTAGTTGACTTACACCTTCTAGAGCACGTTGGATGGCACGGGATACATGCGGACGTGCATTGTCCTGTTGGAACAGCAAGTTCCCTTGCCGGTCTAGGAATGGTAGAACGATGGGTTCGATGACGGTTTGGATGTACCGTGCACTATTCAGTGTCCCTTCGACGATCACCAGTGGTGTACGGCCAGTGCAGGAGATCGCTCCCCACACCATGATGCCGGGTGTTGGCCCTGTGTGCCTCGGTCGTATGCAGTCCTGATTGTGGCGCTCACCTGCACGGCGCCAAACACGCATACGACCATCATTGGCACCAAGGCAGAAGCGACTCTCATCGCTGAAGACGACACGTCTCCATTCGTCCCTCCATTCACGCCTGTCGCGACACCACTTGAGGCGGGCTGCACGATGTTGGGGCGTGAGCGGAAGACGGCCTAACGGTGTGCGGGACCGTAGCCCAGCTTCATTGAGACGGTTGCGAATGGTCCTCGCCGATACCCCAGGAGCAACAGTGTCCCTAATTTGCTGGGAAGTGGCGGTGCGGTCCCCTACGGCACTGCGTAGGATCCTACGGTCTTGGCGTGCATCCGTGCGTCGCTGCGGTCCGGTCCCAGGTCGACGGGCACGTGCACCTTCCGCCGACCACTGGCGACAACATCGATGTACTGTGGAGACCTCACGCCCCACGTGTTGAGCAATTCGGCGGTACGTCCACCCGGCCCCCCGCATGCCCACTATACGCCCTCGCTCAAAGTCCGTCAACTGCACATACGGTTCACGTCCACGCTGTCGCGGCATGCTACCAGTGTTAAAGACTGCGATGGAGCTCCGTATGCCACGGCAAACTGGCTGACACTGACGGCGGCGGTGCACAAATGCTGCGCAGCTAGCGCCATTCGACGGCCAACACCGCGGTTCCTGGTGTGTCCGCTGTGCCGTGCGTGTGATCATTGCTTGTACAGCCCTCTCGCAGTGTCCGGAGCAAGTATGGTGGGTCTGACACACCGGTGTCAATGTGTTCTTTTTTCCATTTCCAGGAGTGTATATACGATTTATCAGTTCCATGACTATAATTGGTACTTTCATACGTGTCCACCATTTTACATTTTTAATATATATGAAGACTCAATCATATATGGTGATAGCGTTGGAAATTTCCATATTTACATAAGATGATTCAATGAAATGATAACTGTTTGGAACTGTAATTACAGTACTATAACATTTTTGTTTGTTACCTTGTCTACTATATTCTTCAGCTTTTCTTCACTTGTCTTCGTTTCATTAAGCTAAACTTTATAAGCACCAACATCACTGGGAAGTTGTCTGAAGACAGGTTTCTGAATTCTTCCATGTTGATCATATAATGTGGGCTTTCAAGGCCGGTATTAACTTCACTTAAAACTTCCAGACTGACAGGCTGTGGTTGATATGTAAAGCTTTCCTCTAACATTTTGTGTCTGGCTGTGGGAGACATCCTCAGAGGTGAAGCGGGTTAGGGTGGTGGTTAGATTCTTGATGAAGGTAATGATCAGTGTGCATGGCTTTTCTATACACCTTATGAACCAATGACCTGCCCATACATTTGCTTACTGTCACATCCAGAAGATTAAATTGCCCATTATTCTCAGTCTCTGAAGTCAATCAGATTTTTTAGTTGATACTATTCAAATGTACCTAGAAAGCATCCAACTCTTCTGCATGTGTCCATACTACAAAGGTATGATCAACACAGCAATACCACTCATCTGGTCTTTTACTGGCATTCTGAAGTGCCCATTATTCAAAAGTATCCATAGCAAAATTGTCCACAGATGGACAAACAGAACTGCCCTTAGCCACAACATCAATCTGTTCACAACAATTATTGTTGTATTGGAAGTAAGTTGTGATGGAATGAAGTCTGAATAACGACACCATATCAAGTTGAAAAATATCTGCTATTCACGAATAGCTTTATTCACTGGAATCGGGGTAAATAACAACACAACATCAAAACCGACAAGAATATCACTTGTGCCCACATTTATCTTTCTTCATTTTGCAATGAGATGAGCTAAATTTTTAATAACTTATGTATGTATTTATTACCTTGTCTACCATATTCTTAAGTTTTTCATCACTTTATCTTTGTTTCACTGTGCTAAACATTATAAGCACCAACATCACTGGGAATATGTTTGAAAGGCACTATAGCATTCACAATAGACCTCAGAGGAATCTGTTTTAACATTGTATTGACACGTTATCAGAAGCAACACCAAGCAAGTTTTACACTGCTTTCACATGTGAAGAGATCCACAATGAATAAGGTATAGAACAGTAAAAAGTCTCATAACTATAGAACACATCCATACACAGTCTCGTAGATGAGCATACAATAAGCAACTAAAGATAAGTGAGGGTGAGGGCTCAGTGGGCCGGTTTGTGAGGGCTGTTCAAAAAGTAAGGTGACTTTTCAAATTGCGCTGGCAATGTACATTTGATTATCTATTTTTTTTTATGTTGGCACACATGTCCTGAACATATGTTCACAGTTTCACATGTACAGCATACTTTGTTTGTTTCTGACAGATATAAAGGTTAGACGTGTTTTAGTGTGCACCGTAATTTTTGATTATTATAAGAAATTGAGCAAAGAATTTGCATCAAATTTTGTGTGAAAAATGGAATCAAGTGCTCTAAAACACTTGAAATGTTGACTGTGGCATACGGCTAGTCTGCTCTAAGTAACAAAAAATGCTTACAATTGGTACAAGTTCTTCCAAGACGGCCGAGAAAATGCCAACGACGAACCTCAATCTGGACGCCCGAGCACATCAACAACAGATGATAATGTCGAAGCTGTGAAGAAAATTGTTTTGGAAAATCATTGAATTACTATCAGAGAAACTGCTGAGGATGTTGGCATATCAGCCAGCTGGTGTCATGCAATTTTTTAAGGTGTTTTGGGCACGAGACGTGTGTAAGCGAAGTTTGTTCTCAAATTCCACAATTTTAATCAGAAGAACCGTTGCACGAGCATCACTCAGAAACTCTTGAATGATTTCAATGATGATCCTGATTTGCTCAAAAGGATCATAACTGGTGTGGTGAGGAAACATGGGTTTATGGTTATGACATGGAAACCAAAGCCCTGTTGTCCCAATGGAAGTATCTCGGAGAGCCAAGACCAAGAAAGGCACGCCAACTTCGATCAAATGTCAAAGTTTTGCTTACTGCTTATTGCTTCTCCCCCCCCCCCCCCCCCCCCTTCCATGGCACAGTGCATCATGAATTTTTGCCTCAAGGTCATACGGTCAATAAGGAGCATTACCTTGACGTTATGCGCCGTTTGCAAGAAGTAATACACCAAAAATGTCTGGAACTGTGGAAAAACAATTCATGGCTTTAGTACCACAACAATGCACCTGCTCATTCAATGTTACTTGTGAGAGGCTTTATGGCCAGAAATAACACAACAATCCTGTCTCAGCCACCATATTCACCAGTTTTTGGCCCCTGCACCTTTATCCTGTTCCCAAAACTGAAGAGACCTATGAAAGGATGAAGATTTTCAATGACTGAGGGAATAAAAACTGCATCGCTGGAAGTACTCAAGGCTGCACCAAAAAGTGCTTATGAGAAGTGCTTCAAGGATTGGAAGAAGCGTTAGCATAAGTGTATTGTATCTTAGGGGGATTACTTTGAAGGGGACAACATGAATATTAATGATTAAATAAATATTTTTTCATAAAAATATAAAGTCACCTTACTTTTTGAACACACCTTGTATATTGAGCTGTTGTGCAAATGCACAGTGCTTGCTACGCTGTCTGTGCAGATTGCAAGGTGATCTCTCTAGGCAGGCTGTGGGAGCTCTTTTATAATGCACTGTATGATTTTGAGCACTCACACTATAGGTTTGCAACAGAATCTATGGCTTGTGCACTTTGGGTGATTGATAGACCCCGGGTGGGCACACTTCCATTTCACAAAGTAGCTTATGTCATCAGAGGTGAAGGACGTTTTCACCAATTGATTTGTGATTCTTAAAATCTTCATGGTAAGATCCTGCTGAAGATTTTTTATAATTGGTGAGACTCAAAACATCAATGAACTTTCCCTGATAGTCCTCACTCTTCATCACAGCGATGGCATTACCCGTCTGTGGTAAGAACAATAATGTTACTAACTGTGTTAATATCCCTCAGCGCCTTCCCTCGTGTATGTGAAAAATTATTGTTAGCCGGCTTTCACTTTCATAGGATTCTAGCTGTTTCCATCCAAATTATACCAGTGAACTGCTATGGAAGCTGTCAGATACCGCCTCAATAGTTGCTCCATGAGTACCTTTAGAGGTGCCTCCCTCTATGTCTGATTTCACACTCCACCTTTGAGGATGTTTCCTGCAGCCAGAGATGAAAAGTTAGCCTCGAAGTTTTAAGTGGAGTCTTCCATGTTGGTCACAATACGGTATAGCCTTACATCTGGCCACACTATTCCTTCAGTTCTGACACTGACTGCACTGTCAAGCCATTGAATTGATAGCTATTCTCTTCCACAACATTGCTGAAAGTTAGACTTTAGCTTCCTACAATATTTTCCACATTCCTTTTCTCTTTATCAAGATAGATCTGTCATTACAATGTAATGCAATATATTTATGTTCCACAGTGTCTGAAGATGTGAATTACAGGTGGAACACTTTCTTGTACAAATGATGTTCACTTTATTGCTATCTGCAAGTAGTGCAGTTCACTCTCCATTCTGCTTGTTTAGTCTTTTTCTGGAAGAAATCTATGTTAGAATTTCGGGGTCACACTTGTGACATTTCCAACCAACCTAACAGTATCTACCACATTAAGAACACTTCCAATTCACGAGTATGGATTTCAATCCTCCTTATGTCTCTACTTGACTATGGTTATCTTTATTTCACACATTCATGAATAGTATTTATACTATCTGAAATATACACCTTATTGTTCTCATCACCGACATTTTGTGTAATAAGCACACACTACCTCCTATGAGGCATCAGTTGCTATATTATCAGTCACATACCATCACGAGTGTGCAGCACACTAGCTAATGCAATTATCTTCTTGAGCTGTGTCTCAGGTCCATCAAATGATGCTGGGAGCAGGACAGTAACAGCTGCTGCCTGACCCACGGGATTCACTGCAGAAGGTATTGCAGCAAGGCAGTCAGCCAGTATGTCGAGTGCAATAAGACGATGAGCGACAGGAAGGCATGTTGCAGACGCATTCAATGAGAGTAGTGACAAACTGTGTGACTGATCTTGGTTACTTGTCAGTGTCTCACCAATGTCCCGCTACAAATTTAGAACAGGCATTAAAACATTATTTACGATTACAAATTTTAATCAAATATGGGCAAAAATAATACACTTAACATATAGCATCATACACAAATAAAAATGGAACTAATCCTACGCTTCAAACCTGGTAGCTACCTTCTCCAACAAAGAAAGAAAATGTTTAGAAGGGACAAGTCATTCAGACAGTAAACAAAATATCCTCACTGGATCCTGGATTCAGGTGGGCACACCAGGGCAGGGTTAAGACAAATCAATACACTGGTGAGCCAAAACATTATGAACACTTGTTTAACAGTGTGTTGGTGCACCTTAGGAATACAATATAGCAGTGATTCAATGTGGCACAGATTCCACAAGCCTTTTTTATGTTTTTGGAGGTGCATGACTGCAGATTCTGATGCACAGCTCATGCAGTTCCTGTAAATCATGGGTTAATGGTTTATGGATGTGGACCTGGCAACTGTCAGCATCACAGACATGCGCCATTGTGTTCAAACTAGGCAAATATGGTGGCCAAGACCTCAATGTGAGTAGTATCACACTCCTCAAACCACTGTAGCAAATTTCTGGACTTGTAACAAACACAGTTATCCTTTATATATAAAAACAAAGATGAGGTGACTTACCGAACAAAAGCGCTGGCAGGTCGATAGACACACAAACAAACACAAACATACACACAAAATTCAAGCTTTCGCAACAAACTGTTGCCTCATCAGGAAAGAGGGAAGGAGAGGGGAAGACGAAAGGAAGTGGGTTTTAAGGGAGAGGGTAAGGAGTCATTCCAATCCCGGGAGCGGAAAGACTTACCTTAGGGGGAAAAAAGGACAGGTATGCACTCGCACACACGCACATATCCATCCACACATACAGACACAAGCACCCACTTCCTTTCGTCTTCCCCTCTCCTTCCCTCTTTCCTGATGAGGTAACAGTTTGTTGCGAAAGCTTGAATTTTGTGTGTATGTTTGTGTTTGTTTGTGTGTCTATCGACCTGCCAGCGCTTTTGTTCGGTAAGTCACCTCATCTTTGTTTTTATATACAATTTTTCACGCGTGGAATGTTTCCTTCTATTATATTGATATCACAGTTATCCTTTAGGTAGATGCCTTCACTGTCAGGGAGTACATCAAGCAAGAAGAGGGGTAAGTGATCTGTAATAATGTTCATGCAGTCTGCGGCTGACATGATGTCTGTAATTATTGTTATGAGTCCCTTGGAAGCCCCTGTTAATGTCCCTTATAGCATAACACTGCACTCACTGGCCTGTGCCCATGACACAGTGCATGTTTGGAACAGCCTTTGGTCTGGACAACGGAGTATCCAGTCAACATCATTGACATGATGTAACAAGAAATGTGATTCCTCCAAGCAGACATCACATTTCCACTGATACAAAATTCAATCTTGATGGTCAATTCCTCACTGAAATCCTGACTGACTATGTCATTGGGTCAACATGACAACTCACACAGGTCTTCTGCTGTGGAACCCCATGTATAACAATGTGTACTGAATGATGTGCTCCAAAACACTTGGACCTGGAGCAGTGTCGTAGTCTGCCATTAGACCTACCACATGTCAGACTTCAATGTGTATAATCCCAATGCTGTAAGTAGCATGTAATGACAGTTTTTCAGGAGAATATGAGTCACAGGAAACTGGTTATAAAGGGGAAATAAGTCCTGACCTGGGTTACAAAAATAGCATATGTCTCTCAAGAAAATATGAAGCAAATAGTCTCAACTACTGAGACTATCACCTATTTATGACAGATTATAAAGATAATGTTGTAAAGCTACTGAAATAATATCACTCACTAAATTGTTTTACTGTCAGAAACTCCATTGGGGAGAAATAGTGTTTTTCAGGAAAGAACATACTTTATTCTCACACAGACTCCTTTAGGGCACTGAAATATACACACTAGACAATAAATTAGTCACCACCAGGAGACATTAGACTAGAACTATCTAACTCTGCTTCTAAACTTGATAATGGTCTCCATTCAGTGAGGCAGAAGAGTCTACAAATTTCCTCAGGTATGCCATATCCAGCTGAAGCCATTCATTGATGATTAGATCTCTTACAGCTACCAAACTGTGAGGATGTTGACTCATACTATTTCTTAAAGGGTGAAAATGATGTAGTGGGCCTCTCTACACTTTTTCACCAAATCTGAATAAACTTCTGCTGGCAATGAATTATACAAAACAAAGAATTCTGTCCATCTGGACAAAACACTCACAACAAAACTCAAACAAACAAAACTATTCTGCTGATCTAGTTGACACTTACATTCTTTTGCAACATTTATCAACATAATATGAACCAAATTTGATTGATGCCAATACTGTACCTATGCCAAGCTAAAAAATTTCATCTTGCTCTTGTACCACAACCTCATGTGTCCAAATGATTTTCCTTGCATATCCACATTGATGAAGCAATGAAAACAATGACTCTATCTTTGCCCAGTTAGACTGTAGGAGTAGCAAAAATAATAATACACACGCCAGAATAGTTTATTGTGTGTGTGTATTTGTTGCTGAATGCTCCAAAAAATAACACAAGTTTGTAAGCTGAACTACCATCTTCCAATTCTTGTTTATGTGACAATTTATTGTTCAACACAGTAGTCACATGATGAGTGGTGATCTTTACTCATACTATTGTTTATATTTCATCCTGTATTTTCTAGTGTCATACAAATGTTGTCATGTAGTTTCTTTTCATTCTGTAACCTTGCTCCAGCCACAATTTTTTGTTGTATCTATTTCCTACATTTCTCCCTCACTATTATTGTGTCTTATGGTTACTTTCTCACTGGTTTTAAAAATATATGAATTACTGCTTACTACATAACATGTGCCACTTAATGCACATAATGGGTTGGTTTCTTTGATAAGGAAACAGTAAATTTCCTTCCCACATTTTCCCAGCTCCATCATGTGCTCCAAACAAGACCCTGATGTTTAGTGGGCATTAAACTCTTCTTCCTTCATAAAGCTGCACATTAATGAACTACTGATTGCAGGAACTGTGTAGCCTAGTTCTGCCTATCCCAATGACAAGTGCAGGGCAGTCACATTTAAACGCATACATAAAACAACTGCTGATCAGTGGTGTTTAGGAAAAGATAAATATTTGCCAGGATAGTTTGACTGTGGGTAGTACATTGCCCACCAGATATCATATGCTCGGTTCAAATTTGATATTTTGTAGATAATCAGGATGAGTGTTTCTAGCCAACTCTGATAAACAAATAGTTGACATTATTTAGAAAAGTGATTAGCATGTGTGATCTATTTTTGTGTTTTCCTTGCTCAGCAAACATCTTATTTTTGTGACAACTTATTATCAAAGCAGTACTTGGTTTCAGAAACTCAAAGATTACATTGTAGTAGACACACTTATGTCATAAGGAGCACAACTGCTTAGTTGTCAGAAACTGACCACAGACGGGTGTCACGTGTGACAAAAAATACATGAGCAACATAGCTGGGTAAGTATATAACTGGAGAAAAATTACACTGAGGTGGCAAAAGTCATGGGATACCTCCTAATATTGTGTCTGACCACCTTTCATCAAGCGTAGTGCAGTAACTCAATGTGAAATGGACTCAACACGTCATTGGAAGCCCCTGCTGAAAAAGTGGGTCATGCTTCTGCAGCCCATAAATGTTCAATGGGATTCATCTCAAGCAATCTTGGTTGCCAAATTGTTCACTCCAGTTGTCTTGAATGTTCTTCAACCCAAGTGCAAACAACTGTGTCAACCATAAAAACCCACTGTTGTTAGAGTAGGTGAAGTCCATGAATGGCTGCAAATGGTTTCCAAGTAGCCGAACATAACCATATCCAATCAGCAATTGGTTCAGCTGGACCAGAGGACCCACTCCATTCCATGTACACACAGCCCACACCATTAGGGTGTCACCATAAGCTTGCACAGTGCCCTGTTGACAACGTGGGTTTCAAATGAATAACCTGAGTACAAACTAAAGCTCCGCCAAGGCACTGCCCTTTTGTACCTAGCATATGGGATACTACTGCTACCTTATATATGAATATAGCTATGGCATGACATTTATCACCTCAGTGTAAACTGCCTGAATATGTTCATTAACTCTCTTTTGGCCAAAAAACCCCAACCTCTCCATCCCTGTTTTCACTCATTCTACACTCGTACTCTCCTCTTCACAATCTCTCTCTACCTCTCTTCTGATCCTCCTCCGAATCTTCAAATCCACTCCTCCACTGCATTGTGTGACATAAAAAAATTTCCCTGCTTGTAGCAGGGTGAGCTCACTGGTAACCATTCCAACTCCATACCCTTGCTGTGTCTCCCTCTCTGCCATCAGCCACCATTCACCTCCCCCCCACCCCCCTTCCTCTTTTCTACTCACACCAACTCCACCCAATGCAACCCCTCATCTCAGTCAAGTCATAACACCAGTACAATATAGTCAGTTGGGACAATGGTAGGCACGTGTGTGTGTGTGTGTGTGTGTGTGTGTGTGTGTGTGTGTGTGTGTGTGTGTTTTAATTCTGAATAAGAATGTCGTCCAAAAGCTTATCATTTTGGCTTGTATATGTGCCTGTCAACCACCCAACACAACTATGTTAAAATAATGGTCTAGTTCACAATAATATTTTACTAATTACTGATTTCAACTTCATACAGAAACCATCATGAGAAAATGAGTACTATCAGGCTGCTGCTGGCAGCTCTCGGACACTCACGTGGCAATACGATCATAAACTTCATTTTCTGAAGCTAACTTCTACATGAAGTCAAAACTGGCCACTAATAAAATATTATTGCAATCTAGGCTGTCTTTTAACCTATATGAATTGTTACTGGATTCATAGATAAAATGTCTTCTTCTCTGTCAAACACACTGGCATCAATTAAAGAACAATAATCTGGAATTCTTTTCATATCTTCAGAAAGAACGAAACCAAATGAAGAGACCGTCAATTAGGGTAGTACTTGCTGCACAAAGTTTACAGCTTCTGGATACTGGTATATAAAACTTTGGGATGAAAACACCAGTGACCTCCAATATGTTAAGTGTACAAATAAATATTATGTTGTATTTTAATTGTTTTTGTTTAATTTTTTTCATTTAATTATTAGAGCATCTTTCATTTGGTCTTCAAATTTCACTGATTATACCAATATGACATAAATACTACACTGTTAAGTTACAAATAAGCTTCAAAATATGCTCACTTACATTTCAGTGGCTCTTGAGTGTTGCTGAGCCTATTTTAATGAGTTATGTTCATACGAGCTCTAGAAAAAAAAACCTGCCTATAAGACTGCAAATGACATTTGTTTAGTCTTTGCTACACATTTCTTTCTTTTTTTAATTTACATGCTCTTTACAATGTATGCTACTTTCTCTTATTAGCTTGTGTCACTGAAGATATCAGTCTTTGAAATTTGTTAAGAAATGTGGGGAAGCACCATTAAATTCCACTTAAACACCAAATAAAAGTTCAATGAAGACAGAAAAATTGAAGGAAAATATACTATTTACTCAAAAAGTATACAAAAATAACAAGACAGATGTATAATTTTGTATATTATGACTGATAAATTGTATTTTAATAAAGAATCAGCTCAAAATATACCAATCAAAGATCTGGACCTTAATTGGAGCATCCTCCCTTCATGATATGAACTTCTTTTAATAATTAGAAACAGAAAAATAATTTACGTTACACCACAGAAAGCACTTAAATTTACTGCCTTATGTAATAAATATTGATGAGGCTCTCAGGTATTATGTGGAAGGCTTTGCTAATGCTTTGTGATATTTCAAAGCAGCATCTATTTGTTGCCTTCAGATGATGGTTTTTGGTGAAAACCTAGACAGGATGTTAATCGTCAGGAAGAAAGGAAAGTGAACATGTGATGCTTTAGTTTTTTCCTGGAGCTAATGATAATTTTTCTGTCATCCAAACAGGTGGACTTATCTGCGCAACAACTGCAGTATTTTGGAAAGTGAGCATCATCAGATGTGCCAATGACCAACTGCTTATGGGTCAGAGGCGGGCATTTACCTCCATGCTTGTCCTTCCTCACGGTTGGCCTGTGGTAGCTCCATTATTCTGTCTGTGATTTATCCCTGTGGGAACATTCAATGAGCAATATATGAATTGAATGTGGTCTACATTCAAAGCCTATTCATTCTTGTTGCAGGGTAATGCATCGAAACTTATAATTAATCCAAGTGGCCTGGGAGACAGCGCTGCATCCTTCCTCCCCATCTTCCAGATCATAGATACATCATTTTTCTTCAAAAAAGACTGTTATAACATCAAGTCAAACACATATATTTCAAAACGACACAACACATATAAGTCACTGAGCAAGTTGATAAAATAAGACATGTGAACACGGTAACATTCGAATGAGTACTGAGTCCAAGTCTAGCAGCCGCTGGCTGGCTGGCCGCTTAGGTGGCGTGGCTGCTGCATGGCTGGCAGACAGCGCCGCATGTAGAGGACACGCGTAATTGCGTGGCGGCACTTTGAATGTTCGGCGAGTCACAACAAATACTAGTAGAGTTCTTGGAAGATACAATACTGAATATTCATAAAGAAATGTGTGCACTTTCTGCAGTCCTCCAGCTATGGTAATCTCGAGGCAATGTTTGGGGAAAGATGGCTATGTAAAGATGGACCACAAGCTTGGTCACCAAGATCCCAATATTTGTTGGCTTCCTTAAATATTTTCTTGTGGAGCTACATTATTAGAAACCTGCAAATCTGGGAGGGCGAGAGATGATTCTCCTTACACCAGATATTTGTGATGAATTGTATTACAACTTTCTGAACATATAAAACTTATGTAACAACACAGTGATTATCATATTATGCAGTTTTTATTGTGTCCTATGTGATGCAATCTGCACAATAATCTCAGTTTTGGTGCAGACAACAACAGACTAAGACCACTGTGTTTGTCTTCCTGCATTAACAAGAGTAATGTAATAGAGCGAGGTTGAGCTATTGCAGTATGCAATACATTTGTTTAGTAAATCATCTAATCCCACTCAATTCAATTTTGTATATAATTATGTGGTTATTCTGCATTTATTATTCTTAATGATGTTAAGAACTATATAATAAATTATTTTAATGGTATCTACAATGAATCTCTATAAAATGAAGTGTAAAATATTTGTATTGTAACCGTATGTCACATTTATCATCTATGATACAAACCGAAATGAAGTTTTTTCTATAAATAATATGAATTGTCATAAGAAACACTACAACAGGAGGGAACTGAAATTATAATTTAGTCACATTTAAAACTAACATTTTGTAACACTCACTGTTTAAAATAAGTTTTGATTTAAAGGAATGCAAATTTATTAAATTTTACTACAATATTTTGTCACACATGTCATGGTCTGATAAGATAACATGGTAATGACTATTTGTAAACATAACTAAATGAAAATGTTATTGTCAATAATGCATATACGAGGACCATTCAGAAATTAGGGAACATTTCCGTCTGACGCCGCTAGACACACGCCGATCACGTATACTTTGATAAGTGCATGCTCGGCAGCTCAGTCGGCATCCATCTGCGACAGTGGGAACATCTCTGTGCGTATGTTTTTTTTTTTTTTAATCGAATTTGAAACGTGCGCTGCAATCGAAAATCCCATCAGTTGTGAGGTGCGGTCTGTGATACGGTTTTTGTTGCCAAAAAACCTAAAACCTATAGAAATTTATCATGAACTATGCAAAGTGTATGGAAACAATGTAATGAGTGAATGTTCCATTCTGAAATGGTGCATTCAGTTTAAAAAAGGCCGAACCAACGCTCATGATGAAGAGAAGAATGGATGCCCGAGCACTGTGACTGACGATCTTGTTGCTGAAGTTGATGAAATGATTCGTGAGGACTGTCGCTACACAATAATGGAGCTTTCACTTTCTTTTCCACAAGTTTCACTGACTTTGTTGTTTGAAATTGTCACTCAAAAGCTAGTCTACCACAAATTTTGTGCACAATGGGTGCCCAAATTGCTTACAGAGCACCATAAAGAACAGCGAATGGGGGCAATGTTGACATTTATAGAGGACTACCATAAACATGGTGATTCATTACTGAACTGAATTGTGACTGGTGATGAGACTTCGGTGAAACATGTCAACTGTGAGACAAAATTACAGTCCATGGAGTGGGGGCATGCAAAGTACCTACAAAAATCAAGAAAATGTTGTCAGCAAGGAAGTTGATGGTGACAGTGTTTTGGGATAGGTAAGGTGTGCTGCTTATTGATTTTCTCGAACGTGGAGCAACCATAAATTCTGCCCGGTACTGTCAAAGTTTGCACAGCCTTAGAAGAGCAGCTCGAAACAAACACTGAGGAAAACTGATGTCCAAAATTTTGTTTTTGCACGACAATGCTCGACTTCACATGGTAAACTGCACTAAAGAGCTCCTTAATTCATTCAAATGGGAAATTTTCCCTCATCCGCCCTACAGCCCCAATCTTGCACCAAGTGACTTCCACTTGTTTCCCAAGATGAAGAACTGGTTTGCAACACAGCACTTTGATGATGAACTCCAGACCGACGTGACTCACTGGCTGAAGTCTCAGGTGGCGGAATTTTATGATGAAGGTCTTTCAAAGCTTGTCCACTGGTATGATAACTGCCTCAATGTGTTTGGTGACTATGTGGAAAAGTAGTATGTCAGTCGCTCTTTCAGATGTATTTCTTGTACTTAGTTTTTTTATGCCAACACGTGCCCTACTTTCTGAATAGCCCTTGTACTCATGCTCACTGTTTGGTGGTTGTGTCTGCCAAACAGTGCAGTACATGTTGCTCGCCAAACTAGTACGCTGTGCAAGCAGTCAGTCATGTGGAGTTGTAAAAGTTTGGAGAATGCTGTGAAAGTAAAAGCATTATTCTCTAGTAATAATAATACATCCAGAAGTTATTCTGTGAATAAATCAGAGAAGTAACCAAAATATGGAGCATGAATGCTTATTATGAGAAGTAGTTAGTAACTCTAAACTATAAAATTTAGGTGTCAGTATACCACCAACAACAAATATAGCACTACCTGTTCTACAACATTTGTATTGAAAATAATGTTTATTAAGTAATAGGAGCCGTTGCAATTAAAAAACTTGAAATTTTGAACATTATTAGCATTTTTTGTAATGACAATATAATCAGAGTAGGGTTGTTACAATTATACAAGAAATGTAGATAAATACAAGATAGTTAAGGGACATGGGTCAAATATGGTTTGGTTTGTGGGATTGAAGGGACCAGACTGCTAGGGCCATCAGTCGGGGTCAAAGATGTTGTCCTTGTAACATTATACTGTTAAATGTACACTCTTTGACATAAAACTCGACCGGCGGCCGGCCGCTTCAGAGGCTAAGTCCGCGCCGATCGCGACATGGGACAATAAAACTGGCCAACTCGCTAATTCTCTAAGTCCGGTTATCTGCACAATCTGGCAACACAGCAGACTGCGGCACTTCCTGGAGGAAAACTTATCCCATGATAGAGAAACACTAGGCTGATTACGCCTGTGGTCTAGCGGTAGCGTGCGTTGTTTCTGTTCGTAATGTCAGTGGATCGAGAGCAGCTAGCATAAAATATTTTATAGCCTCTTCTGTCTGAATGCTGAAGACGTGAATGTAATGGTAGCGCAGATTCAATCTATTTCGCTTTCTGACACACCGATATCAAAATTTTATCCAGTAACGATTTTGCGGCAGATTTCCTGCAGACTGTCCTCCTCTGGACGCCGTATGCGGCAAAGCTCCGGGATCCATTTGCTGGCTACCGGCAGCCGCCGTGGCGACAGCAGCGGCGCTGCACTCCCCCGTTCTTTATCGAAAGTGCCTGCTCCTGCTCATCGCTTTTGATGATTTAAAACGCTTTATTATTAAATGTTGCTCCACAGAAAATTTCTACGATTTCCATTCACACTCAAAAGCAACGGAGACAGACGCCCTGATTAGTAGGCGGGTATTATATACATTAATCGGCAAGAGCCGAGTATGGCCCGAAATTAATTTTATAGACTGGGACGAAATTAAACCACCTCGCTACATTCGATGAATTTATAAATGCTTCATACCTCGTTTCTTTTCCTTTCAAACTCAATTATTTGTGCAACTTTTGGTCAAAGTTCGGATGTTTTCGTCAAGCTGGGGTGAGCGTCTGTGGTGTAAAGTGTATTACACTTCTTGTTTCATTCCTTATGGTAACTCTATGCGATAAACTGTGTGAATACCTTGCAATGCATGCTCTGTAGCAGTGCAGGAACACTGCACATTTGGAGTTCTATGTATGGGTTCATGAAGTATTTAATGTTGATCGGAAGTGATAGTTAAGGTCATCAGATTTAGACCAGAAAAAATTTGTCTTTTGGAGGTTTCAGAGAACGGAAAGGAATTGCTAACGCCGGTGTTAGAAAACGTCTACAGTTAAATGCTATTGCAAAAATTTAGAAGAGGGAAACTATATTAATCAACATGTGCACTTCATAAACAACCTTCTGACATGTTAGACCTATATGACGAACAAAACTCAAATTTATATCGTTGACAGTCGCTTTGAATCTTTTCAGGATCTGTTTTACAGTGAAGCACCTTGGCATTTGCAAAGCAGACATCAATGATATTAACTTAATTTACTAAGTCGAATCTGACGAAGATTGATGTTTAAAGGCATTCTTCAGATTTCGTATAAAGAATTTTTAGTAGCCGTTTGCAACTCCATTAATTAAAGTGGAAAATAAAAGTTTGTAGTCAGCGGCTTCCACCGAGATTGGAACTGCTATGTCATTCAGTACGACCACCGCAACGCACAAGGGAACCTCATTTTTTTTAATTTTGCTTTTTTCTTTTACTTTTTTTGACGATTACCCCTTTTTTTCTCTCTTAGTTTAAAGCCCCTTAGGAAAATGGCAATAAAAAAAGAAACTAAGTGCCACCGCCACTTTTCAACCTATAACAAAAAAAAAAAAATCTGGTCCACTTCAGGCGTTGGCTCCTGACTAAACCTACCCCAAGAGCTGCCTATATACCAGGGGAAATATGGGAATTCAAGGTTAGGGCTATCATTACAAACAAAACAAAATCTTCCTTTTTCTGAATTTTATTTTGATTTTGATTTTTGTTTTGTTTATTTTTGTTGTGTAATTGATCAGACGCCTTCTGCGCCCCGCTGGTAATATGTTGAGTCACGTCTTCTCGAAACTGGTGTGTTCCGTTCAGTAGTTCAGAAATGTTCATTGGTTCAAACTGGAAACTTCCTTCACTCTTGGCTTAACACATTCCAGCTGCGAGGCGGGTCGTGGAAAGCACTCCCAAGGAAGTTCGAGAAAAATTGTCTGTATTTTGAGTGGCGGACAACGACATAATGACGGTCGTTGAGGTATGTCCAAATATCGAGTACAGAGTCTACAGTTTGTCCAACTAGGTAGTGAATGGCATGTCCGCGAATCCAATTCACAGCATTGGTCTTTGTCCGAGGAAAATAGTCACGTCCCGGAACTAATAATGAAAGAGGGGTATTCCGATTCAGAATGTCCCGCGTTAGAAAAGCCACAATATGACGAATAACCTCTGAGCTAACGACACACTGGCGACCACAGACGGACTATAGTCACTGCGATGTTGCCTGAGCCTCAAAACGCAACCTTAAAACACACAAACAGGTGTTACTTATGTGAAGAACGCCGTTCTTGGAGTCCAGAAATTAATTATACTTTCTAAGTGTCTCATCTTACAGTGGATTCTATCGTACGAGTCTTCAATGTGGAAAACGAATGTCAAGTGACTTTAGCGAGGTAACGCCGGCCTACACCCGGAAGTAAATGCACTATCAGAGTGTTGACAAATACTTGCTACGACGCTGCCATTTCTCGGTTCTCTTACGAGGCAGCTCTTCAGCGAAATGCTTGCCGTGATTCTCCGATACGGTCCTTCAGAGCGCGCACGTTTGGTTTTTATGCGGCGTTCTCCCCTGATGGTTTCTGACGTCGCCTTGTGGGCTATGTCTACATTTGAGACATTCAATTATCATTGATCCAGAATGATACAAGTTTCAGCTTCCGGCGTGGAAGAAGGCTGTTGACGCCGACATTATATCATTTCAACGTAGGGAAAGCAAAACGGGTCATTCAATGTTTCTCATTCAACATAAAGCATGTGAGATAATTTTCCGTTACGTTCAAGTAAGTAAAAATACATCTGAAGCTTATTCGAATTGAATATAATGTAAGATACTAAACGCTTTGCACCTCGATGTCGAATTTGTCCACGTGCAATCTTTTGCAGCATACAAAAAGAATGTCATGATTACCACGAGAATGAAGAAATATGTTGGTACGGATGGAAGCAAGGAGAGACGCAGTCAACAAATATTCGATTCCTCATGGCATTCATTTCATTTGAGACGTAAGAAGAGTTAAAGCGGGATATTACTTTTGTTAACACGAAAGATATGCCGCACATATTGATAACGAGGAAGTCTGCGTCTTCATACGTTTCCTCCTTGAAATCTGTATGCTCTCTTATATACTAAGTAGCCTGATCATTGTTTCAGTAATGTTACCCTCTTGTTTGACCCCGTAACGATGAACAGATTCCAAATGCATGTCTCTGCATGAAAGTAGCTGTTCGAACCCTTCCTGGGTTGCTTTTTGTGTTTTATTGCTTGGAATTCCTGAAGCAGACCACTGTGCCTTCTCCCCTTGTGGGTTAGGTCTCAAAACTAAACCGCTTTTTATCCAATGGCATAATTTATTCAGACAGCATCAGCACAAGACTGTCAAACAAAGCCTTTCATTTACAGCTGCAACACTCTAACCAGCACTGACCGAAGTGTAATCCACGGTCATGGTCCGAAATTAGCAGCTGTCTGCTACTGTGGCAAAGTCCGTACTACACTTTCGATTCCGCAGCACCATTTTATCTGGTAACACTGTGTAGTTGCAGAGTTGTGCCAGCATGTCTGTCCTCACACTCTCAACTTTATGTATCTCACTTCTCCTGCAGCGTTGATCACGAGGAGCAGAAGTAAATGAGAGTATTCTGCATGACGTAACATTCAGTATTCCCTTCTTTCATAGCCACTCTTCATGTGCATCGATACCAAATAGGAATGTGAAAACTCTTGCGAGTGAGAGAATGACAATAACAATCGTAACAAGAACAATCAAATAATGAATGATGTTTATTCCAACGCAGAACGAGAATGGCTTTAAATATAAAAATCTATATCTATATCCATGTCTATTGATCTTTGAGTTGGCACAATGCAAATATATTCTTAGCATTTAGTTACTGAATTTAGTTCGGGATGTTTGCAGAGAAAAGGAAAAGTCGGTACTTCTCGCTAGTGTAATATAATGTGAACCAGCAACTACCCTTTCCTTAGAACACGACTCAAGCAGGTCCCCAAGTAGGTACCAAGGCACTGCTGCATTCTGTTCCCTGACATTGCTCTGATGACGGTTAATGCAGATAGTTCCGATTATGACATACAAAACGTATTGCAGGTTAGTTCCTAGGATAGTAACATTAAATTTGCGTTGTAGACGGCACATGAACGTGACGACTATCCATATTACTTATCAATATAAAAAGACAATATTATGGGAATTTAGCAGGATTACTCAACATGAATTCTGAAATTGGTTGACTGACCGCACAGGCGCTAACCTTCGTCAAGAGTATACGATGTCCTAATCGCATTAGGAATATGAAGATCGTCTTCGACAGCTCGCAACTTTCACATTGCTATCTCCACCCTACTCCAGACAGCCCTCGGTGGAGTTGCACTAAGTTGCTGTTGCAATGTAAGGCCTTCAAACCGACAACAGAGCACATATTGAAAAATACAAGCGAGTTCTCTTGCAGCGTAAGCATATTGTAACTAATCTAAAAATTATTGGACAGGAACATTGTCCTATTCAAAAAAAGCTGTCTAGCAGGTCCTCTAATCGCTCCTTGGTACAGTCGTTTGACTATTGAAAATGGTTCCAACAAGTCAACATTAGAAAACACTGCTCTGTACCGCAACAACTCAAGATGTAAAGTAATACCACGGTACTACAAATATCAGGGAACACCTTATCACAGATAAGACTGTCCTTAAGGCTTGTAAGCTCACATTTATTACAATAAATGACATACTTGAAATGTTACCACTCTCATTATTACGTCAGATTGGTAATGCACGTAGTAAGTTCGTCGTATTCATGATTTCCTCTTCAAAGTAACATACCGTACTTATTATTTAACACAAAATGACATTAAAAATTTAAGTTATTCACGAGCAGCTAGTTGAGAATTTGTATGAACTTCAAATGACACGACGAACCGTCTTGTTCCGCATATGGATTCAAACCCAGCTCATGCAGACTAAGCAAAGATTTCGTTACTGACGGAAACTAACAGTCATTCCTGATTAAGCATACAGAGAGTGATATACCTCGATTTTAGACAGTATCAGTTAGCAAATATCAACTTTAAATTGCATAACGCAAACATGTTTAACAGACGCGAATTCCTACCCATCATCTATTGTCCCTGTTAACGAACTACGAGAGATGTTAAATATTGCTTCTTCACAAGTAACTTACTTGAAATGCCGTGAGGTAAAGCTTTGTGTTGGACACGGATTCGAACCCAGAACTTAATCGGAATGCTATCGAAGCACAGTCAAATGCGACATATCGGATTTTCGCGGCAGTAGCTAGATGTTTTAACTGAAATGACGAGACGAAACATTAATTTTTTCCTTCCCAGTACTCCTATCCGGCACCTATCGCTGTTATATTCTAGAGAAAACGAACGTTAAATATGGGTTTGTTGCGCCAGCAGTGATGTGTGAGCATGTTTGAACTAGAAATAGTATGACGAAGAGTTCAGCGCTCACTGGGAATAGAGCCCCACACATATCGTTGTTGACTACACACAAAGAGACGTTAGCTACCGAATTTTTCTCCACCAGCTGCTCAGAATAACATCTTGAACTTACAGTCATCTCGCAAATAGTTCTGTGTCTCACTGGGAGTTAAAAACGTCAGATATCGTTAGTGTTGACAACGAATGAAAATACATTAAAAATCAAAATTCTTATCCACCAGCAGATAGGTGTTCTCATGCTAGAGCTTGATAATACATAATCAAATCTTTAGTGCCGGGCCAGGATTCGATCCCATTCACGCGTAATATGTGGAGATGTTGAGGAATCTGCAGTTTTGAACAAACAACAAATTGTAGCCGAGCTGTATTGTTACGAAGGGATCAAATTCCGCGTTAAGGGCGGTCTGAGTTGCATTCCCAGTTCAGAACCAATCTTATCGACATACAGAAGCTCAGATAAAAGATGGAATAAGTGTCCTGTGACCATACATAGCGTTTGTTTCGTCACTTGAAATAAATAACTAGTATAAGAAAGGTTACTGGTGATAGAGTTTCTACATGTCGCCACTCCAGACCTTATTGTGGTTCAACCTACCGTCTACTTGGTAGAGAAGGAAAATCATCTTTAATGTGAATTTTCAGACCACACTGCCATTACATCTTCATCACTTGGTGTAGCCAGGAGAGAATGGACTCTGTCTCTCCCTATCTAAAATCATTGACAGAAGTGGGAATCCAACCCAGACCATAGGTATAACAACCTACCATCCGTCCAACAGACCACGAAATCCTCTTCTCTCATTTTTCTATCGTAACGCCGTTGCGCCACACTGGATGAGAATTCTGACACACGGGCGTCCTGTAGTAATTTGCACCATGTTCAGTAAATTCATTTACTTGGTTTACCGAATCACCATGAACTAGCTGCCTCGGCTACCCAGTGCATACATTCCACTCTATATTTTGTAATCACCGAAATAAAATCACGTAACTGCCACCTACACAGAACTGCCAACAGTGTAGGATGCAGAAGTTTAAATAGGAAGTGTTCCTTTCCACTTGAGCTATTCTATTGCGCTACCTGTTTGTTGAAAACGTCGTTCAGTAAAAAAAAAAAAAAAAAAAAAAAAAAGAAAAGCTGTAACTGTTTGTCTCTCAGAAGTCATGATCTGGCCATATGCATAATCTCACAGTGCTGTGGAATCCAAAAGTTCTGGAGGAATAGTTGTCGAGCTCTGGAGCTGTTGTAGCTTCGTGTCAGCTAGTAGCGTAGATAAGATGTCGCGAGTTCGAATACATTCAATGCTACATTTTTTAAAACGCAATTCTGCTGTCTGCTGAAGTTGTCAATGTAATGGAAATTTGAACATACTTCCCTTCACTTCGCAACCCAAAGTCGTCGCATGTGGAAAAAGGGCTAACTACTGTGACATTTTGTTCTGTTCAGGTTTAATAGACAGCAGGCAGCAGCTGCATCTCGAAGATGTGTAGGGAGAGCGAATCGTGCCATAATATGTCAGAAAAGTATTTTTTACATTAGCTGTCGTGTGGTAGTGAGATTTTATTCTTCTTCAAACTTTGTTTGACAGCTTTAACTCAGAACAAGTTTTCTACATGCATGTAATCAATAAACTGTACGTGCATTGTCATACTGTCATAGATAACATCAGAGAATTCGCATATATCGT
The DNA here is from genome assembly GCF_023864345.2 of Schistocerca serialis cubense. NCBI lineage: Eukaryota > Metazoa > Arthropoda > Insecta > Orthoptera > Acrididae > Schistocerca > Schistocerca serialis. The sequence goes on from NC_064644.1 coordinate 398,051,796, forward strand.
TGATGATTAATTTCTCTCTCATGTTTACTATTGTTTTAACAACACTAAAGGAAACCTTACGAAAATTGTGCACTGTATTATAAGAAATGAAATAAAACTAACCACGATAACCTTACGACGAAAGTATGTTTTAATAAAACCGAGTATCTGTACACAAATGTGCCTCTATCGACACGAATTAGTAAAATACTACTCACTTAGATTCTGATTGGGTCTGTGTTTCATTGGTATGCTGTGTCGTACTCAAGAGGTATGCAAATGTGGCATTTCATAAATATAGTTACGTATTCCTAGAAACCCAAAATTCGCTTGTCAGCAGCGGAAAGAGGCGTTACCTGTTGTGCAGCATTGTAAGTTTTTCAACATTGCACTATGAGCCGAAAGTATTTTCTTGCGATTTCCTTATTGATGTTTGATCCGACTCCTTGTAGCTCTTTCACACAAGGGATAAAAACGTTGCAGTCAGTGCGACTGGAACTGCAAACCATAACAGACGCTTTTCCACAGGTCAATGCGTTACCACAGAGCTGGCGAAGAGGTATGGGTCTGAGCTTCCTCTTACGATGTCAATAGAGACTAGAACTCGTAAACCGCTATTTAAAGGTCGAGATTAGTAGCGATTTCCACCTGCAACGACTTTCCTGGGCTGAAAACCGTAAATTTACAATCTTTTGTTACCCTTCAAGCGATAATAACTCAGATTATTCAATGGAAATGACAGGTAAAATCAAGTGAACTTTGAGGCTTAATTCCGTGCACACCAGGAAGTAACTCGTCGATCACAGAGTTGCCAAACATACGTTGCCTTGTTGTCAAATCTCAGTTACAGTACCAGCAGGAAGAAGACGAACCGATGTGATCCTACAGCGGGCTGGGAAGTGACCATAGCTGGTGTCTCCAAGTCGCGGCTGCTACGGCCTGGAATACGTAATGCGTCTGACTCACTTACTGTAACTAGGTTTAGGGACTGGAGCGTAGTTACTAATAATACTCAGAACTGACTGCAAACTAAGCATCATAAATCAGTAACTCTCATTGTTGTTTTTATATTTCTTTAGTAAGTGTACTCCAAACTAAGAAACTCATTCACAGGCGTTTTCGTGCCTCGCCGATAGTCGAGCACAACAAACAAATAAAAATAAAAAAGAATGTTTATATGTGTGTGTGTGTGTGTGCGTGTGTGTGTGTGTGAGAGAGAGAGAGAGAGAGAGAGAGAGAGAGAGAGAGAGAGAGAGAGAGAGAGAGAGAGAGAGAGAGAGATAAAAAAGAATGAGAGTGTAAAAAATTGTTGTAACGAAATTGAATCATGGTATTCAAAGAAATCTTTCATTGTAATGACACGTTCCACATCATTACGAAATGTCGTATTCATGATCTATGGAACAAGAAGTAATCTAATGTAATGTAATCTAATCTAATCACATCATATTGATGACTAGCCATAAAGAGTCATGAATTACCGAAATTTTTGCCAATACCAGTAACCAAATCTAAACTTGAAAATAAAAGACGACAAGTTTTGTAATAAACCGTAACTCCTATCAATACCCTTTCGTCCATGTTATCTAACCACGAAAGATGTCTGATATACCTCCATTCTGAAGTAACAAAGTGTGCATGCATTTAAAGATGAAGTGCATGATGTGAAGTTCTGTGACGGAGATACAAACCCAACACGTAATCGGATTGTTAACTAAGAAAAATCAAATGTTACGTATCGGTTTTTCTTACGAGCCGCTAGGTGTCTGAATCTAAAATAAGGATACAAACTTTTGTGCCTAAGAGACAATCGAACTGCACACCTACCGTGCATCCACGAATGTAGCTTGAGTATCAGTTGCTTACTCACGAACAGTAAGATGTGTGCGTGTTTGACCAGAAATAACGACACCTGTTGCGATTGTTGGCAACACATGAACAGACATTAAAAATGCGCGTTAATTTTCACTAGCAGGTGGGTGTGCACTTGATAGAGCTGGAAATGAAATTATGAATATTTTTGTACTGGATCAGGATTCGGACCCACATATTTACCTTTGGAGGAGACCTAGAGAAGACTGCAGTCTTGGGAAAAGGAACGAAATGATTGAACTATACTGTTCCGAGAGATTCAGATCCTCGAAAGAGGAGATACGAATACGAATCACAGTCAAGCACCAAATTTTTCAACGTCTCTAGTTCAATCAAGTACAAGTAAACTAAGAGCCCTGTCCCTTTAAATGGCTATCGGTTCATCAAATAAAATAAAATTTGCTAATGTAAGTAAGCTTACTGGCGACTGTATTTCTGTTTACAATGACTTCCGCTATGTCATTTCCCAACGTAAACTGGCTCTGCCCAGTTGGTAATGAAGGAGCGTGATGCTTAATGCTGATTCTGGATTATAACGTCTTTCTCTTGAGGTTACCAGAGGTAAAATAAATCTGTTTGTGCCTCTTAAAAGCAAATGCCTGAACTCACGCATTGGACCTGTGATAGTTCGTTCCACCAGACCATTATGGCCACATTTCTCAGCCCCTGGAGTGTGCTGTAACGGATGATGTGCTTAGCTTACAAAATTAATCACGGTGGAAAAAAAGCAAGTCTATTAAATGGTTAAGTAGAAGCAAGCTTCTGACGCAGAGATTATGCTATTCTCATGTCAGCAGGATGTAAAGACTCTTCTAGGCATCATAGGCTGGATGTGAAGCCATTTTGATTTTTAACAAATTCAGCAAATTTCTTAGTTCGAGAAAATCCACTGTGAAGTGTGAAGTTGCCGGATAATTCGGTTATTACTGTTATTATTACTATCATTTAATTCATACCGCTGCTGGAACACGACCGTAGTCTTGAGGTAAAACGCGAGACCAGCTAATATGACGTCTGGCGACCGAAAGCACATATCGACAAAATTTTTATCGCCCCTTTCCTCTCGGTGCTGAAGCTACTAGTGTAATTCAAGCGAATCTACTATATAATATTATCTGGTCTCGCGTTTTACCTCATGACTACGGTCGTAGTGAAGAGTAATGTACTAAGACTGGAGTCAAGACTTCCTCTGGGAAGTGCCGCAATCTACATGCTGCCAGATCGAGCATGTTGCCAGACATAGAATTCTGAGAGGAGCACGACTGTATTGTCCACCTTACGTGAACGACTCGGCGGTCAATTTTTTGGTCTAAGACTGTATCTACAACACATATTGCACGCTGAAGACCCAGAAGAATTAAAAAAACAAAAGTAGTTTATGAGAGCAACGTTAACCATAGCGTTCGAAGTATTCATAGTATTGTATACGTGTGTGGAAACGCCTTCCAATGCCCACTCAAGGAAGACAAGGATACACAGTCTAGCTTCAATGCTATAAATTCACCTCAGTTTGTCGATGAACTCAGACTTAGGTTGATAATAATTTTGAATATTTAGCAGCACTGTACCCATTGGTGTTAAACTCGTTTTCAACCAATGATTCCCACAGCTACAGGGACACTACTTGTGATACCTCTTAGACAAAATACTTAAGCCATGTTATCAGACGAAAAGATCAACCTGACACAAACTGTGGGAAGTTTGTTTCACAACCTTCGTACCTGGATAATGAGCTTTTTCCTATTTGAGATATCTGTGAACGTTGCTGCTTAAGACGACTTAAGCAGAAACTAAATTCCCTCAGCTTCGATAATGTTTAAAGAAATCGTCTTATCGGCACTAACTCGTGATTTGTGAATTGTTTACCGGCCGCACTCTGCCGTATTTCGCCGGTTGGAAGGCAAAAGCTTACTGACAAATTTCAGACAGAAATTACTGTTACAGTGTACTTATGGAGCCAAATGAGTGGATTGCGTATTTTCAGGTGAGAAAGAGCACTGGCAAACAGTCTTCGCTACATGAGGTTATTTAAACTGGTGTCACTATGAGCTAGAATTTATGGTCAGGTCAATGTTTCGGATGCGAGTTTTGCAACTGTGAAATACTTTCCTACATTGTAGAAGCGAATATTAAATTTGAACTAATATTGCGAAAATTGTGTACTTGGACAGCTTAGAATGAAAATACTTCTGTTTATTTCAAAGGGAAACAATAGATTTTCTAAAACATTGTCTGTCATACACAACTTGAAACAGGTCATGTCATCCAAATCATGTGGAAGAACGGACAGCGACGTATATCGGAAGGAAGTAAGATCTCTTGCCTTTTGGTTTGTCAGAACTCGATAGCCATTTCTAGGCGAAAGTAAATGAAGAAAGGCAGCGCGTTTTTGTTATCAAGTAATGTCTTCGTCAATTACTTTAGTTTTAATGTGATCTACGAGTAATTGCTGATGTTTGATATTAACACGAAAAGGATTCCGTAGACAGGGAAAGAACCTGTTCTTGGGAAACTACTTCTATAGTAAACAAAAGGCATTAAATGATCTTCAAGCACTTGTGTTCCAGCAGTGGTATGAATAAAATGATAGTAATAATAACTGTAATAATCGAATTATCCGGAAACTTCACACTTCACAGTGGATTTTCTCGAACTAAGAAATTTGCTGAATTTGTGAAAAATCAAAAAGGGCTTCACATCCAACCTATGATGCCTAGAAGAGTCTTTACATCCTGCTGACATGAGAATAGCATAATCTCTGCATCAGAAGCTTGCTTCTACTTAACCATTTAATAGACTCGCATTTTTTCCACCGTGATTAATTTTGTAAGCTAAGCACATCATCTGTTACAGCACACTCCAGGGGCCGGCCGCGGTGGTCTAGCGGTTCTAGGCGCTTCAGTCTGGAACCGCGCGACTGCTACGGTCGCAGGTTCGAATCCTGCCACGGGCATGGATGTGTGCGATGTCCTTAGGTTAGTTAGGTTTAAGTAGTTCTAAGTTCTAGGGGACTGATGACCACAGATGTTAAGTCCCATAGTGCTCCGAGCCATTTGAACCAGCACACTCCAGGGGCTGGGAAATGTGGCCACAATGGTCTGGTGGAACGAACTATCACAGGTGCAATACGTGGGTTCAGGCATTTGCTTTTAAGAGGCACAAACAGATTTATTTTACCTCTGGTAACCTCAAGAGAAAGACGTTATAATCCAGAATCAGCATTAAGCATCACGCTCCTTCATTACCAACTGGGCAGAGCCAGTTTACGTTGGGAAATGACATAGCGGAAGTCATTGTAAACAGAAATACAGTCGCCAGTAAGCTTACTTACATTAGCAAATTTTATTTTATTTGATGAACCGATAGCCATTTAAAGGGACAGGGCTCTTAGTTTACTTGTACTTGATTGAACTAGAGACGTTGAAAAATTTGGTGCTTGACTGTGATTCGCATTCGTATCTCCTCTTTCGAGGATCTGAATCTCTCGGAACAGTATAGTTCAATCATTTCGTTCCTTTTCCCAAGACTGCAGTCTTCTCTAGGTCTCCTCCAAAGGTAAATATGTGGGTCCGAATCCTGATCCAGTACAAAAATATTCATAATTTCATTTCCAGCTCTATCAAGTGCACACCCACCTGCTAGTGAAAATTAACGCGCATTTTTAATGTCTGTTCATGTGTTGCCAACAATCGCAACAGGTGTCGTTATTTCTGGTCAAACACGCACACATCTTACTGTTCGTGAGTAAGAAACTGATACTTAAGCTACATTCGTGGATGCACGGTAGGTGTGCAGTTCGATTGTCTCTTAGGCACAAACGTTTGTATCCTTATTTTAGATTCAGACACCTAGCGGCTCGTAAAAAAAACCGATACGTAACATTTGATTTTTCTTAGTTAACAATCCGATTACATGTTGGGTTTGTATCTCCGTCACAGAACTTCACATCATGCACTTCATCTTTAAATGCATGCACACTTTGTTACTTCAAAATGGAGGTATATCAGACATCTTTCATGGTTAGATAACAGGGACGAAAGGGTCTTGATAGGAGTCACGGTTTATTACAAAACTTGTCGTCTTTTATTTTCAAGTTTAGATTTGGTTACTGGTATTGGCAAAAATTTCGGTAATTCATGACTCTTTATGGCTAGTCATCAATATGATGTGATTAGATTAGATTACATTACATTAGATTACTTCTTGTTCCATAGATCATGAATACGACATTTCGTAATGATGTGGAACGTGTCATTACAATGAAAGATTTCTTTGAATACCATGATTCAATTTCGTTACAACAATTTTTTACACTCTCATTCTTTTTTATCTCTCTCTCTCTCTCTCTCTCTCTCTCTCTCTCTCTCTCTCTCTCTCACACACACACACACACACACACGCACACACACACACACATATAAACATTCTTTTTTATTTTTATTTGTTTGTTGTGCTCGACTATCGGCGAGGCACGAAAACGCCTGTGAATGAGTTTCTTAATTTGGAGTACACTTACTAAAGAAATATAAAAACAACAATGAGAGTTACTGATTTATGATGCTTAGTTTGCAGTCAGTTCTGAGTATTATTAGTAACTACGCTCCAGTCCCTAAACCTAGTTACAGTAAGTGAGTCAGACGCATTACGTATTCCAGGCCGTAGCAGCCGCGACTTGGAGACACCAGCTATGGTCACTTCCCAGCCCGCTGTAGGATCACATCGGTTCGTCTTCTTCCTGCTGGTACTGTAACTGAGATTTGACAACAAGGCAACGTATGTTTGGCAACTCTGTGATCGACGAGTTACTTCCTGGTGTGCACGGAATTAAGCCTCAAAGTTCACTTGATTTTACCTGTCATTTCCATTGAATAATCTGAGTTATTATCGCTTGAAGGGTAACAAAAGATTGTAAATTTACGGTTTTCAGCCCAGGAAAGTCGTTGCAGGTGGAAATCGCTACTAATCTCGACCTTTAAATAGCGGTTTACGAGTTCTAGTCTCTATTGACATCGTAAGAGGAAGCTCAGACCCATACCTCTTCGCCAGCTCTGTGGTAACGCATTGACCTGTGGAAAAGCGTCTGTTATGGTTTGCAGTTCCAGTCGCACTAACTGCAACGTTTTTATCCCTTGTGTGAAAGAGCTACAAGGAGTCGGATCAAACATCAATAAGGAAATCGCAAGAAAATACTTTCGGCTCATAGTGCAATGTTGAAAAACTTACAATGCTGCACAACAGGTAACGCCTCTTTCCGCTGCTGACAAGCGAATTTTGGGTTTCTAGGAATACGTAACTATATTTATGAAATGCCACATTTGCATACCTCTTGAGTACGACACAGCATACCAATGAAACACAGACCCAATCAGAATCTAAGTGAGTAGTATTTTACTAATTCGTGTCAGAGGCACATTTGTGTACAGATACTCGGTTTTATTAAAACATACTTTCGTCGTAAGGTTATCGTGGTTAGTTTTATTTCATTTCTTATAATACAGTGCACAATTTTCGTAAGGTTTCCTTTAGTGTTGTTAAAACAATAGTAAACATGAGAGAGAAATTAATCATCAACGATATATGCGAATTCTCTGATGTTATCTATGACAGTATGACAATGCACGTACAGTTTATTGATTACATGCATGTAGAAAACTTGTTCTGAGTTAAAGCTGTCAAACAAAGTTTGAAGAAGAATAAAATCTCACTACCACACGACAGCTAATGTAAAAAATACTTTTCTGACATATTATGGCACGATTCGCTCTCCCTACACATCTTCGAGATGCAGCTGCTGCCTGCTGTCTATTAAACCTGAACAGAACAAAATGTCACAGTAGTTAGCCCTTTTTCCACATGCGACGACTTTGGGTTGCGAAGTGAAGGGAAGTATGTTCAAATTTCCATTAGATTGACAACTTCAGCAGACAGCAGAATTGCGTTTTAAAAAATGTAGCATTGAATGTATTCGAACTCGCGACATCTTATCTACGCTACTAGCTGACACGAAGCTACAACAGCTCCAGAGCTCGACAACTATTCCTCCAGAACTTTTGGATTCCACAGCACTGTGAGATTATGCATATGGCCAGATCATGACTTCTGAGAGACAAACAGTTACAGCTTTTCTTTTTTTTTTTTTTTTTTTTTTTTACTGAACGACGTTTTCAACAAACAGGTAGCGCAATAGAATAGCTCAAGTGGAAAGGAACACTTCCTATTTAAACTTCTGCATCCTACACTGTTGGCAGTTCTGTGTAGGTGGCAGTTACGTGATTTTATTTCGGTGATTACAAAATATAGAGTGGAATGTATGCACTGGGTAGCCGAGGCAGCTAGTTCATGGTGATTCGGTAAACCAAGTAAATGAATTTACTGAACATGGTGCAAATTACTACAGGACGCCCGTGTGTCAGAATTCTCATCCAGTGTGGCGCAACGGCGTTACGATAGAAAAATGAGAGAAGAGGATTTCGTGGTCTGTTGGACGGATGGTAGGTTGTTATACCTATGGTCTGGGTTGGATTCCCACTTCTGTCAATGATTTTAGATAGGGAGAGACAGAGTCCATTCTCTCCTGGCTACACCAAGTGATGAAGATGTAATGGCAGTGTGGTCTGAAAATTCACATTAAAGATGATTTTCCTTCTCTACCAAGTAGACGGTAGGTTGAACCACAATAAGGTCTGGAGTGGCGACATGTAGAAACTCTATCACCAGTAACCTTTCTTATACTAGTTATTTATTTCAAGTGACGAAACAAACGCTATGTATGGTCACAGGACACTTATTCCATCTTTTATCTGAGCTTCTGTATGTCGATAAGATTGGTTCTGAACTGGGAATGCAACTCAGACCGCCCTTAACGCGGAATTTGATCCCTTCGTAACAATACAGCTCGGCTACAATTTGTTGTTTGTTCAAAACTGCAGATTCCTCAACATCTCCACATATTACGCGTGAATGGGATCGAATCCTGGCCCGGCACTAAAGATTTGATTATGTATTATCAAGCTCTAGCATGAGAACACCTATCTGCTGGTGGATAAGAATTTTGATTTTTAATGTATTTTCATTCGTTGTCAACACTAACGATATCTGACGTTTTTAACTCCCAGTGAGACACAGAACTATTTGCGAGATGACTGTAAGTTCAAGATGTTATTCTGAGCAGCTGGTGGAGAAAAATTCGGTAGCTAACGTCTCTTTGTGTGTAGTCAACAACGATATGTGTGGGGCTCTATTCCCAGTGAGCGCTGAACTCTTCGTCATACTATTTCTAGTTCAAACATGCTCACACATCACTGCTGGCGCAACAAACCCATATTTAACGTTCGTTTTCTCTAGAATATAACAGCGATAGGTGCCGGATAGGAGTACTGGGAAGGAAAAAATTAATGTTTCGTCTCGTCATTTCAGTTAAAACATCTAGCTACTGCCGCGAAAATCCGATATGTCGCATTTGACTGTGCTTCGATAGCATTCCGATTAAGTTCTGGGTTCGAATCCGTGTCCAACACAAAGCTTTACCTCACGGCATTTCAAGTAAGTTACTTGTGAAGAAGCAATATTTAACATCTCTCGTAGTTCGTTAACAGGGACAATAGATGATGGGTAGGAATTCGCGTCTGTTAAACATGTTTGCGTTATGCAATTTAAAGTTGATATTTGCTAACTGATACTGTCTAAAATCGAGGTATATCACTCTCTGTATGCTTAATCAGGAATGACTGTTAGTTTCCGTCAGTAACGAAATCTTTGCTTAGTCTGCATGAGCTGGGTTTGAATCCATATGCGGAACAAGACGGTTCGTCGTGTCATTTGAAGTTCATACAAATTCTCAACTAGCTGCTCGTGAATAACTTAAATTTTTAATGTCATTTTGTGTTAAATAATAAGTACGGTATGTTACTTTGAAGAGGAAATCATGAATACGACGAACTTACTACGTGCATTACCAATCTGACGTAATAATGAGAGTGGTAACATTTCAAGTATGTCATTTATTGTAATAAATGTGAGCTTACAAGCCTTAAGGACAGTCTTATCTGTGATAAGGTGTTCCCTGATATTTGTAGTACCGTGGTATTACTTTACATCTTGAGTTGTTGCGGTACAGAGCAGTGTTTTCTAATGTTGACTTGTTGGAACCATTTTCAATAGTCAAACGACTGTACCAAGGAGCGATTAGAGGACCTGCTAGACAGCTTTTTTTGAATAGGACAATGTTCCTGTCCAATAATTTTTAGATTAGTTACAATATGCTTACGCTGCAAGAGAACTCGCTTGTATTTTTCAATATGTGCTCTGTTGTCGGTTTGAAGGCCTTACATTGCAACAGCAACTTAGTGCAACTCCACCGAGGGCTGTCTGGAGTAGGGTGGAGATAGCAATGTGAAAGTTGCGAGCTGTCGAAGACGATCTTCATATTCCTAATGCGATTAGGACATCGTATACTCTTGACGAAGGTTAGCGCCTGTGCGGTCAGTCAACCAATTTCAGAATTCATGTTGAGTAATCCTGCTAAATTCCCATAATATTGTCTTTTTATATTGATAAGTAATATGGATAGTCGTCACGTTCATGTGCCGTCTACAACGCAAATTTAATGTTACTATCCTAGGAACTAACCTGCAATACGTTTTGTATGTCATAATCGGAACTATCTGCATTAACCGTCATCAGAGCAATGTCAGGGAACAGAATGCAGCAGTGCCTTGGTACCTACTTGGGGACCTGCTTGAGTCGTGTTCTAAGGAAAGGGTAGTTGCTGGTTCACATTATATTACACTAGCGAGAAGTACCGACTTTTCCTTTTCTCTGCAAACATCCCGAACTAAATTCAGTAACTAAATGCTAAGAATATATTTGCATTGTGCCAACTCAAAGATCAATAGACATGGATATAGATATAGATTTTTATATTTAAAGCCATTCTCGTTCTGCGTTGGAATAAACATCATTCATTATTTGATTGTTCTTGTTACGATTGTTATTGTCATTCTCTCACTCGCAAGAGTTTTCACATTCCTATTTGGTATCGATGCACATGAAGAGTGGCTATGAAAGAAGGGAATACTGAATGTTACGTCATGCAGAATACTCTCATTTACTTCTGCTCCTTGTGATCAACGCTGCAGGAGAAGTGAGATACATAAAGTTGAGAGTGTGAGGACAGACATGCTGGCACAACTCTGCAACTACACAGTGTTACCAGATAAAATGGTGCTGCGGAATCGAAAGTGTAGTACGGACTTTGCCACAGTAGCAGACAGCTGCTAATTTCGGACCATGACCGTGGATTACACTTCGGTCAGTGCTGGTTAGAGTGTTGCAGCTGTAAATGAAAGGCTTTGTTTGACAGTCTTGTGCTGATGCTGTCTGAATAAATTATGCCATTGGATAAAAAGCGGTTTAGTTTTGAGACCTAACCCACAAGGGGAGAAGGCACAGTGGTCTGCTTCAGGAATTCCAAGCAATAAAACACAAAAAGCAACCCAGGAAGGGTTCGAACAGCTACTTTCATGCAGAGACATGCATTTGGAATCTGTTCATCGTTACGGGGTCAAACAAGAGGGTAACATTACTGAAACAATGATCAGGCTACTTAGTATATAAGAGAGCATACAGATTTCAAGGAGGAAACGTATGAAGACGCAGACTTCCTCGTTATCAATATGTGCGGCATATCTTTCGTGTTAACAAAAGTAATATCCCGCTTTAACTCTTCTTACGTCTCAAATGAAATGAATGCCATGAGGAATCGAATATTTGTTGACTGCGTCTCTCCTTGCTTCCATCCGTACCAACATATTTCTTCATTCTCGTGGTAATCATGACATTCTTTTTGTATGCTGCAAAAGATTGCACGTGGACAAATTCGACATCGAGGTGCAAAGCGTTTAGTATCTTACATTATATTCAATTCGAATAAGCTTCAGATGTATTTTTACTTACTTGAACGTAACGGAAAATTATCTCACATGCTTTATGTTGAATGAGAAACATTGAATGACCCGTTTTGCTTTCCCTACGTTGAAATGATATAATGTCGGCGTCAACAGCCTTCTTCCACGCCGGAAGCTGAAACTTGTATCATTCTGGATTAATGATAATTGAATGTCTCAAATGTAGACATAGCCCACAAGGCGACGTCAGAAACCATCAGGGGAGAACGCCGCATAAAAACCAAACGTGCGCGCTCTGAAGGACCGTATCGGAGAATCACGGCAAGCATTTCGCTGAAGAGCTGCCTCGTAAGAGAACCGAGAAATGGCAGCGTCGTAGCAAGTATTTGTCAACACTCTGATAGTGCATTTACTTCCGGGTGTAGGCCGGCGTTACCTCGCTAAAGTCACTTGACATTCGTTTTCCACATTGAAGACTCGTACGATAGAATCCACTGTAAGATGAGACACTTAGAAAGTATAATTAATTTCTGGACTCCAAGAACGGCGTTCTTCACATAAGTAACACCTGTTTGTGTGTTTTAAGGTTGCGTTTTGAGGCTCAGGCAACATCGCAGTGACTATAGTCCGTCTGTGGTCGCCAGTGTGTCGTTAGCTCAGAGGTTATTCGTCATATTGTGGCTTTTCTAACGCGGGACATTCTGAATCGGAATACCCCTCTTTCATTATTAGTTCCGGGACGTGACTATTTTCCTCGGACAAAGACCAATGCTGTGAATTGGATTCGCGGACATGCCATTCACTACCTAGTTGGACAAACTGTAGACTCTGTACTCGATATTTGGACATACCTCAACGACCGTCATTATGTCGTTGTCCGCCACTCAAAATACAGACAATTTTTCTCGAACTTCCTTGGGAGTGCTTTCCACGACCCGCCTCGCAGCTGGAATGTGTTAAACCAAGAGTGAAGGAAGTTTCCAGTTTGAACCAATGAACATTTCTGAACTACTGAACGGAACACACCAATTTCGAGAAGACGTGACTCAACATATTACCAGCAGGGCGCAGAAGGCGTCTGATCAATTACACAACAAAAATAAACAAAACAAAAATCAAAATCAAAATAAAATTCAGAAAAAGGAAGATTTTGTTTTGTTTGTAATGATAGCCCTAACCTTGAATTCCCATATTTCCCCTGGTATATAGGCAGCTCTTGGGGTAGGTTTAGTCAGGAGCCAACGCCTGAAGTGGACCAGATTTTTTTTTTTTTTGTTATAGGTTGAAAAGTGGCGGTGGCACTTAGTTTCTTTTTTTATTGCCATTTTCCTAAGGGGCTTTAAACTAAGAGAGAAAAAAAGGGGTAATCGTCAAAAAAAGTAAAAGAAAAAAGCAAAATTAAAAAAATGAGGTTCCCTTGTGCGTTGCGGTGGTCGTACTGAATGACATAGCAGTTCCAATCTCGGTGGAAGCCGCTGACTACAAACTTTTATTTTCCACTTTAATTAATGGAGTTGCAAACGGCTACTAAAAATTCTTTATACGAAATCTGAAGAATGCCTTTAAACATCAATCTTCGTCAGATTCGACTTAGTAAATTAAGTTAATATCATTGATGTCTGCTTTGCAAATGCCAAGGTGCTTCACTGTAAAACAGATCCTGAAAAGATTCAAAGCGACTGTCAACGATATAAATTTGAGTTTTGTTCGTCATATAGGTCTAACATGTCAGAAGGTTGTTTATGAAGTGCACATGTTGATTAATATAGTTCCCCTCTTCTAAATTTTTGCAATAGCATTTAACTGTAGACGTTTTCTAACACCGGCGTTAGCAATTCCTTTCCGTTCTCTGAAACCTCCAAAAGGCAAATTTTTTCTGGTCTAAATCTGATGACCTTAACTATCACTTCCGATCAACATTAAATACTTCATGAACCTATACATGGAACTCCAAATGTGCAGTGTTCCTCACTGCTACAGAGCATGCATTGCAAGGTATTCACACAGTTTATCGCATAGAGTTACCATAAGGAATGAAACAAGAACTGGAATACACTTTACACCACAGACGCTCACCCTAGCTTGACGAAAACATCCGAACATTGACCAAAAGTTGCACAAATAATTGAGTTTGAAAGGAAAAGAAACGAGGTATGAAGCATTTATAAATTCATCGAATGTAGTGAGGTGGTTTAATTTCGTCCCAGTCTATAAAATTAATTTCGGGCCATACTCAGCTCTTGCCGATTAATGTAATATAATACCCGCCTACTAATCAGGGCGTCTGTCTCCGTTGCTTTTGAGTGTGAATGGAAATCGTAGAAATTTTCTGTGGAGCAACATTTAATAATAAAGCGTTTTAAATCATCAAAAGCGATGAGCAGGAGCAGGCACTTTCGATAAAGAACGGGGGAGTGCAGCGCCGCTGCTGTCGCCACGGCGGCTGCCGGTAGCCAGCAAATGGATCCCGGAGCTTTGCCGCATACGGCGTCCAGAGGAGGACAGTCTGCAGGAAATCTGCCGCAAAATCGTTACTGGATAAAATTTTGATATCGGTGTGTCAGAAAGCGAAATAGATTGAATCTGCGCTACCATTACATTCACGTCTTCAGCATTCAGACAGAAGAGGCTATAAAATATTTTATGCTAGCTGCTCTCGATCCACTGACATTACGAACAGAAACAACGCACGCTACCGCTAGACCACAGGCGTAATCAGCCTAGTGTTTCTCTATCATGGGATAAGTTTTCCTCCAGGAAGTGCCGCAGTCTGCTGTGTTGCCAGATTGTGCAGATAACCGGACTTAGAGAATTAGCGAGTTGGCCAGTTTTATTGTCCCATGTCGCGATCGGCGCGGACTTAGCCTCTGAAGCGGCCGGCCGCCGGTCGAGTTTTATGTCAAAGAGTGTACATCATCTCCTATACAAGCATAAAATGTAATTATAGAAAACCCACAACTTTAACAAGTACGGACCTCCAAAATATCGCCAATAAGAAAAATAAATAAATAAATAAATTGAATAGGCATCCTCATGATTCAAGCAATATAGAGCACATACCTGAAGCAAATGCACAATATGAACTAGTGGAAGGTAGTGTGTACGAGTGGCAGTCAGAATTAGAGGCTGTAAGAGAGGTAGGCAGCTTGGAACAGACTTCAACAGTGGTGCTAGTTGTTCCACTACCCATGTTATTGCCTCACTTGTACAAAGAGGCACCTGGTCGACCATAAATGACAGAACCTATAAATAAATATACAAAGATTATTGTTATGACTACTTTATGAAACTCTTCAACAGTACTTTATATAAGAGCTTCAATTTTCACCTTAAAAACTATCGACAAACTTTAAAAAAATATTCAAAATGAAAGTAGGAACTTAATATTTACAGTGCTTGTGACAGAGAACAAATGTCCCCTTACTCCCCACTGCAGCAGGATGAACACAAACAAGATCGAAAAACACACAAACTCTGAAATATGATTGATACTCCGGCTTTTATGATATTTTCAAAATGCTTTCATAGGGAGAAAGAAAAAATATATGCAAACAAGAAATGGATGCAGCAATACACTGTAGTGACAAAAGTCATGGAATACCTCCTTATATCATGTTGTAAATCCTTTTGAACAGTGTTGTGCAGCAATTCAACATGGCATTGACGCAAAAAGTCGTTGGAAATTCCCAGCAGAAATACCAAGCCAAGCTGCCCCTGCAGCCGTCCATAATACCAAAAGTGTTGCTGGTGCGTGAAGTGACCTGTCAATTGTGTCCCATAAATATTCAATGGGATTGATGTCATGTGATCTGACTGGGCAAATCGTTTGCTCAAATTGACCACAATGTTGTTAAAACCAATCACGAACAACTGTGGTCCAATGACATGGCACATTCTCACCTACTAAAATGAAGTCCATGAATGGTTGCAAATGGTCTGCAAGTAGCCGAACACACCCATTTCCAGTCAATGATTGGTTCAGTTGGAACAGAGGACCCAGTCCATTCCACATAAACACAGCCCACACCATTATGGAGCCAGCAACAGCTCCCACAGTGCCTTGTTTCCAACTTGGGTACATGGCTTCATGTGGTCCGTGCCACACTAACTGTACCATCAGCTCTTACCAACTGAAATTGGAACTCATGTGGCCAGGCCACAGTTTTCCAGTCACCTAGGGTCCAACTCAAATTGTTATGAGCTGAGGAGAGGCGCTGCAAGTGATGTTGCGCTGTTAGCAGAGGCACTTGTGTTGTTCGTTTGCTGTCATAGCCCATTAACGTCAAATTTCGCTGCACTGTCCTAATGGATACATTCATCGTACATCCCACTTTGATTTCTGCAGTTATTACAAGCAGTGTTGCTCGTCTACTAGCACTGACAACTCTATGCAAATGCTGCTGCTCTTGGTCGTTAAGTAATGGTCGTTGACTACTGTGTTGTCCATGGTGAGAGGTAATGCCTAAAATTTGATATTCTCGGAGCACGCTCTTGAACAGCTGCTGAAGAAAGAAAATCTTGTTTGAAATATTGATTTAGAAGAAACTATATAGCAGAAATGGTTTGGAAATAACAGCGGAGTAATAGCACAGTCTGAAATTCCAGAAAGTCACCAATAAATTGGAGGAAGGGCACAAACAGAAGTGAGAGATACAGCAAGGTAGAAGTAAGACTGATGGTCAAATGGAAAAAAGAAAATATAAATTAGACGAAATACAATAGTAAAAAGAACTTTTAGGAAGATGGTGCACTCTACAGGAGAGGAAAAGACAATACAGAATTATAAACTGTAAGTGGGTGAAACA
Source organism: Schistocerca serialis cubense (assembly GCF_023864345.2). Taxonomy (NCBI): domain Eukaryota; kingdom Metazoa; phylum Arthropoda; class Insecta; order Orthoptera; family Acrididae; genus Schistocerca; species Schistocerca serialis. Next base: position 398,068,357 of record NC_064644.1, read on the forward strand.
ACACTGTGGAAGAAATGGAGAAAGCAAGGAAAAAGGAAAGTGAGGTTAGCAAAGAGTATGATCTGGGAGATAGCATAAGCAAACTACACAAAGTAGAGTCAATTCTAATATCTGGACACTGGTAACATCGGTGCTGAATGGAGGGATCCATTCAATACAAGTGCTAAGGTCTCTAATGTCACATTCCACAGCATGCTTAGCAAAAAGATACTGGGTGTCGCATGTGAAGACAGTTTGCTTGTGGCAATTCTCTTTGGTAACCAAGTAGTGGCTGGCCAATATACAATGCAGTACAAAAATTACTGGTTGGCTGAATAATTAAATGGGTGCTCTTAACTGTCTTTTCTGCAATTATGTATAACTTGATACAGTCACATTGACAGGACAAATAAGACAGCTCTTACATTGCAGCCAAACAATGGCATTCATTAAATGCAGTCTGATCAAATAATAATTTTATGTAAACAGATTTTGGTAAAAAGACAAAATTAGTTTAGACTCAACAGAGTATGCACCATGTGTATTATTAATTACAAGTTGAGGATGGATGCTTGATATCAATCTTCTTCTGCTGCTTATCCATTAATGAATGTTGATGACCACATGTTGCATCTTTCTTCTGTGAACCGCAGTATGTAATAGCTGGTCCACACTTCGTAGTCCTGTCCACTGCTTTATACTGTCCAACCAAAATGTTCTTCTCCGCCCTTGTCTTCTTTTTTGTTCAATCTTCCCTTCTATTATTAACTGCAGAAGCATATATTTGGTGTTCCATACTATATGTCCTAGACATGCAGTTTTTCTTATTTCAAGCACTGTCAACATTTCTCACTTCTTGTTCATTTGTTCCAGTACTTCAGTGCTGGTTATTCTTGCAGTCAATGCTATTTTAAGCATTCTGCGATAAATCCACATTCCAAAGGCCTCTAACTTCTTAGTTGTTGTCATATGTCATGTTGTGATATCAATGTTTAAGCCCAAATGGTTTCTTTTTGTGGGAAATGCATTTCTTATTCACCCACCTGAGCGCATCACAGGGCAAATCAAAGTTTCCGCTTGTCTGTTTTCTCTCCATGGCTTACAAGCTCTACAGAAGTTCCTTTGTGATGATTTAAGGCAAACAACACTTGGATAATGTATGTGTTAACAGTGGGATGTAACAGCCAATGTCATAGCAAGTTACTGACATGAGTCTTTGCAAACTTGCAAGAGTGCACAGTTTATTACACCTGTTATTACAGAAATCATCTGGGTCACCTCCGCTTATATAAACATGTTTTTGCTTGTTTCCATATGCATGGTGTTTCAGAATGACATTAAAAAATTTGGGGTCAGACTCCTTACACCAAACCAAGAAAGAAATGTCCAGTAAACATGGGCCTAAAATGCAAACCTTAAGAGCTATGATCACTTTTTCATCTTCAATACTGTACCACAGTTCTTTTACTGCAAGCTCTTTGATTTCCATATTTTGGGAGGAGGTAGTATGGACCAAAACAAAAAAAAGTCCAGTAAACATGAGGCCTAATATGCATACCTTAAGAGTTACAAGCACTTTTCATCTTCATTTCAGCGAAACACATCTCTTCCACTGCACAAGTGCTCATAGCTCTTAAGGTACGCATTTTAGAACACATGTTTACTGGACTTTTTTCTTGTTTTGCTGTAAGGAAACTCATCCCAAATTTTTAAAATAGCATTGTGAAACCCCTTGTATACACAGTGCCACTGAAGTTTCAGTGCACCATATTAACACAGAACAAAACTTCAATGTAATGCTGTAGCACATAGTCAATCGAGTGTGCTTCTCTCTCTCTCTCTCTCTCTCTCTCTCTCTCTCTCTCTCTCAGCACTATGTTGTCTGTAAGATGTTAGGTGTCAACTTCAAAAGAATCAATAGATGCTCACTGCTTGATTTTATTCTCAACAGCATCTTTATGGTTAACAAAACAGGAACTACGTTGACTACAAATAAAAATGAGAAAAATCAGTCTCTTACAAGCAGCTGATTGATGGGTGGCACATACTGCCCTCACTATGGCAGTGTTGTATGGTAAGTTAACTTGGAGTTGCAAATGGCACCAATGACTGCTTATCAGCTGCACACTGCACTGGTGCCTGTCCATTTCAGAGCAATGGAAGATGGAGTTGCATTAGTTATAGTAAAGATCTCATCCGGACTGGAAAGGAAGGTTGATGGAGCAGATTAGTACGAGTATAGGTGGGGGCAGGACTATGCATAGCCAAATCCTATTTTTAGAGTAGATTACAGCAACAGGTTCCCCTACCTGAAAAATGTCTGCACCAGTTTAGAGATTTCTGTGACAGTTACAATGAAGATAGCTTGTATCACACTGCAGGACACAATCACTAGTAATAGGAAATAAAAGGTAAAAGGCCATACACCACAGAAACACATACAGAATTATCATCTTTCTTCAAATATAGTCTGTTGCAAATTAATTTTGAAAAACACAGTGGTACACATTACAGAGCACTGGTGTAGAGACACTGGTTCTATCACCACATGAAAGGGCAAGCTGTTACTGTAGAACTACCATAAATAGTATGGGTTTGTGCATTTATACCTGAAATGGGACACATTTGAAAGATAGTCAAAATCTGATCAAATTTATAGTGTTGTGGATGCAGGTGATAGTGTGCTGCACTGTGGCAAGGAACAGTTTATCACGTGACACTATAACTAATAGTGCCATTCAGTTGTGTCTTTTTAGCATACACTTTGAGTTGCACACAGAACATTTAGTGTCGATTTTCACATTAGTTTAGATATGGTGAACATATTTAAGCATTCAAGGATTACTTCATGATGGTATAAAGCAAACATTCTAAGTATTGCCTTAAAAAGAATCAGCATCAGTTTTTTGAGAACATAAATTTTTCTCAGGAGCATCCTCCCCCACCCCACCCATAACCACGGACATTGGTGAGGAGGCTTGCATGCTTCAGCGATATAGATAGCCGTACCGCAGATGCAACCACAATGGAGGGGTATCTGTTAAGAGCCCAGACAAATGTGTGGTTCCTGAAGAGGGGCAGCAACCTTTTCAGTAGTTGCAAGGGCAACAGTCTGGGTGACTGACTTATCTGGCCTTGTAACACTAACCAAAGAAGCCTTGCTGTGCTGGTACTGCGAATGGCTGAAAGCAAGGGGAACCTACAGCCGTAATTTTTCTCCGAGGACATGCAGCTTTACTGTATGATTAAATGATGACGGTGTCCTCCTGGGTAAAATATTCTGGAGGTAAAATAGTCCCCCATTCGGATCTCTGGGCAGGGACTACTCAAGAGGACATTGTTATCAGGAGAAACAAAACTGGCACTGTGCATATCGGAGCGTGGAATGTCAGATCCCTTAATCGGGCAGGTAGGTTAGAAAATTTTAAAAGCGAAATGGATAGGTTGAAGTTAGATGTAGTGGGAATTAGTGAAGCTTGGTGACTGGAGGAACAAGACTTCTGGTCAGGTGAATACAGGGTTATAAATACAAAATCAAATAGGGGTAATGCAGGAGTAGGTTTAATAATGAATAAAAAAATAGGAGCAAGGGTAAGAGCATAGTGAACACATCATTGTAGCTAAGATAGATACGAAGCCCACGCCTACCACAGTAGTACAAGTATATATGCCAACTAGCTCCGCAGGTGACGAAAAGATCGAAGAAATGTATGAGGAGAAAAAGGAAATTATTCAGATAGTGAAGGGAGATGAAAATTTAACAGTCATGGGGGACTGGAATTTGATAGTAGGAAAAGGAAGAGAAGAAAGAGTAGTAAGTAAATATGGAATGGGGGTAACGAATGAAAGAGGAAGCCGCCTGGTAGAATTCTGCATAGAGCATAACTTAATCATAGCTAACACTTGGTTTAAGAATCATGATAGAAGGTTGTATATGTGGAAGAGGCCTGGAGACACTGGAAGGTTTCAGATAGATTATATAATGGTAAGACAGAGATTTAGGAACCAGGTTTTAAATTGTAAGACATTTCCAGGGGCAGATGTGGACTCTGACCACAATCTATTGGTTATGAACTGTAGATTAAAACTGAAGAAACTGCAAAAAGGTGGTAATTTAAGGAGATGGGCCCGGATAAACTTAAAGAAACAGAGGTTGTAGAGAGCTTAAAGGAGAGCATTAGGGAATTATTGACAAGAATGGAGGAAAGAAATACAGTAGAAGGAGAATGGGCAACTATGAGGGATGAAGTAGTGAAGGCAGCAGAGGATCAAGTAGGCAAAAAGACAAGGGCTGGTAGAAATCCTTGCGTAACAGAAGAGATATTGAATTTAATTGATGAAAGGAGAAAATATAAAAATGCAGTAAATGAAGCAGGCAAAAAGGAATACAAACATCTCAAAAATGAGATCAACAGGAAGTGCAACATGGCTAAGCAGGGATGGCTATAGGATAAATGTAAGGATGTAGAGGCATATATCACTACAGCTAAGATAGATACTGCATACAGGAAAATTAAAGAGACCTTTGGAGAAAAGACAACCACTTGTATGAATATCAAGAGCTCAGATGGAAAACCAGTACTTAAGCAAAGAAGGAAAAAGAGAAAGATGGAAGGAGTATATAGAGGGACTATACAAGAGTGATGTAATTGCGGGCAATATTGTGGAGATGGATGAGGACGTAGATGAAGATGAAATGGAAGATATGATACTGCATGAAGAGTTTGACAGAGCACTGAAAGACCTAAGTTGAAACAAGGCCCCAGGAGTGGACAATATTCCATCAGAACTACTGATAGATTTGGGAGAGCCAACCATGACAAAACTCTACCATCTGGTGAGCAAGATGAACAAGACAGGCGAAATACCCTCAGACTTCAAGAAGAATATTGTCACGTAGAGGAAGGTGTAATTAGATGAATGACGAACACCAACTTCACTTAACGAAGATTTATTCAGCACCTGCACATACAAGAGTGTGGAGCGATCTGCTTCCGGTCAGAACACATAAGGTATATATACAGCTACAGAACATTCCAGTACAATGATTCTTGCCATTTGTGGATACTTCTAGAATGTACTCAAACCAAATATAGAATTTAAAATGTTTCAGTTCAGGTGAGTTTTAAACTCACGACCATCCGTGCAACAATTGAGTATCATAACCACTACATTACGGTGACTGCGCTACTCGGCTTCTTCTGCGACATTGCTCCCTCCTCAAGAGGACAGCGTCTCTGTATTACGTCGTCCTAGTCTGGGAACAAGTCATCAGTAATGCATACTCCGACTCCTGATGACTGATGTTTGCCCTGGCAGTGATCTTCTTAGAATTTCTTGCCGCTACGTTCTTTGGTACCTTTCACTTGTTCCCTGTTGCTGGAGCTTCAAATTTACCCCGGGTTGCAGGATCCTTATAGGGCTTCATTCAAAGGATGTGGCGTAAATTCTGTGGTGTCTTGCTTGGCCACGTTGTAGGCAAAGTCTCGAAAGGTAGCACATCATCCCAATTGCTCTGCTCAACACTGATTGCATGTCGGCCAAGGTCTTATTAAGGCGTTCCGTAAGCCCGTTAGTTTGCAGACGGTAGGCAGTCATCACGTGATTGAAAAACTTTCCCTTGATCCGTAATTAATGACCTTGGGGCACCGTGTTTTAATACAATGTCTTCTACATTGAATTTGGCTACCTCGAATGCTCCAGCTGTTTTCACGGCTTTTGTAATGGCATAGCATGTCAGATAATCAGTGCAAACAATAATCCATCTATTGCCACTAGCAAACATTGGAAATCATCCAACGAGTTCAATCCCAACACGCTGGAAAGGTGTTTCGGCTGGTGGTGTTGGTATGAGTCGGCCAGGTGGTTTCTGAGGACCTGCCTTTCTCCTCTGGCACTCTTGATAGTGCGACACATAGTGACAGACACTCCTAAATAAACTAGGCCAGAAAAATCTCTTGCGGATCCTATCGTATGTCTTAATAAATCCTAAATGTCCGGCATCAGGTGTGTCATGGAATTTCTGTAGAACATCTAAGCACATGTGTTTAGGAATGACCTCTTTCCAAAAAGATCATAGTTTTTCTTGCAAAGTAATCCATTAACTACCTTAAATTGTCCTTTCACATCCTCTGGCCGATTTAAGGCAAGCATAATTTGAGATAATTTGGCGTCCTCCTTCTGCTCAGCAGAGAGCGCCTAGAGTGCAGTGAGACAGTCACTATTTTCATCAGAGTCTTGATGGTCTTGCACAGGGTTTCTTGAGAGACAGTCGGCATCTTGGTGTTTTCTTCAACTTTTGTACACTATGGTAATCTCATAATCTTGAAGGCGTAGTGCCTACCTGGTGAGTCGGCCTGTTGGATCCTTAAGACCTGTCAACAAACAAAGTGAATGATGGTCTGTAACAACTGTGAATGGCATTCCATAGAGATACTGTCAAAATTTGCACATGGCCCAGATCACAGCAAGACATTGTCTTTCTGTAGTTGAGTAGTTTCTCTCAGCTTTTTTAAGTGTCCCACAAGCCATAGGCTATAACCCTCTCTTTTCCATCCAAAATCTGCACCAGAACAGCACCGATCCCATATACACTGGCATCTGTGTGTAGTTCTGTAGGTGCTCTCTCATCATACAGACCAAGTACAGGATTAGTCATCACAGCTTTTCGCAGCACACTGAAAGAATCTTGTTGAGCATCACACCAGATAAATTTAGCATCGGCTTTTAACAACTATTGGAGTGGCCTGGCTTTGATACAAAAGTCTTTGATAAAATGATGGTAATAAGAACATAAGCCGAGGAAGCTTCTCACATCTCTAATACTTTCAGGAGGGAATTCTGTTATAGCTCTCACCTTTTCTGGGTCTGGCTGCACACCTTCATTTGACAAACGGTGCCCAGATATTTTGATTTCTTTTGCTCCAAAGAGACATTTTCTTCGATTAAGTTTCAGTCCGGCTTGTTGGAGACACTTAAGAATGGCCGTCAGTCTTTTTACGTGTTCATCAAATGTCTCTGAGAACACTATAATGTCATCTAAATACCAAAGACACATTGTCCACTTCAGGTGCCTTAGAAGATTATCCATCACTCATTCAAAAATTGCTGGTGCATTACACAAACCAAATGGCATTACCTTAAACTCATACAAGCCCTCAGGGGTAATGAATGTAGTTTTCTCAAGATCAGCCTTACCTACTTCGATTTGCCAGTATACTGAGTACATGTTCATGGTTGAGAAAAATTTAGCCCCCTTCAGTAAACCTTGTGTATCGTCAATTCATGGAAGAGGGTAAACGTCCTGTTAAGTTATCTTATTAAGCTTCCTATAATCAACACAAAAGCGCCAACTGCCATCCTTCTTCCTGACGACAAGCACAGGTGATGACCATGGGCTTTGTGAAGGCTGAATGATGTCATTCTTCATCATTTTCTATACCTCGTCATGAATTATTCGACGTTCTGCTGCTGAAACACGGTATACTCTCTGGCTTATTGGTTGATGGTCTCCAGTGCTAACGCAGTGCTTCACCGACAAGTTGTTTAATTTGCTCTTCGCCTGTGGATTGAAGCATTCAAAGAACTCTTGAAGAATGGCAAGTAGCTGCTTCTGTTGTTTTTTTTTAGTGAGGTCTGGCGGTAGTCAAGCTAGAAGATCTTGTCTCATAGTGGTAGCACTAGTTTCGCCCACAGACTTGGCATGGGAGGTTTCTATAACACTCAGATGTTCTGCAATTAACGGCTCAGCATTTGCTATGCACATGCGTATTGGAAGAATTTGCGGTTCTCGGTGACAGTTAACTATCCACAATTCACTGAATCCATTCTTAAATGAGATGGCAGAGGCTGGAATGAGCAAGTTATTCTTCAGTGGTATGCTTCTCTTGCATTCCACTACAAGACCCATGGGTTGATGCATAGCATGACACATGACAGCTACCTTTCTAGCTCTTACTGCAGGAATGATCTCTTCATCCAGCACACACAGTCTCCACACACTCGGATGCGCATCTTCCTGTCCACAGTATCTCACCTCGTCTAGCATAATCTTCGAGTGACCACAATCTATAATTGCCTGAGAAGCTTTCAAAAAGTCCCATCCGAGAATGACGTCATGACTACACTCTTGTAAGACGAGGAATTCTAAGAGCTGTGTATGGAAATTTATATCCACATAAATGGTACATCTTCCTTTAGGTTTTACATATTTCCCATTAGCCACCTTCAGCAGAGATGTATTGTTGTCAACAAATACGGTTTTCTGCAACTGGCGACTGTACTTCTCCGAAATGACTGAATATGATCCTCCAGAGTCCATAAGAGCTTGGGCTGGTCAGCCATCCATGAGGATAATGACGTAGTTTCCTATCATTTTTGTAGTGATCAATGGCAGAGGATTTTTCTCTTCGGCGGCCTCATCTCCAAGGAAAGTCATACCCTTTAGTTTTCCGGGTTGCGGCATCTAAGTGATTGGCTGGAGCTTCAAAATGGCGATAGAGACCTTGATCGGCATGTTGGGGAGCGTCCTCTCTAGAGGCTAGGTTGCGGGGATGGTGACCTACGACGTCCTGCACCCACATCATCTTGTTCATCTTAGTTATCCCGGAGTTGGCGTCAGCTAAGATCGGGCTGCTGTCTTCTGGCACGGGCGTCATCAAATATCCACCGCCTTTCTCGACAATAGTGCACCACATGTCCCGGTCGTCCGCAGTGGAAACATACTGGTTGGATATCCTGGGTCCTCCAGACGTCAGTCTTCCTTGGTGCCCAAACAGGTTCCTCATGCGGCATTGTAGGAACGTAACTTCGCCTGGGTCTCGACTTTTTTTACCGTTTTGAAGGGAAATGAAGGACAAGAGACTGGGTTCAATGTCTGTCTTACTTCCTCCCTTACAACCTTTTGAAGTGTCTTGGTTTTTTGCTCACCGTACAATCCAAGTGCCTTCTGAACTACTTCTCTCACTATCTGACAAAGAACACTTGGGAAATCAGTTTCTTCCTCCATCACAGACATCAATACGAAATTTGGAAGCCGTTCAAACTTCTTGCCTGTAATTCTTTTTGGATGCATTGTCTCGATATACTGGCACCATTTTATGAGTCGTTTGCTCTCGAAACCTCCTTCAGGAGTAGGGCTTGATACATTTTCACAGCAACACCCTTCATGACATGTGCAACCTTATCTTCCACCTTCAATTGAGGATCCACTATTTACACAGCTCCAAGACGTCTTGAATGTAGGATGCTGTCGTTTCTCCTGGACGCCATGCCCTGCACTTTAATTTATCTACGGTCTTGCACTTCTGTCGTGTATCGCCGAAATACTTGCGCAGTTCCACCTGGAATACTTCCCAGCTTGTGAACTTCTCCTTGTTGTTCTCATACAATTGCTTGGCAGTGCCCTCCAAGTAGAAAAATATGTTAGCCAAACACACTGTTTTTTTTTTTTTTTTTTGTTTGTGGTTTTAGGGCGCAAAACTTCTATGGTCATTAGCGCCCAGCCCGTGACGTAGAAAACAGGAAAAAAACGAAATTTAAAAGCAGCAGCAATGGAAACAAAGTCAGAAAATTTGAGAAACTAAAGGCAGAAGGAATGCTTAAAAGTCCACTATAGAAAGGGGTTGGTTGTCCCCAAAAAAAAGCTTCAAATGACTGACGTCATTTCACTGTCACTAATAAACTGTAGAACGCGGTCAGCTGAGCGCGTGTCATCTGCTAAAATCGACGATAGATCAGGCGATAGCTGTAGACGGAAGCGTAACGGATTAAAATAGGGGCATTCAATTAAAAGGTGTCTGACCGTCCACAGCTGAGAGCAGTGGGGACAGAGTGGGGGAGGATCACCGCTTAAAAGATGTCGATGACTAAAAAGACAGTGCCCTATCCGGAGTCGAGCTAAAATTACCTCCTCCCGACGACGCGTTCGGGAGGAAGAGGTCCAAGCGCAAGGACGGGCTTTCACTTCCCGCAATTTATTGTGGGGAAGTGTTGACCAATGCGCATGCCATAAATGAGTGACTTGGCGACATAAACCGCTCTGTAGATCGGTAAAGGGAACAGACTGAAGAGCTGGCCGAGGAAGAGAGACTGCAGCCTTGGCCGCTATATCGGCCGCCTCATTTCCACAGATACCAGCGTGTCCCGGGAGCCAGAGGAACGCCACTGAGACGCCCCCCAGGTGGAGCAAGCGCAGACAGTCCTGAATCCGGTGGACCAGAGGGTGCACAGGGTAAAGAGCTTGGAGACTTAGGAGAGAGCTGAGAGAATCGGAGCAGATTACGTACTGTATCCGCTGATGGCGGCGGATGTAGTGGACAGCCTGGAGAACAGCGTAAAGCTCCGCAGTATAGACCGAACACTGGTCGGGAAGCCGAAAGTGATTTGGGGTGTCGCCAACAATATAGGCACTCCCTACACCTAACGATGTTTTCGAGCCATCGGTGTAAATAAATGTGGCTTCTGTCATTTGTGCACATAGAGCAGCAAATGCCCGACGGTAAACAAGTGTAGGGGTACCATCCTTGGGAAATTGACATAGGTCTCTGAGCAAGTCGATCCGGGGACGGAGCCAAGGCGGTGCTGTACCCCAAGTTGTCAAGAAGGTTTTAGGAAAGCGGAAGGAAAGAGAATGGAGCAGTTGACGGAAGCGGACTCCCGGGGGTAGTAGGGAGGAGGAGCGGCCTGAATACCAGACATCAAAGGAGGCGTCGAAAAAAAGGTTATGGGCTGGATTAGCAGGCATGGAAGACAGATGGCTAGCATAACGACTCAGAAGGATTGCCCGCCGATTGGACAGCGGAGGTTCAGCAGTCTCAGCATAAAGGCTTTCCACAGGGCTGGTGTAAAAAGCTCCAGACACTAAACGTAATCCACGGTGGTGGATAGAGTCGAGTCGCCGAAGAATAGACGGCCGAGCAGAGGAGTAGACTATGCTTCCATAATCCAATTTCGAGCGCACTAAGGCGCGATAGAGGCGGAGAAGGACCACTCGGTCCGCTCCCCAAGAGGTACCATTCAGGACACGGAGGGTGTTAAGGGAACGCAGACAGCGAGCCGAAAGATAGGAAACGTGGGAGGACCAGCACAGTTTTCTGTCAAACATAAGACCCAAGAATTTAGCGACGTCGGAAAACGGAAGGTTGACAGGGCCTAGATGTAAGGAGGGCGGAAGAAACTCCTTACGTCGCCAAAAATTAACACAAACGGTCTTACTGGGTGAGAAACGGAAGCCGGTTTCGATGCTCCACGAGTGGAGGCGATCGAGACATCCTTGAAGACGTCTTTCAAGAAGGCTGGTCCGTTGAGAGCTGTAGTACATCGCAAAATCGTCCACAAAGAGGGAGCCCGAGACATCAGGAAGGAGACAATCCATAATTGGATTAATGGCGATGGCAAACAGTACAACACTCAGCACGGAGCCCTGGGGTACCCCGTTTTCTTGGGAGAAAGTACGGGAGAGAGTAGTGTTCACCCGCACCCTAAATGTGCGCTCTGCCATAAATTCGCGAAGAAAAAGAGGCAGCCGGCCTCTAAAGCCCCAAGAGAACAGTGTACGGAGGATGCCTGTCCTCCAACAGGTATCGTACGCTCTCTCCAGATCAAAAAATATTGCTACCGTTTGGCGTTTCCGGAGAAAATTGTTCATGATATAAGTGGAGAGAGCAACAAGATGGTCAACAGCAGAACGATGCTTTCGGAATCCGCATTGGGCAGGTGTTAAAAGACTGCGGGACTCCAGCCACCAAGCTAAACGGTAATTCACCATACGCTCCAAAACCTTACAGACACTACTCGTGAGAGAAATGGGGCGATAGCTAGAGGGGAGATGTTTGTCCTTTCCCGGTTTCGGAACGGGAACGACAATAGCTTCCCGCCATCGCCTGGGAAAGGTACTGTCGGTCCAAATTCGATTATAAAGGCGAAGGAGGTAACGCAGGCTATGGGTTGATAAATGCAGCAACATTTGGACATGGATACCATCCGGTCCTGGGGCGGAGGAGCGAGAAGAAGAGAGTGCATGTTGGAGTTCGCGCATGGAGAAAACAGTATTGTAGCTTTCGCGATTTTGAGAGGAGAAAGCAAGATGTCGCACTTCCGCTGCACGTTTCTTCGGGAGAAACGCCGGCGGGTAATTTGAAGAGCTCGAAATCTCAGCAAAGTGCTGACCCAATGAGTTAGAAATTGCGACGGGGTCCACTAAGGTATCATGCGCGACAGTGAGCCCAGAGACCGGGGAGAAACTAGGCGCGCCTGAGAACCGTCGAAGCCGACTCCAAACTTCCGAGGAGGGAGTGAAGTTGTTAAATGAGCTAGTAAAGAATTTCCAGCTTGCCTTCTTGCTATCGCGGATGACGCGACGGCATCGCGCACGGAGCTGCTTATATCGGATACAGTTGGACAAAGTTGGATGGTGACGGAAAATGCGAAGAGCACGTCGCCGCTCACGTATTGCGTCACGGCATGCCTCGTTCCACCAAGGAACTGGAAGGCGCCGGGGCAATTCGGAGGTGCGTGGTATTGAACGTTCCGCAGCTGTGAGAATAACGTCGGTAAAATGTGTGACCTCATCGTCGACGCTGGGAAAGCGACGGTCATCGAATGTCGCTAGAGACGAAAAATGTGTCCAATCGGCTTGGGCAAACTTCCAGCGTCGCGAGCGCATATATGGCAGTTGAGGCTGCAGTCGAAGAACACATGGAAAGTGGTCACTCGAGTGTGTATCATCAAGGGCGAACCATTCGAAGCGCCGAGCTAGCGGAACAGTACCGACCGCAAGGTCCAAATGGGATAAATTTGCCGTGGAGGCAGACAAAAATGTGGGGACCCCAGTGTTGAGGCAGACTAGATCCGCTTGGTGGAAGACGTCTAGCAATAGTGAGCCACGTGGACAAGGATGTGGAGATCCCCAAAGCGGGTGGTGGGCATTGAAGTCCCCAACCAGCAAATAGGGGGGTGGAAGCTGATCAAGAAGATGAAGGAGATCAGCTCGTGCCATTGGTGTAGACGATGGAATGTATACCGTACAAAGAGAGAACGTGTATCCAGAAAGGGAAAGACGGACGGCGACAGCTTGGAAGGAAGTGTTTAAGGGGATTGGGTGATAATGGAGAGTATCATGGAGCAGAATCATGAGTCCTCCATGGGCTGGAGTGCCTTCAACAGAGGGGAGGTCATATCGGACGGACTGAAAATGAGGGAGAACAAAGCGGTCATAGGGACGCAGCTTTGTTTCCTGAAGACAGAAGATGACCGGCGAGTAGGATCGTAAGAGGATCGACAATTCCTCCCGATTGGCGCGAATGCCGCGAATATTCCAGTGGATAATGGACATAGGGTGAACAGAAATGGAGGAACGTCACCAAGGGTGCTGTCAACTCAACGACTGCTCAGAGCTTGCGACCGACAGGATGGAATGGCATTCAGTCGAAGGCAGAAGATCCTGATCCATAGGTTGGTCAGGAGCAGCTCCTGCCACCAACGATCGGCCAGTTGACCGGCCATTAACAGTGCGCCTCGGCGACACAGAAGATGGCCGAGGGCGATTTCCGCCAGGTGGTGCTGTAGATGGGACACGCCTTGGCGGAGAAGGAGAGGAACTGTGTTTCTTCGTAGCCTTCTTGGAGGTATGTTTAGATGAAGGAGGAACCGATGGTTGTGAAGTTGCAGTACGTAAAAACTCTTCACGAGAATGCTCTTTTTTGGAAGACTTGGCGTCTGACTTTTGGGCTCGAGATTTAGCAGAACCCGACGAAGGGTGAGCCATAGAGTGGGCAGGCGAAAGAGGTGAGGTTGAACGGGCGATCTTTGCGCTGGCCGATCTGACGACCGTGGTACTAAATGTGAGATCGCAAGTCTGCGTGGCCGCCTCCTTTGTTGGCCGAGGAGAAGCAAGGACAGCGCTGTATTTTCCTTTCTGAGGCACGGTGGGCTGTCGACTGGCGAGTAACTTTCGAGCAGCAAAGGTCGACACCTTTTCCTTCACTCTTATTTCCTGGATCAGCTTTTCGTCCTTAAAAACAGGGCAATCTCGAGAGGAAGCAGCGTGGTCACCCATACAGTTGATGCAGCGAGGGGATGGAGGTGGACAAGCACCCTCATGGGCATCCCTGCCACACGTAACACATTTGGCCGGATTGGAACAGGACTGGCTGGTGTGGTTGAACCGCTGACATCGATAGCAACGCGTAGGGTTCGGGACATAAGGGCGAACGGAAATTATCTCATAGCCTGCTTTGATTTTTGATGGGAGTTGAATTTTGTCAAATGTCAAGAAGACAGTGCGGGTTGGAATGACGTTCGAGTCAACCCTTTTCATAACCCGATGAACAGCGGTGACGCCCTGGTCAGACAGGTAGTGCTGAATTTCTTCGTCAGACAATCCATCGAGGGAGCGTGTATAAACGACTCCACGCGAGGAATTTAAGGTACGGTGCGGTTCCACCCGGACAGGGAAGGTGTGGAGCAGAGAAGTACGCAGCAATTTTTGAGCCTGGAGGGCACTGTGTGTTTCCAACAACAGGGTGCCATTCCGTAGTCTGGAACAAGACTTTACAGGACCCGCAATTGCGTCGACACCTTTCTGAATAATGAAAGGGTTGACCGTGGAAAAGTCGTGACCTTCGTCAGACCGAGAAACAACAAGGAACTGTGGCAACGATGGAAGAACCGTCTGTGGCTGAGACTCAGTGAACTTACGTTTGTGAGCAGACATAGTGGAAGGTGAGGAAACCATTGCGGAAGAATCCCCCATGATTACCGGCGTCTCCGATGGCGCGCTCCTCCCTTGTGGGGGCCCTCACCGAGGGCACACCCGCCTTAGGTGATTGTTCACACCTCAGGTCACACCTCCCGACAAACGGACGGAGGGACCAATCGGCACTTTCGGAAGGTATCAGCTCGGGTAATCACCCCTCCCTGGGCCTGGCCTTTACCAGGGGGTACGTACGTGTCCTACCTGTCTACCCGGGGCGGGGAATTACGCGTTACCCCGTCACCGGCTACGCATGGAAGTGCGTGGGTCGGCCTTCAGACACGCACAGGGAGGAAGAAAGAGAAAGGGAAAGGAAAGAAGAGGGGGTCTCAAACGCCGCAGCGGAGAAAAGGGTAAAGAGAAGAGGTAAGGAAAGGAGAAGGACAAAGGAAGGAAGAAGACATACAAGCAAGGAAGAAGAAGAATGCGGTACATTTACAAGCGTCCGTCTCCGGACGTAGGCGCAAACCATACTCCCAGAGGGGGAGAAAGTGAAGGAAACAGCCAGAGGTGAGGGGGGGGGGGTGAAGACAGGGGATGGGGAAGGATGCGGAAGGATGCGGAAAGGGAAGGTATGCAGCCCGGAAAGGAAGGAAGGCCACATTAGCTCGGGGCCCCGTGCTCGCTACGCACGTATCCACAAAAGAGTTGTGGATCCCCTGGGGGGCAAACACACTGTGTCATACCATTTGTTAAATTTGGCTATATGCTCATATACCCTCAGCCACCTGTTTGGATCTTGGCCATCATCACCAGAGAACCCGGTACATTATCTCATGTGGTGGCATACAGTTGCTGTCCTCCTCCTCCTCCTCCTCCTCCTTCTTCTTCTTCTTCTTCTTCTTCTGTCTCCGATAGATTGTGATCTGTTGAATATGGCTTGAACTCGGGTTTTTCGCCATGTAAACGGCGGCTCTGTCGTGGCCTGATGGGAGCCACTGTGTCATCGATAATGTGCAGTATCACAAGTTCCTATACACAGCGCATCCACCAGAATAATCTCACATAGAAGAAGGTGCAATTAGATGAATGACGAACACCAACTTCACTTAACGAAAGTTTATTCAGCACTTGCAATACAAGAGCGCGGAGCGAACTGCCACCGGCCAGAACACATATGGTATATATACAGCTACAGAACATTCCAGTAAAATGATTCTTGCCATTTGTGGATACTTCTAGAATGTACTCGAACCGAATATAGAATTTAAAATGTTTCAGTTCAGGCGAGTGTTGAACTCACAACCATCCATGCAACAATTGAGTATCATAATCACTACACTATGGCAACTGTGCTACTCGGCTTCTTCTGCGACAATATAATAATTCCAATCCCAAAGAAAGCAGGTGTTTACAGGTGTGAAAATTACCAAACTATCAGTTTAATAAGTCATCGCTGCAAAATACTAACACGAATTCTTTACAGACGAATCGAAAATTGGTAGAAGCCGACCTTGGAGAAGATCAGTTTGGATTCCATAAAAATGTTGGAACACGTGAGGGAATACTGACCATGCGACTTATCTTAGAAGATAGATTAAGCAAAGGCAAACCTACATTTCTGGCTTTTGTAGACTTAGAGAAAACTTTTGATACTGTTGATTGGAATGCTCTCTTTCAAATTCTGAAGGTGGCAGGGGTAAAATACAGGGAGCGAAAGGCTATTTACAATTTGTACAGAAACCAGATGGCAGTTATAAGAGTCGACGGACATGAAAGGGAAGCAGTGGTTGGGAAGTGAATGAGACAGGGTTCTAGCCTATCCCAGATGTTATTCAATCTATATATTGAGCAAGCAGTAAAAGAAACAAAAGAAAAATTTGGAGTAGGAATTAGAATCCACGGAGAAGAAATTAAAACGTTCGCCGATAACACTGTAATTCTGTCAGAGACAGCAAAGGGCTTGGAAGGGCAGTTAAACGAAATGGACAGTGTCTTGAAAGGAGGATATAAAATGAACCTGAACAAAAGCAAAACGAGGATTATGGAATGTAGTCAAATTAAATCAGGTGATGCTGTGGGAATTAGGTTAGGAAATGAGACACTTAAAGTAGTAGATGAGTTTTGCTGTTTGGGCATCAAAATAATTGATGATGGTCAAAGTAAAGAGGATATGTAGACTGGCATTGGCAAGGAAAGTGTTTCCGAACAAGCGAAGTTTGTTAACATCGAGTATAGATTTAAGTGTCAGGAAGTCTTTTTTTAAAGTATTTGCATGGAGTGTAGCCATGTATGGAAGTGAAACATGGATGATAAATAGTTTAGGCAAGAAGAGAATAGAAGCTTTCGAAGTGAGGTACTACAGAAAAATGCTTTAGATTAGATGGGTAGATCACGTAACTAACGGGGTAGTACTGAACAGAACTGGGGAGAACAGGAATTTGTAGCACAACTTGACTAGAAGAGAGGATTGGTTGGTAGGACATGTTCTGAGGCATCAAGGGATCAACAATTTAGTACTGGAGGGCAGTGTGGAAGGTAAAAATCATAGAGGGAGACCAAGAGATGAATACACTAAGCATATTCGGAAGGATGTCGGTTGCAGTAAGCACATTGAGATGAAGAAGCTTGCACAGGATAGAGTAGCCTGGAGAGCTGCATCAAACCAGTCTCAGGACTGAAGAGCACAACGACAACAACAACAACAACAACAACAACTCAGGAGCATCAGAAGCACAAACAGTAGTGCCTTATGTGGCACACACCTCAGCATTAGCAGTTACCAGTTTAGGCAATGGCTTGAGCATGCAGCTAGTAACAGATACAGAGAGAAAAATGGCTCCAAAATGCTCCATTGAATTGTGCAGAATGCATCATGCACCTGCCTTCTTACTTGCTCTCTACTAAAGTGTAGGAAAACTTTTGAAATTATTTGAATTAACAAAGCTTGACATCTCATAACCGGTTTCAGGCTAACATGCCCATCTTCAGATGGCTAATATTTTTCATTGCACAGATGCTTCGACCAACAGCACATTGTCTGCTCCACAATACAGACCAAGAGATGGTGATTTGTTTTCTAACTGAATGTATATGTTCTTGACTGGAGAGTGTCACAGTAATTTATTTGCAATATATAATGTGCTGTGTGGAAATCAAGAACATATACCTAGAGCTAGAAAACCATAGGGGTCACAACAAAACAAATTGCACCTACTGCAATGTATTGTGGAGCAGACGACATGCTGTTGATAAAAACATCTGTGTATTTGTGGCTGGTTGTGTCATTCACCAACTACCATTAATGGCCGCGGTGTTTACAAGATACGACATGGATAAAATAAAAACAATGTTATGTGGAGGTGCGAACATAAACAGAAGTATTAAGGATAAAATACCATAAGTTTCCTACTATCTCACCCCGTATGGTACGTCTTGCCTGACCAGCAGTTCTGTGTGACTTTCCCAAAATCTACCCCTTTTCTAGACCTTTCCAGTCTTTTTCCTTCACCCATCTTCCTTCCCCTTCAACCCTTCTGCCTGAAGAAGGAGCCAGTGGCTCCAAAAGCTTGCCAGTCACAATAATCTTTTATGTGTGTATTCTGCCACCACTTGGTGAGTAGATTTTTTTATCCATCCACTTAAACCGTTCTGAATATGTTTCGGCGTGGTACAAATGGTAAACAGTGCTACAAGGGCAAAAAACACTATTCATCAGCCTTAAACTATGTTCTTACAGATACCAGCACAGAAACTTGCAGGGTATAGATAAAAGAGTTAGGCCTCAGCATTCGCTACTGCTAAATAATAAAGCTAAAGGCAGTCTTGGAAAATCCCACTGCACGTCTACAACATAAACATCTCTTAACAACGAATGACATACTACTTCAAGGATTTTGGCAAACCAAACCTTGGATGAAGCGTATACAGAAAACAATGTAGATGCAAAACTCTCTCAATTCTGTACATTGTTCGAACTAATGTTTGAGGGTACAGTTCCAAAAATTGGACATTTCAGCAACTGGATATTATTCAGTCAACTGAGGCAGTTAATGATCTCAGTAATATTTTGAAAAGTATAGATTGCTACTCACTGTGAAGTTAACATGTCGAGCTACAGACAGGCATAAAGAACACACTGCTATATGTTTAGCTTTTGGCCATAGCCTTCTAACACACACACACACACACACACACACACACACACACACACACAAAAATCACACAAGCAAGTGCACCTTATGCACACATGCTGCCATAGATGGTGGGCATCTGTGTGTGCGGTATGCCAGCTTGTGTGAATGCATCCGCGTTTTCTTCTCTGAAGAATGTTGTGACTGAAAGCTAAATGTGTAACAGTCTTTTCTGTGTGCCTCTCTGGAGCTCAATGTGTCATCTTTAAGATAGGTATCAATCCTCTATCCTTTTCATAATATTGTCCATATTCCAACCTAAACTTTCCATTGTTTGACTTAAAAAAACACTGCACTAATTCATAATGGATACATCATCACAGTTACATAATGACATACATAATGGTACTTTTTGCTGCAAAAAATCCATTTAAAGACAAAATATATATAACACAGAAAATAAAAGATAGTACAATCAGGTGCCATAAAATAAGAAACTGGAAAAGGAAGACCTGTAAAGTAACATACAAATCAAAGATAGTGGCACTAGATTAATAGAAAATCTACATTAACAGAGAAATTTTGAAAAAGTTTTTTAGGTATTGCAGAGAAGCTGCCAAAAAAATTCCCTAAAACAGCTGTAGCACCCATAATGGACTATGCAGCCAGCACAACAACATTGTATCTTACAACAAATTATGAAGTTGTGAAGACAATACAAAAATTAAAAAGAGGAGTCAGCAGGGCTATACAAATTGCCAATCTCTGTTCTGAATTCATGCACAGACAGCACAGAAACTTTATTAACAAAGGTACGGTATTTTTCTGGAATACTAAAGCATGCTCAAGTTGGCCCCCCTACGAAACAAAGATAATGCAGACAATACTGAAAACTACAGGTCAGTTAAACTACTCTCATCATTCTCAAAAATAATCAAATTAATTATGAAAGGAAAATAATACACTCAATTATGAAAGACAGACTAATGAGTTACCAATACAAACTTCTTAATGAAAGGTAGCACAAGTACAGTAGTGGCCTTTAGTGAGTTCTTAAAAGTGATATTTAAAGCTCTTGACTGGTATGACTGTTTTTCAAACCTGTCCAAGGTTTTTGACACTGCTGACTCACAAAATATTGTTAAACAAATTAGAAGTAATAGGTGTAAAATGAATAGCTAATGCATGGCTTCAGTAATACCTGGAACATACAGTTCAAAGTATATAGGTAAGCCACACTTCATCTGAAGTTAATTTATTAACCATTTGAAATATGCCCAAGCAGATTACAAAGCTAACTAAAATGCATTTATTTAAAAAGGCAGTCAAAAACGTATCTCTAAAACAAATATTACTTGGAGAGCTGAGAGTAAAGGTTAATAAAAAGAAAATGACAACTAAGAAACCTCTGTCACGTTATAATAAACTTTCACAATAACATGCTTGTTACAGGAAAATCATTCATCCAAAGCCTGTAGAGCATAATATACCTCATTTATCGTGAGGGGATACTGACACAGGTGGAGATGTAACAGAGGTGTAGCAGCATAACCACCATCATGAAGTCATCTGCAAGTGCATGTGGTGTATCCAGTGATTTATTTTGAGAGACATAATTGGCAATGTACAATATTTCCCAATCCTATCGAACTAAACTGTTTCAAATGTGTGTCCCAAGAGCACAGCACACTAGATGCACCCTGAATGAGGTAGAAAATTTACTAAGACATTGGTCTTGGGAGGACTGAGGCTCATGTTGTTTTCAGCCATCCTGTTATATGTTTTATGTGATCATCTAACTCACTGAACCTAAATGCCGGGATGGTTCCTTTAACAAGTCCAGTCACTGGTCCTTTCCTCATCAAACACTTGGGTATATATTACTATGTTTCTACATATTACTTACATTTTCACTTGTGTCACGCTGACAAAACCTGTATCACTGTAAAATGAACATTGAATGAATAAATTTCTATAATGTGAAAAGGAAGGTTGCTATTCATCATACAGCGGAGACACTGTGTTGCAGATAGGCACAACAAAAAGACTGTCACAAATACAGCTTTTGGCCTGTAAGGCCTTAGACAAAATTAGATGACAAACACACACATACACACTCACGCAAATGCAACTCAGGCACACCTGACTGCAGTCTCGGGCAACTGAGGCCACACTGCAAGCAGCAGCACCAGTGCATGATGGGAATGGCAACTGGGTGGGGAGGGATAGTAGGGTAGGGGTGGCGGACAGTGACATGCTGTAGCGGAGCGCACAGGGACAAGGTGGAAAGAGGGTAGTGCAGCTATGTGCAGTCGGGAGGTTAGACGGAGGGCAGCAGAGAGGAGGGGAGGGGTGGAATAGCGGAAAATGAGAGAAGTAAAAGGACTGGGTGCGATGGAAGAATAAGGGCTATATAGTGCTGGAATGTGAACAGAGAAGGGGCTGGAGGGGACAGGACAATTACTAACGAAGGTTGAGACCAGGAGGGTTATGGGAACATAGGATATACTGCAGCAGAAGTTCCCACCTGCACAATTCCATAAAGCTGGTGTTGGTGGGAAGGATCCATATGGCATCCATATGGAGCCTGTGCCATATGGATCCTTCCCACCAACACCAGCTTTTCTGAATTGCGCAGGTGGGAACTTTCCCTGCAATATATCTATGTTCCTATAACCCTCCTGGCCTCAACCATCGTTATTCATTGTCGTTTCGCATCCGCCCCCCCCCCCCCCCCTTCTCTGTTCACATTCTAGCACTACACAGACCTCATTCCTCTATCACACCCAGTCTTTTTACTTCTCTCCTTTTCTGCTACCCCCCCCCCCCCCCCCATCACCAACCCTCCGTCTAACCTCCCGACTGCACATAGCTGCCCTACCCTCTTTCCACCTTGTCAATGCGTGCTCCCCTACAGCATGTCACTGTATGCCACCCCTATCCTACTATCCCTCCCCTTCCCTGCCCCAGCCTCCTCCTTACCCCCCACCCAGTCGCCACTCCCATCATGCACTGGTGCTGCTGCTTGCAGTGTGGCCTCAGTTGGCTGAGACTGCAGTCGTGTGTGTGAGTTGTGTTTGTGTGAAAGTGTGTGTGTGTGTGTGTGTGTGTGTGTGTGTGTGTGTGTGTGTGTGTGTGTGTGTGTGTGTGGTCTACAATTTTTTGACAAAGGCTTTCCTGGCTGAAAGCTATATTTGTGACAGTCTTTTTGTCGTGCCTATCTGCAACTCAGCATCTCCGCTATATGATGAGCAGTGACTTTCCTTTTCACAATGTTCTTACAATCCATCCTGGATTTTTCATTGTTAAATTTCTATACTACTACTATACTACACACATATACTACTGTGGTGGGTTGTGTCTTTTTGTCTATCTTGGTTGTGATATTTTCATTATGTTGTTGACATCAGATTACTTGCATACCTGTCACCTTGTTTATGATTCTGCTGCTATTGTATTACATTCACTTCATTTTTTAACCAGTAACTCTCTATTCGCCTAACCAGAAATCCCCGACTTCCCACCACTTCACCAATCCCCATTATGTCAACCTATCCATTGATCTTTTCAGGTTTCTAACCTACCTGCATTATATATGGACCTAACATGACACAGCATAACACACGTTTTTTGTTTTCTCGCCCATTCTAAAGACAACATTCAAGTTAAATTAGGCAACACTGAGGGAATTAGATTAGGAAGTGAGACACTAAAAGTATTAGAAGAGTTTCGCTGTTTGGGCAGCAAAATAAATGTTTATGGCAGAAGTGGAGAGGATGTAAAATGTAGAGTGGCTATAGAAGAAAAGTATTTCTGAAAAAGAGCAATTTGTTAACATCTAAGTTAAGTTTAAGTGTTAGGAAGCCTTTTCTAAAGGTAATTGTCTGGAGAGTATCCTGGCATGGAAATGAAATGTGGGCGATAAACAGTTCAGACAAGAAGAGAATAGAAGCTTCTGAAATGTGGTGCAACACAAGAATGTTTAAGATTAGAGTAGACCGAGTAGCTAAAGAGGAGGTACTCGGTCAAATTGAGGAAAAAAAAAATTATGGCACTTCTTGGCTTGAAGAAGGAATTAGTTGATAGGACACGAGGAATCACGGAATTGTTAATTTGGTAATAGAGGGAAGAATCGTACAAGGAAACCAAAGCAAGACAGTAAATAGTTTCAGAACAGATGTAAATTGCAACTGTTGTTCAGGGATGAAGGGGCTTGCACAGGATAGACTTATGTAGAGAGCAAATAAAGACCAACTGAAACTACAGAACTGGCTGCTGTTCCTCTTCTAAAACCTTAAATTGATTTCACCTCTGAACTGTGATGAGGAGGTGGAATTAACATAATACAAAAATGAAGGTAAGGAAAAATAATAGGACAACAAGGACTGGGGAAATGGATGAAATGAGAAGCCAACTATAGAATTCTACACAATTTTAACACTGTTGATACTTTGTTAAAGAATCCTGAAAGAAGGTTGTATACCTGGAAGGAATCTGGAGACATAAGATAGATTAAATAACTTTACAACAGAGATTTATAAAGCCAATTTTACATTCCATGGCATTTCCATAAGCAGATGAAATCTGTGTAAGTTGAAATAACCAGAGCTTGTTAAGAGTTTCAAAGGAGGTATTAGGCAATTACTGACAGTAATAGGTGAATAAAATATGTAAGAAGATAAATGGAGTGATAAAATAATAAATGCAGCAAATATACAACTAGCCAAAAAGAAAAAGCTCAGCGGGAATACTACGATAATACATAAGATACTAAATGTAATTGATCTAAAGATAAAACATAAAAATGATGCAAGAAAAAGGGAATACAGACAATGCCTAAAAAATGTGATAGACAGAAAGTACAAAAAGGCCAACAGAAATGGCTAGTGGAGAAATGAAATCTGTAGAAGCATGCATGACTGGGGGAAAGAGAGGCAGCATACATCAAAATTAAAGACATCTATGGAGAAAAGGGAAGCAGCTGCATGAACATCAAGAACTCAAATGGCATGTCAGGACTAAGCAAAGAATGGAAGATTGAAAGGTGGAAGGAATATAAAAGTGTATATAAGTGAAGTCCGCCTTTGTTGCTGAGTGGTTGCCGCATGTGACTGCCAGGTAGGGGGCCCAGGTTTGATTCCCTGTACTCCCAAGGACTTTTCCTTAGTGGGAGGACTGGTGCATGGTACCCAGCCTGATGAGGCCAACTGAAGAGTTACACAAGCGATTAGTAGTGGTTTCAAGGTAAACAAACCTAACAACGACCAGGAGAGCTGTGCGGTAACCACATATTGCATCCAATGACGCCACTAGCAGAGGAAGACACACCAGTCGGTTAGGTCTAATCAGCCCATCTAGAGCCAGACTGTGCAACTTTAGCTTTACCTTATATAAAGGAAAGAATCGTGAAGATAATGTGATAATGCTATGGAAAGGGAAGTGGAAGTAAATGGATATGGTGTGAGGGTGCAATATTTTGAAAAGAATTTGACAGAATAGTGAATGACGTTAAGTTAAAACAAGGCAATAGGAGTAGATTCTCTCAGAATTATTAAAATCCTTGGGAGAACATACCATAATGAAACTGTTCCATATGGCATGTATGATATACAAGACAGTCTTCCAGAAAAATGTAACAACACCAATATCAAAGAAGTGATGTGCTGACAAGTGTATTATGGAACCATCATGTTTAATAAGATATAGTTGCAAATTACTAACATAAATTATGTATTGAAGAATAGAACAAATGATAAAACCAGAATGTGAGAAAGATCTGTTTGGGTTCAGGTTAAAATTACAAACAATGAGTTACTTTAGAAGACAGATTGAAGAAAAACCTACATTTATACATTTGCATACACAGAAAAAGCATTCGATAATTTTAATTGGAATACATTATCCGAAATTCTGAAGTTATTAGGAATAAAATTCAGGGAGAGGAAGGTTATCTACATTTTTATAGGCAGAAGTTAATAGCAGCTGAAGGAATGAAAGGGAGGCTGTAGTTGACAAAAAACTGAGAGAAGTTTGTAGCCTAGTAACCTTATAACTAAATCTTTACATAGGCCAAGGAGTTAAGGAAACCACGGAGAAATCTGAAAAGGATATAAAGTTCGGGAGAAAAAAAAAAAAAAGATTTAAAGCCTAGTAATGACAATGTAATTTTGTCAGAGATGATAAAGGACATGGAAGTTCAACTGAATACATTGGACAGCGTTCCTAAAAGTGATCATAAAATGATCATCAACCAAAAATAAAACAAGGATAACGGAGTGTTACATAAAAAATGAATCACTAAAAGATAGATCTTCAAACTTGGGAAGTAAAATAACTTATGATGACTAGTGTGTGCATTTGTGTGTGTTACAGAGAGAGAGAGAGAGAGAGAGAGAGAGAGAGAGAGAATACATGTATGTTTATACGTGTACCTGTGTGTGTGTGTGTGTGTGTGTGTGTGTGTGTGTGTGTGTGTGTGTGTGTGTGTGTGTGTGGAGGGAGGGAGGGAGGGAGGGAGGGAGGGGGTGACCGGGCAAGGGACAGAGGGGGATGAGTAAAACTTGTAGAGGGAGACAGAGGTTAGACTGCAGTAAGCAGGTCCAAATGGATATAGATTATAGTAGTTAGGCAGCAGTGAAGAAGCTTGTAAAGGATAAGAGTGCTGTAGAGACCTAACATCAAACCATTCTCTGGGCTGAAAACCACTACATGAAATATGAAACAAAGTAACTAATAGCAATTACTCACCATAAGAATGTTTTAAATTTCCAGATAAATAAACACTAACCTTAAAACTAGGATGTTTAAGAAGAATGGAAAAGCATTTCAATTTTTGATTGTCTCAGGCAGAGTAGACAAAAAATGTAAACAGCTGGAAATGTCACACTTATTAAAATATTCCAGGCTATTATGCCATAGAGGAATTTCTTATCGAACGTATTCAAGGAGGGTTACAGCTTTTTTGAAGATTGGGTGCACACCTCGGCTTGCTAATAACTGAAGTAAAATTCTGTGTCCACATGCTCCCATGCAGAGGTGTGATGTCACATGTTTTGAAACTCAAATGTAATTGGCTATTGTCAGTTGCTCCCGTCTACCGTTGCTATCACCCTACGGTGGAAGAGCGATACACAACTTCTTCAACATCAGTACCCTGATACCATGTAGTTTCATACCCTCCTATCACCAACTAAAATTATTGGGGTGTTTAGTAATCTCTGTGGCCTCTAAGTATAGCCTTCCAAAATATCTGATCATGGCTTTCAGTACCTGAGTTTTGTCAAATCAAATGTGGCGGTCTCCTAGCTGTAAAGGAGGTTCTGCAATAGCTTATCTGTTGGCTTCTCCACTTCTATTACTGCCCTTGTGTTGCTCCAATCATTTTCCAACCATTCTTTTAGTAGAATCCTCTTTACATGTCTCCACAACTATATGGTTTCCTGTAACGCCAGCTTTCTCCAACAGTTTGTGAGCATCCTTGGCAGACTTGGGGTATTCCTGTATCTTAGGGGTGGGTTTGCAGATTACAATAATATTCCATTTCATAAAGATCTTTTCCATGTGGTCAGCATTGTCTTTTATGAATGGCGTTAAATCGTAGAATTTCACAGATGCCTGTACATTGCTGTTTTATTTTTGTTGCTTTCTTAATACTCTTTATCTAAGCATATGAATATCTTTCGTAAGCAATGGATGAGATTCTGAATTCTGTTTCGAGCTGCTCTGGTTCATAGATGTTCCCTGCTCTATCTGCTAACATTTTTGTAACATCTCATTCTTGTCATGAATGACGACTAGAATTTCGGTGTAAGTAATCGTCCATGTGCATGGGTTTTCAATACACTGTGTGGCTGGAGCTATAATGTTTTTTCTTGAAGACTAGCACATCAAGGAAATGTAATTTGCCATCTACTTCCTCCTCCACGGTGAACTGAATCTTCAGATTAAACTCACCGAGATGTTCATGAAAATGTTACTTAATGCCTGTTTTTCCAGTTTTTCCATAGAGATGTTTGCTATCACCAGGCCTAAGGGGCTCCCCAGAGCCATGCCATCCACTTGTATGTAAAATTCATCATTCCATTTGAAGTATATGGTCAAGAGACAATATTTACAGAGTTCTTCAATGGTGTCAGGAAAAATCCTGATTCAGCTGTTACAACACCTCATTAATCGAAAGGAGGAGGGTGTGAAAGTAAACGGTATCTGGATTCTGGTGCTGAAGACTATTTGCACTGGACAATGACCAAATGCAATTGGGTTTTTAAAAGATGTGGTGTCATGCCTCTGCACAGGAGCACACAGAAATGTAATTTTACTTCAGTTAGTAGTCAGCTAGGGTGTGCACTGGATCTCTGAAAAAGCTATGACACCCCTTGAAGATGCCCTCCACAAGAGGGATGAAATGTGGGGCTTCAGCAAGGGATTCATTTGACAGCATAATATCCTCAAATATTTTAATAAGTGCGATATTTCCAGCTGAGAAAGATTACATTTTACAATTAGACAATTCTATAAGGAGGACGTGTCAAGAGATGGGTGATGCCTGGAAAGACTCTGAAAGATGAGAGCACAGCTTTTGTGCTCCCTCACATTTATGTCTTGTTCCAGGGCAATCATTGATATTCCAAAGTTTCTGAAGAGAAATCATATATTCAGCTCAGTCAATGCACAGCAGATTTTCAAACCAACAGAGGCGGCTTTATGACATGAGCAAATTCAACAGACCCGCCAGGATGTGGCAATTTCAAACTGTAAATTAATAACTCTTCATATGAGTATCAGTGAGAAATTGCATTGTGGTGACTGGGCTGAAACTGAAAGATTGTTGCATAATACTATGGGGAAGCCCATGGTGACAATGTCCAGAAGGCAGCAGAAGAAATTTGAGAATTTACAACCAAAAGTTCATTATTCGATAATTGATCTGTGCTTTCCAAAGACAGAAATTTTGCTGTTAGTCCGCAAGTTACGCCCACCGCGAAAATTGTAAGCAGGCACTTGTAATGTGGATGTAATAGCAGCAGAAGAAATGTGTATAGAAGTCGTACGAATATTGGTATGCCAGAAGCCTTCTAAAAATAATGAAATTGTGGGTGAGAGGAACACAATAAAATGCCTGAATCAGGATAACAGTACTATCATTCTCTCCAACGACAAGCGTAATGCAAAGTATTTGTGACTGTCACCCACTACCGCAGTAAGGTTACAGACTTGTTAAACCAGTACACATACAGGAAGCTGAGTAAGGAATCAAGCAACAAAGTTCTCAGGTGATTTTGAACAGAGTAAATTACATGGCATAGTGGTGCAGCTGAAAGAGATATTATTCAGTTTTGATGTATCGCTGTTTACCATGGTTCCACTTAATGACTTGTTGGAACAGCTATATCGGATTTTTCCGGCCAATACTGCAGAACTCTTTAAATATTGTCCATTGACATTTACTTCAAAGGCGAGAATGAGCTTTATGAACAAATGGATGGCGTGGCTATGGTGAGCCCCTTAAGCCTGATGATAGAAAATTTCTTTAAGGATAAATTCAAAGAACAGGCATGAGGAACTGTCAATAATAAATCAAATATATAGTTTCATTACACAGATGCTACGTTTGTGTTGTGGACACAGGGCTGAGAGGAACTGAATCATTTTCATGAACATCTCACTGATATCTACTGAAAGATCCAGTTCACTACAGAAGAGGAGGTAAACAGCAAATTACTTGATGTGCTAATCTCCAAGAAAGAAGGTTGTAGTTTTGGCCACATAGTATACTGAAAACCCAAGCACACAGACCATTATTTGTGCTGGAATTCAAATCACTATACACAACAAAAATGAAGTGTTATAAAAATATTAGCGAATAAAATGAGGAACATATTTGAACTGAAATATCTCACCAATGCATTGCTAAAGAAGGGATATTTGCCTGTTGAGTTTAAAGAAGCATGAAGAGAGTCACAAAAAGAAAATAGCGATGTACTGGCATCTGCAAAATACTATGGTTTCCTGCGATTCATAAAGGATTTTACTGAAGGAATAGAAAATATCTTGATGAAATGAAATATCATGTAATCTACAAACCCACCTGGGAGAGACAGGAACACTAAGTCTGCCAAGGATACTCTCAAACCCCTGGAGAATGGAGGCATTAAGGATACTGTGTAAATGCTCATGTGGGTACAACTATAAAAATAGTCAAAAAATGAATATAAAGACACAAGAGAACACAAGAGAAATTGTAGAAAGGGAGAAACTGATAAATCAGCTGTTGCAGATATGCTTTACAATCACAGGACTATTGGATTCAGTTTGACTCATCTCAAGTACTGGTAGCCACAAGCAGACACTATGAAAGAGTACACAGAGAGGCCATAGAGATTATTAAACACCCCAATAATTGTAATTGGAAGGATGAGGTAGCAATGGGAAAAACTGATTAGTTAAAACCAATACTAGTTTTTTAGTTCTGAATAACGGATATTTTTGGTATTTGTCTGTTATCATTATAACTGATGTTTTTATTTTTATTAATAAACAGGAAAAGAGGAAAGAAATATCAATTAGCCATTGCATCAGTGTCAAAATTTTTTATTTCTAAATAAACCTTTTTTAAAGAATGAGTAATTTTTATTTGTAAAATTTGCATTGCTTTGGAATACTGCGTTATTATAGAAAATGGGAATAGTGATCAGTGCTATTTTAATAAAAATAGCAACAGAAACGAGCAACAAATTCATGGCATAACAACTGCTGAGACAATAATGTACCTGTTACCATGTTGTGTGGCCCATTAGATGGTACGTGTATACATGTAGTGTGCAACACATGTCTCATCTGGTCTATATGGCAATTTCTCACTGTCGTCTTCGGACATCAATTGTATTACAGGATGGCTCCATCCTTTGTCTGGAAGTTTTTATGAAGTCCAGTACCAATGAAGTACAATGCTCCATTTGCTTTAAGAGGTTAAAAAACGGGAGAAGCCACAATGAATTTTTTACACTACAAGGACAAAACTTAAAACTTAACAGTTCATTAATAGTTCGCAATAAAAATATAAAGCAACTCATCAGCTGCTGCGTCCACACAACATGTCTTTACCTTCATGGAGCCTTTAAGAATGGACAAATTAAACGAAAGATACAGTTCTTCAACCTCAGTTTCCACTCTTTAGCACTGACTATTCATAAAGTCCAAATAGTGGTATGACCTCCCAATTACAACATTATTTTTGACCAGAGTTTCAAAAAATTAGAATCAATAGGAGAATAGTGGTAATTTTTTGTAGTAGTCAAGCACTTATCACTTTTCGAGAAAAGCAGAAAATGGTGGATGAACTATGTTTTCTTTCATCTGCCTATTTAATTTAATATTTTGATCCTATGTATCTTAAAACTGAGGAAGTCAAAATTTTTCAATCTTTGCTCCATTTCTATGTTTAATATAGGAAATAATAGGAATAAAAAACCAAAAAATGGTTATTGTGATTGGTTTTAATAGTCCAGTTCAACTTGCATTTTAAAGAAGAAAAAACCAGTTGTTTCAGCAATAACTGCCATCCATAGGAGGGGTATGTGAAACACAGTATCTCGATTCCAATGCTGTAGCAAATGTGTACAAGTCTCCTGCCATGGGATGGTAGCAGTAGCAGACAATACCACCAGACAAAGGCCAATTGCATTTGAGTTTTCAAAATACGTAACATCACACCTCTGTGCGGAAGCACGAGGAAATGGATTACTACTTCAGTTTGTCGTGAGCCAGGGAATGCATCGGATCTTTGAAAAAGCTATAATGCTTCTTGAAGAGTTATACACAGAAGGATATGAAACATTGGGTTTCAACAAGAAATTCATCTGACCATGACATAATAACTTTAATAGTGAGAGTAAGGTTTAACATCCCATTGATTAGGTCATCAGGGAGGAAGCATAAGCTCAGATTGGGGATGGAAACTGACCATGTCCTTTTACACAATTCGAATTAGGGAAAACTAATTTTGTATGGCCAAATTAAATAATTACAAAAGTATTTCACTATCTGGCAATATCTGTACACTTTGTTTTAAAAGGAATTAAGCTGTCTGAAAACTTACTTGATTTATGTTGGAAAAAGAAACATCAGGAACTGCAGTTTCAGGCCAAGCCATTGCACTCGGCAATTGTTCTCGAATAGTAGGTGGCAAAATGTCCAGCCTATTCATATACAGAGTAAATGTATATTTTACAAAAATTGTGATTACATACAAATATCAGATAACAAAATTTGATTAATGATACATACACGGTACGAGTTTAGAATAATAATACATTTACCTAGCAGATGATTCATAACAGAGAAAATTCTTAATGGTTAAAGCTAACAGACAAAGATATTGCTGATGTGCTGTTGTTGTTTCTGTAACAGTGGCTGTGTACAGAGTGTCCACATATGGCTTCAGAAGTGCCTACAGAATAAAACATTATGAATTAGAAAAATGAAGCAGGAATGCTTACATACATATCGCACAAATTACTACAAAATGTTTGCACCTTTGACTTACCTTATATTTTAACAAGCTGCGGCATAGTCGCTAATGCAAACTGTGATCCAGGTACTGTATATCATCGAACGACTTAATATTATGATCAAAGACTGGAATAAAAAACTTTTGACTTACCTAATATTAATGTTTCTTGTTATATATAAGGATGCAGTGTGTAAAGAATGATTACCTAGAGACTTCTTTGTGAAATGTTACGAGTCAAATTTGACCGGGGTCGCTACGGGAGCAACATATGGCAAATGTAAGAATATTTTTAGATTTTACCGCATGACAACTGATTCTTGGAACCATCTATGAAGGTTTGCATGGAATATATGGCAACTTTCTACTTGAATGAAGTTAAGCCAAACAAAATTAATGCTACAGGACATTCTCCAGCAAAAAGCTTAAGTTTGATAGAAGAATTATGCAGGGTCAATTGATAATTTGTGCTGGGTATTAGACTTATTACATAAAAGATTCTGTATGACAAAGCTTTATTAACATTACACTAATATAATTAGTATTTCATTTTGTGTACTTTATAAGTGTTGAAATTTTCATCATACATGCATGCTAAGTGCTCCCTTTACCTGAATAAATGATTTAGAAATGAATTCCATGAGACTAATAACTTACTATTAACAATTCACAGTATGGGATAAAAAAGTCTTAACTTTCTTCAATATATTATGATCAGAATAACACAAACAGTAAAAAAAAAAGTGTTTGGTACATATGTAGAAAAGCTTTTGGACAGTGACCTGGGGTGTCAATAGCTAGTGATAGTTAAGTAATCAGCAAACTGGTGAACAAGTGCTTTATAACTGTCAAGATCTTCATTTATGCAGACATGAACTCCTTCATGTACAGAACATTCTACAAATAAATACAACAGAACTGTAGGCAGTTACTAAAGCATGATCTATCAAGACATGTATTTATTAAGGTTTATTTAGATTTTATGCAGTAGTTGTAGCCACACGACACATTACCCAAGGTTGGGCACTAACTGCTGATGTTTGGTTTGGTGAGCTTAGTTTAGTTTTTGAACACCATATTTGCGAATCATGATGTGGAATGTGTCAGTAAATTTAGAAAATGATACATATTTTCTCTGTGAAAACAGTACTGTATGCTAGCCATTCATATAACTCAATTTTTTCTTATAAGCTTAATCCCCACAAAAAATTTGATAAATCTAACTCAACCACATAAATACTACCTACTCCAAAATTAATGTATGGGACACAAGGAGTTGTCAAGCAGAAATGATTTCATTTTGTTTTAAAACTTTCATTATCTAACAGCTCCTTCAATTCATGAGACACATACTTAAACATTTTTATGGCTACTTAATTTGCTACTTTCTGTGCAAGAGTAAGGTTAAGTTGTGGACAGCGGGAATTATTTTTATTCTTAGTGTTATTATTCTGCCTGTTTTCAAATTGTACCTGATTCCTCACAGTAAAGTTTGTAGGAGGTTATATGTACTATGTGGTGGTTGTCAGTATGTCTAAGAGTTGCCTTTATGAAGTTTGAGGATTGGCAACAGATATTTACAGGATGTTTCTGTGCAATGAATACTCTGTATTTATGAGCATGAGTGGAACTGCTCCAGAAAATTATTCCACATGACATATACGAACACCAGTATGCAAATTCTCTTACTCTGCCAAGTAAGATAATTTTGTAATGCTTCTATCATAGAGACCCGCATTTACAAATGTTGCTGAAATCAGGTGTTTGATACCTATAATATATAATTTACAATTCAAGTAGGGGCACCCAGGAATTTCAAACAACTAATTCTACACATTTTCATTCCCCATTGCTACACTGTTATGATTCATGACCTATCCTGTCCAACACAGAAAATAATGGACTCTGTTTTTTCTAAGTTATGTGGTAGACCAACTGCCGAGAATTATTCGAGAATACCTGTGAATATTTCATCCATTGGTTTTTAGTTATTGCACTTCTTTTGGGCTTATAATGATCCTTGCACCATCAGCGAAGAACACTATTTCTGCTCTATCAGTGTTAGATAGAAGGTCATTTACATATACCATAAACGTGAGTGGACCCAGAATACAGTCCTGAAGAATGCCAGCAGAAATTAGTCTCCACTAAAAAGAAGATTGGGGCAACATAAGCTACTTAACAAGAGCTTTTATTTCCCATCTGTTAAATATTAAGGGGACCACTTACTCAATATTCCTCATGAATATAGTACATCAAAGAAGCCCTCACAAGTGACTGTTGTTTACGGAACACAATCAGACATATCCTGGAAATGTTGAACCAGAGTCAGTGGCTAAACCTTCCACTCCTATGAAACATCAGTTAAGTATCAGAGAAAGTTGGCAAACACATACAATTGGTTCTTTTGAAGACTGAAATTATCATGACTTCATTCAATACTGGATTGTCAAGACAGAAAAGAACTACTACTATCACACAAGTGGAAACAACATTTATGGTCATTTTAGCATAAGAAGAGACAGACAGGTGGATAAATGAACAAAGAACAAAAATTGCTGGGATGAATGCGGAATTAGAATGCCATAATGAGCACTATGGTAGCGCTATCTTTTCAAGACCAGATATAGAGATTGAGGCAACAAGCATCATGGACAAAAACAACATTGAAATTTTAACAATTGAGCTACTGTCATGTACTACTATGTCAATTTACAAACCACCCAAAATTGATTTTATCTTCCACAACCCAAATAATTTTCATAATGAAACTCTAGAAACCCCATTCTCACCTAAAGAACTGGAAACAGCAGTGCTACAACTAAATCTGCAGGCCTTGATAACATATGAACTGAAAAAAAAATAAAACAGTTTAGTCCAAAATGTTGTGCCTCTCACGAGAAGATACTTGATAAGAAATAACATGACACAGGTAAATAAGGGCAAGGGTTTATTATAAACAAAGTAGAGAGATTTAATAACAAAATAAGACCTTTATCAATAAAATAATAATAAAATTTTTCAGACATTAACAGCTTACACCTGGAACACACAGTAAATAAATGTAGTGAGACATAAAGACTGTGCCACTGATAATCCCTAATGACAGGGGTTAAGTGCTCAGTGTAGTTGGCCGAGAGGTATGTCTTGGGATATCACTGAAAAGTCTTAGGTCCCACCATGGTGGCTTCCAACCAAGCTCTGACTGATGGGCTGATAAGATCCGGAGCACAAATTGGCCCAGAGCTGCGATGGAGCAAAGTGCTGGCATGTTGGCTGGGTAGTGGAGCAGTTCGTGCCGATCAAGTTCCACACATGACGGATGAAATAGGTCCCTGGCACAGAGGACCTCTGGCGGTGCTTGTCCTGCCATCTGCCGTCCTTTTTGTGATCGACACAGTCTGGCGAGGCAATGCCTTGTACATGTGCAAACCCTTGATGATTCCGTGTCTGAGGGTTTGCCAATTCCTGTAGGTGGACAGTGGGTACATGGCACAAAAACTAACAAATGACTTGTGAGGACGATGAACAGATATTTGGAAACATTTCTGATTTGCAAACTTCGAAGAAAAGCACAAATAGTTGGATTACTAAAGCCTGACAAAGAGCCGTCCGAGCCAAACGTTTTCCATCCCATTTCCTTAACCTGCCACTTATATAAACTATTTGCAATCATGATTCTGTCTAGAATAGCAGCCAAAACTGTGTTTTAGTCAAACACTAAACATGACAACACACACTGAAAACAGTTCTGAAAGGAATTTAATAACTGCTGCTGCCCCTCCCCCCCCCCCCCCCTTTTTCTTTTAATGTATATGTACACAAACGACCAGCCACGTCAGATGGAAATAAAAAGCAGACGATGCCATCATTACTGCTTAAGGAAGAACTTTTGGAGAAGTTGAAAGAAAATTGACAGAGGCTTTGGAAACCTTGGGAAACTATTATGAGGAAAACCATCTATGACCTAATCTAGGAAAAACTGGAAGCCACAAGACAACTGGAAATAAATGGAGGGGCACTGCACCAACACAAAATACTTAGAGTCAAGCTAGATCGCGCACTGTCATTTAAGAAAAAAAAACACTACTCTGAGCTCAAAGGAAAAATATAAATAAGAAACAGTATTATATGTAAACTGCCTGACTCAAAACAGGGAGTGCAGCCTTATGTACTTTGATCATCAGCAATATAGCTGCAGAACATGTGGCATCAGTATGGGAGGTGTCTTGCCACTCCAAACACATAGACATCACTTTACGTGAGACTCTCGGGGTTGTCACCAGACGTCTGAGGCCTATACATGTCCACCGAATTTACACACTGGCCGCCATAGCAACCCCAGACCTCAGATGCAAAGTAGAAAGTGAAACACAGAGAAAACAACAGCAATACAACCAACAGCACTTAATGTATTATTACCAAACAGTTACAACTCGTCTAAGTCAATAGGCAGTATCACTGCCTGAGGTACTGGCAGGACAAACAGGAAATTTGTTGTGTGTTACATATTCCAAGAAATATCCTTATAGTGTTATTATGTCTTGTAGTGCTATTATTTATTAATGTAAAAATCATTGTAACTGTATTATAAATTTTTGACATGCCTTCTGTATGCAAACCAAATGGATTGCAAATGTACATCATGAGATGAATAAAACACAATTCACACTTCCCTGAAGTCTGACCTGTGACCCACCGCTTAATGATTATGGTCAGACACTCTGAAAAAAAAAAAAAAAAAAAAAAAAAAAAACCCTGCACCCAAAAGCAGAAGCCACACAAGTGCAGCAACTACAATACAGTAAATAGACAGTATTGAATAAATTAAGAACAGGAGTCATAAAAGGACAGGAAACATGGTGAAGTGTGCTTACTCTGAAGATGACCAGCACGAATGCGAAGGAACACAGTTGACTGAACGTTTACTCATGTGCCACTGGAAGGTTGTTTTTTTAAGGCAATGGCAAGGCTATTAAAGCTGCAGACTTCTGGAACACAAGAGAGTTGAGATGTTCTTGCCTGGACACACACAGTAAAGTGAAAGAGTAAATATAATTCCTCAGAAACCATAAATATTGAGCTCCTCCAAAAGAACATTGTGATTTGTACAGTAAAATGTCTCAGACAGGTAAGAAAAAATCCTGGTAGGTGAAATAGTGTCATTCAAATATTTTGACACATAGTCGATAAAATGGTAGATGGCATCCTTAGCGGGCAGTCCTTCTAGAGTCCAAAATGTGACCAACTCCAAATCTTATACTTGGAGATACATTCAACAATTTTTAAATATATTATTTTCTTACACTTCCAAGAAGAAAGTTAACAGTGAAAATGCTCAATAATTATTACTATCTGTACTACGCTTCTGAAACAAGGATCTAACAATGGCATCTGTCTGGAAAGCTACCTTATGAAAGTGTAGCAGTAAATAAAATGGCCGAGTATAGAATCTCTATCAGAAGAATATGCTTTTAATATTTTGCTTGAAATGTTACCAGCAGCATGAGAACTTTTACTTTGAAGAGAGTTAATAAAAAGTTGAAGAGATCTCGAATTGACGGGATGCTTGTGATACTCATTGTCACATATACAGCAACAATTTTTCTTTTGAAGAACATCCTGTAGACAGAACAGTCATTAGAGACTGAGCACAAGTTCAGATTATGAAAGGATGGATAAGGAAATACACTGTGTCCCTTTCAAAGAAACCATTTTGGCATTTGCCAGGAGCAACTTAGGGAAATTACGGAAAACTTGTATCTGGATAGCTTGACAGGGATCTGAACCATTGAATTTCTTTTGAGCTGATTTAGTTTCTCAGTTACATTTAAAAAGTGACTGTTAAATATGCTTGACACATGTTTTGTGTGATGGACCATTTGGTCATTATCTTTAATTACTAGATCATCTTGTTCCATACCAGACTTATGTTTCCCTCGTAACTACAGTCTATACTGTTTTCATTGCCTCAAATATCTCTTTCCATCCTATGCTTTGAAGGTTCTTCTAAAGCTGTCTGTTGTGAGCTCATTAACCATTTTAAAAGTTTTCCTGGTCATTGCAAGATTTACAGTACACATGTCGATTGTTATAGCTAGCTGGTCATTGTGGTTTGATTACTTATTTAAAACTGGATGAACACTATCTCTGTTGACAACGCTAAGTCTACTTCGAACAGTTCATAGGCAGCAACTGATAAAGGTAGGGAGGAAGACAATAAGGAAACTATCAGGCAAGTTATTCACGGAAACGAAACAAGGAAATTCATCCTGTTGCTTAATGGGCCTCATGTAACAGTAAGAATTCTCCATCATAAAGTGGTAATATTAGCCCACAAAAATTCAGAAATAATGGAAGGCTTATACAGTGCACAGAATCTGAAGAAATACATACCTGCAGAACAGAAAGAGAGTATAGATACAATAATTTCACTTCCGATGAAAGTAGTAGTAAGTGCAACTTCAAATGTAAACTCCAAAAATTAAGATATAGAAAACTACACACCACAAAGGTTTGGGAATGCTTGGAGCTTATAGTAACACAGGAACAAATAACAGATGGCAGTACCATACAAGGAGATTGTATGTCCAAGTTGGACGAGATACCTGATGACAATGGGAAATTAATCACTAGGAAATGAAAGAAACGTCCACAAGCCCTGTTGGCCCACTGGTAGTGACCAACTGCTGTGTCATAATCAGCCAGTAGTGTCACTGGATGTTGTACGGAGGAGTGTGGAGTCAGTGCACTGCTCTCCCGGCCACTGTCTGTTTTTGTGAGCTGAAACTGCTACTTCCCAATCAAGCAGCTCCTCAACTGGCATCACAAAGTTAAGTGCACCCCATTCCAGCCCTCCTGCCACGGAAAATTCACTGCGGTACTGGGAGTCAATCCTGATTCTCCGCATGGCGGTCAGCCATGCTGACTACTCAGCTATGGAGGTGGACAATAATATATGTTGTAAAGCTTTAGCGATAAACTCCAGGAAGTATTTTTACTGGGGCATTATGAACCAACAATATTTCATGATAAATTTAGACCACAATGAGATAGTCATGACTATACAATTCTGGCTAGGAAGCCAATGTGAGACAAATGCAGCATAAAACAAAAGAGGGAATGGCATAGATGACTTGGTGGAAAAGTTAACCAAATCCAATCTGGCAGGCCAAACAAACCATTTATTGTGGCCAACTTAAACTTTAATTTATATTATGGTGGATGAGGGAAAAAAAGAAAAAAGGGAAGTTCTTCTTAATACACACACCCGCTCAGACACTGGTATGGGTGTTTGAGCACAATTTAGATAACAATGATTAAATAATGGTGGTCTAGTTGAATGCAGACTAGAAGGCAATGCCCCTTTTGTTTACCTATTTATTTATTTTTTAGGTGCAAATAAAAAGGAGAGATTGGCCTCAAATGGCCTATTAATGATGGGACATTATGCTGTTAATAACTACCGGAAATGTTATAAACTTAGGATGTTAACCTGAAGAACACCATACCCTATCTTAAACTTCTGACAGAATTTCACTTACTTTATATATACACGAAACAATCATGCAACAGGAAGGGCTAAAAAATAATGAGAAGATATCCCTGAACCACTCTCTGATCATGCTATCCAAGGACATTATGCTCCCCCGTGAGAGCCCAGGTAAGACGGTGGTTCACACTATATGTTGTGTTACAAGCCGCAAACGATGTTAAATCCAGTTCCCATATGGAAAAGCAGCACTTACAAATTATTTTGTTGTTGGAACAACTTGTTTTCTCTCAAAATAAAAACTGAAAAGTACCTTCTTCTTTGTACAAAAATTGACAGTTTCACACAGAGATGCATTCTTATCATACTTAAACAGGATAAATATCTATCAAGAGAACTGACTGAACAATATACAATGGATTAACATCACATTCACTCATGACAAATGAGGATGTATTTCAGCAATTCACCTGAGTGTTTTTAAGGCACAAACTCAAAAAAAGTTCACACCTTATATTCGGGAATATCAGTAAATGCTTAAGATCCATTCTCAAGTATCCCACCTTGGGCTGCAATTTTGGGACTTAGAAATGGAGGAGTAAAGAGTAGGAAGGGTGGATGTGGGGAGAGAGGGAGGGTATGTACTGACCCTACTTGGGCATACCCGTCTATGCTGAAGCTGGTTATTTAATTTCATGTTCCATGGATCAATTTATACAATAAATTGAAATTATGTGGAAAGGGTCATTTTACACTTGCATACAGAGGTGAATTGATAATTCCTACAAACCACCTTTTACACATTACAATAACAGAAATTATTCTGTAGAATAGGAGGAGTTGTCAAGGAAAAACTTCCAGAATGAGATTTTCACTCTGCAGCCGAGTGTGCACTGATATGAAACTTCCTGGCAGATTAAAACTGTGTGTTGACCGGGACTCGAACTCAGGACCTTTGCCTTTCGTGGGCAAGTGCTCTACCATCTGAGCTACTGAAGCACGACTCACGGCCGGTCCTCACAGCCTTACTTCTGCCAGTATCTCGTCTCCTACCTTCCAAACTTTACAGAAGCTCTGCTGCGAACCTTGCTGAACTAGCACTCCTGAAATAAAGGATACTGCGGAGACATGGCTGAGCCACACCGGCCGTGAGTCGTGCTTCGGTAGCTCAGATGGTAGAGCACTTGCCCACGAAAGGCAAAGGTCCCGAGTTCGAGTCTCGGTCGACACACAGTTTTAATCTGCCAGGAAGTTTCAAGGAAAAACTTCTTCAGTTTATTTTCAGATTTTACTTTGTTGTCTGTCAGACACTTTATATTGTTGAGTAAACGATCCAAAATTCTCGTAGCACCACTGTGCACCCCTTTCTGTGCTAAAGATAACCTTAATGCAGAGTAATTAACATCGTTTTTCTTTCTGGTATTGCAATTATATACATCATTGCTCCTTTTGAATTACAGTAATCAGATTTGCCAAACACAGATGTGTCCAAGATGATTGTGGGTGAGCACCACATAATAATCAGCATTTTATGAAGGGTAACAAAAATAATTAACAAATGAACTGTGTACTGTTGTATAACTTATTGCATAGAGAAAACAAATTGATAAGAGTAACACATCTTAAAAAACATGTATGGCAACAGTAAACACACAGTATAATAAAAAATGTAAGGCAGTTTACTTACTGGAAAACACAACTCCAGTTCCAAAAGGCAATTGGCAGCAACTGATCTCACATGCGAGTTTTTCACATTATTCACTTGTTTCACAAGTACCATTAAAAAATTGAGGACTTCCGAGAATAGTCCAAATACTTCAGAGCCCTGAAACTTTAGCAGAAAAATTGCATTTTAAATTAAAACAAGGAAGTTATTGTTATGTCAAAACATTAATTGTTGACCATCATGACATGTGAGCTTGAGCAATTCCCTGGTGTATAGACCATAATATCTGAAAGAGTGACTCAAAACCAGGGTGATACAATTCATCTAAATGCCACAAGACATTATTAATATAATTATTTCTTTTGAAAAAAATCAGGACAATTAAAATCACTTGCAAAATAATCATATGTAGTTCATCTGAGTTTAATGTGTTTTCCTGGTGTAATGAATCTTTTTGTAGTGCTAATTTCAGTCTTACAGATGCTGTTCTCAAATCATCATTGTAATTAACAAACAGAAAATGTTTTTCTTTGAATGGGAAAGACTTGATAATTATGCTGGTGTATCAAATTATTAAAATTTTAAGAAAAATATGTAGGGTATGGATTTGTCCTGTGCAGTTTTGTCTTTGCGTAATAATCTGTATATGCAGAAGATGGGTTTTTGTCTGTTTGGTGGCATACATACACATGTTAATTTATACGCTTTCTTATGATAAAAAATAAAGGAAACTGGATAAACCCACCACCCACCTACGGGAAGCATTGACTTTGAATAATGATTGAAAGCATGTACATTGTTCTTTGGTCTACCAACCTAACTTTACTCAGTTCCATAAGATATTATTAGTATAATAACTTTTTTGTATTTAGTTTTGTGTTTAGTTCCTCATTTACTTTTCGCTATCATGGCATGTTTTCATCATCATAAGAATAATATTAGTTTATTTGGTTCTGTGTGTATGACTGAATTATTATTGCTTGTATTATGGAAGAATCCTGTAACTTGGTGAACCCTAGAATACAAAGGAATACAGAAACCCCAGTCAATGTATAAAATCAAATAGTGACTTCACATTATGGCTTCTATTGGGTTGTAATGGCAAAGCTGGTTTTACAACTAAGAGATCTGCAAAAGTGGATTAGTGAATTACAAACACAAAGTGCAACACACAGTGGCATTAATTTATTCCTGCAAGCAACGAGACAGACTGTATATATGACAAACAATACTTATCAGAGAAGCCAGAAATGTGGTTTGCAATGTTAGACATGGCACCATGCAAAACATTGTTACTACATATCACATAAAATTTGCAGTGACAGTTAACAGCTTAGCTGCCTGAGCAGTCACAGTGGTTTCAGCCAAATGTGAAAATCAGTAGACCAATGTATGCTGCAGGTATCCCAGTGTGAACATATCGGTGATAGAGCATAATCTCAATTCTGGTGACACCTAAGAAACATCACTAAAGAAGAAGCAAAATCGGATGTAATATTACGACATGTTTGGCTGACACAGCTAGCCTTATCAGTAGAAACTGCCATGGTGATGTGTGATAAAAGTGATATTAATCCCTTATTATCAGTAGCAGAAAAAATTCACACTATGATGGAACAGGCAAACACTTAGAGGTAGTGATGCAAGCAATTAATGATGTCAGTTGCACCGCTGCTATATGACATGAGCAGCAAACTAACATGAATAGCTCTGGAGTCGGATGTCATATGGACGCACTTCAGAAGCAGCGACAAACAAGCGATCCTGCACCAGACAAAATAAAGAAGACAATCACTCATTCCACTGGTAGAACCAAACAGATGGCCAAATAACAGAAGGAAAACAACCTTACTCTGTTGGCACCACAGGCATTTTCACAGTCAGGCCACAAGGTGCATGTCTCCACGCCTACTCCCATATGTCATCAGCAGTCTGCAGTGGGCACAGCAGACAACATTGTCCCACAAAAGCATCGAATCG
Organism: Schistocerca serialis cubense; assembly: GCF_023864345.2. Taxonomy (NCBI): domain Eukaryota; kingdom Metazoa; phylum Arthropoda; class Insecta; order Orthoptera; family Acrididae; genus Schistocerca; species Schistocerca serialis. The sequence continues at coordinate 398,110,807 of NC_064644.1, forward strand.
TAAATGGAGGAGTGACTGTTAGTCCTGGAAGCACAGCTGATGACATAACCAAAACTAACCAAGACACAGTATTTAAAATTGGCCCAATTATATCAGTTACAATTTGTCGATGGGCACACACGCTGTAAATCAAGCATGTTTGTTGACATTATCACACCACTTGTATGTGAAGGATGAAAAGTAAACTGTGCTAGCTTATCGACATGGGTTCAGACGTAAGCACGCTATCGTACAGATGGAATGAAACTGCATCAGTGGGTGCATCTCTCCACTTCACTGCAGACAACATATGGTGAATGTGAAGTAACAGTCAAAGGTTTGTGCTAGCAAATGTTATTAAGCCAGCACTGGGAGCAGATTTCATCAACCACTGAAGAATGAAAATAAAACTCCATGCGCACAAATCAGGATGGACAACAAATGGAAAAGTGCTTCCTTTACTCAAGAGTGATAATAGGCATAAAGTTGAAAATTAACAATCCCTGCCACTCCTCTCAGCATTCTGTAAAGTAATCAAGAGATTAATGAAGAATGAATTTCCAAGTACTTAATTAAATGACCACAGTCTACTAAATAATAATCCTCATGGTTTTCGAACAGGTAGAAGTTAAAGCCTCTTGTGCGACATTGTTATCTGCCACTGAGTTGCAAGAAATTATATATTTACATAAAATCAGTACAAACTGGCTTATTATTGGGCTCCATTTCCTGCTCCTGATTATAGGTTAAAGGCCCAGAAGAATAAGTCTGTTTTTCAGGTAGTGGCAGAATTTCTTGGTGTTATCATGAGCAACAACGAATTTGATGTTGGTTGGTTGGTTTGTGGGATTAAAGGGACGAGACTGCTACGGTCATCGGTCCCTTTTTCCAAATCCTAAAAACACCCACAGAGAATAAAAACGAGTAACAGAATAGAGCACAGATGACGTAGATAAAGACCAGACAAGATGAACTAAAATCACACAGAGTGTGACGGTGGTTGGCCGACCATAGGAACAAAAGAAACGAAAAACCAACCACCAAGAACACATTAAGAAACTGAGTTTAAAACCGTAGGCCAAAGGCCAGAATCAACACAAAACAATAAAATAAAACACAAACACTCAGATTAAATGATAAAAACCCCCTGCCCGAATAAAACGTAAAACTAAGCCAGCCATAGCAGGGTCGTCAGATAAAAGGGCAGGGAGCGTGTCAGGCAATGCGAACGTCTGCCTGAGCACAGCTAAAAGCGGACAATCCAATAAAATGTGCACCACAGATAAAACCGAACCACAGTGACACAGAGTTGGGTCCTCGCCGTGCAATAAGTGGCCATGTGTCATCCGAGTGTGCCCAATGCGGAGCCGACAAAGATGGATGACTGCCACACACACGTCGTCGCCTTGAGAGAACGGAGTTTGTTTGGCGTGGGCAGATTGCGCCATTCAGTGTCCCAAAGCGAGAGAACTTCGCGGCGGAAGACTGCCCGCAAATCAGTCTCCGGGAGGCCAATGTCCAGGATGGGTTCACTGGTGGCCTGTTTGGCCAGGCGGTCAACATGTTCATTGCCCGGGATACCGACATGACCGGGGGTCCACACAAAGACCACAGAATGGCCGCAACGGGCAAGAGTATGCAGGGACTCATGGATAGCCATCGCCAGACGAGAATGAGGGAAACACTGGTCAAGAGCTCGTAAACCGCTCAGGGAATCACTACAGATCACGAAGGACTCACCTGAGCAGGAGCAGATATACTCTAGGGCACGAGAGATGGCGACCAGCTCAGCAGTAAAAACGCCGCAGCCAGCTGGCAATAAACGTTGTTCATAGTGGTCCCCTAGAGTCAGAGCATAACTGACATGACCAGCAACCATTGAGCCGTCAGTGTAAACAACACCAGAGCCCTGATACGTGGCCAGGATGGAATAAAAGCGGCGTCGGAAGGCCTCCGGAGGGAATGAGTCCTTCGGGCCCTGTGCCAATTCGAGCCGAAGGCAAGGGAGAGGCACACACCACGGGGGTGTACGCAGAGGTGCCCGGAAAGGAGGTGGAACAGGGAAAAACCCAAGCCCGGAGAGAAGCTATTTGACGCATACGGCGATCGGACAACCCGACCGGGGCCAACATTCTGGCAGATGAACGACTGACCGCGGGAACAGGACATGATAATTTGGATGCCCGGGCAAGCTCAAAACATGGGCAGCATAAGCGGCCAGTAAATGTTGGCGCCTCAATCGCAATGGAGGGACACCAGCCTCCACAAGTACGCTGTCCACAGGGCTGGTCCGGAAGGCACCATTGGCCAGTCGTATCCCACTGTGTAGTATTGGGTCCAGCACCTGCAACGCAGATGGGGATGCTGAGCCATAAGCCACGCTCCCATAATCCAGACGGGACTGGATTAACGCCAGGTACAGCCATAACAGGGTAGATCGGTCGGCGCCCCAGCTGGTGTGGCTCAAGCATCTCAGAGCATTTAGATGCCTCCAACACGCCTGTTTAAGCTGCCGAATATGAGGCAGCCAAGTTAACCGGGCATCAAAAACTACACCCAAAAACCTGTGGGTCTCCACCACAGCAAGAAGTTCGTTGTCAAGAGAAAGCCGTGGCTCAGGATGGACCGTTCGGCGCTGGCAGAAATGCATAAAGCGGGTCTTGGCAGCCGAAAACTGAAAACCATGCGCTGCAGCCCAAGACTGCACCTTGCCAAGACTGTAGCTGACGTTCAGCAGCTGCAATGCCAATAGAGCTGTAGTAAAGGCAGAAGTCGTCAGCATACAGGGAAGCAGAGACAGAATTTCCCACGGCCGCAGCGAGCCCGTTAATGGCTATTAAAAACAGGCAAACACTTAAAACAGAACCCTGTGGCACACTGTTCTCCTGGACGTGGGAGGAACTATATGAGGCTGCGACTTGCACGCAGAAGGTACAATATGACAGAAAATTGCAGATAAAGATCGGCAGAGGGCCCCGAAGACCCCATCCATGAAGCATAGAAAGGATGTGATGACGCCATGTCATATCGTACGCCTTCTGCATGTCGAAAAAGACAACGACCAGGTGCTGACGGCGGGCAAATGCAGTACGGATGGCCGACTCCAGGCTCACCAGATTGTCGGTGGCAGAGCGGCCTTTACGGAACCCACCCTGAGACGGAGCCAGAAGGCCCCTAGACTCCAGTACCCAATTCAAGCGCTGGCTCGCCATCCGTTCGAGAAGCTTGCAAAGAACGTTGGTGAGGCTAATGGGGCGGTAGCTGTCCACCTCCAAAGGGCTCTTGCCTGGTTTCAAAACGGGGATGACAATGCTTTCCTGCCATTGTGACAGAAACTCACCCTCGAGCCAGATACGGTTGTAAAGGTCGAGGAGGCATTGCTTGCAGTCCACTGAAAGGTGTTTCAGCATCTGACAGTGGATGCGATCTGGCCCAGGAGCGGTATTAGGGCAAGCGGCAAGGGCACTGTGAAATTCCCACTCACTGAATGGAGCATTGTAGGATTCAGAACGGTGGGTGCGAAAAGAAAGGCTCCGATGTTCCATCCGCTCTTTAATGGAGCGGAAGGCCAGTGGGTAATTGGAAGAAGTGGAACTAAGAGCAAAATGCTCTGCCAAGCTGTTGGCAATTTTGTCGGAGTCTGTACAAACTGCTCCATTCAGTGAGAGCGCAGGGACGCTGACAGGGGTCCGATAGCCGTAGAGGCGTCGGATCTTGGCCCAGACCTGCGATGGAGAGACATGGAGGCCAATGGTGGACACATACCACTCCCAGCACTCCTGCTTGCTTCGGTGGATAAGGCGGCAGGCCCGCGCACGCAGCCGTTTGAAGGTGATGAGGTGTTCAATGCAGGGATGTCGCTTGTGACGCTGGAGCGCCCGCCGGCGATCTTTAATCGCTGCAGCGATCTCAGGCGACCACCAAGGCACAGTACGCCGCCAAGGGGACCCAGAGGAACAGGGAATGGCAGATTCGGCAGCAGTAACGATGCCGGTGGTGACCGATTGAACCACCGCATCAATGTCACCACTAGAGAGAGACTCAATAGCGGCAGTGGAGGAAAACAAGTCCCAGTCAGCCTTATTCATAGCCCACCTGCAAGGGCGCAGAGAAGACTGACGCTGTGGCAGTGACAGAAAGATCGGAAAGTGGTCACTACCACACAGGTCGTCATGCACTCTCCATTGGACAGACGGTAAGAGGCTAGGGCTGCAGATCAAAAGGCCGATGGCGGAGTACATGCCATGCGCCACGCTAAAGTGTGTGAAGGAACCATCATTTAAAAGCGAAAGATCGAGCTGTGCTAATAAATGCTCAATGGTGGCACCTCGACCTGTCACCACTGACCCACCCCACAGAGGGTTATGGGCGTTGAAGTCGCCCAATAACAAGAAAGGTGTCGGCAATTGGGCTATCAGAGCAGCCAGCACATGCTGCGCAACAGCACCATCCGGTGGAAGGTAAAGACTGCAGACAGTAACAGCCTGTGGCATCCACACCCGAACAGTGAAAGCCTCTAAAGCTGTTTGTAGAGGTACAGACTCGCTGTGAAGAGAGTTAAGGACATATATGCAGACGCCACCAGACACCCTTTCATAAGCTGCCCGGTTCTTATAATAACCTCGATAGCCACGGAGGGCGGGGGTTCGCATTGCTGGAAACCAAGTTTCCTGAAGTGCAATGCAGAAGAAAGGGTGAAGGCTGATAAGTTGTTGGAGCTCAGCTAGATGTGGAAGAAACCGCTGCAGTTCCACTGGAGGATGGTATTGTCCATGTCAGAGAGAGGCGTGATGGGACTTGGAAGGCAGATTACGCCGCTGGGTCACCTGCTGCCTCCAATTGAGCACCGGTGCTAGCGCTATCCATGGCGTCTGAGGGACCGGCGAAATCGAGGTCCTCAGCGGACGCCAGAATCGCCACCTCGTCCTCAGACGCAGAGCTGGACGGTTGCGGTGGGGTGGCTGCCACCGTGAGTTCCTTGGGCTTAGAGCTCTTCTTCTTGGATTTCTCACGCTGCTCCTTGGGTTTAACTGGCTGGGAGGGCTTCACCAATTCAGTCTCCGGGACTGAGGAGGATCGTGAAGCCCTACAACCAGCGGATTGTGGGCACTTACGCAACTGTCGGTCGTCACCCTTCCTGCTGGTGGAAACCTGGGAAGGGAGGGACCCAAGGGACCCCTTGCGAGCGTGAGAAGCCGATGAAGTTGGACACTTCTCCAGCTTAGAAGTGGGGACGGACGTCCCCGATGGGTGGGAGGATGGTGCTCCTGAGGTAGGTGGTGCAGGAGCAACTGGTTGGGTAGAGCCCCCCCCCCCCCCCCCCCCCCCACGGGCAAGGGGGCAGGAGTAGTTGTACTGCTCATCGATCTGGCTGGAAGTCTCGAAACTGATGGGGCTAGCACAGTTGTTGTAGCAGCTGCGTAAGAAGACGTCATTCGCACAGGATGTAGTCGGTCATATTTCCTTTTGGCCTCAGTATAGGTCAGCCGGTCCAGGGTCTTATATTTCATGATTTTGCGCTCTTTCTGAAAGACTTTGCAGTCTGGCGAGCAAGGTGAATGATGCTCTCCGCAGTCGACACAGATGGGAGGCGGGGCACATGGAGTATTGGGATGTGATGGGCGTCCGCAATCTCGACATGTGAGGCTGGAAGTGCAGCGGGAAGACATATGGCCGAACTTCCAGCACTTAAAGCACTGCATCTGTGGAGGGATATAGGGCTTGACATCACAATGGTACACCATCACCTTGACCTTCTCCGGTAATGTATCACCCTCGAAGGCCAAGATGAAGGCACCGGTAGCAACCTGATTGTCCCTCAGACCCCGATGAACGCGCCGGACGAAATGAACACCTCTATGCTCTAAGTTGGCGCGCAGCTCGTCATCAGACTGCAAAAGGAGGTCCCTATGGAAAATAACACCCTGGACCATATTTAAACTCTTATGTGGTGTAATGGTAACGTTAACATCCCCCAACTTGTCACAAGCAAGTAACCTGCGTGACTGGGCGGAGGATGCCGTTTGTATCAGTACTGACCCAGAGCGCATTTTGGACAAGCCCTCCACCTCCCCAAACTTGTCCTCTAAATGCTCGACGAAGAACTGAGGCTTTGTGGATAGAAAAGACTCCCCATCAGCTCTCGTGCAAACTAAGAATCGAGGCGAATAACTGTTACCTCCATACTGAGACTTACGCTCCTCCCACGGCGTGGCCAGAGAGGGGATCGTTTTCGGATCGTACTTCTGAGCATTAAATTGAGCCCGAGAACCCTTAGAGACTGCTGGCGGCTGGCCGCCAGCGAGAGATGATGTACCACGCTTCATTGCGGGTCATCCGCCCTGATGCCACCTACTCTGACCAAGGGCCCTCCCCACGGGTGCCACCCAGCTGCAGCAATAGCCACCTAGCAGGACGGCCATTGCCGGGAGTCCTGATGCCCCAGGGAGACAGGCATCTACTCCTTGGCATACATGGGGAGTTAACGGCGCAGGCATCAGTAGAGCGATCCCTGTGTTGTCAGGGGGCTACAATCAACAGGGTACATGGCGGCCCCACCACAACGGACTGGCTACCGTGCTGGATGTTAGATGACATGTGGTCCATGGTCGCCGTCAGTGCAGAAAGTGGCACTGCACAGCGCAAGGTGGAAAGTGCTCGCAGGAACGTATCCATGTCCAAGAGATGGAGAGCGGGCAGGACTGCAATGCAACGACAAAGAAGCTGGTGAAAGGTCTGATCGCTAGATGGACACAATGCACCAAGTAAGGCGCCCTTCCCCAATCGGCTCGCTCTTCGGAAAAATTTTGAGAGATGGAGGTCAAACCCAACAGGGGACCATCACATACGGCCGAAAAGTTTGAGACTCCTTTTAGTCGCCTCTTACGACAGGCAGGAATACCGCGGGCCTATTCTTACCCCCGAACCCGCAGGGGGGGAATTTGATGTTATTAGTGTAGTGCTGGCACAGTGTGATCGAACTGTCTACACATCAGTGCTTGAAGTTGTCTGAGCATTGTGGAAATTCCAAAAGGAAGTGACATTCAGTGGAAAAGGCTTTTTAGACACTGTCAATGGCAAAGCTATTGAGGATACAAGGTACTTATGAATGGTGGTAAATTCGAATTTTTTTAATGATTTTATTAAATTCTATAGTCTTTCTTGATTATATTGATACATACATTATAGGGTTTCAAATGAAAAATGACCTATATACTCCAAATTTTAAAGTTATGGTTATGTACACTGCCACACCCCATTTATTTTTGTTACAGAAACCAGAATTATTTTGAAAAGAACTGTGAACTGTTTCTAGTGATTATATATATATGATACATTGAATATGTTGGTAACAGTGCACGTTTCTAGTGTCTGTAAATGATTATCTTTGCTAGTATTTATTTTGTTTCGCTAAAGCAGTTTGTTCATGTGTTACTCAATGTTTGTTGCCCAAGTGCTACATATATTTGTGGAAGCACATATCCTGTAGTGTGCAATAAATACGAACTATACCATGCTTCAAGAAATTCAATAAAAGGAAATTCCATGGTAACCAGTTCACAAACAAAGCAAGCCACACAGTTGAAGGTAATCTATGTATCAGTTCTTCAGGGAAGAAACTCCCAAATGGCATGTCTCCCGGTGATTCAAATTTTTGTGTTAACAACAACGCTAGTTGTAGTGGATTTGTTGTTGTTGATGTGGGAATTTTATCTTCTTTGATGAAGGAAGTGGCGAAATGTAAACAATGTGATGGTGTAGGCTGTCTGGAAATAACTGAACAACAAAGTAGCAGGAAGGGTTTAGCATCAAAACTGGTTGTTCTGTGTAGATCCTGCAATAAATCTGCCTCGAAGATGACTTCAAACATTGCGCATAATTCATATGATGTGAATTTGAAGTTAGTGTATGCAATGCGTGCAATAGGAAAAGGAAAAAGAGACTGCTCAAACGTTTTGTGGTTTGATGGACCTTCCTCCTCCTCCCAGTAGGTTCAGTAAGAACATAAAAATACTTTTAGGTGCCTTGACAGTTGTGTCTAAAGCATCTATGAAACATGCAGTAGAAGAAACTGTAAATATTAGTGGAACCAGGGACATTGCTGTTGCAGTTGATGGGACATGGCGATGTCGAGGACACTGTTCCTTGAATGGTGTTGTAAGTGTTACTTCTCTGGAGAATGAAAAAGTTGTTGATGTTGAGTTCTTATCTAAGTACTGCTACACCTGCCATGGCAACACTGGAAGGGCATATTGAACATCAGTTTTCTAAAAATGATGATTGTTACGGTGGAGGTATGGAGTGTGATGGGGATCTAAAAATATTTCAAGGGTTGGGGTCCATTTATAATGCTAGATATACGCAGTACCTAGGCGATGGGGACTCTAAAGCTTTCAATAAAATTAATGAGTTCAATGTTTATGGTGATGCTTTGGTAGCAAAACTGGAGTGTTATGGACATGTGCAAAAGAGGATGGCTGCTAGATTGAGGAAGCTACGAAGATAAATGAAAGTAAAGTTGCTATCTGATGGAAAATCTCTGTCTGGCCGAGGCAGATTGACAGAAACTGAAATAAACCTCCTTCAGAGTTATTATGGACTGGCCATTAGATGAACTGCACCTCAGAATGATGTTACAGCAATGAGAAAAGCTGTATGGGCCACTTACTTTCATAAGTTGTCCACAGATGACCACCCCGTTCACGGACTTTGCTCTAAAGAAGCAGATTCTTGGTGTGGTTACCAAAAAGCAAAAGAAGGTGGCCAAATATATCATAAGCATTCTGTTGTTGAGGATGCTATGATGAAATAAAACCAATTTTTAGAGACCTGAGTGATCCTGATCCCACTTAGTAAATGTCTTCATGGGGGCACTCCGAATACAAATGAAAGTTTCAACCATTGCATATGGGAAAGATTACACAAGAATGTTTTTGTAGGACTAAATACATTAAAAGTTGGTGTACTAGATGTAGTGATATGTTTCAATGATGGAGTGATAGGAAGGTTGGAAGTCCTGAGAAATTTAGGCATAGAATGTGGCTCTAATATGGAAGATCAATTGCTTGCATGTGACAGACAACAGGTGCATGAAGCTGAAAGATTGACTCTTCAAGTTACCAGTGAAGCAATAAGTGCTAAAAGGAATGCCAAGAGGAAGCTTGAAGATGAAGAAATGCTGCAGGATGAAGACTATGCTGCAGGAATGTTTGAGGCGCAGTTTAATTGGACTCACATCTTCATTTGCAATTTCCTGCAAGTTGTATTTTTCAGAATTCAGGTACAAATATTTCCTAAAGTTTATAAAGTATTGCTCTAATTTTTTGTGTAACTTGCAATAGTCCATACTCATGTAGTAGACCTAAGCTTTATTGCATAATCAACTAATTTATAGAAAAAATAACATTTTTATTAGGAAAAAAATTATAAAAATTAAAAAGTAAGATGTGATGTTTTTTATCCTTGTAATATAGATAATAGGTGGAATTAAATAGGTCTAGTGCCTCAGCCATCATGTCATGCATATCAGGTAAAAACGTATAACATTAGATTAAATGGTACCTCAATTTGAGGAAGCACTTTGGAAAAAAAATGCATCAATTTCTTTGTAATTTTTTTAATAAGCCTAAGCAGATTCAAAAATATTCAAAATACCTCTAATTTGTTTAGAAAGTGTGCTGCATTACCTGATATCAACAAAAAATCTGTAAAACATATACATTATAAAAAGTGCCTGGAAGAAATATGTGTTGATTTTTACATAACACTGAGCCGGAAAAGTACCCTGTATCCTTAAGCCTCTGAAGAAGAACAAAGCTGCAGAAAAAACATGAGTGGGAAAGGATGCAAAAGCACATGAACTTATTGCTGATGTAGATCACCTACTGTCGTATACGATCTCGTCTGGCATGTGGGCTAAACTGAGGACAATGTATGAGAAAGAGTCCACAGTGAGCATTCACCTACTTCAGCAAAAGTTTTCTCACTTCAATTTGGTGATGACTCGATGGTTACAGTTATGTCAAAAATAGAGGATATCAACATTAATTTGAAGCAAGTGGGTGAACCACTTTCAGAGAAAATGATAATAACCAAGGTGTTGATGTCCTTGTCAGAGAGATATAAACATTTCTGTTCAACATGGGAGTCCATCCGCTTTGAGAAGCAAACACTTAATGAGTTAACTTCAAGACTGCTCATTCAAGAAGAGAGAACCTATCAGCTCGATTAACAGAAGGTAGCTTTGGAAATGTGTAAGCAGGCAGCAAAAAATTACCTGTTACACTTGTGGTAAAGAGGGGCATTTTTCAAAGGACTGTAAAAATAAAATGAAGAGGGAAACGAGAAGCTACAATTACTGTAAGAAAAGAGGTCATTTGAAGTCAGACTGCTGAAGTCCATGGCAGGCAAAAAGTCTCAGGATGTAAATGCCTTTATGTGCATGAGTCAAGGAGCTGACCTAGAAGATTACTGGTTCATGGATACAGGGAGTAGTCAGCATATTTGCAATAAGTGTGAGTTGTTTAAGAAAATGGACAATGTGTGAAGCTCAATGAAAGTAACTGTGGATGTTGATAAACTCGCTGATGTGATTGGGCATGGTACTGTGGAACTGTACACCTGGAACAGCATTAAGTTTATCAGAACAATAGTCAGTGGAGTGCTTTTAATGCCTGAACCGCAATTCAACCTGTTTTCACTAGGAATTGTATTGTACAAAGGTATGTGTGTAGTGTCAAACAGGGAACAATATGAATTCTTGAACAGTAAAAGTGAAGTTCGTGCATTATTGCAACATGTAAATAACATGCATTGTATATTGTTTTCCTTAAACAGTACACAATCAGAACAATATCAATAGTTACTTTGAAGTGTGGAGATAAAATGCACTGCACGCTTGACAGTATGACACTAGTGACTTTTCATAAGTCAATATTGATAGCGTGTGTGAATTACTGAACTTTGGTACGGTAAATTTGTCTAAAAATGTTGAGAACTTGAGTGTTCAGCATAAAAGATTGTGCCATCACAGCATTATGCTTATGAGCGAGTTATTGTTGCATAAAGGGGTGGACTTCGTTAATGACTGTCACTTGCAAAGCGTGTTTGGCAGGTAAACAAATCACTTGTCCTTCCCCATCAGCTCACAAGCTAAAGCCTCTCTTGAATTGGTTCATGCCAACATCTGCGAACCTGTGGAAATATATTTACTTCTTGGAGGAGAGCGATTTTTTTTTGTTTTTTTGTTTTTTTTTTGTTTTTTTTGTTTTGTTTTGAGGATGACTATTCAGGTTATCACAAAATATTCTTTATAAAACAAAATGATCAGGTTAAAGATTTGATCAAGAACTTTATTGCAAAAGCTTAGAGAGAAACTGGCCTAAAAATTAAAGTTATAAGGAGTAATAATTGACAATAATTTATGAATACTGATTTAGGTCCATTTTTGAGTGAAAATGACATAACTCATCAAAGAAGAACTGAACACATCACAGCAAAATAAAAGAGCTGAAAGAGAAAGGTGCACTATGGCTGAAGCTTCTTGTTCAACAATTTCAGTAATACCCAAAAATTAATGGGCTGAAGCAGATAACATAGCAGCTTATGTAATAAATAAAAATGGTCCGAATCTTGTGAGAGGTAAAACTCCTTTTGAAGTCTTTCATGTAAGAGGATTACCATTACAAGATTCAAAAATATTTGTTGTTCATGTCTCTAACCTTGTACCCAAAGAAAAGATATTGAAACTAGACCACAAAAACAAAACAGGTTTATTTATGACGATTATGATGATGATGATGATGTGAAAGTGTAAAAAATATTTAATCTTCTACAAAGAAACTGAGGTGCACTGAGATGTAGTTTTCTTGTTGTCAACAAGCTCTGAAAGGAAGAAGGAAATTGGTGTCTCTGTAACAGACTCTGATACTATCTGTCGTGATGAAGATGTCATAGATAAAATTTCAGAATTGAGGGGTGCATAAAAAAGTAGAAACGGGGATTAAGGTTGTGGAAAAAAAGAGAAGTCAGCTTAGAGAAGAACAAGAAATCAGTGAAGAAAGAGAAAACAGAGGAGATTCTTTTGAGGATGCAGAGGAAAAAGTAGATGACGAGAATAAGAGGTCATACAAACTGAGACCCATGAGGAATATTCAGTGCCCAAACTACTTGGAGAATTATGAGTTGGGAGTGTTGACAACAGTGAATGATGACGACGACTCCCAGCACCTACACTGAATCAATGTCTTGTAGTGATGCTAAAAATTGTAAAGATGCCATACCAAGAGAACTGCAAGTCCTAGAAGAAAATGATACATGGGATTATATATGTAAGGCAAACAAATGTAATTTTATTGACGCACAGTGGGTTTTTAGGTGAAAAAGAGGTGAGAAAGTTATTTTTTATAAAGCTTGTTTTGTAATTTAAAGTTTCCAGCAAAGGAAAATAGGCCGAAGGCATGAACTGAAGTTTATGTTAGGGAGGGCATTGGTCTATGGTAATTCGTACAGCTGTGTTACCTATACTGATACAAAGGTGTAAAGGCTAGCACATCTACCTAGTAAGCAGGACACCCGGATTCAAGTCCCAGTCATGACACAAATTTTAAATCAATTCTTCAGCACCTATTATTATGGTAAATAAAGATTGACATATTCATAAATGTACAGTCCAGTACCAAATCTTACTTCAGCGAGACTTTTTCTGGTTTTCTGTAATGGGAATAACTTTCCCATCTATCAGCTGGATGTTTGCATTGCTTTTCTTTATGGGAAGATAACTGGAGATTTTTATGCTAAATTACCTATTGGATATTGCATTATAATGAATGATAAAGTTTGTAAATTTAGAAAGGACTCACTCAAAAATTGAAATGTTAAGTTCCACACAATAATAACTAGGTTAGCATTTGTAAGAGGTGATTTTGCGTACTGCTTGTATACAAAGACACAAAACAGGAACAAATCAAACTTACCTGTTTATATTGATAATTTGGTGATAACTTCAGTTTCTCTGGGTGGAAAGGACAATTTGACAAAGTGTGTATCTTGAGAAAGTATTAAAGGTTTTTGAAATGTTTAAATGTAATTCTGTTGCAATTCCCATGGGGGAATATTTTGGTCACATTAGGTTAAAAAGAGAAAAATCTGAAAATGAAGACATCGAGAAAAGACACAAAAAATTAAAATGGTCACTGATGCATGCCATATTAGGTTCCAGACCAGATATTTTTGTAGCAATAACTTTTCTAAGCAGGTAGAAATCAGGTGAAAGCCTGGATTTATGGAACGCTTTAAAACATGTATGCATTATATTGTTGGAACTCTTAAAACTGAGTCTGTTACATGCTAGGGATGAGAAGTGTGCCAAAACTATAACCGGTTATGTTGACTCTGATTAGGCTGCTGTCGGAGTAGAGAGAGAAAATCCACAGATGGTTATCTTTTTAAAGTTTGGGGTTTTCGACTTTCATGGGCAACCAAGAAACAACCCACAGTGTCTTTAGTCATCAACAGCTTCAGAATTTGTAGCCTCAAGTAGGGCAACTAGTGAAGCCTGTTGGCTCAGTAGCTTGTATTTTATTCTTTCTATAGCTGTTGTACTGTATGAAGATAATATGCCAGCAATAAGCATTTGCAAAAACTGACAGTTCCATCATAAACTTAAGCATACAGATGTCAAAATTTTATTTGTTAGGGAGAAAGTATCTGCTAAGAAAGTTGTGTTAAAGCACATTAGCACAAATGAGCAACCAGCTGATTTTCTAACAACGCGACTACATAAAACAAAATCTGAAAAGTTTAGAGTCTTGCTATGATGTATTTAAATCTTGTAATTTTGTTTTTGTAACATTGATAATTAACACTGAGGGAGTGTTTAGCGGTATTATGTCACATTGTTTTAAGGTGGCAACACAGCTTTTTTGGTTTATGCTAATTTCCATTTTTAAGCCCCTGCGGGTGTCACTATCATCTGCCAATGAGTTATGTGCTATTATATATTTAAATAAACTCTGTACAAACAGACAAAGCTTCATTTACTACCCCAATTACAGATTATATCAATGAAATAGAAACTTATGTAACAATAAAAGTATTGTGGGAGTTAAATTAGATCTTTCTATAGCTTTCGATACAGTTAGTCATGAATTCTTTTAGATAAGATGGAAGCAATAGGATAAAAAGGAATAGAAAGCTAGTGGTTTCAATCATACTTGTAAAATATTCTCACAGGTTGTGCAGCTCACATCAGCTCATACTAATAGATGCAAGGGAAGTCTATACAAGTGTTCCCAGAGGAGTGTGTTAGGCACCCATCTATTCCATATTTATACAAATGACATACGAAGCTCAGAAACTCCAGACAAGACCATGTTCTCTGCAGATGATACGAATGCAATAGTAAGTGATCTTAAGGTATCTCTCTCCACAACAACTGATCAAGTCCTTATATTTATGGTTGAATGAAAACAGGTTGACTGTTAATGTGACGAAAATAGATTGTATAGAATTTGGAAAGATGAATCGAAACCAAAATCTTCATTTGGTACTGGGTGGAAATGAGTTAGAAAGGGTATGATGCACAAAACTTTTAGGAATACGTGTTGACTAATACAAACTGGAAAGACTATGCAACTAAACTCTCCCAGTGACTCAGTTCTGCATGTGTTGCCCTGGATGCTTCAGATGCTGCTGGAATGGTTTAGTTAAGTTACTTACAGTCCCTTGCAGCTCACGGAATAGTTTTCTGGGACAAGATTAATAGCAGATTATGAAATTTACACATAGCTCTGCTAGGGTTCACTGCAAGCCCATATTTCAAAAGTTGTATTTGTGCTGATGAAAAGAGCTAGACCAGTAAGAAATATAAAAATGCCATCATCCCGAATTTATTTTATTGGTTACAAGTTTTGGCAGTATAATATGTCCTCCATTCTAGACAGTGGCTGAATTTTTCAATGATAAAATACGTGAATGACCTTTATGAAAAATAGCCAGTCTTTGCACCAGCTTACACAAGCACAATTTTAGCACACATCAACAATTAAAACACAACTTACTTGTGTTCTAGCTGTTGATGTGTGCTAAAGCTACAAGGTCTGAAACATCTCCATTGTGTGCAGCCGCCGAACTTGTTGCCCAAGACAATTTTTGGAAAATGTGTTTAAATGTACTTCACAAGATTGGTTGTCCTTACTGCCTGCAAACTAATGGTACACAATTTGTGTATTTTTGTGGTACTGAGTGTAGACTTTCTTTGATGATACTAAAACTGTCACTTTTAACCTTATGACACCAAAATAATTTCACATCAGAAATACAGCTCCTATGCCCAATCTTCTCCAAAAATGGTTACACAGTCAACCGTTTTCAGAAGGCTTTTCAACCAGCTACTTTGCTGCTAGTAGAGAAGTAGAGCAAGATGAAATAAAGACTGTGGCTTACCTACCACATGTGGGACCTATTTCTGCCAAGAACAGCAGGATTTTCAAGAAGCATAACATCAAGCGTTCTTTCCATATACCATGCCAAAATAAGAGGGCTACTTGGGAATCTGAAAGATGACCTTGATTTTCACAAACCAGGGTTTTATGATATTACATACCAAAGTGACATGTCATACAATGCTACAACCAGGACAATAGTCTTCAGATGCAAAGAACACGAGATGCACACCCAGTTGAGATAGGCAACTATGTCAGCCATTGCCGAGCACTATCTGTATCTTAATCATGACACAAACTATTAAAAAAATGATGGTTCTGGCACAGACTGGGAAATGTTATAAAGAGTTGAGAGAGACAAAGGTGGCGAAAAACTTAATGAATCAGGACACCAAGACCCTGCACTGGAGTTGCTAAAACAGCACTGCAACAGAACTCAAGAAAAAGATCATGGAATGTGGAAAGGGGAAAGAACCCCAGAATCACTGTACTGAGAACAGAATGCCAGACCACAATCAAGCAAATCTGGACAAAATAGGAGTGCTAGCTAATGGCCAGGTCCACTGGACCGAAAACGGATGTCTCAGGACAATTCTAGGGGGAATGAACCACAGACAAGACACCTAGTACCAACTACGGAAGGGGGAAAGCATTAGATATAAACTCTGGACCAGTTCCACTTGATGAGCAGTTTCAGTAGCACCTGATGAAGACAAAGCATCATGTTATCAAAACATTATGCATGGATGACACTGACATCCAGTAGAACACCTGACACCGCAAAATGTCAACAGAATGCTTGGAAAGCCTGAAGAATTACATCCTATAATTGACTTGAGTTCACCTAGACATGTTAGACGTGTCCCAATAACTTCATGGTCAGACTCATTAGATAAAATATTTTTGCCCAATCCAATGAACACTCCTCCACTTACGGTGCCTCATCTGTCTTTTCAATATACCATGCAGGCCTCATTTCAAGGGCTTTCTACTTTTGGTTTCAACCAGTTCTCAGTTCTGAAAATAATTTGCAGCAACAACTTTCCTGGAAGGCAATTCATGAACTTTTATTACAAATATTTCAACAATTTACTAATAAAATTTTGACAGTCAAAGTGTCTTTACTTTGTACTTAGTCTGATTTTGCTCTCTACATATTGACAGGTGAGCCCTACAGTTTTCCACCCCACAATGCAGGTCCAGAAATCTGCAGCCAAAACTGTGACAGAACCAAAGAGCCTTTTGGTTGAGACCCCTCTACTTGGTTCCAAACTAAAGTCCCCCCCGCCCCCCCCCTCCAAATTGATTCTGGGAATGAAGCTGCAAATTGTGAGCTCTGCTTGCACCTGATGTGTGAAATCAGCATTCTTCACAACTTCCACCAGCTGCCCCTACAGACTGAGGATGGCCTCAGAACCCAAGCTACAGACATCACTGGTGCTGACATGAGCCACCACTTGCAGACTGCACCCTACACGCCCGACAGCTGCTGGCAGGGTTACCTCCATATCCCTGCTGAGCCCCCAACCCCCCCACCCGACTTCCCTCTGTTGACGGACATACTGAGTTACTGAATGCACATTGGATTTCAATCTGCCCTGGATGCTATTTCCATAATGGGTTTAATAATGCACATAAATCTGAGCTCCCAATATCTAGCAAATCCCTCTCCCCTGTGTGTCTCCTTGTTCCCTGCTGAAGGACTGGCCACCTGTCCACTCACTGGGTGAATAAGCAAGGCCAGCCTCCACACTGACTCTTTGGCCCTCAGTGACGTAAAAGGGTTATGACTTGCCACTCACCCTGTCATGAGGACAGATCCTCTGCATTGGGCGCACTGCAAGGTGCCTCTGCAGCATGGTCCACCAGATTCTCTGCCACTATTACTCTCTGAGTAAGCAGTCTAAAGACAGCTCAACACGGAAAAAAGCATCTTCAGCTGCTCGCAGTGTGAACACAATCAATCCAACCTCATACTACTAAATTAAGAAGCATTGTCACTTATGACAATAGGTGTACCATGGCAATCAGAAGGAGACTTGCCCACCTTAAACAGGAATTCAGTAACAAGAAAAAGTTTCTGATAAGATGGCTCACAAGTTTTAAAAGTAGGTAATAATTCATCAAAACATGTGTCTGAAAAGTTTGTGTAAGAAATAAAAATGTAGACGTGGGGAAGGATGCTGAAAATAAGCTTGAGAGAGAAAATTTCTAACAAGGGGGTCCTCAAGGAAATAGATGAAACAAGAGAATTGATGACTACCATAGAAAAAAATGAAAGCAAAATGTTCATTGGCCACACTACAAGTCACAAAAAATACTTGTCCACAATATTTGGCGGATGAACAGAAGCGGAAAACTTCAGAAGAATCATCTGGATTCTATGATGAATAGGCTTAAATTCGAACAGTACAGCGACTTAAAACAGTCGGGTGAGGAGAGACTAATATGGCAGCATCAGCAAGGCCTAGCCTATGGGAGAAGATGGTGATAACAAAATCATTATCACAGTGAAAACATTCCTGCATGAATGGATAAACAAGTAGATTTCATTAGTGTTTCATTTTAAATAATCTACCTGTTTTAAAAATAGAGGGTTTACTTCCAGCTGTTATTCAATGCATATTCCAGTGACTTCAGAGTATCAAATTACAAGAGGGTTTTCGTGGGGTAAAAAGTTTTTTCCGAGTCATTGTTAGTTTTTGTTATCATAACATATCATTTAAACAGAGTATGGGTTAGGAAAATTTGACTTACGACTGTTATTGTTTGCACCAGCACAGTTGTCATTGTTGACAAGCATTTTCCTTGTAGCAGAATATCATCATCTTCCACACAAGACTCAAACAAATTCTGAAATAGATTGAAATTATTCCTTTTGTTGCAGCAATGCAGCTAACTGCTATTTGGTTAGAGTACTGGTCCTCCAGTTACTTGCCTTCAGTGTTGCAAAAATTAATTCTGCGTCAGTCACAGAGTTCAACAGAGACGTCTGTTCTTCTATAAACGTGCATATACTTAGTTTGGTAGTCATCACAACATATTTTTCCTCTAAGAGCACCTGAAAATTTGACTATTACAATAGGTGGAAGTGATTTTCATCTTTTACGTACGCTGGAAAAAAAACTTTTACCTTCAGTGCACAATCAAAAATGTCGTGGAGTTCAAGAGAATTCGAAAATACATCCTTCAAGCCAAGCAGTTTCAATTGGTGCTTATCTTTGGTGGTCAACATTATCAAAACGGAACATGAACTTAACTATTCGTAAGTGATTTTGCTTTTCATCACTTGCATCATTTAACGCATAACGTGTTATCCAAGTGACTTCTTTCGATTAACATTTCTCTATAATACGCACATTGTGCTTTACTTTGACAGCACAATACGCCTCTAACCTTCACACCAGTGTTTGTTTACTTATACTGCCTGTCAGATTACAAAACACAGCAAACCGCAAAGATATTTATCTAGATTGTTGGGCTAGATGCCTTCGACGGTAGATTCTCAGTTGAGAATGTAAAACATGGATTGTTGAAAATTAAGATGGCATAGTTTCCTTCCAGATCAAAAATTTCTTTAACTGTATCATAGAGGTTTTAATTAATAAATTTTACTATTTAAAAATTAGATCTGAATATAATATGGACACTAAAAATACTATGTGATTATCCTAAATGTTTTTCTACGTAGCCTAATTTATGTGTAAGGACTTCCTAATTAAATAATAACATTCTAGTTTAATCAGGTTACAAGCCAATAAAAGATTGGTTCAGTTCACAGTAATAATAACAATGTATTGTGAAATTTCTAAACTTCACGTGCCTGGAATTTACAGAACAAATATGTTATCTGTGGAGTTTTAAGCCACGTCCCTGCCTTTCGACCAATCGGAATAGCTCTTGCTATACAACGGGTCTGTAATAGCAGCGATCTTGTTCTTTCTCTTGCGTTGGAGGAGGAGGATGGCTACGAACAACTATTTTGGTTTTACGCACGGCGGGACGCAGTATGGGTGTGTATATATTTGTTTACGTTTTGCATGAGATATTTTTCTCTTATTATTGTTATTAACTTAAGCGATTGTTATCAGGCAGGGTTATTTTTGGTGAATCCTGTTCACCGGCTTATCCGATTATCGTGAATGGCGGCGAGGGGTGTCGGTTTCAAGCATGATGGGATAAATGTGTGATGGAAGCTAGTGTCAAATGTTCAGTTGTAATGCAAAGAAAAAGTAGTACGAACTTGCGGGTTAAGTACATTATTTCTTATCCTTTTTTAGGAAGTTTACGTTCGCTCGTGAATTGGCGGTCGTGAAGCGACGCCATCTTGGCCTTTGAATTTGTTTAGTTGAATTTTTGGTAACAAATTTGGGTTCTTAACATTGTCATTTCGGCGAATCGGCGCGAAGCTATGCTTATCTGCTAAAATGTTAATATACTCTTATTCCCACCTATCCTTTGAAGTGATTGTGTTGAATTCATGTACGGCCATTGTCTACGGAAAAAGGCAAGAAGGATGCATCACCTTTTATGTTTGATGTACAACTTAATCAGGAAGAGTTCGTTGAATAATTAGCCTATTTATGGGAAGTGGCTTGCACGTTGTGTGTTCTTAAGTGCTCCTCGAACGATATACCGTTATACTTGATGTCGCGTCCTAGAATGTTTCCTTTACGCGTATCGATTGACGATAGATATTGCCCGGGGAGAGTGCTTTCATCCTACTGGTTGAAATAAGTGATAGAGCAGAGCAGTTTAGGTGTACAGATTGTTCCAACCCACGTGGAACCTCTTAAATATCAGTAGATTTCAGTATAAATTGTCACGCCAACCAAAAGGTAGAACGTCGTTGATTGACAAAGATCAGCTGTACTATTTGTATTTGGATCATATCCAAAAATTACCAAAGTGTGGTAACAATTAAATCCATGTAACTGGTAATCTGAAATTAGTATTTACTTGTCAGTGCATTAATCCTGGTAGTAATGGAAATACATTGTTTGTATCCATTCTCGCGTATTGTATTAATGTGAAAGATGCCATTGTAGAGTAATAATATACCGGATATTTTATTAAAGCATAGTGAATAATAAAATTTAAAGGGTAGTTAATTTATGTCTTGGTTTAAAATCAGTTTATTCGCTGTTTCCACACTGTTTATCTGAATTCGTTACAATTTATAATTACTTTTAGTAGGAGCGTTACATATATTGCAACACCCATTTTACAGTCAACTATGATATAATAAGCTGATTAAAAGTTTGAGCTCTGTTTAGTTCAACCCAGAAATTAGCCACTGTACTGCAGTGACAAGCTTTCCCAATCGCCACTACTCGGGGCATAGACATACAGCATGTTCTCGGTAACATGGTGATTTTACAGGCACTGTCAGAAGTGGAGCACCATTTGTCTTGGAGTACTGCCAACATTAAGTAGTCTGTAGATGCAAAATATTAATGTATGTTTTGTTAAGGGTGGTGGTGCCTGCACTGTACAAAGCAGCTGAGAATTTCTTCCTGTCACCACTCATCAACCCTTAGCGGGCTTAATGTGGGGGCAAGACACGCCTCCTACCATTACTGAAAGTCATCTCGTGAATCGTCAACTTATCATGGTCAAGCCGTACATACATGTAACTTTTGTGCCAATTTGCTATGTCTTAGTTATGTCAAGGAAACTAGCTGTACACTGGTTCATAGCATCTAGTATCGGCTCAAAGCAACTCAGATTGCCCTCTATTAAACAGTTATCATATTGTTAATAGCCTCATTATTATGTAACTCTTCCACCAACTGTGACATTGCTTGTGCTCAAATCAGTACTAAATAAAGCATTACGTGTATTTCATACTTGTTTCATGATGGCCGGACTCCACTTTGTACCAAGAGGTGATTTGCGAATTTAATTTCAGTCACTTGTGTTATCGCATTATCACAGAAACGATTAACACTCGTGAATGCAGGTGGTGTGAATATTGCACAGTGTCTGTTCTATAACATATTCTGAAATGCCTAGTTTATTGGGCACAAGATGTGATAAACTTCATGTGTTCTTGCCAGTGTTGCTCTACAGTGCACACTGTCATTTTGTCATTAGATCACAGAAAGGCAAAAATGTAAAATTCTTGTGTTCTTTGTGTGTAGTGTCTGGAATAACCTGCGAATCGTGCAGTGATTGTAGTCTTTTGGAAGACTTTGTAGGTGGCTGCAGTCTTGTGACAAGATTTTTGATATCTTTAGTGCTTTTGCTCAGTGCAGCAGTGTCTTCAGGACATTATGCTTTCTGTGTCAGCAACAAGTAGCAGAGAGCATGCAGATAAGTTGGTGTATGTGTTTTGTTACACTCTTTTTAGATTAGATTAGATTAGATTTACTTTCATTCCAATTGATCCGTAGTGAGGAGGTCCTCCAGGATGTGGAACATGTCAGAAAAAACAACAATACATGACAAATATTTAAACTAAAACAAATAAGCTAATGTACCATTCCACAGGTCCCAAGTGGAATGATCGTCATTTTTTAATGAACACTAAGAGTCATTTTACAAATACTATTGCACTGAATTTAAAATAAAAAAGTTTTATATTTATTTATAAGGTAAGAAACATGTAATACAACTACTGTAATACTTATTTATAATGAACACATTACTGCACTGAAATGGTGCAGAAGTTAGATTATACTTACACACACACACACAAATTTTCAGTGAACACATTACTGCACTGAAATGGTGCAGAAGTTAGATTATACTTACACACACACACACACACACACACACACACACACACACACACACACACACACAAATTTTCAGTGAACACATTACTGCACTGAAATTGTGCAGAAGTTATGTTGTACTTATATACAAATCAGTTGGTTTTCCTCAGAAATTCATCAATGGAGTAGAAGGAGTTGGCCACTAATAAATCCTTTAGGCTTCTCTTAAACTGAATTTCATTGGTTGTTAAGCTTTTTATGGCTGCTGGCAAGTTATTGAAAATGTGTGTTCCTGAATAATGCACACCTTTTTGTACAAGACTAAGTGACTTTAAATCCTTGTGAAGATTATTCTTATTTCTAGTATTGATTCCATGAATTGAGCTGTTGGTTTGAAAAAGTGATATATTTTTAATGACAAATTTCATTAAGGAATAAATATATTGGGAAGCTGTAGTTAGTATCCCTAGTTCCCTAAACAGGCTTCTGCAGGATGTTCTTGAGTTCACACCACATATAATTCTTACTGCACGTTTTTGTGCCCGGAAAACTTTAGCTTGGCTTGATGAATTACCCCAGAAAATAATCCCATATGACATTATGGAATGAAAGTAAGCATAGTATGCCAGCTTTTTCATTTTTATATCCCCTATGTCTGACAAAATTCGCATTGCAAACAGAGATTTGTTAAGACGCTTCAGCAGTTCTGTGGTGTGCTCCTCCCAGTTGAATTTATTATCAAGCTGTAATCCCAAGAATTTAACACCGCCCACTTCTTCTATCTTCTTGTCATCATATGTTAGACATATACTCTTGGGACACCCCTTACAAGTTCTGAACTGCATGTAGTGTGTTTTTTCAAAGTTTAGTGACAAAGAATTGGCTAGGAACCAGTGATTAATGTCTACAAATATTTTATTGGCTGATCTTTCTAAGACTACACTTGATTTGCTATTTATTGCAATGTTTGTATCAGCAAACAAAACAAACTTGGCATCTGGTAATGTTACTGATGAAAGGTCATTGATATACACAAGAAAAAGTAAGGGCCCCAAAATGGAACCTTGTGGGACCCCACATGTAATTAGTTCCCAGTTGGATGATGCCTGATAGCTTGATACATGTCTCTTTCCTAATAACACCCTTTGTTTCCTGCCAGAGATATAAGATTTGAACCATTTTGCAGCATTTCCTGTTACACTATAATATTCTAGTTTACTTAAAAGGATATTGTGATTTACACAGTCAAATGCCTTTGACAGATCACAAAATATACCAGTTGCCTGCAATTTTTTGTCTAATGAATTAAGTACATTTTCACTGTAAGTGTAGATAGCCTTCTCAATATCAGAACCTTTTAGAAATCCAAACTGTGACTTTGACAGTATGTTATTTGAGATAAGATGATTATAAAGACGACTGTACATTACTTTTTCGAAAATTTTTGAGAATGCTGGCAACAGTGAAATTGGACGGAAATTTGATGCTATTTCTTTATCTCCCTTCTTAAACAGTGGCTTAACTTCAGCATATTTCAGCCATTCGGGAAATATTCCACTGATAAACGACTGGTTACACAGATAGCTTAATATGTTACTTAGCTCAGAATCACATTCTTTAATTAACTTTGTTGATATTTCATCATACCCACTAGATGTTTTTGATTTTAAAGATTTTATGGTGGACATTATTTCTGTTGGGGTAGTGAGGGTCAAATTCATATTATGGAAGTTACTTGAAATGTCTGGTCTAAGGTAATCCATAGCAGCATCTACCGAACCTGACAACCCCATCTTTTCAGTAACAGTTATAAAATGTTTGTTAAAAAGTTCTGCAACACTATACACATCTGTCACCAATGCATCATTTACTCTTAATGCTATTTGTTCCTCTTCATGTCTGGTTCTACCGGTCTCCTCCTTCACTATATCCCATATTGTCTTTATTTTGTTATCTGATATGACTATCTTTTCCTTGTAATATATTTGCTTTGACATCCGTATTACAGTCTTTAATATTTTGCAGTATTTCTTATAATGTGCTATAGCATCAACATTGGAAATGTTTCGGATTGACAGATACAGTTTTCTTTTTGTTTTACAAGATACCCCTATTCCTCGAGTAATCCATGGCTTCTTTGTATACTTTGCTCTAACCTTGGTAAGTTTTGGGGGAAAGCAGTGTTCAAATAAGGTAAGCACTTTATTAGCAAAAATGTTATATTTTTCATTCATGCCATGAGCACTGTAAACATCAGTCCAGTGAATGTCTCTGAGGAGTGTCCTAAAATAATCAATTTTTGGCTTACTGATTACCCTCTTGAGCTCAGATTTAACAGATTTTATATCCTGTTCAGTATTAACATTTAACAGAAGGAACTGCATGTCATGGTCTGAGAGGCCTTTGACTATTGGTTTTGTAATATAATTTTGTTCATTTGACTTTTCTATAAAGATATTATCAATGGCTGTTTGTGAGCAAGTGGTTATCCTAGTGGGGAACTTTACTGTGGGAATTAAGTTGAATGATAGTGTTACTAACTCAAATAGGTTCTTATTGGGAGAGTCTTTAAGGAAATCTACATTGAAATCACCAGCAACCACTATTTCTTTGTTTTTGGTTGTTAAATGGGCCAGTACAGCTTGTCTATGTTCTTAAATTTATGACAGTTCCTGATGAATGTGGCAACTCCTCCTTTCTCCATTTCTGATCTACAATAGTGAGATGCTAACCTAAACCCTGTAACACTTAAAAGTTCTATACCAGTGGTCACATGATGTTCAGAGAGGCAGATTATGTCAGCTGGGTTTGAAGACTCTAATTCATGTCCAGATGTACTCTGAAGTACCTGATATTCAGCTTTTCTATGTGGTTTTTGTGATATCGATTTTTTTTTTTTTTTGGAGGTCCAGTGCTGTATTCTCATGTTTGGTTCTTTATTATGGTATTGTCATTTGTCCCAGAAAATGAAAATTTGCACTTGAAATTGAATGAAATTGAAAGTAGACAATAGTGTGGAATGAAACACTTCGTTTCAAATAAACTGCCTCAGTGGAAAAATAGAAGAAAATTTCTGTACAAAACTGACAAATAGCTTCATTAAGACTTTGATGGTTGGTTGATAATAATGTGTAAATAATATAAAATTGGAAAATTTGAACTACTAACTTATTTTGGTCTTTCATGGTTATGAGAATGTATATTAATTCACTTGATGGTTCCTGGCCACAGAAATGTTTTGTTTTCATTTGACGTGGGAGCTGTAAACAGACCAACATCATCACGAAACGTGTACACGGGTCACATGGAGGACGACTCCCCCCCCACACTATAACTCTGCTTGCTCTGCGCATGCGAGAATCTGGCAGCTTGGGCGCGCCAGAAAAATGTTTCTGGGTAGCATCTGGCTACTTGCTGCTACTGCTTATATGGCAAACACCCACTTCAAGTAGCCAGAAACGGGTGAAGGCACTACTCACACACAAATTCAACCCTGTGCATGTACATGAGCCCACTGGCAACTGCTCAAATGAACATCTTCTTTCCATCTAGTAGATAAATGGGATCACGTAAGCAATGTTGTTCAAAGTACTTAGGCTTTCTTGCTAGAGCCACCATTGGTTCTATAAAAAAAGAGACTAATCCTAGGCCGCTGATACGTTGCACTTGAGGTTTGTTTCCAATTGGCTGTGTGACATCAAATGAGGAACGACATTCATGAGGTTCTAAGCGGCAGGTGTGAACCAATTCCAGCATGGTAATCGCTGCCCATCGTGATGTCAAAGCTCCCATGTTGCCAGCTTTGTTTGGTGTGAAAGTAAACAATGAGAATTGTGTATTGTTTATACAGTGTACTTGTTTTGGGCTGTGAAAAACTGAATTTGCCTAGTGACATTCCTTTGTTGAAGGTGTGCCGCTAGCCAGCGAGGCTTTGAAGTTACTACAGAGAACTTAGGAGTTTTACGAACAGGAGAAAGAATATACAAGTATTCATGGACGACCATCAGTTACTACCAATAACATAGTGTAACACACATCAAAAACCTTTGGAATTAGTGCTGGAACGATAGTAAGAAAGACAGTGTTAGTTCAAAAGTTTATAGATGGTGTGAGCTGTAATTATTATGACCCATGTCGATCAGATAATGTATTTTTAGTGACAAAAGTGAACTTGTCAGGGATGGGAAAGTCACTAAAAAGCGTGCTGAAAAGTACAGAGATCTGTTACAAAGTGCTAGACAAATGCAGAGTCCTGTGAGAAAAGGTGCATATTGTTATGGCTTGAAGCGTATTCCTGCACAAAGTTGTGGTCAAGGGCATCTGTGTTTGTGGTGATAACCATGAAGACTGTTCTGATGCTGATTCTGACTACAGTGAGCTGGATGGAATTGTGCCATTGTTGCCATAAAATAGTGTGTGAAAGACAACGAATATGGTTTGTTTCTTGTATCATTGTCATTATAAAACAGGGTGAGGAGCTACAATCTCAGTTGTTGTTTATTTGCTGTCATTGTGGTAGCTAGTCAAAAGCGAATTGTTATATATAGTGTTAGTGCGCGATGGCTTACATTTACAACAGGGTGTCTATGATCTGGGAAATCCGGGAAATACCCCGGAATTTATTTGAATTCCTTCTCGGTTAAATTTTTGTAATTTTAACTGGTAAGAACCAATACTCTAACAAAGGATATTACTGTATCCTACTACTGCAGAATAATACTGCAGCGAACGAGAGGAAAAACTTAAATTGCACAGGAAATGCGCCATATACGGCAACAAAACAGTGCTCGTACAAGCGTCTGCCAACAGCAAAATGTGTCAAAGGCTTTAGGAAGACTATGCAATGCTTCGTAACAACAAATTGCCTCCGATGAGCAACTGTTAAGATTAGATTTGTTTTAGCAGTTAAGAGTGGGATCATGCACAGTTGAATAGTATCTTCTTCCACTTGTGGCTACAGAAACGTGGCTGTGTAAGCAGCTGCAAAAGAGAGAGAGACAGAGAAGCTAGGCGCTACTGGGAAAAATTTTACTGTCATGGCCAAGTTGCCAGATTGTGCAGCAGCCCTGGATCTGGGGGGGGGGGGGGGGCAATTCGTATTCCTGAGGAGAAAACCATGTTTCATAAAGTGCCTAGCATCCAGCGCACATTGGTCTATCCACTATTCGTATGACTTTGAAACATGTCCTTTTCAGTTTTTGAACGTTGTTGAACACATTCTAAGTTGATTTGTGCATGCATGCATAGTGTACATGATGTCTCTGTCAGTGGAATCCTCGTCACATCTAGAAATAAACTTTCCTGCAGACAAAAGGGCCTATACGAGCTGAGCAGAGTATAGCCGAACGAAAGAAAGCCAACCACTGTCTAATTATGTGGTTGATTGGGTTTGCGAATCATGAGCGTTGTTATGATTACCAGCGAAATCCATTTCAGACTACCAGAGTGTGAATAAATGACTAACAGGAATAACAGGTAAGAAAGATTACGTGTTATCTTCTCGGTGTAGCCAAGAAAATTTTTGACCACATCGATATACTAGCAAGGGCCAGTTGTACAGTCTCCGGCCAGCAGCCGCTTTAAGGTCTATTCTGGAAGTAGCGCGGAAAACGCATTGTACGAACATGTAATAACGCCTAACCGGAGAATAATCGCGGGATAACTAAACTGGTGATTCTGGCAGAGTTAGTCAAGTTATCTGGCAGATAAGCTTTGACACTGGCAGGAATAGATACAGAATTAGTGATGACAACATTGTTTGTTAGAACGAGGAAGGAGAAGAAACGGTGAAATCACTTAATTTATGGAAGAATATGACGATTCCAAATTTATTTAAAAATTTTGCACTACTACTTATCGATCTCATGCTTGTGAAACTGGAGCGTATGAATGAAGTGTAAAAGTATTTCCTAACGGAAAGCTTTTTGCTTGTGGCTGGCCTAATAGACATTTGTTATTGGTACTTTGTGAATTATATTCTGCCGTGCTATAAAAATGACCATTTCTGCCAAAGCAATCTCGTTTATTTGGCGTGTGTTACAATTGCTGCAGTATTATAAAGGCCTATTTTATTTTATCTCACACAGTGACAAAATACAGGTAATCAGGTCGAGAAACCACGCCAGCCTTGGGTATATTTGTAATTACAGCTTTTTCAGTATTAGACAGTGACATTTCGATTTTTCATGTAGCACAATGTTTGACGAACTTTGATGAGGTAACAGATCCTTTCGCAGAAAGGAAAGCACGCCATGTAAAGCTGTAGCAAGATTAGAGAGAAAAAAATTCTAGGAGCTAAGGATTGAAGAAATTAGTACTGTCTTGCTAGTCTCTTCTCTTTACTGGTTTTATGTATCCTATACTGAATTTTATGTCACACAAAGCAGCAAGTTGTTAGCTAATAGGGATAAAAAAGTGCAAATTTTCTGAAGAGGGTTTTTTTTTTTTTTTTTTTTTTTTTTTTTTTTTTTTTTTTTTTTTTTTTTTTTTTATATATAGAAGGGGGGGGGGCCAGGATGTCACACCGGCCGACTGGAAGCAGGAGAGGCACCATAGGACATCTTAATTTCCACTGTCGTGAATATAGTTTGATGGCATCCAGTACAAAATGTACACGTTTCAATACCACAGACCGAAATACAGTGACGTGCGATAGAAGAATGCTGTATGAAGAGGTGTGGTGCTGCATTTTGGCACACTTAAGATCAAATAACATGTCTTACAATTCCTCGGACGCATATGTTTTATGTATCAGACTCTTCAGAAAGATTTGTGCTACAAAATGAACACTTTTAATAGGGAAGTGGGTAGTCTCCACGTGACCCGTGTTTACATTTAGTGATTTTGCCGTTTCCTCTTTGTCTACTGCACTCACGTCAAATGAAAACAAAATTGATTACTTTGGCCGGGAGCTATCGTGTGAATTAAAATACATTCACATAATTACAGAAGGCTAAAATACGTTATTAGTTTCAGATTTTATTTTATTTCCACCTTTCTGACAGTCAAGCATTAATTGCCATGCAGAACAATGAAGTTATTTTTATTGGTTTGCTGAAGAAATTTTCTTTTATTAATTTTTTTCGGCTGAGGCAGTTAATATATTTGAAACAAAGGGTTTAATTTCAAACTATTGGCTAGTTTCAACTGTTCAGTGCTTTTAAAGTGTACGTTTTCATGTTCTAGCACGTATGGCATTATGCCATAACAAAGAACCAGACAGGAGATAGCAAAGTACTGGTACCCGAGGAAATTTACATCCCGATACCACATTGAAAAGCTTAATATCAGTTCGATGCCTACTTCCCTGTAAATTGGGGACTCATTTAAAAGTCAGCTCTTTGATGCCGAGCCATGTAGAAGAATTTATAGCCCAGAAGATATTAATTTAAACCATTAACTTTTCCTGTTCGTGTGTTTGCGGTACTTAAGTGATGTTGCTATTGGCTGACTACACCACGTGTCCGAACCTCTGAATATCCGCTGTCATCAGCTGGCAAGATCGCGTGACGTGAGCTATGACAGGCTTACAAATTTATGCATCGCAATCTCGACTTCAATGCTTTGGAAAGTAACATGCGGTGTTTGGTGGAATTTGTAAAACGAAATTATGCAGCGTACATGTTACTGCACATCAAATGTCTTTCCAAAAGGTTGTCCCCCCCCCCCCCCCCCCCCCCCTTGAGTTT
The DNA here is from genome assembly GCF_023864345.2 of Schistocerca serialis cubense. Classification (NCBI taxonomy): domain Eukaryota; kingdom Metazoa; phylum Arthropoda; class Insecta; order Orthoptera; family Acrididae; genus Schistocerca; species Schistocerca serialis. The sequence goes on from NC_064644.1 coordinate 398,140,636, forward strand.
CATTTTCCAAAGCGCCGGGAAATTATACACCCATGTATAAAACCATAACCATTGAAAAGATTGATAAGTTATACAGTTCAGAGATAAAATATACTGTCAGTTAACAGGGAAAAACTTATGATTCCACCCGGGAGAAAGTGTATTTTTAACCGGGAAATCTGGGAATTTTTTTCCTTGTCCGCGTATACACCCTGTACAAGTTGAAACAGAAAACCAAATAGTTTGCTATGTGTATAGAGGCTGCTGTTCCAACATTGCTATTGTGGTATATAGCCAACCTAACTTCACGTAATGCAAATTGTCAAGTGCATTGTTTCACTGGTGCAGGTATACGGTATGCTTAATCTAGAAATTGTCCTATGAAAAGCCAGAGAGAGATGTATACAGTATTTTCATCAAACAGGTGTAAATAACAAACCATATCAGAAACGACCATTCAGTCTCCTCCAAGATACAGAAATGTTGCAACTTAAGATCTGTAAAGGACAAAGAAATTATTGATACACAATTTGGCCAGAATCCTAGGTTCGTTTCAGCAGTTACCAGATAGAGCTAGGCAACAGGCCGTACTGCGCATGCTCAGCTATGATGACCTAGGCAGCTCGTGCTTTGGCGTTTGCTCTGCTCATACACTTTTCGTCACATTTCTGTCTGGAATTCCGTGCGTGGTGGGGTGTCGCGTGACCATGTGCAGTGCTGCGGCATGTTGAGAGGACCTAGGGAATTGTATCTGGAGCAATTGTTTTATCATATCCTAGCCAGATAAGGAATGCAAATAAGGAAACAGTTCTTGGCATAATATTAATTTCAAAATTAGACTATACAGCTCAAAGTACCATAACATTTTGCTATGTGGTGACATTGATAGATTTTTTTGTTAATTGGTACTCAGCATTATTGTTATCTAGCTTTTCCAATCAAGTTTACATCTACACAGCTAGTAAGAAGGAATACAAGGTTTTAAGTGTTCCTTGTGTAGCTTACACCAGAATAAAGGACAGTAAATTCCATGACTATTTCAAAATGTGTAAAAAATTAACAAAGTTGTCTGTGAGGCAAAGTACAGCTGAAAATTTATATTCTACTCTAGGGATAAATATAAATTCATGTGGGGAGTTACAGTGATAAAGACACGGCATGCTGCCAGTCTACAGTTTAGCATAGAATAACATTCTATAAATTTGAGATTTAAACACAAATTAAGAAATAACTTCAGGCCTACAGGAAGTACTAGACAGGTGTCTTGTGATTGAAAAACACTGTGTTTCACGGAAGGCAGATTTGTAAAATTCTGCTGCAGCTGTCGGTATATTTGAAACTAAATATTTAGTCAAAACTACTGATCAAATTTGCCTGCTTAGTCATTTCAAGTCAATGTTTACGTATATTTGTACATATATAGCTTTTAAGAGATCTTACAGTGTCATAAATGTAACAGGGCGTCAGAGATACTCAAGCAGCATCAGAATTTCATAAACCATACTAAAATGCTTCATTCCGCTCTTAATTGTACATTTGTGTGTCCAGATGCACTCTGAAGTGCCTGATATTCAGCTTTTCAATGTGGTTTTCAGGATACTAGTTTTCTTGGAGGTCCAGTACTGGTTTCTCATGTTTGGTTCTTTATTATGGTATAATGTCATTCATCCCAGAAAATGAAAATTTGCACTAGAAATTGAACGAAGTTGAAAGTAGCTAATAGTGTGGAATGAAACCCTTTTGTTTCAAATAAACTGACTCACTCATTGAAAAAGATTAAACTCTTTTGTTTCAAATAAACTGACTCACTCAGTGAAAAAGATTAATAAAAGTGATTTTCTCACAAAACTGACAGAAATAGCTTCATTAAGGCATTAGTGGTAGAACTCTAATAACTTGGAAATAATATAAAATCAGAAAATTGAAACTGATAACTTATTTTAGTCTTCCATGATTTATGAGAATATATATTACTTCACTTGATGGCTTCTGGTCACAGAAATCTGTTTTGTTTTCATTTGACATGGGAGATGTAAACGGAGAGAGACCAGCAATATCACGAAATGCGTACGCGGTTCATGTGGAGGATGATCCCCCACTATAACTCGGCTTGGGTGTGCCAGAAATTTTTCTGGGTAGCATCTGGCTATTTGCTACTACTGCTCATACAGTAAACAGCCACGCTTCAAGTAACCAGAAGTGGGAGAACACACTGCTCATACCCGAATTCGGCTCTGCGCATGCGCACGAGCCTGCTGACAAGTGCTCAGGTGAACCTCCTCTGATGGTGTCAGCAGCTATTGCGTTGTACATCAATGTTGGAAATTCATTGGCTGTTGTAGACAGTGGGCCAGTGAGAATCGCCAAATGTAATTATTTGTTTGGTGGAACATGCAAGTAGTTTACATCTGTTTTCAGTATGGAGAGTGTCAGAATAATTTTTACTGATCCGGTTGTTACGACTTTTAAGGTTGGTACCAGATTATTTTGTTTTACTTGGTAACTGAAAACAAACTTTTATGTTCTGACAAGCTGACCTGTAGTGAAGCCCAAGGCCTAGGTCAGGCTAGAATGTGGTAGTTTGCATTTGATACGTCAAACCCAAAGAAATGTTTATATGAAAATAAGATAGCTCTACTAGATTGATGTGTAGTGTAACCCGAGTTGCAATAGCCTACTTGTCTTATTTCTGATTTTGCTGGAAATCTATAGGACATGCGTAAATTCTAATCTAATAGATTAAAATATCACATAACTTTATTAACATACCACAGGAAATTATGAAAGAGTACTGTGGTTGGCTACTCACAACTGAGTCAAGATTCCTTGTATTCAGTTCCCATCTCACAACATGCAGCTGTGAACACTGTAAGTGTGCTTTTATCCACAACGTCTGTCGCAGTTCATTAAAAAGAAATGTATTTGTGAGAGCCAAAGTTTCGTCACATATGGGTATTTTTAACTGTCCTTATTGTCTTTATATCATAAGCTATAATATAATGATAACAGCTAAAAACCACCCACATTGGAGGAAACTTCGGTTTTCAAAAATATAATTAATTAATTTTAAATGAACTGTGACACATTGTATGCACAGAAACCAGAGGACAGTTAAGAGTCGAGGGGCACAAAATGGAAGCAGTGGTTGAGAAGGGAGTGAGGCAGGGTTGTAGCCTATCCTCAATGTTATTCAATCTGTATATTGAGCAAGCAATAAAGGAAACAAAAGAAAAATTTGGATTATGAATTAGAATCCTGGGAGAAGAAATAAAAACTTTGAGGTTTGCTGATGGCCTAGCATTTTTGGCACAGGCAGCAAAGGACTTGCAAGAGCAGTTGAATAGAATGAACAGTATCTTGAAAGAAGGTCATAAGATGATCATCAACAAAAGCAAAAGGAGGATAATGGAATAATTGAATCAAATCAGGTGGGGCTAAGGGAATTAGAATTAGGAAATGAGGCACTTAAAGTAGTGAATGAGTTTTGTTGTTTGTGCAGCAAAATAACTGATGGTTGAAATAGGGAGGATATAAAATGCAGGCAGACAATGGCAAAAAAAGCATTTCTGAGAAATTTGTTAACTTCAAGTATAGATTTAAGTGTCAGGAAGTCCTTTCTGAAAGTATTTGTATGCAGTGTAGTCATGTATGGAAGCGAAACATGGACGATAAATAGTTTGGACAAGAGGAGAATAGAAGCATTAGGAATGTGGTGCTACAGAAGAATGTTGAAGATTAGATGGGTGGAACATGTACCTAATGGGGAGGTACTGAACAGAATTGGGGAGAAGAGAAATTTTTGGTACGGCCTGACAAAAAGAGGGGATCAGTTGGCAGGACGCATTCTGAGACATCAAGGGATCACCAATTAAGTACTGGAGGGAAGCGTGTGGGGTAGAAATCGTTGAGGGAGGCAGAGATGAATGCAGTAAGCAGATTCAGAGGGATGTAGGTTTATTGTTGCTTGGAGATAAAGCAGCTTGCACTGTCAACAGCAGCATCATAAATACACTAACACAGTAAATTATTCCTAATTTGTGTGCACTCCTCTGCATAATTTGATCATTGTTTCTATTATCAGAGCAACAGGTGCTGCAGCTTACCAGACTGGACAGACGGGATATGCTGTGACTCCAACTGCAGCAACAGCAGCGACATACACAGCACAGAGAGCTGGCACAGGGTATGAGACAGCGTATCAAACAGCTGCCACTCACACAACAGCTGGGACCTATGCAGGTGGGGAAATATTGTATTGTGTATTCATTTTGGAATATTGTATGTATTTCAGGCAAAGCTAAAGATCTCGTCCTTCACTGAGTAGTAGTGGCACTGCTTACTGTTGGCATGTAAACATTGTTTTATCTTGTTACATTAAGTATTTACTCAGTAGCACAGTAAACGGCCTTGTGTAATTATCAGTATACATTATGGCTGGTAGCCTGTGCTAAAGCAAATGTTTCCTCACTCTACACTATTTGCTCTGCCAGTGTTGCAGAACTAATTAAGGGTGTAGATACAACATACTTATATATTACACACATAATAAGAATTTTAATAATAAATGGAAATCAAATTATTTCTATTGTGCCTGCCCAAATTGTCAAGTTTTCACAGGAACTTTGAAGAGATTTGTTCCTCCCTCCCCTCCCTGCTATAAATCTTTTTGAGGCTTATTGTTTCATTTTGTCAAGATTATTGTTCTGAATTTCCAAATATTTGCAAAGCAGTTTTTATGTATGTGGTGGTTAACTTCTTGACTATTGCTCAGAACTGTAAATGAAATTTTAATTGCCAAATCATCACTAGCTCCTGCTAGGATCGCAAACAAAACATCAGAGAAATGTTGTATGTATTGTTTGAGAACTGTCATCACATTGTGGAGCTATCATGCTGTAATACCTAGTTTTAGTTTCCACTGTGGATTAATGTGCCATAGTTCGTGTGACATTAGATTCCTAAATCATTGTAACCCAACGATATGATTTGCATCTGCACTCATGAGGGCTACTACACTTTTTACATAAGACAGCAGTTAATCATTCAACTTTGTAATTTATGTATTTTCCTGAATACATTTCCAAAAGGGATCCATTTGTTTTATTGCAAGAGGTTCATGAAATGAATCTATGAAACTGCATGATTAGTTTTCAGAACATACTGAAATAACTTGCCTTGGCCATTTCTGATTCTGCAGCTCCCTGTTAAAAATAAATTTGTCAAACTTCTTGTGTTGGCAAGCAAAGACTGGTTTTCAGAGAAATTTTGTCGAACAATTTGGCCAACAAGTTCAACCATTTGCACATGCATTTGTGAAACAATAGTGAAAGTGCACAGAGGTAGGAAGAATATTTGCAGATAAAATTGGAGAAGTTCTGCTGTCTGAGATTTTTGATGGATTTGTGTTTCATAGATAAACTTTGCATGGAATATATTAGTCAGTTGGAACAGTCCTAACTCCATTGCACAGTTTAGATTTATTCTACCGCAAGCATAACTGACACATAGTAAGTTCACCGGTCCCTTAGTAAAACCCTAGATAAGCAGAATATTTCCAGTGATGTGTGAATTCTCTAATAACTTGATTGAGCAGTTAGGGGAGAGGTGGAATGCCCGAGTGAGAATTTACAGTGTCTTTGGATTGATTGTGGAGAGGCGTAAATACTAAAGCTGATTTCATGTCTATTTCTTTGCCTAGATATTTCCCTAGTTGATACAGTTAGATAATTCCCAGTTCACTTAAAAGAATATGATTCAAGATTTCTTTTGGGACAGTTCCCTTGATAAATTTTGTTTAATGTTTGTGTTGATGCTACATGAAAGCATACATCACAATGAAGAACAAATTATTTCTTGTCTCAATAATACTGAGACTTCTACAGTGAATAATTGACTGTGTGTTTATATTTTTTTGTTCCTCCTTGAAGTAACGGACAGTTTGCATGTGCTAATAAGGTGTCAGGTAAATTAACATCTTTCAACTGAAGATATAAGGAAGACTGCTTGTGGTATTACATATAATCTGTGCTTATCCCTAGTGTATCCGTGTTCCTATGTAGCACATTTGATATGTGCTGAAGTTGACTGTAAAAAAAATTTTAGATCTCCTAAGGTGTATCTCCCCACCACCACCACCACCACCACCACCACCACCACCACCACCACCACCACCCACCCACCCAAACTGGCTCTTTTTACGTTGTCAGCCAACTTTTAACTTTTATCCTAACACGTATCCACCAGTGGAACAAGCATCAACTTGGGGCCTACCAGAACACACGCAAAAGTTTTCATTGCTTATTTTTAGTAGAAATTGTACTTCACAGCTTAAAATTCCAGATATTTCTCCTTAAACATATCATACATGTCTTTAAAGTCAGTACCACCATTAGACAGTTGTTTGTTTACAGTGTTACATTTACACTTACATAATGATGATTTTGGCTTCAAACTGCCATTATCAAGTGTTTTAAGTGTTATAAATTGCCTAAGATGGCATACTGTTGTATTAAATTACACTATTAGACACATTGTCTAAGAGTCGATATTCTATATTCCTGGCAGAGCCTTTCATCTTGTCAAGATGGTGTATTCAGTAATGAAAAAAAGCAGTAGGCCCTGCCAGAATTATCAACTCTTAGACATTGTGTCTAATAGTGTATTTTAATATGACAGTATGCCATCTTAGGCAATTTGTAACGCTTAAAGCACTTGATTATGGCACTTTGAATCCAAAATCATGATTGTGTAAGTGTAAATGTAACACTGTAAATAAACAATCTAATGGCGGTACTGAATTTAAAGAAATGTATTATGACTGTGGCCCCGCATTATGAAAAAATTATTAAATGTCATACATGATTTAACATACAGTTATATCTAAAAACAAATATGCTGTAACTTACCAAACGAAAGCGTTGGTATGTTGATAGGAGACAATAAAAAAACACACACACATACACAAATTTCGAGCTTTCGCAACCCAAGGTTGCTTCATCAGGAAAGAGGGAAGGAGAGAGAAAGACGAAAGGATATGGGTTGTAGGGGAGAGGGTAAGGAGTCATTCCAATCCCGGGAGTGCAAAGACTTACCTTAGGGGGGAAAAAAGGACAGGTATACACTCGTGCACATACACACATCCATCCGCACATATACACACAGACAGACATGTGTAAATGCGAAGAGATTGGGCAAAGATGTCAGTTGAGGCGGATGTACAGAGGCAAAGATGTTGAATGACAGGTGAGATACGAGTGGCGGCAACTTGAAATTAGCGGAGGTTGAGGCCTGGTGGGTAACGGGAGGAGATAATATATTGAAGGGCAAGTTCCCATCTCCGGAGGTCTGATAGGTTGGTGTCAGTGGGAAGTATCCAGACAACCCGGACGGTGTAACACTTTGCCAAGATGTGCTGGCCGTGCACCAAGGCATGTTTAGCCACAGGGTAACCCTCATTACCAACAAACACTGTCTACCTGTGTCCGTTCATGTGAATGGACAGTTTGTTGCTGGTCATTCCCACATAGAAAGCTTCACAGTGTAGACATGTCAGTTGGTAAATCACGTGGGTGCTTTCACACATGGCTCTGTCTTTGATAGTGTACAACTTCCGGGTTACAGGACTGGAGTAGGTGGTGGTGGGAGGGTGCATGGAACAGGTCTTACATCGGGGACGGTTACAAGGGTAGGGAAGGTCGTTGGGGATTTCGGAGGTATGAACCAAGAGGTTACGAAGGTTAGGTGGATGGCAGAGAGATACTCTTGGTGGAGTGGGGAGGATTTCATGAAGGATGGATTCCATTTCAGGGCAGGATTTGAGGAAGTCGTATCCCTGCTGGAGAGCCACATTCAGAGTCTGATCCAGTCCCGGAAAGTATCCTGTCACAAATGGGGCACTTTTGAGGTTCTTCTGTGGGAGGTTCTGGGTTTGACAGGATGAGGAAGTGGCTCTGGCTGTTTGCTTCTGTACCAGGTCGGGAGGGTAGTTGCGGGATGTGAAAGATTTTTTTTTCAGGTTCTTGGTGTAATGGTTCAGGGGTTCAGGACTGGAACAGATTCGTTTGCCACGAAGACCTAAGCTGTAGGGAAGTGACAGTTTGATATGGAATGGGTGGCAGCTGTCAAAATGGAGGTACTCTTGCTTGTTGGTGGGTTTGATGTGGACGGATGTGTGTGATTTGTTCGTACCCTTTCGAACTAGTGTGATTCTTTAACAGGAATAGGTGAAATGTTGACTTTTATTGCTTCAGTGTGCCCTGGAATTGCACGTAAGGGCCTCCCTAAACCTCTTTTTATCTGTAGGAAGTTGTCCTTAATGCAGTAGATTACTTGATCTGTACTAACCCCATGTAAGATACAAAATGCTTTCTTCATTGTTGCTTTCTATTTCTGGTTCTTGTAGTAGTAATGAGAATTACAGGATTTTTCTTGATTATGCCTTCTTTTGCATGGCAGCAGGGCTGATAGGTTAAATGAGCTTGTTCATTCTTTGTAGAATTTTAATCCTATGAATTTCATCTTTCGTGTCGTTCAGCTTGGCAGTACAATCCGTCTGCACAAGGACAAATAATTACATTGTGTATTGGGTGGTTATCTTCACCATTTCCAACATTATGTCCAAAAAGCTTGGAGTAAGTTATTTACAGTTAGACCATTTATCTTTAGTTAGTAAGTAAGAGATTAAGTAGAAAGATTACTTGCAACGAACATTACAACTTTGTGGATGTAATTCTTTGTTACTACTGCCTACATATATAGTTCATTTTTATTATGTTACAACACTTACATACATGTGTGTTCCTAATTCCCTTTTTCTTTTTGATACTAACATTGCTATATTATGAAGAATATATGCTTGCACAGGCTTTAAACAACTGGAAAAGCATTATGCAAAAACAAAGGCTTCATGTGATATGTGAAATTCTTGTTACCAATGATGTCGATAACACAACTAGTAGTGAAACACAGTTACGCAGTTCGAAAACCAAAGGAAATATTCACAATCCTCACATGGTCACTATATAGGAGTTTTCTACACATAGTGACATATCTACCCTTCAATTTTCATTTTGTCAAAGAAGATGGAATTGTCAAAGTGTCTAACGGAATTTTAAAATTGATTCAGTTGCAGTTAATCGCAGTTTCCAGTAAAAACATGCATTTTTCAGTTATCTGTGAGTGTATCTCTGCAGACGCCATTCTGTGTTCTCAGATACTCGGGAGCTCGCTGTAAATCGTGGAAATGTCTGTCAATTTTGTAGAGTAATTCTTGTTCATACAGATAAATTAAAGTAAGATTGCGGCCAGCAGTCATCGGTTTCAATATATGTGAGTTTCTTAAACTGTACATACATTATTTTGTCTCATCCCTGTCCAGCATGTACCACTTTGTGGTGGGTAAGGGCTCTTTCTTGAGTTTATTATTGTTATTCTCTTATTTCATGTTTTAAATGAAATCTTAACAAATTTGTTGCATGTTACAGCTGTTGGGGCTGGTACTCCAGCAACTGCCACTACATATGATTATGGATATGGACGAACAGCACAGACAGCATATGACAGCACTAAGACATACTATCAGCAACCTGCTGCAGCTGCCGCAGCAGCAGCTGCCACCTATTCTACTACGGATACACACTATCAGGGTAAGAACAATAAACATTTTGACTTAGATTGCCTTGTCTTCGTTGAGCTTATCTTATTGTGGATGTGTACTGCCTCTTTTATTTTGTCTTTCAAAGATGATAAACATTGAATGGAACTGTTACCAATGTAATAAGTTTATGGAGCAGAAATATGAACAGTAGCAGACTGATAATGATTAGCAGCTGTTGTGTAAAATTATTTTGACAAGTTTCTGTCATCAAGAATTTTTCAGAAAACTAATGGGAAAATGAAAAGACTGTTGGGGTCAAAAAAAGTGCTTGATGTAATTGATGATATTCGACTGAATAAGAACAAGGTGAAGTAGTTTGTGGAAAACAGAATTGTAGTGGCAGCTATGAGACGTAGAAGGCAGTGAATTTGACAAAATTGTGGTGTGGGGGGGGGGGGGGTTATTTTATGCTCCCAAGACTACTTACTGGATATTAATGTTGCTGTACAGCTACTTTGAATTGATCTTACCATTTTAGATACTACAACAAAAAGTGTTGAATAAGGAGTGACAGAATCACTTAATTCAGTAGTTAGAGTAATACTTATGTTTGATGTATTGAGGATGTAAATATAGGTGGTTAAAGTGTACAAGCACACTTCCACCAATGCACTTTTAAGTGCCATATATCATTTGGGTCATAATCTTTCTTTTCTGTATCTGCTACTACGGGAAAACTAGCTAATCTGCTCCACACTAACAAATAGGCATAACTCCTTGTAAGAGGTCGGATTCTGATTGATTGGTACCATATAAATCGCGCACCCCATTTATAGCAAGTGATAAAAGCAAAGCAGTAATACAGCTGGAAAAGCTATCCATTACTATCAGATGTAGTCCATCCAGTGATAAAATTGAGATTGAACAGTATTTTCCAAAATTGGATTTGGTCCTCTTGCTGTTAAATGTCTAAGGGTCATTGTTATAAATTTTGAGGTGTGACAATTTACTGAATTAAATTGAATGTTTAGTTCATCTTTATGTTAAAAATTACAAACTTTCAAAATTTTGGATAAGTTTGGAAATGTAAAAGTGCAAGAACAGGTGAGAATGAATAACTGATCATCTGTACCTTAATTGAGGTACCTTCCTAACTGTGTATTGGTGAGGTCCCAAAAATGTATTGTTGCATTCTGATTAATTGGAGTCATTGATTTCATCAGTTGTTTAAACCTGGTCCAAAACCTTTCTGATAATGTGTGTTTAAATAGAGCTGATTCCAATTTTTGCAGCATCGAAGCCAGCTTTCAGCACGAGCACCTACACAGCAACAACAAGGCAGGTGACTCAAACAACACCTAAGGCAGCATCCTACAGTACTGCTTATACCACACAAGGCACCCAGGGTGCTAGTTACACTTCAGGTTACACAGCAGCTGCTGCACAGACAACAAACACCACAAAGGGTAAGAACTGTCTCGATGGAACTAATACTTCTGTTATACTTAGTGTATTCACCAGGCATCAGAGTTATGTGGTGTAGACTTTGATTCATCGACTGCATAATGTTTTCAGTCTTGAGTTCTCATTACTGTGAGCCCACATTTTTAAGTTTATTTAATATTAAAAGTGTTGCTAGTTGACTACTTTAGAACCTTATTAGCTATAATGACACACATTAAGTTTGTGAGTAGCATTGATAACATTCAGATGTTGTTCACTTTGGATGATAAAGTAGATATATATATGTAAACGTATTTTTGGTATAACTTTCAGCAACTGGCAACACAACATACTCTGGTTATGATGCTGCCCTGTACAGTGCTGCTACTATGTATGTAGCTCAGCAAGCACAAACAGGTTCGGCAGCTGCAGGCACTGCAACAGGTGCCACAGCAGCAGTAGCCACAAATACAGGTGTTGCAAAACCTGCAGGCACCTGGCAGGGTTATAAGAAGCCAGTGCCTGGAGGTGTCAAGACAATGAAGCTCAAGCAGCCACCAAAGCCCCAGCAGCTGCATTATTGTGATGTCTGTAAGATCAGCTGTGCTGGTCCACAGGTGAGTTGCAGAAGGGGTTGCTCCTTTTGTCACTACATTCAGTTAAAACTAAACGTATTTGAGTAAACACTGCCTTACCTTATTTATTCATTTTTTCTTTTTATTGTAAATACGTTTGTATAAGTTTGGGGTTTAATAAAATTTGCCAGTGGCTTTGGTGGCTGAAATGAAAAATGTAATATAACATTAGTTCATTGAAATACTAATATACTTGTAATTTTCATTGAACTAATTTAAAGTTTAATTTGTAAGGTAATGGTATAACTAAATCTGAAATGTACTAAAAACAATCTTGATCATGTTGAGCACCACAGTTCACACTGATATTAACAAAAACCACCTCAGCTGTATTTTACACATACATTGTCTTCAGGCCAGTTTCTTTGTTGAACAGCCTCAGGTTGCAGAGTTTTGCTGAAGCAGGGGTAGTAAACCCTTTTTATCTACTGCCCACTTTTGTATCTCTGTTATTAGAATTTTCAAACCATTCACTGGTTCCATGGTAATGGTGATTTGACCAGGTTAACTACCTCTGTACTAAAGCAATGACACAGATGGCCTGGTTGTCATATGAAATGATCTAGACAGAATGCAAAAACACCGATCATAAACATTCCACCAGGTGGTCAGCAGAATGTTTATGATCACTGTTTTTGAATTTACTCTTACATTCCATACAACAATCTGTCATGACTTAGCTTAGCACAACTTGCAACCAGAAGATCTTAAATGAAACTACTCATAACACAACAAAGTGTAATAATACAGCTGTGGTGGCATTTGTTAATCATTAACATAATAAAAACATTGAGCTAAAGGTGTATGTGGAAAAATGTCTTGCTGCTGTGTTCTTTAAACCGCCATGAAATCACTTCAGCAATTAACTTTCTCGTATATGCTTTTTTTCCTTCTAGTGAAGTAACTGTGTCAAGTTTCAGAAAATTATTTGGTCACATCACAATGATTTTAGTGACAGTTGAAATGCAATTTTGTTATTTCATTTAGTTGCAGAAATAAGTTTTAAAATGAATGTAGAAAATTGCCTGCTGTAATTTGTACAAAGAAGCATTTATATTTGTCTTTTTTTGGCTGCGTGTTTTGCTCTCCTCCAAATGTTGGTTGAAGTACCTCATTCCTGTTGTTTGGCAGCTCAGCATAATTTCTTCATGCTATTCAATCTGCCTCCACATACATTCATCTAGGTCCACCCCTGTTATTTCTTTTTATAGTAAGCAACATTGCCTTGTGCAAACATTTTGATCTTTCTGGTGTTTTAATTTTATCTATTCCATTGCAGGGGTAAGAAAATGTCTTCCACTGCTTAAATGGTCTCTTCACAAAAGTTGGAAACTTTGTAATGCAGCACATACACTGCTGTACAGAATTATACTTACATGTTAATGTGCATATTCATCATTCTGTTAGCACATTTGTGTTTCATTGTGTATAGTTCGCAAATTTCATTTACTGCATTTATAGTTTATTTGGCCTGGTATCCATATAACCTCTGTTGAAATTTTTTCAGTAATTGATGATTTGTTTCTCCAAAGAATGTACAAAACTCTTGTAATTAACTCATTTCTTCCCTGTTTGATGTACATGCAATGCAGTTTCAGTAATTTTTTCCATTAAGTGTTGTGAAATACCCAGTGATACCCACCCGATCATTTCTGAATATATTATCTTCTGCTGGATAAGAATATATTAGCGATTACATTTTTAAATACATCTGGCAGCAGCTGCTCTGACTACGAAATTGTTAGAAAATGCAGTGTGTGATACAGGGAGCCTATCTTTAACCAGCCACAAATAATAATTTTATGGGTGGTTTCATTCAAGAATTAGTTTACTAACACACAGTCCTATTGTCTGCTTTTTTTACAATTGCCTCCGTTCTATATCAGAATATATAGGATGTCCCCAAAATGTTGGGACAAACGTTTAGGTGTTTTGGATGTTTCATGGAACAAACTGAGGGTAGGAACTTTTCTGGAAATGTCCTCCAATGACACTACAGGGCATTGAAGTTACAGGCTCCAGTGTCTGCCACTAGGCCACCCCCTTTGGCAGTAAATGTGAGTTTTTCTTGGATAATGATAGAAGCTGAAGAAATGAATTAATATTTGTCCTGGGGCCGGGACCTGAACCTGGGCCTCTTTCTTACTAGATGATGTGCTGGCCATTTTGCCATTGTAGGAGTATAGCTGACTCAGCTGCATGGACTACTATAGCCCAGTGCCCTCCTTAACACAAACTTCAGTTCACACCTTCAGCCCAAGAAGAGGAAAATGGACTGAAAGTGTGAATTGAAGTGTGTGTTCAGGAGGGCACTGGACAAGGGTTGTCCATGCAGTTGTGCTAGCTTTACCACTACAGTGGCCTAATGGCTAGCACATCTGCCTAATAAATAATAAGCAGGCGACCTGCCTTAAAAGTCCTGGTCATGGCACAAATTTTGTTTCTTCACCTTCTATCATCAGTGAAGATAAATTTCTGATCCTCCTGTCTCAAGCAAAATTCAATGCCATCAGATGTGACTTACATGCTGACAGACGACAAGCAGAATGTTTCACTGTTTGTTATTCAGTTGAACAACTGATTACCACGATTACCAATGGAGAAGATAAAAAGCTAGCTAGTGCATAGAAAGGACTTGTCCAATGAATGCGATGTTCCATTGCCTTCGTGGATTATGGTTTCAGGCAGTGATATCATTTTGCAGTTTTTGTACTGGAACCCTCTAAAACCCGTAAGTTTTTCAATATATAGGACAAAAGTACCTTAAATTGTAATCCACCAAGCCAAGGAAGCATCCCATTCATAGGAGACACAAGGCCTGTCCATGCAGCAGCTGGCTCCGTAGTCTCTACTGGTGATCATGGCAATAAATTGGAATAACTTGATAATAAAAAACATTGCCAGATGTTCCACCTATGGTCTGTCGGCATAGTCACATTTGCTGCCAAAGGGGTGGTATGGCCACAGGTGCTGCACCTATAACTTCAACACTCTGTAATGTCGTTCAGGGACGTTTTTGGACATGCTCTATGGTCCATCACTTTTGGCACATCATCTGCAAAATAGAATAAAATATTGTGGTGCCGGACGTGGGTTGAACCGTCGACTCGCATTTGGGAGGACAACGGTTCAATCCCGCGGCCGGCCATCCTGATTTAGGTTTTCTGTGATTTCCCTAAATTACTGCAGGCAAATGCCGGGATGGTTCCTTTGAAAGGGCACGGCCGACTTCCTTCCTGTCGTTCCCTAATCCGATGAGACTGATGACCTCGATGTCTGGTCTTCTTCCCCAAAGAACCCAACCCCTATTGTGGTGCCAAATTTTGGTTATTTTGAAGGCATTATCTCAACTGTGCATTCAGTTTTTTTAGCCTGCTATATCTAGAGTATTCTTTGAGCCTAAGAAGCTGGTTTCAAACCCGTGCCTACTTATGGGTGAAATGTCTTACAAAAAGTTTAATGAATTACTGAAATTTATTTTACAACATTAAGACACTGACGGCATATTTTTACACCATTGTGGAAGGGATTTATTTAAAACTCAGTTCCTCTCCAGTTTTATTCTTTTAATTAGCTCACTCTTGCAAAGTTTTGTGACTGGACCTAATTGTCATAAACGTTCATATTTTTATCGTGCTAAAAGCTTAAGCCAGTGGTAGTAAATAAAGCTTAGATCAAAACTTAGCTTGACAGAAGAGACCTAGATTTTTATTATTATTATTATTTTTATTTTTTATTTTTATTTTTTTTCATACCGCAATGCTTTGCCGATGACAATTTCAGTTTGTGCAAAATTCATTTGAGAAAAACATTTAAGTGTTTACAGCCAGTTGACATTTCTCATATTGAGAAGATGAAAGTGTTGACTAGTAAAGTTTGGCCAGAATCTTTGCCTCATATATATAGACAAGGATTTGATCATAAGCAACAAATGTCTCATAATGAACAAGAATCAATATACAGAAGCAGTTGATACTTGCTACACAGTGAACACTTAAATAGCATCTCTTGGCTGGCTTTTGGAACTAGGTATGGATTAGCAAAAGGGATTCAATGCAATGGATTGCGTAAGATGGAAAGTTCAGAAAGCCCAAGATTCTATCATCAATGTTGCAGCAGCAGCAGCACTGATTGGGAACACCTTGTGAAGCAATACCAGAAATGAGAGGATATGGACATTTTAAAATGCAGAACACAAAGCAGTTGTTTGGGCAAGACTGTTACTAAAGAGCTAGCTCAGGCCCGATCTCCAGCAGTATTAAATGCAACCACAGTTCAAAACACCCACCACTTAAAACAGCCACATTAAGTTTCCACATTACACAAGCTTTTGAAAGATGCAAGGTCTCCAGTCTTAGTGCTGTGTTGCATTATGCGGTGTGTGTGTCACGCATACAGTTCAATTGCGCGCACTTTAAACATGGCATCAGAGCATTGAGTACACCGGTGCGTCGTTGTGTTCGTGCATTGTTTTACTTTGCAAACATGCTCTTATGCGCATTATCTTCCCAAGTTGGGACTCACTGGATGATGTGCATTATCAGTAACTGAAAATTGGGGTCATTGTTGGTATTTGTATGTAGAAAATAAAGCTGTTTCAGTCAGTCTATAATGAAACAGTTCATCTGAATAAAATTTGCTGTGAAATGTTGTAATATTATCACCAGTGTGGTGGGGGGGGGGGGGGCAGTGTTGTACATACTTGTTCAGTATTTCAGATATACTATCTAACTTGTCAAGAGGGATGCACTGAGTTTAAAAAGACTTCTCATTAAAGTGGAGGAATCTGATAGGCAGCGAATTCTCCAAGTTCATCACAATCATTTGATTTTGTGTGATTTGCTGATGAAAACAGCATTGATTCCCCAAAAAGAAGTAGGGGCTGATGAGTCGTCTGGTTTTTCAGGATGTTCTAAGCTAGGCCTGGCCAACATTTGCACTCACACTCTGTGAGCTTCCTGCACAGTGCATTTTTGCGAGCAGGTGTGTGAGGTGGCTATACACAAAGTGCTGCATGTGTGGGGATAATTAGAAAGTCGTGTTTGCAACACAGTGCAACTACTTCCAAGAGGTGGTAACTGCAGCACGTGTTGATAAACAGAATATTTTGATATTAGAATATGTAATACATCTAGTCCTATGGCTCGTGATAGTCAGGCATGGAGTTAGGTCTATTAAAATCTGTGAAACATGAATGTTGGTGTAGCTTCATAAATTTCATAACACAAGGGGAAAAGGATTTGCACATATGCAGCATACCAAATAAAATAACTTGGTGGCTTGTCTGTGTAGTCAAGGATATTGCTCTTGGGGCAGTATTTATAGAAGTTTTGTAATAACTTCCTGGGTTGAACAAGCAGGCTGTTGTGCTGTGTATGTCTATCAGATCAAGTTTTAAGTAATGAGATAAATTAGCAACAGAAAGAGAGAATGAGCTGACAAAGAGAAAATGACATCCTGAATTTTTTTGCAATGTCTTGGAATGTCTTTGAGAACTCATGAAGTACAGGAAAAATTCAGTCATTAACAAGAAGCTATTTCCATAGGACTTTTGTTTGATAGGGTCAGTTTGTCTACAATATCTGTTACTGAATGATTCTCCTCTTGCATTTTAATAATGAATTCAAATAATTGGTTACATCAGCAACAAGATTTTGTCACCAATCTATCTACCAGTGACCCAGTTCTTCCATAATGGCCTCATTCAGTTTGGCCAACATTCACTGTTAGTCAAAAGACAAGTGCATCATACTGTCTTCCTGGCTGAGTTGTAATAATAATCCAATGAGAGTTTTTCCAGCTTTTAATAGTGCGATAGATTAAGTGCTTTGCATGGCCTTTTAAATTATACGAAAAATAGGTAATTACCATTTGGCATGGAACGATGTGGGGCACCATAGTATTCCTAATACGCAATGAAAATCTTATTTATCGCAAGCAGTTTTGTAAGCAAACTAGGTGAATACTCCAGTGGTGTCCGGCTACACCCTGTATTTTCCTCCTCCTCCTCACCCCTGTCTCTCTCCCATCTGCATTCAGAGCACTTGGAAGGGGGGTAGCAAGAGTGCTTGTGGAGTGCTGTTTGGCCAGGCCTGTTCTAAGCAGACCTTCTTACAGGTGATTGAGAGGTAGTGACATTCCATTCTGTTCCGTCTCTAGCTGCCGTTTTCACTGTTGCAACAGTTGACTACTGGGGCTGTTGTGGAAAAATTGAGATGGGGAGACATCTACTGATGCTAATTTTCTAAGTCATGCTATCTTAATCAGTGCCTGCACCTGAATCTGATACGTCACTTTCTGATAAAATACTTGAATGCTCCAGAATAAGCATAATTAAAGTTTGAAAATGCTAGTTGCCAGCAAAAAACAGCAACAGTCAAAAAACAACTAATAAGTTATGCAGCATATGCCAGTGTTGCAATCTTCTCAACAATGTATATATCATTTGGTGCAGTGATTGCTGATCAAAGCAAAATGCAATACAATGACCTTTGTAATTGTAAGAACAGCTGTTATTATTATTCTAAAAAGGAGGTAAACAAGTATATTTCATAAAATTATGAAAAAGATCAATTAAATTGCAGTATACTATTGCCAGCAGTAGAATAAATGCGAAAAAAGCACAGAACGATGGAAAGATGCTAAAAACTGAATTAATCATTTGTGGAAATGTGTCATATTATACCTTTCAATGTTTTAAGTTGATTAGGAATATTTTGTGATGCACCAAAAGTAGTTTGTTTTGCAACCTGCATAAGTTATCTATTATGATTTACATATTTTTATGAAGTATTCACATTGAACAAGATGTCTCAATATCTGCAGTTTCTAATGCATTGGTATTCTCCACAGAATGACTTAATGGGAGACCATACTGTCCCAGTTGGGTTGTATCATAACAATTGGCTGCTGTATATTTACAATGTATATTTTTCTTCCTGTTTTTATTTTGTTTGAAATTAAATGATTGTGGTTTGTGTTTATGCATGAACATAATTGTTATAGTGTCTTTCAGTAAAAAAATCTGTGACCTACAAATGTAGAAGGGAAACTAAATTTTCAGACATACCGTGAACATTTAGATGGGCAGAAACACAAGAAGAAAGAATCTGCGCTTACAGCTGGTTCAGCCCCTGTAGCTCGAGGTGGCAATGCACTCCGTTGTGAGCTTTGTGATGTCACATGCACTGGTTTTGATGCATATGCTGCCCATATACGAGGTGCCAAACATCAAAAGGTAATGTCTATCATGTATATTCACTTTTTTTTTACCAAAAAGAGAGGAAAATGCAATACATACTATTGAATAGTTGTCACTGACTTCCTTCTGAATTGGTCTGATAAGTATGTCAGTAAGTTGTGTAATCATTTTCATTTACTGTAAGTAATTTGGGTTATGTTGTTCAATTATGTTTCAGGTTGTAAAATTGCACACGAAACTTGGCAAACCCATTCCATCAACTGATCCTGTAGTAGTAGGTGGTACAACAACAAAAACAACAGCAAGTTCTGCCATCACAACATCTACTACGTCAACAAAAGCTACTCCTGGTACTACTACTACTGCAAAAGTAACTGTGGCAAATGCAGCTGCCAAGAAACCAACCACAGCTGCACCTAAGATCAATTTTGCTTCTGGTATGTACAAAAATATTAACTTTGAAATAGTGTTATCTCGGGTTAAAATAGCAGGTGAAATTGAAAGTATTGTGAATTTTGGTGTGAAAATACAAAAGTCTGTTAGAGTAACTGAATTTTTCAGTGTATATCAAGGAACTAATCACATTTTATATTTGTTTGTTCAGTTTTCTGTTATGATTAGAACTTTTTAATAAGGCTGCAGTGATGACATACCTAGCTCGCTTTGACTGAAGGATGAAGAATGTTAAATGTTCCCTATTTCTTTTCTGAGCAGTCCTTGTTTTGAGAACCAGATTTTAATATCATAATGTCACTTACTTTTTTAATATCGGTGTCATTTTTTTAATATTCTGATGTCACTTAAGATATGAATTGTGTTTATACAGGGACATCGGCTAACACAGAAATAAAATGTGATACTAAAGAAGAAACTACAGTATCTGAAGATGTAACACTGAATGATAAAGATGTGCAACCTGTTGGTCAGGACTATATAGAAGAGATAAAAAATGATGAAGGTAATATTTTAAATTTACATCAGGACACTTGTTTTCCTGTTTGGTAAAATCACGGTGTTCTTATCAGCTTTGCAGTTCATTTATACTGTGTGGTAGTGAGCATAGAGTTGAAATTTAACAGATTTGCTATTTGTTATTAAACTTGTGATTTACTTGGAAAAAGTTTCACTGGTAGGCTGTGTGACCTAGTCCTCTCCCATCCAAAATGCTATGAAAATATAATACGACTGGAATGATGATATACCTAGCTCGCTTTGACAGATGGATGAAGAAGAACATTCAGTGTTCCCATTAAATACCTGATCAGTCGTATCATATAAAATTCTCATTATATGCAGCGTTAGAATCCTCTACAGAAGAAGTTGTCTTAATTTTATTTTTCTTTAATTTACAGGAAAAGTTATCAGTTTTAACTGCAAATTGTGTGAATGCCGTTTTAATGACCCAAACGCAAAAGAAATGCATATGAAAGGTAGACGTCATCGTCTTCAGTATAAGAAGAAAGTAAACCCTGAACTAGTTGTGGATGTAAAACCATCCCTACGCCAGCGTAAATTACAAGAAGAGAAACTGCGTCGTCAACAGTTGCGTGCTGAATATTGGCGAAGACGGGATGAGGAAAGGTAAGACACATATGGATTGGTAGCTGTTTATGGTTTTGCAAGTAGTCATTATTATATTGGGTAGTGTGCTTATTTTTGGGGGGGGGGGGATAGTATGTGTGGGGATGAGCAAATAATATAAAGTTGGCATGGTGTCATTCCTTTTCTTATGTAGTCATTCATAGGATTAAGCCTTATTAGCCTTGTAAAAAATACTTAGATTCTATTCATACAATGTCGTTCGAAGTTAACAGAATTCAAAGATGTGACTGCAGTGATGATATACCTAGCTCGCTTTGACAGATGGGTGAAGAACATTTTGTTCCCATTTTTATAACTGATCGGTCATATCATAACAATCTCTTATTTTTAAGTATTTGTTCTGTAGTAAGACATAAGCATTGTAACTTTTTATAATATATTTGCAATTTCATTTCTGCAATAATAAATAGGAATATACCATACAGGATGATGGAGGAAGAAGAACGTATGTATTGGGAGGAACGTCGCCGATATGAAGAGGAGGTGGAATATTTTGAATGGTACAGGCGATATGGTCGTGATCCTCGTGCTCTTCCTCCACCACCACGCCCATTTGGACCTGGTGTACCACCACTAATGGTAATTTATTCGTCTATAGAGAAATACTTTGTTTTATTGGTTGAGAAAACTGAGATAAAATAATTGAATACAAATGTCAAGTGATCTATCAGCATATAGGAGGAAAAACTGTTCATAGTAGTAACGAAAAAATTTAGGGAAATATTAGAGTTGATGAATAGCTACATTAATAAATATTGTAGTTCAATACATTGTCAAAGTTACTCACTCTGACTGGTACTGCAAGAATTTCTAATAAGAAATTACTATAGTGGAATGTTCTCAGATTTGTGATAAAATACTTAAATTTAATGAATTACCTTGTGTTGTCAGTAATTAATTTTATGTCGACAGTTTTTCCCTCAGCCACCAGTGCGGCGGCCAGACTCTAGTGACGATCGCCATGTGATAGCTCGCCATGCTGAAATCTATCCTAAAGAAGATGAACTGCAAGCTGTCCAAAGGATTGTGTCTCACACGGAAAAGGCTCTAAAATTCGTATCGGACCAACTTGCAGATCAAGCTATAGCTGCAGCTAAAGCGAAGAATCCTGTTACAGCCTCAGGTATGACCTTAGTTTCCATTTACTTTTATTATTGTAAGTTGTTTAGCATATCTTCTATGCTTATGATTATTTCCTTAGTTACATTAACCAGTGTCACACACTATTGGGTACACAGAATAAATTTCTTTGTTGTA
The DNA here is from genome assembly GCF_023864345.2 of Schistocerca serialis cubense. Taxonomy (NCBI): domain Eukaryota; kingdom Metazoa; phylum Arthropoda; class Insecta; order Orthoptera; family Acrididae; genus Schistocerca; species Schistocerca serialis. Next base: position 398,162,348 of record NC_064644.1, read on the forward strand.
TTGCAATGCTACAAATTAGGTTGCAAAAATATTTAGTGAAATGTGTAACAAACAGGACCCCGCCGCTCTCCGCTGTCACTTCCTCTTGATTCTTGACGTGTTCGGGGGCTCTGAAGTGGTTTATACTGACGGCTCAATGATTGATGGTCACGTAGGCTTCACCCTCGCCACCCTCTGGTAGCGGCCATTCAGGAGTCCATCTATGCCCTGGAACAGTCCCGCCATTATGTGGTGTTTGTGTGGACTCCAGGACACGTCGGAATCCCCGGCAACAAACTTGCCGACAGGCTGATCAAACAGGCAACGCGGAAACTGCTTCTGGAGATAACGCATCTCTGTAGCTGATGTGCATTCTGTCTTACACTGCAAGGTTTTCCAGCTTTGGGAGACTGAAGGGCATAACAGCACACACAACAATGCGTGTCATTAAGGAGACCATGAATGTGTGGAAGTCTTCCATGCAGGCCTCTCGCGGGGAATCAGTTGTCCTCTGCCGGCGCTGCATTGGCCATACATGGCTAATGCAAGGTTACCTACTCCGTCGCGAGGACTCACCTCAGTGTCGCTGTTTCTCCCGAATAACAGTCGTCAACCTCTTGCTGGACTGCCCACTTTTAGCCGCTCTGCGGCAGAATTTTAACTTTCCCAGCACCCTACCTTTGGTGTTGGACGGCAATGCCTCCACAGCAGCTTTAGTCTTGCATTTTATCCACGAGAGTGGGTTTTATACTTCTATGTAGGTTTTAGCGCCTGTCCTGTGTCCCTGTGTGTCCTCCACCATAGTGCTTTTTGGATGGAGGTTTTAATGTGTTTCCCTTTTTATTTTCGTGGTTGGCCAGCCACTGTGATTTGCTTTCACGTTTTATTCTCTTCTGTTTCTAACGTCTCTCTGTTGTTTTCTTGTCATCTTTCATTCCTTTTAGTCTTTGTTGACTTCACAGTCCTTTGTTCTTGTGGCTTTTCCTTTCTTTCCGTTTTGTGTTATATGTTTCGTCCGTTTTATTCTCACACTTGTGGCATTGTTTTATTAGGAACACTGGACTGTTGACCTCATTGTTTGGTCCCTTCTCCCACCTTTAAACCAAACTTTCTGTTTTAATGTTTTGAATGCAAAAACAGCTTCTAGTATGTTAAATTCTAATTCGCCGAATCCCATGATTACAACAATTTACAAAACCAACCAGAGAGATATACGTGCATTTGTGCCTGTGTCCATCCAAAGATTAAAAAAGTTCTTGATAGTTTTCATAAACTCCTGGAAGCAGTAATTAACCTGTACAGCCATTAAATAATGGTTCTTCCACAACAACATAGTGCACATACCTCCAGATATTTACTTTTCACACTCCTTTGCTTCCAGCTGCTTCAATTGTGTAATTTTCATCTCCATGTACATTCTAATTAAACATTTTTATATGCACATGTCGAGCACATTTCTGGTGTCACGTTTTAATATAGCATTTTTGCTTTATATTGAAATAGTGTGGAGGTGGTGCAATAATGGCAAGTCCCAGAGACAGCATCTATATTGTCACGCATTGTGTGTGTTACAGGATTATCCGACATAAGAAATGTGCATAGCATTGTGCTCTTGTCTGTTGCATTTATCAATGGTGTTCTGTGAAGTAAGGGGTGTCAGTTTTATCTTGCAACTGTAATTATTTGCTGACTAAGTAGTCGAGGTGTTAATAAACGGTGAATCTGCTTTAGTAATTTTTGATGTTTGTGGTAAAGCTACTTTTCAGCATAAAGACATCACAGGTACTTTCTCCATAGTCCTATTTTGGTATTAGGCAAATGACTTAAACTTACGGTACGTTGCTAAATTCTGGCTGCATATATTTTCCTTGTCATTCCAAGTATACAGCATCCAAAGTAGTAGCCCTTTTTGACGGTTCTGTTTCCATTCTTTTTAATTGTGGGAAATTTTCTGTTTACCATGAAATACTGTTTCAATTTTATTGAATCTCTTGTCAAGTGATTTCCATTCATTGTCTTTAGTTTGTGAATAATTTGCCTCCCTTCACTGTCTTATTTCCTCATGCAAACTACACCCCACTTTCCCATCTGTGCCAGTAAAACTGAAAACTTAATTGTTAAAATTCTTTCCTTTCATCCCAAAGTGAGAACTATCCAGATAAACAGTGCAAATTTAAGTTTACTAATAAATGCACTCATTTTCAGGAACCACACCTGCAACAAAACAAACTGTTCAGGCGACTGGTACTGCCAAACCAGCAGTTTCACCTGCATCTGTCCCTACTGGTACAAAGCCTACACCAAGTCAACCATCCACACCAATTCAGATAAAGACCGAACCAAATATTAAAGAAGATTCAAAGAAGGAAGATGGTAGAGATGGAAATCTGTGAGTATTGGGGCTAATTTGTAGTAGTGCACTTCTGCATTTTCAAAGGAATGCAGAATTACAGCTATTTTGCATGTGGAATTCAAAGCATGCTCATTGCCAATGATGTACAATCAAATGGAATGTTGCTTTTTGCTACGAAATGTGCTCTATTGAGTTTTAAAGTTGCTTCCAAATGCTATTGATTGAAATTTTGTCATGAATGTATTTAAGGTTATGTATGATGTTCAGGTGTTTACCATAATTACATTTGTTCTTTCATTCCAGATTCTCATTTCACAGAGATAAAGATGACAGCCAAGTTCCAAGGGTTTTGAAAGGTGTTATGAGAGTAGGTGTGCTTGCAAAAGGACTTCTGTTGCATGGTGATACAGCAGTAAATCTAGTTGTCCTTTGTGGAGAAAAGCCAACACGCACTCTTCTAAACAAAGTTGCTGAGTGTCTCCCCAAGCAACTAAAGGTTTGTTGAGATATGTGAAATGTTTGTTTCATATTGTTAGCAACCAGTGTACATTTTTCTCTCATTTTGTGGGCAGTAGTCAAAGAGAAAAACATAATGTTTGAATCTTTGGGTAAACCCATTCCATGTATTTAGAACATTGAGCTTTGTTACATCAAATTAAAGGATTGTTAATTAGACATTATGGAATGTTCTCTGTGGTCTGGAGGAAGTTTACTTCTGTTAGCCTCCTTGGATAGGTAGGAAGACACAATAAATTGGTGTGCTTGTAACAAAATGAGCAGTAGACAGTGTGTGTACTATCATGTCCAGACCCTTGGGGTCACAAGCTCCACTCCTCCTTGTCTTGGCACCTGATAATCTTGGATCCTGGTCCACATGGAACTGCCAAATTGCTTTTGATTTTTAAAAAATTCGCTTGTTATATTTTTTGTGTATTCTTCACACAATTAAGTGCTAAAATGTCTGAAATGTCAGCTGGCTACAGTTGAATTGGCATAAGTTGATCCCAAACAGTTGCAGTGGGCTGGTCGTGGCAATTTTGTGGGTGTACCTCAACAAATAATAAGATTTTGTAAAAGTCTCTATGGCAATGTGTTTTAGTGTTTTCACAGATCTGTAGACAGCTACTGTTTTCAGCTGCAGCATTTGAAAGCTGGTAACTGTGGTAAAAGCTGTCAGAGATTTTCTTGTGCTGTCTAGACTATTTTTGGGCATCCACCATATAATGAGAGAACAGCACTTCTAGTTAGTTTTCAAAATAATGTTTATTTTTACAGCTAGATGTAACATTAGTACTTGCACCATTTTGTATATTTATTTGGATTAGTGCTGCTGATTATATTAGATGGGCTGCAGTAGTTGAAAAAGAGATCATAGAACTGATTACTAGCAAGTAATAACAGTGGTATTAAAGCATGTTCCCAGTTGACTCAAGAATTATTTTGTGAAAGGCATTGTTAATGATTGCACAGTTGTTCCATCTGAATGTGGCAATTTCTTGATCAAGACCACAAAGATAAGAGAGATTAGGGCTCGTACAGAGGCATATAGGCAGTCATTTTTCCCTCGTTCTGTTTGGGAGTGGAACAGGGAGAGAAGATGCTAGTTGTGGTATGAGGTACCCTCCGCCATGCACCATATGCTGGATTGTGGAGTATGTATGTAGATGTAGAATGCTACTTTCTGCAATTTTTTGCCCAACAGTACTTCCAGTTTATGGTGAAAGCTTGAGGTATCAGTCCTGATCTAAGAGTGCTTATTGCTGCAAATTTCTTTTATTGTGAATTGCCAATCTCAGTTTGTCTAACAGCTCTTGTGTTACTATTTTGATTGCTGTAGCTAATACATCTCAGCATCCTCTGTTACCTGGTTGCGTATTATAATTTTTATCTCACTTTATTACTTCATTTACTTGACTCTGTTTAGCTGCTTTCAGTAACCACGTTAACTGTTCCTTGGTGCTGTTCTTTCCTAGTAACATTTTTCTCCTAGTATGGGTCATAATTTGTTACCTAGTCTATTATTTTTAATAAGCTTAACATTTCAAAAATGTTCCCATACAATACTGTGCTCCAGATGCTGAAACTGTAAAACTTCTTAGTCTACAGGGTGGCGCACGAAATGGGTTACCATTTTGTTTTTTAATATAAACTTTGTCAATACAATCTGAAAGGAACATCACCATTTCGTTTCCTAACTTCCTTCAAACGAACACTGAAGTTAGTGATTACCCTACGGCACATATCTAGCGTAATTTCACTGCAAGCTTGAAGAATAGGTCTTCTGAGCTCCATTAAATCTGTGGACGTTTCTGGAAAATTTTTTCCTTTAGGTACCCCCAAAGAAAGTCACATGGATTGTGGTCTGGGCTATTGGGGGCCAATTTTGTCAGTCATTGAAGAGACCTGGAAACATGAGTGAAATGATCCGCATGTCGAAATGCTCATGTAAAAACTCCAACACAGTGTTTGCAGTATGTGGCCTTGCTCCATCTTGCATGAACCACTGCGTGTTGAAGGGCAAGGCAGTAGCAAGAAGCTGTGGAATGAAGCTATTGTGAAGCATGCTCAAATAACGCTTGCTGTTCAGTTCCTTCAAAGAAAAAGGGTCCAATAAGTCAGTGACTGGAAATTGCTGCCCATGCTGTAATCCTCGGAGCATAATGTTGTCGTTCATGAAGCACTTGTGGGTTTTCAGTGGCACAAAAGTGCAGATTTTGTTTGTTAACCACACCGTCTAAATGAAAATGCGCCTCATCTGAAAACCAAACACTGTTGAGTTTCTTCCCTATCCTCCGCCCACTGAGCAAACAGTGGTCTCTGCTGCTTGTGTTCTTCAGTGAGCTTCTGTGCACAGGTCATCTTGTATGGGTTCATATGGGGGTCACTTTTAAGAATGCGTTGAACGGAGCGTCTGGATATTCCCAGTTGCACTGCTGCCTTTCTACACGATTTCCCGGGACTTCTCTGTACAGCAACTCTTACCCTTTAAATATTCTCCGGTGAACAAACAGGCTTAGGCCGAGGTCGCTTCGCTTCCAATACTGTTTATTCCTGTACAAATTTATCGTACAACCTGTGGATGGTCTTCTGGCAAGGGACCTATCGTGTGTTAAACTGTTGCCGAAAACGCCTCCGAGTCACAACAAGGATTTTCGTTTCATGAAAAAGTAATACAATTGCCGATCGTTGCTGTGTCGTCAGTCTTCCATTGTCAGCCATTGCTGCTTACTAGTCTCATAGTGGCAATATCGTGAATTACATTTCATTTTGTAACTCATTTGTTTTTCCAAGCTCTGCTGGTGCTGCTGTAGAGATCCCAGCGGGATACCTAATGTGTGTCGTAAATTGTGAAAGAAACAATTGGCAACACATTTCGTGCACCACCCAGTATATCAATATCTGACATCGAGAGTTACGTCATTAGTGAAATCGTCATTTGTCTTTGCCAATCTTCTGGTGTCTTCTGGTATCTTCCTTGCATTGTCTGCCTTATGTCTGTCCAGAAGGGGCTAGGTTATCAGTGTACCATAGCAGTGGCATGTGTGTGTTGCCTAATGTGAAATTACCTGTAGTTGATACTTTATTTTCCCACATGTCCAGTAGAATTGTTTAATTTGGAAAACTCTGTGTAAATATTTTCTGCATGAACCTTCTGATTCACAGGTGGTGTCCCCAGAGGATACTTATAAGATACAACGGAAAGTTGAAGAAGCTGCCATAGTTGTGATGGGTGTAACAGAACCACACATCACTGTTACTATCACGCTAACTTCTCCTGTTATGCGTGAACAGTTACTGTGTCCTCCAGAAACGAGTGGTGGTAAGACTTCAGTGGAATGTGTAAAGTAACAGCTCACACCAGGGGCCAATTTTGACAACTTAATTAAGAGAGCCATGTCAGGCAGTTGATTGTGGCCCCTGGAGAAATATTTAAAGATAATTTTGTGCTAGCCTGAACAGAACAACTGCCAGTTCAAGGGAGGTGAATTGCAGGCTAGCACCTGCCAGGCCAAGAAAAGGATAAAGCAATGTTTAATCTGTTTTACATTCATGCTGTAATTTTTTTAATATCTTTCATATCAAGAAACTAAATAGTAATAACTTTTAATCAAGATTTTATCATTTTTCTGATATTTGTTCTTTTCATGAGCCTGTGTGTTAATACTAAGATTTCTAGGTGTCCCATCGACTTAACAGCCACGGAGGAGGGGATCTTAGAAAGTCGAGGCATACTGGAAGGATTTTTGACCATGCATACAAAAAGCATTTTCATAGCCACTAGGTTATGGTCACCAAAGCATTTTTAATTCCTCTTTGACATTTCACATTTTGTTAAGTCAGATATGTTGTAAACATTTGCTCGTGATTAAGCCTGTACATTGTTAGTTTTGCTTGAATTAGTCTGAAAATTCCTTCTTATACTATCTTGTGTAAAACTTTATTGCATTGATTTTAATGAAAACATTTAACTGTCAATTCTGTATATTAATATAAGTTGTTAAAGATGTTATATATTGTAATTAAATTGTGTGTAAAATGTGACCTGTACCTGTGACTTGAAACTGTTTTTGGCAGTGTGTGAGCACCAGTACTGCAATGGTCAAACACCCTTTGTAATGTTGTCTGATCGACTTTGTTTCTTCCCCCAACCCCAGACTCGGTGTCTGTGAGTCAGGCCCAGGTGATGAAGGATCCACCAGACGTGCTCGACAAGCAGAAATGTTTGGATGCCCTGGCAGCTTTGAGGCATGCCAAGTGGTTCCAGGTTTGAAGGAATTCTTCCTTTTTAAAGTCAAAAATCTTAAGGAAAATATACTTTTCAGCCTTGTGTCTGTCAAGTAGTTTTGCTGCTGCTTTCTGTAGTGGCAGGATTGCAGTATGGTCTTTTTTGCATGCCAGTTGAATTACTAAATATAAATTTTGTTTAAATTGATATGATGTGTATGTGTTGCACATTTTGCTTATTGGGTGGGTGGGAACAAAGCAGTTCATGAAATTTGTGGTGGTCTGTAGGAAGAGCGTACTGCACTTCAGCTACTACTCTTTCTCTGCTCTAAAAGCAATTCATTTTTAATGTAACTGTGGGAGATTAACACTAAAGCAGATTTCAGACGTATTCTTTGTAGTTTCTAATATTTGGCTAATTTGCATTGTAGAATTTTGCTTTATTAGCAATATTACTTTCACAAGTCTCATCCATATTGTAAACTAGACGTAATTTAAAAAATATATTTTTCTTTAAGTGCCAAAGGCCAGTATGTTTAATATTGGGGTTCTTTTGTAATTCCGAACAATGGGAAAAAAATACATGAGGCTGGAAAGTTAGCAAAAGATAGACCACAATAATCATTCGGCTTCACTCTTTGTTCCCAGGGCATTGCCTCTAGGGGTTCAGGGTTATTTCTTATGAGTAAAACAACAGTTCGTCCATGCTTGTTTATTGTGTGCATGTTAGAAACCTTGTCAGTTTCAATTGGGAGTAAAACCTTCAATAGGGATTTTTTATTGCACTAGATCTTTGAAACACATTGAAATTTCAGTAATTTGATTAATATATTTACTAGCATGCACATTTGATGTTTAAATTTCATGTTGTTAGGACGAACCTTAGGTACCATTAGTTATAGTTCCTCTTTGTATTCACTACACCTAATACCAAATTTGTCTTACAGGCTAGGGCAACTGGTTTACAAAGTTGTGTTATGGTTATTCGCATTCTTCGTGATCTGTGCCAAAGGGTCCCTACGTGGGCGCCCCTACATAGCTGGGTAATAATTTTTATACTGTTATTTGAAGCTGAGATTTGTGTATTTTTATGTGGCATTTATAACTCATAACCATGCATTATGAACTTTGTTTCCTAATCATCATTTGAAATGAATAAGTGCCTCACTTTCATTTGACAGGCAATGGAATTGTTAGTTGAAAAGGTGATAAGTTCAGCAGGACAACCACTAAGTCCTGGAGATGCACTACGCCGTATTATGGAGGCTTTGGCATCCGGTATTCTGCTTCCGGGTGGTCCTGGGCTGATGGACCCTTGTGAGAAAGATCCCTCTGATGCAGCAGGAAATATGTTGCCACAGCAAAGAGAAGACATCACAGCATCTGCGCAGGTTGGTACTTTGAGTAATTTGAGAGCAGAATTTTTACGTAATTCCTAATACGCAGAAATTATTGTGTGTTCTATACAGGCAATTTCTTATTATTGAGAATTTATTAGTTTGATGTGTTAGGAAAATAAAGGTTGCACAAATGTAATGACATATTGGTGCACCTGATGCTCTGGTTCCTTGTAAACTGTGGGCAGTAGAGTCGTTTGGTAAGACCCACACTGTGTGATGCAATGTTGGAATCAGTCGGGGTTCTATCATTTTTATGATAAAGAAACCTTAGCTAAACCTCAAAAGTTTTTTTTTCCTTCCCCCATTCACACACTTGAACTTAGTGGTTTTAGATAGCAGATTTTGAACTACGTTTGCATCAGAATACTGACAGAAGTTGGGCCAGAACTACTTTGTTTGAAACTGCCAACCTCAGCGAACAATGACGCAGTAGCCTGTTCTGAGTGATTTTTGATGCTTGTGGTTTCTGTTTCTCATTTTGAAATGAGTGGAGAGGCAATGACAAGAGTCCAATTGTAATCCTCGCAATGCCAGAATGGATCAGCAATCCCTGTGACTACGTCAGTTCTGCTTTCACAGAACCCTGGTGTAGGCCAGCTCCCTGTGATAGGTGGCAAGGAGGGGGCAGGGTGTGCTTGCTTCCACCTCTCTTCTCACAGCTGGCTGCTTCATTCTAGTTAGTTCACACTTGCAGCTGTCCACCGGATTATACTGTTCCTCTGCACTCTAGCAACCCAGAAAACAGAATCTGTAAACGTGCTTTGACCATGCCCAAAGACTTCCCCGTGAATTATGTCTGGTTTAAGCCAAGTACCTTGTTATTCCTATCTGTAGTGTTGTGAACTATGAGTCGCATGGGTACAGATGGCCACAAAAGGTCAAAATAAAGTTCCGTATACTGTGTAATTGTTGAATTAGATGGGGGAAAAGACTGTACACACTTTTAACCAGAGGCAGGGTAAATGCTGCTGCTTCTCAACAGAAACGATCATTTGCTGTAAGTAGCCAATAGAAGAAAACCAAACCTGTTTGCGGGGATAAAAAACTTGTCAAGAAGCTCACCAATAACCACTTTAACAGTTGTTTTCAAAGCACTAAGTGTTAGTCTTCTGACATATAGTGTGGCAACCTTTTAAATTTACATGTAGAATCATTTATAAAGAAAAAAATAGTTGTGGATTTTGGCAAAAATAGGTAAGTCAGGTTCTGCTGACCATTCCAATTGACTTCTTTGTTTGTATGGCTGGTATAACAAGTTTTTGACTTCGTCTCAACTACTTGGGTGTTCGTAATGGTAAAGGACAGGGATATTTGCCTCTGACTAACCTGATATCAGAAGTAGTTATGGGTAATAGCACTCCGAAAGTACTGAAGCCAGCCATTAGTGAGAAGTTGAAGTAGTAACTGCTCTACTTGTTAAATGTGGATAAAATTGTGACGTTTGTTTCAGCACGCATTGCGCCTGATTGCTTTCCGGCAAATCCACAAAGTTCTGGGAATGGATCCACTGCCTCCACCTAAATTTACAAGAGGTAGATTCAACCGCAAAAGAAGGCGTGATGATAGCAGTGGAGAAGGCAATGGTTCTGAAGGTGAATGTGATATCTGTTGCTATTCTTTCAGTTAGCTGTAAGAAAAACTTCATTTGTATTTGTCATCATATCCATCAGGGGAGGGAATGATGTCAAATACATGAAATAAATTTGCATATTGATACAAGACTTAATTCTGTGGACAAAATAAACTAAGGAACTTGTTACTACAGTCTTCCAAACTTGCTTTCTCTAGGTAGCTTTTAACATGTGTAGTTACTCAAACTTCAGTTACATCTGAAAATATTTTTATGCTGATGCTCAGCTGTATAAAATTTGGTGTTCTCTATCTTCAGCCGGGGATGGGAAGAAGGACAAGAAAGAAGAGGGTGCGGAAGGTGACATGAAGATGGATGTCGTCGTGAAAACAGAGGTTCAGAAGTGAACCCATCAATTTTGTTCCAATTTATTTTGTTTTTGTACAGTTGTTAGCGATGATCACCATCATGTTTTGCAATTCTCAGCACAGTAAAGATGTTTTTTGTCTCCAGCATGTGTACACTAAAAGTATTTAAAATGGCTGTAAGAAGAACCATCAGCTGCATTATTGTAGAAGATATGTCCAAATTGTCAGCTTTTCACTATAAAGTAGACATGAAAAGGGACAGAAATTTTCTGTTTATGTTTCTTGTGGAGTGTGTTCATCAATGTTAACACAGTGAACTGTCATAGGTGATCAGTTATTGTTGAGTATTAAAATGTTAGATTAAATGTTTGCCATTCCCTCTGAGTAGAATATTATCTTACTCCACAAAGAGCAGTGAAAAAATTTCCCTCGCAGTATTTTTATTTTCTTGATGCTTGTGTCTCCCAGGGTTAACGTTGTATTATAACCTTGCAGAGATGTGTGTCTGTTGGTGATACTTGTACCATATGTTTCTTTGTGTCTTTAAGTGTGTGTTTATTTTTGGATGTTTCACATTAGTGAAATAAAGTAATGAAACAGTAATATGTGTTCTAACTCTTTGCAGACCTAAGTAAGCCACTGTCTTGCGACCCTTGTTGAATTGTTTGGTAATAAAAAAGGTATTTATTAACGGAATTGCAACAAGTATTCTATTATTTTATGACTACATTTAAAGGAAAGTTGGTGAAACAAATATTTTCAATTGAAGCTTGAAAAGTATTTGCTCCCTCTGCAAGACAATGGTGCAAGCATATTACCCCCCCCCCCCCCCCCCCCCCCCCCCCGCTTCAAAGTCCGTCTTTGAGTAGTGGTTGGTGGTGGTTCAGTGCTCATCATACTTCTGTTGGTATCTAGGGCTTCACCTCTTGATAATTTTTGCAGACAAAGTTGTTTGCCATAGTAAGTTGTTATCTCAGTTTTCCACCGACAGCTCTTTGGTTCCTTATCTTTAAAAAGAGATAATTACTATTTATGCTAATATTTTGTGGTACTGAGAATAATGAGATGCGTTCTAACAGTGATTCTTACAAATGTGACAGTTTTGCAAAATGTAGTAGCTTATATTTAAAACTGAAATAAAAAATAATCCAATTGTGAAATTACTGGTCTGATTGGTGTATTTGATACATTCACAAAGTGTTAACATTGAATACTGAGGAGGTATGTGTCATTTAGGTGGATTGTTTTCCATTAGCTTCATACTTGTGCCAGAAAATCATTCCTTTGATGTGCAAAAATATAAGCAACTTAGGGATGTCTGTATTCACAGCCTTTTGTTCAGTAACCACATGAATATGTATAATTCTGAAAATCTGTGCTGTTTGATATGGATAATGCTGAATGTCAATGGGAAAAAAAACTTTCTGGGCTAATACCACCTTGTCGCCACATGTGTTTTGGGGCAGAATTTGTTTCTGCAAGAGCCCTACAGATCCAAGGAAATGTCCATTGGAAAATCTTGCTCTTAAGGCAGACTAGTCCCTTATTTCTATGAAAGCTGGACAAGTGCACGATTCATAGGTTTTCTATGCTCAACTTGACGGACTGATTAGTAGTCGCCATATTCAGTGGAACATCAATTGTTGTGTAAAGGGATAGGTTGCTACTTACCATAAAGACAAGAGTTGCAGATGCACCACAAAAATTGGTTACAAAGCCTTCTTCAGAAAAGAAAGAAAAACTTGCACTTTTAGAAGTGGGCACATGTGACTGCAGGCTCTGGCCAGACTAATGTGGTTAAAGTGGATGGAGATAGCAGTCGTGCCTAGTTGTGTGAATGTGTTTTTCTTTTTCCGCAGAAAGCTTTGACTGAATGAGTAGTGTCTGACAGTCTTTACGGTGTCTGATGTGCAACCAAAACATAATTTGCGGCCAAAACTTCTGGCATAAACTAGAAGAGCGGCTGAATATTTGGTTACTATTTCTGCTCCGGCATAACAAGTGCCGGAATGAAGATGGCGGAACGCAAGACCAGAGAAGGCAATGAGGAAACGTCAGCCAGTGGTGTGCGGAATTGGACCGTGCCGCCCCAGGAGTTACATCTGAAAGAATTACAACAACTGTCGACGAGGATGGATAGTTGCAGTAATTCTTTCAGATGTCACTCCTGGTGCAGTCCAATCCCCCATTTCACTGGCAAATATTTTGTCACCGCCTTCTCTGGTCTTGCATTCCGAATCTTTGTTCCGGCAGAAACAGTAACCAAATATTCAGCTGCTCTTCTAGTTTCGGCCAAAACCGAAAGATGCGTAGTTAAAATTTCGCTAAATGTACTTTGTACCCCAAATCATCGGTTTTTCCTAACTTTGCAATAGATTATCCTATTAAGGTGAAATAAGTCCTCAATATGTTAGGTAATCACTTTATTTTGTGAACCTAATGTAGATTGAACTGGAATTTATATAAATCTTTTAAATATCTCATTACTTATGGCAATTAACTGGTGTTCTCAAGGTTTTTAAATGTTTGTTCTGTTATTGCTTTATAATACTTGGTAGTCTCGTATAACTATATTCTTTCCTTAAATCAACAGCCACTGAGATCTTGTATGTTCGTAGTAATCTTAACTAAAATGTCTTATACTGTAAGCTAAGAAAAGTTTTCCACATTCTCATTAAGCAAAGTATTGTGACAATTGCCTAAATTTGACAAACAGCTTTTCACTAGGAAAGGTTTTTGGACTGCTTTTCTTATAGAGTGGGATGAGTATCTGTCAGCACTGCGTTGTGACAGTGATTCTGAAAGGTAGCACTGTGTGGTCTGCTGGACATCTGAAGTTTGATCCTGCAATGCCGTGTCTGCATCTGATCAGACACATGGTAGTGTGAATCCCATAGACTATTCTAGCTTAGTATTGATTACAGACTGACTGTTCTGCAGAAGTTGAAGGCTCATTTGACTCTACCAGTACACTGTTATGCCCATTCAGGAATCCAATTATTTCGGGCATTGCAATATCCATGTTGTCGGAGGTGAGATATTGGATTTAAACCTTAGGTCGAGTAATGTCCTTTAACGTAGTATAATTCCTTGTTTTAAAGATTCATGGAGTGTTTTTCTCCTATTTGCCATTGTCTCATCTTCATTTTCACATCCAACTTGCTATTTGCAGTTCATCAAGGAAAACAGAGGTATTATTACAGAAATATGCTGAGCCAAAACATTATGACCACGTGATTGCTCATCATTGGAACAAAATGTCACTGATTCTGGGTATAGGGTATCTGACAGTTTGTTGGTAGGTTATGTGGAGGTATGTGGCACTAGACGTCAATGCACAGGTTATGTAATTAAATAATAGGCCCCTGATTTGCGCATGCGGTGATGGCGTCTGATGGGGTACCAGGTAAGTTCCATAGGATTTACAGAAGGTGAATTTAGTCGCCGAGACAATGTGAGTTCACTATAATGGTCCTCGAGCCACTGTAGCACGGTTATGGCTCCGAAACAGTTGTATTGCTGAGAGATGACATCGCTGTAGGGGAAGACATCAATCGGGGGATGCAGGTGATTTGCCTCTGTCTGCGTGTCTTCGATTACTACTGTGGGTCCCATGCAAGTGCAGGAGAATGTCTCCCATAGACTGATAGTGCTCCCACCAGACTGCGTCCATGGTGTGCTGCACATTTCGAGCCGCTGTTCATCTCGATGACAGCCTGTGAAGACTACCATCAACCTAGTACAGCAGAAATGCGATTCACCGAAAGAGCAGTCACATTTCTGTTGATCGGCGGTCGAATCCCAGTGATGATAGTGTAAATTTCGAACCAGAAGAGCTGTGTACTACATGACCAGTGTTTTCTAATCTGATGTTGGCTATTAAAAAAAGAAAAAAGCCTCCAGCTTTCAAGGAAACTCGCTAATAAAAATCTTTAAGCGCAACAAAATTATCTTCCATTCCTTAAGTACAATATTAAGTTAAATTCTTATTAAATCAATATAAGAACATCACTATCAGATACTATTACATTATATTGTGATTAACAATTACGCCTTTTTACGCGTGAAGATATATTGTCGTAATTATTAAGTGGCGTCCTGCCAATTGAGGTCAAGCACTACCGTCGACTGAATCCATTCCGAACGCGACGCGACTTCATACGTGAGTTCACGAAAGCTGGTTTTGGCCAAGCCGAAGGTTTGGTTGATTTTTGACCGAAATTTTGGACGGGCCTTTGGTATGCTTGTCTGCAGTGGTGAGTAGCAATCTATCCTTTTCATAATTGTTATTTCAAACCAGACGTCCCACTGTTGCACATTTAGTGCAAGCCTCCCAGGATTGCAGGCAAAGAAGTCTCGCACCTGCGTTTTTGTACAGGTAGAGAACTGAAGGTAGGGATATTGTAATTTGTAAAGTAGCATTCCTTAGCTGTCATTAAATAACCAAACACAGAATCCAGAACAGTGTTTTAATGTAATGTTAAGGTGGTCTCCATAATATGAGATCCCCATAAAACTAACAAAGTTGTCATATAACATCCTTTAAAGCAAAGCAGTCACATCACACTGCGTAAAACCCAAATCGAAAATACCTATAAAAATTTTTGCTGCAAGTGATTAACGCATCTTGAATTTTCACACAAGTACTATGACAATCTTTCTTACAAATACTACTGGACAGTGTATAAAACTTCTAACATACGTTTTGGATAGGCCAGGTCTGATTCATTGAACAGCAGAATAAAAGCTGAGGAAAGAGGAAATGCCATGACCGCTTTTTGCTCTTTTTGACACGGCGAGGCTTGGCTCTCGCGATTCGAACGGTTGAGAGATTGTCCACTGTCGGGCGGCGTTTAAACCGTCGAAGAGCCGCATGCCTGTCCCAGATGGCTAAATGGCACTTTTCTGTCCATTAAGGGTCAGGTCGCCTCTGAAGAGGGCCGAAAGACGTTGGTATGGGTAGATCAGCAGCGTGATGGATCACATGCGTGATGTGATCCACTCATTCCTGAACACTGTCACGGTTTTCAAACACAGCCAATTGGCCGAACAGCGTCCAGTTAGCCCTGCCAATCATCCACGTTGGTGGCTTCAGTTCCAGCAACACACCATCAAATAGCTGAAGGCGGACCACGAAGCGGTCGCTGGAATGAAGGTCATCAGTGACCACCCAGTGAAAAGAGTCGATGAGGGCTGGAGAGCAGAGAGATAGGTCAATGGCTGAGAATGACCCAGTAGCACCACAGAAACGAGTCTGAGTACCAGAGTTTAGGAAGCACAGCTCTCGAGATGCCAAGAGGCTCTCCAAAACCAGGCCCTGATGGCAAGTAGACGTTGAGCCTCACAAGACATGGTGGGCATTGAAGTCTCCCAGGAGGGGAAATGGTTGGGAGAGTTGCGTTATAAGATATGTGAGAGCCTCAGAGTCTACTGCATCCAGTGGAGGTAAATAAAGAGAACAAACTGTAAGTCGCTGACATGCAGAAATTTCAAGTGCATGTTGCTATCCAGGGGAAGAGCAGAGGAGTTGTGCACATTGACAAACACAGCAACCCCTCTTTTGGCTCTTTCCCCAGTCAGGTCATCCTTGCAATATAGGGTATGGCCCCATAGTGCAGGGGCATCAGATGCTTTGAAATGTGTTTCCTGCAAACACAAGCACAGAGGGCGTTGCTGTGCTAGGAGTTAACAATCCCTCCATGTGCGTACTGAATCCATTCATGTTCCACTGTATAATGGGAGCCATCTATCAGGGATGTAGTGCTTTCATCCTGACTTTCTGATGGGGAAGGGGGCCCACAGTGGATGGAGGCTCAGGTTTGGAGCGAGATGGTTGCCCCAATCCGACATCAAGCTCAATAGCCTCTAAAGAAAAATTGACTGAGATGTCAGAGAGGTCGATGTTGACATCGTCAGGCTGTCTTCTGCCCGATTCCACCGGTGTTGACCTTAATAGTTTTAAGCTCCTGTATCTTCAGTTTTCCAGATACACGCTGCAGTCCCGACTCCAGAAGGGGTGAGGTCCAGAGCAATTTACACACTTCAATGGAGACGAACAATGGACATTGTCATGGGCTGCCTGACCGCACTTGCCAGAAGTAGCTTCTCCACGACACCCAAGAGGAATATGCCTAAAGTGCTGGCATTTGAAACATTGCAGTGGGTTGGGTGCATAAAGCCACACACTTAATCGAAGGAAACCTGCCTTAATATGGTCAGGGAGTTTCATGCCACTAAACATTAGGATAAAGGAGATGGACTTAACAAGAACCCCGTCCACCCTCTTCATGATATTTTGCACATCAACTATTCCTGCTGGAGCCCACTCATCTTTCAATTCCTCTTTGGGAATGTCCACCAGATCCCTGCACATCACAACACCTTTGCTGTAATTCAAGGTGGTGTGCAGCTCGATTTTGACGGCATATTCCCCAAGGGATTGTGTGCTCTGTAGATCCTTAGCTTGTTGGGAACTAGTAGTTTCCACCAACAGCGTCCCATTACGTAATCGCTTAACAAATTTCAAACTGCCAGCAATGCCCTTGAGTCCTTTTTGAATATAGACAGGTGCCCTCTTTCCTTTTAACGATTAAAAACAAATTCTGACCGTCAGCATGTGTTTTGTTACTAGTCATGATACCCTGAGATCTCGCTCCTGAGTCAGTAGGACTGGCTACACGTGCCCTCTTGTTGGATTCGGTGTTGGTACCCACCAGCAGCCCAAACACATGAAGTTTTTTTTTTTTTTTTTTTTTTTACCTTAAACTAAAGATGTTGTACATGGCTTCCGGTGGTTGTCCTGAACACATTTCATCAGAAGTCAATTTCTTCCCAAACTCGTGTAACATTGCAGGTGTAACTTGTTCAGTGGCAGTGTAAATTCTTGCTCTAAGTTCAGGTAGAGAAGCCAGCACAGAAGGTACAAACACGATATTCTTGATGAACTCCCAAAACTTCAGCTCTGTGAAACGTGGGGGTGTGACGTATAGATTTTCGCTGCCAACAGTGTCATGTCTTTCAGTGTCACACAAATTTTTATTTTAAAAAGGGAGCACTTGAGACTATTTCCATGGGTTTGCCCCTCATATTTCTTCCTCATATCGCAAAATTGTCGTCTGATGTAGTACAAACTGAAAAAATAAATTCCTTTTAAAGCACAGTTTCGTATGTAATTTATATTCAAAACCTTACACCTGTGTCACAGAACAAATTCTACATCGGGAATACCTTACACAAGTTTAAGGGAAGAAATGCTTCCGATAATTATTACAGTATTTAAAGAACATCAGAATATGGACAGGCTGAAATGAACAAACAGTACATGAGACTATGTTAATCAATTTAACTGTAAAAAGCTAAGGAGCATATTATTAAGAAAATGAGAAATATGCAAAAGTGAAATGCCAAAATGAGCACTTCTAAATTGGGAGTAAATCAAAACAATCAGAATGGCTGAATGAGAGCACAATAACATGAGCCATAAACGAATAAAAGCTAAGCAAATAAGAGAATAGGCAAGAATTAGATGCCAACAAAATGAGAACTGGCCGAACTCCGTCGGCACTTATATACGGTTGCGCTCATGGCGGCACCTCGCGGCCCGTACGCAACACGCTCGCCTGCGATCGCAATGCACTCTTAGCGCTCGCGGCGGCGTCTAGCGGCCCGTACGCAAGTTGTGCGATTGCTGTCGCAGGTCGACCCTTAATCTATGATGTTACAGGGGCCATGCAATTGGCTTATCACGGCCAATCCATTGACCTGGAAAGCAGTGCTATGTCTTACTAAGCACCCTGTTACCACAAAACATTTATGCCACTCATAGATTGTAGGCCTACTAGGACGATCTTTAGTGTACTTGGGACAGAAATTACGCAGAACTGTTGTCGCTGACTTCGATTCTTCAAACCGAAACAAACAGCTAGCACACTCAGGTCCAGTGAAGGCAGCCATCTTTAACGTAACTGCCGCTAGCGCTCCTTACTGTGCGATTCGGCACTAGCAAACTACGTGAGACAAAACTTGTTGTATTTCCCTAGAAATTGACTCTACACTCACCTCTGTAGGTACTATGTATTAATTTATATGAATTTTCTAAATTGTAGAGTCGTTTTTGAAACACCCTATATTATAAGTAGGTAGCTACAGGCCCAGTCTGGTATTTCCTCTCCCCATTCACTGAGAAAAAAGTAACTCTGTCCATGTTAGTTGAAAATTTTTAATAACAAAGCGTAACCTGACAGCCTAAGCACATTTAAAACTGGTTGAGCATTTCTATGGTAGTGAAGTGGATTATGAAAGTGAAAAACAAGTAGCTAGAACCGATTTTCCAGAATCTATTTGGAGTGTTTACATGACCAATCAGAAATGGTAATGCGAAATCGGTTTACGAAATACGGTTAAGGGAACACCATGTGAACATACAACACATTGACATGCATCACATCCTCTGAAAGATGGAAACCGAATTTCGGAATCTAGTTTTTACTGTAGTGTTTAAAGTGGATTTACTAACCCAATTATACAGGGTGGTCCACTGATCGTGACTGGGCCAAATATCTCACGAAATAAGTGTCAAACGAAAAAACTACAAAGAACGAAACTTGTCTCGCTTGACGGGGGAAACCAGATGGCGCTATGGTTGGCCTGCTAGATGGCGCTGCCATAGGTCAAACGGATATCAACTGCGTTTTTTTAAAATAGGAACCCACATTTTTATTAGATATTTGTGTAGTACGTGAAGAAATATGAATGTTTTAGTTGGACCACGTTTTTCGCTTTGTGATAGATGGCGCTGTAATAGTCACAAACATATGGCTCACAACTTTAGATGAACAGTTGGTAGCAGGTAGGTTTTTTAAATTAAAATACAGAACGTAGGTACGTTTGAACATTTTATTTTGGTTGTTCCAATGTCATACATGTACAGGGCTATTACAAATGATTGAAGCGATTTCATAAATTCACTGTAGCTCCATTCATTGACATATGGTCACGACACACTACAGATACGTAGAAAGACTCATAAAGTTTTGTTCGGCTGAAGTCGCACTTCAGGTTTCTGCCGCCAGAGCGCTCGAGAGTGCAGTGAGACAAAATGGCGACAGGAGCCGAGAAAGCGTATGTCGTGCTTGAAATGCACTCACATCAGTCAGTCATAACAGTGCAACGACACTTTCAGCACGAAGTTCAACAAAGATCCACCAACTGCTAACTCCATTCGGCGATGGTATGCGCAGTTTAAAGCTTCTGGATGCCTCTGTAAGGGAAAATCAACGGGTCGGCCTGCAGTGAGCGAAGAAACGGTTGAACGCGTGCGGGCAAGTTTCACGCGTAGCCCGCGGAAGTCGACGAATAAAGCAAGCAGGGAGCTAAACCTACCACAGCCGACGGTTTGGAAAATCTTACGGAAAAGGCTAAAGCAGAAGCCTTACCGTTTACAATTGCTACAAGCCCTGACACCCGATGACAAAGTCAAACGCTTTGAATTTTCGGCGCGGTTGCAACAGCTCGTGAAAGAGGATGCGTTCAGTGCGAAACTTGTTTTCAGTGATGAAGCAACATTTTTTCTTAATGGTGAAGTGAACAGACACATTGTGCGAATCTGAGCGGTAGAGAATCCTCACGCATTCGTGCAGCAAATTCGCAATTCACCAAAAGTTAACGTGTTTTGTGCAATCTCACGGTTTAAAGTTTATGGCCCCTTTTTCTTCTGCGAAAAAAACGTTACAGGACACGTGTATCTGGACATGCTGGAAAATTGGCTCATGCGACAACTGGAGACCGACAGCGCCGACTTCATCTTTCAACAGGATTGTGCTCCACCGCACTTCCATCATGATGTTCAGTATTTCTTAAACAAGAGATTGGAAAACCAATGGATCGGTCGTGGTGGAGATCATGATCAGCAATTCATGTCATGGCCTCCACGCTCTCCCGACTTAACCCCATGCGATTTCTTTCTGTGAGGTTATGTGAAAGATTCAGTGTTTAAACCTCCTCTACCAAGAAACGTGCCAGAACTGCGAGCTCGCATCAACGATGCTTTCGAACTCCTACATGGGGACATGCTGCGCCGAGTGTGGGAGGAACTTGATTATCGGCTTGATGTTTGCCGAATCACTAAAGGGGCACATATCGAACATTTGTGAATGCCTAAAAAAACTTTTTGAGTTTTTGTATGTGTGTGCAAAGCATTGTGAAAATATCTCAAAAAATAAAGTTATTGTAGAGCTGTGAAATCGCTTCAATCATTTGTAATAACCCTGTACCTTTGTGAACTTATCATTTCTGAGAACGCATGCTGTTACAGCGTGATTAACTGTAAATAGCACATAATGCAATAAATGCTCAAAATGATGTCCGTCAACCTCAATGCATTTGGCGATAAGTGTAACGACATTCCTCTCAATAGCGAGTAGTTCGCCGTCCGTAATGTTCGCACATGCATTGACAATGCGCTGACGCTTGTTACTAAAATGTAAACTTTCACGGCCGGAAATATCATGTCCATTATAATTATCCGGGCTGTTATGCCGTGATTGGTTGATGAATTCTGTGGTGATTCCCAACGTTTCGTCTCCGACTGCGGGAGACATCTTCAAGGTGGTCCGTAGCTTGATGGAAGGTCCAACACACACACTGGCTCGCTACTGACTGACTCAGTAGCGAGCCAGTGTGTGTGTTGGACCTTCCATCAAGCTACGGACCCCCTTGAAGATGTCTCCCGCAGTCGGAGACGAAACGTTGGGAATCACCACAGAATTCATCAACCGACCACGGCATAACACCCCGGATAATTATAATGGGCTGATGCATGTTGTCAGGCGCTGTTGGTGGATCACGATAGCAAATATCCTTCAACTTTCCCCACAGAAAGAAATCCGGAGACGTTAGATCCAGTGAACGTGCGGGCCCTGGTATGGTGCTTCGATGAGCAATTCACCTGTCATGAAATATGCTATTCAGTACCTCTTCAACCGCAAGTGAGCTATGTGCCCGACATCCATCATGTTGGAAGTACATCGCCATTCTGTCATGTAGTGAAACATCTTGTAGTAACATCGGTAGAACATTACGTAGGAAATCAGCATACATTGCACCATTTAGATTGCCATCGATAAAATGGGAGGCCAATTATCCTTCCTACCATAATGCCGCACCATGCATTAACCCGCCAAGGTCGCTGAATCATCCCGTAATTTCTCTTGTGCCCAGTGGCAGAACTGTACACGACGTTCAAAGTCGTCGCCATGCAATTCCTGGTGCTTAGAAATATGGTACAGGTGCAATCGATGTTGATGTAGCATTCTCAACACCGACGTTTTTGAGATTCCCGATTCTCGCGCAGTTTGTCTGTTACTGAAGTGCGAATTAGCCGCGACAGCAGCTGAAACACCTATTGGGCATCATCATTTGTTGCAGGTCGTGGGTGACGTTTCTCATGTGGCTGAACACTTCCTGTTTTCTTAAATAACGTAACTATCCGGACACTCGTCCAGGATACCGAGCAGCATACATAGCACACACCCGTTGGGCATTTTGATAACAATCGTCGTACATCAACACGATGTCGACCTTTTCCGCAATTGGTAACCGGGCCATTTTAAGACGGGTAATGTATCACGAAGCAAATACCGTCCGCACTGGCGGAATGTTACGTGATAGCATGTACTTATACGTTTGTGACTATTATAGCGCCATCTATCACAAAGTGAAAAAAAGTGGTCCAACTAAATCATTCATATTTCTTTACGTACTACACGAATGTGTAATAAAAATGAGTGTTCCTATTTAAAAAAAAAAAACGCAGTTCATATCCGTTTGACCTGTGGCAGCGCCATTTAGCGGGCCAATCATAGCGCCATCCGGTTTCCCCCTTCAAGCTAGACGAATTTCGTTCCATATAATTTTTTCGTTTGATGCTTATTTCGTGAGATATTTGGCCCAGTCACTATCAATGGACCACCCTGTATATGGCGTCTTGAGAATAGTTGTTCCAGTTCCTGTTTTAGCTAGCACAATCGCTGTTTCTCTTCACTCAAATATTAGAGGTAGCCAGTTTCATGCTCAGTCTCGTATTTCTGCTTCTTCTTCACAGTACAATAAGTCATCCTGTTCATAGAAGCCGAATATTTTGAAAACAAGCTGTTACTTGGCAATCGAAGCACGTTTCAAAAATGGTTGTGCATTTACGTGGGAGCCAAAATAGGTTGTGGAAATGCCAAATAGACGGCAACAAACTTATTCCTAGCATCGATTTTGGAATGTTTACACGACCAACCAGAAACGGCATTGTGAAATCAGTTTACGAAATCTGGTTTTGGGAGCCCTACGCAAACATAGTGATAGACAATAGGTGATTGACTATGCCACAGTCATATAATACAGGAAAGGCTCAGATGTTGCTGATGCAACAATTCAGTCGTTGCTTGTGAATTCGTTTTACCATCCAGATAATGGTTATACAACATAACTGGTTGTAATTTTCTGGGTCTGCAAACGATCGTTACAACCAGTTCTATGGGAATCTAGCAAAACACTGATCGCATATGCAAACAAAGCTATCAAAAAGGGATAGCATCCAATAGGTATGCCACACACCTAATGAACAGATCATGTAGTCACGATCTTAGCCGACCGATGATACTAGGAGAGAGTCATGCATTAAGATCCAAAATGTGTCAAAATTAACAAAATGTGGAATATAAAAACAATAATTTTGAAAGAAAAACATAATTAACAGTAAAGCTGTAGAGATGTTGAAAGTTGTAACTAGCTGTGGAGGTAATGTTAGTAGAAAACTAGCTGAATTAGCAGAAAATTTGCTTCTGAAGTTTCAATAGTAGCTGGGGGGGAAGGGGGTCAATAAGAAACGTCATCCAATTGATTTTGTGCAACATTGTGCAAAGCGGTTACTGCATCGATGATTTCAGCTGTAAATAGAAATATTAAAAAAGGTAGGAAGATTTTTCTGTTTAGCAAAAGTGACAAAAAGCAGATTACAGAGTACCTGACGGCCCAACACAAAAGTTTTGTCTCAAGTACAGATAGTGTTGAGGATCAGTGGACAAAGTTCAAAACCATCGTACAATATGCGTTAGATGAGTATGTGCCAAGCAAGATCGTAAGAGATGGAAAAGAGCTACCGTGGTACAACAACCGAGTTAGAAAACTGCTGCGGAAGCAAAGGGAACTTCACAGCAAACATAAAGCCTTGCAGACAAACAAAAATTACGCGAAGCGAAATGTAGTGTGAGGAGGGCTATGCGAGAGGCGTTCAATGAATTCGAAAGTAAAGTTCTATGTACTGACTTGTGGATGACATCGGAAGTTCACTGAGGCTTTTTGCAGATGATGCTGTGGTCTATCGAGAGGTTGTAACAATGGAAAACTGTACTGAAATGCAGGAGGGTCTTCAGCGAATTGACGCATTGTGCAGGGAATGGCAATTGAATCTCAATGTAGACAAGTGTCATGTGCTGCGAATACATAGAAAGAAAGATCCCTTATCATTTAGCTACAAAATAGCAGGTCAGCAACTGGAAGCAGTTAATTCCATAAATTATCTGGGAGTACGCATTAGGAGTGATTTAAAATGAAATGATCATATAAAGTTGATCGTCGGTAAAGCAGATGCCAGACTGAGATTCATTGGAAGAATCTTAAGGAAACGCAATCCGAAAACAAAGGAAGTAGGTTACAGTACGCTTGTTCGCTCACTGCTTGAATACTGCTCAGCAGTGAGGGATCCGTGCCAGATAGGGTTGATGGAAGAGATAGAGAAGATCCAACGGCGAGCAGCGCGCTTCGTTACAGGATCATTTAGTAATCGCGAAAGCGTTACGGAGATGATAGATAAACCCCAGTGAAAGACTCTGCAGGAGAGACGCTCAGTAGCTCTGTACGGGCTTCTGTTAAAGCTTCGAGAACATACCTTCAACGAAGAGTCAAGCAGTATATTGCTCCCTCCTACATATATCTCGCGAAGAGACCATGAGGATAAAATCAGAGAGATTAGAGCCCACACAGAAGCATACCGACAATCCTTCTTTCCACGAACAATACGAGACTGGAATAGAAGGGAGAACCGATACAGGTACTCAAGGTACCCTCCGCCACACACCGTCAGGTGGCTTGCGGAGTATGGATGTAGATGTAGATGTAGATGTCATGATAATTTTTGTCACTGCTATGACCCATTTGCTTATAAAAAGTTTATAGAAAAGTTTTTGTATCTGGAAGCACACTCTTAAGCTAACAAGTGTAATAATACTGACATGCCTTATTGTGATTTAGAAATTAAGCGGTTTGAATAAATTCTGGTAAGTATCTGAACAAGCTAGCACCAAAAGTGAATTCTTAAATCGACCATGTTATAGAGAAGGGAATGGTAGTATGACAGAGGCTTTTTTTTTTATAGCAGCTGTGTCAATTAATCCACTTAAATAAACCATTTGATGAGCTTACACAAAGAGGTGCATTGAAAAGGACATTACCAGGAAAACCGCAATTGGATTTGGTTTATGGACCAGGTGATTCTACCGAACAGTTTTTGAAACAAGTAGGTAAACTAGACAAGGCATTAGAGAGAAATAATAGGTATTAAGAATAATATGTGTTAAAATCACAATGAACATGGTGCAAATCAGCATGGGCGTGGAATCAGTACCACAATAATACAGATATTTATGGAAGGAGAGAAGGAGGGAATTATAGGAATAACGCAGGAAGCAGGTGACAGAAGGAAACTATAGTGGAATGACAGGAATAAAAGTAAGAGCAGAATATACAAAAATAGGTATAGATTATAGGGAAGGAAATAACAGATCATTTAACCACAACAGATATGAGAATAGTGATAACTATCAGATAAATTAGGGATCATCCTGCTGGAAGGCTTTGAGTTTGCTTTACTGAACCAAAAAGTGGAATTTCTTCTCAAACAAAACTGATTATTGTAAATAGCATAAATAGTGCTAATCAAGTCAGGGGATACGGTGTATGGTTGTTACAGAATACTCGGAAAAAGTGAGATTTGTTTCAATTAGAGGGAAGATGGAAAAGATTATTATAGTTTAGTTGAAACCAAAGTAGAAGGTGCTGACAAACTTGACCAAAGTTAAAAAAAGGTTTCAGGAAATTTTTGTAGTACTGTGATGCGTTTAGTGAGAAACTTGAGAGAGTGAAGAAGTACCAGTTCAGACTTAAGACCACATGAACCATTTTTTATTAAGCTTCATGGGATACCTATTCACTGGTATATGTAAAAAATGGAGGGGTAAGATTTGTTTGGATCTGAGACACTTAAACAAAATATAGACAAGTTATTGAGTTACATGATTATGTAAGTTACATAACTAGTCTTGACCTTACCTCAGGTTCCCATCAGCTATCAACTCGAATCCAATTCTGGAAAATATGCTCCTGTTCTATATGGTGACAGGTCTTATCAACGATGTGTTGTACCATTTGGATTAAGAATTTCCGTTGCAAAGTTTATACTAGGCTTTGATTTTTTCTAGTAAACGAATTACTAGCAAAATTTATTATTTATGTTTGTATTTTAACCACAGGGAAAAGTTGGGTAGGGCATTCGAAATTATTAAGAGAAGTATGGAGCAAGTTAAGGGAAGTGGGTATATCCTTGAAGTTGAAAAAGTGGAAATTTACTAGGAAACAACTGAATTTTCTTTCCTACAACATTACTGATGATGGAATTTTGCCTGACATAGGTAAGATCTTAGCCATAGGAAAATTTGCTGCCCCTAAGTTAAAAACAGAAGTAAAATCATTCTTTGGGTTGGTTAATGGTTTTAGAAAATAAGTAAGGACTCACAAATTACTTGCTCGTTATCTGAATAATCTTTTAAAGAAGAGTGTCCACTAAAAAGCCAAACATTATCACCACTGTCCACCGCTACGTTAGATGCTGCGTGGTGGTGTTGCGGGCACATGAAGTGGTAACAGGTGTTAAGTGGAGCAGATATGGATGGGGGATCGCTCTAGCGAGGATATGGGGCTGCAAATGGGGAAATCAGGTGAGATAAGTGACTTTGACAAAGGGCAGATTATTGTTACGGAGGGTCTGCGATCGTGTATCACGATAACCGCAAAATCTATGGAAAGAGGCTGAAGGACATTGAAACTACCACTAACTGCTAAATGGTTGGACGTCCACGACTCTTCACAGGACTTGCGGTTCGGAGGCTTGTCTGCTCGGTAAAGAATGATAAACGGTGGTCTGTGGCATCTCTGCCAAAAGATCACAATGCTGGTGCATATACAAGTGCTTATAGTACGTTGTTGAACGTGGAGCTATGTGCTCACATGTTGACCCAATGACACCGTCAATTACGATTGCAGTGGGCACAGGACCAGCGGGATTTGACCGTCAATCAGCTCTTTGGGTGAATCACATATTTGCTACACTAGGTCGCCAATCGTCTCCACAAACGCCGTCATCGAGATGAACAGCGGCTCGAAAGGTGCAGCGCGCCATGGACACAGGCTGGTGGGACCAGTATTAGGATATGGGAGACATTCTCCTGCGCTGGCATGGAACCTGTGGTAATAATCAAAGACACGCTGACTGATGCAAATCACCTCCATCCCTTCATGCTTGATGACTTCCACAACAGCGATGTTACCTTTCAGCAGTACAACTGTCCATGTCTCAGAGTCTGGACCGTGCTACAGTGGTTTGAGACGCATTATACTGAACTTGTAACGATAACACCGACCACCTTAAACGGAAATCGATGCTAACGTTAAGACTCTGCGAAGAATTTTTGAGAAAGTTGTCACTGTGAGATAACCTAATGGGAACAGAACAATAAGACTGGGATTCAGTTCCGAAACGCTCCAACAAAGTATAACCAACAGTAAACAGGCGGTTCAGGAACAGGCGTTCTCCTAGCACAAAACTAAGTTGTAATACTATGTATTAATATCGGACGCCAGCTTAATTAGGCATTCCTGTGTCAAGCAATATAGTAAATCAGAAGGCAATGCTAAGGCTAACCTAACCATCCTTGACATTCACTCTTTCTTTATACCTGTTCGCACAGTAACCTAATCCTGCAGATAAATGTACTACTAACTTGGCAGTCAGACAAACAAACGGCCAATGAGATAGCAAACAGTAATATAAGCCTCTCAACGACACATACCTTAAATAAACTAGAAGCAGCAGTTCATAAAACCAACAAACATGAAACAAATAGCAATTATAAACAGGGAAGAGCATGAAATGATTCTGATTTAAATCAGGAGGTCTATTAATGATTATACTATATAACATCATTAGTTAGTACAGGGTTTCTATGCCTGTTCATTAACCAGCTTGTAGCTGAATAGCTAACACAGTAAATATTTCTTTCCTAAACTCAGTTCTAAGCAATTAAACAGAACGCAAATTTAACTACACTGGCTTTGAAAGAGCCTTTGTTTTGCTTCATTAACTAACTACCCTAGTACATAAGGGTCCTTAAACTTTCATGGTTTAAGGAACCATGCTCATGTTTTACAAGTATGTATGAGAAATGGTAAGTATTCTCATCAATAATTATTAATTAAGTAAAGCACAACACACTATAACTCTATAAATAACATATATGCTTTGATGAGCAGTCTTTTAACCTACTCAAAATACAGTTGGCAGTGCAAATGCCAGCACAACATTAAATTCAAGTTCAAACACTTTCTCATGAAATGAACACTGACGAAACATTGTAATTATGATTAAAGTACATAAATGCAACAATTAACAATCTTTTCCACTTCAGATCAGTATTATTATTCTTGTACTGTTATCAAGCGGCTTTTCAAGTAGGGAAAATTATTGAAGAAAATGACTGCATATTGATTTAAAAATGCACTGGAAGTGGAGTGTATCTCAAACTATAAAGCCTTTAAACACTATAACTCCACACATTAGAAAGCAATCACAATTATTTTAACAGCCGCCAAATAACTCTTTCCATAATGAATTAGGACACTCGGAATTAAATTCACTAGGATAGGATACCCCACATTAGAAAGCAATCACAACTATTTTAACAGCCGCCAAATAACTCTTTCCATAATGAATTAGGACACTCAGAATTAAATTCACTAGGATAGTATACCTGTCCAGGTTTGTGATTTGGTATAATCATGGGTGTAAGAGAGTTTTTAGCAACACCACGATTATCATTAAAATCAACCAAATTTCACAAATACCTGGTCCATTCACAGGGTGCCAAATATAAACAACTTAGTGGAAGGGTGGTGGCTCTGATGGCGTAATTTGCAGTCGCTGTTAACATGGCGCCTATGCAGTCATGGCAGTATTGTTGGTCTCGCCCTGTTACAGATGTTCTTGGCGTCAGAATTATATTTTTACATGGCCAAAAACCATACCGTAATACTAGTATCACCAAATGCAGTATCCGACACCCGGCTCTTAAGCTCCTCTGGCCTCAAAACTCCAAGAATATGAGCCACAATGATCCGCTGCTGCTAGCAAGATGTTAACCACAGCACTGCTCAGCCCCGACTCCTTACCCGTCGCAAAGGACGAGTTGCCACTTGTGTGCCAACCACACCTTTTCCACTCCGCCAGCCTACTTCGATAGCTGTGGGGCTTCCTCACATTCAACCCTACTTTACTTACCTATGGACCAAATCATTTACAGTACATTACATGACAATCATTCCAGCAGTTATTTAAATCCACACGCTCAGTTTAAACAACATCGTTCAAAAAGTTCACATAACTTAAATATGTATTCATAGTCAAAGAATTTCCATGACAGATACAATTCTTTACATAAGCAACACTACAAATTGATATAGAAATACCGATACAGATACAAAATAGGTCGAAAATAGGTGCTACACATGCCCCGTGGTTCCTGATGTTTCCTGTTAGGGATACATCAATGAAACATCAATAGCACCTAAATGGTGTTGAGCAGTCAAAAAAAAAAAAAAAATCCAGCCATAGTTTCGCATGGAAAGAATATATCACAAAACACACTAAAACACTATTCACTTTATACAAATCATTACCAAAACATAGTTTCAATCCTGTACACCTGTCTTCATTAACTCTCATTTTGAGAAGCAGTAAGTTGAGTAGTAATCAAAATTTTTCTGTATGGCCAAGAATATTGAGTAGCATACTGTGAGTGTTCAAAAAATGTATGTAGACATATACAAGTATAAACCTAAAAATATCACAAGAAATTTTAATACCGTACATTTAATACATCCTACAGCATAATTTTGAAGTTACTAAGCAAGAAACTTTCAATGCTGCTTCTAATAATAGCAGTCCACTCTTTGATATTTACATAAAAATACAGGCATATTTAAATTGAACCTAGTATTCATTTCTCGCTGAACTTATTTGAAGCAGAACACATACAACACTAACCAGGATAATAATCAAACAATTTTGCTGCCTGCAGTAGTAGCTGGCAAACAACACCGAACACACTATACATTAGACATCTGACTGCCCACTTCGGATTTTGGCAGTCTATTTCAGACGTATTTTCTTGCCCCACTTTGGTAAGTCTTTTGTGCAGCCCACCTTGTATTTAAGACTGTCCACATTTCTTTTCAGTCTGGCAATATTTGGCTTCAGCCATTTCTGTGTAGGGCTTCACATATTTTATAACAATTTTTAGTATCTGAAACTCACAAGAACATATCAGCGGTTTTATTTGGGTAGCAACATGTTTATAAAGACATAAATTACAGTTAAATACAGTACAGCAGCTTCATAAGATAGGTGTATTTCTTTTACAGCATAAAATACATTTTTAATCCGGTATCATTTCTGAATATATTTAATTTGCTGATTTCTAGGGACATGTAGTTTGAGATCCACTATGTTACAGACACCAAGTGGCTTCCTGGATTTTGGATAGATTAAATAGTAGGAATTGTTGCATTAAGAATGGCCCATTACATACGTAATTAAATTTTGAAATTTCATCATTAAGTTCACTTTATTTTTCATGGGTCTTCAAAAGAATGTAGTCTCTGTTCTTGAGCCTGGAAGACTTCAGGTTCCTATTGTGCCTCTTAGATCTCGCTTCTGCTTTCCACTGTATTTTTTCTTTTACTAATTCTTTCTTCTGGGCTAATTACAAATCTGTACATGGTGGGAAATCTAGTTTTTCCTCAATTAAACATTTGCTCTTATTATTGAGAAGGATTTCCTCAGGTGTGAAACCAGTAGATTCATGAGGCAAGGTAATCATTACACTCTCAAATTCGGATACAAATCTGCCCCATGATCGATGGTTATGGTGGCAACAGGCCCTGCATAACCTCCCTATTTCCCTTGTATACAGTTCAACAGGGTCGCTGGTCAGATGGTAGGCAGAAATAGAGTTAACTTTAGCACCATATTGGGGACCATTACTGCTTTGGGTCTTCCAATGGTTCTAAAATACTCAATCATCCTATTGAATGCTGACTTTGCTGTCACCTTTTTCAGGGGATACAATTTTATAAATTTAGAAAATGCTTTCAAAAGCATTAAAATATATGTGCAATTACCAGAAGTTTTGGAGAAGCGAGCCGCACAGATCCACAGAGAGTAAATCCATGGTATCTTCGGGTAACATGTTCAGCATTGGGCCTTGATTAATTCTATTGGCTGCCTTAGCTCTCTGGCAAATGTCACAAGAGCTAATACTGCAGTTACCTTCCTATTCGCACTGTTGGTAATCACTATAACACTAGCCAGTTTATCTAGACGCTCCTTAGGTCCACAATGGCCCAATGCTAGATGAAAATAATCTATGAGGTCTGTATCAAATGGGTAGGTCAACATACCCTCCATTCTTCAGTAACCAAGTCTTTCTTCCTATACAAGACACTTTTAAAAACTTTATTATACTTCTTAATCTGGGGATATTGTAGACTAGAAAAATTTGCTTTCACAGATCTCCAAGTTACATCCAGATTTTGGTGGTATCTCATGTTTTTGCAAATCTGTTCAACTTTCTTTTTGCCTGAAACTTCTTTCATGTAATTAATTTGGAAAGTTCTATCTTCTTTGCATTCCTTGGGTACCTCATAAGTAGCATTTGGTAACTGGGACAATGCATCTGCCATGTAATTTTCTGTACACTTTACATGACAGATTTCGTAATTAAATTGTTAGAGGTAAAAGCCCACCAGATTAGCCTGCCATTTAGAAGGCGACAATCTTGAAGGAATGTTACAGCAATGTGGTCAGTGTGTGATGACCTTATGACCACACAAATAATTTCTAAATTTCTTTAGTCCCCATATTATGGCCAAGGCCTCCCTCTCTGATATGATACAGTTCCTTTTGTATTTCGTCAACATCCTATTCTAAGTCTCCTGTACCGTTTACCTCTTGGAAAATTTCAATACCAATCCCATAGGCACTACTGTCAGTATTCAGATGGAAATGGTCTGACATTATTGGGTGATGTAAAACATTATTATGTAAAAGTTCTTTCTTTAAAGATTCAAAATCCTGCTCACATTCATCTATCCACACAAAAGCACTATTCCCTTTTAGAAGGCTGTTCAAGTGTGGACTATTGAAGGCTTGCCCCTAAACAACTTTTCTGTAAAATCCACACAAACCTAAAAAGGCTTTCAACTGTTTTCTATTTTCTGGTGGGGGGGCATTTTTCTATGGCACTTAACTTTTCTGGGTCCATACTAATCCTGGTAGTACTAATTATATTGCCCAAGAATTTAATTTCTGTTTTTACAAAATAACACTTCTTTAAGTTCATGCCTGGAGAGCAATAAGAACCTTCTGCATCAGTTCACAGTGTTCTTGCCAGTTTTCAGTGGAGATTAATAAATCATCTATGTAAATAGTTAACTTGAAACTCAACTTCTGCACTAATACAAAGTCCAGAGCGCTAATAAACATTGCCACAGAGGTTTTCAGTCCAAATGGAAGTACTCTGTATTGACAACATTCCCCTGCAAACAGAATTGCTGTATATTTACAGGAATCTGGACTTAACAGGATTTGCCAAGAGCCAGTGTTCACGTCAAGGATGGTTAAATACCTCAGATTTTCAGACCTGCGTACTTCTCTTTTTATAATTTTGTTTAGAGTTCATGAATCAATGACCACATGTACTCCCCCACCATTCTTGTTTACAATGTGGACTGTTATATTCGCTATTACTACGTTCTATCCCTCCTTACCATCTTATCTCTTTCATTTTCTACAGCCTGTTTCTTATATAATTGTACCGAATACGGTCTGACAAAGAATGGATCATGATCCAAAGTTTCAATACAGTATTCAAAATTTCGAACCAGTCCAGGTTTATCCAAAAATGCTCTACTGTTGCTTTCTAAGATATTAATCAATTCCTTTTTGGGTCTGAGGTTATGCCTATTAAGTTTCCCACAATTTCCTTGAAATCATACCCCTGCCTGTCATTGTCATTTATCACCCTCTTAATAAGGTACATTTCGTTAACATTTGTCAAACCATCGTGTCCTTGATCGAAGATTCAGTTCCCTTGTCTGACACGCTATCATTCTCTTCAAATTTCACTTCCACAATTTTGGATTCATGGTTAATCTTAACCATTTCCTAACTGCAATAGATTACTACTTTTTTCTTTTTCCACCCAATCTATGCCTAGGATCATTTCAGTATTTAACTCTTCTATTGCTAAGAAATCGTGTTCAAACTCCTGGTCTTTGATACTGATGTCAGCCAATACTTGGTCTTTATTGGCTTCCTAGATTTACCTGTGGTGCCTATGATATTTTCACCACTAACCGACATTATGACCAGTCCAGGTTTATCATAGATGTATTCGAAAAATGATCGAGAAATTGCCCTATCTGAGAGCCAGTATCCAGAAGTACTTGTATTTTGACATTATAAATGTCAATCGGGATTATGGTCTGCCTGGTTGTTAAATTGTTGTCATTATTTTGTTCCTTCCACAATAGATCTTGGTCATGTCCTCCTGTAAATCACCTATATCAGGTGGCTTCTTCGGTTTCTGGATTTCAAGGTTTTTAATTACTTGAACTCTTCGTTGAAATGGTACCATATCATCAGGTGGTTCTTTCCTTCTTTGTTCAGTAATGACGTCAGGATTTTCTGTGGAAACGCTGTCATTGGTTGGTACAACATTGAAGTTACTTGCACCTTCATTGGTTTCAGGTATACCGAAATTTTCGTCATCCGAGCAGTCATCTGAGTCCGACCATTTTACTTCGCTTTCTGGATCTAACATGGAAGCTTTTCTAAAATGGGCGCTAAGTTCATTTTCTGATTTCATGTCAGACGTTAATTCAGGCTCGCAGTTTTCTTCTGATGAACTATTATCCTCATAAGCTCTGATAACATCCAAAGGTATTTCATACTTCGTACAGTCTTCATGGTCATCAAGAACACATACACAATTTACAAATTTTCATTATCTTTAAATTCTCGCCTTTCGGAGCAGTTAGTACTCTTTGGGAATCGTTAACAGAGGTTATTTCACCATTAATGCTGGGGATTTCGTCCACCAGCAGACTTCTATCCATAACGACATTTTTATTGGCTGCACGCGACTGTTGTGAGGAGCTTTTTTATTTACCTCCTCCTTATTTTCGGGCCATGTCACCTTATCGACGTCCCTATTATCTCTCGGTGATAATACTATCACCAAATGCAACATCCGAGGTCCATAAATACTGCTCTTAAGCTCTTCTGGCCTCAGAGCTCCAAGAATATGAGCCACAATGATTCGCTACTGCTAGTGAGATGTTAACCACAGAGCTGCTCAGCCATGACTCCTTACCCATCACAAAGGACAAGATGCCACTTACACACCAACCACATTTTATTCACTCCGCCAGGCTACTACCATACTTGTGGGACATCCCCACATCTTTTACCTTCAACTCTATATACCATAACTATGGACCAAGTCATTTACAGTACATTATATGACAATCATTCCAGCAGTTATTTAAATTCACAAACACAGTTTAAACAACATGGTTCAAAAAGTTCACCTAACTGAAATATGTATACATTGTCAAAGAATTTCCATACAGATACAACATTCAACATAAGCAACACAACAAATTGACAGAGAAATATCGATACAGACACAAAATAGTTCTGAAATAGGTGTTTCAAACTCACGTCGATGTCTCAGCGACCAAATTCGCCTGATGCAAATTCTGTGGAACCCTTCTGGGTTGCTGTCGGGTGCCATCACCGTGTACGCAAATCAGGGGCTAGTTATTTACGCTAATTACATGACCTGCGCATAAATAGCTAATACCTCATACCTTCACAAACCTACCAACAAACTGTCGGATCGCTGATATGCAGAATCAGTGATGTATTTCGTTCCAAAGACAGACAAACAATCTATTAAACAGGTGGTTATAATGCTTTGGCTCATAATTGTATTATGGGTTTTGTGTAATAGGTATCAGCAAGCTTTTGATGAAATAAAGAGATAGTTACGTGTTAGCAAAGTTTTGCACGGACTAGGTTTGACATTACCATTTTACCTTACAGCAGATAGTACGAGGGTCACTCCAGAAGAAATGCACACTATTTTTGTAAAAATACAGTTTTCATTCTGCATGAGTGAAAGTTTTACAGGGTGTAGATACATCCTTCCCGCTTGTTTTCAAACTTAGTCCAACCTGTTCCCGTGAGTGGCGCCGTCACAGCATGTCTTCAAATGGCTGCTACACTTGACGTTCGTCAGAAGCAACGTGCTGTCATAGAATTCCTGTGCTGTGGAAACGGGACAGTGGGAAACATCCACAAGAGGTTGAAAAAGGTGTATGGAGATGCTGCTGTCGATCGCGGTACAGTTAGTCGGTGGGCAAGCAGGTTACGTGATGCAAGCGGGCACGGCAGTATTGAGGATTGTCCTCGCAGCGGCAGGCCTCGTACTGCACACACTCCAGACAATGTGCAGAGAGTTAACGAACTGGTGACTGCTGACAGACGCATCACAGCGAACAAATTACAACGCTACGTTGGGATAGGAGAAGGAAGTGTTTGCAGAGTACTGAAAGTGTTGGCATTAAAACAGGTTTGTGCTAGGTGGGTTCCCAGGAAGTTGACAGTGTCTCACAAACTTGGATGGACAACACCGAAACACACGCCTTACAGTCCTGACCTGGCTCCATGTGACTATCATCTCTTTGGGAAACTGAAAGACTCTCTTTGTGGAACAAGGTTTGAAGATGATGACTCCCTTGTGCACGCTGCCAAACAGTGGCTCCACAGGTTGGTCCAGAATTTTACCGTGCAGGTATACAGGCGCTGGTCCCAAGATAGCATAAGCCAGTTGAGAGGGATGGAAATTATGTGGAGAAATGAAAATATTGTTCCTAAAGGATGTATCTACACACTGTAAAACGTTCAAACATGTAGAATAAAAGATGGATTTAAAAAAAATAGTGTGCATTTCTTTTGGAGTGACCTTTAAAGCAATAGTGAGTGAAAAATCAGTTATTTCAAGAGAAAGCAATAGATAGTAGAACAGAGCATCATTCTAAAGCATTTGCAAGCAGAGCACTACAGAACCACGAAAAGAGTTATGTTATGACTGAAAAAGAGTTTTTGGCAGTACATTGGCCTTTCACCAAGTTTAGAAATCATTTACATGGACATAGAACCATTGTATATTATGATCAGAAGCTTTTATTTGCAAGTTGTATCACAGTAGAATTACTAGATGGACACTTATCTTGGAACAATTTCACTATTTGAAAAAACACATATTAGAGAAGGATAATCCTGTTGCAGATGTATTACCTACCTTACCAGTTGGGGTGAA
The DNA here is from genome assembly GCF_023864345.2 of Schistocerca serialis cubense. Lineage (NCBI taxonomy): Eukaryota > Metazoa > Arthropoda > Insecta > Orthoptera > Acrididae > Schistocerca > Schistocerca serialis. The sequence goes on from NC_064644.1 coordinate 398,198,566, forward strand.
GGTGAAAAGTGTAGGAATCAAGTAGAGAGGGCTATCAGAATTATGTACATGAAAGAAATTAAAAATGAAAAAGAAATTAGGAGGATATTATTATGATAAGGAGAATCCAAAACCATGATGAAGATTAAAATTTTCTGAAAAGTTATTTGGGAAAGAAAGCAAAAGTAAAGTTGGAAAAACATTATGAAGTTTACAAGGGAGTATTATTTAGAAGAAAAAGTCCAGATAGTGACATTTGGAAATTGTGTTGCTAGAGCAGATTATAGATTGTGTGATAAAGTTATTTGTTACAGCACAGGAATGAATCTATGTTATATGTGATGATATAGCAAATATGGATGATCTGTTTGGAAGGGATGTCTGCAATTGTTATTTCTGGCCTTCCCAGCTGTCCCTGCCTTTATACAAATAATGAGATACCAGTACTGTTAGAAAAAATAATACCACACTTATCCTGTAAACTACATTGACTACATGATTGTAAAATGCTGCTAAAATGTATCGATGATTATTGTCAAACTTACTTTATGGAAAATGAAACGTCCAACTTGAAATAAAATGTCCATTTTGAAATGAAATGTTCATCTTGAAATGAATACATAATACATCAAAGTATAACCAAGATAATGTAGAAGCTTTCCCTTGTTAGTTATCATCAAACCCTATATGCCTGTAAGCAAGAAATGCAAAGTTCTCTTGTTAATACTCACCAGCTGTTTCCATTCCAATATACTCATAATAAAGAAAAATGACATATCTTTTACTAATGTCCAACAATTCCATTATATTCACAAAGCTGCAAGAAGCAGATATATCATCATTGCTATAGAGTTATACCATTGTGAAAACAATTCTTACATAAGTAAATACTCAGTGAAACAAAACTGATATAACTACTTATATGAAACTGACATGTGTACATGTTTTGCTGTTGTATAATACGGTTTGTATCATAAGTTTCTAATTACACAGGAAATTATGGGAGCAAATTGTTATCAAAGGGTGACAGCCAGTATTATCTATAGATAGTGAATCTAATGTGATGTTATCAACTGAATTATATACCTCACTGTTGTTGTACATGTAAAAGAATTTGTAATTACACACTGGTGTTTCATTGGATTTATGACCTTCCACAATAATACAATCCTGGAAATTGAAATAAGAACACCGTGAATTCATTGTCCCAGGAAGGGGAAACTTTATTGACACATTCCTGGGGTCAGATACATCACATGATCACACTGACAGAACCACAGGCACATAGACACAGGCAACAGAGCATGCACAATGTCGGCACTAGTACAGTGTATATCCACCTTTCGCAGCAATGCAGGCTGCTATTCTCCCATGGAGACGATCGTAGAGATGCTGGATGTAGTCCTGTGGAACGGCTTGCCATGCCATTTCCACCTGGCGCCTCAGTTGGACCAGCGTTCGTGCTGGACGTGCAGACCGCGTGAGACGACGCTTCATCCAGTCCCAAACATGCTCAATTGGGGACAGATCCGGAGATCTTGCTGGCCAGGGTAGTTGACTTACACCTTCTAGAGCACGTTGGGTGGCACGGGATACATGCGGACGTGCATTGTCCTGTTGGAACAGCAAGTTCCCTTGCCGGTCTAGGAATGGTAGAACGATGGGTTCGATGACGGTTTGGATGTACCGTGCACTATTCAGTGTCCCCTCGACGATCACCAGTGGTGTACGGCCAGTGTAGGAGATCGCTCCCCACACCATGATGCCGGGTGTTGGCCCTGTGTGCCTCGGTCGTATGCAGTCCTGATTGTGGCGCTCACCTGCACGGCGCCAAACACGCATACGACCATCATTGGCACCAAGGCAGAAGCGACTCTCATCGCTGAAGACGACACGTCTCCATTTGTCCCTCCATTCACGCCTGTCGCGACACCACTGGAGGTGGGCTGCACGATGTTGGGGCGTGAGCGGAAAACGGCCTAACGGTGTGCGGGACCGTAGCCCAGCTTCATGGAGACGGTTGCGAATGGTCCTCGCCGATACCCCAGGAGCAACAGTGTCCCTAATTTGCTGGGAAGTGGCGGTGCGGTCCCCTACGGCACTGCGTAGGATCCTACGGTCTTGGCGTGCATCCGTGCGTCGCTGCGGTCCGGTCCCAGGTCGACGGGCACGTGCACCTTCCGCCGACCACTGGTGACAACATCGATGTACTGTGGAGACCTCACGCCCCACGTGTTGAGCAATTCGGCGGTACGCCCACCCGGCCTCCCGCATGCCCACTATACGCCCTCGCTCAAAGTCCGTCAACTGCACATACGGTTCACGTCCACGCTGTCGCGGCATGCTACCAGTGTTAAAGACTGCGATGGAGCTCCATATGCCACGGCAAACTGGCTGACACTGACGGCGGCGGTGCACAAATGCTGCGCAGCTAGCGCCATTCGACGGCCAACACCGCGGTTCCTGGTGTGTCCGCTGTGCCGTGCGTGTGATCATTGCTTGTACAGCCCTCTCGCAGTGTCCGGAGCAAGTATGGTGGGTCTGACACACCGGTGTCAATGTGTTCTTTTTTCCATTTCCAGGAGCGTAGTTCATAACAGTAAAAACGTATTGCATTCAATACCACAAAGGACAATAGCACCCCACACCTTTTATTAATTGAAAAATGACTATTGTTGTTTAAGAGACATAATTTTTTTAATGATAGTTTCTAAGTGGAACGTCTTGCCATGTCATTTACTTACACATAACGTATACAAATACTGTTTACACATTTTGAAGTGATATTCTCAGACGTTTAATACTTACATGAATTTGTTTTAATTGAACAAACGTGTATAATATGGTAAAGACCGTTTACAATATCTGTCTATTATTATTTTTTGGAATACAAAATTGTATAATTAATGCTCTGATAAGCAGAACATTTCAATTTCTTATACAAACATTAAGTCTGAACACTTATGCACACTATGTTCACTGAAATATATTCTGGGAAGGAGCATTCTATGCCGTGATTGATTTACTACTCGAATATATAAAAATAAAAAAACCCTTATCATGACAGAAACAAAATGCCATAGAAAAAGAAACAGATAGGACTATAAAGATATAGATACATGTAATTACTACTTTTCAGTTTACTAGCTAATATTGCTGAACAACCAAAGTAAAGCTAAAAGAAGAATAGCTTAGAATTCGTACTCCATTGAAGGTTTATGCTGTCATATTGTGATTGTTACTTGAAGAATTTACAAAACAACCAAGTCCATTCTACTAAGTTATACATTTGATTAGCATATCATCTTGTCAACCTTGGCTCCACATACACTACAGCAACCCTCAACAATGGAGCAAGACATACTACACTACTGGCCATTAAAATTGCTACACCAAGAAGAAAAGCAGATGATAAACGGGTATACATTGAAGACATATATTATACAAGAACTGACACGTGATTACATTTTCAAGCAATTTGGGTGCATAGATCCTGAGAAATCAGTACCCAGAACAAACACCTCTGGCCATAATGACGACCTTGATACGCCTGAGCATTGAGTCAAACAGAGCTTGGATGGCGTGTACAGCAACTTCAACACGATACCACAGTTCATCAAGAGTACTGACTGGGGTATTGTGACAAGCCAGTTGCTCGGCCACCATTAACCAGACGTTTTCAATTGGTGAGAGATCTGGAGAATATGCTGGCCAGGGCAGCAGTCGAACATTTTCTGTATCCAGAAAGGTCCGTACAGGACCTGCTACATGCGGTAGTGCATTATCCTACAGAAATGTAGGATTTCACAGGGATCGAGTGAAGGGTAGAGCCACGGGTCGTAACACATCTTAAATGTAACGTCCACTATTCAAAGTGCCATCAATGCGAACAAGAGGTGACCGAGACATGTAACCAATGGCACCTCATACCATCACGCTGGGTGATACAACAGTATGGCCATGACGAATACGCGCTTCCAATGTGCGTTCACCGCGATGTCGCCAAACACGGATGCGACCATCATGATGCTGTAAACAGAACCCGGATTCATCCGAAAAAATGACGTTTTGCCATTCGTGCATTCAGGTTCGTCGTTGAGTACACCATCGCAGGCGTTCCTGTCTGTGATGCATCGTCAAGGGTAACCGCAGCCATGGTCTCCGAGCTGATAGTCCATGCTGCTCCAAACGTCGTCGAACTGTTCGTGCAGATGGTTGTTGTCTTGCAAACGTCCCCATCTGTTGACTCAGTGCTCGAGACGTGGCTGCACGATCCGTTACAGCCATGCGGATAAGATTCCAGTCATCTCGACTGCGAGTGATACGAGGCCGTTGGGATCCAGCACAGCGTTCCGTATTACCCTCCTGAACCCACCGATTCCATATTCTGCTAACAGCCATTGGATCTCGACCAACGCGAGCAGCAATGTCGCGATACGATAAACCGCAATCGCGATAGACTACAAACCGACCTTTGTCAAAGTCGGAAACGTGATGGTACTTATTTCTTCTCCTTACACGAGGCATCACAACAACGTTTCACCAGGCAACGCCGGTCAACTGCTGTTTGTGTGTGAGAAATCGGTTGGAAACTTTCGCCATGTCAGCACGTTGTAGGTGTCTCCACCGGCGCCAACATTGTGTGAATGCTCTGAATAGCTAATCATTTGCATATCACAGCATCTTCTTCCTGTCGGTTAAATTTCGCGTCTGTAGCACGTCATCTTCGTGGTGTAGCAATTTTAATGGCCAGTAGTGTAGTTACTAGGAACCAGTATATAAAAATAAATTATACTAATTGAAACACATATGAATGACCCTTGTACCATTTAATAATACAACTACTTGATGCATTTAACTTCTAACTGAGTAATTTTAGAAACTGAAAAACCTAGTCATGCATTTGGATGATGTAAGGTTATGGTTATACATAATTTTCTGTAGTTGTGATCAGACTGAACTGTTGGTAATGGAAACTGTGTATTACTTCACAGAAACACAAAACATGAAGGAGAAGTGGGGCAGTGAATGGTGATGCTTCAAGGATGTGTTTTGGTTGTGTGTGCAAGTTCATGGAGGGGAGGAAGAACATTGACAAAGCATTTATAAAAGGAGAACGTATGATAATTTTATATATATATATATATATATATATATATATATATATATATATCAGAAGGATGTAGGTTGCAGTAGGTACTGGGAGATGAAGAAGCTTGCACAGGATAGAGTAGCATGGAGAGCTGCATCAAACCAGTCTCAGGACTGAAGACCACAACAACAATAACAACAATATATATATATATATATATATATATATATATATATATATATATATATATATATATATATACAGGGTGTTACAAGAAGGTACGGCCAAACTTTCAGGAAACATTCCTCACACACAAAGAAAGAAAATATGTTACGTGGACATGTGTCCGGAAACGCTTACTTTCCATGTTAGAGCTCATTTTATTATTTCTCTTCAAATCACGTTAATCATGGAATGGAAACACACAGCTACAGAACTTACCAGCGTGACTTCAAACACTTTGTTACAGGAACTGTTCAAAATGTCCTCCGTTAGCGAGGATACATGCATCCACCATCCGTCGCATGGAATCCCTGATGCGCTGATGCAGCCCTGGAAAATGGCGTATTGTATCACAGCCGTCCACAATACGAGCACGAAGAGTCTCTACATTTGGTACCGGGGTTGCGTAGACAAGAGCTTTCAAATGCCCCCATAAATGAAAGCCAAGAGGGTTGAGGTCAGGAGAGCGTGGAGGCCATGGAATTGGTCCGCCTCTACCAATCCATCGGTCACCGAATCTGTTGTTGAGAAGCGTACGAACACTTCGACTGAAATGTGCAGGAGCTCCATCGTGCATGAACCACATGTTGTGTCGTATTTGTAAAGGCACATGTTGTAGCAGCACAGGTAGAGTATCCCGTATGAAATCATGATAACGTGCTCCATTGAGCGTAGGTGGAAGAACGAAACTAAAATGAGCTCTAACATGAAAATCTTTATTTGTGTGTGAGGAACGTTTCCTGAAAGTTTGGCCGTACCTTTTTGTAACACCCTGTATATACAGAGTGGTCCATTGATCGTGACTGGGCCAAATATCTCACGAAATACGCGTCAAACGAAAAAACCACAAAGAACGAAATTTGTCTAGCTTGAAGGGGGAAACCAGATGGCGCTATGGTTGGCCCGCTAAATAGCGCTGCCATAGGTCAAACGGATAACAACTGCGTTTTTTAAAAATAGGAACCCACACTTTTTATTACATACTCGTATAGTATGTAAAGAAATATGAATGTTTTAGTTGGACCACTTTTTTCGCTTTGTGATAGATGGCGCTATAATAGTCACAAACATATGGCTCACAATTTTAGACGAACAGTTGGTAACAGGTAGGTTTTTTAAATTAAAATACAGAACGTTTGAACATTTTATTTCGGTTGTTCCAATGTCATACATGTACCTTTGTGAACTTATCATTTCTGAGAACGCATGCTGTTACAGCGTGATTATCTGTAAATACCACATTAATGCAATAAATGCTCAAAATGATGTCCGTCAACATCATTGCATTTGGCAATATGTGTAACGACATTCCTCTGAGTAGTTCGCCTTCCGTAATGTTCGCACATGCATTGACAATGTGCTGACGCATGTTGTCAGGCGTTGTCGGTGGATCACGATGGCAAATATTCTTTAACTTTCCCCACAGAAAGAAATCCGGGGACATCAGATCCGGTGAACGTGCGGGCCCTGGTATGGTGCTTCGACGAGCAATCCACCTGTCATGGAAATATGCTATTCAGTACCGCTTCAACCGCACGCGAGCTATCTGCCGGACATCCATCATGTTGGAAGTACATCGCCATTATGTCATGGAGTGAAACATCTTGTAGTAACATCGGTAGAACATTACGTAGGAAATCAGCATACATTGCACGATTTAGTTTGTCATCGACAAAATGGGGACCAATTATCCTTCCTCCCATAATGCCGCACCATACATTAACCCGCCAAGGACGCTGATGTTTCACTTGTCGCAGCCATCGTGGATTTTCCGTTGCCCAATAGTGCATATTATGCAGGTTTACGTTACCGCTGTTGGTGAATGACGCTTCGTCGCTAAATAGAACGCGTGCAAAAAATCTGTCTTCGTCCCGTAATTTCTTTTGTGCCCAGTGGCAGAACTGCACACGACGTTCAAAGTCGTCGATATGCAATTCCTGGTGCATAGAAATATGGTACGGGTGCAATCGATGTTGATGTAGCATCCTCAATACCGACGTTTTTGAGATTCCCGATTCTCACGCAATTTGTCTGTTACTGATGTGCGGATTAGCCGCGACAGCAACTAAAACACCTACTTGGGCATCATCATTTGTTGCAGGTCGTGGGTGACGTTTCTCATGTGGCTGAACACTTCCTGTTTCCTTAAATAACGCAACTATCCGGCGAACGATCCGGACACTCGTCCAGGATACCGAGCAGCATACATAGCACACACCCATTGGACGTTCTGATCACAATAGCCATACATCAACACGATATCGCCCTTTTCCGAAATTGGTAAACGGTCCATTTTAACACGGGTAATGTATCACGAAGCAAATACCAACCGCACTGGCGGAATGTTACTTATATGTTTGTGACCATTACAGCGCCATCTATCACAAAGCAAAAAAAGTGATCTAACTAAAACATTCATATTTCTTTACGTACTACACGAATGTGTAATAAAAAATGGGTGTTTCTATTAAAAAAAAAAAAACGCAGTTGATATCCGTTTGACCTATGGCAGCGCCATCTACTGGGCCAACCATAGCGCCATCTGGTTTCCCCCTTCAAGCTAGACAAGTTTCGTAATTACTATTTTTTTTTTTCGTTTGTTGCTTATTTCGTGAGATATTTTGGCCGGTCACTATCAATGGACCACCCTGTATATATATGTATATGCATATATGTGTGTGTGTATATGTTAAAACTGTACTTTCTATAAAATGTCTATGTAGAGGAAACAGAAGATTAGAATTTTTCACTACTTTATTTCACAAACATAAACGGATGCTACAGTTACTTTGTACAACAAACTTCCTTTTGTGGTGCATGCATGTAATACCAAAGTCTCATCTATAAATCTTATGTGTAATACTTTGTGGGTGTGTAATGAGCAGAACAAGGCACTATAAAACACAATATATGATTCTATACATATTGGAGATAGCAATACTATCACGTGAGGCTTACTTGAAGTTATATACATGCAGAAGTTTCAGTTAAATTGTGCTTTGGTTACTGTATATGCGAGAGCTAATTGCCTTACAAAGAAATAAAGTCAATAGTATACAATTCTGATAACTTTATAGAAATATTGTAGTATAAACCAAAAATTTGTTAGACCAAATATAAACACGTACCCAAAGCGTCCTTTGTGGTAATAATATACAAAAGAAAAGTTGAAATAATGATACACCTCAATGTAAAAACATCAACTTTATGATAGGACCAAAAGCCATGGTGTAGTTATGAACTAATTAACAAAAATTATTAAGATATTATTATCAACGTGTACCTAGAGAAATTACAATATGAAAAAAGATTTTTCAAAATATAAATTATATAAAAAATGTTGTCATGATTTGTGAAGCTAAAATGTTCAACCACTCCTATGAACGCTCATAAATTCCAATTTTTAATTATGTTCAAGTTAAACAATACGTGGAAAGATCTTGTAACTGTTGCATGTTATGCAGGGTTAGCGACAGAAACTTGCTTATTTGAAACATACGCCACACAGCTACCATTACTCAATAGTGTGTGGAGTTGAACTCAGAGCAGCACCTGACGTCGAGGAAGCAAGACTGACGAATTTGAATTCCCCCAAGTGATCTGCACACGAACATGCACCTGCTCTTGTGATTTATGGTCTCACTGTGAGACGAATTCTGGGTGAATCTCATCCACAAAGACCGTCAGTGGTGCACACACTTAATCCATGCGATTTCGTTTCACGAAAGAGTGCGTATGAAGCCTTTATCGCAAACATGCCTCATGACGGCCTTGTGTTCTTCAGCGACGAGGCAGATTTTCATTTGTCTGGATGCGTGACTAAACAAAACATGCGTTGTTGGAGTGGCACGAACTTCTGAGAACTTCATGAGTATCGTCTGCATACAGAACGTGTGGCTATTTGGTTTGCATTATGTGGTTCTTCGAATAGAATGAAAGGGCAGTTAATGTCATTTCTGGGCGTTATTCTAGAGGATTGAGGAGTTTTTCCTTCCCGAATGTGAAAAAACTGATGTCGGGTATGTCTGGTTCCAACAAGACGGCGTCACGGCTCAGGCTGCACGAACGTCAATGAGCCTTACGCGAAATTTCCCCAACCGTCTCATCCCTTTGAGGGGCGATCTTCAATGGCCAGCATGCTCGCCAGATTTAGCTCACTGCGGCTTTTTCTTGTGGGGCTATCTTAAATTCTGGGTGTGTACCATCGTCCACGGTCCCTGGTTGACCTCCGGAAAATATTCGTGCTGCTATTGCCAACATAGACAGTGACATGCTGGCAGAAATGGACCGAAACTTCCGATTTCGACTCTCGAAATGCATTGAACAGAACGGACGCCACCTTCAAGATATCATTTGCAAAACCTAGTGAAATAAAACTTTAAATGTACTTCTGTGTAAAGAAAAGAAAATTAAATCGATATTTGTAATGCTTTGTTTTTTTATGGGTATTTTAATTATTGAAGTTCCCGAGCGCAGGCTGTATGACCAATGGCGCTACCCGTATGGAGTGAGTATGGCATCACAATTACGTCTAGCGCTGCCCTTTTATAGTTTGTGTAGGCGATACTACCGCCATCTGTATATATTATAGACATCCCAAAACCTTTGTCACCTCGGTGTGTGTTAACTCACTGTGGGAACTTCAGAGAACGTTGCCTTGGCGTACGTGAATATTGCTTTTGTGATACTACAGAGGGGTCCAAAAAAATGTATCCACTGTTTAAAAGTCCATAACTTGCAAACTAATTGACGGAGTGGTCTCATTTTTGGTGAAAGTGTAGCTTAAAGTCCAACTTAAAGATATCACTGTAGGTGTTCGTAATGGTCACCATTAACATCCACACACAAACGATGCCGCCGAACTTCAGCACGAACTACTGACTGCAACGTGTTCAGTTGGATATTTGCACATGAATGTACGATGGATTCTCGAAGTTCATACAATGTGCGTGGCTTTTGTCGATAAACGACGTCCTTCAGTGTTCCCCATAGGTAAAAGTCCAGAGGAATTGGGTCTGCGGAACGTGGTGGATACTCCACAGCACCTCTAAGGCCTATCCATCTTCCTGGTAGATTTTCGTCGAGACACGCCCAAACACGATTTTGGTAGTGGGCTGGGGCACCATCTTGTTGAAGGTAAACTCTTCCGTCTCCATACAAGTCTCGGAGGGCAGGTAAAATGGATGTCTGAAGGTACACCTCATCGGTAACTGTGCCGTCAAAGAAGAATGGCCCAATCAAGCCCCGGTAAGACAACCCACACCACACATTTACTCCTGGCAAATTCACGGCTTTGTCTACATGGACGTTTGAATTTTCGGCGGCCCATTAGATGCAATTGTGGCGATTTACTGTACCACTGAGTTTGAACTGTGCCTCATCAGACCACACAATCATCTCTGCAAACTCTTCATCGTTGCGCACCATGTTAGTAAACCACTCGCAGTACTCCATTCTACTATCTGGGTCGTCTTCGTTCATTGCGTGTAGCAATCGTGGGATGTAGCACTTCCCTTTGCTGTCTTCAAAATTCGCCGAACACTTGAGCGACTCACTCCAATTTCACGGGCACACTGTCTCACAGACTTCTGTGGTAAGCGAGTGAATTGTTGTAACACACGACGGGAGTTAGCTGGACTTGTTAGTGTTACAGGTCGTCCAGATCGTTGTCTGTGTACATCGTTAACACAGCCTTCGGCTTCAAATTTGTCTCGAATTTTTCGTACTTAAAATACCACTTCAAAACTGACTTCCTTTCATTAAATGTAAACCTTGCGCCAGCCATGTTTACTCGAGTAACTAGGTGCAACTAAGAACAAAACACTGACTATCTGGCGACTGTCATCTGATAAAACAAAAAAAACAAAAATGGTTCAAATGGCTCTGAGCACTATGGGACTTAACCTCTATGCTCATCAGTCCCCTAGCACTTAGAACTACTTAAACTTAACTAACCTAAGGACATCACGCAACACCCAGTCATCACGAGGCAGAGAAAATCCCTGACCCCGCCGGGAATGACAAAACAAAACGACGCAATACAACGTTTGTGTGGCGATTGCCGGAACTACAAACTATTACACTACCAAAGATGAGACAACTTCGTCAATTAGTTTGCCAGTTGTGGACTTTTAAACAGTGGATGCATTTTTTTGGACCCCTCTGTACAACGTCAGTTTTAGACCAATTTTGTGCTAGACCTAGATGAGATTTTGATGTACGTTTCTGTAGAAATAATTAGCGAAATAATAGTTTGAACATGTTGACTACATCATTTTAATAATTAATATGCGACAAAGCTATCTTGACATGGCAGGCCGGGGTGGCCGAGCGGTTCTAGATGCTACTGTCTGGAACCGCGCGACCGCTACGGTCGCAGGTTCGAATCCTGCCTCGAGCATGAATGTGTGTGATGTCCTTAGGTTAGTTAGGTTTAAGTAGTTCTAAGTTCTAGGGGATTGATGACCTCAGACGTTAAGTCCGATAGTGCTCAGAGCCATTTGAACCATTTATCTTGACATATTGTTTGAATTACCAGGTACGCATCATACCGGACGGATCATTTATTTAATGTACAGTTAACATCGTCCATTCGACGAGAAACAAGTACAGAAGCACATATTCAAGATTATTCCCAGAATTTTCCCAGAAGCAGAGAAAACGATATAAAGACAATGACATTTCGAACATAGATGAAGGGTAAAGAAAACTTTAGAGAATCATAATGAGGGAAGCGAGAATGAGTGCAAAAATTTTAACCACGCTGTGAACTAATGAGGCTTTTTATCACTAATTACTAATTTTCTCTTCTCGAGGCAGATAAACGCAAACGTACCGTAGATTTCCATTATTTTACCCCTAGTACGAATGTTTATTGCAAATGCTATACACATTGGAGTCAGAATAAAATGACATCGTATGTACCGTTAGTACACATGTGTAGTTTGAAGTTTCTGTGCGTAACATAAAAGTGGGTACTGGAAAGGACAACAATCAAGTAACGTAACGTAAATTTATTTCACGTGACAGTAACTTCGATTGTGAAACTTATGGTGGTAAAAGATGCAGCCTCGCTGTGAACGATATGGCCAACGCTGAATACAGATAAATGATAAATGAGAATGATTTCTGTAGCCCTATATCACGAAATTTTTGCAACTACACTTCTAATAATTCAGCTGCGACAATGAAGTGTCTAGAACTGTCAATCTATATTTACCTTCTCCCACACGTATCTCACGAAGTGGCCGTTAAGGTAAGGTCAGGGAGTTCTGGGCTCACACAGAGGTTTATCAATATAACAGTTCTTCCCGCGGCTGGATACGACATGGTGGAAGTACACAAGGAACACTTCGCCACACACCATAAAATGGCTTTCGGGGTATAGATGCAGATATAACGAAGCTATTGATAAGTGAGCTCTTCTTGACGATGCTCCTATGAAATATTTCTTACAAGCATGCTTCGTGTTTGTAAACAGTTCCCTTCGGCCGCTCGGATCAACATTTATTGCATACACTTCTCAAGTACCATTAACTAGTATCTCTGCAATTTTGTCAAAGAACTAGTTTGTCTCGACGTAAGTGAACATAGCGGGATCACCTAAACCGGAACATTCCGGTTAGCAGCGGCACTTCGGACAGCTTTGCTAAGTATGAGACCGGAGACCAGGTGCTTTATTTGGACAGCCAGTTATCCTTGATACGCTAACAGATTCACTTCTTGTCAGACCTTTCGTGTAAATTCACTGCTTACCCACAGAGTGTTATGCATAGATCGAAGCAGAATATGTATCTGTTTGTTTCGATCGTCTTTGTAGTCTGATTCAGTGCCCTCGGTACTAAATAATTCATTCGGTGACTGCTGACAGAAGCAGATATAACGAAAACCAAGTCACCAGTTGTACGCATCAAATTCGCTACGTGTCACAGCTCTACCACAAAGCTAACATGCTCCAACACATTCAGCCTGTACTCGTTCAAGCGTTTCCCTTACTTTGTTATTTTTGTGTAGGCTCTTGTGCTTGATTCGCTTTGCATTTGGGTTACTTTATTGCACACGCTCAGGCATCAAGTTTTAATAACCATACTCTGAAATATATGCGGCAGGTGATGTTCCACACCTGAAACATGTCGGTGAACAAACGGACAGCGTAGTAAGTGAATATCTTTATTGCGCTATAAGTGTCGTCCTTCTAATAACGTAGGACGTTATTAAGCAGTCAATCACGAGTGAATCTAACTTAATTCTAACTTAGAGAACCAGATTTCCAAAATCAGAATGTGCGACAGAAATTAGAAGTTGAAATGCATCAACATTTTGTGGAAACTTTCGTTAACACTAAATCTGTATAGCAGGTTTTTGTTAAACTATTTACTTTATACTAAAACCACACACTGGTAGATCATAGTACAATTATCCGGATGACTCGGGACCAGACCCAATCAGGATAATTAAATATCTGGATAATTGGATAAATTATGAAACAGGTCATTTCTTTAAAAAAAGATATATTTGTGTATAAATACTACTGCAATATCACACTACTGGCCATTAAAATTGCAACACCACGAAGATGAAGTGCTACAGACGCGAAATTTAACCGACAGGAAGAAGATGCTGTGTTATGCAAATGATTAGCTTTCAGAGCATTCACACAAGGTTGGCGCCGGTGGCGACACCTACAACGTGCTGACATGAGAAAAGTTTCCAACCGATTTCTCATACACAAACAGCAGTTGACCGGTGTTGCCTGGTGAAACGTTGTTGTGATGCCTCGTGTAAGGAGGAGAAATGCGTATCATCACGTTTCCGACTTTGATGAAGGTCAGATTGTAGCTTATCGCGATTGCGTTTTATCGTATCGCGACATTGCTGCTAGGGTTGGTCGAGATCCAATGACTTTTAGCAGAATATGGAATCGGTGGGCTCAGGAGGGTAATACGGAACGCCGTGCTGGATCCCAACGGTCTCGTATCACTAGCAGTCGAGATGACAGGCATCTTATCCGCATGGCTGTAACGGATCGTGCAGCCACGTCTCGATCCCTGAGTCAACAGATGGGGACGTTCGCAAGACAATAACCATCTGCACGAAGAGTTCGACGACGTTTGCAGCAGCATGGAGTATCAGATTGGAGACCATGGCTACGGTTACCCTTGACGTTGCATCACAGACAGGAGCGCCTGCGATGGTGTACTCAACGACGAAATCTGGGTGCACGAATGGCAAAACGTCCTTTTTTCAGATGAATCCAGGTTCTGTTTACAGCATCATGATGGTCGCACCCGTGTTTGGCGACATCGCGGTGTACGCATAATGGAAGCGTGTATTCGTCGTCGCCATACTGGGGTATCACCCGGCGTGATGGTATGGGGTGCCATTGGTTACACGTCTCGGTCACCTCTTGTTCGCATTGACGGCACTTTGAACGGTGGACGTTACATTTAAGATGTGTTTCGACCCCTGGCTCTACCCTTCATTCGATCCCTGCGAAACCCTACATTTCAGCAGGATAATGCACGATCGCATGTTGCAGGTCCTGTACGGACCTTTCTGGATACAGAAAATGTTCGACTGCTGCCGTGGCCAGCGCATTCTCCAGCCGAGCAACTGGCTCGTCACAATACGCCAGTCACTACTCTTGATGAACTGTTGTATCGTGTTGAAGCTGCATGGGCAGCTGTCTGTACCTGTACACGCCATCCAAGCTCTGTTTAACTGAATGCCCAGGCGTATCAAGGCCGTTATTACGGCCAGAGGTGTTTGCTCTGGGTACTGATTTCCCAGGATCTGTGCACCGAAATTGGGTGAAAATGTAATCACATGTCAGCTTTAGTATAATATACTTGTCCAATGAATACCCGTTTATCATCTGCATTTCTTCTTGATGTTGCAATTTTAATGGCCAGTAGTGTAATTTAATGACTACAAAACGATGTTGTTTGGATTTTGTGCAGTACTGTGCTTATAGACAGTGTCAGTTCTTGAACATATTGATCAGAGTCAGTTGTTTTGCTTCTTCAATCCTTTTCGTGCATCCGTTTGACTATGAGCAGCTGCATTCGACCACATTCAGTCTGCCACTATATCCATATTCTCACAGTGTCAAGGCACGCAAATGCCTCACAGCTGATGGCCCTAAATCTGGTTCAGCGATGATGTTAACCTCCTAGCCATCAGTTTCTTCTCTCACACTTTGAATGATTTCATCGTCATTGAGAATTTGGTGTCCAGGGTGCGAAGACTCACAAGCTAGCCACTCACCTGCATCCTCTGCGCTCTAAACAGAACGAGTTTTCAAAAGTATCTTTCTTATGTCCTCCAGTGATATTTCGCCTTCTGCCACTTTTATTTCTTCGTCGTCTCTTTCATACTGCTTCTTTTCGTCTTCACCTTTCTGTGCCTCATCTTTGGTTGAAATGTCTTTGAATTTATTCCAAGTTCTTTTTAACGTGGATGCCTTCAACAGATTCCATCATGAAACAGCAGTCTTTTAAATTCAATTTTCGGAGGTGAGCCACAGTGCCCTCTTTATTTCGATCTCCTTTCAAAAGCTTCTTCAACAGTTGTCTTCTGTTACTTCACTTCACAGTTTCAATAACCGTTTGGTCCATTGTCTTCAGCAAGTTCTTTACATTTTGTGCCAGAAAGAGTGTTTTGAACCGTCCCTCTGCTCTATCAAGAAGGCTTTGTGTAGGGTGGGTGGGTACATTGTCTGGGATTAACATCAACTTCTGTGTTATGGCCTTTTGGTAACTTTTTTTTACTTAAGGTATAAAAATTGAACCATATCATTGACAAAACGAAGTAGCAGTTGATTTTTGATACTTTTTAAAGCCCGAGGTGTTTTCGACTTTCCTATCTACAGAAAGAATATTTTGTGGTTTCCTGTACAGTTAGCACATTTCAACAGGATAACACGGTTTTTACTGATCTTATAGCCACGAGCACTAGTTTCCCTTTTCGAAGCTAAATTTGTTTCGGGCAAAGCCTTCCAAATATGACTAGGGTGACCAGGCGTCCGGATTAATCCGGACATGTCCTCCTTTTTAGCTCTTTGTCCGGGTTCCGGGCGCATTTTTACAGTGTCCGACTTTTTCGCAAAGTTGGGCGTAAAACAGTTAAATTTACAATTCCTCCCGTTCTATTGCTCTTTTCTTAAATACTTTTAACTGTTGGCACAGCCTTCGTGATAAACACGCACGAAGGTGGTGTTAGTAGGTGGCACCAGGATCGTCGATGCTATCGTTGTTCGACCTACAAGCGAATTCAAATATCGATTATTTAAAATTTTCGTTTCGTATCTTCGCTTTTTATTGGCTTGGCTTCCTGTAGTGCACGTGTGATTTGTGAGTGTAATTTTTAACCGAGTGAGTTAGGTAAAATATTTGGCTATGCCTAAACGAAAGTGTACATTTTCTGATGTCCTTTCCTGCAAATATCCGGCTTTCAAGAAAGGGAGAAATGAATTTGAAGCGGTATGTAAGATATGTGGAGCTGGAACGTACGTCTCAGTGGCCAATAAAGGTAAGAAATAACTCGACAGATGAACTGTCATGGTTTTGTTCCATAGTCATTCAATTTATTTGTATTCGGAAGGTTAAAGTGCAGTTTACATGTCGTCAGCTGCTGCTTGAATTGTAGATGTTGGTAGTGGTGCGTCGAATGAAGGGAGGTGAATGGTCTTACGTTTTCTGCTTTGTAAACAATTCCGTGTTGTTGACATAACAAAACAATTGACGCCACACTGTAACCACAATTAATGTTTTTAATTTTTTTATATTGCTCAGTTAACCACCACCTGACCATCAGTAACAATTGACAACTAGTTTTAATTCACGGCAGAAACACGCAACCTTATTGGCTGCCTGAACGCTATGAAACGAAATGCATGTTGCTTTGTCACTGAAATGTTAAATTTCTTGCACAGGTGGCAAAGATCTTGAAAATCACATTGCCACTCAGAAGCATAAAAAAACCTTCAAGCTTCCAGTTCAATGTCGAGGATAGAGACATTATTTCAGCAACAACAATCTACTTCTGCTATAAGCCACAGAGTTCTTGCTGGAGAAGGAGCATTAGCATTCCATGATGTTAGCTATCATTTTGGCTGCAGATCAATGAGTTGTACGCCAAAATTAAACGAAGCAATTTATTTTGACTCGGATGTTGCTAAAAAGATTTGCTCAGCCAGAAAAAAAACTCAACGTATTGTAAATAATGTGATTGCTCCGCATGCCTTGACTGTAACAATGGAAGATTTGAGAGGCATATCTTGTTTTGGTGTCTCTACTGATGGAAGTAACCATGGCAATATAAAAATGTTTTTTCCGACTGTTATACAATATTTTGACTACAAACAGGGTAGTTTAAAAACAAAAGTAATCGAGCTAAAATCTACTCCAAATGAAACATCTGAGACAGTTGCAGAGTACATTACAGAAACTTTACAGCATTTGGGTATTGTTAATAAGTGTATGTCATTTACTGGTGATAATGCAAACACAAACTTTGGTGGTATTAACCGCAAGGAAGGCAATAATGTATACAACACATTAAAGACATCTCTGAAAATTGAGCATTTAATTGGAGTGGGATGTCCAGCTCACATTTTACAAAATACAATTCAGCATGGAGCTGATTGCCTTTCTATTAATTTAGAGTGTATTATGTAAAAATACGTAATTAGTTTTCTATTTATGCAGTTAGAACAGAACAGTTGCGGTCTTTCTGTGAATTTGTAGAAGTTAATTACAAACAAGTCTTGTCTCATGTGAAGACTAGGTCGCTGTCTCTTTTTCCAGCCTTTGAAAGAGTACTGGAAATGTATGCTGCCCTTAAAGCTTACTTTCTCCCTGAAAGCAAACCACCAAAGGTTTTGTTTCAATTTTTTGAGAACAGGTTGAGTGAAGCTTACTTATGGTATTTGCATTCATTGGTGTCTTTGTTCAGTACAAGTATTCTAGAATTAGAAGAGGAGGACAACTCTTTGGTTGATGTCATTGAAATTTTAGAGTCAGTATGTAAGGTGTTTGAAGACCTATTAAGTACAAAATTCATTTGCCTTAAGGTCAAGCAGATCCTGAAAACTGCAGCAGAGGAAGGCTTCGAGAAAGAAGTCAAGCTTTTTATGGAGGAAGCAATTTTACTTTATCAATCATACCATGAATATTTGAAACAGTGGCTCTGTATGTTTGAGGACTTCTCATGTTTTAGATGGATGTCACTTAAAGATGATTTTTGCTACAGTGATTTTGAGAAAAGCCTTGTGTATTTTCAGGAGAAATGTAAAGCCTTTGAAATCGAAGATGCAAAATGTTTTGATCAGTTCTGCAATTTCAGGCAATTTCTAAAAAGGAATAATGATGTTCCAGAATTTAGGACTTTATCTTGTAGTAAAAAATGGCCAAAGTTTTTTTGTGACAGTAAGTCAGTTGACTGCCACTCAGAGTTGCTGAAAACTTTTTCCGTATTTCAGGGCATAATGCTAATGCCGAAAGAATATTTTCTGTAAGTACCACACAGTGGACTGGTAAGAGGAATAGATTAAACCTTGAATCACTGAAAGATCTGTTGATGGTCCAATATAATTTAAAAGAATTTTCATGTGTGTCATTTTACAATTATCTGTTAAGTAAGTCTAAACTCCTGCAAAAAATTGGTTCCTCCGAGAAGTATCAATAATGGTTAAGGAATGTATGCATGTTATGTCTATAAATAATAAACTCATTTATTAAAATTGAACGTATATTTGATGAGGAATACTGCAAATGAGGATACCACCCGTCAGCTTTAGACAAGTCACATGAAAGTTGCCAGTATAAAAACAACTGATGTCACACTGTCACCACAATCAATGTTTTTCATTTAAAATAAAAAAAATTTGCTCTGGGAATCACCACCTGACCACCAGTAACAATTAACTGCTAGTTTTACCGGTAATTCCCGGAAGTCACGTGACTTGTCCAAGGCTGACGGGTGGTATCTCCATCTGCAGTTGACCCGTTTGATGTGGGCTATTTTTTCTTCCTTTGTCCTCCTTTTTGAAGCTGTTTGTCCTCCTTTTTAAACAATTGCATCTGGTCACCCTAAATATGACCTGTCTCATTTAAGTTGTATTAAAATTCAGGCTCATAAGATTCTGCTTTAATTTTGTGATTTTCTATAAAATTATTTACCGCTTTTGTGCATCTGCCTCGCCTTGCCATTTGTAGCCAGCCATTGTTCGCTTTAAATGAAGACAAACCGTCGATTGTCTTGGCTAAAAGCTTTGCTTTTTCGCAAGCAATCGAAGCGTAGAAGTGAGTCTCTCAGTGCTAGAAGCTGCCAAAACCTCTTGAGTAAGGCTTTTTCACGTTCTTTTTTTTTTCATCGCTTTTCTCTACGCTCTCACACAAACTTTAAAATGAAGGACTTCGTATTTTTGGTTGAAACTGTTGATGTTCCCACGCTAAACATCTTACATAATTGCTTACCACTGACGCCCTTGTCTAATTGTTTGTCTGCCAACGATAAGACAACTCATTTCCTTTTAGAAGACATATGTGGTACAGAACATTAAAACACACGCTCAAAAGACCCGGAAGACAGAACTTATAGCGACGATGTATACGTTAAGGTCAGGGCACGGACTGAAGTAGGCTGAATGCATGACGGGCACCACAAACGCAACAATGCGCCTACTGTACTCATTGTTCACTGAAGACTTTGTCTTCTAATACATTGGCTAAGGGTTGATTTTAAAACTGTAAAGAAACGTACAGTGTACTGCATACTGTTATAACTATAAGAGGGAAAATCAACAATTTTAGTGCTGTACAAATTTATTTTTCCTCGAAGCGATCCGGATAACTTGGAGATCCAGATTGCTGGAGATCAAATGACTGGAGTTTTACTGCACCTTTTTTTAAAACTCGCACAAAAAAACATCAAAACATCTTACCTTACTAATCGAGGAAATATTTTTTTGTTTTATTGTTGACACAAGCAAATAATATCATTATCATAAAAATGTTACCGCATGAGGCCGTTGCTGCAGCGTATATGCAACGTAGCGTAACTCCGATGCGGGTATATAAGCATCGACATGTAGGAAAGGTATCAGTGTGGCATTCGTGTCTTTCCCAGGTGAGTGACGTAAATGCGGAAACGTGAACTTTGGCAACGTTGTTACCAAATACGTCAAAAGAGGACAAACGTGCTGTTATTCTTTCCTTTCTTTCCTTTCCTTGACAAATGAAGGGTTATTTCGATAGTGGTACAAGTCCATTTTTGTTCATTCTGAGATACAGAGTCCTAAAGTGTATATACTGGAATATTTCTGGTATCTCAACAGCAGATTTTTCAGCGCTCATTCAACTTTAGGACTCTGTATCTCAGAATGAACACAGATAGACTTGTACCACTATTGCAATAAGCCCTTCAAATGCCATTAGGCTACCACCAGAGAATGGAGAATGTGTATGACGCAGGATGCCTGTCCATAAACGACCATCATGAAATGGCTGCTGCTGCTTCGTGATTACGCATGTCCCCATATTGCAAACGCCATAATGCAGAAGTTATGCCTGCTCAATTGGCAGGCACTCAAGCACCTGCCCAATAGTCCTGATCAAATTCCTGTCGGATGGGGATGTGCAGCAGGAAGTTCCGGACTTCTTCACACAGCAGGATACGGAGTTTTACCAAATGGCTTTCTTCAACCTGGTGCGTCGGTGGGATTATTGCCTCGCCCACTGGCTTGCTTGATTAGTACACTGATCTGACTGTATGGCCTTCGAGCTGAAACTTTTTGATCGCCCATTATGTCACTTTAATGTTAAGAGGACTTGAACTAGGGCAGAAAAGATAGTTATTTACAGAGGTGAATTATTTTTCACTCTTAATTTGCCTGGAAGTTTCGCCGTAGGTAGTTTCTCAAAAACTTTGTTATATATTTTGAAGAAGAATGTTTGTCACTCACGAGTTTCATATTTTCAAACAAGACTTTATTTAAAAAATAAATACAAAAAAGGGTATCAGTTCCAGTTATTTCCTTAACAGTTTTCACTCTAAACCTATTTTTTCATCAGTCCCTAAAACATTTGTGGTAGAGAACACTCTTTGTGTAGGAGCTTTAGTGCCAAGTACGTCTAGCACAAACGTCTTGCGGCAGACATCGTGAGCTACAAGGAACTTGAAAATGATAGACCTCGATCAGTTTGGTTTAATCAAACAGTGAGTAGTGTAGCAGTGTATGTTCTGGGACAGAATCTTATGTTCCAGAACGTATATCGCTACCCTACACCAGGCTATTTTCTTTATTCTTTGGGTGTGACCATATCTGTTCTTCATTTGGTTATGCTACACGTTACTTAAAAAACAAACTATTTCAAAATATATGGGACAGTTATTGAAAAGTGGGACAACATTCTCCTTGAGGGTATTTTATCAGGACAATGGGACACTTAAGCTAAATAAGGAATGATCGTGTGAAATATGTGACTTATGGTCACCCTATTCTAACTTGAAAATAAGCATTATTTGCATAGTACATTACGTTAACACATTAGTGAAAATTCAGAAAATGCTTTGGTGCGTTTGTTGGCGTATTGTTGTTGTTGTTGTTGTTGTCTTCAGTCCAACGATTGGCTTGATGCAGATGTCCATGCTAGTCTACCCTGTGCAACCTCATCCCCTCTGTATAACTACTGCAAGCTACATCCATTTGAGCCTGCTTAGGCCAGTATTACACTAGCAGATTTCTTTGTCAAAGTTGATATCGCAAATATTTATGTCAAAGAAATCTGATAGTGTAATAGGGAACGCTGTCAAATCTCGCCTTTCGTCAATTGGAGCGCTGGCATCCCTTCAGATATTTGACGTCTGTAGTTTGTTTATAAACATAGTTGCAAAGTTTAGTTGCTGTGGTCCTTCGACTATTCATAATAACATTGCTTATTGCTTATTGCATAATAACATTGCTTATGATGGCCACGTGGGATATGATGCGGACAACTTCAAATCCGCAATTACAGCTACAGCCATCCACTCTACATCTGGAAACATCCAGGCAGCTTTTCGGCAAGCCAGAATAGAGGATGACACACTATACAATAAATTTTTTTTTCTTAGTTCTCCATTCTAGTCTGGATGCCACAATTTAAAAAGTGCTTCATCTGTTTCGTACTTTTTATTAATTTTGTAGTTGTTGGAACACTAATTCCATTAATTAAGTTATTCAACAATAAAAATAGCTCTCAATGCCCATATAGTGCACTCAACATTTATTTATCTTCAGTCCTTTATAAGTCACTTCTCAGGTTTCTGGAATTATTTTGGTTAATGTGCATTGTGGTATTCAATCACTGTAAAGTAAGCTAGAGTAGCTCTCTCCCGTAACAAGAAATCACAGTGTTATTGTGACTCTGTCTTCTGCACATATAGCAATACTCTATTGTGTATTCTGCTTTGTACTATGAGCCACTTTACTGAGCAAATACTGAAATGCACTCTCTTCCATTCGTAAGTAATTTGTAGAAGACTTGAAGTCCTTTGCTTGTAGCTCTCGCAACAAACTTTTTGACACTGTGTCATCTTCGTATCTTATGTTGTTAATCCACACCCAATTTACTTTTATTCTTCTTCTTCTTCTGCTGCTGCATATCCACTAATGGATGTGTTGCGACCACATTTGCCCAGTCTTCTCTATTTCTTCCAGCATGGATCAAGTCGCCAGTCTTTCTTATTCCTGTCCACTGTCTGATGTTGCGGAGCCATGTCATTTTTCTCCCGCCAATTCCTCTTTTGCCGTCAGTCTTCCCCTCGGTTATCAGTTTAAGAAGGTGATACCTTTCATTTCGTTTCACATGGCCTAAGTAAGCTGTTTTCTTACGTTTGATTGTGGTTAGCAGTTCACGTTATCTTTTTACTGATCTCGAGATCTCTTCATTTGCTTTTATTGCTGCCCATGGAATTTTAAGTATTCTTCGATGTAAACTCATCTCGAATGCTTCCAACTTGCTCACAGTGTTCATTTTCAACGTCCAACTTTCCACGCTATACAAAAGCGCGGATAACACATAGCTCTTCATAAACCTAACCCAGAGGTTAAGATCAAAGTCAGTGATAGCGATCACTTTGTTAAATTTCATGAATGCACTGCAGGCCTTTTCTATTCTACATCTGATTTCCATGTCCGATGACCAATTTTCGCACAGCCACGTCCCCAAGTTGTTAAATCTATTCACTCTGTCAATGGGTTGATTGTTATGCATTAATTCTCGAGTTTGATGCTCACATGAATTGCGTGTGACTATCATAAATGTGGTCTTTTTGATGCTGATACTGAGACCCATATTCCTGCTGTGTTCTCCTACTGTAGACAGAAGAGCTTGCAGATCGTTCATGTTATGTGCAATTAAGACTCTGTCATCTACGTATCTTATGTTGTTAATCCATACCCCATTTACTGTTATACCTATCTGGCAATCTTCAAGCGCCTCCTGGAATACATGTTCTGAGTACAGGTTAAAGAGGAGTGATGAGAGTATACAGCCTTGTCTAACTCCTGCACAGATTTTTTGTGCTTCTGTCAACTGGCCGCCAGTTCTCAACTCAACAGTTTCATTCCAGTACAGATTTCCTGTACATCGAATATATCTTCCGTCTATGTCCAATCTTCTCAAAATTTGTACAAGTTTATGGTGTTGCACCCTGTCAAACACTTTTTCATAGTCTATGAAGCACAGCATTACGTTCTTCCTCTGATCGTAGCACTTTTGAACAAATACCTTGAAAGGGTACAGTACCGCCCGACATTGAAAATAGGTACAACATACTTCATTATTTTTGTCAGAACAACACATTTTTTTTGTAAAATAACTCAATTTCAATTAATACAGCGAAGCCGGATACCAGTGTGGGAAAGAATGACAATTTATTTATTTAATTGATCACATGTGCACTCCCACAAAGTAAATCCCTACATCCAGTTTGGTGAGATCTGTGAAATGAATGAATGTATGGTCGTCTGCTAACCGCAGATAGTGAATGTGAATATATGATCATCTTTGAGTCGATCCTTTGACCACCTTTGGTGGGACCAAAGAGATGAAATTTACCAGAGCTTTGAGCGCCTGAAATGTGGCTGACCAATACGATAGCAAGGTGCTTCCCCCACCTCGACAGAGATGGGAGAGAACCTCAAGAACGGCCATGCTTCAGCACTCTGCCGCTGGATCTTGTGCCGTTAAGACCTGTTTTAGTTGTGCTTCGTAATGATGAAAGAGTGGAGACATGGTATGCATGTGGAATATTTAAGAGTAGTTTGAAATAATAATTTCTCTATTTCAGGAACTTTTGTGGGGAGAATTAAATGTCAGGCAGGTAATATTAAAGGGATTGTAGTAATCTTCAGAAGTGACCAATGGTCACAATGAAACCACGTGTAGCAATAAGTTGAAATACTTCCGTGTGCTTAAGTTAAGCTGAATTACTAGCGTGTGTACAATAAGTTGAAATATTTAAGAAATAGCGTGTGTACCATAAGTTGAAATATTTAAGAAATGGCGTGTGCAGAACTTGAAATTAGAGACGAGTACTTCCACGTGGTGAGTACTGTGTGAGTCTCAATCGGTGTATGAGACAAAGGATAAAGAGAAGTACTCGTCCATGGTATCAGTTGAGGACTCGCGTGTGTGATGTTCTTAATGTTAAATTGTGTGATATGATTCCGTGTGACGCTAGATTTAAACTCTGAGAGAGAATCAAGGTGAGTCGGCCGTCTATCCAGCAAAGCCACTTGGCTTGCATTGCACAGGAAGACGTGCATATATCTCCAGAGTTCACAGTAGGAAAGTAGAATTACAAAGTGGGGCTGTGTCGTGTGAAACTGGGATAAATGTTAATTGATGTGGGAAAGCTGAAAGTGATAATGTTGCGACTATTCTCTGTGTAGTATTTCATGTTGTAGTGTGGTGTATGTCATGTAATTTGGGTATGTGTGGTTTGCATGGGAGAGTAGCGAGGTAGTTTCAAAAGATTAGTGGGTTATGCTTGTTCCTTCGGTACCGCTCGGTCTGGAGGAAAGTTTTGTGATGATGATTGTGAGAGTCGAAGTGTGAGGTATAATAAAAGATCCACCATCCTATCCAGAAAGTGCACTGTAGCGTTAAAAATAATTACGAGACCATAATATAGAGACTCACCATTGTAAAGCCATGCCCACTGGGCGGAATTTCTCATGTGTTATTGTTGTAGGTTATAGAATTTGTGTGTTTAGGTTAGAGAATTTATCGGAATAAATAAGATAGTGAAAAGAAAAAGATGGGTGGACTTTTCCATTGAATTGTATGTTGTCATAATGTCCCGAATTTATGTGTGCGCCATTCATATTCAGTGCGGTGGCCACGTGTTGATAAAAGCCGTTAAATAAAAGACAAAAAGAAAATGTGGTATTGCCAGTGCGTAGTGAACAGTCAGAGTTCTGTAAATCACTGATAGTCAGATGAGCGTTTCCGTTGCGCATTATTCATACAGGTGGATAATTTGTAACTTAAGTGTGAGTACTAGAGTTCATGTTAGTCGATAAATAAGAATGAATCCACTCGCTTGGCAGACCACTCATCTTGCAGGCCTGACTGCTTGATGCCACAGTATGAGCAAGGCATGTGGGTGCCTCTCAACCTGAATCGCGAACAATACTTCCCTCGTACCTACACCCCAAACTGTGGACATGCCATATCCCTTTCACACTTGGCCGTGATTCTATATTGCATGGTCTTGAGAAATATCTTTAGGGTATGGCTTATCAGGCTAATTAGTCTGTAGTCTCCGCATTTTCTTGCATTGTTTTTCTTGGGCAAAGGGATGAAATGTGACGTCAGCCATTTTTCAGGACATGTACCCGTATTATAAATGTGATTAAATATTTTTTGGAGAACTGAGATGCTGTTATCATCTAATAATTTCAGAATTTCAAGCGGTGTTTGATCTGGACCAACTGCTTTTCTATCTTTGGGCGTTCCTATTGCTCTTCTGATTTCATCTTTTGTGTTGGCAGGACCAGATAAACACTCGTCATCTTTATTTTCTGCTTCAGATCTTTCATCTGCAAAAATATTGTTTATATAGTCCTCCAAGATAGTTTTCTTTTGCTGATCGTCCAGTGCTATATCTCCTTGATCACTTTCTATATTTGAGAAGGTTTTCTTACGATATATACCAGCAGTTTCCTTTATCGTCTTGCGTAAGCTAAAGTCGTCATGTATTTGTTGCAGTCGTTCCAACTCTTCACATTGTTGTTTCAGCCTGTTATTTTTTGCTGCTCTTATCTCCTTTCTTATGACGTCCTGCATGTTCCCATATTTGTCCTGGTTTCCTTTGTTTTTATATTTTCTTCTTTTTCAAGTAATGTCAAAATTTCGTCTGTCATCCAATTTTTCTTTCGTGTTTTCTGTTTGTAATCTGCTTCATTTTCCGCAACGTCTGTCACTATTTTCTGCATTTGCTCCCATACGTTGTTTTTATCTGTTCCTTTTTCTAGTTGTGGTTTGATTGTATCTGTAATTCTTTCCCTGATTTTTGTGGTTACCCTGCTTCTGACATCTTCATCTTTAAGGCGATCATATTCTATTTTCTGCTGTTGCGTATTTTTTTGGCATTTGTCATTTTTATTTTTATATCCGCTACTAGCAGAACATGGTCTGACGGAATGTCTGCTCCCGGATGGGTGCATGCCCTCGTTACCAAAGATCCAAAGCGCTTGTTAATCAGAATGTAATCTATTTGATTCCGTACTGTATTGTCAGATTGGTCAGCTGGAGCTCTTCATGTGTACAAGCGTCTAGTTCGTAGCTCAAACCAAGTGTTTGGTTATCTTCATCTTTTCCTCTTGGCAAAATTGACAAAGCCGTTAGCCTCGATCTTTTCGTATTCCTAGTCCATATGAACCGACTAGTTTTCAAATCTTCCCTCTCCTATTTTAGAGTTAAAATCAACCATTATTTTTATCTCATGTTCTTTTATCAGCCTAAGAAGTTGTTTCATCTCTTCATAGAATACCACAATTTCATCTTCAGTTGAATCTGATGTGGGCGCGTATACTTGCATGATGTTGTAATTGGAGTGGCATTAACTTTAATCAAAGGCATTCGGTCTGTGTGTGAGAAGAAATTTATTACAGATTTCGAAACTTTTTCTGAGACAATTATTCCCACACCTTTTCTGAGTATATTGTCTTGGTTCCCTGAATAGCAGATAGTTCCTCCGTGAACCTCACACATTCCAGCATTTGGCCACCATGTCTCTGCCACTTCTAGAATATCTGTTCCCAGTCTTCCCATTTCCTGCATTAAGTTAGCCAATTTCCCAGCTTCATATAAACTCTATACGTTCCAGGTACCGGTCATTACCTTCAGAATGAGATTTCCGCTCTGCAGCGGAGAGCTGATATGAAACTTCCTGGCAGATTAAAACTTTGTGCAGGACCGAGACTCGAACTCGGGACCTTTCCCTTTCGCGGGCAAGTGCTCTACCAACAGAGCTACCCAAGCACGACTCACGTCCTCTCCTCACAGCTTACTTCTGCCAGTACCTCGTCTCCTACCTTCCAAACTTTATAGAAGCTGTCCTGCGAACCTTGCAGAACTAGCACTCCTGAAAGAAAGGATGTTGCGAAGACATGGCTTAGCCCCAGCCTGGGGGATGTTTCCAGAATGAGATTTCCACTCTGCAGCGGAGAGAGCACTTGCTCGCGAAAGGCACAGATTACGAGTTGGAGTCTCGGTCTGGCACACAGTTTTAATCTGCCAGGAAGTTTCATATAACAGTCATTACCTTGTTTCGAAGATTCATCTTCCTACTCTCAGCAGCATTTAATGCAGTTCCCTCTGGAGATCCGATTGGGGAACTATTTACACCTCCGGAAAATTCTGAGTTAAATGTGCTTGTCATTTTGGCTTATGTAATTCTCTTAGGAATAATTGTCGGAGTTGGTTTCCCGTTGCCTTCCTGCCCATGTACACTACTGGCCATTAAAATTACTACATCAAGAAGAAATGCAGATGGTAAACATGTATTCATTGTACAAATATATTATACTAGAACTGGCATGTGATTACATTTTCACGCAATTTGGGTGCGTAGATCCTGAGAAATCAGTACCCGCAACAACCACCTCTGGGCGTAATAACGGCCTTGATACGCCGGGGCATGGAGTCAAAAAGAGCTTGGATGGCGTGTTCAGGTACAGACAGCTGCCCATGCAGCTTCAACACGATACCACAGTTCATCAAGAGTAGTGACTGGCGTATTGTGACGAACCAGTTGCTCGGCCACCATTGACCAGACGTTTTCAATTGGTTAGAGATCTGGAGAATGTGCTGGGCAGGGCAGCAGTCGAACATTTTCTGTATCCAGAAAGGTCCGTACAGGACCTGCTACATGTGGTCGTGCATTATCCTGCTGAAATGTAGGGTTTCGCAAGGATCGAATGAAGGGTAGAGCCACGGATCGTAACACATCTGAAATGTAACGTCCACTGTTCAGTGACGACAATGCGATCAAGAGGTAACCGAGACGTGTAACCAATGGCAACCCATACCATCACGCCGGGTGATACGCAAGTATGGCGATGACGAATACACGCTTCCATTGTGCGTTCACCGCGATGTCGCCAAACACGGGTGCGACCATCATGATGCTGTAAACAGAAGCTGGATTCATCCGAAAAAATGACGTTTTGCCATTCGTGCACCCAGGTTTTGTCGTTGAGTACATCATCGCAGGCGCTCCTGTCTGTGATGCAGCGTCAAGGGTAACCACAGCCATGGTCTGCGAGCTGATAGTCCATGCTGCTGCAAACATCGTCGAACTGTTCGTGCAGATGGTTGTTGTCTTGCAAACGTCCCCATCTGTTGATTCAGGGATCGAGACGTGGCTGCACGATCTGTTACAACCGTGCGGATAAGATGCCAGTCATCTCGACTGCTAGTGATACGAGGCCGTTGGGATCCAGCACGGCGTACCGTATTACCCTCCTGAGCCCACCGATTCCATATTCTGCTAACAGTCATTGGATCTCGACCAACGCGAGCAGCAATGTCGCGATACGATAAACCGCAATCGCGATAGGCTACAATCCGACCTTTGTCAAAGTCGGAAACGTGATGGTACGCATTTCCCCTCCTTACACGAGGCATCACAACAACGTTTCACCAGGCAACACCGGTCAACTGCTGTTTGTGTATGAGAAATCGGTTGGAAACTTTTCTCATGTCAGCACGTTGTAGGTGTCGCCACCGGCGCCAACTTTGTGTGAATGCTCTGAAAGCTAATCATTTGCATATCACAGCATCTTCTTCCAGTTGGTTAAATTTCGCGTCTGTAGCACGTCATCTTCGTGGTGTAGGAATTTTAGTGGCCAGTAGTGTAGTAAACAACTGCTTTTAACCTAGAGAACAGAGGTTGCCGGGAAGTCGCTCCTCTGGGTATTTCATTTCCCCGGTACCACCATATCTGGGAGGCATTACCTAATCCGCCACCTGGGGAGATGCCCGATGGAGGACTAGCAACCCCTCACGGGACGCTTTTATTATCTCGACGTAAAACCCACAGCTTCACCCAAGTATGATTCCTTTCTTGCCGCCGCTTCTCTTACAAATGCACATACAATGCAATTATCGTACAAGCAACTGCAGCACATAATAACAATTGTTGTTGTGTGCCATCTTGAATTTTGACGAGAAATATGATGACGGTGTAATACCCCTTTTTAGTGCCACGTGAAAGATGGTGACGATTATTTGACCATTTGTCAAAGAAATATGATAGTGTAATATCGGTCTTACTGTAGCGAGTCTTTGGTCTCTCTCTTTTGTTTTTACCCCCAAACTTCCCTGTATTACCAATCTGACAATTCCTTGAAGCCTCCGGTTGTGCCCTATCAACTGATTCCTTCTTTTAATGAAGTTGTGCGATAAATGTCTTTTCTCGCATATTCGATCCAAAGCCTCTGCATTAGTCTTCCTATCTATCCATCTAATTTTCAGCATTCGTGTGAAGTACAACTTTTCAAAAGAATCTGTTCTCTTCTTATCCAAACTGCTTGTTATCCACGTTTCATTTCGGCAGAAGGCAACACTCCACTTCAAGAAAGGCTCCCTAACACATTGTGGCAGGTGTTAACAAATACTTCTTTTTTCAGATATGCTATTCTTGCTATTGCCAGTCTGCATTTTATATCCTCTCTGCCTCTGCCATCATCATTTATTTTGCTACCCAAATAGCAAAGTTCATCTACTACTATTAGTGTCCCATATCCTGATCTAATTCCCTCTGTGTCATCTGATTTAATTAGACTATATTCCATTACATGTATTCTAATTTTGTTGAAGTTCACCTTTTTTCAGGACAATATCCATTCCATTCAGATGCTCTTCTCAGTCTTGACAGAATTACAGTGTCATCGGCAATCTACAAAGCTTTTACTTCTTCTCACTGAACTTTAATTTCCTCTTCAAATAGCTCCACGGTGTCCTTTACTGCTTGCTGAATGCGTAATTAGAATAACTTCAGGGACAGGCTACAGCCTGTCTCACTCCATGCTCAACTGCAGCTTCTGTTTCATGTTCTTTGGGTCTCTACAAACAAGGGGAATTTTAGGCAAAAGGATAAATTTCAGGGGATGATCGATAACAGTAGAAAAAGAAGAGTTTATATTAACGTACATTATCTGAACCAACATAGTGGACGCCTATTAGTGGGTTGGCTCTGAGCACTATGGGACTTAACTTCTGAGGTCATCAGTAGTATTGGAACAAGGCCGGTCCCATTCCATTGCCGGTACCATTCCAAAGTACCGTTATCCATGATGGCGGCCATGACTTCAGAGACACCCCCCCCCCCCCCCCCCCCGCCTACATATACTCGCTAGGCGAGAAATGTTTTCATAACACCGCCACCATTCCAAAGCAGCGTTATTCGACAACAACAAGGTCGCACCCAGTGTATACTTCGTTCGTCCAGTACTTGTCACGTCTTCGTAATTAAACGTGCAAAAATGAAGCGTTCACGATCCGCCAGTGGCAGCAGCAGCAAACGTGCTCATGTGGACGAAGTTCCCTCGTGGTTCTCGTCTGCTGTCCCGCTCGTCGTCAGCTGGCCAGTCACCGCCACAAAGTGTAACTGCACTTACTAAGGATACGATATTTTATACGTGATTACATATTGCCTAAGCCACTTCCTCTTACGTCATCATGTACAATACATTACTATTATTTTACAGAAATACATTTCTTAAACAAAATTTCCAAAACAAAAGTATAAAAACAATCATGATGGTCTGTTCCTGTGGATAAAATAAATCTGGATCTATGGTGGATGGATTTGGGGTGTGTTGAGCGTGTTGTGATGTGGTAGGTGGATATTGCGTCCCACCGAATGTGTTGCGTTTCTTGAGACGAGTGCAGGGTATGATGTCCGACATGGTAGTGTTCAGGACCCACCCTTTGCGTTATCGGCGAATGGCGATTGTGGGTGTTTCGGGTGATAATTATGAGGTGGTCAGTCCTACGCAGTAGTGTTCGAGACGCACCTGCTATCTCAATTGTGTTGACAGTGTGAGAACGGTGATCAAAATGATTATCCGGTGGCCAGTCAATCGAAATTAGGCGATAGGGACGCACCAAACATGGATAATTCGTAATGGGTGCGATGAGGATGTTGTGTGAAAAGGCGAGTTTTGAGCCGTCATAGAAAGACGTAAATCAGGTGGCTGGTCGCACGCAATAGCGTGAGCGACAGAGCTTATTGATGATTTGGGCCGTAGGAGTGTTGTAGAGACGTATTAGCGACGCTAGCTGAGTCTGGGCTTAACTATTTGGGTTAAGCAGAGACGCTAAAACAACACGCCAGTCAGTTTAAAGGATGATAATGAAGGTCACCACAAAAGATAGATGCTCTCAAGTCCAGCCATGAACCTTGACCACTATCACTGAGTTTTACTTGCTGTAACGTGCAAAACTAACTCTTGTTTTGTTCAACAGATAAGCGTGACGTTGAATTGAGCCTACCGTTACAGATAGAAGCAGACTAGGAGCGGAAGACCAATGCCATAACCAGTCAAACAAGCACAACATCAAAGGGGTATCGGAGAAATTCGGAGTTACAGTAACCTACAATAATGTGCAACAAATGTTTTTAATTGTTTACGGATAATAGCAGCAACTGAGCGACGCCAGGGAAAGGAGTTTACTATAGAAGGTCACGGCATGTAGTAGTAGCGTGTTGACGTCAACTGTAGAAAGTAGAAATACAGAAATTAGTAGTTAGAGACCATGTGGTGATGGGATGACTAAATTAATAAACGTTTATTTTATCCACAGGAACAGACCATCATGATTGTTTTTATACTTTTGTTTTGGAAACTTTGTTTAAGAAATGCATTTCTGTAAAATAATCGTAATGTATTGTACGTGATGACGTAAGAGGAAGTGGCTTAGGCAGTAAGTAATCACGTATAAAATATCGTATCCTTAGTAAGTGCAGTTACACTTTGTGGCGGTGACTGGCCAGCTGACGACGAGCGGGACAGCAGACGAGAACCACGAGGGAACTTCGTCCACATGAGCACGTTTGCTGCTGCTGCCACTGGCGGATCGTGAACGCTTCATTTTTGCACGTTTAATTACGAAGACGTGACAAGTACTGGACGAACGAAGTATACGAGCAGTGTGAGAGTTAGGTGGGCCGTGCACTGATTTATATAGGTCCTGCCTAGCGCGTGTATGTAGGCGCGGGGTTGTGACATAGAGAGATGACGCTATCTCTCTCTCTCTCTCGCACCGAGCCACGGCAATAGGGACTAGACACGCACCACGTGGTGGATACACTGGGTGCGACCTTGTTGTTGTCGAATAACGCTGCTTTGGAATGGTGGCAGTGTTATGAAAATATTTCACGCCTAGCGCGTATATGTAGGCGGGGGGGGGGGGGGGGGTGTCTCTGACGTCATGGCCGCCATAATGGATAACGGTACTTTGGAATGGTACCGGCAATGGAATGGTACCGGTCGTGTTCCAATACTATCAGTCCCCTAGAACTTAGAACTACTTAAACCTAACTAACCTAAGGACATCACAAACATCCATGCCCGAGGCAGGATTCGAACCTGCGACCGTAGCGGTCGCGCGGTTCCAGACTGTAGCGCTTTGAACATCCTATTAGTGGACATTAATATGGGATGTGTTCACTCTGCGCCCTTATGATGGCTTCAACTCTTCTGGGACACTTCCAATAATGTGTCTAAATGTCTGTGGAGGAATGACGGTTCATTCTTCGTCAAAAACCAGCACCAGAGAAGGTGGTGATGGTGGATCCTGAGATCCAGAGCAATGTCGACGTCCTAACACATCCTAAACGTGTTTCTTTGGGATCAGGTCGGTGCTCTGGGCAGACCAGTCCATTTCAGCAATGTTATTGTCTACAAACCATTGCATCACAGTTTCTGCTTCTTTACAGGATGCAGTGTCATCAGTGGTGGCTTGTGTAAAATTATACCAATGTGCTACAGTACGATGGCCTATAGCCTTTTGACTTGCAATGGCAGCAATCATAACTAAATACAATATATTAATTGTACATATATAAACTGAACTGTTTAAATATATTTAAATTTTATAATTAATAATTTAACATTGCGAGGAAAAATAAAATTAAAAAAAGAAATGTTGTATCTGTGGGACTACACAAAGTAACAAGAAATAATTCTGTCTCAGTGTCTTCATCAGTAACGGGATTACTCGCCGATTTGCTGTTGGCTAACAAGAAAATTCCAATCGTCTACCTACATCTCCATCTCGAAGTTGTTGAAACTACTGTAACTGATCAGTCTAGAGGTTGGACATACATAAAGACTGCTATATCCTTGTGCGTCGAACCCCAATATGTATAGAAGATGTGTGTGCGCTTGTTGAAGGACTGCATTCTGCTGACTTAATAGTGTCTATCACTTCAGTCACACTTCGTACATTATCCCATTCGGATGAAATATCACTGCTGGACATTGCACTCCTCTCACGCTATTTGTGAGAAGATGAGTAAAAACTCTTGAGTCAGTTTCACTGCAGATAGAAAATCGCC
Source organism: Schistocerca serialis cubense (assembly GCF_023864345.2). Taxonomy (NCBI): domain Eukaryota; kingdom Metazoa; phylum Arthropoda; class Insecta; order Orthoptera; family Acrididae; genus Schistocerca; species Schistocerca serialis. Next base: position 398,232,980 of record NC_064644.1, read on the forward strand.
TACCGCATTCTTTACAAGCAGGGGCAGCACTTCCATTACAAAACCAGCACACAAATGCCACATCAGCATACTCAGCATCTGTAAATACATTCAGCATGCTTAAATGATACTCTAGTACTGGCCAAAAAATCACAATCACATTTGAAAAATTCAGTTGTATAAACTCAAGAAAAGTTTTACAACTTGATCTTCATGTCAGTGACAAAAATAAACCCACGGCAACTGGACTATTAATACCTAAAATGGAAACTTATCCCAGTGACCAGTTGTTTCTCTGTAATCTGTAAAAATTGGACACAATGTTATACTGAAAGGTTTGTTCGAACTAGCCTATATCACCACGTTATAAAATATTTACTATTTCTCCCGAAACACCCAGTATCTCAGAAATACACAAAACAATTTTTAAGCTATTGTCAGCATGACCATGAACACACGATATCATCATATCCCCCCCCCTCTCTCTCCACCACCCCCCTCTCTACCATCCTCCAATCCCCTCCCCACTCCTCCAATCACAGCTCAGTACTTTACTAGTCATTAAAATGAAACAGCCAATCGCAGTAAAGTGTCTTACCAGCCATTGAAACATAACAGATCAGTATGTATCTCCCCCACCCCCACCGCCATAGCCACCATATTGTCAGAATTAGCAGCAACCTGACACAACTTCGTCAATACAGTCACCTTTGTCAAGTCTCCACTTGTGTGAGACCTTGCTCATTTCACAGGAACGGGATACAGCTTCACCAGCAACTCACTCACATACACAAGCACGCACACGCACACACACACACACACACACACACACACACACACACACACACACACACACGTTGTAACCTCCCACAAAAAATATATATAATTAAATATTATTTGGTTAATGATTCTATTTTTAGTGTAACCTCAGAACAAAACTGGTTCCCATTTAATGTACCCACAAAATTCTTTCCTCATTTAATATAAGCTCGAAACAGAAAAATTCCTAAACCCCGTAGTAAAAAATAAATTCAGTAACCTGGTAAAATTTGGACGACAGCAGTGCTGCGTCAAGGCCCTGTGAGACCATTCTGAATAAAAAGCAAAAATTCTCACCTCGATAAAGTCGGCAACTATCTGCTCTTACAATAGCTCTTTTCCGCCACAGCTCTGTGCAATGCTGGCCTATACATTTGTTATTTATGAAAGGAAGCAAATGATTTTTCTTTTGCAACAATCGGAATAATCATGCATTGAAAAAAATATTAAATTCTTTAAATTGAAATGAATGCTTGTTATTATTAGGACATTTTTAAAAGATATACATGGGAGTTTACATAATATTCCTAGATATGCGCGAGGCTGCTTTTTTTTACCTTATACAATAATACTCAGGCTCCGGCATCGCTGCACTGCGACCGGCCCAGCCAACATGATACACCAGACCAGACCAGAGCAGACACACACACTGGCAACAACTTACTGCTACTACTACACAGTTCATACAGTCAACACTGCTCTCTGGTCAGCGCATGAGCAATACATCGAAATTACATCTGCTCGGACCTCTTACATAACCCTCCACTGGGGGGGGGCAAAAATTTGGCAGCGATGGTGAGTCAATTGGACTTGCCATGAGCAACAAATTTTTCTTAATTAACTAAGTTTACAGTCACAGAGTATATATATATATATATATATATATATATATATATATATATATATATATATATATATATATATATATATATATGAGTGCAGAACATGAAATGAAATAGAGTGCACATGCACTGAGTACAGAACATATCAAGAAATCACAAAATGTATATGCAATGAGTACAAATCATATTAACAAATGACATAAAGTGCATATGGACTGTAGTACAGAACATACACTCCTGGAAATTGAAATAAGAACACCGTGAATTCATTGTCCCAGGAAGGGGAAACTTTATTGACACATTCCTGGGTTCAGATACATCACATGATCACACTGACAGAACCACAGGCACATAGACACAGGCAACAGAGCATGCACAATGTCGGCACTAGTACAGTGTATATCCACCTTTCTCAGCAATGCAGGCTGCCATTCTCCCATGGAGACGATCGTAGAGATGCTGGATGTAGTCCTGTGGAACGGCTTGCCATGCCATTTCCACCTGGCGCCTCAGTTGGACCAGCGTTCGTGCTGGACGTGCAGACCGCGTGAGACGACGCTTCATCCAGTCCCAAACATGCTCAATGGGGGACAGATCCGGAGATCTTGCTGGCCAGGGTAGTTGACTTACACCTTCTAGAGCACGTTGGGTGGCACGGGATACATGCGGACGTGCATTGTCCTGTTGGAACAGCAAGTTCCCTTGCCGGTCTAGGAATGGTAGAATGATGGGTTCGATGACGGTTTCGATGTACCGTGCACTATTCAGTGTCCCCTCGACGATCACCAGTGGTGTACGGCCAGTGTAGGAGATCGCTCCCCACACCATGATGCCGGGCGTTGGCCCTGTGTGCCTCGGTCGTATGCAGTCCTGATTGTGGCGCTCACCAGCACGGCGCCAAACACGCGTACGACCATCATTGGCACCAAGGCAGAAGCGACTCTCATCGCTGAAGACGACACGTCTCCATTCGTCCCTCCATTCACGCCTGTCGCGACACCACTGGAGGCGGGCTGCACGATGTTGGGGCGTGAGCGGAAGACGGCCTAACGGTGTGCGGGACCGTAGCCCAGCTTCATGGAGACGGTTGCGAATGGTCCTCGCCGATACCCCAGGAGCAACAGTGTCCCTAATTTGCTGGGAAGTGGCGGTGCGGTCCCCTACGGCACTGCGTACGATCCTACGGTCTTGGCGTGCATCCGTGCGTCGCTGCGGTCCGGTCCCAGGTCGACGGGCACGTGCACCTTCCGTCGACCACTGGCGACAACATTGATGTACTGTGGAGACCTCACGCCCCACGTGTTGAGCAATTCGGCGGTACGTCCACCCGGCCTCCCGCATGCCCACTATACGCCCTCGCTCAAAGTCCGTCAACTGCACATACGGTTCACGTCCACGCTGTCGCGGCATGCTACCAGTGTTAAAGACTGCGATGGAGCTCCGTATGCCACGGCAAACTGGCTGACACTGACGGCGGCGGTGCACAAATGCTGCGCAGCTAGCGCCATTCGACGGCCAACACCGCGGTTCCTGGTGTGTCCGCTGTGCCGTGCGTGTGATCATTGCTTGTACAGCCCTCTCGCAGTGTCCGGAGCAAGTATGGTGGGTCTGACACACCGGTGTCAATGTGTTCTTTTTTCCATTTCCAGGAGTGTATCTAGCAATGACAAAATGTATATGCAATGAGTACAAAACATATTAACAAATGACATAAAGTGCATACGCACTGTAGTATTTTTTTTATCATTTTACAAGGACTAGGATAGGAAAGGGAAGGATTGCATCATGGTTGTAGCACAGTAGGTTGCATGTAGCTGCACTGAAAGTCCATATCTTTCTACAGAAGCACAACACCAAGTGAGACAATCTGAAGTTCTCTTCCCTGAAGTATTAATCAGTGTAGCCAAGACACTGAAATGTTGTATGAATATTCAATGTTATCATTTTGGTAGTACATTAGGTACACCAAACAGTGGAACCATAATAATATCTCCATTGTTCAAGGTAGTGGACACAATGATGTGTCGACACCACACTCTTTCACCAACGTAGAATTAGTGCAGAAACCAAATATAGTGCTCCATGATCATAAGGATAGACAGGACAAACGTATACTGCAGTAATTTCTGGTAATTAGGTTAGAAGATGAAGGACATTAAGTCTTATGCTAGTGATCATTGAGAATTACACTAGTCTATCAACCGATTTGAGTAATTGGTGGCACTCATTGCCTAGTTACTAAATATTTCTGTACTATGTATGGATTATTACAGAATATTATTCATAAGTCATCTGATGACAGTAAATATTGGCACTCATTGGCCAGTTACAAACCATTTAAAAGTGATCATTCAAAGCAAGAGTTAATTAATGGCATACCATTTACATACTTCATCTAGTTATAGTAATCATTGGCACTCTTTGGCCAGTTACAAACCATCAGAAGTCATCCTTCAAAACAGGAGCTAATGAGTGTAGCATCAAGCTACTGGTATTCATATGTACTATAGCAGGTAGGTGACATAATACAAAATTAAAATAAGAAACAGTGGCATTCATTGGCAGTTACTAAACATATAGCAAATATTGAATAGTACAAAACATTTTTCATCATTCAAGTGACATACGACATATTTAAAATAATTATTGGCACTCATTGGCCAGTTACAAAGTATTTTTATATTTTTATAAAACCTTATTCAGTATTATTCAGAAGTTATCATTCAAAATGAGAGTTAATTATTGGCATAGCATTTATAGAGTATAACAAAAATATTATTTACAGAAATTATTGGCATAGTATTTATTCATTATTACAAAACATCATTCAGTATTACTTAGAACTCATCATTCAAGTGACGTTGGAAATATTGAAAATGTAACACACTGTAACTATTACTCAAGGTCTGTGATTAGAAAACATCGTTCAGTATTACTCAGAACTGATCATTCCAGTGACATAAGACATATTTAAAATGTAACACATTGTAACTATTATTCAAGGTCTATTTTTTTGTGCTAGTAATGCATTGCGTTGGGGTCGATAATTAATTGCTGGTGCATGAAAATATTTGCTTTTGACTTATTGCTGCAAATGAGGATAGGTAATGTCATTCGTCGTGAGTCAGCTGTAGCAAGGTTATGAAACAAGTAGAGTATATGTGATCACATTCATGAATGACACACACAAATGGGTAAAAAAAATGCAAGTACTAGAACAGGTTTAACGACTAACTGCTTATAGCACATTAATTTCATGAATAGCTTCTCCTAGAAAAAATACAAAATGGATTATTAAGCTGAAAGAAGAAATGCATATTATGCTGAAAAGTAGTGAACTTCGAATTAACAGGTAATGAAATGTGTACTCAACATGTATGTACTCTAGCTGTCCCTTCCAAAACCTTCAGTCATTATACCATGCAACGTAAGACATACTGTCAAAACGAACTGCAACAAATACTTAAATAACTACATAGCATTTCTTAACTAACAGTAAATATATAAACTTCATCATTATCCTCATCTGCAAAGAAAAACTTAAAAGTGCTGCGTTTAGTGGCCATATAAAATGTATCACTATCATCACCCGTAAACAAAAACTTCATTATTCATATCACCTTAACTTCATTATTATCATCACTTGCAAAGATATCATCACCTGCAAAGAAAAACTTCATTATTCATATCACCATATTCTTTATCACTATTCATCATCATTCTTTATCATCTGCAAAAAGACACTTCATTATTCATTATTCATATTACCATTTACTTCATACAACTATTCATAGTATAGAGTTCCTTATTTCTAGCATATTTCATCACTAAAACTAAGATGTGTAGTTCTGTCTAAGAGCCAGCATTAATCGCCTCGTATTCTGAAAGAAAAAGAATTAGTTAAGACTGCTATCATATGATGTGTATAGTATATTCACGTTAATGTTTGTTAATTCTGATCCATTTACTCTTCGTGACGAGGTATTGCATCTTCTTTCGTTCATTCCAAAGGTGAAATTCCCATTTCATAGTAATCCATTGTGGTTTGTTTCATTTATTTCATTTATACATTATTGCTTTCTGAAAATGATGAACAATGATTAATGTCTTGCATTTAAATAATATACCCATTAAATAAAAACTGGTTTCTAGTGATATAATTAAGCATACAGCATAGCATGACGGAAAACGCAATATGTCAAAAACATAGAGAGTGTGCAGGTGCAAAAATGTTCACAGAGTATCATAATGTAGTAGCAGAAAATAAAATGTAAAAAGTCACGATGTTGAGATATCGTAAGGCAAAAATGTCAAAGTCAACTGGTGTTTGTTATATCTTAAAGATTTCATAGTGCATACAAACAAATAGGAAAACAATTATACATACATGAAAAATGGAAAATGTGCACGGTCTGATATATAACGACAAGAAATGACTTTCTTTGTGTTCAGCTTGTATGTTGTGTAGTTGATAGAGGCGAGAGTTGAAGACTTTAATGGAGAAAGAATTTGATAAAATTAATATGTCACTAGATAGAATTGTATAATTGTTCATAAAATATGTAAGTTTATCTGGAAAATGTGCACGGTCTTATGTGTAATGACAAGAAAAGCAACCTGCTAACCTTACCTTGCCGGGCACTTGGCAAGAAAAAATATGATAATCATCAGTAAGTGTTCATATAAATAATTGCATCATTGATCATACACAAATCAGGAAAAGGCATTACAGTGTGATAAATCATAAAGTATGTTCATTCAATAAAGGGTTTAATATTGGAGACATGGTGATTGCCTATACTTTTTCTGGTTCTCAGAGTTTCGACGTGTACTACATTGGGGTGACGAATGCTGCGAATTCTGTATGGACCTGCATATAGAAGCTCAAATTTACTACATCTATTCTTTCCTCTGTTAGATAAATAGTGTGTACGTACTAATATCTTCTGTCCAATGTGAAAGTCACGGCGTGTACAAACCTGTTTTTGCTGTCTTCTCCGGCTCTCTGCGGCACGTTTGATGTTGTTCAGCGCAATGTCAATTATTTAATGCTGTTGTAGTCGACGAGATGTAGGAAAAGATAGTAATTCTTTAATTTTGTTAGGTGGTTCAACATTTTTCAGTATAACAGTCGGAGATAGCATAGTAGATTCATTAGGTATGGAATTAATTACATCCTGGAATGAGAGTATTTGTGTGTCCCAATCAATATGTCTTTTATGGCAGTATATTCTACACAGTCTACCAATTTCTTTCATTAATCGTTCACAAGGGTTCGAAGAAGCATGATACTTGGATATATAAATCGGAGAAATGTTTCTTGTTCGTAACATACGTGTCTATATAGCAGATCGAAATTGTGGTTCATTGTCGGAAATTACTTTCAATACATGCCCTATATGAAATAAAAACAGATTTAGCAGTAGCTTTGCGTAACGTAGTGAAGGTAACAAATTTTGAAGTGAGTTCAACAGCGATAAAGGTGTAGCAAAAACCTCTATTAGTTCTGGGAATCGGACCAAAAATGTCTACAGCGGCCATGTGTCTCAATTTAACAGGTGCAATGGGATGTAACGGAGGAATATGCGAAGTTGTGTCTGACTTAGCGTTCTGGCAGATTTTACATGACGCTAAAACTCGTCGAATACGTTTCTCCATGTTGGTAAAATAACAGTTCTGTCTCAGTATTATAAAAGATTTTCTGGCTCCATAATGTGCGTAACTTAAATGAGTATACCAAATTAATTTGTTAACAAGCTCGTCAGGAATGCATAGTAACCAGTTGTTGCTGTCAGGGTGAGAGCGGCGAAACAGAATATTATTGCGTACAGAGTAATGGTTTCTAATGGTAACATTATTCCTATCTTGTCAAAGGTGTTTAATTTCTTTCCATACATTGTCTTTACTCTGCTCTTTTGCTATGTCTCGTAATGACGACGAAATGAAATTTTCAAATGCAACTTGTTGAATGTACATGACGCTGAAATTTGCTTTGCAGAAGTTGGTTGCGATGTCTTGCTGATTGTTGCTGAGAGAACGGGATATTGCGTCTGCTACAATGTTTTGTGTACCGGGAATGTGAACAATTGTAAAATTAAATTCCTGTAAATAAAGTTTCCATCTGCTTAATCTGTCGTGTGTATATTTTGTTGAAAGTAAAAACTGTATCGCTCTATGATCTGTGTAAATGGTAGTGTATCTTGCATAAAGAAAATGGCTAAATCTCGTAAATGCCCATACAACACATAATGTTTCAAGTTCTGTGACAGAATAATTGCGTTCAGCAGGTGACAGAATGCGACTCGTAAAGGCGATGTTTTTAATTACTGTAGTACCATCTTCTTCAATTTCCTGAAAAATGTGTACGCCTAAAGCGGTGTTAGAACTGTCGGTAGCAATGGAAAAATTTCTAGTAAGATCTGGATGTGATAAAAGTGGTGCGTTCAACAAAGCTTCTTTCAGATTCACAAATTCAGAATGTGCTTGGCTATCCCAGGACCAAATAGTGTTTTTACCCGTCAGTTGACATAATCTAGGGGTGTCTAAAGCAGAGTAATAAATAAATTACGAAAAAAGTTAATTAAACCCAAAAAGCTGCGTAGTTGTTTCTTCGTCGTAGGAACAGTAATGCCACGTAAAGCTTGAAGTTTTTCCGGGTCAGGCGCAATGCCTTCTGCTGAAATTACATGTCCAAGAAATTGTATAGAAGTTTTCCCAAAGTGCGAATTGCTGAGATCAACTGTGAGTCCTTGTGCACGTAAAGTTCGTAACAGTTGTTCAAGAATCAGATTGTGTTCAGACCAGTTAGCTTCTGCAGTAAGAATGTCGTCTACATACGTTGTGATTCTGTCTTTTAGTTCTGTCGGAAGTGTAGTATTCAAACCGCGAATAAATGCTGCTGAAGAAATAGTTAAACCGAACGGTAATTTACAAAATTGATAACAGTCACCAAAACAGAGAAAAGCCGTGTACTTTCTGCAGTTCGGATGGAGCTGAATTTGCCAAAATCCGGATTTCAAATCTAATGTGGAATAAATAGCAGTACCATGAAATTTCTGTAGAAGTTCTTCTAGTGTCTGTGGGCGATCTGTTTCATTAAGAATAATGTCGTTGACGTGACGCGAATCAAGTACGAGACGAAGTGAACCATCCTTTTTCTTAACAATATGGAGTGGCTCTTCAGGCTTTCCCGGCGATCTAATGACATCTTGGGTTGTCGGGTGTTCTGCCGGATATCAGCGTCGTACTTGCACGATATTTCGGTCACGTAGCTCGAGACCTTCATCAGGTGCGACCTGAGACTGCTCCTCGAGTGGACCTGATCCAGTATTTATGCCTATGGCCTTCCCCCTCCAACAACGGCTCCAGGCGCTTCCTCTGTGGTCCGCGCCCATTTCCTGCGACCTGCTGGAGCGTTGCTGCTCCGTTTTCCGCCCGCTGCGGTTCTAGGTGTTCCCTCTGCGGTCCGCGCCCACCAAACCCGCTCCTGGGCGTTTCATCTACGGTCTGGGGTACCAGGCGTTCCCCCTGCGGTCCGCGCCCGCTCTCCACGACCTGTTGGAGCGTTGCCGCTCCGTTTTTTGTCCGCTGCGGCTCTGGATGTTCCCTCTGCGGTCCGCGCCCACCAGTCCCAGTTCTGGGTGTTCCATCTTCGGTCTGGTGCTCCTGGCAGTCCGTCAGGGGGTCGTTTACCATCTCCATGTCTCTGGTTCTTCTGTTTGTGTAGTGTTGCAGCTGGCCCCGTTGCTCCTTTAACAATTCCAGAGCCGGATCCCAGGCTCTGCTTAGCTGGTACCCTGTGTCACGATTCACAAGATCGTCAGCCATTTTAATCTCAATCGATTCTCTTATAACGCTGTCCCAAAATCTGGGTGTTTGTGCTAGAATCTTGGTATCCTCATACTTCATGGTATGATCTAGTTCTAGACAGTGTTCAGCAATGGCTGACTTAGTCACCTGTCTTAATCTAGTGTGCCTCTGATGTTCTTTGCACCTGATCTCCACAGTTCTTGTCGTCTGGCCAATGTAGGACATGCCACATTGACAAGGTATATTGTAAATCCCTGGTTTTCATAACCCCAGGTCGTCTTTGACACTCCCCAGCAGTCCCCCGATCTTGTTGGATGGACAGAAAACACACTTGATATTGTGTTTACGCAGGATCCTACTGATTCTGGCAGAAATAGAGCCAGCATAGGGCAGATATGCCACCTTCTTTGCTTCATCTTGGTCTTCTTCAGGATCCTGTGGTATAGTGGCTGGTCGGAGTGCCCTCTCAATTTGTCTGTCCGTGTATCCATTCTTGGAGAAAACTGTTTTGAGACGTTCTATCTCTGTGGGTAGATTCTCTTGGTCTGATAGGGCACGTGCTCTGTGGACCAAAGTCTCCAGAACCCCATTCTTCTGTGCAGGGTGGTGACAACTGCTGGCCTGCAGATATAAATCAGTGTGTGTTGGTTTTCGGTACACACTGTGGCCAATTGATCCATCTGCTTTCCTCTGGACTAGTACATCCAGAAATGGCAGCTGGCCATTCTTCTCCAGTTCCATGGTGAACTTGATATTAGGGTGGCATGAGTTAAGATGTTCAAGAAACTCATTGAGCCTGTCCATCCCATGTGGCCAGATCACGAAGGTGTCATCCACATACCTAAAGAAGCATGTGGGTTTGAATGTGGCTGTCTCCAATGCCCTCTCCTCAAAACTCTCCATAAACATATTGGCAACCACAGGGGACAGTGGGCTGCCCATAGCTACACCTTCAGTTTGCTCGTAATATTGGTTTCTGTACAGGAAATACGTGGATGTCAGTGTATGACTGAACAGGTCCAACAGAGCACCATCAAATTTCTCTGCAATCAGTTCTAGTGAGTCCTTCAGTGGGACCCTGGTGAACAGCGATACCACATCAAAACTAACCATGATGTCCGAATCCGTGATGTGCAGTTGCTTGAGGCGTTGCAGGAAATCTCCTGAGATGCGGATGTGGTGAATACATTTCCCCACATATGGAGCCAGGAGACCTTTCAAGTACTTGGCTGTTGTGTACGTAGGTGCCCCAATATTACTGACAATAGGACGTAGGGGCACGCCCTCCTTGTGTATTTTAGGCAGACCATACAGTCTAGGTGGCACTGGCGCTTTTTCCCGTAGTTGTCTGATGATCTTATCAGGCATCCCTGTTTCCTTCAAGAGAGCACTAGTCTTCTTGGCCACCTTGCCCGTGGGGTCACACTCCAGAATTCTGTATGCAGGGTCCTCCAGAAGTTGGCGTACTTTCTCATCATAATCCACCCACTGCAAGATGACAGTGGAGTTCCCTTTGTCTGCTGGCAGTACCACAATGCTGTTGTCTTCCCGTAGTTTCTTGAGTGCAAGCCTCTCCTCGGTTGTGATGTTCGATTTCGGCGGCCTGGCCTTGGTGAGGGCCCTGCAGGTCTCTCGGCGGACTTCCTCTGCCACATTAGGTGGAAGTGTGGCTGCAACTTGCTCTACTGCACTGACGAAACCTGAAATGGGTACGTTTCTAGGGGTCGTAGCAAAGTTGAGACCCTTGCTGAGTACCTTTAAGGTTGTATCATCAAACTGTATGCCACTCAGATTCGTCACCGTGCGTGTCTCTTCCATCTGCTGTGCTTTCTTGCTCATGCGGTCGAACTTTGCAGACTGGCAAGATGAGACATTCCTTCTGGCACACTCAGCTAAAGACCAGGAGGCACGGTCTACCCAATCCCAATCTTCTCTTGTTAAGGAGGCTGCCATGTACAGATGAATGTGTAACAGCTCCCTGGCCACAACATCTAACCTGTGGCGCATATCTCGAATCCTCTCTCTCACCAGGGCCATGCTAGCTCTGCGTTTTATCTTGTTCGCCGCTCTGGAGTTGATGTGATGTTTAATTCTGGCAAATACTGGTACCACTTCTCCATCTCGACACCTCAGCAAAAAACTGAGAGAACTCAGCATCTTCCCTTTCTTCTGCTGTAGCTTGTCCAGCTTCTTGATATTCTGATACATCTCCTCCCCGTAGAGACTTTTGATGTAACTCTTCAGGCTTTCCCGGCGATCTAATGACATCTTGGGTTGTCGGGTGTTGTGCCGGATATCAGCGTCGTACTTGCACGATATTTCGGTCACGTAGCTCGAGACCTTCATCAGGTGCGACCTGAGACTGCTCCTCGAGTGGACCTGGTCCAGTATTTATGCCTATGGCCTTCCCCCTCGACCAACGGCTGCAGGCGCTTCCTCTGTGGTCCGCGCCCATTCCCTGCGACCTGCTGGAGCGTTGCTGCTCCGTTTTCCGCCCGCTGCGGTTCTAGGTGTTCCCTCTGCGGTCCGCGCCCACCAAACCCGCTCCTGGGCGTTTCATCTACGGTCTGGGGTACCAGGCGTTCCCCCTGCGGTCCGCGCCCGCTCTCCAAACCTGTTGGAGCGTTGCCGCTCCGTTTTTTGTCCGCTGCGGCTCTGGATGTTCCCTCTGCGGTCCACGCCCACCAGTCCCAGTTCTGGGTGTTCCATCTTCGGTCTGGTGCTCCTGGCAGTCCGTCAGGGGCTCGTTTACCATCTCCATGTCTCTGGTTCTTCTGTTTGTGTAGTGTTGCAGCTGGCCCCGTTGCTCCTTTAACAGTTCCAGAGCCGGATCCCAGGCTCTGCTTAGCTGGTACCCTGTGTCACGATTCACAAGATCGTCAGCCATTTTAATCTCAATCGATTCTCTTATAACGCTGTCCCAAAATCTGGGTGTTTGTGCTAGAATCTTGGTATCCTCATACTTCATGGTATGATCTAGTTCTAGACAGTGTTCAGCAATGGCTGACTTAGTCACCTGTCTTAATCTAGTGTGCCTCTGATGTTCTTTGCACCTGATCTCCACAGTTCTTGTCGTCTGGCCAATGTAGGACATGCCACATTGACAAGGTATATTGTAAATCCCTGGTTTTCGTAACCCCAGGTCGTCTTTGACACTCCCCAGCAGTCCCCCGATCTTGTTGGATGGACAGAAAACACACTTGATATTGTGTTTACGCAGGATCCTACTGATTCTGGCAGAAATAGAGCCAGCACAGGGCAGATATGCTACCGAGATGGAGGACATGGACCTGCCTGACGCCAATCTGGCTGAGGCGATTGCCGAGTCGGAGCGCCGTGACACCGACCTTGACGCTCCCCGCGCGCCCAGAAAGCGCCGGGCTGTGACGCATGACGACTCTGACACTCCCTCACAGACATCTGAAGGAGCGAGGCCGCGGAAGAAGGCCACCAGGGCCTCCCGCACCTCCACCACAGAGTCTGGGCTGACTCTCGCGGGCTCCTCCCGGAGCACCGCCGCGCAGAAATCGACGAAGACCACGCGGCGGCCCACTCGTTCACCTGCTGCTTCCCGACAGCCGGACGAGGATGGTTTTGTCGCCCCGCCCCGGCGGCACACTGCCAGGGCCGCTGCGCTGCAGCAACCGACCCCGCTGCCGACCGCCAACGCGTTTGCGGGCGCCGGCGACGATGCCATGGAGGATGGCGCCGCGCCTCCGGCGCCGGCCCAAAAGAATCCGCCGCCTATAGTCATCCAGTGGGCTGGCGAATACAAGGAGTTCCAGCAAAAACTGGACAGGGTGGCCACGTCCGCCACTGTCAAGAACGCTGGCCGTGACCTTTACAAGGTCACAGTGTCGACCAACGAGGAGTACCGCGCGGTGATGGACGCCATCTGCAAAGATGGCCTCCCGTGCTACACGCACCCCTCCGAGCCGCTCAAACTTCTGAAGGTGGTAATCCGCCACCTTCCCCTCAAGTTTGGTGCGGACTACCTTCGCGAGGAGCTCGAGGACATGGGCTTCGGCGTCCGGTCCACCGGACTAATGAAGTCTCCACGTACGCATCGCGACATGCCACTGTACCAGGTTGTCCTCGTTGACAACCTGGAAAATCGGAAGATTTTCCAGGTGCAGCTTGTCGGCCGTGTCAAGGTCGCAGTGGAACCTCTCCGGGCCAAAGCAAGAGGGCCCAGTGCTTTTCCTGCCAAAGGCTCGACCACGTCTCCCGCTACTGCTCCATGTCGCCCCGCTGCGTTAAGTGCGCGGGCCAGCACGAGAGCAAGTCCTGCGGGCTTGCCAGGGAAGACAAACCGACGTGCTGCAATTGCGGCGGCACGCACGTTGCCAGCTACAGAGGCTGCTCGGCCTTCAAAAGGGGCCGAAATCAACCGAGGGGAGGGACCGCTCCTTCTCGTAAGGTGCACCCGTCCACCAGCTTTGCTGCCGCCACCAAGGGAGGACCGTCAGCTTCCGCCACCCGAAGTTCGGCGCAGGTGGAGCGTGAGACGCGGCCACCGACCGCGCCGTCCACGGCTTCGCCCGTGGGGGTGGCAGCCCCCGCGCCCACGCAGGGCGCGCGGGCTGCCGCCCCGCGCCGGCGTCGCCGGCGTGCGGGCCGGGCCACCCCTGCCGCTGCACGACGGACTGCCGAAGACACTCTGCCGCCGCAGAGGACGGCGCCTCGTGCTGCGCCGCGACCGGCTGCCGATACTCCACGGCAGTCGCCTAGTACGGAGCGGCCGCAACCGACCGCCCCAGTGGCGGAGGCCGCCCCAGCGGCCCCCACCGCCCCCACGGCCACCGACGCAGCTGAGCTCCGATCGCTCTTGCGGTCGTTGAGCCAGCTGCTCGAGCAGCTCCCGGTGCTCGTCACCGCGGTCACGTCGGCCCTTCAGGCCGGCGTTGCAACTCCGCCGCGCCATGGATAATCGCCATATCCATGGCCTCACCGTTTGCGCCTTCAACGCAAACAGTTTGGTCCCCCAACAAGGGGAATTCAGGGAGTTCTTGCGCGACGAGGCAATTGACATCTGCCTCGTGTGCGAGACCTTCCTGAAGCCGGGAATACACGTGAGGGTGGCCAACTATCGGTGCTACCGCACCGACAGGCTGACCCACGGCGGAGGGACGGCCATCTACATCAAGGCGTCCCTCAAACATCACGAAGTCCAGCTTCCGCCCCTCGCTGCAATGGAGGCCACTGGGGTGGCTGTCACCACGACGGCGGGGGTCATCACCTTCGTTGCGGCCTACAGGCCGCCGAGGGGACTGCTTCAGGAGGCTGACGTCGACGCCCTGCTGGCACTGCGCGGGAAAGCCTTCATTGCGGGTGACTTGAACGCCAAGCACCCGCAGTGGAACTCCCGCATCACTAACGCCAGCGGCCGCCGCCTCCTTCGCGTCACGCAACGGCATGGCGCGATAGTACTGGGGCCTTATGAGCACACCGTCTTCCCCCATCGCGGCCAGTCTGACGTGCTCGACATCGCCGTGCTCAAAGGTGTTGGGCACTTCACGTCCGCCACCGTTAGATGTGCCATGTGTGTCCGATCACCTCCCGGTGGTCTTCGACATGGATGTCATCGGTGCATCTATGCCGTCCGACCGCCACCACTTCCGAGGCATAGACGAGGCGCGCTTTCGTGTCTAGGTCCTCGACCGCCTCGAGGGCGCGCCCGATCCCGCTGTGCAAGGGGCTGACGAAGCGTTGGCCTTCTTCACGCGGCACACACTGGCTGCAGCAGAGGCGGCCACCCCCAGGCGGCCAGGACGGCCGCGAGAGATGTCGCGCCAACTCCCGCCACACATCCTCGAGGCGATCACAAACAAGAATCGCCTCTTTCGGGAGTGGCAGCTCACACAGCTGCCTGACACGAAGCGCCGCTTCAACAGGGCGCGGCGCGAGATTCGGGCCGCCATCGACGACCATCGTCATCGGGACTGGGCGGGTCTTGTGGCCACACTTACAACGACGGGCGGCAGCGCTTGGCGGACCGCCAAGCGTTTCCTTCGTCGTCGTCAGCGAGTCCCGCCTCTCCATGCGGGTGCGAACGTTGTCTGCGAACCAGATGCGAAAGCAGGCATCCTCGCGGACTCGTTCGCAGAAAACTTTCAACCTGCTGATGGCGTGGTCGATCCCGATCACGTCCGTCTGGTGGCAGAGCGCCTACCGGTTTTTCTCGCTGCGCGACAGGAAGACGACGTGATCGAGCCAATCACAGCCGAGGAAGTGGACCTGCAGCTCCGTCGGCTCAACCCGAAGAAGGCGGGTGGCACGGATGGTGTCACCAACTGCCTACTGCGGATGCTTCCGCCGGAGGTACACCAATCTCTGGCGGACATCTTTAACAGCATCCTCCGCTCTGGGACCTTCCCTTCCGCGTGGAAACACGCGGAAGTGGTTGCCATCCCCAAGAGCGGCAAGGATCCCCGTCAGGCCGCGAACTACCGGCCGATCAGTCTGCTCCCGTCCCTCTCAAAAGTGTTTGAGAGGTTGTACGCGGAGCGGCTGCTGCGCCACGTGACGGAACAGCAACTCATTCCCGAGGAGCAGTTTGGTTTCCGGTGCGGCCACTCTACCACGCAGCAGTTGTTGCGCCTCGTGGAGCAGGCGATGCGAGCGCTGGAGACGCGGGAGTACCTAGGGGCGGTGCTTCTCGACGTCTCCAAGGCCTTCGACTGCGTGTGGCACGACGGCCTCGTGTACAAACTTTTTGCGCACGGGGTACCGACGTCGCACGTAGTCCTGCTGCGCTCGTATCTCTCGGGACGCACTTTCCACGTCCGAGCAGATGGAGGCACTTCCACCGACCGGCAGATTCGAGCGGGGGTGCCGCAGGGGTCGGTCCTCGGCCCCCTGCTGTACTCCCTGTACACCGCCGACGCCCCGCGGGTGGCACGCGTGAAGTTGGCACTTTATGCCGACGACACGGCGTTGTTCACCCGCAGCATGAACGCGGCCGAGATGCGCCGTCGCCTCCAGCTCGGATGTGATGTCCTGGGCGCCTGGTCCACGAAATGGCGCTTGAAGTTCAACGCTGCGAAGAGTCAGGCTGTCATCTTCAGCAGAAAGAGGCTGCCACCGGACCTACCGCCGGTCACGATCATGGGGGGCCCCATACCCTGGTCGCGGACCGGCAACTACCTCGGGGTGACGTTGGACAGACACCTGACGTGGCTGCCACACATCCGTGACGTCCGAGGGCGGGCAGTGGGGCGCCTTCGTGCGCTTTACCCACTGCTCAACCCTTCCTCGACTCTCCCTCCACGCCATGGCCTCACCATGTACCTGTCCCTTGTTCGGCCAGTACTGGAATACGCGGCTATGGTGTGGGGTAACGCGGCCGCGACGCACATTGTGACGCTCCAACGACTGCAAAACAGGGCGCTGCGAATTGCGCTCCACAAGCCACCTCGCTATCCGACGAGGCTGCTCCATGATGAAGCTGGGATCCCCTTCCTGCGGGATCGCTTCCGGCAAATTGCCAGGCAGTTCTACAGCAATGCTGAACGGTCTGGCAGCCGCTTGATTCGTGGTCTGGGCCGCCAGGTGCACCACAGGCCAACGACTCGTTGGCCAGACCTCCTGCGAGAGTAATTATCTCTCGCCGCCCGATGTCGAAACAGAGGGCGTCACAATGAACGACGCCCAGTGAGGACAGCTCACCCTGTTAGGTCCACTGCACCCACTAAAGAGGTCACCGCAGGAACAGCGGCTCCGCTGCTTAGACTGCCTTTACACCTGGCTTATGTACCCAGCGTTTTAATGCGAGTGCGAGTGCGGAGCAGCAACGCTCCAGCAGGTCGCAGGGAATGGGCGCGGACCACAGAGGAAGCGCCTGCAGCCGTTGGTGGAGGGGGAAGGCCATAGGCATAAATACTGGACCAGGTCCACTCGAGGAGCAGTCTCAGGTCGCACCTGATGAAGGTCTCGAGCTACGTGACCGAAATATCGTGCAAGTACGACGCTGATATCCGGCACAACACCCGACAACCCAAGATGTCATTAGATCGCCGGGAAAGCCTGAAGAGTTACATCAAAAGTCTCTACGGGGAGGAGATGTATCAGAATATCAAGAAGCTGGACAAGCTACGGCAGAAGAAAGGGAAGATGCTGAGTTCTCTCAGTTTTTTGCTGAGGTGTCGAGATGGAGAAGTGGTACCAGTATTTGCCAGAATTAAACATCACATCAACTCCAGAGTGGCGAACAAGATAAAACGCAGAGCTAGCATGGCACTGGTGAGAGAGAGGATTCGAGATATGCGCCACAGGTTAGATGTTGTGGCCAGGAAGCTGTTACACATTCATCTGTACATGGCAGCCTCCTTAACAAGAGAAGATTGGGATTGGGTAGACCGTGCCTCCTGGTCTTTAGCTGAGTGTGCCAGAAGGAATGTCTCATCTTGCCAGTCTGCAAAGTTCGACCGCATGAGCAAGAAAGCACAGCAGATGGAAGAGACACGCACGGTGACGAATCTGAGTGGCATACAGTTTGATGATACAACCTTAAAGGTACTCAGCAAGGGTCTCAACTTTGCTACGACCCCTAGAAACGTACCCATTTCAGGTTTCGTCAGTGCAGTAGAGCAAGTTGCAGCCACACTTCCACCTAATGTGGCAGAGGAAGTCCGCCGAGAGACCTGCAGGGCCCTCACCAAGGCCAGGCCGCCGAAATCGAACATCACAACCGAGGAGAGGCTTGCACTCAAGAAACTACGGGAAGACAACAGCATTGTGGTACTGCCAGCAGACAAAGGGAACTCCACTGTCATCTTGCAGCGGGTGGATTATGATGAGAAAGTACGCCAACTTCTGGAGGACCCTGCATACAGAATTCTGGAGTGTGACCCCACGGACAAGGTGGCCAAGAAGACTAGTGCTCTCTTGAAGGAAACAGGGATGCCTGATAAGATCATCAGACAACTACGGGAAAAAGCGCCAGTGCCACCTAGACTGTATGGTCTGCCTAAAATACACAAGGAGGGCGTGCCCCTACGTCCTATTGTCAGTAATATTGGGGCACCTACGTACACAACAGCCAAGTACTTGAAAGGTCTCCTGGCTCCATATGTGGGGAAATGTATTCACCACATCCGCAACTCAGGAGATTTCCTGCAACGCCTCAAGCAACTGCACATCACGGATTCGGACATCATGGTTAGTTTTGATGTGGTATCGCTGTTCACCAGGGTCCCACTGAAGGACTCACTAGAACTGATTGCAGAGAAATTTGATGGTGCTCTGTTGGACCTGTTCAGTCATACACTGACATCCACGTATTTCCTGTACAGAAACCAATATTACGAGCAAACTGAAGGTGTAGCTATGGGCAGCCCACTGTCCCCTGTGGTTGCCAATATGTTTATGGAGAGTTTTGAGGAGAGGGCATTGGAGACAGCCACATTCAAACCCACATGCTTCTTTAGGTATGTGGATGACACCTTCGTGATCTGGCCACATGGGATGGACAGGCTCAATGAGTTTCTTGAACATCTTAACTCATGCCACCCTAATATCAAGTTCACCATGGAACTGGAGAAGAATGGCCAGCTGCCATTTCTGGATGTACTAGTCCAGAGGAAAGCAGATGGATCAATTGGCCACAGTGTGTACCGAAAACCAACACACACTGATTTATATCTGCAGGCCAGCAGTTGTCACCACCCTGCACAGAAGAATGGGGTTCTGAAGACTTTGGTCCACAGAGCACGTGCCCTATCAGACCAAGAGAATCTACCCACAGAGATAGAACGTCTCAAAACAGTTTTCTCCAAGAATGGATACACGGACAGACAAATTGAGAGGGCACTCCGACCAGCCACTATACCACAGGATCCTGAAGAAGACCAAGATGAAGCAAAGAAGGTGGCATATCTGCCCTATGCTGGCTCTATTTCTGCCAGAATCAGTAGGATCCTGCGTAAACACAATATCAAGTGTGTTTTCTGTCCATCCAACAAGATCGGGGGACTGCTGGGGAGTGTCAAAGACGACCTGGGGTTACGAAAACCAGGGATTTACAATATACCTTGTCAATGTGGCATGTCCTACATTGGCCAGACGACAAGAACTGTGGAGATCAGGTGCAAAGAACATCAGAGGCACACTAGATTAAGACAGGTGACTAAGTCAGCCATTGCTGAACACTGTCTAGAACTAGATCATACCATGAAGTATGAGGATACCAAGATTCTAGCACAAACACCCAGATTTTGGGACAGCGTTATAAGAGAATCGATTGAGATTAAAATGGCTGACGATCTTGTGAATCGTGACACAGGGTACCAGCTAAGCAGAGCCTGGGATCCGGCTCTGGAATTGTTAAAGGAGCAACGGGGCCAGCTGCAACACTACACAAACAGAAGAACCAGAGACATGGAGATGGTAAACGAGCCCCTGACGGACTGCCAGGAGCACCAGACCGAAGATGGAACACCCAGAACTGGGACTGGTGGGCGCGGACCGCAGAGGGAACATCCAGAGCCGCAGCGGACAAAAAACGGAGCGGCAACGCTCCAACAGGTCGTGGAGAGCGGGCGCGGACCGCAGGGGGAACGCCTGGTACCCCAGACCGTAGATGAAACGCCCAGGAGCGGGTTTGGTGGGCGCGGACCGCAGAGGGAACACCTAGAACCGCAGCGGGCGGAAAACGGAGCAGCAACGCTCCAGCAGGTCGCAGGGAATGGGCGCGGACCACAGAGGAAGCGCCTGGAGCCGTTGGTGGAGGGGGAAGGCCATAGGCACAAATACTGGACCAGGTCCACTCGAGGAGCAGTCTCAGGTCGCACCTGATGAAGGTCTCGAGCTACGTGACCGAAATATCGTGCAAGTACGACGCTGATATCCGGCAGAACACCCGACAACCCAAGATGTCAATATGGAGTGGGTTTATGTACGGACTAACTGACGGTTCAATAATTCCTTGGTCAAGCATAGCTTGCAATTCTTTCTTAACTTGTTCTCTGTGAATATACGGAATGGGATAATGTTTGGCTTTAAATGTGTCGTGCTGTTTAACTTGAAATTCATACATAAAACCGGACATAGTACCAGGGACGTTGTCAAAAACTGGAGCTTGCTGTAAAAGAATTTTGCGCAGTTTCGTGCGTTCGTCGTCTGTATTTGCACTGCTCTGTTTAACTTTATCAGAAATCATTTGCATAACGTCATAGTCGGCTTCGTCTGCAGTATTATAATTGTGTACGTACGTGTCTGTGAACAATGTGGAATGACAGGCTATGTTACGTGATGCGGAAATGACCTCTGTACGATTAATTGTTTGTTCTTCTGCAGATAAAGAGTGCTGAAATTCTAATGCCAGTTGTACATTTTCATCCTTTAACATAAAATAGGAATTTTGAAAGTCAATAATTGCGTCGTGTTGTACCAGAAAATTCTTTCCTAAAATAACGTCTGTTGTCAATAACGGAACAATCAAAAATTTGAGTGAAATGTATGACCTGCAATACAAAATGATAAATGTGTCTGTAATTTTACATCTACTCCTTTACCAGATACTGCTCCTTTTACTTTAGTTTTGCCTAATGGTAATATAGGATAGGTATTCTCTTTGTAACATTCATTGAAAGTTTCCTCATTTATAACTGACATAGGTGATCCAGAATCGATTACTGCTGAAAATTTGGATGATCCAATCTTTACTTCAATGATAGGGTGTGAAATGGTTTTTTGAATAACTGGTCTTTCCTGCAAAAGTGTGTCTCGGATGTCGTCAAAAGTAATAACATATTCGTGAACAAGATTCTGCGTGTCAAAAGTATTGCTTGCGTTGCTGGAAGATGCAACCTGTACTGTATCTAGTCGAATTCTGTCTGACGTGCTATCATTTGCGGGAGGATGCTGTGGCATTTCGACTATTTGTACTGTTCTGTTATTTCTTCCTGACGTGCTACGTTCGGGATGATATCTACTGTCTGGTTCATTCATGATAATATGTTGTTGCGGATGATATTGCTGCTGATAAGACCGACTGTTATTAAATGTATGCTGAAAATTGTGACCATTATTTTTACGTCTGTCATGATAGTCATTGCTATATGGCGCATTGCGATAGGAATTGAAATGATGTGTTTTCTGTACGTACTGGTTTCCTTGTTGCGGTGCATTACTATTTGGTGGAGCCGATGCTATACGTGCAGGCGGCGAAACATTAAAGCTTGGTTGACCTTGCAGACTGCATTGTTGGTTAGGTATGCTAACCGCCTGGTTTTGATGCTGTTGTTGAGAAAAACCTCTATTGTTACCAAAATGCGGTTCCTGTTGCTGATAATTTTGACGATACTGATAATTAAAATTTGTCTGTTATTAAAATTCTGCTGGTAGTTCTCTTCATTTCGCGAGTGTCTAATGAAAATTGTCACTTTCGGTAAAACTTGTCATATCAGGTTTTCTTTACTCATTCTTAATTCTAGATAGACCGATAGTTGAAGAGCTGTTTCGATAGATATAAAGGATAGTAGAAGAGAAGGCAGCAGTGCAGAAAACTAAAGATGAAATAGCACTACTACGGCTCGGGGCCCTGTGCACGCTACGGCACATATTCATCGAAGCGTAATGAATCCCCTGAGGTCACTTGCGCTGCAAATAAATTTTAGTTTCTGCGTTACAGGCAATGGCGGTGAAAATTCAAAAGCAAATTGTCGTATCCAGTCCAAAGCATGAGTCTGTTTTCTGTCATTCTTAAATACCTTAAATTTTCTCACGGATAGAAAGTGCTTGTAATCAAAATTATCGTCTCTGTATGTCTGAACAGGTTCAGGATTGTATGAGAATCTATTTGTCTGTGACTGTTCGGAATCTAACTCACGTACTCTTTGTAAATTACATAATTATACTGGCTGTGTGAGTCTGACGAATGTTCGCAAAGTGGCGTGTGCTGTGATGTGTTAAAGGCTGAAACATTTTTCATCTCTGTTACTTCTTGTTGTAAAGTTGACAATTTTCTACGTAATGTATTATTGGACGAACCTATCTCACTGATTGTCTGCTGTAAATTTTGGAATTCGGGTGTTTGATTAAACGAAACTGGTGACGTATCGTCTGATTTGGTGTCATTATTACTTTCGATAACGTCAACACGACTGGCCAATTCATCATATTTTTCAGTCAGTGCTTTTACCTGATCAACGTTTTTAGTATCGCAAGCATTAATTTGTTCTTGTATTTTACGTGTGGTTTTGTTTAATTTCTTAACGTCTGCTTTGATGGCATCTGGATCCTGTATTAGTTCTAATTGTTCAAGTCTGTCGGTCACTGTTTGAAAGTCTACTGTGTGTGTGTCTGTTTTTGTTTTAAGGTCAGAGATTTCGTCATGTAATTCGGTGTTCAACTGTTTGATAGCATTAATTTCGTCTGATACTGTAGCAATATTGTTGTCTACTTATGTTTTTGCTTTCGTAAACAATTTACGCTTATCTTCCTGTCTCTGTGCAGTAGTTGTTTCCATGATTTGTCGCTTTACTTTATTCTGTTCCTGTATAAATTTACGGTAGCGCGTTTCACTGTTTTGTAGGTGTTGATTAAAACGTTCGTCAATTTGGCTGTTCTGTTGGTCAAATTTCGCGTCTACTTTCGCATCCAGCGTGCGTGAAAGTTCTGCTGACATTAATTTAAACTCGTCGACTAACTGTGTTGCGTTTTCAGAGCATTGTTTAGCGACTGCACTAATTTCATCTCTAAGTAATTTAGTTGTGGCTGCATGTGTATTATTTAATTCTTGTGCCACAGATCTAATTTCTTCACTACTGTTCCTAGCACAAGCCTTAATTTCTTCACGTAATTGTTCTTTAGTATCATATCATTGCACGGCAACGGCTGTAATCTGTTCACTAAGCTGTTTAAAATTGTTGTCTTGTTTTTCATTAAGTTGTTTGTTCGATTCGTTAAGTTGTTCTTTGATATTTTCTTTAAGTTGTTTGTTCTGGTTGTCGTATTTTTCATTGAGTTGTAGTAATAATGCCATAACTTGATCCATCCCAAAATTAGCTGCTGTATTTTCTGTGCCGTGTGATGGTGTATCTGTATGTGTCACGTTTCGTATAACCATTTGGTCATTCTGTGATTCACAAAAAGGTTTGCCAATCGGATGTGCACTGTTGGCCACTACATCGGAATCAAACAAATCTGACGTACTTTGAGTACATTGTTCACCTTCGTTAGAAACAATTATTTGCTCACAATTCAAATTTTGCAAACCGGGTGTGACAAACTGAGTAGCGTTCATTGTAACGGAACGTGCCGCGTCATCAATTGTTACATTTACTCTGGACATAATTGGATTTGTTTGCTCATCATTAGGATCAAAATCAATATTAGTGGTCGGTACGCACTGATTGTCTGTAAATGGAGGATTATCATTATTATACCGAGTGTCGCAAATATTATCGGTCAAGCTATTCGAGTCGGCTATTTCACTCATTGCACATCGCGATGTACTGTTAACAGTTTTTTGCGGCATTTTTCACAAATCAAAATTAAGCACAAAAACGAAACAAAGACGAAGCAAAAATGGAACAAACACAATTACAACAAAGAGCAATAAATTACCGATGATCTGTGAAAGAAAGAGTGACAAATTAGTAAATGCGTTGCGCCAGATGCAAACTACATTTAAGTAAATAAGAGCAGATATATGACTACTTCTCAGAGATTCACAAAGAAATACGATCCTGGCCGGATGTCGCCAAGTCTAACCTCCCCACAAAAAATATACATAATTAAATATTATTTGGTTAATGATTCTATTTTTAGTGTAACCTCAGAACATAACTGGTTCCCATTTAATGTACCCACATAATTCTTTTCTCATTTAATATAACCTCGAAACAGAAAAATTCCTAAACCTGGTAATAAAAAATAAATTCAGTAACCTGGTAAAATTTGGACGACAGCAGTGCTGCGTCATGGCCCTGTAAGATCATTCTGAATAAAAAGCAAAAATTCTCACCTCGATAAAGTCGTCAACTATCTGCTCTTACAATAGCTCTTTTCCGCCACAGCTCTGTGCAATGCTGGCCTATACATTTGTTATTTATGAAAGGAAGCAAATGATTTTTCTTTTGCAACAACCGGAATGATCATGCATTGAAAAAAATATTAAATTCTTTAAATTGAAATGAATGCTTGTTATTATTAGGACATTTTTAAAAGATATACATGGGAGTTTACATAATATTCCTAGATATGCGCGAGGCTGCTTTTTTTTTACCTTATGCAATAATACTCAGGCTCCGGCATCGCTGCAGCGCGACTGGCCCAGCCAACATGATACACCAGACCAGACCAGAGCAGACACACACACTGGCAACAACTTACTGCTACTGCTACACAGTTCATACAGTCAACACTGCTCTCTGGTCAGCGATTCTCTTATACCTTGCATATCGCAGGCAGCGCATGAGCAATACATCGACATTACATCTGCTCGGACCTCTTACAACGTTTAAATCTCTCAGTTGTAGCCCAATGTTTTACTATCCACTGAAACCAAAAAGCTAGTCACAGCCTAGTATATTGCCAGCCATTAAAATGAAGCAGCCAATCAATATTTACCCCTTAGACTATACCATCTTGTTGTCCGTGCCCCCTACCAGACAATGAATAATAGTCGATATTTGTATCCTACTTGAAGTAAGGCACAATGAAGCACCAAATTAAATATTTCCAAATCAAAGTTGCCTGTACTATTGATCAAATACATGTGGCTCACTTATTGGGACTGCTAATCAGGCTTAAATGCTGGGGTACAAGTAGCAATGAGAAAAGTTTGATCTTCATAACCCTCTTCGTGTACGTGCCATAACCTGACAGTGGGAACCAGCCACTGGAATTCAGAACTCAAATAGTATTCTAACACCAGAAGCTGAATGTCTGTCTGCTATTACCTGACAGTAGATGTCAGCTGTTGGAAGAGTATAATTATTCCATAACTTGCAGGTTAGATTACACTTTGCCACCTAAAACATGACCGAGGACTATCAAATTAAGTTCCACAATGCTATTTTCACATCTAAATTTCCTGTAGTTATAATAATATACTAAGCAAGCAAGGCAGTAATAGCTGCCAGTTCGGACGATGAACGAATTTGTGAATTACATCGATTAGTTAGTACTGTTTGTCAAAGTATATGGTACCGTTCTGTCGTCCGAGCTGCCGCTATAGCGTTCTACTAAATGTAACGTGTTGTAAGGCCCCCGTAAACGATCAAACATTTTGTCAAACGTAACAATGCTTGCCAAATATTTGACCATGTATGGTGCTGTTTGACGTGTTTGTGAAGCATAGATCGTGTCTGACGTGTTTGCGAGAAATTTTGCTGACAGTAAGTGTGACAAGACGGCAGACGTTGTTGTGTCGCCACGTATGTTTATTGAATAAGTGTTTTATTACAATTAATCTCATTGTATCGTGAGTTTCCACAACTGTGGAAAGTACAACCAAGTATAAAACAAAATAGCACTGAAAATTACTAAAATGGTAGACGTATCACATCCTTCCCAACCATATATTACGCATGAAGAGGTTACGAAAAAAATCAAAAGTGAAGTGGAATGAAACAAAAGAAATCGAAGTTCTCCGGTTCTTCCAAAGATGATGTGGGCTATACGTTCCCATGTTGAGGTATTTTAATGAACTATCATTAGAGGACCAAGTAGACGAGAATAAATTTTCGCCTACTTGTGTCTTATTTTGCAATGTGAGGGCGAAGTAATGCTAAACAAGTTATTAAACGTTTCCCCGTACATCCGTAGAAAGTTGATGTAAACATCAGGTTCTGAGTGAAACACTTCCACTAACGGGTTTTCAGTTGTATATTGCTCATTTTAAACCATTCCCTGGTCCAGCGTCTTTTTTTCTTCTTCTTTAACACAGTGCCAGAGGCAGTGTTAGAAATGCGTTATCTGTATTCGTAGCCATACTCACTAGCGCCAAAATACAACATACACGAAAAGTGTCTGCTTCAAAACTAAGGTTAAACTGACAATCTATCTTTGGCACGTCCGTGGCTACATAAGATCGAATTTGACACGCAAGTTCGCTCTTTTCGGAGGACCTTAACAAGTTTTAAAACCGGGACGAACGCTTGTTGGTTCAGTAGTGATTTGCTTTCTGTGTCTCTAGCACGGGGATGTATTTAAGTTCTCCAGGACAGTCACAAGTCGCACTTTATATGATTTATTAACTGGTTTCGCTCTTTAACTTAACAGGACCACCATGAGAAACTGTGAAATTTGCAGTTTAAAGTATGGTAGATGGTTGTTAAATCAAAGAGCGAAATTGGTCAATAAAAAAATACTGAGTGCGACTTGTGGCTGTCCTGAAAAACTCAATTTCAACAGTCACTGTTGCCCCTGAAGGAAATACCCGCTCTCGCTAAGGGCGTGTATTTTTTGTGTTTAAAGATACTGAAGCATGGAATGGTATATGGAGAGAGCATTAAAGCTGATAGTGTTTTATTGTGAACAGGAGTGTTTATGGGCCTCTACGCACTGCGATTATAAAAACAAATTGAAGATATTGGAAGCTTGGAGGGAAATAAATGAGCCATTAGAAAGAAGTGTGCACGATGTGAAAAATATAATTGTGTCCTTATTGGCATCTTTTCGCCGTGAAAGATAAACATACAAAACTGGGAGTGACCAGTAATCCTTCTGTTGCTAGTGCAGCTCTCCTACAAGCTTGTAAATTTAGGGCATACACAATTTAATAAACACTCGAAATCCGTAGCTTTCATTTGAAAAAAATTATGAAATAGTTCATATTCCAATTCAGAGCCGGCCGTTGTAGCCGAGCGGTTCTAGGCGTTTCAGTCTGGAAACGCTCGACCGCTACGGTCGCAGGTTCGAATCCTGCCTCGGGCATGGATGTATGTGATGTCCTTAAGTTAGTTAGGTTTAAGTAGTTCTAAGTTCTAGGGGAGTGATGACCTCAGATGTTAAGTCCCATAGTGCTCAGAGCCATTTGAACCATTTTATCCAATTCAGCTTTAAGATCAGACATTAATTTTGTCCCACCACGCTGCTCCGTACATTGTAAAAGAGAAGCCTTCCACCGG
This sequence comes from Schistocerca serialis cubense, assembly GCF_023864345.2. Taxonomy (NCBI): domain Eukaryota; kingdom Metazoa; phylum Arthropoda; class Insecta; order Orthoptera; family Acrididae; genus Schistocerca; species Schistocerca serialis. Next base: position 398,260,506 of record NC_064644.1, read on the forward strand.
CGTCGATCTTCTTCTTCGTCATCTTTTCCCAATGATCAGCTTCTTGCAGTAAAATAAATGCTACACATGTCACGACTGCAAAATCCTCTTCCTTCCTCATAACATCGGCCTGTGAAATTGTAGTTAGAAAGCTACTTTATAGCGATAACGAATCGGGAGCAACATCAGCAAATTATCAGAGCCAACTTGGACGCAAGCCCTTCGTTTGGTGAGGATGAGAATCTAACGCCAATGGATTGGAGACCAGCGGTCGGCCGAATTCATCCCTGTTGTTCGTTGGCCTAGTGTGTGCACGCCTTAAGAAGCAACAAGTAACACATTCGCACCTTTAATTATGAGTGGTACCAAAAGAAAAGTTGAACAGTTGGCCTTGCGTGTGTAAAGTAAAACTGCTTTGCTTCACTTCCCAATTTTGCTATTTGGAGTTGATTTAAGGTGGACAAAAGGCGGATTTAGAAAGGTAAACAAGGAGGAGGAGATTAGTGTTTAACGTCAAGTCGACAACGAGGTCATTAGACACGGAGCACAAACTCGGATTAGGAAAGGATTGGGAAGGAGGTCGGCCGTGCCCTTTTAAAGGAACCATCCAGTCGTTTGCCTGAAGCGATGTAGGGAAATCATGGAAACCATAAACCAGGATAGCCGGACACGGGTTTGAACCGTCGTCCTCCCGAATGCGATTCCAATGTAGAAAAATAAACAAAACGAAAGAAAAACGGAAAAGCATGGGAAGTCAAAGAAGTACGTTGATAATGTAGTTTCAGTGTCCCTTTTACGAACCCTAAGTGTTAAGGAGAACTTTAATAAGACCTACAAAGGTTGTAAAACTTCTGGAGCAGCATCCCCACTAATTTTAGCTACGAGTTAGAGGTATTGTTAGTCAGCTTGCATTTGAGCATTTGACACGTCGGGATTTCTCTTATTATCATGGGCTCCTTCCATTGCTTCAAATACACTAGCTATCCCTACGCAGAGTTCATCACCCACTGATGCACCATCGGTGGTGGCTGCAAATTCAGTAACGTTTTTCTTGAATACTCTCCAAAGTAAATCATATAATCCCTCTTACGTTGTGAAATTGAACAGTTGTAGAAATACCAACCTGGATTCATTAATTTGTAATCTTTTACTTGTATATGCACGACACTGAATAAAGTATCATTCTATGTGGTCTTACAGAAAAGAAACTTCTCGTGGCAGCATTTTTGTCATTCACACACTTACACCAAAGGATAAATAACAAGTCGAAAATTTGTATCATGCTTCGTCGGAATAGCGTATACTAATTACTTCAAAAATTGAGTACCGGACCCATTCTACAGAATTTTCAGAATTTTTCGTATTGAGAGACCTCACGAGAAAGCACAGCCGAACTACGTTCGATATTTATAGCATTGTGCGGTGCACACAGCACTTCCTTTTATTATTATTTTTTTGGCTTTAAGTAAACATAAGCCACAATAGCGTCCTCACCAGATCTCAAGACTGCAAGAGGAATGTGATATGTGGTGTCTTCTTGTTTCTCGTGTGGTGTTTCGCATTGCGTATATTACCTCACGTCGTATTACCCCAGTGGTACCACGAGTGTCGCATCGACTACGTTTACATGTTACACATCTTCCGAAAGACAAAAACCGAATTCCGGAAACCTTTTTCGCTGTCGTGTTTACGTGTTAAGGTCTGCAACGGATTTTCTAGCCCAGTTAAATATGGGGTCTAGAAAACAGCTGATACAGTTTCTGATTCAGTCAACACGGTCGTTATTTCTCTTCACTTAAATATTACAGGTAGACAGCTTCATGCACATTGTAATAATTCTGTTGCTCCTTCACTACGCAAAAAGTCCATATGCACCGAATCTTCGGAACACAAGACGGAATTTGGTGATCCAAGCACGCTTCAAAACCGGTTGCGATTATGTGGGAGCGAAAATCGATTGAGGTAATGGAAAACCGGCAACTATTTATTTACAGCTCGTACAAAATAGATACGTGTTTCAAAGTTTTACTGAGCTTCAAAGCAGTCACCAGCATTATGTATAACCCGTTGCCAGCGATGTGGAAGTCGTAGGATACTCTTAGCAATTCCATTTTTGTTGACAGTTCGAGAGGCGCGGTCTATTACCCGACGAATTTGTCGCAGTTCTGAAGCGAATACCATGAAGTGTTTCCTTCAGTTTACAAATCGAGTTGAGCTCACGAGGGCTTAAGTCAGGGGAGTGCAGTAGGTGGTATAGCACTTAGCAGCCCCATCAATCAAACAAATCAGTAACAGCTTGCACTGTACGTGCTTGAGCATTGTCCTGCAAAATCATGGTCAGGTCCTGCAGAAAGTGTCATCACTTCTGTCTCTATGCTGTTCATTTTTGGAACACAACCTACGACCAGCGTAGATGATGATGATGATTGGTTTGTGGGGCGCCCAACTGCGCTGTTATCAGCGCCCGTACAAACTCCCAACGTTTGCTCAGTCCAAACTCGCCACTTTCATGAATGATAATGAAATAATGAGGATAACACAAATACCCAGTCATCTCGAGGCAGGTGAAAATCTCTGACCAGATTAGAGACGGAAGAGATGACACTTTCTGCAGGACCTGACCATCATTTTTCCGGACAATGTTCAAGCACGAACAGTGCAAGCTGTTACTGATTTGTTTGACTGATGGAGTTGCTAAGTGCTATACCACCTACTGCACTCCCCTGACTTAAGCCCTTGTGAGTTAAACTCGATTTCTAAACTGTAGGAAACACTTCACGGCATTCCCTTCAGAACTGCTACAAATTCGTCGGCCAATAGACCGCGCCGCTCGAGCTGTCAACACAACTGGCACTGCTAAGAGTATCCTACGATTTCCACATCGCTGGCAACGGGTTATACACAATGCTGATGACTACTTTGAAGGTCAGTAAAACTTTGAAACACGTATCTATTTTGTACGAACTGTAAATAAATAGTTGGCACTATTAAAGTTCCAAGCCTTGTAGAAGCGGATTTCCAGAATCGGTTTTGAAGTGGTTACATGACCACGCAAAATCGGTATTGGGAAATCGGCTTACAAAATCGCATTTTCGAAGCCCCATATAGACGGAGTGATCGATAAGCGTCGCGTCGCGCAAGATTATCGCGTATTGAATCGTCTCAGTGTGAACCGTCCCTATGGAAGAATAGAGCGACTGACCTGACTTTAGTGAGCCTCACACGGACACTGTAACCACGCGATTTAGAACGAGCCAAGCAGTTTCACGTGCAAGAATGTCCGTGTGAACGCCGTGTCATTGAAGAGACAGGAGCGTGGTTACGCCGGCTGGCAGATACGCCCGTACCTGCCCAACCAGCACATTTAGACGTACATTCCTGGCGTGTGGCGTTGTCACGCATGCTGTTGTGCGCTCTCTCGCATATTGTTTTGTCGGTTGCTTTCAGTACACGACGGGACTGTTGTGTACTCGTTCGCAGAGTTTTGTTCAAATGGCTCTGAGCACTATGCGACTTAACTTCTAAGGTCATCAGTCGCCTAGAACTTAGAACTACTTAAACCTAACTAACCTAAGGACATCACACACATCCACGCCCGGGGCAGGATTCGAACCTGCGACCGTAGCGGTCGCGCGGTTCCGGACTGAGCGCCTAGAACCGCTAGACCACCCCGGCCGGCGCAGATTTTTGTCGCCAACCTACAGTAAGGACACGGTCGTAGAGATTTCCGTTTATAGACCAAGGACTGTCTGACGGAATGTATAAATATGAACAAAGAGTTTGTGGAAAGTGAGTTCAAAACACTACACAGGATTAAGATTAATAAAACTGACAGACTATAAGGATGGGTTCCTGACTGGCAATGGAGAAAAAAATATTCTACGAACATGTGTCTGGAAACGGACGGTGTGCTTACAACGACAACAAGTCGCCACGGAACACAATACAGGGCAGCATCCAAGTGACATCAGATGTTCAAAGAGGCCTCCATGAGATTGTAGGTGATAGAGATAGTAGTGGTTGTCATTCAGGATACACACAATCGTACTTTGGCGTACAACATGTTGGAGGGCCATTTGCCGGGAACATGTACTAAGGTTCGTCTCGATATCTTGTAAAGTCCGGTCCTCCAAATCTGGTGTATACATAGTTCGCCTTCTTCTTTGCTGTTTTTATAGATTTAAAAAAGGCTTTTGACAGAGTTCAGTCGAACAAGCTAATGGATATTTTGAAGAGGAAAGGAGTAGATTGGAAAGAGAGACGACTGATACAAAATCTATATTTACACCAAAAAGCAAGGATAAGGATTGGAAATGAAATGTGAGAAGGAAGCAGCATTGGACGAGGTGTTAGACAAGGTTGTTGCCTTTCCCCACTGTTGTTTAATGTATACTCTGAAGAGATTATTGCGAAAATCTGAGATTGGCAAAGAGGAATATGTATTAGTGGAAAGAGAATAGAATGTATCAGATTTGCTGATTACATGGTATTAGTGGCAGAAAGTGAGCGGACAGTGAATAACATGCTGAAAGATCTGAATGAAGCTTGTGTGGAATATGGGATGCAAATAAACACAGCAAAAACAAAGAGTATGGTCATCAGTACAAGACGCACACTATCCAGTATTAAAATAGGACAATCTACCATTAGCCAAGTAAGTGCTTTTAGATATCTTGGAAGTACAATAACTGAAGACGTGAGATGTCACCAGGAGGTGAAAACTCGAATTGCCATAGCGAAGGAGGCATTCAACAGAAAGAGGAGAATCTTATGTGGTAAATTAGATAAAGGACTAAGGAAAAGGCTTGGCAAATGTTTTGTCTGGAGTGTGGCACTACATGGGGCAGAAACATGGACGCTGAGACGAGAGGATGAAAAAAGGTTAGAAACATTTGAGATGTGGATGTGGAGGAGAATGAAGAGTATAAGCTGGATGGAAAGAGTGAGTAATGAAAGAGTACTGGAAAGGGTTGATGAGAGAAGATGTCTGCTGAAGGTTGTAAGGGAAAGGAAAAAGAACTGCTTGGGACATTCATTGAGAAGGGAGTGCTTGCTAGCAGATGCTTTGGAAGGATTGGTTTGTGGGAGAAGACTGAGAGGAAGAAGGAGATACAAGATGATAAACGACATAAAGCGAAGAGGAAATTATGCAGACCTGAAGAGGATGGCAGAAGACCGGGCAGCCTGGAGAACTACCATGTGAAAACCTGCCTTTTGGCAGAATACTGATGATGACATAGTTCGCCGCCTGCGTGAACGTTCGTCTTTCTTAAATAACCATGATCACTCAAACACACAAGAAGGACTTGCAATGTTGTGTGGCGTGGTTGGCGTCTGTGAGAGGACTTGTGTTGGTATAAGCCGTGCTGCCTCTCGATCATTTCCACCTGCTTGGCCGTATACAAACACCATGTCGGCTTGTTCCCGACACGAATACCGACTATTCTGCTGTTTACAGCACCTTCCGTCAATCACACAGCCTATATGAATACACGGCACACGGTCAGAGGCATTCGTCGGCGCCAACTACAGTGGCAACGATGCACTTCCGAACACATGTTCACAGGACCTTTTTTCCTCCATTCCCTGTCAGGGTTCGTCCCTGCAGTTTGTCGAGTTTGTTAATGTTCACCCTGTATAAATAAGAATTTAGTGATTGAAGTTTATGATGAATTGATTGCCTCTGCAAACCAGTTTTCCTCGCAACCAACCGTAGCTTTGTTGCAAAAAAGCACGTTTAGAAAGTACGTTTAGAAAGCAACTCAAGAAAGTTTGTGACAGTAAGCGCAGAGGCGGATCTCTCGATTAGATTTATATACCAACGTTGTGGTACTACAATTTGCTTTTATTTACTGTGGGTCAAAAGCTGCCGACGTCTGCTGAAAACTTTTGCTACCCAGATTGATTTGTGCTATAATAATATGGTGCTACTAACACCATCCCATGCTTCAACGCCTTTTTCACCTTAGTCTCCTGCATCTGCAGGACCTCACACTTCTGTTCCAGGTCAGGACACTACTTCCCTTCACACATTTTACTGCCAATATGGCAATTATATGACCACAGAGTAGTTAACAGTGGAGAGTCTTTCTTCTGGTTTTTAAGCAATGAGTCGCTCAAAATTTTACTTGGATATCTGTGAGTTTCCTTCCCTGTAATTTTCAGCAATTTCTTAAATGAAAAACAGTAATGCAGTAACTAAAACTTTAAACTGTTTACCTTCATGACCTCGTGCTGTAGTGCACCATGAAGCGCTTTGCAGGTCTCGAGAGTTATAATTTTATACAGCGACGGTGTCGAAATTCCTGTGGCAAATTTAATTCTTCCAGGAAGCAACTCGTTGCTAAAATTCTGAAAGTAGAGTTCACGTAGGATGATGTGGTCAATGCGCAATGAGCAATTTTCGTCCAGAGCACTGGGCGAGTTCATTCATTTGTTCGGAGGGGGAGGCCGGCATTGTCTGCCAACGTTCGGCCGGTCGGCGATGACAGTATCGAGGCGAACGCCAAGCAATCATTCTCAAACAATTTTACAGAAACTGCTCGGTAAAAAAAAAAATCATTTTTGCGTTACTTGTACACTACTTGGCTATTAAAATTGCTACACCAAGAGGAAATGCGGATGATAATCGGGTATTCATTGGACAAATATATTACACTAGAACTGACATGTGATTACATTTTCACGCAATTTGGGTGCAGAGATCCTGAGAAATCAGTACCCAGAACAACCACCTCTGGCCGTAATAACGGCCTTGATACGCCTGGGCATTGAGTCAAACAGACCTGGGATGGCGTGTACAGGTACAGCTGCCCATGCAGCTTCAACACGATACCACAGTTCATCAAGAGTAGTGACTGGTGTATTGTGACGAGCCAGTTGCTCGACCACCATTGACCAGACGTATTCAATTGGTGAGAGATCTGGAGAATGTGCTTGGCAGGACAGCAGTCGAACATTTTCTGTATGCAGAAAGGCCCGTACAGGACCTGCAACATGCGGTCGTGCATTATCCTGCTGAAATGTAGGGTTTCGCAAGGATCGAATGGAGGGTAGAGCCATGGGTCGTAACACATCAGAAATGTAACGTCCACTGTTCAAAGTGCCGTCAGTGCGAACAAGAGCTGACCGAGACGTGTAACCAATGGCACCCCATACCATCACGCCGGGTGATACGCCAGTATGGCGACGAGGAATACACGCTTCCAATGTGCGTTCACCGCGATGTCGCCAAAAACGGATGCGACCATCATGATGCTGTAAACAGAACCTGGATTCATCCGAAAAAAAGACGTTTTGCCATTCGTGCACCCAGGTTCGTTGTTGAGTACACCATCGCAGGCGCTCCTGTCTGTGATGCAGCGTCAAGGGTAACTGCAGTCATGGTCTCCGAGCTGATAGTCCATGCTGCTGCAAACGTCGTCGAACTGTTCGTGCAGATGGTTGTTGTCTTGCAAACGTCCACATCTGTTGACTCAGGGACCGAGACGTGGCTGTGCGATCCGTTAAAGCCATGGGGATAAGATACCTGTCATCTCGACTGCTAGTGATACGAGACCGTTGGGATCCAGCACGGCGTTCCGTATTATCCTCCTGAACCCACCGATTCCATATTCTGCTAACAGTCATTGGATTTCGACCAACGCGAGCAGCAATGTCGCGATACGATAAACAGCAATCGCGATAGGCTACAATCCGACCTTCATCAAAGTCGAAAACGCGCTGGTACGCATTTGATGGTACGCATTTTGTGGTGTCACCGCCAGACACCACACTTGCTAGGTGGTAGCTTTAAATCGGCCGCGGTCCATTAGTACATGTCGGACCCGCGTGTCGCCACTGTCTGTGATCGCAGACCGAGCACCACCACACGGCAGGTCTCGATAGACTTACTAGCACTCGCCCCAGTTGTACGGACGACATAGCTAGCGATGCACACTGACGAAGCCTCGCTCATTTGCAGAGCAGATAGTTAGCATAGCCTTCAGCTAAGTCAATGGCTACGACCTAGCAAGGCGCCATTAGTAGTTTATTGCCTGAATCTACAGAGACTCACTTGTATCGTCAATAGCGATGTACAACAAGGATGGATTAAAGTTAAGTATTCCAGCAGCTACATACTTTTCTTTATAGCATTCATTACGTATCCTGTTTCAGACCTCACGCCATCCTTTGTGTGTTTATAGCGTGCATTGCGGTCCCCTCAAATCACACTGTGTCGGCACTTCTGTCGACACATCATATGGCGACAAGGCTTAAAAGAGGAATTAGCGTTCGTATTGCTCTACTTTGCTTGTGTCATGGCTTCGCCACAATCTCCAGATGTACTGTCCGAATTTTATCGCTTGCAGAATCAGCAGACGCACGCGTTATTGGATGCCCTTGGACAGCTCGTTCAGGGTCAACGTGCACTGCAAAACGATGCGGCAGCCGCCGCCTCACCGCTACCGCAGCCACAACATGCAGTTGCACCCCCATTTCGTCCCTATGATGCGGCTCTGGAGACACGGACGGAGTGGTCACGCCAGTTTGGATTTCATCTCGCCGCCTACAGAATTCAAGGTAATGAGCGGCAGCCTCACTTATTGGCGTGTGTAGGGGTGCAAATGTACCATGTGTTAGTGAAATTATTTCCCCGACGCGACGTAGCAACTCTGTCCTACGAAGAAATTTTGTCTGCTTCAGATGCCTATTTCAGGGAAACAGTTAATGTAGTTGCAAAAGGTATACGTTCTTTCGTACAAAACGTACGGCCGGTCAAACTAATCGGGAGTGGGTTGCAACTTTGCAAGGCCTTACAAGGGATTGTGCTTTTGAGTGTGAATGTGGACTCCCTTATTCAGATACTATGGTCCGTGATGCAATTGCACAGAACGTTTCTGATGTTCGTATACGGGAGCAAATTTTGAAACTCGTCAATCCCGCCCTTCAACAAGTGATAGACATATTGGATCGGCAAGACACACTTGACTTCGCTCAGGAACCATTTGCAACTTCGCCAGCTGTGTGTCACATTAACCGGCCCGCCGGGCGAGCTGCACGGAACTGTAAACAGCCCTCGCGCACGTCCGCGCTCCTACGTGTCCCGCGCAAGCATGCAAATGCAGTGAAATCATGCCCGCGGTGTGCCACTAGACATTCGCGTGAGAATTGCCCGTCACGCCAAGCTATTTGCTTTTTCTGTAATAAAAAAGGACATGTTCAGAGTGTTTGCCAGAAAAAGCTCAGATCGGACACTCACAACGATTCCAGGCCCTTTGCTTCGCGCCGGAATCGAACCACGAATACTCAGGCTCGTGAACCTTCGCCCATGGACATTCATGTAGTTAATTCCACGCCGTCCAGTGCCACATTCTCTAACACTGACTGTGTTCGTCCCACAAAAAGTGTGCGTCGACGTCGCTGGAAATCACGTCAATTAGCAAGTGATGCTGTACCTGTATCAGTTCAAATTGCACGAGACAGTCGCTCTTGTCGTCAGCAGGACAATAAACGTTTTGTGGATTTGGACTTTAATGGCAAGGTCATACCATTCCAGCTCGATACCGGAGCTGCGGTTTCATTGATCAATCACGACACGTACAAACAACTGGGCAAACCTCCGTGCTGCAACTGTTCAGCTCACTAGTTATTCAGGACAGCATATCCCTGTGTTAGGACAGTGCACTCTTCTTGCAACATACAAGGGACAAACAAAACTTGTGTCATTTTATGTTCTTCGTTCTTCTACTGCAGTGAACTTGTTTGGTTTAGATTTATTTCAGTTGTTTAACTTGTCAATAGTCAATCAGGTCCTATCAGTGAACCAGACTGTGCCTTCCGCCAGTGTTTCTCGTCTATGTGAAGAATTTGCAGACATTTTTGCACCAGGCTTAGGTTGCGCTCAGAACTATGCAGCACATTTGGAACTGACCGTCAACGCGCAACCGAAATTTTTCAGAGCGCGCAATGTTCCCCACGCATTGCTTGATGAGGTCGCGAGAACCTATCATGATTTGATATCACAAGGTGTGAGTGAATGTGCGCAATGCCTCTTCCATTTCAGCTCCACTTCATTGCTTACGTCGTACAGGTGTTCCGTTCGTCTGGACGACGGAATGCGAACGCGCCTTTCGCCAGTTGAAATTGGCGTTGCTTTCTAATACTTGCCTTACGCCATTCGATCCCCAGAAACCCCTTTCGTTGATGGTAGATGCATCGGATTTCGGGATCGGTGCTGTGCTTGCGCACAAAGTTGGAGCACATGATCGCCCTATTGTCTTTGCGTCCAAATTGCTCTCATCTGCGCCAAGAAATTATTCACAGATAGAGAAAGAAGCTTTGGCTCTCGTGTTTGGTGTTACTAAGTTCCATGATTTCTTGTATGGTCGTCACTTTACCATCATCACAGACCACAAACCTTTGACGTCACTTTTTCATCCGAACAAGCGTGTACCTCCACGTACAGCGCAGAAATTCATTCGCTGGTCTATTTTCCTCTCGCAGTACCGCTACAATATCTTGTATCGGTCCACTGCTAAGCACGGAAAAGCTGATGCGTTGTCCCGTTTGCCTGTTGCTGAGAATAGAGCATTCGATTCTTCCGAACTTGCTTGCATGTTCATTGATTCGGAAACCGATGACGTGATCGAATCGTTTCCGATTGATTTTCGTCGTGTAGCTACAGCCACAGCTGCTGACCCTGTCCTTGCTACGGTTTTGCGTTTTGTTGCTACGCAATGGCCTTTGTCAAAGTCTCGGATCGAGGATCCGTTGGTTCGCCGATTTTTTGCTCACAAGGAGAGACTTTTTGTATAACGTGGTGTTTTGTTGTTGTGTTCTGATAATGATCAGTCCAGAGTCGTGGTCCCACGTTCGTTCCAGTCGTCTGTCTTACGGCTTCTTCACCAAGGACATTGGGGTATAGTGCGAACGAAACAACTTGCTCGTCAGCACTGTACTTGGTTCGGAATCGATACTGCGATTACGAATATGTGCTCTTCTTGCATGGCGTGTGCCGAACAACAATCCGCACCACCGCGTAAATTCTTTGCATGGCCAAAAGCCATTTCCCCTTGGCAACGCTTGCACATCGATTTTGCTGGTCCATTCTGGAATGCTAGATGGTTGGTTGTGGTAGATGCCTTCAGTAATTTTCCTTTTGTTGTCCGGATGTCTTCCACGACGTCATCTGCCACCATCCAAGCGTTGTCTGCTATCTTTTGCATTGAAGGTCTTCCGCGGACTATTGTTTCCGACAGTGGTCCACAATTCATGTCTGCAGAATTTCAGTCTTTCTGCAAGGCCAATGGTATTCAACATCTGACATCCGCGCCGTTTTCGCCTCAGTCAAACGGTGCCACTGAACGATTGGTCCGGACTTTCAAGTCACAGATGTTGAAGTTGAAAGAGTCGCATTCTCGGGAGGACGCGTTGTTGCTCTTTTTGTCTTCGTATCGCTCTCAGCCCCGAGATGGTCGCTCGCCGGCTGAGTTGCTCCACGGTCGTCCTCATCGAACCTTGATGTCTTTGCTGCATCCGCCGCATCAGGTTCCTGTGCAGCGGCAGACTCCTGCTTTTGCTCCAGGCGACGTTGTATTCTATCGCAACTATCGAGGTTCACGGCGTTGGCTCGCAGGGCGCATTCTTCGCTGCCTCGGCCGCGCGATGTATTTGGTTTTGGGGGCCTCTGGTGAGGTGCGTCGGCATCTCAATCAGCTGCGCCTCTGTCGTCGCCTGGGTTCTGCCGCTCCCCGTCTGCTTTCAGCGACGGTGCCGTCCGGTCAGCGCCCTGGGGACCCATCTACTGGCTCGCCTCATCCCCAGGTGTTACCGACGCTGCCTTCCATTTTGCCCCATGGCGACGCGCCGCCGCCGCCGCCGCCGCCTGTTCTCCCGCCGGCGACGCCCGCAGTAGACGCGTCGCTGCAGTCGCCTGGCGCCTCCCTGAGTCCCGCGCCGCCGATCGCTTCCCGTGACCAGATGTCCTCCGCCATGGAACTTTTGCCCGCTCCGGACCACATGGCGTCTTCGCGCGTCGGGTACCCCGACGGAATGGAGGTCGACCCTTCGGCCCCTCGTGTCTCTCTACGGGCGCATACACCGCCTGGTGACGTGCACCCTGGACTAGGTTTTCAGGCGTTTCCTAGCTCCCCTCGGACCGAATGGCAGGGTGCGGGTGGCATAGCCTAGCCTGTTGTTAGGCTCCCCACCTCATCGCATACGTCAACATGGAGTCCTCCCCACGGCGGGCGGAAGCCTTATAACACGACCGTTCGCCGATTTGCGGGGGAGGAATGTGGTGTCACCGCCAGACACCACACTTGCTAGGTGGTAGCATTAAATCGGCCGCGGTCCATTAGTACATGTCGGACCCGCGTGTCGCCACTGTTAGTGATCGCAGACCGAGCGCCACCACACGGCAGGTCTCGAGAGACGGACTAGCACTCGCCCCTTCGTGTGTTTATAGCGTGCATTGCGGTCCCCTCAAATCACACTGTGTCGGCACTTCTGTCGACACATCACATTTCCTCTCCTTACACGAGGCATCACAACAACGTTTCACTAGGCAACGCCAGTCAACTGCTGTTTGTGTATGAGAAATCGGTTGGAAACTTTCCTCATGTCAGCACGTTGTAGGTGTCGCCACTGGCGCCAACCTTGTGTGAATGCTCTGAAAAGCCGGCCGGAGTGGCCGAGCGGTTCTAGGCGCTACCGTCTGGATCCGCGCGTCTGCTACGGTCGCAGGTTCGAATCCTGCCTCGGGCATGGATGTGTGTGATGTTCTTAGGTTAGTTAGGTTTAAGTACGTAGTTTTAAGTTCTAGGGGACTGATGACCACTGCAGTTAAGTCCCATAGTGCTCAGACCCATTTGAACCATTTTTTTTTTTTTTTTTGCTCTGAAAAGCTAATCATTTTCATATCACAGCATCATCTTCCTGTCGGTTAAATTTCGCGTCTGTAGCACGCCATCTTCGTGGTGTAGCAATTTTAATGGCCAGTAGTGTAACTTTGTATGCCAGGTTCAAGATAATGTGCCCATCATTTCGTTAATGGTCACAGTTATTATTGTGGTTTTTATATGGAAGTAACACACTATGCGAAATTCGAAAAAGTTTGCTACAAAAATAGGGGTCGCTGTGATTTTGCAATTGAAGCATATAACATACAATGTTGCTGCGTACGTAGTTTAGCAAACATATCGATTTTTTGTAATACTTGGGTGGAGGTCTCTGTCACCAATCTTAAGAACATTGATCTGAGCTAGTACACTCGTTCGCGATAGTGCAGCGCCAGCGATAAAGCCAGAGTGAAATATCCACAACATTTCTCGTATTTCCTAAATGGTTTGAGATATCGGAATGAGATTTTTGTAAATGATGGCACGCAAACTGGAAATTTGTGGTAAGGTCTTATGGGACCAAACTGCTGAGGTTCCTAAGCTTACACACTACTTAAAGTAACTTAAACTGACTTACGCTAAGGGCAACACACACAGCCATGCCCGAGGGAGGACTCGAACCTCCGACGGGGGGGAGCCGCGCGGACCGTGACATGGCGCCATAGACCGCTCGGCTACCCCTTAATTATCTACCGTGTTATCCCACTACCTATAGACTATTTTGATGAAAGAATGTAATTTTAAGCGACAATCGATATCTGGTGAGAAGAGAAATGCTATGGGTTTTGGGACAACATAAGTGAAGACATTACGGGTTTATTTTGTACCGAGTATGTGCTTTTTCATAAGATACTGACCTTACTTTTCCTCAGTTCCTCACTTAATAAACTTAACAAATCACTGTTTCAGAATTTTCTCGCAGTGGCGTCTGCACAACAGGTTAGTGAGGTGCCACTTTGTAAACTCCGCTGTGTTTTGGTAAAAGAAGCAAATTTTAACATGGCAACAAGATAAATGTGTAGGTTTTACTCAATATTCGCCACTCATGACGCGTCTCTGAAATTGATAAATGTTTAACAAGGCAAGCGAAAGAAACCTGCATTTTCAGCGCATTTTTTGTTAGATACTAACCAAAACAGAGGTGAGCGATCTTTTTGAATAATCGCCATGCACGTGTGGGCGTGGAGGGGCTCCACTTAATATTTACAAAAACTATGAGCATAGGTTTCAGTTTAGAACGGCACTTCCTCTCCGGCGCTCGGAATTTCCCCCACAGCGCCTGCCCGTAACCCTCCTGACTATTACTCTCCCCACACTTGTCCTAACAACTGCGCATCTACTGGCCACAATATCCTGTGCGGACTCTGGCTGTAGTACGTTCCTCTGCAGAAATGCTCCACCTCATAACTACGTCGTTCCAACTGATTTTGTCCTTGACGATGTCCTGTAATTAGTCATTCTTAAACAGGGTGGTCCATTGATAGTGACTGGACCACATATCTCACAAAACAAGGACAAACGAAAAAACTACAAAGAACGAAACTCGTCTAGCTTGAAGGGAGAAACCAGATGGCGCTGTGGTTGGCCCGCTAGATGGCGCTGCCACAGGTCAAATGGATATCAACTGCGTTTTTTAAAAATAGGAACCCCATTTTTTGGTACATATTCGTGTAGTACGCAAAGAAATATGAATGTTTCAGTTGGACCACTTTTTCGCTTTGTGATAGATGGCGCCGTAATTATCATAAAGGTATAAGTACGTGGTATCACGTAACATTCCGCCAGCGCGGACGGTATTTGCTTCGTGATACATTACCCGTGTTAAGATGGACCGTTTACCAATTGCGGAAAAGGTCGATATCGTGTTGATGTATGGCTATTGTAATCAAAATGTCCAACGGGCGTGTGCTATGTATGCTGCTCGGTATCCTGGACGACATCATCCAAGTGTTTGGACCGTTCGCCGGATGGTTACGTTATTTAAGGAAACGGGAAGTGTTCAGCCGCATGTGAAACGTCAACCACGACCTTCAGCAAATGATGATGCCCAAGTAGGTGTTTTAGCTGCTGTCGCGGCTAATCCGCACATCAGTAGCAGACAAATTGCGCGAGAATCGGGAATCTCAAAAACGTCGCTGTTGAGAATGCTACATTAACATCGACTGCACCCGTACCCTATTTCTATGCTCCAGGAATTGCATGGCGATGACTTTGAACGTCGTGTACAGTTCTGCCACTGGGCACAAGAGAAATTACGGGACGATGACAGATTTTTTGCACGCGTTCTATTTAGCGACGAAGTGCCATTCACCAACAGCGGTAAGGTAAACCGGCATACTATGCATTATTGGGCAACGGAAAATCCACGATGGCTGCGACAAGTGGAACATCAGCGACCTTGGCGGGTTAATGTATGGTATGGCATTATGGGAGGAAGGATAACTGCCCCTCCCCCCCCCCCCTTTTATCGATGGCAATCTAAATGATTTCCAACGTAATGTTCTACCGATGTTACTACAAGATGTTTCACTGCATGACAGAATGGCGATGTACTTCCAACATGATGGATGTCCGGCACATAGCTCGCGGGCGGTTGAAGCGGTATTGAATAGCATATTTCACGACAGGTGGATTGGTCGTCAAAGCACCATACCATGGCCCGCACGTTCACCGGATCTGACGTCCCCGGATTTCTTTCTGTGGGGAAAGTTGAAGGATATTTGCTATCGTGATCCACCGACAGCGCCTGACAACATGCGTCAGCGCATTGTCAATGCATGTGCGAACATTACGGAAGGCGAACTACTCCCTGTTGAGAGGAATGTCGTTACACGTATTGCCAAATGCATTGAAGTTGACGGACCTCATTTTGAGCATTTATTGCATTAATGTGGTATTTACAGGTAATCACGCTGTAACAGCATGCGTTCTCAGAGATGGTAAGTTCACAAAGGTACATGTATCACATTGGAAAAACCGAAATAAAATGGTCAAACGTACCTACGTTGTGTATTTTAATTTAAAAACCCTACCTGTTACCAACTGTTAACATGGATGTTCGTGTTCATAGGTGCAACACCTACTGTTGTAATAACGATAATAATATGTGTTCGATCCGTTTCCACGAGGAACATCGCTGCAACTAACGTACTTTCTGGGCACATGCCACGCAAGATTGTAGAACTGGCTGAAGTCAATACGCCGTGCTTGCACATGTACCTACGAGCGGTTTTCACCATTTACGCGCAGGCGTTTGTGACGGATGTAACCTTTTTGTTTTACACAGAAAATAGTATTTTTGGTAGTATTTTGGATGTCACATAGAAAAGTGAAGTTTCAATAGCATCTGGGTAATAGCGGGCAACATCTCTACTAAAGAGGTTACGCTGCGAGACACTGTTAGTAGTACCTTTGTTCGTGAGTGGAGTGCTGTCTTGGAGGGAGGGAGAAATCGAGTTGAATCTTGTGATGGAGGAAGATGTGTTTAGCCAGCAGGTTGGCCGTGCGGTCTAACGCACGGCTTTCCGGGTAGGAAGGAGCGCCTGGTCCCCGGCACGAATCCGCCCGGCGGATTTGTGTCGAGGTTCGGTGAACCGGCCAGTCTGTGGACGGTTTTTAGGCGGTTTTCCATATGCCTCGGTGAATGCGGGCTGGTTGTGGACCACTGCGGTTGCGACGGGGACGGAGCCTCCCCGTGGTTTCTCGGTCCCCTGTTAACATACAATACAGGATGTGTTTAGGCCATGCTGTGTGCCGGCAACGATTTTCTTATACTATTTTTCATTTATGGAGAGATGTTTCGTTAAATTCATTCAGAAGACTTCAAAACGTAGTGTAACAGCGCATGTTCCGAGACATCCAACTGTAGAACTTAATTTGGTCAGGGATTTAGAATTGGAGATTTGTATGATACTGCAAAAATATGTGATTTGCTGATTTTTCTTCTAAGCATATGTGTTTGTAAGAATGTAAAGAGAATTTGTTCAGGTTTTTCCACTGTTAATGTAAAGTGTATTTCTAATATTTCACGTGTTAAAATATTTTATCTTAGTTATGTAAAGTTTTGTTAATACAGTTACTTTATTGTTTTTCCATCAATCAGCATTCGTCTCTTTATTTCAAGCTTCACAAATATAATTTTGCTTCCCCGAGTTTCTCAGTAATTGACAATGATCATTGCAGTAATGAGATTTATTAGCAGAGAAGTTTCGTGGCTGTTTCTACAGTTTAAATCAAACATTACATATTGTGTTGCTGGTAGTTCAAATTTTTATTCTTTAACTAGCACAGCAGATGCAGCTGCAGTAGTTTGGAGATAGCAGCAACACAGCATTTATTCATTGTGCAAACTGGCAGGCCATTTACAATTTATGTATGGTACAACTGACATTTCAACAGTGACATACTTTTCAGTCTGGGCATTTTTTGTAGTTATTTACATTTTATATTTTTCTTGCAAACAGTTTGCTTGTATTATTGCTAGCAGGACAGTTTATTTAAATTTAACAGACCAGGCTTTACTCTCGCCATGAGGGCTGCAATACTCAGTTTAACGTTGCATTTCCGATTAACTTTTGCATTGCTGATCACTTTTCAAGAGTTGTGAGATTATGTACGAACCTAATTAAGAGTTTCTCTAATCACGAGATCAACTTCACATTATCACACAGACAAAATACGGGCAAATATAACTGTACATTACTCACAACAAAAACTAATTAACCACTTTCATTGGCACTCCTGAATGCGACCTGCGCGCGAGTAGGAGAGTTCCCCTAAACGTCACTCCACGCATGTGAGCGCTTAGGTTCTGTGGGCGTTTAGATACGCACACAGATGGGCCCCACTCAGCCACGCTGTCGTACGCGCAGTCATTATTGTTTCGTACCATTAGGCAAGAGTAGGCGGCGGACTAGGACGGCAAAATTTTATGGGCCGCAAATGGTGGAAAAAATTAATTTCAAATCAAACAGCAAAAATTTGAGCAAATGTGGAGAACAACTGAAAAAGTGGAGAAATTAAAACACCGAATTGCTTTCAAAAGAATAAGGAACAGTTAACGAATAAGTCTTTACTTACTTTGACGAAAGTAAACACAGTGGCTTCACCTACCTCACGACTAAAACAGTTGCTAGTGAGTACGAAATGGAAACGAACATTTTTTTTTTAAATTGTGGTTTAACGACTCAATGGGCTATAAGCAGTCATCTGACCATAATTTAGGGCCACTGACTCGAGGAGAAGGAAGAGACAGTGCCGTTAGACAAATAACGTCCACTAGTCGCCGGGATTTGAACTCGGACTCACCTCGGGCTACTGGTCAGAAGCCACACCCTTAGACCAGTGCGCCATCAGAGCAGCAAATAAAGCGTCGCAATAAAAAATGCAGACGAGGCATCATTTATTTATTCAATCGCTATTACAATCATATTGGGAAATTTCAAAAAATTCAGGAAAAAAAAGAAACACAGGTCATTTGTTGCCCTCAACAGGTTTTAAAGCAACTGAGAACAAAGCATAAAAATTGAGGACTGTTCCCAGAAAATGAGGACGTCTGGACACCTTATTTAATGATGAAAAATATAATAGGAGTTTGTATTGCTGGGCCGTTGGGTATTTGTGGAGGTGGGGAGGGTGATTATCGGGGAGACCGATGGTAGTAAAAAAGAGGAGGCGTAATTTTTCAATTGTCGCCTAGGGCGGAAAAACCCTATCAACGACCCCGTGTAAAAACTGTCCCTAAATGTGTAAGGGCGAAGTAGTGACGCAAACGACTGTCTCCTGCTCCGAAGGTCCCATTTGACTGAGGAGAACACGGCAAGTGCCATCACCCGATTTCCAAGGAACTTCGCTCAGTGGAAGAGGAGTTAAAATAAGCAAACGTGCGTCTCGGTTTATCCGCAGATACTCGACCATTTCTGAAACAACGGCGGTCAATGTTTTCGTGGTACTTTATGTGCGGTTTACCGCACTGTATCCTCAGACGAAATAGTGCCTCAGTGGTTAGCATCGCAGATTCTTCAAAAGAAATTCAAAAAATGTTCAAATGTGTGTGAAATCTTATGGGACTTAACTGCTAAGGTCATCAGTCCCTAAGCTTATACACTACTTAACCTAAATTATCCTAGGGACAAACACACACACCCATGCCCGAGGGAGGACTCGAACCTCCGCCGGGACCAGCCGCACAGTCCATGACTGCGGGGCCGAGACCGCTCGGCTGATCCCGCGCGGCATCGCAGTTTCTTATTGCGCCACTTGATCGAAACCAGATTATCGTCGACCGGAGTCGAACAAATCCGAATCAACACAGACGGAGTATCGGAGTCCGCACACTTAAACTGGGCGCCAACGCTCTTCTCCTGCGAGTGCTGGGCCGCGATTTGAGGCCGCGCTTTCCCCGAGTCGGACATGCGAAGACCGTGGCCCCTTTCCCCGGCAGGGGGCACACTGCCTGTCATAGTACTCTGTGATTCGTCTACGATGACGTTATAGCACTACCCCTTGGCGCCTGCGCTTTTCTAACCACGAAGCGCGTATATTGGTGAACTACTGCAGCAGCACATCAGTAAGCACCTGAGGATTTCGAGCAGCTGTATCGCAGCAGCTTCCACAACATTATCCGACGCGTGAACCAACGAAGCAGTTATTACGACGGGATAGTCTCAAAGAGCATAACCCTACTGTTGTTATCGTTTTATTTTTATCGTTTTTATATATCTACCCATGTCCGTAGAAGGTTACTACACGAATATTTCTTATCAGATTGTGAGATGCAAGGGGGTTGTATTAAAAAAATTACGACTGTGTGTATGGTATGTTGAGGAATTACAACCTTTTCAAATTCTGATATCCTGATATTTCGTTCTCGTATCAATTCTCATATTAATCCTTACATTTTATTCATATGTTTATTCTTCTGGAAGATTTTGTGCGTTCCCTTAGATGAAGCCGATCGTAGAAACATTCAATAAACAGATATTCCGAAAACTGCTATCACTGCACGAAGGCATGCTTACCGCAGTGACATTTCTTCGTATGAATCTCATTTGGGGAAAAGAGTCGTTTACATTGGTGAAGATTTCGAGCGTTGCCAATAATTTCGCGGCAAACCATTCATAACGAATCACTTTTCCGGAAACTGCTGCTTGTAACTGGTTATGACTGAAGATATACAACAAGAATTTTCCCGAAAACAATTTTTTATTTTTTTTTATTTTTTTAACACTTTAACAGATCCACTAGGTAGTGTTTCTGTGCCTACGTCTCAACGCCTGCGGTGTTATTTAACCCCTCTCGTCTATCCTCCTGACTCGAGCATTCACAACAGGCAATAGTTTGTTTACTTCCGCAAGAGCAACACCTTAGCTACAGAGGAGCGACGGATCGCACAGATACCACGCCAGCATCCCCGTAAGTATTCTTGATTCATTGAATTTTCCTCAATGTAATGTCTCTTTGTGCTTTACATTAAAAAATTCTGTATGTGAAGTGGAAATTATTATTGTGCACTTACATAAAGGAAACTGGTACTGGATCTCTTCGATCCAGCGCCAGCATTTACGTTCTAGTTTTCCTCGTTCCTTTACAATGGTCTCAACTAATCTTTTTATTTTTGCTTTGTTTTGCAACTATAGAATGTTAACATTGTTTACAGGTCTGTTGTTTGTCTGCACATGGGCTCAAATGAAATTCGGGATACACACAATCCAGAAGTTACAGATTTTCAACAAATTTTGTTTAATGAGAACGATGACGAGGGCGAACATGCTGCACACAGAGCTCCTGTTCTCGATCTGAGAGACGAAAAAATCGATACTGATGCCTCAGAAAGCATAGAAGAAATAGACGAGTGACACAGACGTAAGTTCAGGTGAAGAAGATGGCGATGTGTATCGTTGTTATGGGAAGAGAGGAAAGAAAATAATCGAATTATTCGATTGGAAAAACACACCGTACACAAACCGCAGGAAAACCCAAAAGCACAACATTCTCCTCATAAGGCTTCCTGGTGCCACTGGGAAAGCAAAACATAATGAAGGAATTTCAAAAACATGGGAATGGTTATTTGACCAGGAAGTGATTGTAAAGTACAAGAACCAATACATTGAAAATATCCTAAGCAGTTACCATCGAGAACGAAACGTTCACCCAACGGACATAGTCGAGATAAAAGCCTTCATTGGACTTTTATACATAGCTGGAATCCACAAGACGGGCAGGAAAAGTCTTCAAGATTTGTGGGACTCCAAGGGGTTCGGAATCGATAGATTTCAGTTGACCATAAGTGAGTACAGGTTTCGTTTTCTATTACAGCTCTGCGATTTGATGATAGACAATCATGTAGTGAACGCAGAGTAGTGCACTGCCTGGCGCCAATTCGAGATTTATTTGAAAAGTTTGTGAAGAACTGCCAATCTTGTTACATTGTAGGCCAAAACGTCACCATTGAAGAGAAGCTCGAGGCCTTCAGAGAACGTTGCTCTTTTATCCAATATATACCGTCGAAGCTGGCAAAATACGGAATAAAAATATTTCCTAGAGTTGATTCCAAACTGTTTTACACCTGCAACATGGAGATCTATGCTGACAGACAGCCAGATGGCCATTTTATAACAAAAGCAGGGGAAATACCCTCAGACTTCAAGAAGATTATAATAATTCCAATCCCAAAGAAAGCAGGTGTTGACAGATGTGAAAATTACCGAACTATCTGTTAAATAAGTCACGGCTGCAAAACACTAAAGCGAATTCCTTACAGACGAATGGAGAAACTGGTAGAAGCCGACCTCGGGGAAGATCGATTTGGATTCCGTAGAAATATTGGAACACATGAGGCAATACTGACCCTATGAGTTACTTAGAAGATAGATTAAGGAAAGGCAAACCTATGTTTCTAGCATTTGTAGACTTGGAGAACGCTTTTGACAATGTTGACTGGAATACTCTCTTTCAAATTCTGAAGGCGGCAGGGGTAAAATACAGGGAGCGAAAGGCTATTTACAATTTGTACAGAAACCAGATGGCAGTTATAAGAGTCGAGGGGCATGAAAGAGAAGCAGCGGTTGGGAAGGGAGCGAGACAGTGTTGTAGCCTATCCCCGATGTTATTCAATCTGTGTATTGAGCAAGCAGTAGAAGAAACAATAGAAACATTCGGAGTAGGTATTAAAATCCATGGAGATGAAATAAAAACTTTGAAGTTCGCCGATGACATTGTAATTCTGTCAGAGACAGCAAAGGACTTGGAAGAGCAGTTGAATGGAATGGACAGTGTCTTGAAAGGAGGATATAAGATGAACACCAATAGAAGCAAAATGAGGATAATGGAATGTAGTCGAATTAAGTCGGGTGATGCTGAGGGAATTAGATTAGGAAATGAGACACTTAAAGTAGTAGATGAGTTTTGTTATTTGGGGAGCAAAATAACTGATGATGGTCGAAGTAGAGAGGCAATGGCAAGGAAAGCGTTTCTGAAGAAGAGAAATTTGTTAACATCGAGTATAGATTTAAGTGTCAGGAAGTCGTTTCTGAAAGTATTTGTATGGAGTGTAGCCATGTATGGAAGTGAAACATGGACGGTAAATAGTTTGGACAAGAAGAGAATAGAAGATTTCTAAATGTGGTGCTACAGAAGAATGCTGAAGATTAGATGGGTAGATCACATTACTAATTAGGAGATATTGAATAGAATTGGGGAGAAGAGGAGTTTATGGCACAACTTGACTAGAAGAAGGGATCGGTTGGTAGGACATGTTCTGAGGCATCAAGGGATCACCAATTTGGTACTGGAGGGCAGCGTGGAGGGTAAAAATCGTAGAGGGAGACCAAGAGATGAATACACTAAGCAGATTCAGAAGGATGTAGGTTGCAGTAGGTACTGGGAGATGAAGAAGCTTGCTCAGGATGGAGTAGCATGGAGCGCTGCATGAAACCAGTCCCTGGACTGAAGACCACAACAACAACAACAATAAAAGCAGTGACGTGGATGAACGTTTGGTGGCCCCTCTCACTAATTCAGGTCGCAATATTTGTGCTGACAACTGGTTCAGCGATGTAAATCTGTTCCGTGATTTGTCAGAGAAGCACCGGCTGGCAAATGTTTGAATCCTAAAAAAAATAAAATAAATGTCAGATCCCGAAAGAAATGAAGGACGTGAAAACCAGGGCTGCAAATTGTAGCATATTTGTTTACACAAAAGAAACTACGACCTTTCCTTACGTCCCATGAAATTAAAATAACGAAGAAAAAATAGTTTATTGATCTCAATTGAAATTGACGAAATTGTTTACAGAAAAGAAACTACGACTTTCCTTACGTCCCATGAAATTAAAATAACGAAGAAAAAATAGT
The DNA here is from genome assembly GCF_023864345.2 of Schistocerca serialis cubense. Classification (NCBI taxonomy): domain Eukaryota; kingdom Metazoa; phylum Arthropoda; class Insecta; order Orthoptera; family Acrididae; genus Schistocerca; species Schistocerca serialis. Next base: position 398,283,719 of record NC_064644.1, read on the forward strand.
TTATTGATCTCAATTGAAATTGACGAAATTGACGAAAACACAGAAGATAAAAGAAAATCTATCATGATAACTTATTGTAACACACACAAAATAGGAGTTGATATGGTTGACAAATTGTGCTCTGTCTACAACGGTCTGTGGGTGCACGACGATGGCCCACGGTCGTATTTTATTCAATACTGAATGTTGCTGGTATAAATTCACAGATAATTTATATGGGAAATGGCAACGGAAGTCTCCGCCGACGGCTATTTCTTCTTCACCTCCGATGGGAACTCTTGGAAGATAAACTGGTAAAACGAAGCCAGTTTCCCAATCTACCTCGGACCCTGACTACGCGCATTATTGTAATTCAGCCGCAAAATCGCTGACTTCTAGGTCTTGTTGGTGAGAGAATCGGCAATGCCGACACCAGTCAAGGAAGAAGGAAGCGTTTCAAACCCAGCCTTACGACTAGTACAAGACGACTGACGAAATACTCATGCAAATCGTGCGGACAATATCTGTGTCTTCAACACTGTGATTTTGTTTACCGTGAAGGATGTGAAGTGCGTGCTCCCCCAGAAGAAACATGAAAACGTCTCTCATTTGTTATATTTTTAGTTGTAAGTTACTTTTCAGAACTCGGATTGTCGTACGTACCGTGTAAAACATTTCGTGAACATTATATTTTTCCAAGCGTCGTTCCTTATTTCTATGTTGTATGTTTATGAAATAATTCTCTAATAATATTATTAAAAATAAATGTAGTACTAGGCCGCTATGGCCATGCGATTCTAGGCGCTTCAGCCCGGGACCGCGCTGCTGCTACGGTCGCAGGTTCGAATCCTGCCTCGGGCATGGCTGTGTGTGATGTCCTTAGGTTGGTTAGGTTTAAGTAGTTCTAAGTCTAGGGGACTGATGACCTCAGATGTTAAGTCCCATAGTGCTTAGAGTCATAAATATAGTACCTTACACGATCCTGGAGCTCATCTATACGTGATATTCTTAAAGTATTGTTATTTAAGTGAATGGATTTCACATATCCGCTGCCAGCAACCGTGTGAGTTTAGGGTCGCCAGCATCGGAGTGTTAATTCATTCAATTTTCTTTAATTCATTTGTCTGACACATAATTAGTCGACGAATAAGGACAACGTTATGGCAATGCACACTGAAAAACAGTGGCATAGTTATCTTCTACAGACTTGAGTATATAAATAAAAAACAAAAAGAGGTAATAATCGCATTTCAAACAGGGGCGCAAAATTAAGAAGCTACTACGCTAACCACTGTGTCACATTTCGTCTGACGATCTGCCACCGTAAAATAACTCGATAATATCTCGAAAACTTTCATCATTACCATCAGTGTTCTGCCAAAAGGCAAGTTTTCACATGGTAGCTCTCCATGCTATCCGGTATTCTGCCATCCTCTTCAGGTCTGCATAATTTCCTCTTCGCTTTATGTCGTCTATCATCTTGTATCTCCTTCTTCCTCTCAGTCTTCTCCCACAAACCACTCCTTCCAAAGCATCTGCTAGCAAGCACACCCTTCTCAATGAATGTCCCAAGCAGTTCTTTTTCCTTTCCCTTACAACCTTCAGCAGACATCTTCTCTCACCAACCCTTTCCAATACTCTTTCATTACTCACTCTTTCCATCCAGCTTATACTCTCCATTCTCCTCCACATCCACTTCTCAAATGCTTCTAACCTTTTTTCATCCTCTCGTCTCAGCGTCCATGTTTCTGCCTCATATAGTGCCACACTCCAGACAAAACATTTGCCAAGCTTTTTCCTTAGTCCTTTATCTAATTTGCCACATAAGATTCTCCTCTTTCTGTTGAATGCCTCCTCCGCTATGGCAATTCGAGTTTTCATCTCCTGGTGACATCTCAAGTCTTCAGTTATTGTGCTTCCAAGATATTTAAATGCACTTACTTGGCTAATGGTAGATTGTCCTATTTTAATATTGGACAGTCTGCGTCTTGTACTGATGACCATACTCTTTGTTTTTGCTGCGTTTATTTGCATCCCATATTCCACACAAGCTTCATTCAGATCTTTCAGCATATTATTCACTGTCCACTCACTTTCTGCCACTAATGCCATGTCATCAGCAAATCTTATACCTTCTATTCTCTTTGCACCAATACATATACCTCTTAAACTTTGACCGTCGTTTTTTCAGAAACGGTTGAGTATCTGCGGATAATCTGAACCATGTGTTCGATTATTTTGACCCCTTTCCACTGAGCGAAGTTCCTGGGAAATCGGATGATGGCACTTCCCGTATTCTCCTCGACAGTGTAAAGCGAACAGCGGTGACTCACTGATCAAGCTATATTTAACGAGCTACATTGAACCGAAGACGAAACTGCGCGCCCCAGGTATGATAAGACGCATAAGGTTTGATGTAAAGCGAAGCTCTTCAGCTCTGCATCTGGATGCACAGCTTCCCATGTGAGGGAGGCTTTAGTTGTGTCGTTGGCCAGCAAGTGTTATCAGCTCCCGGCAGGCAGGCGACACGGAGAGCGCTTACAGAGTCACACCATCGCCTAGCCAGTGTGTGACCCGCTAATCTGGCTTGCTAATGAATGGCGTACAGAGCAGCGCAGGACCCGAGATTGGCAGATGTTATCTGCGACGAGAACCACAGGCGCGGCACGCGCGAAGCAGCCAGCGGTTCGTTGACCCGCGAGCCTTATCTTCTGGGCCGACGTGCCCGCCCCACCGCCTTGCCCGGTGTCGCCATTGTATTTTGCCGAACATGCGTGGCACTCTAAGGCTACGGCCACTCGTGCGATTTTTCCAGCGGCATTCGAGTTGGAAAACACGCTAGGAAGTAAGAAGTTCAGCTTCTAAGTGACGGTGGCCACACATTTGACGCCGCGTCTGCGGAGGCAGGATGCGTCTCAAGGTCACGCGCAGAAGAATGCGACCCGGCCTTTTTCTCTGCAGAAATACCAACTGCCTTAGCGGCCACACGAACAGTTTTTCGCGCGGCGTTCAATCCGTCGAACGCTCCCGTCTCGAACGTCTCAGTGATGATGTATGACATTGGTTATGTGGACAATATCCACACCCGGATCTACAATATTTCCGAACCGGGACAAAACTTGTTAGAGCCCTCCCGCACCCCCCCCCCCCCACCTCCCTTCCACTCAAATGTTCATTTTGCAACGCACATCTTTGTGAAACTGCGTCAGAACTGGCCTGGAAAGTTCCAACGGTATCGACCGGCCGCCGTGTCATCCTCATCCCACAGGCACCACTGGATGCAGATATGGAGGGGCATGTGGTCAGCACACCGCTCTACCGGCCGTATGTCAGTTTACGAGACCGGAGTCGCTACTTCTCAATCAAGTAGCTCCTCAGTTTGCCTCACAAGACTGCACCCCGCTTGCCAACAGCGCTCGGCAGACCGGATGGTCACCCATCCAAGTGCTAGCCCAGCCCGACAGCGCTTAACTTCGGTGATCTCACGGGAACCGGTGTTTCCACTGAGGCAAGGCCTTTGGTACACCTTTCTGAAGAGCTTGACATATGAAACATGTGAAACACGTATGTTCAAGGAAATGTAAGACATGCTGTTTGGTCTTAAGTGTGCCAAAGTGTAGTGCCACGTCTCTTCACACAGCATTCTATCGCACGTCACTGTATTTCGCTGTACAGCATTCAGGCGTGAATATTATGTAATGGAAGCCATCAAATCTACAGTCAGAACAGTGAAAATTAAAATGTCCTGTGGTGTCTCGCCTGTTTCCAGTCGGACGGTTTGACATTGTAAGACGTGTATATTTCTATCGTCTATTGTCAAACCACAATTTATGAAAGATGTTTATATTTTATTAATAGGATTAAGTAGGAATAATTAATATTTGTCATGTTGAAAATAATTGTGGTAGCAGGGAATGTCTGCACCAAAGTATTGTTGGCAGGAGAGACCGCACATTGATATAATTTTAAAAAGGGCGGGAGAGACCGCATATGGATACATTTTAATAAAAGGGCGGGAAAGACCGCACATTGATACATTTTGTAATGGCAGCAGGAATTGTCTGCACCAGAAAGCATTGTTGGCGGGAGAGACCGCACTTTAGCGTTCCTAGGAAGTCAGTAGTAAGCGGGAAGTGAAGCGAGTCGGTGACAGGTCTGAAGCGAGAGGTTGAGAGGAGCGGTGTGCCTGCCAGCCACTAGCTGTGATTTACAAGAGATTATAAACCGATGTACAGAGACATCAGCTAACTGGTATCATAAGAGGAACTAATATTACTGAATTAATTTTTTGAGAAACTCAAGACTACTGAAGGTATGTTTGCGCATTGCTAGTTGTAAGATTATTGTAAAAAGTAAGTCCCATTTGAACGTTTGTAAAATGATTACATTCAGAATATTATTAATTTTTGCCAGAAATATTGCATTACTGATTATAATCCATCCTAAAAACCATAAACGTAAAACTTTGCAAAATTTTATTGTTCTCAAGAAAAAGTTTAACTATGAATTACGTAACTTTAGTCAATTAATTAAAGAATAACGTCAGCTTTGCTATTAAAAGAATAATGTCAGCTTTGGTAATAAATACAGCCACTTATTATGACAGCCCACCAGCAGCTAATAGAGAATAGTAAAACAGAGTAAGTACATTCATGTCGCTGTTCGATGTTTCAGTCAGATGGCGATCCACTAACAGTAAAAAAGGTCAGAAACAGTTTTGGGTTATTGCAGATAACGACTGAGGGCCACGACGACGACACATTCTATGTTTCGTCGAAATAATCAGAAAATCACTTTTAATAATCAGGAATTAAATTTGTATGCGAAGACTGAGAAAGAGAATAAATTTCAAAGGGAAGATTTCATTTGTTATTATTAAGCAAGAGATAGAAATCCTAAGGGAAGGTTTCATAGGTTATTGTAGAAGGGAAAGTTGCGTAACAAAAGAGATATAGAGGAGACGGAAAGGTTTCAACATCTACCCACTTTTTTTTTTTTTTTTTTGACACGTTAATACTGGTTGGGATTATTTGTGACCGAGAGAACAAGAACTCTTCAGAAAATTTTGCACTCTTTATTGCCTATTAGCTAATAACTTTCTCTTTTTTGCCACATAAAATTAGATACAGGAAATATAAAACCAGTAAAGACAAGCAAGATGGTACACTTTTCTTCAATCCTTAGGTCCCAGCATTTTTTTCTCTAATATTGCTACAGCTTTCCATGGCATGCTTCCCTTTCTGCGAAAGACTCTATTATCTCATCGAAGTTCGCCAAAAACGTTTTGCTACATGAAAAATCAAAATGTCGTTGTCTAATACTGAAAAGCTGTTAATACGAATAGTGATTTCTCGATTTGATTACGTCTATTTTGTCACTGTCTGCTAGATAAAAGAAAATACGCTTTTCTAATTTTGCAGCAGTTGTAACACATGGCAAATAAGCGAGACCATTTTGTAACAAATAGTCATCTTTATCTAGCTCATTTACATAAATAACACGACAGAATATAATTCACAAAGTACCAGAATCAAATGCCCATTAGGCCTAGTACAAACAAAAAGTTTTATGCTGGGAAATGGTTTCACTTTTCATTCATATGCTCCGATTTCTCAAGCATGAGATCGTAAAGTAGTAGTAGTAGTAGTAGTAGTAGTAGTAGTATGAAATTTTTCTATAAATTATGAATAGTCATATTATTCCATATAATTTGTGTGAAAACCCCGTTTCTTCTCTTTCCTCTTCCTAGCAAACTATACTGTCATCACTAATTCTATAACTATTCCTGCCACTGTCAAAACTTATTTTCCGGTTAACTCTGCTAACCCTGCCAGAACCACCGGTTCAGCTATCCCGCGTTTATTCTCCGATTAGACGTTATTACATGTTCATACAACGCGTTTTCCGCGCTATTCCGAGAATAGAACTTAAGCGGCTGCTAACAGGGGAGTGTACAACTGGCCGCTGGTAGTGTAGCGATCTGGCAAAAAATTCTATCAAAATTTCATTTTCTTCGATACGCAGAGAAGAAAATATTTAATCTTCCTTGCTTGTTATTTCTGTCAGTTGTTTATTTCCACTCTGGTAGTCTGAATTTATGGATTTAGCTACTAATTATAACAACGCTTATCAGTCAATCACATAAACAAACAGTGATTGGCGCTGCTCGAATAGACCCGTCCCCTTTTGTCTGCTGAAAAGCTGTTTATTTCTTGAGGCGGCGGGATTCTCCGGGCAGACACGTTACGCACGCGTTCAAAAATCTTCTGACTCGTTCAGAAATCAACTTAGAATATGTCCAAAAATGTTCAGAAACCAACAGCGATGATTTTCTAAATCAAATGAATAATCGATAGACCAACATGCGCTGGCTGGATGCTAGGCGCTCTGTGGAACAATGTTTTTTTCTTCAACAACATGGATTTGGGCCCCATGAAATTCCCGCCCGGGGCAGATTTCCTGGTTCGCCCCCACTCCCCCCGTCCAAGATCCGAGCCTGACAATGTTTACGATACGAGATACTCGACCATAAAAACACGAGTATGAAGATGGAGTTCTGGCTAGCAACTACCATAGCACTTATTAGGGGAGACTGGGAGAAACTGGAATCGGAAGAAAGAAAAACAGTTGACAGGTCCGAAAAGTAAAGAAAAATTTTTAATTTTCACTTTATATACGTTCACAAGCTAGTTCTTCTTCATATTCCGGTTAAGATAAGTATTTACACTGTGGAGACAAAACAAGTCATTGGATACATCCAGATAACGTGTAGTGCGGCAAGTCAACTGGCGTGCACTCAGCAAGTCGCTAGAAGTCTTCTGCAGAAATACTGAGCCATGTTGTCTCTATAGCCGTCCATAATTGAGAAAGTTTTGCCGGTGTTGGATTTTGTGCACGAACTGATCTCTCGATTGTATCCCATAAATATTCGATGGGATTCATGTAGGGCAATCCGGGTGGCCACATCATTCGCTAGAATTGCATAGAATGCGAATATTGTATGGCCCAGTGCATGATGCATTATCATCCTTAAAAATTCCATTGTTGGTTGGGAACAAACGATCTCCAAGTAGCCGAATATAACCATTTCCAGTCAATGATCGGTTCAGTTGGACCAGAGGACTCACTCCGTTCCATGTAAACACAGCCAACACCATTATGGAGCCAACAGCAGCTTGCACAGAGCCTAGTTGACAACTTGGGTCCATGGCTTCGTGGGGTCTGCACCGCACTCGAACCCTATTATCAGCTCCTACCAACTGAAGTCGGGACTCATCTCACCAAGCCACAGTTTTCCAGTCGTCCAGGGTCCAACTGATATGGTCACGAGCCCAGGAGAGGCACTGCAGCCGATATCGTACTGATAGCAAAGGCACTCATGCCGGCCGTCTGCTGCCATAAACCATTAACGTCAAATTTCGCCGCACTGTCCTGACGGATACTTTCGTTGTACATTCCACAATGATTTCTGTCGTTATCGGGGTGCGTCGTAGACTAGCCTCCACGTGGTGCACCCCGGGCAACGCGGCTAAATAGTCTACAAACTTGGCTACCAGACTATCCTTTGGGATCTCCTGGTAATCCAAACATGCAACGAAGTGACCAAACGAACGATTCCTTTGGGAACCATCCGACTAGAAGATTGGGACCATCAGTCAGGATCTACCAGCTAAATATTGAGGGAATTAGTCGATCCAAATCTGAATATCTTTCAAAGTTTCTACTGGACAATAGCATCGATGTGGTACTCCTTCAGGAAACACATACCGACTCGCAGGAAGACTTACAAAGAAGAGGACGTATTCAAGGCTTCCAACAAATAGGCGCAACATATCATCACGCCTATGGCACCGCCACATATGCCCGATCCGATATTGAACATGCACACCTGCTGTCCACAAGCACAGAAAACAACACCCATGTTGTCGATATAAAAGTAGACAACATAGGACTTATAAATGTCTACAAACCACCAAACCAAATCTGGCCAAGTATTGTACTACCCGTACATGAACACCCAACGATATATGCCGGTGATTTTAATAGCCATCAAGAAATGTGGCGATACACCCAAAATAATGAACATGGAGAAGCGCTGGTGGAATGGGCCGACGAGAGCAATCTACATCTTATATTCGATGCCAAGGAGAGGGGCACATTCCACTCGGCCGCCTGGCGCAGGGACTACAATCCGGACCTCTGATTTGTAACTACCGATAACGAGGGAAAACCAGTGCCTATACATAGAAGGGCTGCCACAGATTTCCCACACAGCCAGCATAGGCCTGTTATTTTAGACATCGGTGTCACTATACCCCTGATACGGTCCTTCCCTCGACCTAGATGGAATTTCCAAAAAGCTGACTGGGAGAAGTATTCAGCGGACCTTGATAAATGCATCCGGTTTATACCGTCACTACCTAAATGCTACGATCGTTTCAGGAAAGCTATAATTATCACAGCTAAAAAACACATCCCTAGGGGGTTTCGAAAAGAATACTTCCCAGGATGGGATGCAAAATGCCATCAGCTATATGAGGATTTTACTAGCAGTGGTGACCAAGAAATAGCTGATGACCTCCTCCACAATCTAGATTCCGCAAGAAGACAACGATGGACTGAAGCAACTGAAAGAATGAATTTCGCTCAATCAAGTAGGAAGGCATGGAGTTTGTTACGTAAACTCGGAGGTACGACAAGACCAGCCCAGAAAAATCCAACCATAACACCAGAGAAAATTGCAAATAACATTGTCGAAATGTCAAGAGCTCCGAGAGACAAACCACATACCAGGATGATTAAGCGCGAACTCAGAACACTAAAAAAGAATACTCCAAATATATCAGAGCTTTCCAGACCATTCACTGAGGATGATGTCATTACTGCCCTCAAGGTTATGAAACCGGGCAAAGCCCCAGGTTTTGACAACATACATCCAGAATTTCTAACCTACGCTGGAAAGAACGTAGTGAAATGGCTGGCAAATTTCTTTTCGAACATTTTGACTACAAACCATCTCCCTAGAGAATTCAAAAAGGCAAGAATAATAGCTTTGTTGAAACCAGGGAAACCAGCAGACCAACCGCTAAGCTACAGACCAATAGCACTTCTTAGCTGTACATACAAACTTCTCGAACGACTTGTCCATAATCGAATTAGCGGAATTATTATGGAGAACTTACCTATAGAACAGGCAGGCTTCAGACCTGGCCGTAGATGCTGTGACCAAGTTCTGGCACTAACATCCTACATAGAGGCTGGCTTTCAACAGAAATTGAAAACAAGTGCTGTATTTCTAGACTTAACATCTACATATGATACTGTTTGGAGAGATGGAATAATTTACAAACTCTTAAGAGTGATTCCTTGCCAGATTCTAACATCCTTAATACATAATATGCTGAGTAACAGAACCTTCCAGGTCACCCTAAACGGAAAGACAAGCAAAACAAAACTTATTAACAACGGGCTTCCGCAAGGCTCCGTATTGGCCCCTCTTCTGTTTAACCTCTGTATAGCAGATCTCCCAAACACAAAGTCAAGAAAATTTTGCTATGCGGATGACATAGCACTGGCTACCAGAGACAAGTATCTCTTCAATACAGAGGAAGTCCTTAATAATGACGTTGAAATACTATACAATTATTTCAAGAAATGGAGACTCAAGCCAAACCCTAACAAAACTGAAGTATCTACATTCCATCTTAATAACAAAATGGCAAATGAAATTATTAACATAAAACTCGGAAACACCAACCTCAAACATAATAAGTTTCCAAAGTACTTAGGTATAACATTGGATCGCACTCTTTCTTACCGAAAACATCTGGAGAACACCACTGCAAAAATTGGAACACGGAATAACATCATCCAAAAACTTAGCGGTACTACTTGGGGAGCTAACGCAAAAACATTACGCACCTCATCTATCGCCTTAGTGTTCTGTGTGGCTGAGTACTGCGCTCCAGTCTGGATTAATAGCTGTCACACCAAACTTATTGACAGGCAATTAAATAACACAATGAGGTTGATTTCTGGAACTGTTAAATCAACATCCACGTACTGGTTACCGGTGCTATGTAATATCCTGCCCCCGGACCTGCGTAGAAAAGCGGCCCTACTGCACGAATTCAGAAAGATTGAGACAAAACCAGAACTACCAATTAAAGAAGAATTCTCACAACTGCGACACACTCGATTGAAATCAAGAAAGCCACCCATACGCACGGCTGAGCAGCTTCAAAATAATAACTATGACCACATGAAACAATGGAGACTAGATTGGAACCAAAAGACAAATGACCAACTACAGACCTGGTTTGAGAGCTATAACTGCAACATCTCTGGAATGGAACTAACACGGAAAACATGGTCCGCATTAAATCGAATACGTACTGAACATGGCAGGTGTGCGGATTCACTACACAAATGGGGAAGAGCGATGTCACCAGAATGCGACTGCGGTGCCCCTAGACAGACGATCCAACACATCCATGGTGAATGCTCCTTGCGGGCATATGCAGGGAACTGGTCCGACTTCCTGGAGGCATCCCCATCGGCGCTAGAATGGATCTCAAACCTCGATATAACCTTTTAACTGACCAATATAAACATAAATTATATTTATGATTGTTATAAGATTTTAATGTCTAACACTTGATATATTAATGTTGCATGTATAGCCATACGCTAAATAAAATAAAAAAAATCTGTCGTTATCGCACGCAGTGTTGTTTGTCTGTTAGCACTGACATCTCTACTCAAACGCCGCTGCTCTCGGTTGTTAAGTGAAGGCTGTCGGCCACTGCATTGTTCGTGGTGAGAGATAATGCAGAGGTAACGCCTGAAATTCGGTACCCTCGACAGTCTCTTGACACTGTGGATTTCGGAGTATTGAATTCCTTAACGATTTCTGAAACGGAATGTCCCATGTGTCTAGCTTCAACTACCATTCCCTGTTCAGTTTGTTAGTTCCCGTAGTGCAGCCATAACCACGTCCGAAACCTTTCCACATGACTTACCTACGTACAAATGACAGTTTCGCCAATGCAGTGCCCGTTATAACTTGTGTCGCGATACTACTGCCATATGTATATTTGCATATATCTATCCCTGACTTTTCTCATCTCGGTATATATGTACAAACAAGTTCTTCAATTTCCGGTTAAGATAACCATTCAATATTTACTCTTTACAGCAGTTCTACGAAAGCACTGATCCATGAATAAAGAACACAAATAGTCTGTGAAATAGTCGCTGACAAATCTTCCGCTTTTGTTGCTCTTAGTTCTGCATGCAGATATAATTGTCAGGGACATGTAAGAATGTCATCAAACTTCTAACTGCTAACAACCCTCACTTATTGTGTACTACACTACTTGTTGTAACTACATGGTGCTTTAAAATTCGCCTTACAAACTTTAAGTACTTGTAGAGGGGTCTGAATAGATAATATTTTGAACTGGAACTCGTGTTCGGAAACGTACAGTTTCCGTGCTACGACCATTTGAAAACACGTTGGGAACGCGACCACTTTTACAAATATTTTTTTAGGCGTGACCCAATACATCACTTGTTCTAAAATTCCACTCGTTAATAACAGAAGAAACAAAAAGTAAATGTGCTTTCTTCTTACGTGAAGAAAGCACATTTACTTTGTACTCTTTCTGTTGCGCTGCAGAGACTCGTCGTCCATCTGGAAATTCACGAAACTGAAGAGAATGTTTCGAGCAGCTCGGGTACAACGGATTTATGATTATACAGAAGCATCGTTACTCCGTGAAAGGATACATTTTACAAGACGAGAGATGGATTCTGTTGACCGTAAGTTACTCCAATTACATGTACTCATTGCTAGCAAGGTATCGGTAGATCTGTGCAATAAAATAGATTACCTGACGTTTAGGTCGATGTAATCTATAATGAAAGTAACTACTAGTAGGCAGCAGAAACAAAAAGGATACTTAATCAATTTCCACAAACACTGTTGTTAACTGTTAATTCAGGTGGGCGGCGTCTACTTGGAGCACCACAGTCACGTCTGCTTATTGTGAAGGTAGCCTTTCTGGAAGCCGATGCCTAACTGGCTAAAAGGGTATGGAATAGCGTCGGACGTTGTCGGTAAAGAACATGAGAAAGGGGTCGAGCATCTCTTGCATTTGAAGGATCAAGTCGGTGTATTATGCAAACATGTACTCAACCATGTTGCCCTACCACTCACAGACTACCCAGCAAGCATATGTGAAGATGGTATCTATTCTTTCGAACATGTCCGAATGAGTGTAACGGGCAGGGGCACTAAGAATGTAGTGCGTGGACACTGAGTTGGGAATGTGGGTCTAATGGGGAGCGTGCAAGGGGTAAATCCCTGCGGTTGCGCTATCCTCTGTGCTCTTGGTGGCTCAGCCGTGATACCGTGCGGACGGGCTCGGCGCGCCGGGCAGTGCTCCGCAGGTGTTGTTGTTTACCCGCTACCGCTCGGTTGCGTCGTTGAACTGCCTTATAGTACCGGTACCGACCCGCTATGGCGTTCTCATATCGACAAGCTACAATCAAACTAACGTTCAACGCATCGTACACGAGACCGGAGGCCCATGAAATTGAACGGTTTCTTCGAAACATCATGCACATACAACCGCGAGAACTGATTTTGTCTATTGTATCCAGCACAGTGTACCTCAGACTGATTGACGAAGCGGCCTGCGACAGACTCCTCCAACGATCTGCAAACGGCTTTCGCTTCTGCCACGCAGAAGGTAATGTGAGCGTGGTAGGAGTTGACCATGCCGGTCTGGCGTTGCGTACCGTGCGCATCTTTGAACTACCGTTCGAAGTTCCTGCCAACCTTGTTGTTGATGCGCTGCGGCCATATTGCACACTTCTGAGCCACACAGAGGAGAAATGGAACACATTCGAAAAGTACCCTGTCCTTAACGGGTTACGACAAGCAAAAACAGACAAAATGTCTGATGGGATAACCGCAATCAGTGGTTTTACAATGTTACTTATACTCCGTTTTGATTGCAAAAATTTTTATGCACATGACCGGTTTCGGTTCCTCTAGATCTGCAATTTCGGTTACAGGAGTAACCCGTCCACACACAGCAACCTTCACATGCTGTGTCACATGTGATAGAGCGTCTGCCATGTAAGCAGGAGATCCCGGATTGGAGTCCCGGTTGGGGCACACATTTTCAACTGTCCCCGATGATGTATATCAATGCCTGTCGACAGCTTAGGGTCTTGATTTAATTATCATTTCAACCCAGCAATTTTTTTCAGTCGGCTGTAGCATGGAACCGGACGTTTCTGGACATGCGTTCCAATTCAAAATATTCTCTACTCAGTGCGCTCTACAAGTCCTAGACGTTTGTGACGGGAATTTCCGAACACCCTGCATAATGTCAACAATCTCAACACTCACATTTATAGGCTAATGTGCAAAGTTCGCCATTTTCTTGCAACAAGTCACATGCGCATTCAACAAAATGCCTAGCTCTTGATAATCTGTAGTTGAAAATTGTTTTGAGGTGGCAAGTCTCTTTATCGAAACTCTCTTAAGAGGTTTTCACATACTGCAAATGCCTCCTCAGCCGTAAACACAGAGTGTACCAGGAGGAATGTTCAATATTCAGGGACGCAACAGAAACGATCATATGAAGCAAAAAGGTCCAGTAATCATTGGATCTCAAATGCGTACGTTGAGGGCTATGAGCACTTCTTCATCTTCGATACTGTGAAACAAATCTGTTCTGTAGCAAAGTGGTAGTGCGGACCAAAAGAAGAAAAATTGTCTAGTGAAAATGGGCTGCAAAATGCATACCTTAAGAGCTATGAACATTTGTTCAGTAGAAGAGATGTGTTTCACTGTCGCGAAGATGGGCAGGTGCTCATAACTCTTAAGGTGTGCGCCTGAGAACACATGTTAACTGAACTTTTTTTGCGTCAAATGATCGTTGCCTCCATATCCCTGAATACTGACGGTACCTATCGCTCACACTGTATAAGCGGAAGAAGTGTACAGGTAGGACAGTTAGCAGGTTTCTGCTGAGACCAGTTTAATTTAGGTATCTAAATTTTTTTCTCTGGATCGGTTGCTTTGAACAAATTTGAATCTCCTTCGTGTCTTTAGCATCCCACATCAGTATATCTGAAACAGTAATTACTAACTGCCACAGCTACTAGAACAATTCCTGTTCACCTTATTTCTTTTAGAATTGTCAGTTTTTGCTATAGATAACAGTCTGTCGAAAGAATTAACTGACATTCGATAATACTCAAAACTGTATCTGAATATTCCTTTTGTTCCTATGTAGGAAAACGAACATTTCTTTATTGACTTCTCACATACTTGTATGGTAGGTTCACCATTTCCTCTGTTGTCAAAAAGCAGAGACGACGAGAGAGTAGTAAACGTAGTGAAACTTCCTGGCAGATTAAACCTGTGTGCCCGACCGAGACTCGAACTCGGGACCTTTGCCTTTCGCGGGCAAGCGCTCTACCAACTGAGCTACCGAAGCACTACTCACGCCCGCTACTCACAGCTTTACTTCTGCCAGTACCTCGTCTCCTACCTTCCAAACTTTACAGAAGCTCTCCTGCCATGTCTCCGCATATCCTTTCTTTCAGGAGTGCTAGTTCTGCCTGGTTCGCAGGAGAGCTTCTGTAAAGTTTGGAAGGTAGGAGACGAGGTACTGGCAGAAGTAAAGCTGTGAGTACCGGGCGTGAGTCGTGCTTCGGTAGCTCAGTTGGTAGAGCACTTGCCCGCGAAAGGCAAAGGTCCCGAGTTCGAGTCTCGGTCGGGCACACAGTTTTAATCTGCCAGGAAATTTTCATATCAGCGCACACTCCGCTGCAGAGTGAAAATCTCATTCTAGTAAACGTAGTGCTAAAACTGAATTGGTATGCAACGAAACACTGTCCACCATTGTTCTCGAGAAATGCATGTCTGGTGCCTGTACCTGGCCATCTGACTGCCAGTGCACGGTAGTTTTTCCTTATATGTGTGGCCGACACACCTGCTAAAATCCCTACCGCGTTTTTCCCAGCTCGAATACCGCTGGAAAATTGCACGTGTGGCCGTAGCCTAAAGACTGCTGTACGCGACGTAGCAACTCATGGTCTTGTGGTTAGCGTTGCTGACCCATTGCGGACCTGAAAGTTGGACGTCTATGATTCAGCTGTGTGCATACACAAACTCTTGAGTCTGAGATATTATTATGGCGAGTAGTAGCGAACGAGCAGTTGTCGAGGGGAGTCAGAAGCGGGGTGGGGGGAGAGAAGCGACATGAGAGACCGCAACCTGCCGTGATCTCGCTAGTAGCGTCGAAGGAGACTTTGGTATTAATTGAGGATTTTTTGGAAATGTGTCTTTTCGCTGCACGTAATTGTTGCTTGCTTACGCCCTGGAGGGTTTTTGTCAGATACGTGTATGGATACACTCAGAGTAATATCCGTATTTTTGGTGTGGCCAGAAACGTGTTTATTGAGTATAGACATTGTGCAATAATTAAAAGTCTGTGTAAAGTTTGTCAGCATTTAAATCATCAATTTTCTGACTATAGTTAATAAAAGTTTTTATCGGTTTCTTTCATTTTTCTTTACATCTTTTAAAACGTTAGTTGACCAAACCTCTCCTGATCATTCAGTTTCTATGTATAAAAGTATGGCAGTAATTGTTGCAATTAGTCCAAGCATTACATTATGCATGGATCGCAGTACTGCTTTTTGAAAAATTTTAGCATGCTGATGATCACGCAGTTGCAGCGGCAAGAAGAGGTAAGTTGTCTGTTGCATACTGGAACATTGCGGAAAAGATGTTAGGAGACGTTAGAGGATATTTTAAAACTCGTAGTCAGATGGTTGAGAGTTGATTTCTTTAAAGTTCGTGGGAAGAGTAATTATTTTGTGTTCAAATAATTGTTCTCAATCAGAATACCATTATTGTCAGGAACGTCACAAACACACACACACACATCTCCGTACAACTTGCAAAGTTTCAGAGCCTCGGTTTGATGTCTATCTGGGCTGGGAATTTTCTCTGTTCGGGAATAAGTATGTGTGAGTCGGATAGCAGTGTATGTTCTGGGACAGGTAGACATCCGACGGCGCATCATTTCCGGTGAGCGCCTTTTCCAAAACACCTTGACTGGCATCGAGAAAATTTGCAGGATCTCGGTAGCCTCTAAAACAATGTTCGTCAAACTGCGATCATTGGCTGTATTTTATAATACGAGGGAAGATTATTACCAAAGAGTTTAATAGGAAACAAAACAAAAAGATCACTAATGAACTTATATCTTTTACCTATCTTCTTGTATAGTCACCATAGTTCTCAACTCGTTTCTCGCATCTTGGTACTAGTTGAAAACATGCCCTGTTCATAGAAGTCCGTTTGGATGGAGTATAGCCATCTGCGGATTGCTGATTTCACTTCCGCATCTATCACAAAGCACTGACTGGCCACGAATTTCTTCACGGGAACAAAGAGATGAAAGTGTGACGGTGCAAAGAAAAGCAGCAACTTCGGGCGCGAGTATTATCATGAAGAAGTTTGACACCGTCAGCATTAATGTTGTGGCATTTATCACTTATGGGACAACGCAACTTAACAAAAGTTTTAATGTAGGCTGCAGCGTTCCCAGTGGTCCTGTATTCAGCAAGTCCACCAATAACACACCATATATAGCACAGAACACTGTCACAAGTACTTTCCTAGCAGACTAAGTTACTTTGTATTTATTTCGTACTGGGGAACCAGCATGTTTACACTCCATAGAGGCCTGCTTGGTTTCGGGCGTGTAGTGGTACGCCCACGACTCATTTCCAGTGACGATTCCGTTCAGAAAGTGATGCCCTTTTGCGGCGTAACGAGTTAAGTGATCCAAGCTTATCATCATTCACTGGCCCTTCTGGTTGTCCGTCAGGAGCTTAGGCACCCAACAAGTACTAACTTTACGAAATTTCATCGTGTCATGAACAATGTTGTAAACCGCACAACAAGAAATGTCGAATTGCCGCGATAAGTTTCGCAGTTGCACACGGATTTCTTTCAAAATTTCTGCCTCAAGGACTCCAACATACTGCGGGGTTGCAGCTGTTATAGGCCGCCCGGAGCGTGGCGAATCATTAAGATTAACACGGTGCTCTCAGAAGAACGCACACCACCTGCAGACGTCGCTACGGTCCACACAATCGTCCCCATACACGCCCTGCATATCACTGTGAATTTCACTCGGTTTATGTCCTTTGGCCCACTAATATCGAACTACACTTCCCTGCTCTTCACAAGTTGACGACAGTATCATGCGCGCCATGTTCGTTTCATAGTTCAGGCTTCTTTTGCTAGAGCTGCACATGAAAGCAAAATACCCTCTGTAGCACAGACTTCGAACTATATCGTCGTGAAATTTCGACATTCCAGCTGCTATATTAATAGAACAAAAAATTTTTGTGCGTTACATTCCGATCCTCCCTCGTAAAATGTCTTTAGAAACTAACAGCCGAACTCAAAAACGCCAGCTGACTAAGAGCCTCTTCAGAATGTACCTTTGCTCCTCAGTAACAAACAAAAATAGCTACAGTAATATTTTAAGATGTGCTTAATTATTTGACGTTGGTGAAATCGTCAGTGAACTAAAAAGGAGATGGCCGCTTACGTAATGGTCAGAGGTGTAAGTAGCGCGACCGCTGGAGAGGGGAGGGGATGGGGGGAAGGGGGGTAGGGGAGAGGAGGGGGGGTTTTGGATGATGTAATGGGGGCGTGCGTTATTGTTTGTCTTTCAGTACTGACAACTCACTGGCGTGCGTCACTCGTACCTGTAGAAATGGTTCAAATGGCTCTGAGCACTATGGGACTTAACATCTGAGGTCATCAGTCCCCTAGAACTTAGAACTACTTAAACCTAACTAACCTAAGGACATCACACACATCCATGCCCCAGGCAGGATTCGAACCTGCGACCGTAGCGGTCACGCGGGTCCAGACTGAAGCGCCTAGAACCGCACGGCCTCACAGGCCGGCGTCCCTGTAGAGTGCTATGGTATAAATTTTGACACGAAAGTAACACGCATTCGTGAAATGTACATTACAGAGACGGTCATGGTCAAACGCAGTACTTATTTTTTTCAAGGAACATTAAATTAATGAAGGCTATTTAATACAATGCAGTGAACACTTGTGATCATGCATCATATTACATAATGTTTTTAAATATAACTACAACTACTGTTGTTAATCAATTGATCTTCCTTGCCGCTTACAATTGTTCCACTTGTATCTGTTTAGTCACCAGCAAATAATTTTCTTTGTTTTCAAACAGTGATCTCCAGCAATATAAACACGTACATGAATGTATAAACACCTGAGGATGGGCACAAGCCCGAAACCGGTCGTGAGACGAGTGAATAATCATTTCTTATGCAGTTCGCGTGTTATGGTAGAAGCTACCCACTTTCATGACTTGCAAGCTGTAGTGCTCCAAGAAGGCAGCGCACTGTCATATTGGAAGAGGAAGTGCTTCATCAAGTTGAAGAGAACCAATCGACGAGTACTCGACCCACTGCATGTGACTTGCATGTGTCTTACTCGTCTGTATGGCGTGTTCTGCATGAACAGCAACTTCACCCGCTGTAAGGTGTATGCTTCGCCGACGATGGGCGAAGCATGACAGAATCTCTGACCAGAGAGTAGTTTTATTGTTAGTTGTTGCTTGTAGCAGTCAGTCTGCGCTTGACTGCGCGAGTGGACAGTACTAGTCTGCGCGAGTCGACAGTAGTAGTCAGTCGGATACAATAGTAGTCGGTCGGCTTTAGTAGCGAGTGGACGGTAGTAGTCTGCGGGAGTCGGCATGCGTCGGCTGTGTGCTCTGGTCGCGACTCTGGTCAGGACTCTGGAGGATGAGTATTGTTGTAGAAGGTAAAGAAGCAGCCTTGCGCTTTTTTAATAATGTATGTTAATTGTAATTTAATTTGTTCAGAAAAAATGCCCCAATAATAATTTTTTTATAAAGTAACTCTTTTAAAGAAAAGTATTCATTTCAATTTGAAGAATTTTTCCACTCTTTTGAAGAAGAAGCATTCATTTCAATTTAAAGAATATTTCCTATGCATTCCTTCCAAGAATATATATATATATATATATATATATATATATATATATATATATATATATATATATATATATATATACGCCAGCATTGCACGAAGCTGTGTCGATAAATAAGAGCAGATATATAGTTGCAGTTTTTATTGAGGTAAGAATTTTGCTTTTGTTATTCAGAATACAGGGCCGAAGGTCAGCGCTGCTGTCCTTATTAAATTTACCAGATATTATTATTTCTGTTAGGAGGTTACATTTCGTTCATGGTTCATTATTTAATCAATATTATTGTGAGGTTTATGGTCAATTATCATTTCCATTTATCAATTTTGTGGGGAGTTCACGCATGGTTCCATTTCACATTTTTTATTTAACATATTTTTGCTGGGAGTTTACGCTTGGCTCCATTTCCATTTCAAATTTTCATTTAATTAAATTTACGTGTGGAGAGGTTACACTTGGCTCCATTTTCTTGTTTTTCATTTAACATTTCTGTGGGGAGGTTACGCCGTATCACCCTCAGAAGGTACGCGTCATGCTCTCGGCGGTTTTGTGCCACGTCTCAATTTCTGTACCTGATTTTTACACCATTTTGCGGATTTTTCTCAGTTTCCAAGACGAATTTTATTCACTGACGAAGCGCATTTCGACAGGGAAGATGAAATTTGTGGTAAGGATTCATGGGACCAAACTGCCGAGGTCATCGGTCCCTAACCTAACGCACTACTTAATCTCACTTAAAGTAACTTATGCGAAGGACGACATACATTCACATCCATGCCCGAGGGAGGACTCGAACCTCCGACGGGGAAAGCCGCGCAGACCGTGGCAAGACGCCTGAGACCGCGCGGCTACCGCGAGCGGCTCAGAGAAGATGAGACGGTGCAAGCAAGGGTGAGGTTGTAGCTCTGTCAATAAAGTCAAACATTCTACAGTTTTCATTATCTACAAACCGGTCTCTCGTTGGGAGAAATGGGTTCTTCACGTTATGTTCAGAAATCAGTATGTAGACACGAAGAATAAAGATGTACAAAGTTAATAAAGTTTACTTTATTTAGAAATCTTTAACAGTTTTCACGTAAAATATTCGGAAGCACTACTTTTCAGCTTGCCCTCATAGATTTGCCTTTCTCCATATTGGATATAATACCCCCTTAGAATTCATCTGAACTGGCAACCGGCTCGGTGTCCTGATGTTTAATGTCGTAAATAAAAAAGTTGGACATCAAATTTTTCTGTACACAAGAGACTTCCAGAAGTGGAAGTAATTATGCAAGCCAGTGGACGGCTGTAAGACTAACTGCGGGTTGAACATGGACTTGTTGTATTACTTCACTCACTCTTTGCAGCCATACTAATGCGCACTGCTGTTTATAATGATGAATAGCTCCGCGATGAACATCAGTCTCATTGTGCTCACATCGTCTGTGGATACCTCACATATTTCACCAAAACTTAGCTTCCTTGTTTCATTCTTGTTGTGCCTAGGAGGTAAAAAAAAGGATATCGATGTCAACAAGTTTTTACGTAGTACTGTTGCCGATAACACTACGAAGCATCATGAAGGTTGTATGTGCAACACCCTTACACCTTGGGTTTTGTAAGAGGCCAGTTAACGATAGCAAATCTCACATGACAGATTCCAGGAAATATGCTAAGCTTACGCTCTTATCGCCGAAATCATTTTTGTTTGTTGCTTAAGAATTTACGTCAGCGAAGACCGATAAAACTAAGTTAGCACACTGGAGATCGACAGAGCTGTGGCTTGTTGGTATGGATTACAGACTTCATTTCATGCGTTTGCTAAAGTCATTTTGAATCTTTCGATCGCGCACTTTTGGTGAAGTAGATGAGAGTCTGAGTTCCTCCCAGGCAGATCTGTAAAAACGTGCAAAACTTACAAACTCGCCAGACAGTTCGGTACTTGAATTCCTTTCCGTAATACTATGACCACAGATGATTTAACCCCAGAAGGTGCAGTAAGTACCGTGTTTCCAGACGAGCCACCCTCTTGTTTACCTAGTAAACTAGCAGTTTTCCTTAGCTTTTTCTTTCCCTTTATCTAACCATTCGTTTAGTTGTATCCATTTGTTCTCGTATTTTCGCAACTTATGCTAGATTCTATGTCCAGTGAATACTCTCTTCAGAAATTCTGATTTCCTTGTCACCTTACCAACCCACCATTTCGTATTTGGTATTATTGCATTTCGCTACGCTATAGTAATTTTGACTCAGCTGTCAAATCGGTCACGTGCTTCTCTGAACACCGAGCGAAATGATGCAGTAGTTAGCACACTGGATTCGCATTCGGGACGACGACGGTTCAAACCCGTGTCCGGTCATCCTGATCGGTGATTTCCTTAAATCGCTTCAGGCAAATGCCGGGATGGTTCCTTTGAAAGGGCACGGCCGACTTCCTTCCCTACCCCTCCCTAAACCGATCGGACCGTTGACCTCGCTGTTTGGTCCGCTCCTCCAAACCAACCAAACAACCTTCTCTGAACAGTATTGTAACACGACTATATAACCATGGGTCCACCTTGCTTGAAAATAAACTGGTTCTTCCCTCACTTACAGAAATTATGCTGCAATTTTACTTTTTATATTTCCTTGTTTTATGTTATTTATTTCTCAAGTGATACACTTTTCAAAAGAATTAGGGGAACGTGACTTTAAGCGTGTGCCATACTCTATTGACCAATAATTGAAGACTGAGTAAGTTACCAAATTATATCCTTATCTTTCAAGAATTCAGTACACAACAAACAACCATTACATTCTCTTTTGTTAACGCAGCAAGAACCAAGATGGAAACAATTGTTCATCCCGTCATCTCGGGTGCTTTCTTTGGACTTTGAGAGTTTCGATAAAGTGTATGCCCTCCGTGAGAGTTTATCACCGTGCCTACGTGGCACGCTTCATGTAAATCTGTGGAGGCCTCATTGCGATATCCCTTCCTATTCTCCAACGAGAGCCCTTGAGAGTTCTTGTAGAGTCTGTAGTGGAATAGGACGACCGCGAACACGTCTGGTGGTTGGTTGGTTGATTCGGGGGAGGGGACCAAACAGCGAGGTCATAGGTCCCTTCAGATTAAGGAAGGATGTGGAAGGAAATCGGCCGTGCCCTTTCACAGGAACCATCCCGACATTTATCTGAAGTGATTTAGGGAAATTACGGAAAATCTAAATCAGGCTCGCAGGATGCGGTTTGAGACGTCGTGCTCCCGAATGCGAGTCCAGTGTGCTAACCGTTGCGCCATATCGCTCAGTAAATACGTCTGTCAAGCACATGCTCGGTGGGGCATAAACCGCAGGCCCTTCCGTTACGCCCACGTCCTTGGTAACGTCCGCCACGTAGGCTCTGGCACTATCGTTCGTGAGGACGAACTCATGCCACCACCGTATGCAGCACCCACTACATGGTCCAACAGGATCTGTACGATATACTGTCTAGCAGTAAAGGGACCGTGGACCAGGACAAGATCTGTACGGTTGTCAACACTGATGCCTCCCCACACAGGCACAGAACCTTGGCTGAATTTGTCGATTTCCTGGACAATATTTGGCAGGTACCGCTCACCATAATATCCCACGCACGAACTTGGCCAGTACCTTGCGTCAGAGGAAGTCTGGACTCGTCTGTGAATAATACGTTCCGCTAGTCACGAAGTTTCCATTTGATATGGGATCGGCCGAACCGAAGGTGAGCTGCGAGATGTTATCGTATGAAGCGGAAAATTCAGACACGATCGCTGGGTCGTAAGGTCCTTATTCGCAACTTGTTCCTTACAGTTTAACTGGATACAGCGGCTGGAGTGGCCCTTCTAAAATCGTCTCACAGTGCTCTCGCGGTACCTGTACGACGTCGCAGAGCAGAGATGTTCAGATATCGGTCTTTACATGGGTTATAATGCATTTCCTTTACTTTACGTCTATGGTCACAATTTTTTTTGTCATAAGACAAAACATGTCCTAATGTACATGTTGTTATAAAACAGATCTGAAGATGGCCATTATCGACCGAAACCGTAGTCTAATGACAAAACATTTGTGACTATAGACGCAAAGTAAGGGAAATATATTCTATATTCGGGCCCCTGTTTTATTCGCGACCATGTCGCAGCTTGTGGGATTATAATGCGTCGGCAACCTTCTCCAACTCGCCTTGTGTACTGACTTGTCTCTCTGTAGCGCGTCCACAACCTGTGGATGACAGATGGAGACACACTGGCATCTGCAGTAGCACGAGGGAAACTCCATCCTTCTTAGATCAAAGAGACTGAGCTTGCAAATTGTTCTGCACTAAGATTAGATTAGATTAGATGTACTTTTCGTCGCAATTGATCCATAGTGAGGAGATCCTTCAGGATGTAAAAAGTCAGAAAAATTAGTACACACAATAAATGTTTACAATGAAAAATAAATACTATTGATATTAAAAAGGATACACTTTCCATTGTTCCTCAGAATTGTGTCTATTTGGTTACGAACCGGCTTTCGACTTCTCAGGCCATCTTCAGGTGACAACTGAATGTCGCAAACACAGATATAAACATGATCTGCGGGTTACACAGATATTATTCGCACAGATGATACAAAAATGACAAAGTCTTTATGTAGGAACATATTACAATAATCACATCAACTAAAAAAGGAGAAGTAAACAAGTTTCTAGGCAGAGATACAATAGCTAATGCTGAGAAATCAAGTATTTGTAACGAAAACGTAATTTAACATGGGGGAAAAGGGAAATTGTGTCTGATCATTTAATACTAAGCATGCATTCTGTGTCGTATGTTTGTTGATTTCCGTTATTTCCATTAGGGTCATCTTTTTGGTGTTTTTGATAGAATATGGAACTTCACATGGATGGTTTTCTGCTGAAAGATGATCAGCAAAGATCGAATTATTCTTTCTTAATCGCCAGTTTCTGTCATGTTAACGTAGCCTAATTGCCACAACTCTACCTGACTGACCAATATACACTTTTTCATCCTGCTTCCAAGTGATTTTATATACACCACTCTGTGCCAGGTGTTGCATTTTGTCGTTACTGTTGAATCAAAATTTTGATACGTTTCTGATGTTATAAAATGCAGATATGTAAGTTGCGAGATTTAACTTTTTTTGCAAGATTGTCTGAAATGTTGCCAATGTATGGAATTTTACACCAGGCTTTGAAGATACTGAATGATTGCTGTTGGACAGTGTACAGCTACTGATACAGTAATCCCTGAAAGCTCCTAGCATCCACATAGCCACAAACGTGCAGTTTTCCATTCACTGGTGCATCGTCTCGTGTCCGTTCCTTTGTACAAGACAGCCTTTCAAACAGAACTACAAACCATCAAACAAATCGCTTCTTCCAATGACTGTAGCTCTGCTCTGGTTGATAATATTATACGAAAAAAGAAAATGAATAAAATTACGCCATTTCTGGACGTCGACCAATAGCAATCACTCAATAGTTTCAAAGGCTGGCGTAAAATTCCATACACCGGGAACATTTGAGACAATCTTGCAAAAAAGTTGAAGTCTCGCAACTAGATACTTGCGTTTTATAATACTAATAATGTATCAAAATTTTTATTCGATAGTAAAGACAAAATGCAATTACCGGCACAGGGTAGTGTATACGAAGTCACTTGCAGGCAGTCTGAAAAAGTGTATATTGGTTAGACAGGCACAGCTGTGGCAGTTAGACTACGTGAACTTGAGAGAAGATTAAGGAGGAATCATTCGG
Organism: Schistocerca serialis cubense; assembly: GCF_023864345.2. NCBI lineage: Eukaryota > Metazoa > Arthropoda > Insecta > Orthoptera > Acrididae > Schistocerca > Schistocerca serialis. Next base: position 398,308,539 of record NC_064644.1, read on the forward strand.
CCGTTGCTGATCATCTTTTAGCAGAAAACCATCCATATGATATAGAATGTGAAGTTTTACATTATGTGCTAAAAAAGGCAGAAATATGACGCTACTGGAAATAATGGAGATCAATAAACACGTGATACAGAATGCTAACATAGCATATAATAATCAGACTCAATTTCCATTTCCCCCTTGTTAACTTAAGTGTTCGCTATAAATACTAGATTCAAATGTAAATTCGTTTTATTTCTCATCATTTGTTATATGTATCTCAAAAGAAAAAACTTTGTTTACTTACCATTTTTAATTAGAACTGCTGTAATATTTCCATATGTAAACTCTTTGTCATTTTTGTATCGTCTGTGGAAATAGTATCTCTGTTAGTTGCACATCATGTTTATCTGGGTTTGTGACAGTCGGTTGTCACACGAAGATGGCCTGAGAAACCGAAAGGTGATTCGTGACCAAATAAATATAATTTTGCAGGAGGAAGAGCTATCCTTTTTAATATTCTGACCAACAATGGCATCTTCAAATCATTTCCGTTTGCGCTTTACTCCTACTACGTACTTTCTCGTATTCGTTTCCCAGCATCTTCGGGACTCAAGTTAATGAACGACTGTGGCACTCTCGGTGTTGCTTTACTGAAATTCACTGATAGATTTTTTCGGATTTCTTCCACGTTCTTTGTCATGCCCGACAAAGATTTACTATTGAAATACTACACTGACAAAATACCTGGGATACTGCCTCAGTTTTCAAACATATTGCGGTGGGATTTTTCCTGGTGTGTTTATTTATGTATTTTCCGTTTCTTTAATTTACCTTATATAGGTTAACTGAAATACCCAGATCTGTATCTGTGTAAGTGTTGCACATTTATATTTTCTGTTGTGTGGGAGCTATGCCCAGAGCAATTAATTGTATAAGTCAAAGGAAATGAGAGCTGAAGGGAAGTTGGAGGAGGGAGAAAAAAGGGGGCTGGAGAGGGATTTTATGGAATCTAATGTATGAAAATGATGACTTAGAAGACACGCGCACTAACTCATGGACAAAAAGGTATATAAAGATGGGGTGAAGAATATATGATTCCAAGCGATTAAAGTTGTTGAGATTCTGCAAGCGATTTACGAACATAGAGTAGCTGGTACGTGAATTATAAATGATGGAAACATGTGCTTTGTAGTGAAGTAGGGTGAGCAGTGTTTTAATTACTAAACAATAGTTTTATGGTGTTATAGTTTTATGGTGTTATAGTGCGTCCAATTCCTTTACATGTCTTTTCTTATTAATAACTGATCATACTTCCTCAGTTACATATCGGGTGAAGCGACCAGATATGACTGAAAAGCGGCGAGTGTGAATAAATTGAAAATATTAGACCAGTCTGTATGTTCCCTTCTGCGCTGCTCAGAATTTATTTGTACTATCCAGAAGAGTTATTTCGATGAAAGCCAAAATGTCGCCCAATAAAGACAATAGTTACGAAGGCAATATGGTTCTGACCTCAGGTGATAGTGTGTGTAATGTTGAAACAATGTGTGTATATTGCGTGTAGTGTGTGCATTGAATGTTGTGGGAAATGAATGACCAGTGTACCACTAACCTGTTAGATTACTAAATCACTTCTTTATGAAACGATATTGTACAGTAGGGATAAGCCGAATGAGGTAGCACTGTTTTATGCGGGAGGGTGGAAGCTCCAATCTTTATTCAGCCATCCTGATTTAGGTTTCTCGTGGTTTCCCTAAATTACTTCAGGCAAATTCCGGGATGTTTCCTATTATATGGCCACGCCCAACTACCTATCCCAGCCTTGTCAAACTAGACCTGTAAGTGTGTAAATGTCTATACATGTGAATTATATTATTTACGTTGTTCTTAAATTACAGTACCAAGGCATATCCAACATCTTCGTAAAAGTGATTTACGGATGAATAAAACTATTGCACTGCTACATAATTTACAATAATGATGTCACACAGTCTTGGCAAATTAGTAAAAACGGAGAAAGCAGGCTCAGCCACCTTCTAGACGATGTCCTCAGCTAGGAGAACCTTCTTTACATACACTTTTGGCCATTATAAAGCAATGTCAGCAGAAATGAACAAAATAAACAGGGTCACATGTTCATGACAAGGACCAACGTAAGGTGTAAAGACTCCTTATTTTATGTAACGAAAGCAAAATTATTTATTTAGAAGCAAACCCATAGGCGAAACTGACTGGACAGTCAATGCATTTATTGATTTTCCTGATGCTCAGGTGCTTAAAATGTAACAGTCATAATTTAAAACTTGCACGATACCTTATAGCTACAGGTTGGCTAATACCAAAAATATTTAGGAACAAATAATAAACTATCGACATGCGATATACAATTCTAGTAGAAACTATCGTATGTTATAAAGTTCACAGATACCCAATGCCGTGTATTTTATATGTGAGTTGTGAATGCAATTTACCACCAAATAAATATAAATAACACGTCAGTAAAGCAATTCTTGAAATTTTCCCGGCGTAAAGAGTGTTACATGAGCTTTCGGGATTGCAGATGACAAGACCGATATGTAGACGTCATCTGGTTGCAAACCCGAAACCACATGGTATTAAACCTGATACAATATTCCAGGAACTAATGTGAAAACACACAACATTCTCGTTCCGGTTAGTGACTAGGCGGTGTATTGTTTATATTCAGCAACTTGCGTGTGGTTTGGAAAAGTGTGTAAAGTATGTACTTTTTTAACATCGTTATATATATATACATATATATATATATATATATATATATATATATATATATATATATACTCCTGGAAATTGAAATAAGAACACCGTGAATTCATTGTCCCAGGAAGGGGAAACTTTATTGACACATTCCTGGTGTCAGATACATCACATGATCACACTGACAGAACCACAGGCACATAGACACAGGCAACAGAGCATGCACAATGTCGGCACTAGTACAGTGTACATCCACCTTTCGCAGCAATGCAGGCTGCTATTCTCCCATGGAGACGATCGTAGAGATGCTGGATGTAGTCCTGTGGAACGGCTTGCCATGCCATTTCCACCTGGCGCCTCAGTTGGACCAGTGTTCGTGCTGGACGTGCAGACCGCGTGAGACGACGCTTCATCCAGTCCCAAACATGCTCAATGGGGGACAGATCCGGAGATCTTGCTGGCCAGGGTAGTTGACTTACACCTTCTAGAGCACGTTGGGTGGCACGGGATACATGCGGACGTGCATTGTCCTGTTGGAACAGCAAGTTCCCTTGCCGGTCTAGGAATGGTAGAACGATGGGTTCGATGACGGTTTGGATGTACCATGCACTATTCAGTGTCCCCTCGACGATCACCAGTGGTGTACGGCCAGTGTAGGAGATCGCTCCCCACACCATGATGCCGGGTGTTGGCCCTGTGTGCCTCGGTCGTATGCAGTCCTGATTGTGGCGCTCACCTGCACGGCGCCAAACACGCATACGACCATCATTGGCACCAAGGCAGAAGCGACTCTCATCGCTGAAGACGACACGTCTCCATTCGTCCCTCCATTCACGCCTGTCGCGACACCACTGGAGGCGGGCTGCACGATGTTGGGGCGTGAGCGGAAGACGGCCTAACGGTGTGCGGGACCGTAGCCCAGCTTCATGGAGACGGTTGCGAATGGTCCTCGCCGATACCCCAGGAGCAACAGTGTCCCTAATTTGCTGGGAAGTGGCGGTGCGGTCCCCTACGGCACTGCGTAGGATCCTACGGTCTTGGCGTGCATCCGTGCGTCGCTGCGGTCCGGTCCCAGGTCGACGGGCACGTGCACCTTCCGCCGACCACTGGCGACAACATCGATGTACTGTGGAGACCTCACGCCCCACGTGTTGAGCAATTCGGCGGTACGTCCACCCGGCCTCCCGCATGCCCACTATACGCCCTCGCTCAAAGTCCGTCAACTGCACATACGGTTCACGTCCACGCTGTCGCGGCATGCTACCAGTGTTAAAGACTGCGATGGAGCTCCGTATGCCACGGCAAACTGGCTGACACTGACGGCGGCGGTGCACAAATGCTGCGCAGCTAGCGCCATTCGACGCCCAACACCGCGGTTCCTGGTGTGTCCGCTGTGCCGTGCGTGTGATCATTGCTTGTACAGCCCTCTCGCAGTGTCCGGGGCAAGTATGGTGGGTCTGACACACCGGTGTCAATGTGTTCTTTTTTCCATTTCCAGGAGTATATATATATATATATATATATATATATATATATATATATATATATATATATGTGTGTGTGTGTGTGTGTGTGTGTGTGTGTGTGTTGTATGCTGTACACAGTTGCTTGGAAAACCTGTAAAAGTTTTACAGCTACGCATTTCTCTCTTTGCATAATCTGGTAGAGGAAATGAATCCTTTGTTTCTAGTATAGTATCTGCGAATGTCAGTGTCATTTTCTGACTTAAATGAATTGATAATAACAAATTTAATTATAGAAAGTATATATTGTGAGGCTTTTATTATCTTTCCTAAGTGTTTAAACATACTTGGCAAGTCATACATATATGGGTTCCCCACATACAGTACAAATAATTTTATTTTGTGCAGTGAAAACTTCACATCTAAGTAACTAGCTGCCGCAAATATGTCAACACTGGAAATCAGTGTACGAAAATTTGTGAAATATGTTAACTTAGAGGTTTCTGTTGTTCAAATTTGCTGAACCCATGAATGTGTTTAGCCACAGTACAACGATTATCATACAAATGTAACACCAGAACTACGGAGCGTTTTATCCTGACTATAGAGCTCTGATGGCGTTGAAGTTTTGGTAGTTTTACTAGTAAAGGTGAAGTTTAGTGTGTGATTTCGAACTCAGAGCAAGGCGATGTGCCTAAACTAGATAATAACTTAAAATAGGGTCTACGCTTTCATCGGTTAGTGACAGTTTCTGCTAAGAACATACTTTTACCATTAGGTCAAAGATACACTTTTGCCTCATGATTCAATAAGAATACATAATTTTTTACGTAATATTCTCCAGCGAGTCATTTAACCGTTTTCTAACAACTGTGTAGTCTGGTGACTTTTATCAGTTTGATTGTTTCGACGCGAAATTCCCAGAAAAATTCGTTGGATCCTTTTAAAGGAAAGATGACCTTCTAAGGCTCTCTATGAGAGAGGTATGTCGATTGTTATTGAAACGTAGTGTCCTGTAGCATTTTGACCTTTCTAAACGGAAGTGGGTGTACTTTCAATGTGAAACCTTTAATCGCCAGGCTACTTTTGGCAAATTAAATGCCTGTGTAATGCTCTGTTCAAATAACATTGCAAGGCTTGAGGAGCAGAAGTCGTTCCGTTGCCACTCTTAGGCTTTTGTCTCAGCAGCAAAGTAACATGCCACTTCGTTGGCTCTAATGCCGATGTCTGCGAAGACAATCTCGGTGGAGTCGGCACCTTGAACCCTCGACAAGGTTTGCTGTTCCAGGTAACAGCGAAAAAGCTTGCATATTAAGCGGTCCTCACGCGTTCGATAATGTAGACAAACCGTCTGAAGGCGCATATTGACGTATTGTCAGTACTAGAAATATGGACGAGCACTCTTGATAGCCTCAAAAATATTCAGTCATACGTGCCGACCGTATGAGGTCGAGAGTTGATGGTTTGAGAATATTTGCCATTCAGACATTGACTGAGCTCCATGAACCAGCCATGCAGTATTAATGTGCACTGTTTATTTTTCAATTCTGTCTTTTCTGCGTACTTAGATCCAATTTCTGAAATAGCCTTTTAACACAAAACATTTTCAACAGGCCAATGCAGGACTAGCCATTGCATTTACTACTTTAGAACATCAATGAAGGTTTCCCCATGACACTGATTTTTTTTATTCATTTGAAAACATAGATTTTCTTGTTGGATTGCACGGCAGTGTGGAAAAGGGCCTCTGCTTCGAAAAGTACGTCATATATATATAGAATGTCTATAGCGAAATGCGAAATGCGTGTCAGTCTCATCAAACTATCAGAAAACATACAAAAGTTTTGTGTTGATTATCTGAATAAATCATTGCAGGGGAGATATAACTGTTTCTGTTCTAGCAATTATGTTTGCTGATATTACAGCACTAACCTTCAAGTATTCGAAAGGTCAGCGAGCCGCCAAAAAAATCTCAAGGTTGTTTCTATCTCTAATCTCCTGCGATTGCTTCTCTCACTAATGTATTTTGCTTCTCTGTTTTACGTCTTATCAATGTCTATCATTTGTCGTGTGACGCAAAATTCATCCGAGTCCATGGTTTTGGCTTCAGGCAGTAAGTTAACGAGCGACATGTCGCTTCCTTTGCAACCATTCTTGGGTCCCTTTCTTTGTTTCGTTTCTCTCTGTTGTTTCTTGCCAGGTACAGCTAATACAATTGCAGCGCGCGCTTTATTTTGTGTATTCGACATCTTAACCCTGCAAAACAGCGTTGCCAACTGACGCCTGACAAACTGACAAAATTATTGATAGTGTGAGAGTCGCTTCAACACGCTGATAATTTGACAAAGTAGTGCTGTCAATGAGCGTGTACAGGCAGAATTACCATTCTCAAATATTCAAAAACTAGTGGAATTCAGATAATGTTATTTATGCTTCCATATCCAATTACAGAACGCCGCAGCAGCCTTCCCAGCATTATGAAGAATATGACAAGAACACCCACTTATTAAAATATGACCACCAATTTATTTTTCAGTTTTCTGCACAAATTGCTTGATCCATCCCGGTTATGACCACCAATATTTAAATTAGCACCGTCTTCCCCAAAGCAACTACTTTTCTTAAAAGACTGCAGTTATTAAATACTCCAAAAATGTGATGTTCAGCTGTGTCGGATGTTTCAGCAGGGAGAGATTGCAAATCAGTAAGTTTTGTCTGCATACTACCTTCAGATGGAGAAACAACGGCACTGTTCGGGGACAAGCTTTACATTGCCATGATTACTGGCATCAGTACTGAATCCAGTGTAATGAACTGATTCTAATACTGCCTTTAGTTCATTCAGACAGTCAGGTGTATTCACTTTGGTCACTACTGCCTCACATTTTGTCCTTGTACATGCGAAATTTGCTGCAGTATTGGAGTTATAGCTCTGTTGGTGTTTAATGGTGTGAAACGAATGAGCAGCTTCTGCTGCAGTGCGAGTTATATCCCTCGCATCTTTATTTTTACTGTGTTTATTTGCTTCATTATGGTTTAATATATCAGAACACCCTCCTTGCAAGATGGAAAAATAGCAGCTGAAACAAGAATAATTTTTAAAACCGTGTCTTAATACAGCACTATTTTACTTGTGTATTTACTGCGCTGTCCCACTATAAAATTATTTAGCCGCTAGACTGATTGGGTGCTTTGTTTATAATAATTTAAATACAACACGGCACAATAGTTACAGTGCAAATCAATAAGGAGTGAGGTTATGTTCATCAAAGTGAGAAAAATTCGTAACTAATAGTAGGCATACAGTATTTACGAAAAGGTATCCATACGTATAATAATAATAACAACGTAAAATGTATAATCGAATAGACAAATGAGTAACAATACGAGTATAAAAATAAATTACTCATTTGCATAGTGTGCATTCTACTTCTACATCTGTTCTACCCATAAGTAGAAAAGGCCTCTTCACGTGTAGATCAAGAGGAACACATACAGGGTTTTGCTGTGACTGGACAAGGGTGGCGGGATTAACCACGAGGGCAGGGGTTGCAGCAGACGACCTTGGACTGGCAGAGGGGGGTTGGGCTTACGGCAAGACTGAGTGCATCCACGTTCTGCGAGCGTAGTAGTAGCAGCAGTGAATTTATTCAGCAGTAAATCAGTTTTACAAGGGTACTGGACATGTATTGGCATTACAATTGAAGAACAACAAATATAACGTAACTGGCATATACAAGCATTCAAATACTTACCAGGTCTAGTTTCATATGGATTGCACAGGTAGTCGACCACGGGCTTATGGTAGGAACTAAATGGTTCAAATGGCTCTGAGCACATTGGGACTTAACTTCTGAGGTCATCAGTCCCCTAGAACTTAGAACTACTTAAACCTAACTAACCTAAGGACATCACACACATCCATGCCCGAGGCAGGATTCAAACCTGCGACCATAGCGGTCGCACGGTTCCAGACTGTAGCGCCTAGAACCGCTCGGCCACTCCGGCCGGCTGGTAGGAACTATCCCGGCATTTGTTTGAAGTAATTTAGGGAAACGACTTCCGAATGAAGACTGGATCCTCCAAGCTCCCAAATACAAGGTCACCCTTTTTAAAAGAGTGCTGCCGCATTCGGTTTACATCTGGTGTACAATACTGTTTTACAAAGAAGTTATTTAATAATGTAAACGACTAGTGCTATACCATTCATTTCTCAATCCCAGTCGCTGCACACATTACACACACAGTATACACATTATTTCATACTGGAACGCTACACGCCGGCCGGTGTGGCCGAGCGGTTCTAGGCGCTTCAGTCTGGAACCGCGTGACTGCTATGGTCGCAGGTTCGAATCCTGCCTCGGGCATGGATGTGTGTGATGTCCTTAGGTTAGTTAGGTTTAAGTAGTTCTAAGTTCTAGGGGACTAATGACCTCAGATGTCAAGTCCTATAGTGCTCAGAGCCATTTGAACCATATGAATGCTACATGCTCAGTCAGCTGACTTCATAGCCGTAGCGACGATGTTTGATTTCCATTTTGGGTGCCGCAGCTTCCTATTTGCTGAAAAACCTATACAGCATTGGTCTATAATGTGTGAGATGCTGAACTTAGAAACGGGATGGAAATGGAAATGAGCGTTTGCTGTCATTGGCTGGGTGGTCTTATTACATTCGACACCACACTGGGCGACCTGCGCCCCGGATGGAGATGAAATGATGATGAAGACAACACAACACCTAGTCCCCGAGCGGAGAAAATCTCCGACCCAGCCGGGAATGGAACCCTGGCCCGTGGGACGGCAATCCGTCACGCTGACCACTCAGCTATCGGCGCGGACAGAAACGGGATAAGTTGTTACTACTACACATTACATTGCTTTAAGAGCTAAGTTTTCAGAGAAAAGAAAAGGAAAGACTTAGTGTGATAAGTGTCATGTGAAACTGTGTGGGTGCCAATGGCGTATTTATTATTTATTTCTGTTACATATTTTACCAAACCTCTAATCTTTGTTTTCTAAGAAATCTTTCACTGTAAAGAATGTATTGCCTAATAACTACTTTTTAATCGCCTTTTTGATAATTTTGTGTCAGTAATCTCTTTAATATCATTGAGCATTTATTCTACAGTTTTATTCGTTGGTAAGAAATACTATTTTGAGTTTTATGTTTATTCTTTTTTGGTAAATATCGATTCGGTGTAGATCTTGTTCCATGGTCATAGACAGAGCTGTTTGTGCAGTAATTGTCAACGTCACTTTTAATGTGCACAACAGATTAGTAAATGTGCTCGCATGGTGTAGCTAATGTCCCCAGTGTTTTTGACAGATCTTTACAATGAGCTTGATTACCATTTTTGATTATTATTCTTATGGCCCTCCTCTTTACTCCGAAAACTGTGTTCATATTTTGTTCATCTATTCCCCAGAAAAGAATTCCGTAGCTAAGAACTAAGTATATATACAATCAGGTGAGAAAAGTCTTGGGATACCTCCTAACATCGTGTTGGACCACCTTTTGCTCGGCATAGGGCAGCACCTTGGCGTGCCATGGGCTTAACACGTTGCTGGAAGTCCGCTTTCCCCTGCAGAAATATTGAGCGAACTGACCTCTCGATTATGTCCCATAAATGTTCGATAGGATTCATGTCGGGCGATCTGGTTGGTCAAATCACTAGCTCGAACTGTCCAGAAATGTCTTCAAACCGAATACGAACGATTGCACCATGGTGACATGGTTGGGAATGTGAAGTCCATGAATGGCTGCAAATGGTCTTCAAGTAGCCGAACGTAGCCATTTCCAGTCAATGATCGGTCCAGTTGGTTCAGAGGACGCAGCCCCTTCCATGCAAACACAGTCCACACCATTATGGAGCCACCACCAGCTTGCACAGAATTTTGTTGACAACTTGAGCCCATGGCTTCGAAGAGTCTATGTCACACTCGAGCCCTACCATCAGCTCTTACCAACTGCAGTCGGGTCTCATCTGACGAGACCACAGTTTTCCAGTCCAACCGATATGGTCAAGAGCCCAGGAGAGGCGCTGTAGCCGATGTCGCGCTGTTAGCAAAGATACTCGCATAGGTCATCTGCTGTCATAGACCATTAACGCAAAATTTCGCTGCACTGTCCTGAGGTATACGTTCGTCGTACACCCCACATTAATTTCACGTAGTGTTGCTTGTCTGTTAGCACTGACAACTCTACGAAAACGCCACTGCTCTCTGTCGGCAAGTGAAGGCCGTGGTTGTGGGAGATAACGCCTGAAATTTATATTCTCTGTACACCCTTGACACTGTGGATCTCGGAATATTGAATTGTCTAACGATTTCCGCAATGGAATGTCCCATGCGCCTAGCTCCAACTACCATTTCCTATTCAAAGTTTATTAATTCCCGTCGTGCGGTCAAAACACGTCGGAAGCCTATCCACGTGAATCACCTGAGTACAAATGGGAGCTTTACCAATGCATTACTCTTTTATACCTTGTGTACTTGATACGACTGCCATCTGCGTATCTGCATAATACTGTCCCATAAATTTTGTCACCTTATTGCGTGAATAATATGCAACTGAAAGACGCTAGCTGTTCCAAACAGATGACTTGAGTTGAAGGGCGTAACATGCTGAGGGCAGTCTTTTTGCGGGTGTCTTTGGTGTTCACCCCACTTCAGCTGAGAATCAATATTCATTCCTAGAAATTTTGTGTTTGTTATGCAGTCTATAGCTGTACCATCTATATTTCATTAACAGTGTCATTTTCCTTCTTCAAAGTGAAATTCATGGCATTTGTTTTCTTTATGTTCAATGTCGCTTTATCACATAATGCCGAACTATAGACTTCCTTGAGGGTTTCACTTGCTTTCTCTACAAGGAGTTCCCTTGTTTTCTCAGTCATTATAATTTTGCAGTCATCATCAACGAGAGTTTCTTCCTCCCGAATGAAACTATTGGGAAGTAACTGACGTATATGAGGAATAATATCGGTCCTAATATGTTACTCTGAGGAACTTCTTTATTCATGTATTTTGGTTTTGATAAGTGTTTAAGTAAAAGTTTAGACTTATTTGACCCATGTGTTACATTTACTCTTTGTATCTCATCTGCTGGGTATGACTGGAACCAGTCACTGGCTACCCCTCTTATCCATAGTTATTCCAGCTTATTTAGTAGACTCTTATGGTCAACATTATCAGAACCCTTAGAAAGATCTAAGGATATGACACAGTCATCTTTGTCAAGAGCTTCAAACACAACCTTTGTGAATTCTACAATGGCTGTTTTTGTACTTCTGCCACTTTGTAAGCGAAAATGTGATTCACTTAAAAGGTTATATTTATTCAAATAATTCATTAATCTGTCTTTTATAGCTGATTCCGTTATTTTTTATAATGGTGACAAAAGAGAAATGGCCGGTCGTTTTCTGTGTCTTCTGCATTACCTTCCTATAGCAATGATACGACTCTTGCCTATTTTAAATACTCTGTAAATGTCCCTGATGTGAATTTATTATGTCACTTTATTATAATTTTATGTTGAAACTCTTCCATTTGTCAATGTTTGCATAAAAAACAATAGTATGGGATTGTGGGCCCATCTCGATGCTAAACACTTTTGTTATTTATTTATCCCCATAATGTGGCGTAGTGTTTTGGATTACGAACAATTTGCAAAAGTTTTTCTGTGTCTAAGCCATCCAACAAACTTGTAGGTGACATGAAGTATGCTGAGAAACACGGTAACAAAGAAACACAGAAAATATGCCGGAAACGATGGCGACATTTGTCGCTGAAAGTAGTACGGGAATAAATAAATAAATAAATAACAAAAGTGTTTTGCTCAGATGGCTCTAAGCACTATGGGACTTAACATCTGAGGTCATCAGTCCCCTGGACTTAGAACTACTTAAACCTAACTAACCTAAGGACATCACACATATCCATCCCCGAGGCAGGATTCGAACCTGCGACCACTGCAGCAGCGCGGTTCCGGACTGAAGCGCCTAGAACTGCTCGGCCACAGCGGCCGGCAAAAGTGTTTTGCATCAAGGTAGACCCACAGTCCCGTATTGTTGAATTTATTTTATTTGTTAATGAAGCTTGAATACTCTGTATTCATTGTTTTATTACAAGCATTAGTACATCATCAAAGTGTGTTGACTTTTGTGCAGTTTTGGTGACTTCAGTCTCTGTGATTAGTAGTAACATAATTGTTTACAGATGGTAAATTTGTTTCCAAGAAGTTTTTTGTACCTTCTCTGGAATACTTGAAAACTACTCATTCACATACTTTGATAGACAATGTGAATCATTTATTACTTTATTTCCCAATTCTTAAAAGTGTGTTATTATGATTCTTTGTGTCTGCCCGTTTCCTCTTTAGTTACATTCCAGACTGCTTTGCTTTTATTCTCTGCATTGTGTATTTTTTATAATTAAATGACCTTTTTGTACCAATCAGCAACTTCCTGTAAATTTTTGTTTTTTACCTATGATGGAAATTTAAGAAATCTAGCTTATTACATTTTTCATGTAACAGAAGACACTTGAGGGTTTGGTAGCATTTCCTAATACTTGATGTTATCCACCTGTTTTTGAGAGACACTGATACATATATCAGTAATTTTGGACATGTCTTTTAAAATTCAGTTTAAACAATGTTGAGAATTTAGACATTTTTTGTATTTACATTAGATCCTCTATACATTTCATCCCAGCTTTCTTTTGTTAATTCTCTTGAGAAATCTTATGTTTTGATTTCTGATAAATGTCTTTTGTAGGCCTGAAATTTAGGGAATTTTTCCACACCTGATTTCAGTGTTATTATTTGGCAGTAAGGTTAGATAGTACAAGATCCTTTACAGCTACATTATGCTTTCCATATACATATTTGGAGCCATATTGTCAATTACACACGCAGTCACTGCAGTAGTCCTATTGACTGTCCTATTGACTGACAGGGGCATGCTAAAACACTTAAGGATATTTATGAGGAGGCTTCGAGTTTGATGTCTGATATTTGTGTTTACATTTATGTCTCCACCTAAAATTATGTTGACTTTCACACATGAGAATTTATCTAGCACTTCTGTTAATTTTTTGAAAACTGTAGAAGTTACCACTGGGTTATTGAGAGGCATACAAATCGGTTTATTTCTTGGTGATCTCAAGTCCTGTTAATTCAACAGCTGATATTTCAAAGGGTTTGCTTCGTTTACAGCACTATGGTCAAGTCTTCATTCAAACTGTGTGCCTTTTTGATATAAAAGCATGATCTTCCACACTTTGAAGTTGTCCTGCAGTATATGACTCTGTCCTTCCATGCAATGGTATACTACGTGGTGGATTTCTGTGTCTCTACACTAGTGCTCAGAGATATAAATTACAGAACAGTTCAAAGATTAGAGCTCAGAGTGAATTTCCTGCACTTTATTTTTACTGGTTGTATGTTTTGATAAATTATTGTTAAGTCTGTGAAATGTCCCACGTTATTTTTTCCAGGTTTATTTTTCCCTCTGATGTATAGTATGTGTGTCGCTTGGTGTTTTAGGATCTATTTTGTGAATGATTCTTTCAAATTTTTTAAACTGCTGGAGATAGTCTCTAGGGAGGGGAACCCATTGTTTGTAGTTATCATAAAAAGCACCTGCTTCTCCTACCAAACAGGTATCTGACCATATGTGGCCTGAGATCGATCCCCTACATTCTCACAAATCGGCTGTATCAGTCTTCCCTACCCAGCCCAGCGTTTCTCTGAATGTCTTCGTATACAACAGGGTGGCAAAAGTCATGTGGTACCTCCTAATATCGTGTCAGACGACCTTTAGCCCAGTATAGTGCAGCGGCTCGGAGTGGCATGGACTCAACAAGCTACAGGAAGTCTCCTGTAGGAACATTGAATCGTACTGCGTCTATTTTTATTTTATTTGTTTATTTTTTTGAGCCATCAATCTTCTGACTGGTCTGATGTGGTGCTCCACGAATTCCTCTCCTGTGCTAACCCCATTATCTCAGAGTTACACTTGCAACCTACGTCCTGCTGGATGTATTCCAATATCTGTTTCGCTCTACAGTTTTTACCCTCTACAGCTCCCTCTAGTACCATGGGAGATATTCCGTGATGTCTTAACAGATGTCCTGTATCCTGTCCCATCTTCTTTTCAGTGTTTTACGTATGTTCCTTTCCTCGCCGATTCTCCTGAGAACATTATCACTCTAGTTAATTTTCAACACTCTTCTGTTGCACCGCATCTCAAATACTTCGATTCTCTTGTTTTTCCGGTTTTTCCACAGTCTATTTCCACTACCACACAATGCTGTGCTCCAAACGAACATTCTCAATTTTCTCCTCAAATTAAGGTCCTTTTTACCCGTGCTAGTCTGTTTTTTATATTCTCCCTGCTCCGTCCGTCATGGGTTATTTTTCCTTTATAGCCGTCCATAATTGCGAAAGTGTTGCCGGTGAAGCCTTTTGTGCAAGAACTGGCCTCTCGATTATGTGCCACGAATGTTCAACGGGAGTAATGTCAGGCGAACTGGGTGGCCGAAACATTCGCTCGAATTGTCCAGAATCATCTTCAAACCAATAATTAACAATTTTGGCCCAGTCACGTGGTGCATTGTCATGGGAACATGAAGTCCATGTAAGGCTACAGATGGTCTCCAACTAACCGAACATAACCATTTCCAGTCAATGATCAGTTCAGTTGGACCAGAGGACCCAGCCCATTCCATATGAACACAATCCACGCAATTATGGAGCCACCACCAGCTTGCACAGTACCTTGTTGACATCTTTAGCCCATGCCTTCGAGGGTATGTGTCACGCTCGAGCCCTACCATCAGCTCCTACCAACTGAAATCGGGACTCATCTGATCAGGCCACGGTTTGTCAGTCGTCTAGGGTCCAACCGATATGGTCACTAGCCATGGCGAGGCGCTGCAGGTGATTTCCTACTGTTAGCAAAAGTACTTGAGTCGATAATCTACTGCCATAGCCTATTAACGCCAAATTTCGCGCATTGTCCTAACGATACGTTCGTCGTACACCCCTTATTGACTTTTGTGGTTGTTTCAAGCAGTGTTGCTGGTATGTTAGCACTGACAATTCTAAGCAAACACCGCTGCTCTCGTTCAGTAAGTGAAGGTCGTCGGCTACTGCGTTGTCTGTGGTGAGAGGTAATGCTTGAAATTATGTATTCTCTGCAAGACCTTGACACTATGGAACTCAGAACACTGAATGCTCTAACGATTTCCAGAATGGAATGGCCCATTCGTCTAGCTCCAACTACCATTCCGCATTCAGAATCTGTTAACTTGCGGCCATAACCATGTCACAGACCTTTCCACATGAATCAGCTGACTACAAACGAGAGCTCCGCCGGCGGATTGCCCTTTTATACTACTGGCTTCTATATATGTGCATATCGCTATCCCATGACTTTTGTCTCCTCGGTGTATAGTTACAGAGTTCTCAAGAGACGAACAGGTTACTGCTCGAATTGGAATGAACTTGCCTCGATTTTGAGGCAAACTGTGGTCAATGTTTAAATTCTGTATGCTGAATTCCATTGTCCAGTTCATGCTTTTTATTTTAAGTAGAGGCAGGCGATATCTAAGGTGAGTAGGGGGGGGGGGGTCATGGGGGTTAACAATCCAACAACATTTTACTAACAGGTTTACATTTTTTTCAAAAAATAGTTCAAATGGCTCTAAGCACTATGGGACTTAATATCTGAGGTCATCAGTACCCTGGACTTAGAACTACTTAAACCTAACTAACCTAAGGACATCACATACATCCATGCCCGAGGCAGGATTCGAACCTGCGACCGTATCAGCAGCGTGGTTTCGGACTGAAGCGCCTAGAACCGCTCGGCCACAGCGGCCGACTACGTTTTTTCATATGTTTCCAAGTTTTTCAGATAGGTTTCGGAGAATACAGTATCATGAAAACTAACAGTCACAAAAATTCTAAAAGAATCATATTTTGTTTGACATAGGTACCTTTTCAGTTTCAAACACGTGTGAGACTGTTTCTGATCTATCTCCCTACCACAGTACCGCAAGGATGCTCTGTGAGTGTTTTAGGAATTTAGTGTTGAACCTACGGTGATGTAATCAGACAATGATCTCAATGTCGGTTCCACTACACTCCCTGTGAAGGAAACGTTATTGTTAACAGAAAACAGCGTATAGTTTCAGGCGTAACTATATGTTAGCAAAAAATGAAAATCTTAGATTTTCGGTATTAAGGTTTATTTTTTACTCGTATGACTTTATGACATAGCAATGTTAGCAAGATTACATACAGGATGGTAAAATATACATACTGGGTTTTCACAACTGCGAAGCGAAGTTCGTAACTATTATAAGGTTCTTTAATGGCAATGGTTGATGATCATGTCTGGGATTCGAAAAAAATACAAACAAATTAAATACAATTGGGGCCAGTGGTATCAATTACGCTGAAATGCACAATGAAAATACCCAAAATTGAATGGGATTCGGTAAAGGGCAATCAAAAATAAGTACACAGTCAAAACAATTCATAGCTCTACAGTGGCTGACCAGTCCTTTTCATTGGATCGGGCATCTCACGTTTCTGCCTCAGTTAGGCCCGAGAATCGTGAATATGTTTAACTACAGGTCATGGTTGAATGTACAAAAAAAAGAAGAGACAGAGACTGTGGTCCGAGCGCGCGTGTGTTTACCTTGCGTCGAAGAAGGCAGTGACGACTGTGTGTGCGAGCTGTGAACCTGAGAATCTATTCTAAATCTCTCTCGACTGTTAAACACCAGTTGGATACATTTCCTACGTCTTTGGTGAAGCCAAGACTCCTAGTTATTCCCAAGCTAAGTTAATTTTCAGGGTACACGCTATTTGGCTGGAATAGCGCGCCTCAAATTGCTTGCAAGTGTTAACTGTCAGTGCTCGGTGCGATTCTCCATTCTAGGAGACTTTGCAGTTTAAGCCCTTACGGATTAAGACGAGCCTGCGAACAAGTGTTCACATACTGACTCTCGCAATCGTCTCAGCACGGCGCGAGTCGCCTTGCTCAAACACTCTACGATTTCTGCAAGAGAAGAACCAATTACTCTGCCTGCAATTCGCCTATATCAAAGCTGATGGCCACGCGTTTTCTTTCTGACCAATCAGAGCGTTCATACTTTGTTTAACTCCTACTACGTAATACTGAGATAAATAGCTTTTTCTTTCGTGCGAGTTTTAACACAAGTGGGTACAATGAGTCACCAATGTTTTGAGTCGGCTTTCTCTGGAGGTTTTATCTCTGGACATTTTATCTGGCATCTCCTGCCGTGTTCCTGAAGAAAGGCTTTCCGAAGGGACAAGGAGCAGCTTTTGCCTATGGCCTACACAGTGGCTCGGTCGTCTCATTGTGTCTGCTAGATGTCCTGTGATGAAACGTGTCGGTCTACATGGGACGGGCATTGCCATCGTAAAATTCTCTTTCCCTCAGAACTGCGTCTCGTAGTTCGGGTTGGGGAAATTACTTGCGTGCAATTACTAGTGTAAGTGTTAGTGGTTTACATTCATGAAATGCTGGCTTATTTATTACATCCACATATTAATAACTTCATTCAGTTTCACATAAAAATGCCGTGTGACATACCGAGTTAACCAGAACTGATTCAGGAATTCAATGTGAGGTGTGTTATTTGTCTGACACTTTACAAGTTGCTCTTTGCTGCTGGGCCACTTTCATGTCTCCCTCCTCCCGAGTGATGACACTGGAACACTGACCCATTCGAGACCATTTTGATGTGAGCCAGAAACACGGCTTCTTGCACAACGGTCAGCACCAGACAGTAGTACTTGAATCCCCCACGACCAGCCTTTCACAATCAGCACAGGTGGATCACGTAGTGGTATCAGGCAGGTCCTGTCGATGCCGTACTTATGACGCCATCGGCCACTGCCGTGCCCGGATGCAAACCACAGACTGCTGCCTGACTGCCCAGGTTCAGTCAGCCAGCCACAACTCCACCTCCACAGGGTCCGAACACGTAGTGAGGTCCAGCCAGCTCAGCGCCATGTTCAACACTAGGGATTATGCCGATGGGACGAGCCTGCTTCTCCCTGGGCAATGGTCGGCCCTGCATCACCCCGCCATCCTGATGTAGCCTGCGTCGGCCGTCGCAGTGCAGAGGTTGCAGAACCTCAAAGAACACCTGCATCGGCACACCCGTGTCCTCCACGCTCGTGTCCGAGGGCCGTTGCCCACTACTTTTGTCTGCTTACTACAGACACCATTCTCTGCGTTTGTTTATGACTGTTAATAAAGGGTTTCAGTTACTAGTTGATTGTCTACATCGTCTGCACATACACACACCTCTGGCAGGAACACACATGCCTAGTTTTTGAAGAACCCTCACAGGGGAACCGTGGCTGCTCTTCATCACCGATTTAGTCCAAATTTATGGTGCATACAGGACTTGACAAGAAATGAAAATGACAAAAGTGGGAGCTCCAAATTGGCCAAGCTCTTAGAGCAGTGGTCATCAAACTTCTGTGCTCAAGAGCCATTACTGACCTAGTGGGGTGGCACCTCGGGTGGATATGTACCGATTTTATTAATAACTAGTAATCTACATAAATTAGTATGTTATGAGCCCCCGGTAAGCTAGCTAAACTAAGAGCGCGAAAAGTTGGCTACTGGCCTCAAAGTATTGACCGTTAGAAGTCGGGATCATTCAGAACGCTTCGTGTCGATTGTTCTCCGTTTGAGATTGTTGCCAGGTACAGCCGACAGCTGCGGATGGGAGGTATTCCTTCTTTATAGGTTTATAAGTTATCGTTTCTCAGAAGCTATTAAATATTAGCATCTGTTACAAATGGAAATGTGTATTAGATACCAGTAATGAATAAATACTTAGCATTCGCACCTGTTGGCTGTACCTGATTCCTCCATCGAATAGAATTATTATGCAATTTATTTATTTTATTTATTTATTTATTGTTCCGTGGGACCAAATTAAGGAGAAGTCTCCATGGTCATTGAACAAGTTAATACATGAAATTATAACACGATATTAGAAACAGATAAAATGAAATATAAAAAACATATTCAGGTGACAAGTAAGTTTAAATAAAGAAAATCAACAATGTAACACTAGAATTTGCTTAATTTTTTAGATCTTCCAGGAGCTCCTCGACAGAATAGAAGGAGTGAGCCATGAGGAAGTTCTTCAGTTTAGACTTAAAAGAGTTTGGGCTACTACTAAAATTTTTGAGTTCTTGTGGTAGCTTATTGAAAATGGATGCAGCAGAATACTGCACTCCTTTCTTCACAAGAGTCAAGGAAGTGCATTCCACATGCAGATTTCATTTCTGCCTAGTATTAACTGAGTGAAAGCTGCTAACTCTTGGGAATAGGCTAATATTGCAAACAACAAACGACATTAAAGAAAATATATACTGTGAGGGCAATGTCAGAATTCCCAGACTATTGAATAGGGGTCGACAAGACGTTCTAGAACTTACGCCACATATAGCTCTAACAGCCCGTTTTTGAGCCAAAAATACCCTTTTTGAATCAGAAGAATTACCTCAAAAAATAATACGATACGACATAAGCGTATGAAAATATGCGAAGTAGACTACTTTTCGTGTTGAAGTGTCACTTATTTCAGATACTGTTCTAATGGTAAATAAAGCAGCATTTAGTTTCTAAACAAGATCCTGGACATGGGCTTTCCACAACAGCTTACTATCTATCCGAACGCCTAGGAACTTGAACTGTTCCGTCTCGCTTATAATATGCCCATTCTGTCTGATCAAAATATCGGTTCTTGTTGAATTGTGAGTTAGAAACTGTAAAAACTGAGTCTTACTGTGATTTAACATCAAATTATTTTCCACAAGCCACGAACTTATTTCATGAACTACATTATTTGATACTGTTTCAATATTACACACAAGATCCTTCACTACTAAGCTGGTGTCATCAGCAAACAGAAATATTTTTGAATCACCTGTAATACTAGAAGGCATATCATTTATATAAATAAGAAACAGCAGTGGCCCCAGCACCGACCCTTGGGGAATGCCCCACTTAACAGTGCCCCATTGGGACTGAACATCACTACCACTCTCAGTATAGCGGAGAATTACCTTCTGCTTTCTGTTCTTAAAGTAAGAGGCGAACCAATTGTAAGCTACTCCCCTTACTCCATAATGGTCCAACTTCTGCAGTAATATTTTGTGGTCAACACAGTCAAAAGCCTTCGTTAAATCAAAGAAAACTCCTAGCGTTCGCAACCTTTTATTTAATCTGTCCAAAACCTCACAAAGAAAATAGAATATAGCATTTTCAGTTGTTAAACCATTTCTAAAACCAAACTGAACATTTGACAGCAAATTATGTGAATTTAAATGCTCCAGTAACCTTGTATATACAACCTTCTCGATAACTTTAGCAAACACCGATGGCATAGAAATAGGTCTATAATTGTCAATATTATCCCTGTCTCCCTTTTTATAAAGTGGCTTCACTACCGAGTACTTTAATCGGTCAGGAAACCGACCACTCCTAAAGGAAAAGTTACAGATATGGCTAAGTACTGGGCTAACATACATAGAAAAATACTTCAGTATTCTGCTAGATACACCGTCATATCCATGAAAGTTCTTGGTCTTTAGTGATTTAATTATTAACTCAATCTCCCTCTTGTCAGTATCGTGGAGGAGCATTTCAGGTAACAGTCTCGGAACATTTTTTTCTAGGAGCGCTATATGATTCCCTGTTGGGACTAGGTTTCTATTTAGTTCACCTGCTATATTCAGAAAGTGATTATTAAATACTGTACATATATGCGACTTATCAGTAACACGGACATTCCCACTACGCACTGATTCTATATTCTCGACCTGTCTCTGCAGACCAGCCACTACCTTTACGACTGACCATATGGTTTTAATTTTATCCTGAGACTTAGCTATTCTATCTGCATACAACATACTTTTTGCCTTCTTAATAACATTTTTAAGCACCTTACAATACTGTTTGTAATGGGCTGCTGCATTTAGATTCTGACTGTTTCTAACGTATTGATATAATTGCCACTTTGTTCTACAAGATATTCTTATCCCTCTAGTCAGCCACCCAGGCTGCATGTTTGTGCTAGTACCCTGTTTTGAACGCTCTAACGGAAAGCAACTTTGAAAGAGCACGAGAAAAGTCTTGAGAAAAGCATTATATTTATCGTTTACTGTATCAGCGCTATAAACATCTTGCCACTCTTGTTCCTTGATAAGGTTTACAAGGGTCTCTACAGCAACTGGATCAGCTTTCCTAAACAGCTGATGACTATATTTAACACGTGTTGCAGCACAAAAATCTTTTAGAGTTAAAATTTGTGCATCATGATCTGAAAGGCCATTCACCTTTTTGCTAACAGAATGCCCTTCTAGTAATGAGGAATGAACAAAAATGTTGTCTATGGTTGTTCTACTGTTCCCTTGCACTCTCGTTGGAAAGAATACGGTTTGCATAAGATTATATGAATTAAGGAGGTCTACCAGCATCCTCTTCCTTGCACAATCACTTATACAATTAATATTGAAGTCACCACATATAACTAACTTTTTGTATTTTCTATAAAGTGAACCAAGAACCTCCTCTAGCTTAAGCAAAAATGTTGTGAAATCAGAGTCTGGGGATCTATAAATAACAACAGTTAGAAGTTTAGCTCAATTAAATTTAGCCACACCTGTACATCATTCAAACACCTTTTCAGTGTAGTACTTTGAAACATCAATTGACTCAAATGGGATTCCGTTTTTCACATACATGGCTACTCCCCCACACCGCAAAGAGCTCCTCGAAAAACTGCCAGCCAACCTGTATCCTGGTAAAGGAAGCCTCTGAATTATCTCCTTATTTAAGAAGTGTTCAGATACACCAATAATTTCAGAGTCAACATCTATAAACAATAGCTAAAGATGATAGCCATGTTTGTGATATTTGTGCTAAGGTCTTTTGGGATCAAACTACTGAGGTCATCGGTCTCTAAGCTTACACACTAGCCTACTTAATCTTACTAACTTACGCTAAGGACGACACACACACCCATGCCCGAAGGAGGACTCGAACCTCGGACGAGGGGGGAGGGGTAGGGGGAAACCGCGCGGACCATGACAAGAAGCCTCAAACCACGCGGCTTTCTGATATTAAAATCCTCCAATACAGTGAATAAGAATATTATATTGCCATGTGCCTATTTGACAACAATAGTATTTTGAGGGATGTAGTCATAGGAGTCTCGTACTGATGCGCCATTTTGGAAGGAACTACATTTTTAGTGATGTGTAGATTCTAAACTTTTTTGGGAGTCACTATGAAAATAAAAATACTGCTCTGCAAGTATTGTTCTTTATTACTACGTTCTTAAGAAGATTTTAACGTTTTTGATTCGACTGTAAGTTACTAGATTCATATTATTACAAAATAGGGCTGAGATGAGCGGACCGCAAGAACATTTAATTCGAGCCCGATGCGGCGCTTTTATGTTAGGTTCCAAGGCAGCGGTTGCCAGGGCGGAAAAGGTACAGAACTGTTATCCCAGGGTTGTGGGGTCGACTACCCATTTGGAAGTTTTTTTATATTTTCAGTTTTTACGTCATCTACACCGCAAATAAATCGTAATAATGTTCTATATAGTGCATTTATTAATATTTTCAAACATACGTGATAAGTATAGGCAAGGGAATATTTCTGATTGGAAATAAGTTTCCAGAAAGGGATTGTAAAGAGTACACAAGACCTTCGTATAAAATATTAACTACTTTTATTATTTTACAGTTGAACTGGATGGATGATATTCATTGTAAAAACAGGGCAAGCAGTAACTTTTCGGCATCCTACACACAATAGAAACGTCGCATTTTCCCAGTCCATGTTTGTTTCTACGGAAAGACAAACTTGATTCACATCCATGAAGATCTCGTCTTATCGCACGGTTTGCCAGAAAGTGCACGTAAACGATCATGTCGCCAAACATTGGCGAGGATAACTGGTGATTTACAATGAATCGTATGTTGATGGAGTCTTCTTGGCATGCGATTTCTTTTTGTCTCTCGATGAGATAAGAGTAATTTGGAAATTTTTTGGTCAAATTCCGTACCTGACAATAGCTCTCCACCAGCTGAGGGAAGTTGGATAAAAATGTCGTCGTATGATTAGGGGTTTTTTTGTCTTCAGCACGAGTTAGTTAACATAGAAGAAATTTGTTTTTCTACACATAGTGCTTAATCATATCAGTCGAAATATTTTTGTGTTAGGCTGTTGTAAGTTTCCCAGGTTTTGGTGAAGTAATGACGACATTTATATACTTTTTGTCACGTATTCAGCCACCATTTTTTGAATCCTCGGTCCAAAAGAGCCCATACTTGCTCTCTTGTAGGTATACGTAGACCATTGGCAATATTTTCTAGAAAGGGTTATAGCATACTGCTTTGTATATGAGTGCATTATTTTGTTCATATATCGGTTTATTTCCAACAAAAGTAACGTAGTATTCGAAAATTAAAAAAAAAATCCCAGAGCGGGATTGGATACCATGACCCTCTCATTAATAATCTGTATTCTTTCCGCTGCGACATCCACTGCCTGGGCACTAACCTTGCAGTGAGGCGACAAAAGTCATGGTGTAATGATATCCACGTATAGGGATGGCGGTAATATCACGTACAGAAGGTATAAAAGGGAAGTACGTGGGCGCAGCTGTTATTTGTACTCTGGTGAGTCATTTGAAAACGTTTCCGACGTGATTATTGCCGCACGATGGGAATTAACGGATTCTGAACGCGGAATGATAATTGAAGCTAGACGCATAGGACATTCCATTTCGGAAATCGTTAGGGAATTCCGAGATGTACAGCGTCAAGCGTGTGTCGTGAATACCAAGTTTCAGGCATTACCTCTCACCACGGACAACGCAGTGGCTGACGGCCTTCATATAACGACCGAGAGCTGCGGCGTTTGTTTAGAGCTGTCAGTGCTAACAGACAAGTAACACTGCGTGAAACCAACGTGAAGCGTACGACGAACGTATCTCTCAGAACAGTGCGTCAAAATTTTGCGTTAATGGGGTAGACAGCAGCGACAGCCTTTGCAAACAGCACGACATGGCCTGCAGAGCGTCTCCTGGGCTCGTGACCATGTTGGTTGGACCCTAGACGACTGGAAAACCGTGGCGTGGCGTGGTCAGATGAGTTCAGATTTCTGTTGGTAAGAGCTGCCATGGACTCAAGTCGCCAACAAGGCACTGTGGAAGCTGGCGATGGCTCTATAATGGTGTGGGCTGTGTTTACATGAAAAGGACTGGGTTCTCTGTCCAAATAACCCGATCATTGGCAGGAAACAGTTATCTTCGGCTACTTGGAGACCATTTACAGCCATTGATGGACTTCACATTTTCAAACGATGACGCAATTTTTAGCGATGATAATGCGCCATGTCACCGGGTCACAATTATCTGTGATTGGTTTGAAAAACATTTTGGACAGTTCGATGGAATGATATGACCACCCTTCGAAGATTTATGGAACAATAGCGAGATGGCAGTTCGTGCAAAAAAACCTGCACCGGCAACATTTTCGCAGTGTAGACAGCTAGAGGGGCAGCATGGCTCAGTAGTTCTGCATGAGACTAGCAACGACTTGTTGAATCCATACCACGTAGAGCTGCTGAACTACACCTGGTAAAAAAAGGTCGGACACGATACGAGGACATATACAATGACTTTCGTCTTAGTGTAAATAGCTGATGAGTCGACCGATCCTTGCCATTAATGATAATTATCCAAACGCTTGGCTATCTGGAACTCTCACTTCTGTCACTTTCATTTCTGGCCAAACCCTGCATATGTCAGAAATCTGGACGAAATCGGTGATGACAAATGGTTCTGAGCACTATGGGACTTAACTTCTGAGGTCATCAGTCCCCTAGAATTTATAACTACTTAAACCTAACTAACCTAAGGACATCACACACATCCATGCCCGAGGCAGGATTCGAACCTGCGACCGTAGCGGTCGCGCGGTTCCAGACTGAAGCGCCTCGAACTGCTACACAAATTTATCATAGCTTGTCACCTAAGCTTCTGGATGATTTTTTGCTCTCAGTATGCTGATCAGTTTACTGGTAATTAGAATTTAATAATGTGGGAATTAAAATGTGAACTGTGGAGGGAAATTTGTTGCGTTACTTGTGTATAGGCTTATTTTATATATGCCCTGTAACATACTGAATACTCACTCATATTGCTTAATGATATTTTGTGTAGGAAAGATGTCTATATGATGGACTAAGTAGCAAATGACAAATAAAGAAACAAAGAATGAAAAGAAGAAGACCGGAAGCTTCAAGAGAAACGTGGATACTCGAGGCATGCCAAGTTCAAATGAGAAGATACGAAACGTCGTAACAATCAAACCGGCTGAAGCGCCTAGAACTGCTCGACCACATCGGCCAGCTCTTTTGTGTGTGTATATGTGGGGGGGGGGGATGAAGCGTTTGGTGTACAGTACACCGATATACAAGCCAGAAGACGTGGTTGACCGTTTTTTGATAGTAGCACCATTATTCGTGAAACACCCGGTTGTTTTTAACGTGTTAGGCGAAAAGTAGCGCACAGATTGCAGTTGTGTGTTAATGTAAATGGATGTTGTTTTTAACAACATCCCTAAAACATATATTAGGAGTATATGTGTGGTCATGAGGGTCCTGGATAACTTCGTAAAATGGGTCGCTATTCTGCCGCACGCTGCCCCTTCTGCATTAACAACTGCCCCTGCCGCACCTACTCCCACACATACGCCACACTGCACCCTGGACACCCTCCTCCGGCTTGAGTAAAAAAGTGAAGTAAGTGATACAAACTAAAATGAGACAATTTCAATTTTAATACTGTAGTAAAGTGAAACCTAATTTTATTAATTTTTTTCTGATTTACCAATTCGTGAAACAGCTATTTGTCACTACTTCTGATAGCAAATACTTCAGACTACGAAAGCTACATTTTAATTGAATATAAAACCAAAGTGTCTCTTGCCATTATCTGTATTGAAGTAGATATGATCTAAGATTCAGAATAAAAACATTGCAAATGAATTAATTGCAAAAAAGGCTCCGGAAAGTGAAATAATATTTAATACAGTTCTAAAAGACAAAACAGGACCGGAAAGATAATTTCAAAGAAGTACATTAGTACAAACATCCATGTATAAATGTAGACTGCTAATGGAACGTAAGTGCTTAGTGACACGAACTTCTGTCTTACTGTAATGTGTTTCTCCTCGTTCCTGTATGTGCAAACTGGTCTATTATTTAAGAAACTCCTCATGGTTTAAACGACTTGCTTGAGAGAAGCGTTTCGGTTTCCAACCAAAGATAAGCTGGTTTAGATAACTGCGTAAGGTTCTTTTCTATGAGACAGACATGTGTTTATCTAACGACAGACGACTTTCAAAATGTTTGGTAGATGTAGAATGATTGTTGTCATTCATCCAACATCTGGTGTGTTCCTTGTACTTTGTTTTAAAACGTACGCCGCCGTTCTTACGTACACCACATTTCAACCTCAGGTTGTAAATTAATATGTGTGTGCTCCGTAAAATTTATCTCTCTCTCTCTCTCTCTCTCTCTCTCTGATGTACGCTGTTAAAATTTTCTTGGAAATATTTCATCTTTTGTGTGCCACATAGATGCTTTGTTTCTTTAGAATATTTGTACCTATTTCTCTTAATTTATGTGTGTTTATCACTGCTTATCATATCCTTTGATTTGGTATGGTGTTGTCAGTGTATGTATGTTTTGTTCCTGTATTAGCGCTTGTTTTGTGAATTTTCTTGCATTGTGGCTATGTGGTTTCTGTTCTGCATTTTATTTTAAATTTCATATTTGAGCCTTTCTAAATCTTCATTCTTCATGGTTATTTATTTGATAATGTGTCCATCTCATAATTTCTTCTATTGAATGCGAATTTATTTGCTCTGTATAACATATATCTCAGAGTAACTTGCTTTTGGTTGTGGTGATTTTGTTGTGGAGTGTAATGTCACACCTGTGACATTAACATAAAGGCAGCATTACCGATTTATTTAATGCCATGAATTAAGGAAATTGCTAGTGTTCTTCATGGTGTTACGGTTTATTCTGTGCAACTTCGTATTTACATCCTTGTGAAGAACACGCAGGTAAAAATCAGACAGTACTTATAAAATCTTTGACCTGGTCTGTCTTGCTATTAATTTAAGAACCATTTTTCGGTTACATCTGACTATGCGTAACCGAATAAATGAAATTTTCGTTCTTCCAGGCTCATTTTACCTTAATTTATCGAGGCATCTGCAGAATCGTGCAATACATATTTATTCTCAATTAAATTAATCGTTTTTGACTTACATCTTGTGCCATTATTCTTATAACCTACAAGCAGGTCTGGGCGGGTTACCTTTTTTGCTCAGTGCCCGAGTTTAAATGCCTTACAGCATGCGTTGATGTCTTTCACACGCGTACATGCTGCTCTGTATGTTGTTATATCTGTTTCGCGTAATACTGTCAACTAGAAAATGTATTTCTTAGATCTACGATCAGAGTACTGCGTGTGTGTGTGTGTGTGTGTGTGTCTGTGTGTGTGTGTGTGTGTGTGTGTGAGTGCGTGTGTTGTAACTGTTTCATACCTTTGGCTATATTTAGTACTGAGTTGTTGTTTATGTGTATTTGTTTATTTATTACTTGCTTACTCATTCTTATGTGCTTTTGGATGTACATATATACTCCTACATAAACAATAACTTGCTAATAAACCAGCCAAAGGTATGAAGAAATCACAACATGCTCACACACAAGAATAACCTTTGACCATGGACATGGACATCACACAAATAGAGCATACCATTTTTAGTCCCTGTTGAGCCCGCATCTCGTGGTCGTGCGGTAGCGTTCTCGCTTCCCACGCCCGGGTTCCCGGGTTCGATTCCCGGCGGGGTCAGGGATTTTCTCTGCCTCGTGATGGCTGGGTGTTGTGTGCTGTCCTTAGGTTAGTTAGGTTTAAGTAGTTCTAAGTTCTAGGGGACTGATGACCATAGATGTTAAGTCCCATAGTGCTCAGAGCCATTTGAACCATTTAGCCTCACTGCTATAAACACTACATTCTCGTAGCCGGTGACGTGAACTGACAGACGTCAATTAGAACAGTAACTGAGCTGACTGCGACTGACTCTGTCTGTGACTGGGCTGACTGTCTGTGACTGACTGGGCCCTCCGCTCCCTGGTGGTGATCTAAATACTGGCGGTCGAGAGGGTGTCGGCGACGCGTTGCTTGCGAATCTGTCTTTGGCCTCTCTCCCGATAGGCGCGCTTGATTCAGCGCCTATTATCTGTCTTCTTGCAACCTCTTTGCCGACTGGTGTGCTGGCGACAGCTTACATCAGCACAAAAGGAATATGTAGAGGCTCGTTTTCTGCACCAGAGTTGAAGAACATGATTCGGAAGTTCGAATTAACTGGCGATTTGGGAACTGCAGCTAGGAGAGTCCGGCGACAGATTGCCTCACAATTTGCTGAAGGAGATGCCATAGCTGAGATTGCTGGACGCAATGTGGATCTTCAAGCAATGGACGAGGTGTGTCACGACAGATGACCATTCCATGGTCCACCTTTGCTTCGGGCAGTACTAGAGCAATCTCTAGGGGAGCAAGTTTGTAACCTGGAACAAAAGCAGAGTACGCAGTTAACAAATGTCATTCCCTCATGTGGAGATTAAAATATGTTTCTTTTAGTGGTTTATTCGTTATTTCTCCCCTGCATGTCCTTACAAATGTACCCACAAAGTTTCATCCTCCTACCACTCGTTCGTCATGTGGCTCTCTCAAGCAGCGAAAATTTGATTATAATCACTCTGTACATGGATCATCATATAAAGACACGTGGTCCGTTCAGTGGGATTTATATATGAAACGTGAGATTGTATATGCAATTTTTGAACAATACTTTGTGTATAACCATAATTTGCGGTTTTTACAAAGTTATTTTCACTCTATTGATTTTTATTCAGTTAACCTTCCACGTGCTCCATGTCTCTATGTATTTGCACTAACGAAGTTCGCTTTAACTACGTATAGAGCTGAGAAGGAATAATCTGCCCTCAGCAGTGAGGGTATTTTTATTTTAAACGAAATTTCCAGCAATGCAGGTAAGTTCGTGTCACTGTGGAACTTAAAGGCACGTGCTTCTGGAGACAGAGACGTCGAGATAAAATTTTGCTATTACACTAGCTCAGATATTTTTCTTATGATTTTGTTCCGCATTTGTGCAGAGTTGGTATGGTTAGTTTAAGGGGTTGCCAGATGCCCTTCCTGTTGTCACCCCATTACCCCCTGGGGCGAAATGTGTTTACCTGAACTTTCTACGTATGGCATTTTTCATGTGAAGGTGTGCTGAAGTTTTCTAAGTATTTGCGAATTGTGTAACTGAGGTGGGACTTGGGTATCAGCCTAGTATTCAAGTAATGGGATGTGGAAAACCGCCTATAAACCACGTCCAGGCTGGCCAGCACACAGAGTCTCGTCGTTAATCTACCCAGTCCCGTAAGCGGCGCTTTAACGTACACGGTTATCTCTATTTACTGTGTGATATGGGATACAGTGTGTGCAGAGACATTCGCAGCGCATGAATTAAATTTCTTGTTCTTGTTATTCTTCTCCCCGAAGCTGTTCTGCTTATGCAGGTCATTCACAAATTACACCATAAGATGTAATTGATACTCACATGTAGTGAGTAGAATAAGATCATTTGAAAGAATAATGGTTTCAGGTTGGTCTTCAATAGGTTTTATTAAACCCAGCTTTAATTATTCCTTTGCGATATGAGGAAGTTTTGCCGTAACAGATAGACAAGTTGTGTTTATTCAGACATCGGTCACATTCTATATAAAAGGGTAATGTTTCAGCGTATTAGAAACCAGAATCATAGTCGTTTTTAAAATCACAAAGTACGAGGGTCGTTCATTTTTTTCTCAGAACATATTTATTGTTAAGATTCAGAATTTGGTGACAACATGCATCAACGTATCTTGTCTATGTCCTACTTTTTTACGTAGTCTCCATCACGTTCTATGGACGTACGCCAACGTTGTGGAAGAGCACGTATTCCCTGCTGGTAAAATCTCGTGTCCTGTACACGTAGCCATGTTTTCACTGCATGACTGACGCTGTCGCACTTCCAATGCCGACCGATAATTGTAGAGCCAACTGTCGAGTTGTGATGCGCCGGTCGGCACGAATAATGGCATCCGCACGATTCAGCATGTCTGGAGCAGTGGCTGTGACAGGACGTCCCGTGGCTGATCATGGAGCTCTGTTTCCACATTTTCTGAGGCTGTAACTTTCTTTACCCATCGTCCAACTGCACTCCTATCATCTACAGCATCGCCATACACTGTGTATAAACGTTTAGGGGTGTTCACCACGGTTTCTTTTTCTACACAATAAATCAATAACAGCACGCTTCTTGTGACGTGAGCCGTATGTAGACGCCATTTTGATGCTGTACTACGGCTCTGCCATCTGCCAGAACGGTTCGAAACTTCACCTGCGCACAGAACAAAAATCAAATGTGGAGCAGCAACAAGGACGTTTGTCTATGTATATTAAAGGCTTTGCTTTGTAATGTGAGGCATTACTTATTGAACTACCCTAGTATATCGTAGTGGAAGGATTTTAAACTGCAACACGAGGAAGGATAGCAAACGGTGAAATTATACAGAGGCGGACAAAAATATGGACACACGTGAAACACATTATCGGCCTAATAGGGTGTAGGAAAACCGTTGGCTTTCAAAGCAGCTACACGTCATCTCAAAATGGATAAATACAGGTCCTGAATGGAAATAGTGCAAAGTTTAGGTAACGAGGATGGAGGTGGATAGCGATCGCGCACCTTTCTCTCCGAAGTAGACAACAAAAGCTCAATAACACTGAGATCTGGTGACGGTAGCGGCCAGGGGAGGTGCGATAATTCATCGTTGTGGTCTCAAAACCAATCCTGGAGAGCGCGAGCTGTGTGAACAGGGGCCCTGTCGTCTTGGAACGCAACATCACCACTGCGGAAGAAAGATTGTAGCATGGTATGGGCATGGTTAGCCAAAATGGTCACATAGTCCTTCACAGTAATGCTACCTTGGAGATTAACGATGGGGCCCAAATCATCAGCAAACCCTTGTCTGTTTCACTGTTGGACATAAACTCCGCCAGAAGTTGGAAACAGTGTTCAACAAGACACATCCGTCCAAAAGACTTTCTTCCATCTTTCCACAGTCCAGGTTTCATTGGTTCGGCACCACGTTTTCCTGTTACTGGCATTTGCATCACTGATGAGTGGTTTCGGAATTCCAACTCGCCTTGCATTTCCCTGCTTTACGGAGTTCCCTTCACGTTGTTTTGGTTCTAACAAGGTTCGCGAGAGAGACAT
The DNA here is from genome assembly GCF_023864345.2 of Schistocerca serialis cubense. NCBI lineage: Eukaryota > Metazoa > Arthropoda > Insecta > Orthoptera > Acrididae > Schistocerca > Schistocerca serialis. The sequence goes on from NC_064644.1 coordinate 398,340,210, forward strand.
TCAGATCTGCAGTCACTTTTTCTGCTGTCGTTCTCTTTATTTATGGCCACAATCCTCTTTAATTTTTTTTTTTTTTTTTTTTTTTTTTTTTTTTTGTGGTTTTAGGGCGCACAACTTCAATGGTCATTAGCGCCCTGACTACTCTAAGAATGCACCGCGAGGCACAAGTTGACCACAACAACTAAAAGGGAAAACACGATAAAAGACAGACTGACAGGCATAGGATTAAAAAACAGCATCATCAAATGTCCTTAGCGAGGTTTGTCAAATTGATAAAACGAAGAACACGAGCAGCTGCTCGTGGGTCATCCGCTAAAATGGCATCGAAGGTATTTGGCAGGTTAAGATCGAGGCGCAGTGTATTAAGATCTGGACAGGACATTAAAATGTGTCTAACCGTCAGCAAGTGCCCACATGGGCAGAACGGCGCCGGCGCAGCCGTCAGCAGATGGCGATGGCTGAACCGGCAGTGTCCAATTCTTAACCGGGCTAAAACGACCTCCTCCCGCCGAGAAGGGCGTGAGGAGGACGTCCAAGCCACGGGAAGAGGTTTTAAGGCCCGAAGCTTGTTGTCGGTAAGTGCAGCTCAATCGGCATGCCACAGCGATAAGATGCGCCGACAAATGACCCTGCTAAAATCGGACGAAGGGACACAACAAGAAGCTGTCCGAGGCTGGAGGACCGCAGCCTTGGCCGCGGCATCTGCAGCTTCGTTCCCAGGGATACCGACATGGCCAGGAACCCACATAATTCTAACTGGAGAACCGACGTCCACCAGCTGCTGAAGAGAGCGTTGGATCCGGTGTACGAAAGGGTGAACCGGGTACGGATCACTGAGGCTCTGGATGGCGCTCAGGGAATCTGAGCAGGTGACATAAGCAGAATGTCGGTGGCGGCAGATGTAAAGAACAGCCTGGTAGACGGCAAAGAGCTCAGCTGTGAAGACCGAACAATGGCCATGGAGCCGGTATTTGAAACTTTGTGCCTCGACAATAAAGGAACACCCGACCCCGTCATTGGTCTTAGAGCCATCTGTATAAATGAAAGTCATGTTGATGAACTTCGAACGAAGTTCCAAAAAACGGGAGTGGTAGACCGAACCGGGGGTGACCTCTTTTGGGAGCGAGCTGAGGTCAAGGTGAACGCGGACCTGAGCCTGGAGCCAAGGTGGCGTGCGGCTCTCGCCCACTCGAAAGGTTGCAGGGAGTGAAAAATTAAGGTGTTGAAGGAGGCGACGAAAGCGAACTCCAGGGGGTAGCAGGGCAGAGACATACAACCCGTATTGACGGTCAAGAGAGTCGTCAAAAAAGGAACGATAAGACGGATGGTCGGGCATTGACAGTAGCCGACAGGCATACCGACAAAGCAGTATATCGCGCCGGTAGGTGAGTGGCAATTCGCCAGCGTCAGCATGAAGACTCTCTACGGGACTGGTATAAAATGCTCCGATCGCAAGTCGTAAACCCCGATGTTGTATGGAGTTGAGGCGGCGTAAGATGGATGGCCGTGCAGAGGAGTATACGAAGCTCCCATAATCCAGCTTGGAGCGGACGATCGACCGATATAGACGAAGTAGGACGGTTCGATCCGCTCCCCACGACATACCACTGAGAACACGGAGGACATTTAAACAACGGGTACAACGGGCGGCCAAATATGACACATGTGGAGACCAGCTAAGTTTCCTGTCAAATGTAAGGCCTAAAAATTTGGTTGTCTCCACGATTGGGAGAGCAACGGGACCGAGTCGTAAGGACGGTGGGAGAAACTCTTTGTAGCGCCAGAAGTTAATACAGACCGTCTTCTCGGCAGAAAAACGGAAGCCATTGGCGACACTCCAGGAGTAAAGACGGTCAAGAGAACGCTGAAGACAGCGCTCCAGGACACGTGTACACTGCGCGCTGCAATAGATGGTAAAATCGTCCACGAAAAGGGAGCCTGATACATCAGCTGGGAGGCAATCCATTATTGGATTGATCGCGATGGCGAAGAGAGCGACGCTCAAAACTGAGCCCTGTGGCACCCCATTCTCCTGGCGAAAGGTGTCGGACAGGACAGAACCCACACGTACCCTGAACTGTCGATCCATTAAAAAGGAACGAATAAAAAGAGGGAGGCGACCGCGAAGGCCCCATGTATGCATGGTGCGGAGAATGCCCGCCCTCCAACAGGTGTCGTAAGCCTTCTCCAAATCAAAGAACACAGCCGCGGTCGGGCGCTTCCGCAAGAAGTTATTCATAATGAAGGTCGACAAGGTAACCAGATGGTCAACAGCAGAGCGGCGCCTACGAAATCCACATTGTACATTGGTAAGTAGGCGTCGAGACTCGAGCAGCCAAACCAATCGAGAGTTAACCACTCGCTCCATCACTTTACAGACACAGCTGGTAAGCGAGATAGGTCGATAACTGGAAGGCTTGTCCTTCCCCGGCTTAGGAATCGGGACAACAATAGACTCGCGCCAGCATGCGGGAACATGTCCCTCAATCCAGATGCGATTGTATGTACGAAGAAGAAAACCTTTACCCGCAGGAGAAAGGTTCTTCCGCATCTGAATATGAATAGAATCTGGCCCTGGAGCGGAGGACCGTGATCGGCCAAGTGCGTTTTCGAGTTCCCGCATGGTGAATGGGGCATTATAACTTTCACAATTCGAGGAGCGGAAGTTAGGTGGCCTAGCCTCCTCTGCCTGTTTGCGGGGGAGGAAGGCAGGGTGGTAATGAGCGGAGCTCGAAACCTCTGCGAAAAAGCGGCCGAAGGCATTGGAGACAGCCTCAGGGGCCACAAGGACGTCATTCGCGACCTTCAAGCCAGAAACTGGTGAGTGGACCTTAGTGCCAGATAGCCGGCGCAGGCTACCCCAGACAACAGAAGAAGGAGTAAAACTGTTGAAGGTGCTTGTGAAAGCAGCCCAGCTGGCTTTCTTGCTTTCTTTGATAATACGACGACACTGAGCACGTAATCGTTTATAATTGATACAATTCGCCACTGTAGGGTGGCGTTTAAATGTGCGTAAAGCACGTCGACGAGCACGTAAAGCGTCTCTACATGCTGCGGTCCACCAGGGGACCGGTACGCGACGTGGAGAAGAAGGAGGGTGAGGGATGGAATATTCAGCAGCAGCGAGAATGACTTCCGTGAGGTGTGCGACCTGACGATCGCAGCTTGTAAAGGTTTGATCCTGAAAGGTCGCCCTGGAAGAGAAGAGCCCCCAGTCTGCCTTGGAGATGGTCCAATTAGAGAAGCACGGAGAGGGGGTATGCTGCAGGAGATGGATAACACACGGGAAGTGGTCGCTCGAATATGTATCAGAAAGTGCATACCACTCAAACCGGCGTGCAAGTTGGGGAGTACATATAGAGAGGTCTAAATGGGAATAGGTGTGAGATGTGTCCGAAAGAAAAGTAGGGGCGCCAGTATTGAGGCAGACAAGATCGAGCTGGTTGAAAAGGTCTGCTAACAAGGAGCCCCTTGGGCAGGATGCTGGAGAGCCCCAAAGGGGATGGTGGGCATTGAAGTCTCCAGTTAACAAAAATGGTGCAGGTAGCTGAGCAATAAGTTGCATCACGTCTGCCCTGGTAAAGGCAGATGACGATGGAGTGTAAACGGTACAAAAGGAAAACGTAAAAGTGGGAAGAGTAATGCGGATGGCAACTGCCTGCAGGCCGGTGTGCAACGTGATGGGATCGTAGTAAATATCATCCCGGACCAGCAACATAACCCCTCCATGAGCTGGGATACCTACCACAGGGGGTAGGTCAAAACGCACAGAGGCGTAGTGTGCCAAGGCAATTTGATCGCATGGGCGTAGCTTCGTTTCCTGGAAGGCTACGACGAGCGGACGGTGCAAGCGGAGCAGCAACTTCAAGTCCTCTCGGTTGGAGCGAATGCTGCGAGTATTCCACTGAATAAGTGCCATCGTAAGAAAAGGAAGATGAGAGAAGTGGTCACCTCGAAGGCCGCTGAGGGCCTGGCTTCGAGCGAGCACTGCCGCCGCTATCAGTAGGCGGACAGTCATCGTCCATTGGGTCTATAGGGTCATCGGCCATCTCGGGAGGATGGCCGGGAGGGGGAGCTTCCTCCGCCGGTAAACGGCCAGATGAACGGCTACCAGCGGTGCGGCCAGGCGAAACGAATGACGGCCTGGGGCGGCAACCGCTGGGTGGCGCAGGAGAAGAAATGCGCCGTGGCGGAGAAGGAGAACTGTGCTTCCTATGCGCCTTTTTGGAAGGACGTTTAGTGGAAGTACCGGTCGAAGGCTGGGAGGTCGAGGTACGGAGGAAGTCTGCACGGGATGGTTCCTTCTTGAAGGCCCGTGCATCTGACTTCGATGTCTTCGTCTTAGCAGAAGCTGAGGAAGGTGCTGGTGTCTGTGGGGTGATGGGAGGAAGAGGAGACGTCGACCGCGCGATCTTAGCACTGGCCGAACGGACGACCGTGGTGCTGAAGGTCAGATCGTATGTCTGGGTTGCTACCTCCCGGGTAGTCCGAGGAGAGGCGAGGACAGTACTGTATTTCCCCGCTGGGAGCAGCGTGGGCTTCCTACTAGCCAATAGCTTGCGAGCAGCCGAGGTGGACACTTTCTCTTTGACCCGAATTTCTTGGATACAGCGTTCTTCCTTATAGACAGGACAGTCGCGGGAGGATGCGGCATGGTCACCCTGACAGTTCACACAACGAGGAGACGGAGGTGGACAGTCACCCTCATGGGCATCCCTGCCACAAGTGACACATTTAGCCGCATTGGAACAAGACTGTCGAGTGTGATTGAAACGCTGACACTGGTAGCAGCGCGTAGGTGTCGGGACATAGGGGCGAACAGAAATAACCTCGTAGCCTGCCTTGATGCGCGATGGCAGCTTAACACTATCGAAGGTCAAGAAAAGTGTCCGGGTCGGTACAAGGTCATTGTTGACCTTTTTCATGACCCTATGGACAGCCGTCACGCCCTGCTCAGCGAGGAAAGATTGAAGCTCCTCGTCAGTCAATCCGTCGAGGGAGCTAGTATAGACTACACCACGAGACGAATTCAAAGTTCGGTGGGCCTCCACCCGGACAGGGAACGTGTACAGGAGGGTGGCCCGAAGCAGTTTTTGTGCCTGAAAGGCACTCTCAGTTTCTAGTAATAAGGTGCCGTTACGCAACCTGGTACAAGATTTGACAGATCCGGCTATGGCATCTACGCCCTTCTGAATAACGAAAGGGTTGACAGAGGAAAAATCCTTTCCGTCCTCAGATCGAGAAACTACGAGGAACTGTGGGGCAGGCGGTAGTACTTTTGTCACCGTTGGCTGGTCACGTTTCCGTTTTTGGGTCGAAGTCGAGAGAGATGGAGTAGAATCCATTGCGGAGGAATCCCCCATGATTGCCAGCGTCTCCGATGGCGCGCTCCTTCCTTGTGGGGACCCTCTCAGAGGGCACTCCCGCCTTAGGTAAATGTTTACACCTCAGGTCACACCTCCCGAGAAACAGACGGAGGGACCAATCGGCATGGTCAGAAGGTATCAGCTCAGGCAATCACCCCTCCCCGGGCCTGGCCTTTACCAGGGGGTACGCGCGTGCCTTACATGTCTACCCAGGGCGGGGACTTACGCGTTACCCCGTCACTGGCTACGCGTGCGAACGCGTGGGTCGGCCTTCAGGCACGCACAGGGAGGAAGGAAGAAGAGGAAAAAGAAGAGAGAGAGGGAGAAAGAGGACAGACTGTGTCAAACGCCGAGGCGGAGACCAGAGAAGGCAAGGAGAAGAAGGCAATGAGAAAGCAAGGAGAAGAAGGCAATGAGAAGGCAAGGAGAAGAAGGCAATGAGAAGGCAAAGAGAAAAAGGCAATGAGAAGGCAAGGAGAAAAAGGCAATGAGAAGGCAAGGAGAAAAAGGCAATGAGAAGGCAAGGAGAAAAAGGCAATGAGAAGGCAAGGAGAAAAAGGCAATGAGAAGGCAAGGAGAAGTCAAGGGAAAGAGTAAGGAAAACAGTGAGGTGGAGAGGATCAAAGAAAGGAACCAACAAAAGGAAGGAAGAAACGAGAAGTGAAAAACCAAAAAGACCACGATTATAGGTCGTGGAACCGTCCGTCTCCGGACGCAGGCGCTAACTACCCCCGTGAGGGGGATGGACTCCTTTTAGTCGCCTCTTACGACAGGCAGGAATACCGCGGGCCTATTCTAATCCCCGGACCCGCAGGGGGGATCCTCTTTAATGACCGTCTGTCAGGATCACGCAACACACACCCTCGCCGACGTCGTGACTTAGCAAACGATCCATTTTCCCTGTATGCGATATGTCCTCGAAATGGTGCCTCTTGAAACACCAAACACGTCGACTATCTTGATTACGGAGGCACACACCACACGACCATCAACAATTTGCCTACGTTTGACTTCACATAGCTCCAACATAAGGCACAGGCGGTTACAGAGAACACTGTTCTGCCCACGACATATGCTACGTATTGAGGGCATTGCACAGGTGCCGTTGATGGTCAGATACAATAGAGCAATGTGCAGGCTTGGATAGCATCTGCATTTATGTTCAAGTGTGAATTTCTTGCGGTGTTTCCATATTTTTGTATACAGAATAATTCGAAGAAATTCATGATTCAACTTGTAGGTGATTTTGGGATGTACAGGGTGCAACATTTACTACACATATGTCTGATACATTGGCCCTAACCTGGCTAGGCGTCCACTTCAGGTGAACTTGGATGACGTCATTCCGTGCTACTTCCACTTGATGCCGGAGTTCGTCAACCATAGATGCTGATGAGTGGTGCGTACCAGCTTCTTGGTAACTCATGACCTGAGGTTTTCAATGAGTGAGAGATCTGGAGAACGTACTGGCCTGTCGTATACCCTCTGTATCTCGAGACAATATGCGTATCATGTGGTCTTGCTTTACCTTGTTGGAAGGCAACATGATGGAGCCCTCGCAGATAGGCCACAGTCACCAACCTTAACACATAAGAAACGTAGCGTCTGCTGTCCTAATTCCCAGCTACGTGAACCATAGTTGATCATGTGCTGTACTCTACTGTCATGCCTAGTGGTGGTCCTTATGATAATAACGGAAGCGTTTTATCAACATTCGTTCTCCTCATAGGCTCCCCTCACAGATACGTCCATTGTGATCTTGTACACAGTGCTGGAACACGTCTGAAATGACTACGTGGTGCCACTGCCGTGAGCAGTGTTGTCATTGGATGTATTACTGCCGAGGATCTCTCTCTGCTACCGCGTCGTAGGCCAGTGGCTACCTTGTTAAGTGTCTGTGGTGCTCCAGACGTCACTGCACTGTCCGTTTGAATGCTCGTCTTAATGCACAAAAGCCCATTTGTTGATTCAAAGCGCGTTACGTGACCTTACAACCCTCTATAGGCAAGTGAATATTGTCTGTCCTCTTGCTAACAAGAGGACGCTGTCATCTTCTATGGTGCTGAATATGGTCATCATGAAACCCACGATTGCATATTTCTATGGCAGTTGTAGGATCTCAACTAACGCGAGCAGCTATATTGCAGAACGGATAACTACAGTCTTTAAGGGGCACGATCCTCCCACTGCAGAGTTCCGACACGTGCTGGTAGCCATTTCCCCTTCTTGTGCGATCTTCTCACAAACAACTAACATTCAGATGCGATTTCTGAATGAATACGACGCTTTGTAAAAACTGTGGCCGTGCTCGCATGACAGTAGTTTCACTTTTATGACTGATAGTGAGTATGTAAACTGTTGCACATGAAATAGCACCAGCTGCCCTCACGTGTCTGCTTATTCTGGTATGCACAGCTAGCGATGTTTTGCGGTGTACGACGTGGTGCTCGCTATGGTCGTCGGGAATGGAAATTTGCATCGTGCAATCGTCTCCTAACAGTGTGATGCGCTGCATGACGTCCTGTAGCCTCGTCGAACGCCGAATTCAGTTCTGGATCACTCAGCCCGCGGTTCCTTTGAGCCAAAAGTCGTAGATATCGATCGTCCTGTGCAGCTATCGCACTTAGGCGGCCTATGCGGTGTAAGCCCTCGAAACTACCTGTCAACCGTAATCCATGTCTGCACCACATTGCTTTGACTCTTGTGTACCCATCGAACAACTTTCCTGGTTGATAATATTTCTGTGCGCAACGTGTTGATGTGGAACAGATCATTGGTTGCGATTTTTCTTTGTAGCATGACGGATGTTCACTTTACTGTTCCACAGATGTCTTTAAAGCGTCCGTACTGGAGCTTTACTTTCATCTGGAATGCTGTACTCCATTCAAATCGCGTTCTACCATTAAGTACCGCTCATGTGTATGTTTACAAATAACGTCAGGGCTGTCCCTCCGATTGGTACAGGAACGCCGCGCGGGATTAGCCGAGCGGTCTAGGACGCTGCAGTCATGGACTGTGCAGCTGGTCCCGGCGGAGGTTCGAGTCCTCCCTCGGGCATGGGTGTGTGTTTGTCCTTAGGATACTTTAGGTTAAGTAGTGTATAAGCTTAGGGACTGTTGACCTTAGCAGTTAAGTCCCATAACATTTCACACACATTTTAACATTTGGTCCAGGAACAGTCACAATAGTTTCACACTTCCATGACATATCGAAAAGAGTAATTATTTATTGCGGATACTGAGTGAGATAACGATCTTATCTCAAGTCACTGATAAGGACTTCCAGTGTCAGGTTACACGCTTGGCGACTTTTGTTCAACGTCACATCCACTCCCCTCTGCCAATGGAACCACCTGGAATTATTCAAGGTAATCCAGGGAAACCTCAACTCCTCCCCTACATTTCTCTCTGCTCTGGATCAATGATATTGAAGCACCCCATCCTCAGCTTCACATTTTATTATTAGGGCACTTGAGTGGGTGGGGTTCACTCTGGAGCTATACATCATTGGGACAGGATCAGCTTTGTCTATTTGTTAATAACAAACAGCTCTGCACGGGCCTCCCCAGCAGGCACCTGGTTGACTCACATATGCTGACTGCTTTTCATTGGTGACAACGGCTCTAATTTGCACGCCAATACCGCAACTGGACATCCAAAAAAATGGTTCAAATGCCTCTGAGCACTGTGGGACTTAACATCTAGAACTACTTAAACCTAACTAACCTAAGGACATCACACACATCCATGCCCGAGGCAGGATTCGAACCTGCGACCGTAGCGGTCGCGCGGTTCCAGACTGAAGCGCCTAGAACCGCTCGGCCACAACGGCCGCCCGACTGGACATCCATTGAGTGGCGACAGGTAGACTTTTCAGATGAATTACGTTTTATGCTCCATCATATAGCTGGTTATTGGCGTGTACAGCGCGAAACGTCTGAGAGCAAACACTCTGCAACTATTGTCGGTAGTGTCCAGGCCAGAGGGCATTTCCAGGATGATCTCGTCATTCTGGAAGCCACAATGGAACAACACAAGTATGCAACTATTCTTGGGGATTATGTCCAGCCATACATGCATTTCGTTTTACCTCGGAACGATGATTTCTACCAGCAGGACAACGCAACATGTCACACAGCTCTCAGTGTACGTGCGTAGTTCGAAGACCACCAGGATGAGCTAACTGTATTACTGTGGTCACCAAACTCGCTGTATTTAAACCCAGTCGAGAGTCAGTGAGACCACCATGGTCAGGCTGTTCGCCTTGTGGATCCCCAACCTAGAAACCTAGCGTAGCAGGCAATGGCACTGTAGTCGACAAGGCTGCACATCACTTTCTGTACGTTCCAGAACCTCATTGACTCTCTCCCTGCATGTCTCACAGCAGAAGGAGCTTATTTAGGCTTTTGCAGTGTATAAGCTCATGCAAAGCCATCTCTACATCACTAGGGTGTGTTAAAATGAGCTTTTCTCATATTTTAGAAATAATATCATAGCAACATTCTGATGCTCTCAACCAAGGATACCGTGAGTCTAAGAATTAGCACAGCACCATATAATACGCACCTAGAGAGAAAGAGAGCGAGAGGGAGAGAGAGAGAGAGAGAGAGAGAGAGAGAGAGAGAGAGAGAGATAGCTGACCAGTATCCGTAGTCACCCCAGCGAATATTCTCTCGCCGGCAGCTTAGGCCACCCCTCTAACGCTTACGTGTAGAGTATAGCCGAGTCCGCGAATACCGAAGCTTAAAGTATGGTCGTGAACACGCTGCCAGCAACACAGCAATGACTGAGAAATTTGCACAGTGTATGTGTAAACGCCTCTTGCCTAGTTGTCTGACGCAAAAGGCACTGTTACGAAAATCCGGCATTCAGGGAGGGGGCACCCGACCACAGCAAACCAGTCGTAACTCACTGATGCCTACACGTTCACCAGTGGAATTCTGTGGGACAACTTTGTAGATAAACGTTGCTAACAGATTAAGCACCATACGCTCCATTCCCCTCTCCCTTTCTCGCTGGAACAATCGTAATCCTGCTTTCAGCACTAGCGCTTGTGCATCTTCGATCCCACATTCAGCCCGACAGTACTCCGAGGTGAAATGAAGACATGTAATTATACGAGGGCTGTTCGGAAAGTAAGGAACGATAGGTCGCGAAATGGAAACCACAATGAAAATCGAAACTGTTTTATTTGCAACAGTTAGCTACAACTTCCAGTTACTTATCTCCATAGTCGCCGATCCGAATTAGACGTTTGTCGTAGCGTTGTATCAACTTTACAATACCCTCGTTATAGAAGGCAGCCACCAGTGCCTTCCGCCAATTCTCTACGCTGGCCTACAGCTTGTTGTCTTTGCCAAAATGTTGTCTTCATAGCCCGCAGTTCATGTGAGTAGAGATGAAACTCAGATGGAGAAAATTACGGGCTGTGTTGTGGGTGATGAAACGTTTCCAATTGAGAACGATGCGGGAGCAGCTTCATTGCCCCTGCAGAATTCGGCTGAGAATTGTTTTGAAGAAGAAAGCGCACGACAGTTATGTAATGTTGGCGAAATTTCTCACCAGGCCCTCGTCTTTGGCGGGAGACACTATTGTTCTAGGTATCTTTATGTGCTCTCTGCGTGCTCAGAACTAAAAAGAACGGCGTAACGCGATCGAAGGGCATACTAGAGACACTGCCCAAGAAGCCTGTGCAAAACATCATCGGATTTTCACTGTGTTTTCCATTTCGCGACCGATCGTTCCTTTCTTTCCGAATTACCCTCGTAATTAGGGCACCTAAATAAAATAAACCCTTGTATTGTTAGTTTATGTGGCATTAGTGTAAGTCCCATGTATTAAGTACGGGAAAATCAGAGTATGAAAAAAATGGTTCAGATGGCTCTGAGCACTATGGGACTTAACATCTGAGGTCATCAGTCCCATAGAACTTAGAACTACTTAAACCTAACTGACGTAAGGACGCCACACACATCCATGCCCGAGGCAGGACTCGAACCTGCGACTGTAGTGGTCGCGCGATTCCAGACTGAAGCGCCTAGAACCGCTCCGCCACAACGGCCGGAAATCAGAGTATGACCATGGCTATTAAGGTAATTCCACAGACCAATAGAGATCGAGCCGCGCGAAGTGGTCACGCGGTTTGAGGCGCCATGTCACGGATTGTGCATCCCCTCCCGCCGGACATTCGAGTCCGTCCTCGGCCATGGGTGTGTGTGTTGTTCTTAGCATAAGTCAGTTTAAGTTAGATTAAGTTAGTTTAAGTAGTGTGTAAGTCTAGGCACCGATGACCTCAGCAGTTTGGTCCCTTAGGAATTCACACGTTTTGAACATTTAAACACACGCCGAGCAGCTTGCACACTGCAACATTTAAAAGTCATTATTGCTACAAAATCGCCGGCCGGTGTGGCCGAGAGGTTCTAGGCGCTTCAGTCTGAAACCGCGCGACCGCTACGGTCGCAAGTTCTAGAGGACTGATGACCTCAGATGTTAAGTCCCATAGTGCTCAGAGCCATTTTTTGCTACAAAATCATACCTGCGCATTAATAATGAGTGCCACTGCGTACAGTCGAATGTATGCTTTAATAGTGGGAAGCCAACGCATTATTACGAACTTGCTATAACACGATATTTATACGAGTAAACCCTGCAATATTATTAACTTGTGGCAATGCTTGTAAACACAATCCTGCAAGCACACTGATGATGGGTGGGATCTGCCAGTGCTCCCAGCTAGAATAAAAAGAAACGTAACTCTTGCAGTATGAGTGTGTGACGTCACTATAGGACTAGTAAATAGATACGGAGTATAAATGCACATTTCCGACACCCATGTGGAACTGAGCATTAGTTACAGTGAAGGAAAAATAAACTATCGCTACTCATGCAGTCATAGACTCACAGAGGGCACGGAATCTCTCTCATTATACGATAAAACGCGATCTTAGATAGCTGCATAGGTGACACACCATATTTTGATAAGTCGATTCCCCAAAGACACGACACAAACTAGGAACTAGCTTGTGAGCAACACATGCTCAATGACTGCTGGAAAAACGGGTTACGCGTACCCGGTAACAGTAGAATCACAACCATTTCTTCTCTATTCCTGGGTCAACCTCGAGCGAACGCTGCCTCCACCACTATAAGGCTCCAGGTAGACCATAGAAATACAGCTGGCTTCGCAACGGCCCCGGGGAAGAACCAACACAGCCTCAAAGTACGGGCACTGGTTGACAGTAATCGCCGGAGAACGTCCTATGCAGACTGATAAGTGGGAGGACTCGCTGACCTGTGTGTACGTCCAGTTATGGTCCAGAATTCCTTTCAATGGGTAGCAACACATGCAACTGCTTTCGCTAGATAACTCACATTGCCTCTTAATGCGGCTGCCAGATAGAGGAGCCCACGCACTTAGATAGAGACGCCTGCGTGCTCTCTGAACGCTGTGTGAAGACAACCTTAAAAGATCTAAATATATTTTTATTACACGGCTCACGCATATCGTTGAAAACATCCGTCAGCTGCTGGATTTACCCATACAGTCTTATTAATAGAAATATATCGATATTCTGTGTTAAATCAAAAAATGCATTATTTACTAGCAAAAACACTCCTACATGTACTCGATACAGGAAAATCATCACACGTAAAGTGTGGGACGTTAAGAGTTTACCAGGAATCAACCACTCTCCTGGTTCTCATACAACGTTAGAGCTCGGAAAACGCCCTGTCATTGTAATTGATGACGAAGCACAAATCAACTAATATTAAAGTTTAGATCCTGATGCTGCCGAGAGGAAAAGCTGTAGACAGTATATTAGTTTTTTTCGTTCTTTTTCAAGCCAGTAAATACAACTCGTTTGGGAAAAATGCCTATAATCCTTGCAAGTGATGTTTTCCTCTTGTAGCGCTCTGCAGGGTAATTCGTGTTGCCGGACGTTGTGGCCGAGCAGTTCTAGGCGCTTCAGTCTGGAACCGCGAGACCGCTACGCTCGCAGGTTCGAATCCTGCCTCGGGCATGGATGTGTGTGATGTCCTTAGGTTAGTTAGGTTTAAGTAGTTCTAAGTTGTAGGGGACTGATGACCTCAGATGTTAAGTCCCATAGATATCAGAGCCAATTCAACCATATGAACCAATTCGTGTCGGCACCATACATTTATAATAGCATGCGCAGTAATTATATCCCACATCTATTAACCCAACCTACTATGACAAGCAAATCCTTTAATGTTGTTTTGTAAGGCTACTAGCCACACCTGGTAGCAGGGAATCTTTTGTTGCTTGGGAAAACGCTGTAACACACCTCTTATTAAGAAGAAGACTTAGAGCGAGTGGTTTGGGCTTCCATTGGGTTACCTTACCAATTTCCAGTGCTTCCCCTTGGGTGTTGGTGGGGGGGGGGGGGGGGGGACAGGAAAGTGGGAGTTGACCTTGAAGAGTAGTTGTCAGAATGTGTAACCTGACACCGTAAGTTCTTATCATTATCTCTCTATGTGCCCGCAATGAGTAACTACTGGGGTTATGCAACACTTTCGTTGAAGTGTGTATGTTGCCTTTTTTCTTACCTTTTTAATTTAATTATGGACTCCACGGTATTCAACAATCTCTCATTGTTTAGGAATTATTCAGATTATTTAAAATTTGATATAACACTTTGATGCAGAAAAATTGGCATATTAGTTGGTAATGGTTGATGATATCTGATCTACTGTTGTATGAAACCAGTTTTTTGGTTTGTACACAGCCTACATGCAAAGAGAATGGGATACTATATCTCGTATTGTTTCTCCAACACTTTCCCAGGAAGAATTATTTCGTATGTGTGTTTAATTCCTTTTAACAGGTGTTCAAAATCTTCCCAGAACGAAAGGGCACAAAAGCAGAGGAACCTAGATCGTTCTTTCCAAAAATGCTCTCCCAACTTTGTGTGTGTGTTCAATGTGTGTGAATGGCTAAGGGACCACACTTCTGAGGTCATCGGTCCCTAGACTTACACGCTACTTAAACTAACTTATGCTAAGAGCAACACACACACACACACACACACACACACACACACACACACACACACATGCCCAAAGGAGGACTCGAATCTCCGAAAAACTTCGTAAGCATGTTTAATGTAACACTGTAAAGAGAGCTGCGCCATATTAAATATGTATGCGTTCTGTTATTCTACTTTTGAGAAATTAAGGAATGGAAAGAAAGCTTAAGTTTGTGTGGCCCGTTCACTCCCTCATGTCGTCAAGGATGAGGATGGAGGGCGAGCGTCGCGACATCCGCATCAAAAGTTAAGCGAAAATGGGATACCATTAGTTAGAAAATACAGACAAGTATTTTGAAACCAGATCGTCCAAAAAATATGTCTACATTGAGCTAATAGATACTGAAATTCATAGAAGAATGAATATTCAGAAAGACAAGTTCGTCGCAACACCAAGACGACGGACAGAAAAGCAAATCGCCTAAATGTTTGTCTGTGTTCAGCTGGGTAAGCACGTTGAGAAGTGACTACGAAGAGCATCCGGCAATTGACGGCACTGCAAAATCATGACGTGGTCTGCCACGTAGTTTCAACTCAGGGCACACTACGATGCAGAGTGAGAATTCATTCTGGAAACAGTCCCTGGTTGTAACTAAGCCATGTCCCCGTAATATCCTTTCTTCCAGGAGTGCTAGTCCAGCAACACATGCAGGAGAACTTCTGCGAAGTTTGGAAGGTAGGAGATGGAGTACTAGGGGAAGTAAAACTGTCAGGTCAGGTTGTGAATTGTACTTGCTGAGCTCAGTCAGTAGAGCACATGCAGTTAAAGGCGAAGTCCTGGCATTCGATTTCCAGTCTGGTACACACTTTTAATCTGCTACGAAGTTTCAAGATGTCCTCCAGTTCCACAATTTTTCTATGAGATAGTTTCCATGTCGGATGACTTCGGAATTCTAAAAGCGAGGTCTGCTTGGTTTTTAGGCTACGTTTCTGTGGCTGCAGAAAATTATTATTAAAATGTCCCACGTTCTTGTAAGAACACAATGTATAGTTATTTCTACCCAAAATTGTTTTACCACAGGTGCGGTCTAATTTCCGGTATGGATTTTGTCTTAGCACCCCTGTGTCGAAGACGGTATGCTGCATTTACTGGATACCTGGGACTACAATGGATAGGCAATTGCAGGAAACTAAAACATTAATCTTAGATAAGATATAAAACGGTGTAATATAAACAAGATATCACGTACGGAGTGTAACAGGGATAAATGCAGATACACTACTGGCCATTAAAATTGCTACACGACGAAGATGACGTGCTACAGACGCGAAATTTAACCGACAGGAAGAAGATGCTGTGGATATGCAAATGATTAGCTTTTCAGAGCATTCACACAAGGTTGGCGCCGGTGGCGACACCTACAACGTGCTGACATGAGGAAAGTTTCCAACTGATTTCTCATACACAAACAGCAGTTGACCGGCGTTGCTTGGTGAAACGTTGTAGTGATGTCTCGTGTAAGGAGGAGAAATGCGTACCATCACGTTTCCGACTTTGATAAACGTCGGATTGTAGCCTATCGCGATTGCGGTTTATCGTATCGCGACATTGCTGCTCGCGTTGGTCGAGATCCAATGACTGTTAACAGAATATGGAATCGGTGGGTTCAAGAGGGTAATATGGAACGCCGTACTGGATCCCAACGATCTCGCATTACTAGCAGTCGAGATGACAGGCATCTTATCCGCTTGGCTGTAACGGATCGTGCAGCCACGTCTCGATCCCTTAGTCAACAGATGGGGACGTTTGCAAGACAACAACCATCTGTACGAACAGTTCGACGACGTTCCAAGAAGCATGGACTATCAGCTCGGAGACCATGGCTGCGGTTACCCTTGACGCTGCATCACAGACAGGAGCGCCTGCGATGGTGTACTCAACGACGAACCTGGGTGCACGAATGATAAAGCGTCATTTTTCGGATGAATCCAGGTTGTGTTTACAGCATCATGATGGTCGCATCCATGTTTGGCGACATCGCGGTGAACGCACATTGGAAGCGTGTATTCGTCATCGCCATACTGGCGTATCACCCGGCGTGATGGTATGGTGTGCCATTGGTTACACGTCTCGGTCACCTCTTGTTCGCATTGACGGCACTCTGAACAGTGGACGTTACATTTCAGATGTGTTACGACCCATGGCTCTACCCTTCATTCGATCCCTGCGAAACCCTACATTTCAGCAGGATAATGCACGACCGCATGTTGCAGGTTCTGTACGGACCTTTCTGGATACAGAAAATGTTCGACTGCTGCCCTGGCCAGCACATTCTCCAGATCTCTCGCCAATTGAAAACGTCCGGTTATTGGCGGGCGAGCAACTGGCTCGTCACAATACGCAAGTCAGTACACTTGATGAACTGTGGTATCGTGTTGAAGATGCATGGGTAGCTGTACCTGTACACGCGATCCAAGCTCTGTTTGACTCAATGCCCAGGCGTATCAAGGCCGTTATTACGGCCAGAGGTGGTTGTTCTGGGTACTGATTTCTCAGGATCTATGCACCCAAATTGCGTGAAAATGTAATCACATGTCAGTTCTAGTATAATATATTTGTCCAATGAATACCCGTTTATCATCTGCATTTTTTCTTGGTGTAGCAGTTTTAATGGCCAGTAGCGGTTATTCCTTGTGGTACATGCCAGTGCGTTAGTTCTTATTTCTCTGTGTCGAACAGTTTCCCCACAAACATGTCACAGATTTTACGACCGGATGTTTTCTGCATGGTCGTAAATGCACCACTAAGTGGGCTACTCCTCTCAGTATAGATTAACCATTTTGCGTCCATGTATCCACATTTCAACACCTGACCTACTAGCCAGCGGAAAATAAGCCTTAATAGCTTGCTCTTGCCACATGTACTTGGAGGTACTAACCAGCCTAAAAGATATTATTCCTAATGACAATGATTATTAGTCTACAAATCAAGTCGCCAATAAAAATATCTACTCTAAAACCCGTGTCACCTTGTAATTTGTGACTGAAAGCTTTAAGATACTCAAGAAACTTCACTGTACCTTTACACAGCTGTATTTTTTCTTTATTAAACAACTGAATTTGATCAGTTATGGGCCATCTTACGGTTATATGAGAAATAATTAATTTTCTTGTGCCTTTGCAGAATATTGAAGACTATAATAGTTGCTCTGCAGATCACGTAACATTTACATAATTCTATCAGGTTTTTCTCCGGATTCATTTCTTGCGCAAAAAGAAGAAGAGCTAAAGATGCTGTTGTAACAGGTAGAAACTTCAGAAAGTATGTTACACGTGTCGTCCAGCAATAAACCACTGAGCAATAATAGTAGTACATTGTCAGAAGAGGGTACATGTTCCCAGCATCTTGTGGCACAGTTCTGCTCTAGCACGGATAAAAAGTGCATCATCGTGTACGACTGAAATGTTGCGGCAACTGGAAATGTGCTTCGGCGATATGTGAACCAAACCCAATACCACGTCCTGCCTTAATGGAATGATGCCAACACTTTGACCAAGCAAGACAGCACAGACTTGGGTGATGCTGATAGGGAAACAAGACCATCCACATCGACCACATCGTGTACCATGCGATGTTCATCTTTTAGGCAGGCTGAAACAACATATGGCGGACAAGAGATTTTCCAACGGTGAAGGTGTTCACACTGCAGTTCTCGAATGGCTTCGTATCCAAGGAGCAGATTCCTATCTTCGAGCAGCTGAGCGATAGGTCGAAAGTTCTGACCGTTGTGTTCAAAGACTTGGTGACTCTATTGAAAAAATAATGTGTTATACCTGCGTCCCATTGAAATGTAGTGCTGCATTCAATAAACGTTACTTGACCTAACATAATAATGTTTAACCCAATTTTTGAAGTCCCCTCGTAGTTACTGTATACGCTGACCGGTCCAAACACTCCCACACAAATTTCAACTTTGTTCAGTTATTAATTGAAACAATGTATGAAATATATATCCGCATCGCCAAAAATGCCCTTTTAAAATATTGAGGGTTAACTGTAATAAATAGTGAGTGGTACAGCTGTTTTGTTATCGGAGCACGAATTTTTAGAAATTGTTGGATTTACTCAACAACAGATAGTAGAAAATTATTTCCATTGACCTTAAATACAGTGTAATAAAAACAACGATTTCGTTCAGAAACCACATGACATTAATTCAGATATACGTTACAGAACTGACTTGTTTAGGAAGTTGACGGATTTCTTCTTGTAGAGTTCTCGTTCTCTCGCTCTCTCTGGCTCTCGCTCTCTCTGGCTCTCTCTCTCTCTCTCTCTCTCTCTCTCTCTCTCTCTTGCGCTCTCGCTGACTGTCTCTCGCTCTCTTTCTTTTCCTCTCTCTCCTTATGGTGTTGCGATGTTACATAGTACCAGAAATCTTCTTTACTTTTGCTTCCTTCTCTTAGGATGTAATAGTTGTGAGACCTTCTATTCAGTTCACTCCAAAGTTGAAGTAGGCGGAAGAGTACGATTCTTGGGGACAAAACGTCTAATTTAGGCACGGACAGTTTAGCGCCCGGAACGAAGTAGTCTGTTAGCGTAATGTTATTGAGCCTAGTTGTGGTTATTGTAGCTAATATTTTCCAGACTTTTCCCATATTCTTTTGACGTTGTTGCAGACGAATCTGTGTTCTTCACTGTATGTCAGAAGGCAGATATTTCATCCGGGAGTATATACAAGGTGTTTAGATTCACCTTTAAATTAGTTCAGATTTTTCTGTTTACTGCGCGATATCACAAACCTCTGAGTTGGATAGTGATGTCTCAATTATGTTTTTTTCTCCCATACTGACTGTCACTCACAGTTTTTGTTTTCAGGTTCGATACTGTTTCCTCGTTTACCTTCCATTAACTTTCCATGTATGTCTCCCTCCTTCAGCGTTTTCTTTTCTACGATTTGTTCATGTATGCAACTTTATTCAATAAAAGGATGTTTGGGTGTCCAAAACCAGCTGGGATGAGGCGCATGTTTTTTGGGGGGTGTGGGTTCGAAGGAGCTATTTTATTTTTTAGATGAACTATAAGACTTCTGGAATGTCGTTTCCATATCTTACACGTGTTGCTTATATATGATGCTCTTGCTTTATAGATTACATCGGCAAGGTTCAGTTCTCCTCTTGTGGTTAGATGTGATGGTGTGTCATGTTTCACTGTCAGTCATATTAATGTGACCTCCTGTCAATAGCCTGACTAGCTGCCTTTTGCAACGAGGACCTCTGCGATACGTCCAGGAAGAGAGTCAGTGACGTTCTGGAAGGTTTTTTTTTGTTTTGGTTTTTAGGGCGCAAAACTGCTACGGTCATTAGCACCCGGTCTGTGACTTAGGAGAAGGTAAAAAAAAAATGAAACTGGAAATCAGCACCAATGGGAACGAAACGAAAAAAATTGGGGAAACTAAAAACAGAAAGAAAGCTTAAAAAACCACTATAGAAGGGTGGTGAAGTTCTGGATGGTATCGACAGGGATGTGAGGCCGTGCCAACTCCAGTTCCACGGCCAGCAACGCTATGTTTCTAGGTTGAGGATCCACAAAGCGAACAGCCTGGTCGAGATGGTCCCACACAATCTCGATTGGGCTTAAATCCAGGGAGTCTGGTGGGCAGAAGAGTACAGTAAACTCATCCTGGTGGTCTTCGAACTACACACATACACTGTGAACTGTGTGACATGTTGCATTATCCTGCTGCTAGAGGTGTTCTTTCCGAGGCAAAACAAACTGCATGAATGGGTGGACATGACCCGCAAGGATAGTTGCATACTTGTACTGTTCCATTGTGCCTTCCAGAATGTCGAGATCATCCTGGGAATGTTCTCTGGCCTGGACACTACCGACAATAGTTGCAAAATGTTTGCTCTCAGACGTTTCACACTGTACATGCCAATAGCCACCTATATGATGGAGCATAAAACGTAATTCATCTGAAAAGTCCACCTGTCGCCACTCAGTGGATGTCGAGTTGCGGTATTGGCGTGCAAATTAGAGCCGTTGTCACCAATGAATAGCAGTCAGTATATGTGCGTCAACCAGGTGTCTGCTGCGGAGGCCTGTACACAGCAATTTGTTATTAACAAATAGACAAAGCCTCATCCTCTCCCAGTGATGTATAGTTCCAGAGTGAACCCCGTCCACTCAAGTACCCAGTTATAAAATGTGAAGCTGAGGATGGGGTGCTTCAATCTCATTAGTCCAGGGCAGAGAGGACCGTAAGGGGAGAGGTTGGGGTTGTTTTGGGGGAGGAGACCAGACAGCGAGGTCATCGGTCTCATCGGATTAGGGAAGGACAGGGAAGGAAGTCGGCCGTGCCCTTTCAAAGGAACCATCCCGACATTTGCCTAGAGTGATTTAGGGAAATCACGGAAAACCTGAATCAGGATGGCCGGACGCGGGATTGAACCGTCGTCCTCCCGATTGCGAGTCCAGTGTGCTAGCCACTGCGCCACCTCGCTCGGTATAAGGGGAGAGAGGTGGAGGGGAGGGTTTGGGGTTTTCTAGGCAGCCTTGATCAACTCCAGCTGGTTCTCGACGCAGAGGGGACCCAGGGTATGTCACGAAAATTTTCTCGAAATCATAACGCTCTCTCCTTGTTTGCTTTCAGACGTTTCGCACCCTACATGCCAGCGGCCATTTGTCCCATGGAGCATAAAACGTGATTCTGAGAAGGCCATCTGTTGCCATTCAGCGGACGTCCAGTTGCGGCCATAGGCGTGCAAATTCCAGCCTTTGTCGCCGATGAACAGTAATGAGCATGGGTGCATGGAGCAGGCGCTTGCTGCGGAGGACCATACGCAGCAACGGTCGCTGACCGGTCGTTAGGAAGACAGTGTTGGTAGCCCCTTGGTTCATCTTGGCGGTCAGTTGCTCAAGAGTTGCTCATATACTCGCTCATCTATGGCCCGTGGTGCATCACAGCTGCCGACCATGATGGCCAAGCGGTTCTAGGCGCTTCAGTCTGGAACCGCGCGACCGCTACGGTCGCAAGTTCGAATCCTGCCTCGGGCATGGATGTGTGTGATGTCCTTAGGTTAGTTAGGTTTAAGTGGTTCCAAGTTCTAGGGGACTGATGACCTCAGATGTTAAGTCCCATAGCGCTCACAGCCATTTGAACCATTAGTTTTTTTTTTTTTTTTTTTTTTTTTTTTTTTTTTTTTTTTTTTTTTTTTTTTTTTTGCATCACAGCTGCCTTGGCGTCGGTTTTGGGTATCGCCATTTTGCCTTGCACGGAATACTCTAACCACGGCGGTATGCAAACAGTTTACGAACTTCGCTGTTTTGAAAATGGCTTCCACTCTTGGCCCCAAAGCCAATGATCATGCCCTTTTGGACGTCAGATAAATCGCTCCGTTTTTGCATTACGACAACGGCTGCACTGTTTTCCGCTCTTCCCCGATACGCTTTAAATACCCCCTACTGCTAGTGTTGCCATCTGCTGTCTGTGAGTGGTTATTGCACGTTGACGTCGAACATAGGCGGTGGTCACATTATTAATATTATTATTAGTTATTATCAATTATGTATTAATAAGTCTGTTGGTATCTGTGGTGCGCGCGATGCGTCTGCTGCCTCTCAGGCTTTATATGATTTGACGATGATCTGTTCTCTCTGGCGCATATTACTGTTCCCAAAAGTGTTCCACTTGCAGGACTGTTAATGTCCCTGCTCATTGGTCAAGTCTTACGATGGTGACTTCTTGTAGCATTGAAATATCGACACCTGACGCCGAGAGAATCCTTTAAATTTCCTAGCTTCGAAGGACTCCGAATTCTGTTAACATTCAACGCTCCTGTTTTATTTGCTTGGTGTTGATTCATTTTATACGTCTTCTGTCAGTTTATGTGGCTTTGTTTCTGGAAGTTTAATAATATTCTTCGTCGGTACAGTTATTTATTGTATGTCTTCTTTCTGGCGGTTTGTCTGATTGTCTTTTGAGTGTCAGACTCTTCGCCTGGGCGTGTGACTGTCTCCATTGCGATTCCTAGTAGTTCAGGCGCCTCTTCATGTGCGCAGTTAACGTATTGTTCCATTTCTCCGCCGGCCGGTGTGGCCGAGCGGTTCTAGGCGCTTCAATCTGGAACCGTGCAACCGCTCCGGTCGCAGGTTCGAATCCTGCCTCGGGCATGGATGTGTGTGATGTCCTTAGGTTAGTTAGGTTTAAATAGTTCTAAGTTCTAGGGGACTGATGACCTCAGATGTTAAGTCCCATAGTGCTCAGAGCCATTTGAAATTTTTCCATTTCTCCAATATTTTGACTGCCGAATTATTGGTTGTTTTCCTCCTTGGCTTTCGGTTTCAGTTCGTCGTCATTACGATGTGACACAGAACTTGGTGTAATCAGGTTTGGTTCTCATTTCTGTCCTTGCGTCTTTGTTGCTATTTCTACGAAAGTGTCGGATATTGGCGGCGAATTCGTTTCTGCCGCCCGCTCAAAATGGCTCAAATGGCTCTAAACACTATGGGACTTAACATCTGAGGTCATCAGTACCCTAGACTTAGAACTACTTAAACCTAACTAACCTAAGGATATCACACACATCCATGCCCCAGGCAGGATTCGAACCTGCGATCCTGTACCACTTGTATAGATGTTGACCATGAAGGATCAGGGCAGCCTGTAACTCGGCACTACTGGAGACAGGGTGGCATTTCACTGGCTGAGCCAGCAGCCCTAAAGTTCAGTCGTTATGCTGCAATATTGATTTCTGGTTTCTACGCCACGTCCGTCTTGTTCCACTAAAGTGTGCAGGAACATACCTGCCACCTCAGGTAGATCCGCATTTTCGTCTCCATAGTCGGAGCGTGCGCCATTACGAAGCTTAGAGTTTGTGTGTTGATATTCCGCCTGACGTACTTACTCGTAGATAACTGAGCGGACTGACCCACAAGCAATTTCATGAAAAGCTAACACATTAGCACTCGCAAGCTCCAAAATGTCGCTGCTATTTTCCGTCTCAACGTCATGTTAAATGGTGTTAACTAGGAGATAGGGCTTATCGAAGAAGTAGACGTATGTTTTAACTGTGGCTTTATTCCGTTCGACTTTCATGGCTCAAAGCTTGCAACACACCCTACAACAAACCTTCATTAGTCTAAATCAAATAAGCAGAGGGTAAATGCACGCTTCTAACTGAGTGTTTATTCTGTCGGTCTGAGAGGTCAATTTGCATCAGTCCAACCATTATCCAAATCTACGGTGAATTTATGCGTTCATTATCGTTGCCCTACCTAGAAACGTTGAGCTAGACATTAATTATACGATGCAGCAATCCTGTCCCACATCTTACCAACCACATATGACTACTGATTCCTTGGACGGTCCATAATGAAGTGAGCGATGTTACAACATTGTGAACGCTCACCAGCTCTTGTACAAAGTTAAGTTGTTATAGTCATTCTCAATCTAGTTTTGTGGCGGTCGTTTAAACGTCGATCGTTCTAGAGCATAGCTGGACTGGAGTTTTTACACCGCTAATTATTATAGCTCCTTTGTTTCCAGCCTTTGAGAAACTGTACATTTTCCCGTACAGCAGAGTGGAGCATCATAGTTGCAGAGCAGTCTGGACACTCACAACCTTAGTGCCTCTTGTAGACATACCAATTCACCTCGTCTTCTACTCATTAGAGCTTTTAACAATCGCCAATTACCTGACTTAACAGGAGTTCCCTATCAGCCGAGGTGTAATTTCAAGAACTTGTGGCATCTTAATGCGATTGCGTAGCGTGTCAAAGATGGACTAACATTCTATTAGATAGCTGACTTGTGAGCGGATATGGTGTCCTCTGGTCACCCTGATATAGAATTTCTGTGTTTCATTAAACCACTTTCGCTTACTACGACAGTGGCCCTGGGACCAGGTCACAGCTGGTCCGTTACCATGTTTCTGTCACACTAAGCTGCTCCTCTTTCTCCAGCGACATCGATAACAAATTGTTGAAATATCCAGTTTTCCTGTTCTAACAGTTTCACCTATATTGTGCAGAAACTGTCTGATAAAGCCAGTGAATTTATCACATTCTTTTGTCTTTTACGCGAAGCGCGACCATGATCTTAACCATGATTTTAACCTTTCATTATTGCTTACCGTCTCCAAACAAGTTATCCAACATCGTTGAAGCTCTGCGGAATTCCAAGAAGAGGAGAATGTCATCAGTAGACTATAGGTTTCAATATCTACCATTATCTACAGCAGCTATTTCTCGTGGGCCATACGTGGTTAAAATGGATTCCGTCATATAGTCTCCGCGGAAAACGCTTCGCACTGGGTCTCCTTAACACATTGACGTTTTCCTTAAAATTACGACAGATTTCTCTCGTTTGAGACTATCCGGAAAGAGAATCTTTCCTCGTAACAACGGCCCTGTGTCCCCATTCTGTCGTCTTATCTCAGATAGTACTTCGTAGATGTCTGAGATAAGGGCCGAGGTTCTTCGTTCTTAGGACGTGGTAACTGAAAAAAATACGCAAGCCCAAGTGTGAACGCGAAGGATGTCTTGCTTATATTTCAAGGATTTAGCAGTAATTTATTGGCAAGAAATAGTCTACAAATCCAACGTCTGAAAATTACAGAAGAATTAATGCCCCGTATGTCTTGGGGTCATTTGCTTATATGGATGCCACCACACACAGGATTTTCGTGGCTTTACATTTCTGACATAGTTGCAGTTTACTTTCACTGACGAGTAAAATCTGTTGTGAGGTTATACAGATAATTTCAGTCTGACTCAACAGTTACTGTTTGTGTCACTTTCGGATACTGAACACGTACTATTGCTTCAGCTAAAGAAGACTAACTCGATAAGCACGAATTAACCCATATAATAGGTGAAAAATAATCAATAAAAATCTAATTTATGATGCGCTAATGGTAAAGGAATAGCGGTAGTGTATGATTGGTACCACTGGTTTACATATATCTTTGTTTAGCGAAACGCATCACAATACAGTAATGCCACAACGAATGAGTGGAGAAATACTATCACCAGCATATTATCACGCTAGCTTCTTTTTTTACAAGTAAAGCTTAATATTTTATCAACTAATATTATTTTAAATCTTCCTCCGTCCCGATAATAAAATAGAACTTTCAGTTCAGTTGCCAAATTACCTTAGGCAGAATCTACTGTGCAGCCAATAAGGAGATCATGTGTAACGTGGTGTTCAAATGCCCAGTATGTGGCTAGAATTGTCTATACAGGAAGACGCTGAGATTTGTGCAAAAATGTGGAAGAAGTCGGCTGTTTCCCCATCAGAGGAAGCAACTTAGGGAACCAGGAAAAACCCAAATTTGGATGCACAAAAGGCCTTCCGAATGGGAGTTTGGCGAAGTAATCACTTTGTCAACTGATCAGTGTGTATCTGTGCTGCCATTGATGTTCCTTTCGCAGACACCGGCCGCGTAAATATCAGTGCACGGGGCTCCGTTTCTTATTTCGGTCTCATTTCCCCCGAAACACAGTGAGCAATTCCTAGCTGCATTCCAACAGCAAGGTAATCGATGAAGTTCACATAGGACCTTGAAAGACCTGTCCAGCAGGTTCACTAGATTTTCTTCGAACCAACAAGCAACGTTGCTACCTTTCTGGAAGCGAGGTTCCCATCGCTAAAATAGGAAAGTCCCATATTATACTGTAGGCGCTTTATGTTAAACAAGCCAGTCTCTAATATTTTACAAGATCGTATAACTTCATCTTTCACTCTAGCAAAAGTAAGAGTCTGAATCCAAACCTACATTGTAAACTAGCGTTAAGGAATAAGCAACATTCGATCGTTGGGATCTGTGATGGCTCTAAGCAAGTGATTGTACCTGTCACAGAGAGCTGTAACTCTAATCATGAACATACCCGACGATGGTGTGTAACTGTGCATTGACATGCGATCATATCTTCTGGGTGCTTCACTTCTTTTATCAGGCAGCGTATTTTATTATTAATAGCGTTCTTATGAGTGTCTAACCGGGGTGTTCATTTTATTTTTAAGCACTTTATTCTCTTGCTGCTAGCTGTGCTGTTATGCCCACTCGCTGCCTGGAGTCCAACCAGACTACTGCAGTCCAGACGGCGAGTACGCATAACAACGTAGCTTCCTGAATAAGGTGACTGGGTCGGTCGTCGAAATATCGCACGTAAAAATGAAATCAACACCTCCGTTGAGCACCACACCAAGAAAATCATAGTGGTCACAATTGTAATTATTGCGACACACTGAGGTGAAAGGTAAGACCAAGAAGAAGAGCTTGCCAACGTGCTTTAGGGCAATCAGAGCGACGCTCCACGAATGCGAGGCAATTAATATGAGTTACAAAACATTGCTTCAGGAAACTAAAAGAATACACAGTTAGATGTTTCTATCAGGGCAACTGCAATTTGACATAAGGGAAAGACCGTGTAAGTTACTGACTGGAAAGGTTCAGGGACCTCCTGTCACGTCCACAATTCTTAAAAAGTATGGCTCAATGACGACTGGATAGAGGGATTCAGCAGAGTACCTGCTAAACGCCCTATTTCCTGATGATAATACTAACACAGATACTGCAATACAAGTACAACTTAGAAGTAAACTAGATAACGAATACGTCAATCATTGATATCTTTCCCTCAGAAAGAAGTTGCTATAGCAATTTCGAAGCTCAAACCTGGAAAGGCACCTGGCCCGAATGGCGTCTACCCTGAGGTAGTGAGGATGGTAGCTTCACTGATATTGCCATATTTGAAAGCATTACTATAAGAGGCACTGCGAATAGATGGGATCCCAACAGTGTGGAAAACAGCTAGAGCAGTAGTGATAAAAGAGGTGAAGAATAAAGACCCGGCAACACCGAAAGTGTATAAATATATTTGCTTATTAAATGTCTTGGCCAAAGTTGAAGAACATCTGCTCTGTGATCGGTTGCAAGCGCACAGGTAGACCTCGGGTATAAACCAGTATGGATTCAAAAAAGGGAAGTCTACAGATGATGTGGTTAATGGAGCTCTTCAGATTGTAGAAAATTCGACAACGACGCAGTCGCGTTCATGACTGACATCGTAGGCGCATTCGATAATGTTTGTGGTCTGCGATGTTCGCACGCCTCCGATATCTCAGGATCCCCAAATGTCTGTAGAAGAGCTTTGTATATTATTGCAGTGGACATAGCGTCCAGTGCCTTGAGGGGCAGAACAATTTAATCAAAAAAATTACCAAGGGCTCTCCTCAAGCTCCATAAGTCGTCCATCGTCCTGGGATCTTACTATTGAACTCCTATTGACCTACACTATGTGATAAGAAGTATCCAGACACCTGGCTGAAAATGACTTACAAGGTCGTGGCGCCCTCCATCGGTAATGCTGGAATTCAATATCGCGTTGGCCCACCCTTAGCCTTGATGACAGCGTCCACTCTCGCAGGCATACGCTCAATCAGGTGCTGGAAGGTTTCTTGGGGACTGGCAGCCCGTTCTTCACGGAGTGCTGCACTGAGGAGAGGTATCGATGTTGGTCGGTGAGGCCTGGCACGAAGTCGGCGTTTCAAAACATCCTGAAGGTGTTCTATAGGATTCAGGTCAGGACTCTGTGCAGGCCAGTCCATTACAGGGCTGTTACTGTCGTGTAACCACTCCGCCACAGGCCGTGCATTATGAACAGATGCTCGATAGTGTTGAAAGATGCTATCGCCATCGCCGAATTGCGCTTCAGTAGTGGGAAGCAAGAAGGTGCTTAAAACATCAATGTTGGCCTGTGCTGTGATAGTGCCACGCAAAACAATAAGGGGTGCAAGCCCCCTCCATGAAAGACACGACCACACTATAAGACCACCGCCTCTGAATTTTACTGTTGGCACTACAGACTCTGGGAGATGACGTTCACCGGCCATTCGCCATACCCACATCCTGCCATCGGATGGCGACATTGTGTCCCGTGATTCGTCACTCCAAACAACGATCTTACACTGTTCAGTAGTGCAATGTTTACGCTGCTTACACCAAGCGAGGCGTCGTTTGGCATTTACCGGCGTCATGGGTGGCTTAGGAGCAGCGGCTCGACCGTGAAATCCAAGTTTTCTCACCTCCCACCTAACTGTCAGAGTACTTGCAGTGGATCCTGACGCAGTTTGGAATTACAGTGTGATGGTCTGGATAGATGTCTGCCTATTACACATTACGACCGTCTTCAACTGTCGGCGGTTCAGTCAACAGACGAGGTCGGCCTGTACGCTTTTGTACTGCACGTGTTCCATCACGTTTCCACTTCACTATTACATCGGAAACAGTGGTCCTAGGGATGTTTAGGAGTGTGGAAATCTCGCGTACAGAACTATGACACAAGCGACACCCAATCACCTGACCACGTTCGAAGATTGGAGTTCCGCGGAGCGCCCCATTCTGCTATCTCACGATGTCTAATGGCTACTGAGGTCGCTGATATGGAGTACCTGGCAGTAGGTGGCAGCACAATGCACCTAATATGAACAACGCATGTATTTGGGGGTGTCCGGATACTTTTGATCACACAGTGTATGTACAGGGTGGTTATAACTAAACATTCGCTGCTTGAGCCAGCGTAGACGGAATGCTTAACCAACTTCATGGGAATGATATTCAGACTGTGCGCTGCACGTTTAGCGTTGTTAGTTAAGTTACTGTCATGCAATAATGGTGCTGCTCTTCGCGAGTATACTCAGAACTCCTCTTTCAGCACCAGAATTTTCGAACATGATTCGGAAGATCGATTAACTGACAATTTGGGAACTGTGTCACAAGTTGTTAAAAATTTACTGTTGTCACGGCTCAGAATGCTGGACGCAATGTGCAAGCAGTGCATGATCTGTGTCACGACAGCTCAACAGTGCACGGTCCACCGTTCGAAAAGTACTGCGATAATTGTGAACTGATATTCGTACAAACTTCCAGGCTATCGTGGGCACCAATGTCACAGTGGGCAACGTTTATAATCTGGAAAGTAAACATGGCACGCATTTGGCAAATGTTACGCTATCTTGTGGAAGTTAAAACGTCTTTCTTTCAACTGTTTGCTCTATTTCTCTTCCGCATGTCCTTACAAATGTTTCCATGAAGTTACATTGCCCTACGACGGCTTTTTTCATGGGGCCCTCCCAAGCATCTAAAGTTTAATAATAACCATCCTCTACTTCGGTATTGCCTGTTGTGTTTGTAAATTACCAGGGTATATCAGAAATAAGAACGCTAACTTTTCCCAATACAGAAGGCAAACTCAGTTTAGGGGTGATTGTATAGAGCCAGCTTCTAGAAGCTCTCCTGAGAAACATCGTAACTTACTTCATTGAATTTGCCTTTGCAGATGCACCTCTCTCAGGACAAAGAAAACTACTAAACTTCATTATCAGAAGGCTGGACCGTAATGAAAACATGTTACTTCACGGCGTAGATACAAAATAGCAAAGATTCAGAGATGGCGCAAGTATGGCGACACAGAGCTTTTATGCAAGAAGACTACGAACTTCATTTACTCGTTGCTGGACTATTACATTTGATTGAAGATAAAGCTGTTATCGACTCTAAGTTTGGTTTGAACGTCTCAGTTCTGCCATTTTTCATGCTACAAGTCCAAAATACTGTTGGTGGTTCGAGGAGCATGAAATTTATTTAGAAATTGCTATCTTGGTTACTAAATTTTACAAATGTCATAGAGAACCATTCTTTCTTTCGCTTACGCCATAGTTCCGTCGCAGGGTCGGCGTGGTTAGAATGGATTTGGCAAGGTGAGTTTTAGGGGTGGCTGGGTGCCCTTCCTGCCGCCACCCCATACCCCCAGGGATAGAATCAGTGTACCCCAGCTGTTTGCATCTAGTGTAAATTGTGAAAGAGTGCGAACGTGCTTCAGATGTCTGCAATGCGCGTAACTGAGGCGGAACGTGGGGACCAGCCCGGTATTCATCTAGCGGGATGTGGAAAACCGCCTAAAAACCACATCCAGGTTGGCCGGCACACCGGCTCTCGTCGTTAATCCGCCGGGCGGATTTGATCCGGGGCCGATGCGCCTACCCGAGTCCAGGAAGCAGAGCGGTAGCGCTCTCGGCTACCCTGGCGGGTCAAATGTCATAGAGAACCATCCTACAGCTTAAAAACCGCATCACATACCTAGACACATCAGTGACAACGTGTAGAAATTTAGGTCTGGCCTTGAGTCGAACTTGGATAGCCAAATGGTAAGGCGACAGCTCGCGATAAGCGGGAAATCCGGGTTCGAGTCCCAATCCGGCACAAATTTTCATTGTCGTCATTCCATTATACAGCTGATGTTTGTCCATATTTGCAACTGCGAATAGATTTCATGCACATTACATACGTGTCTTAAGACCTGAACTATATCTGTCGTCAACGTGATGTTGCTTCGAACACTGCAGTGCTGTACTAACTAGCATGCTGCAAGGGTGGGGAGGGGAGGGGGGGGTGATGTGTCCTTGCCTCCAGCCGCCTTTTGTACTGACTTACAAAAACATGATGGTACGCAGTTAAACTTGAATTTTAAACCACGGTGCATTTCCACGTTTTCACATTAATAACGATTGCCAGAGGTGAAAGATCGATAAATCGTAGAAAAAAGCCAATGTCTGATCACGTACCGATCACCGCACATTTGGATACATAGCATGGGACTAACATTTTTTATAGAGCCTCATTACTTCCCTTGAAACCGGATCTTACGGTCGTCATAATTGCCTTCAACGGCAACGGCTCTTCGGCCTACATTTCTGATTTTCACAGGCCTCTTCCACGAAAATGAGCAGAGAGAGAGAAAAGAGAAGAGATAAGCAGAAACAGATGCTGATGCTTTGTTGCTGCGAAATTTGGTGGAAACGTGATATCCTTGTAATAACTGAAACGCAATGTGACGATTCTACTTTATAGGTAAACAGTGCAAACAAAAATTCCTTCTGGAATGAGATTTTCACTCTGCAGCGGAGTATGCGCTGATATGAAACTTCCTGGCAGATTAAAACTGTGTGCCGCACCGAGATTCGAACTCGGGACCTTTGCCTGTCGCTGGCAAGTGCTCTACCAACTTTACTTTTCTTTTTTTTTTAAAAAAATCTCATTTTGTTCGCTTTCTTTTGTTGCATCTGCTCGGGGCGGACGTCGTAAGACATCCATTTTAAGTTCGTTGTTGATCGATTAACGCAGTTTCTTTAATTACAGAGAGCAGTTAACCCTCCATAGTCCCCCATTCGGATCTCCGGGCGGGGACTACTCAAGATGACGTCGTTATCAGGAGAAAGAAAACTGGCGTTCTACGGATCGGAGCGTGGAATGTCAGATCCCTTAATCGGGCAGGTAGGTTAGAAAATTTAAAAAGGGAAATGGATAGGTTAAAGTTAGATATAGTGGGAATTAGTGAAGTTCGGTGGCAGGAGGAACAAGACTTTTGGTCAGGTGATTACAGGGTTATAAATACACTCCTGGAAATTGAAATAAGAACACCGTGAATTCATTGTCACAGGATGGGGAAACTTTATTGACACATTCCTGGGGTCAGATACATCACATGATCACACTGACAGAACCACAGGCACATAGACACAGGCAACAGAGCATGCACAATGTCGGCACTAGTACAGTGTATATCCACCTTTCGCAGCAATGCAGGCTGCTATTCTCCCATGGAGACGATCGTAGAGATTCTGGATGTAGTCCTGTGGAACGGCTTGCCATGCCATTTCCACCTGGCGCCTCAGTTGGACCAGCGTTCGTGCTGGACGTGCAGACCGCGTGAGACGACGCTTCATCCAGTCCCAAACATGCTCAATGGGGGACAGATCCGGAGATCTTGCTGGCCAGGGTGGTTGACTTACACCTTCTAGAGCACGTTGGGTGGCACGGGATACATGCGGACGTGCATTGTCCTGTTGGAACAGCAAGTTCCCTTGCCGGTCTAGGAATGGTAGAACGGTGGGTTCGATGACGGTTTGGATGTACCGTGCACTATTCAGTGTTCCCTCGACGATCACCAGTGGTGTACGGCCAGTGTAGGAGATCGCTCCCCACACCATGATGCCGGGTGTTGGCCCTGTGTGCCTCGGTCGTATGCAGTCCTGATTGTGGCGCTCACCTGCACGGCGCCAAACACGCATACGACCATCATTGGCACCAAGGCAGAAGCGACTCTCATCGCTGAAGACGACACGTCTCCATTCGTCCCTCCATTCACGCCTGTCGCGACACCACTGGAGGCGGGCTGCACGATGTTGGGGCGTGAGCGGAAGACGGCCTAACGGTGTGCGGGACCGTAGCCCAGCTTCATGGAGACGGTTGCGAATGGTCCTCGCCGATACCCCAGGAGCAACAGTGTCCCTAATTTGCTGGGAAGTGGCGGTGCAATGCGTAGGATCCTACGGTCTTGGCGTGCATCTGTGCGTCGCTGCGGTCCGGTCCCAGGTCGACGGGCACGTGCACCTTCCGCCGACCACTGGCGACAACATCGATGTACTGTGGAGACCTCACGCCCCACGTGTTGAGCAATTCGGCGGTACGTCCACCCGGCCTCCCGCATGCCCACTATACGCCCTCGCTCAAAGTCCGTCAACTGCACATACGGTTCACGTCCACGCTGTCGCGGCATGCCACCAGTGTTAAAGACTGCGATGGAGCTCCGTATGCCACGGCAAACTGGCTGACACTGACGGCGGCGGTGCACAAATGCTGCGCAGCTAGCGCCATTCGACGGCCAACACCGCGGTTCCTGGTGTGTCCGCTGTGCCGTGCGTGTGATCATTGCTTGTACAGCCCTCTCGCAGTGTCCGGAGCAAGTATGGTGGGTCTGACACACCGGTGTCAATGTGTTCTTTTTTCCATTTCCAAGAGTGTACAAAATCAAATAGGGGTAATGCAGGAGTAGGTTTAATAATGAATAAAAAAATAGGAGTGCTGGTTAGCTGCTACAAACAGCATAGTGAACGCATTATTGTGGCCAAGATAGACACAAAGCCCATGCCTACTACAGTAGTACAAGTTTATATGCCAACTAGCTCTGCAGATGATGAAGAAATAGATGAAATGTATGACGAGATAAAAGAAATTATTCAGGTAGTGAAGGGAGACGAAAATTTAATAGTCATGGGTGACTGGAATTCGTCAGTAGGAAAAGGGAGAGAAGGAAACATAGTAGGTGAATATGGATTGGGGGGAAGGAATGAGAGAGGAAGCCGCCTTGTAGAATTTTGCACAGAGCATAACTTAATCATAGCTAACACTTGGTTCAAGAATCATAAAAGAAGCTTGTATACCTAGAAGAATCCTGGAGATACTAAAAGGTATCAGATAGATTATATAATGGTAAGACAGAGATTTAGGAACCAGGTTTTAAATTGTAAGACATTTCCTGGGACAGATGTGGATTCTGACCACAACCTATTGGTTATGAACTGCAGATTGAAACTGAAGAAACTGCAAAAAGGTGGGAATTTAAGGAGATGGGACCTGGATAAACTGAAAGAACCAGAGGTTGTAGAGAGTTTCAGGGAGAGCATAAGGGAACAATTGACAGGAATGGGGGAAAGATATACAGTAGAAGAAGAATGGGTAGCTCTGAGGGATGAAGTAGTGAAGGCAGCAGAGGATCAAGTAGGTAAAAAGACGAGGGCTAATAGAAATCCTTGGGTGAGAGAAGAAATATTCAATTTAATTGATGAAAGGAGAAAATATAAAAATGCAGTAAATGAAGCAGGCAAAAAGGAATACAAACGTCTCAAAAATGAGATCGACAGGAAGTGCAAAATGGCTAAGCAGGGATGGCTAGAGGACAAATGTAAGGATGTAGAGGCTTGTCTCACTAGGGGTAAGATAGATACTGCCTACAGGAAAATTAAAGAGACCTTTGGAGAGAAGAGAACCACTTGTATGAATATCAAGAGCTCAGATGGCAACCCTGTTCTAAGAAAAGAAGGGAAGGCAGAAAGGTGGAAGGAGTATATAGAGGGTTTATACAAGGGCGATGTACTTGAGGACAATATTATGGAAATGGAAGAAGATGTAGATGAAGATGAAATGGGAGTTAAGATACTCCGTGAAGAGTTTGACAGAGCACTGAAAGACCTGAGTCGAAACAAGGCCTCGGGAGTAGACAACATTCCATTAGAACTACTGATGGCCTTGGGAGAGCCAGTCATGACAAAACACTACCTTCTGGTGAGCAAGATGTATGAGACAGGCGAAATACCCACAGACTTCAAGAAGAATATAATAATTCCAATCCCAAAGAAAGCAGGTGTTGACAGATGTGAAAATTACCGAACTATCAGTTTAATAAGTCACAGCTGCAAAATACTAACGCGAATTCTTTACAGACGAATGGAAAAACTGGTAGAAGCGGACCTCGGGGAAGATCAGTTTGGATTCCGTAGAAATGTGAGGCAATACTAACCTTACGACTTATCTTAGAAGAAAGATTAAGAAAAGGCAAACCTACGTTTCTAACATTTGTAGACTTAGAGAAAGCTTTTGACAACGTTAACTGGAATACTCTCTTTTAAATTCTGAAGGTGGCAGGGGTAAAATACAGGGAGCGAAAAGCTATTTGCAATTTGTACAGAAACCAGATGGCAGTTATAAGAGTCGAGGGACATGAAAGGGAAGCAGTGGTTGGGAAAGGAGTGAGACAGGGTTGTAGCCTCTCCCCGATGTTATTCAATCTGTATATTGAGCAAGCAGTAAAGGAAACAAAAGAAAAATTCGGAGTAGGTATTAAAATTCATGGAGAAGAAGTAAAAACTTTGAGGTTCGGCGATGACATTGTAATTATGTCAGAGACAACTAAGGACTTGGAAGAGCAGTTAAACGGAATGGACAGTGTCTTGAAAGGAGAATATAAGATGAACATCAACAAAAGCAAAACGAGGATAATGGAATGTAGTCAAATTAAATCGGGTGATGCTGAGGGGATTAGATTAGGAAATGAGACACATAAAGTAGTAAAGGAGTTTTGCTATTTAGGGAGTAAAATAACTGATGATGGTCGAAGTAGAGAGGATATAAAATGTAGACAGGCAATGGCAAGGAAATCGTTTCTGAAGAAGAGAAATTTGTTAACATCGAGTATAGATTTAAGTGTCAGGAAGTCGTTTCTGAAAGTATTTGTATGGATTGTAGATATGTATGGAAGTGAAACATGGACGATAACCAGTTTGGACAAGAAGAGAATAGAAGCTTTCGAAATGTGGTGCTACAGAAGAATGCTGAAGATAAGGTGGGTAGATCACGTAAGTAATGAGGAGGTATTGAATAGGATTGGGGAGAATAGAAGTTTGTGGCACAACTTGACTAGAAGAAGGGATCGTAGAGGGAGACGAAGAGATGAATACACTAAGCAGATTCAGAAGGATGTAGGTTGCAGTAGGTACTGGGAGATGAAGAAGCTTGCACAGGATAGAGTAGCATGGAGAGCTGCATCAAACCAGTCTCAGGACTGAAGACCACAACAACAACAACAGTTAACCCTCTGACCAAACACGCTGAGCTACCGTGCCGGCAACCAACTGAGCTACCCAAGCACGACTCGCGCCCCTCCTCACAGCTTTACTTCTGCCAGTATCTCGTCTCCAACCTTCCAAACTTTACAGAAGCTCTCCTGCAAACCTGCAGAACTAGCACTCCTGAAAGAAAGGATATTGCAGAGACATGGCTTAGCCACAGCCTGGGGGATGTTTCCAGAATGAAATTTTCACTCTGCAGCGGAGTGTGCGCTGATATGAAACTTCCTGGCAGATTAAAACTGTGTGCCGGACCAAGACTCGAACTCGGGACCTTTGCCTTTCGCGGGCATGTGCTCTACCAACTGAGTTACCCAAGCACGACTCACGCCCCGAATTCGAGTCTCGGTCCGGCACACAGTTTTAATCTGCCAGGAAGTTTCAAAAAATTCCTTCTGAATTAAAATAAGTAGCGAATTCTATTCAAATGTAGCCAGACTGAATATTAAATCTTCCGGGCGCCACTGTTCTCGAAAAACTAAATGTTATTGGATGCTAAAACTTCATCATGAAATTGAAACCCTTTCTGCACATTGAAGGGAAGGCAAATGCAGATATTCTGAAAAAAAAAGTTTCTTTGAGACTAATTGTTGTGGCGTAACAAGCTAGCTACGCCACATTGAGAAGGGAGCCGAAAGGCACGCGTACACACACGCCGACTGGCGTCAAGTCTGGAACAGGATAACTATTGAATGGTAGCAAGAAAAGTACGTAGCTGCTTTATACTTAACTTTTAACCTTTGTTGGTTTACAACGTTCTTCTTGAGACATTTATACGATAACTCTCAAAGTAGGTAAGGCTAATGGCGCCTTGCTAGGTCGTAGCCATGGACTTAGCAGAAGGCTATTCTAACTGTCTCTCGGCAAATGAGAGGAAGGCTTCGTCCGTATTGTCGCTAGCAATGTCGTCGTACAACTGGGGCGAGTGCTATCCCGTATCTCCAGACCTGTCATGTGGTGGCGCTAGGTCTGCGATCACACAGTGGCGACACGCGGGTCCGACATGTACTAAATGGACCGCGGCCGATTTAAGCTACCACCTAGCAAGTGTGGTGTCTGGCGGTGACACCACACTAATATTCTGGTTAAAGGCGAAAAAATGTACTGAAACGTCCATGGGCATTCTGTCCGCTTATTGGCCAATAGGAACTTGGCAGAATCCGTGACATCAATCCCCTTGTATTGGTATAAAGTTCTTCGTTCCGTAAATGCATATCTACGCAACTATTAAAGCGCTTTTCTCCCCCTGGTTTCGCCACCTCCCTTGCCTTATTGTACTGCTTATTATTTATGCTACCAGACAGTTTAGGTAATTTGATTTTTTGTAATATTAGAAGCCTAGATCGTTTGATGTGAAATAGTTTATTTCATGACGAGTTTCGACAGTATCTAGCTGTCATTTTCAGATTCTCAAATCTCCCAGAAATATAACTACACATCAGTCTGTGCTACATTGGTACATACTGAGAACAAGCTCCTTTACAATAAATCAGCTCCAGTCTGGTTTGCCAAATATTTAAAACTTGCTTTGACAAACCAGTGTGGAGCTGTGTTACTGTAACTGGACTGTGTTCTCCGTATTTGGACGAAACTGATGTGTAGTTGCACTTCTGGGAGATGTGAGAATCTGAAGATGACAGCAAGTTACTGTCGAAACTGGTCATGAAATAAACTATTTCACATCAATCGATGTTAGCTTCTAATAATACGAATCACAACATTAGATCGCCCCGACAACATGTGTAAATTTTAATTTGATTTTATCACATTAACTTTTTATGGACGGTAACTTATTAATTGTTTGTCTTTTATTAATTTTGCATAAGTGCATAGGCAAGTATGATCTGCGTTTTTAATGTCATAATTTTAAATTTAAGCTAGTTTAGCATAATAATGTTCATTCAGTATTGCGCACCCTCCTCAGTGCATACCATTAGTGGCCTTTTCCGCCGGAAGCTTTCCTTAGCCCAAGAATTACGTACGAACCGCTAGTGCATTAGCTGTACGTTGTTGAAGTACAACTCAATGACGACTGCCTTGTTGTGCATAATTTTAATATTATGGAGTGAAATTTTACATATTACTGACGTCATTCGGCTATATTTCAACGTACCTACAACACGTAACCAGTAATTTTGAACAATTTTTGTATTATCAGTTTCTTTTATTTCCGCGAACGATCACAAAACTTTTTGTCCTTAGATTACCGGTTTCAGTCAGCAATGACCATCTTGAGATCTGCAACAGATCATGGGAAATGGAACACAACTAGTGAAGAGATTATGTCTTAGAACGATAAAATATGCCATAACGAAAAATTATTTCTTTCATGGATATGAAAACATGCGCTTGAAATATAATGATGCATGTATTACACTTTATTATTGTAAAACCGTATACATATGGCTACTCTATTATAGATTTTACCTATTGTACTATTCACTTATTGCCTACTGTACAGTTTTTATAATTGACAAATAAGTGTAGACTTACAGCAGCGTTATCTAACGAGTTTACGGCACGAACGTTCGTTGTGGCTACCGTACTGAAGTTTGTTATGACCAGTAGCGATAGAGAGAGTATGACTGCCAGAACTGTGGCCTAGATTGCGTAACATTTTAAATCTGTGCGACAATGCTACGCTGATTTAGTGTATATTATATTTTGTGCATATATATATTATTTTAGGACAAGTTATAAAACAGGTACACCTCATTATGTTTCAAGTGCATGTTTTCATATCCACGAATGGAATAATTTTTCGTTGTGGCATATTTTATTATTCCAAGACATAATCTTTTCACTTGGTGTCCTCAGAGGCGGTTCACAGGTATGCATTCGGGCTGTTTACAAATTTTTGATTTCAGGTAAATATGAGAGTGCGAAATTTTATAGCAGCTGCTATATAACAGTTACACTTGTCAGCATATTTATACAACTTCACCCACTGTCAGTTATAATAATAATAATAATACGCGTAACTTGTCTGAAAAAAGAAAAATTGTTTTATGGAATTTTGTTAGTTTGTATGTAATTAAGTACAGTTTATGGCAAGAACGAAATAATGTTTAAGCTTTCCCTACACTCCGTTTCGAATTTTTGTGTAAGTGGTAGTTTTCGTGCTTTTTGATTTTTTGCGGACAAATGTACAAGATCTCTAATTTGTGTATTAGTTTGCGAATTAATTTCTGGGCTGAAAATCAGACAATATTACGTCGCACCCACATAATAACTTACGCTTATTATACACTTCTTTGTTAAATGTTCGTCTGTAATCATGCTTATTTGATTTCGTCACTTACTCTCTGGTCTGGAGTGCCCTAGTCTCTTTGCGGCTAACTTTTCCTGGTAATTTTCTTTTCTGTTAGCGCTTAATACATATTCAACAGAGTTCATGTTGACACCCACAAGAAAACTCCATTCACAAACTGCAATTTGTGGAAATGATTAAACTCAAGTAGAACTACCTACCAGCAAGGTCACTTGACTAGAACACCAATGAGGCGCTGAGAGCCATTAGAGACAAAAATACAAGGTCTTCGACTCCCCCTCC
The DNA here is from genome assembly GCF_023864345.2 of Schistocerca serialis cubense. Classification (NCBI taxonomy): domain Eukaryota; kingdom Metazoa; phylum Arthropoda; class Insecta; order Orthoptera; family Acrididae; genus Schistocerca; species Schistocerca serialis. The sequence goes on from NC_064644.1 coordinate 398,379,645, forward strand.
CCCCCCCCCCCCCCCACAGCCATATTTAAGTGAATATCAGAGAAATCAGTGAGACAGCTTTTCGTGAATGTTATAAGGGGCGTTCAAAAAGAAACGAGCCGGAGGCATAATTACGGAAACCAGTACTTGTATGTTAGAAGTATTGACCCTGTCTGTTGAGACACTTGTCCCACTGTTACACAAGGCGGAGAACGGTTGTCTCATAAAATTCCTGGGGCTGCAATGTTAACTAGTTCTACGCATACAGCTGGAAGTCGTCGCCGGAGATGAATCGTTTGCTGCTGTTCTTCCTTGACCAATATGGCCCCCTTCTGATTCACTTCCTGCAGCATGGAACAACAGTGAATGCCCAGCGTTACTCGCAAACCTTGACCACCCTTCGTCCAGCGATCGAATCAAAACGACCAGGCAATCTCACCCGTGAGGTCATTTTGCTCCACGACAAAGTAAAGCCTCATACGGCCAACACAGTCGCGGCACTCCTGCAGAAATTCAAATGGGAGGTTCTCGGCCACCCTCCATACAGTCCGGACCTCTCTCCCTGTGATTACGCCATTTTGATCCCCTTAAAAAGGCTCCGCAGGGCACACGATTCACCTCGGACGACAACGTCCAGCTGTACATCTACATCTACATTGATACTCCGCAAGCCACCCAACGGTGTGTGGCGGAGGGCGGAACTGGTTAACATCGCAGCACCGGGAATTATTTGAGACAGCCATTCACCGCCTTGTGTCACAATAGGACAAGTGTCTCAACAATACTTCTAACACACAGGTACGGGTTTCCGTAGTAATGCCTCCGGCTCGTTCGTTTCGGAACGCCCCTTATATACATACAATACGCAATGTGGACCACAGTACATACACTCCTGGAAATGGAAAAGAGAACACATTGACACCGGTGTGTCAGACCCACCATACTTGCTCCGGACACTGCGAGAAGGCTGTACAAGCAATGATCACACGCACGGCACAGCGGACACACCAGGAACCGCGGTGTTGGCCGTCGAATGGCGCTAGCTGCGCAGCATTTGTGCACCGCCGCCGTCAGTGTCAGCCAGTTTGCCGTGGCATACGGAGCTCCATCGCAGTCTTTAACACTGGTAGCATGCCGCGACAGCGTGGACGTGAACCGTATGTGCAGTTGACGGACTTTGAGCGAGGGCGTATAGTGGGCATGCGGGAGGCCGGGTGGACGTACCGCCGAATTGCTCAACACGTGGGGCGTGAGGTCTCCACAGTACATCGATGTTGTCGCCAGTGGTCGGCGGAAGGTGCACGTGCCCGTCGACCTGGGACCGGACCGCAGCGACGCACGGATGCACGCCAAGACCGTAGGATCCTACGCAGTGCCGTAGGGGACCGCACCGCCACTTCCCAGCAAATTAGAGACACTGTTGCTCCTGGGGTATCGGCGAGGACCATTCGCAACCGTCTCCATGAAGCTGGGCTACGGTCCCGCACACCGTTAGGCCGTCTTCCGCTCACGCCCCAACATCGTGCAGCCCGCCTCCAGTGGTGTCGCGACAGGCGTGAATGGAGGGACGAATGGAGACGTGTCGTCTTCAGCGATGAGAGTCGCTTCTGCCTTGGTGCCAATGATGGTCGTATGCGTGTTTGGCGCCGTGCAGGTGAGCGCCACAATCAGGACTGCATACGACCGAGGCACACAGGGCCAACACCCGGCATCATGGTGTGGGGAGCGATCTCCTACACTGGCCGTACACCACTGGTGATCGTCGAGGGGACACTGAATAGTGCACGGTACATCCAAACCGTCATCGAACCCATCGTTCTACCATTCCTAGACCGGCAAGGGAACTTGCTGTTCCAACAGGACAATGCACGTCCGCATGTATCCCGTGCCACCCAACGTGCTCTAGAAGGTGTAAGTCAACTACCCTGGCCAGCAAGATCTCCGGATCTGTCCCCCATTGAGCATGTTTGGGACTGGATGAAGCGTCGTCTCATGCGGTCTGCACGTCCAGCACGAACGCTGGTCCAACTGAGGCGCCAGGTGGAAATGGCATGGCAAGCCGTTCCACAGGACTACATCCAGCATCTCTACGATCGTCTCCATGGGAGAATAGCAGCCTGCATTGCTGCGAAAGGTGGATATACACTGTACTAGTGCCGACGTTGTGCATGCTCTGTTGCCTGTGTCTATGTGCCTGTGGTTCTGTCAGTGTGATCATGTGATGTATCTGACCCCAGGAATGTGTCAATAAAGTTTCCCCTTCCTGGGACAATGAATTCACGGTGTTCTTATTTCAATTTCCAGGAGTGTATAAACTTGACACACCACTACATCTTTTTTTTCCTTTATTGTAATTTTCATACCTATACAAATACATAGTTAGACTGGCAGCAGCATCGTACGCTGCTCTTCAGCCTTCGATTTTCCAATGAGAAAAAACAGAAAGAAGATACATTAATACACTCCTGGAAATTGAAATAAGAACACCGTGAATTCATTGTCTCAGGAAGGGGAAACTTTATTGACACATTCCTGGGGTCAGATACATCACATGATCACACTGACAGAACCACAGGCGCATAGACACAGGCAACAGAGCATGCACAATGTCGGCACAAGTACAGTGTATATCCACCTTTCACAGCAATGCAGGCTGCTATTCTCCCATGGAGACGATCGTAGAGATGCTGGATGTAGTCCTGTGGAACGGCTTGCCATGCCATTTCCACCTGGCGCCTCAGTTGGACCACCGTTCGTGCTGGACGTGCAGACCGCGTGAGACGACGCTTCATCCAGTCCCAAACATGCTCAATGGGGGACAGATCCGGAGATCTTGCTGGCCAGGGTAGTTGACTTACACCTTCTAGAGCACGTTGGGTGGCACGGGATACATGCGGACGTGCATTGTCCTGTTGGAACAGCAAGTTCCCTTGCCGGTCTAGGAATGGTAGAACGATGGGTTCGATGACGGTTTGGATGTACCGTGCACTATTCAGTGTCCCCTCGACGATCACCAGTGGTGCACGGCCAGTGTAGGAGATCGCTCCCCACACCATGATGCCGGGTGTTGGCCCTGTGTGCCTCGGTCGTATGCAGTCCTGATTGTGGCGCTCACCTACACGGCGCCAAACACGCATACGACCATCATTGGCACCAAGGCAGAAGCGACTCTCATCGCTGAAGACGACACGTCTCCATTCGTCCCTCCATTCACGCCTGTCGCGACACCACTGGAGGCGGGCTGCACGATGTTGGGGCGTGAGTGGAAGACAGCCTAACGGTGTGCGGGACCGTAGCCCAGCTTCATGGAGACGGTTGCGAATGGTCCTCGCCGATACCCCAGGAGCAACAGTGTCCCTAATTTGCTGGGAAGTGGCGGTGCGGTCCCCTACGGCACTGCGTAGGATCCTACGGTCTTGGCGTGCATCCGTGCGTCGCTGCGGTCCGGTCCCAGGTCGACGGGCACGTGCACCTTCCGCCGACCACTGGCGACAACATCGATGTACTGTGGAGACCTCACGCCCCACGTGTTAAGCAATTCGGCGGTACGTCCACCCGGCCTCCCGCATGCCCACTATACGCCCTCGCTCAAAGTCCGTCAACTGCACATACGGTTCACGTCCACGCTGTCGCGGCATGCTACCAGTGTTAAAGACTGCGATGGAGCTCCGTATGCCACGGCAAACTGGCTGACACTGACGGCGGCGGTGCACAAATGCTGCGCAGCTAGCGCCATTCGACGGCCAACACCGCAGTTCCTGGTGTGTCCGCTGTGCCGTGCGTGTGATCATTGCTTGTACAGCCCTCTCGCAGTGTCCGGAGCAAGTACGGTGGGTCTGACACACCGGTGTCAATGTGTTCTTTTTTCCATTTCCAGGAGTGTAGTTAGAGTGACGGGTAAAAAACAGTAGACATACAAAAATACAAAACGCGGAGCGGTTCACACTCGATGAAAAATTACACTGGAACACGTTGGCACGGCGCACAAACATTGATGATTCGACGGCACAGGTGAACGTAGTAGTGTGACGGTGAACACTAACACAAACACGACGGCACACACACGAGAAACTGATGGCGATGATCTCCGGCGCGCGAATGTCCACGTAATGTGTGCGAGTCCGGGGACCTGCCAAGGGGTGAAGAGGGGTGAGGGGGAGGGAGAGGGGAGAGCAGAGATGCCAATGGCAGAGGAGATGGGAGGAGGAGTAGAGGGACGGGGGTAGGGGAAGCCCGGGGGGAGGAGTCGGGTGAAAGGGAGGAGGGATTGAAGGGGGTGAGAAGGGAGAGAGGGTGCCCAAAGGAAACAAACACAGGAAGAGGGAGGGAGGATCAAAGTTGGTAGGAGGAGTAGATGGAGGGGAGGAGGGCATCATCAGGGAGGGGGAGCTGGCGGAAGCCACCTTGGGAGAGGGTATGGAGAGTGGAGAGATGGAGAGCAGGTGGGACATTGAAGTACAGGCGCGGCTGCGGACGGGGGAGGAGAGGAGAGACCAGCGGATGAGGATCGAGTTTTCGGGAGGTGTAGAGGATCCGTATCCGTTCGAGGAAGATGAGGAGGTGGGGGAAGGGAATTAGGTCGTACAGGATCCGCGTGGGGGAGGGGAGACGGATGCGATAGGCGAGGCAAAGAGCATGGCGTTCCAGGATCTGAAGGGATTTGTAAAAGGTAGGGGGAGCAGAGGTCCAGGCAGTGTGGGCGTAATAGGGCGAATGAGGGATTTATAGGTATGGAGGATGGTAGAGGGGTCCAGACCCCAAGTTCAGCCAGAGAGGAGTTTGAGGAGACAGAGGCGGGAGCTCGCCTTGGCTTGGATCGTCCAGAGGTGGGGGGTCCAGGAGAGGCGACGGTCAAGGGTGACACCAAGGTACTTAAGGGTGGGGGTGAGGGCGATAGGACGGCCATAGATGGTGATGTAGAAATCGAGGAGGCGGAAGGAAGGAGTGGTTTTGCCTACTATGATCGCCTGGGATTTGGCAGGATTGACCTCAAGTAACCACTGGTTGCACCAAGTGGTGAACTGGTCAAGATGGGATTGGAGAAGGTGTTTGGAGCGCTGCAAGGTGGGGGAAGGGCAAGGAAGGCAGTGTCATGGGCATACTGGAGAAGGTGAATGGGGGGTGAAGGCGGCGGCATGTCCGCCATATACAAGAGGTACAGAAGAGGGGAGAGGACGGAACCCTGGGGCACACTGGTGGAGGGGAAAAAGGTGTAGGAATCCAGGTTGTGAATGGTGACATATGAAGGATGGTGGGAAAGAAAGGAGCCGATCAGACGGATGTAGTTAATAGGAAGGGCAAAGGTTTGGAGCTTGAAGAGGAGACTGGAATGCCACATGCGGTCATAGGCTCGTTCAAGGTCAAGGGAGAGGAAGATAGCAGAACGACGGGAATCAAGCTGTTCGGAAAGGAGATGAGTGAGGTGAAGGAGAAGGTTATCGGAAGAGAGGGATGGCCGAAAGCCACACTGGGTAACAGGAAGGAGGCGGTGCTGGCGGAGATGCTGGTGGATGCGTCAGGTGAGGATGGATTCCAAATGGTTCAAATGGCTCTGAGCACTATGGGACTCAACTGCTGAGGTCATTAGTCCCCTAGAACTTAGAACTAGTTAAACCTAACTAACCTAAGGACATCACGAACTTCCATGCCCGAGGCAGGATTCGAACCTGCGACCGTAGCGGTCTTGCGGTTCCAGACTGCAGCGCCTTTAACCGCACAGCCACTTCGGCCGGCGATGGATACCAGGACCTTGCTGAAGACCGAGGTAAGGCTGATGGGACAGTAGAAGGAGACAGCGGATGGCGGTTTATCGGGTTCAGGAACATCAGGATGTGGGGGGTTTTCCTCCACAGGTCGGGGTAGTAGCCGGTGGACAGGACTACATTGTAGAGCCTGGCCAGGGTGGAGAGGAAAGAGGCAGGAGCTTCACAAAGGTGACGATAGGTGACACGGTCATGGCCAGGAGCGGTGTTGCGTTTCGTGCAGAGTGTAGCAATGAGATCCTGTGTAGTGATAGGGGCATTGAGTCCTGTCTGTGCAATGTTGTCAAAGTACTGGAACCCAGGGGCGAGGGGAGGGACAGAAGTGTCAGTTCGATCGCGGACATCTGGGAAGAGGGACTAATCGAACTGGGGATCGTCAGGAATGGTAAAGACATCGGAGAGGTAGGAAGCAAAGTGATTGGCCTTACTACTGGCGTCAGGGAAGGGTTGGTTGTCATGAAGGAGAGGATAGTAGAGGAGGTTTAGATCCGGTAGGTGGCAGAAGGCTGACCAGTACTTGGACGAGTTGATAGGATGGGTGGGGTTTAAGCGGGTGCATGTCTGTCGCCAGTCATGTCATTTCTTAGCCGCGACCAAGTTACGGATGTGTCTATGGAGTTGCCGGTGGCGTCGTAGTGTGTCCGGGTCACGCGTGCGAAGGAAGGCGCAGTAGAGATGGTGGGATTCACAGAGGAGGAGGATGGCCTGTGGGGGTAAGGTAGGACGGTGGGGGTGGATGGCGACAGAAGGGACGTGGGCCAGCATGGCCTCAGACAAGGTCTGCTGGAGAAAGGAGGCGGCATGGGTAATATCATCAGGGTCGTGGTAGGTAAAGGGGTGGCCATCGACCTGGGTGGAGAGGGTATCCCAATAGGCATTCCAGTCGGCACGGGAATAATCATGGACATACTTCGGGGAAGGGTCATGATGGGGGTTGGGGTGGAGGCGACGACCGTCTGAAACGGTGAGGAGGACAGGGAGATGATCACTACCAATGGGGTCCAGGACATCCACCGTTATGCAGCCAAGGAGGTTGGGGGAGGAGAGGATGACATCGGGAGTGGAGATGGATTCGGGGCGGGTGTGCTGGGGAATGGGGGTGAGGTCGCCTTGGAGGGTGGAGAGGAACCGATGCCACTGCCGTAACTGGGTGGCGGAACAACTATGGATGTTGAGGTCGGCGGCGATCACGTAGGAGGAGAAGGTACGATCAATGTGGGAGAGGAAGTCGAAAGGAATAGGGGTGTTAGGGCGGACATAGATGGTGGCGCAGGTGACGGTAAGGCCGGGAAAGAAGAGACTAAGGATCAGGTGCTCGGTGGGGTCGGGAAGGAGTGGTTGGAGCCGAACCGGGATCTGGCGGTGGTGACCAATGGCAACTCCGCCACGCGCAATTGGGAGGGGATTATCGGAGTGGTGGAGAAGGTAGGGCGAAGTGTGGATGGTGTGGTGGGGTTGGAGGAAGGTTTCATTGAGGAGGAAGGCATCCACACTGTAGGTTGCAAGGGTGTGCATGAAGAGGTTCTTGTTGACGGGAAGGGAACGAATGTTGTTGAACAGGATACGGTGCTGTCGCGCCATGACAGGGATTTAGATGAGGGTGTCGAGATGGGAGCAGGTGAAATGGGCCTGGTTGTGGGAGTAGGTGACATACATTTTTAGGTGAAAGACGGAACGGGCGGCGAGGGATATCTGTTGGAGGGTCTGAGGGCGCTGGAATGGGTGGACATTTTGCAGTACAATGGTGATGAACCTGATGATGTCCTCAGCAGTGGGAGGGGGATGAAGGGAATTGCCAGGAGGGGTGGGGGCATCCAGAGGGCAGAAAGGGACAGTGAGTTCAGGGTGGTTGGAGGGGGTCGGGCCTTACGTTTTTGGGAGTAGGTGGGATGTGGGAGATTGCAGATATTACAGGAGGGAGGGGACTGAAGGTTAGGGCACTGCTGGAGGAAATGCACTTGTTTACAATGTGGGCAGGTGGGGGCCTCGCAGCACTCAGCTGTTGTGTGTGCGTTGTAGCACAGACACCTCTCTGGCGGGATTGAGGAGGGGAACGGGAGGGGTCAACCTTGTATCTCTGGTGGAAGAGGAGGGCACCCTCCTTCAGAAGGCAGTCAATGGAGTGGGCGTCCTCTGAGAAAACCCACATAAGGCGGGTGGGGCCAGCGGAGTTAAAGATGCGGCGGACCGCCCGCACCTCTTGCGAGGGATGCGCCTTGAGCTCCGCCAACACCTCCTCCTCTGTGATCGTCAGACTTATCCGAGTGATCACGGCCGTGAGGGTCGGCGGGCGACATGGGGGTTGGGGTTGGTGGGTAGGAGATGGGGACGGAGCAGGGGTGAGGGAGGTATTAGGGCCGAAATGGGTGATGGGGACACGGGAGAGGATGTCAGTATGGAAGGTGGGGCTGGTGGATGAGATGAGAACTAAGTCTCTTCTGGGAGTGAGGAGGGAAATGGGGGCTCCAGAAAAGTGTTGGTGGAGAAGGAGGGAGAGGTTCCGGGTCTCGAGGAGGGAAGGATCGGGACGAGAGAGGACGTACTTGTAGGAAGAGGGAGGGGAGGAGGAGGAGGAGGCGGAGGGAGCAGGGCCAGGTGGGGAGACATCCATGGCATCCTGGGGGGGGGGGGAAGGAGGACGTGGCAGGGCCTTTTTGGGAGCGGAGGAGGTGGTGGCGCCACTAGGGCGTTTAACGGCGGTGGAAGGGTGGGTGGTGACATGAGGGATGGGAGCTATAGGGAGGTGGCGGGAAGTGGCAGGTCCTGGTGTGGACGCAGTAGTCGGCGCCGGAGATGGTGACGGCGAAGGCGACGGCGACAGCGACGGCGACGGTGGTGGCGGTGATGGCGAAGGCGATGGGGAGAGCTGGGCATGGGCAGTGGCCCGACAGGCCACCACCCTAGCTGGAGCTGCAGTGACAGGCTGGGGGAGTGGGGGGAAACGATCAGAGGGAGAGGAGCGGGAGGAAGAAGCTGGAGAAGGGGCGACAAAGAGCGAGGGCGAAGGGAGAGTTAGAAGAGGAGGGATGGAAAGGGGGGGCGACTGGACACACCATGTAATGGTGGTGGTGGCGGCGGAGGGCGAAGTATACACTATGGCAGTGGTGGTAGTAGTGGCAGTGGTGGTGGGAGCTGACATGACGACAGGGATGAACTAAAACAGCACAGGACGAAAAGGAGAGGAAAAAACCGGGGACGGACGAAGACGAGGACCAGAGTCCCACGCTGCTGGCGCTGGCGCTGGTGACGGCAGGCAGGAACGCCGCAGCAGCTGGCTGGCTGGACCGCTGCGACCGCTGCTGCTGCTGCTGCTCGGCTGGACCGCTGCTGCTCGGCTGGACTGCTGCTGGATGGCTGGCTGGCACCTGCAACCCTAACACTTCGATTAGTGACAGGCACGAATCGAAGGGCGGTACTCGTTGCGAGGCAACGCCGGAGATGACCACAGCATCAACAGAGGTGTCAGAAGTATGAATAAATGCTACAGTCTCACAGTTGACGATTAAGTGCTTTATGGTTCTCAGCGCCTCAAATGGATTACTCTATGATAAAAACCAAAACTTAATATAATATGTCTCATTCAGAATTGCAAAAATAGGTTTTTCTTTCAGTATAACTATAGCATATACTGATGTCCGATCTAATTTTACTATGTGGAGAGTGAATTTGCATATCTGTGGTGTGTACTACCGCCTAGCGGGATTTATGCCAAGCGAATGTCGATAGAAGTCTGTTGCAATGTGCTACCACCTGGTGGCATTGGCGTAAACTTGTAGTTGTGTGGTAAGGGCTAGCAGGGCACGCTGTGAACCGTGTAAATTATTTATCAAATCCGTATGTATTTGACCTGTATGCCAATTACGTCACGCCAGTCACGCATGCGCAGAAGCTGCTTTAAATGTGCACAACTGAAGGTGTGCTTGCGTCCTTTACGCCAAGTTTCACCGAGTCTAGAGGAGCAATATGTAGCACAGAGCAGTATATTTAGTGCTGTGTATTTCAGATTACCGCATCTACATTACGTTTAACAGCATTCAAAGAAAAATAACCAATAAATACGCAAGGTGTCAAAAGTTAGGGAGCTCATGTGCTCATGTGCCACAGCAGCCGCCACTGGTTCTACTATATTTCCCACGATATCCTGAGGATCTGAAGATGGTCATTGCTGACTGAAATTGGTAATCGAAGGACCAAAATTGGCGGAAATAAAAGAAATTTGTTCTACACTTCCTGGAGCACTGTTTTCATCTGCGACCAAGTCGTAGCTTGTGAAATTTTTGTATTCGTAACTAGTTATAATTGTTGCTGTGTTATATATACACATTTACTGTTAACCTATTTACGTTGTCACTATTTTCCTTCCGAATAAGACTTTTTTGTGAACATTGGAACCATTGTTAAGGGGTTTAAATAAACAAATCTTTAACATCATGCAGCACGTCAACAACCGTATATGTATAGAAAATAAACCTTCCATTTTGTAACTGGTTGGCTGTTTATTATTCCTTCACGAAGATGTTACACCACTTACCATATTTTCGTGAACTATAATATCGGCTCTTAATTAACGACTTAGATGTAAATGTCCTCATACATAGTGCTGGGAAGACGAACACACTTTGCAATTTTTTGTTTCTCGTTCGTGTTTTTGCTAATTGAGCCACTCTATATAAACCGCTTCTAGCAATAAATGCAGTAAAGGCGTAGTATTAATCTCCTTCATACCCTATTTCCGAATTCGTGCTAAGGCTGTAGTGCTGTAGTGCCACACAAGTTCCTATAGTTATGCACACGCCCTTTAGAAACTACCCTGTTCTGTTGATTCCGCGGGTTCCGCTGAATAGGTCAGGAGTTCACTACACTCAGCTGGCGGCCGCACGCGTAGCGGAGGCTGTACGGCGTGGACTTGGCGGTTTTTTTAGGTTAGAAGGCCTCGGGAAAGTACGGGGAGGGCTGCAATCTCAAAGGGTGCATGGCAAATACAGGACGTGCTTGGATCAAGGAACAATCGGAATTGTAGTTGTAAATTGTTGTAGTTGTGCTGGGAAAGTTCCTGAGCTTCAAGCGCTAATAGAAAGCACAGAAGCTGAAATCGTTATAGGCACAGAAAACTGGCTAAAGCCTGAAATAAGTTCTGCAGAAATTTTTACGAAGTCTCAGACGGTGTTCAGGAAAGACAGATTAGGCATAATTGGTGGTGGAGTGTTTGTGTCTGTCAGTAGTGGTTTATCTTGTAGTGAAGTCGAAGTAGATACTCCGTGCGAATTGGTATGGGTGGAGGTTATACTTAACAGCCGAACTAATTTAATAATTGGCTCCTTCTACCGACCCCCAGACACCGATGATATAGTTGCTGAACAGTTCAGAGAAAATTCGAGTCTCGTAACAAATAAATACCCCACTCATACGGTTATAGTTGGTGGGGACCTCAACCTTCCCTCGATATGTTGGCAAAAATACTTGTTCAAAACCGGTGGTAGGCAGAAAACATCTTCCGAGATTGTCCTAAATGCTTTCTCCGAAAATTATTTCGAGCAGTTAGTCCACGAACCCACGCGAATTGTAAAAGGTTGCGAAAACACACTTGACCTCTTAGCCACAAACCATCCAGAGCTAATAGAGAGAATCATGACTGATACAGGGATTAGTGATCACAAGGTCGTTGTAGCTAGGCTCAATACCGTTTCTTCCAAATCCACCGCAAACAAACGCAAAATAATTTTATTTAAAAAAGCGGATAAAGTGTTACTAGAAACCTTCCTAAGAGACAATCTCCATTCCTTCCGAACTGACTATGCAAATGTAGACGAGATGTGGCTCAAATTCAAAGATATAGTAGCAACAGCAATTGAGAGATTCATACCTCATAAATTGGTAAGAGATGGAACTGATCCCCTATGGTACACAAAACAGGTCCTAACGCTGTTGCAGGGGCAACGGAAAAAGCATGCGAAGTTCAGAAGAACGCGAAATCCCGAAGATTGGCTAAAATTTACAGACGCGAGAAATTTGGCACGGACTTCAATGCGAGATGCCTTTAATAGATTCCACAATGAAACATTGTCTCGAAATTTGGCAGAAAATCCGAAGAAATTCTGGTCGTATGTAAAGTACACAAGCGGGAAGACGCAGTCAATACCTTCGCTGCGCAGTGCCGATGGTACTGTTATCGACGACTGTGCCGCTAAAGCGGAGTTATTGAACGCAGTTTTCTGAAATTCCTTCACCAGGGAAGACGAATGGAATATTCCAGAATTTGAAACACGAACAGCTGCTAGCATGAGTTTCTTAGAAGTAGATACCTTAGGGGTTGCGAAGCAACTCAAATCGCTTGATTCGGGCAAGTCTTCAGGTCCAGATTGTATACCGATTAGGTTCCTTTCAGTTACGCTGATACAATAGCTCCCTACTTACCAATCATATACAACCGCTCGCTCACCGATAGATCTGTACCTACAGATTGGGTCAAAATGGGTCAAATGGCTCTGAGCACTATGGGACTTAACATCTATGGTCATCAGTCCCCTAGAACTTAGAACTACTTAATCCTAACTAACCTAAAGACATCACACAACACCCAGTCATCACGAGGCAGAGAAAATCCCTGACCCCGCCGAGAACCGAACCCGGGAACCCGGGCGTGGGAAGCGAGAACGCTACAGATTGGAAAATTGCGCAGGGCGCACCACTGTTTAAGAAGGGTAGTAGGAGTAATCCTTCGAACTACAGACCTGTATCATTGAAGTCGGTTTGCAGTAGGGTTTTGGAGCATGTGCTGCATTCAGAAATTATGAATCACCTCGAAGGGAACGAACTATTGATACGTAATCAGCACGGTTTCAGAAAACATCGTTCTTGTGCAACGCAGCTAGCTCTTTATTCGCACGAAGTAATGGCCGCTATCGACAGGGGATGTCAAGTTGATTCCGTATTTCTGGATTTCCGGAAAGCTCTGGATTCGTGATTTCCTGTCAGGGAGGTCGCAGTTCGTAGTAATAGACGGCAAATCATCGAGTAAAACTGAAGTGATATCGGGTGTTCCCCAGGGAAGCGTCCTGGGACCTCTACTGTTCCTGATCTATGTAAATGACCTGGGTGACAATCTGAGCAGTTCTCTTAGGTTGTTCGCAGATGATGCTGTAATTTACCGTCTAGTAAGGTCATCCGAAGACCAGTATCAGTTGCAAAGCGATTTAGAAAAGATTCCTGTATGGTGAGGCAGGTGGCAGTTGACGCTAAATAACGAAAAGTGTGAGGTGATTCACATGAGTTCCAAAAGAAATCCGTTGGATTCGATTACTCGATAAATAGTACAATTCTCAAAGCTGTCAATTGAACTAAGTACCTAGGTGTTAAAATTACGAACAACTTCAGTTGGAAAGACCACGTAGATAATATTGTGGGGAAGGCGAGCCAAAGGTTGCGTTTCATTGGCAGGACACTTGCAAGATGCAACAAGTCCACTAAAGAGACAGCTTACACTACACTCGTTCGTCCTCTGTTAGAATATTGCTGCGCGGTGTGGGATCCTTAGCAGGTGGGATTGACGGAGGACATCGAAAGGGTGCAAAAAAGGGCAGCTCGTTTTGTATTATCACGTCATAGGGGAGAGAGTGAGGCAGATATGATACGCGAGTTGGGATGGAAGTCATTAAAGCAAAGACGTTTTTCGTCGCGGCGAGATCTATTTACGAAATTTCAGTCACCAACTTTCTCTTCCGAATGCGAAAATATTTTGTTGAGCCCAACCTACATAGGTAGGAATGATCATCAAAATAAAATAAGAGAAAACAGAGCTCGAACAGAAAGGTTTAGGTGTTCGTTTTTCCCGCGCGCTGTTCGGGAGTGGAATGGTAGGGAGATAGTATGATTGTGGTTCGATGAACCCTCTGACAAGCACTTAAATGTGAATTGCAGAGTAATCATGTAGATGTAGATGTAGATTAATGTATTGAAGTTACTGATACTTGTTGCCAGTTTTGGTACCTAGCCATATATATCTCAGTTGCTGGAAGTGCTCCGACTTCGCAGATATGGTTTTTAACATGCGGCAGTGTGTGTTAATTTTCAATGGTTCAAATGGCTCTGAGAACTATGGGACTTAACTTCTGATGTCATCAGTCCCCTAGAACTTAGAACTACTTAAACCTAACTAACCTAAGGACATCACACACATCCATGCCCGAGGCAAGATTCTAACCTGTGACCGTAGCGGTCATGCGGTTCCAGACTGTAGCGCCTAAAACCGCTCGACCACTCCGGCCAGCTGTTAATTTTCGAGAGCACGTTACCAGTAATGGTCGAACATAGGTCTGTCAGGGCGTTTACTTTATGGCTATAATCACCAGATGTGGGATGAATGGACGTTTTCTCTTGAGGCATTGCTAAAAGCCTTAGGCACTCCCATCAGCCTGATTGCTTCTAGTGCTACTTTTGATGAAGAAGTGCGTTCGACTGGACTGCAGCTAACTGCCTACAATACACGGTCCAGTTATTCCACTGGCTGGACTCTGCTCATCTCAGAGGCTAAGACGGTGTGTGGCCGAAAGCTGGCAAGTCATGAAGGAGAAGTTCATTTGAAGGGTATTTTAGATAGCGGCAGCCGTATCACCACCATATCGGAGGGGCGTATCAAAGGTATACAGAAAATAGACGTTGGCCGACACTGCTGCTTAAGAAGCCAAGAATCAGAGGAGCATCAGTACGCAGATATTAAGATGTAAATCTCCAGGATAGTTTAGAATTCGTGAGGCGAATTAGGCAATTAGTCTGATCATTGGCATGAATTTTCTGAACCAAAACCAAGCAATACTAGACCTTGGAAGAGGTGATCACACTGCAGAAGGGTCCAGTCATTTGTATACGCTCTTTAGAAGGTACTATCCAAACACATATTCCAGCCTACTGTTTAAAGCTGAGTTATGTTAAAGTCAAGATGAGTGCGAAGCCAGGTCCAGACGGTAAGGCCAAGAAAAAGAGAACAAACTCAGATAAATGACAGGATTGAAGAGAAGGTACGGATTCTGCATGGTATTAGACCTACAAAGATAGAGGGATTATCAAACTTTTGTTGAAAAATGCGGAAGTAATCTTGCCAATACCCCGCACCAGAAAGAGCTTCCTATACGAATTCAGAGTGCGAGAGCAAAAGAAGTTATTCGTGCCACCATAAACTATTCCATTCGCCTATAGGTAGAAGGTGTTCCTCGACCTTCATAGGATGTTAAGAGGATGGTCTCAAAATTCTCAGGGTGTTAGGTGATGGTGTAATTTAACCTATTAGGTCGACATATAAAAGGCCATTCAGGGTGGCTGAGAAGGACGGTTCCATTCACCCTGTCTTAGACTCATGACAAATAAACACAATAATAGATTCGGAAGCAGATAGGCACAAGAAACTTGAAGAACTTTTACAAAATTTTCATGGAGTCAATGCCTTCTCATTTATCGATTTATAATCCAGTTTCTGGGAAACAGAACTGCATCCAGAGCATTCGTAGGATTTGGCAGGTGTTACTAATTTGTGTGGCTATATATATCGTCATCTGCATGTAGATGTAGACTATATTCAGTGATGCTCTTAAACTGTATGTGGATCAACTGTTGGGAGGATCACAATCAACTTGTGAGTGAAGAACTAAGAACTTTCAAAGAACACGATGTCACAGCTAACATCGAAAAATCCTGCTTTCAGACCTCTAGAGTAAAATTTCTGCAGAACATTATCACAGAGGATGCGACATCTCAGAACTCAAATAAGATGGATACCCTCTCAGAATTTGTGATGACAGCTCCTCAGAATAATTAATTTTTATAAAAGATTTACAAATGTAGACACACTGGTAACACCTCGACTCTGACAACCAACAGCTAAAATCGGCTTATGATGCCGTGGCAGAACATGAAGTCAGCATTAATAAGAGTGCCGATATATCGCAGGACATCTGTATGGTCACTGACAGTGAATATACTGGATTGGATATGTGGTATCTCAAGAGTAGGAAGCAAATGGGAGCTTGCAACGATAGCTTTTGGTAGCCGAATTTTAACGAAGTGTGAGATGAACCATTCAGTCACCAAGTTGGAGGCTCTGGATGTGGTCTGGGGGTTTCATAAGTTTAGGCTTTTTTGTTTGGTAGAAAGGAGAGGATTTTCATAGACCATAAAGCACTGAAATTCCTATTGACAGCAAAATTGATGCATAAGAGATTAGCGATATGGGATTTTACATCCATAAAAAACAATGGGAGAGAGCTAAGCAGGGATCCAGCGCTTTTGCATTGAAACTTAAGTTGAAAGACCGAAGCCAAGTAGTCATTCGATAGATCTATTGCACAAAGGAGTTTTATTCCACTGCAGCAATGTGGGAGATTCGTCTTGCCACCTGTATTAACCGGAAGATCTGATCAACGAAGTCATCTGGCACACATTTCTCAGCTATGCTCATTCTGGACCCAGAAAATAGAGGATGCCTTGTTAATTTAATAACTGGGAGGAAAGATTTCAGAGAGTCTTGTCTGTTTGTAAAACCCACCAGGCAGGAAAGCACTCGACGATACCAATGCAGGCACTGTTGCACCATATCATGCACAAGAAACTAAAACAATTAGCCACGACTGACTTAATGGGATATCTGGCATGTACACACAGAGGTTTCAGCTACGTAATGGTAGTTGTGGAGCTAACATCTAAATTCCTCAGTCTCACGTCATGGAAGAAGGCCCCAGCTTTGACAGTGTCAAGTGCTTTATCCAAGCACTTCTTGCCACAGACAGGACTAATTTCAGATAACAGTCCTTAGTTTATATTCGAGAGATGGAAGGCTGCATTGAAGAGGCACAGGATAGAACCTATAACACATATCCTCATGTCATCCAGCCTCAAACCCAGCAGAACAAATAATGAAACAACCAGGCAGTTTGTGTGGAATATATTGCACGAAGTAGCACACTAGACGGGATATTTTCCTGAGAGATTTCCAGGATATTATGAATGAAATGGTCCATGGTATCAAAATTCTGGATCCTGTGACAGTATTAAGGAACAGCTAGCCAAGAAATCTTATATCAGGAGTTGTCAACTGCCCACCAAGGCCAAGAGAGCAGCACAAAAAGAGAGTGGGGAAGCACTCCACAAGATCCAGATCGCAGCCAGGAAATGGAAGGAACGGTTGGACGAGAAGGTGTGAGCAAGCATGTTCCATAATGGTCATATTGGTCAGAAAGTTCTGATAACGTGTTTTCAGCTCTCAATTAGGCAAAACCAACTGTGTTACAAATTATTCTCGATTTATACTGGACCTACGCATGTCTAGAGGATTGTGCTCCCCTTGAATCTATTGGAGTACATCACACATGTCACATTAAACCATACACTGAGTAAAATAAAGGGACATAGGTTCAGTTATGCTAGGAGTATTACACTACAGTTTATATGTTATGGTTTAATAAGAAGCTGAATACCTAGATGGTCTTAATACATGGTTACATTCTAGTTAATAACGAGCATCATCAGAATGTTGTTATTTTTAGTTGTATGCGATGTTATGCAGGTCGCAAGAACCTAATCAAGACATACACTCATTGAATCTTCCTGTTAATCCCAATGTTACAGCAGGAAGGATTAATGGATGTACTGCAGACTGGTTATTATGATATTGGAAACTAATTGTTTCTGACTTGATCACACAAATGTGCGTTCACTGCTTTCTTTTTTTGGGCAAACACTTACATGGGAGAAGTTATAATGCTGTCCCAGGTTACAGGTGTCTAGTTTACTTCATGTTTCCAAGATTTCGTTGTCCTTTCGCTCGTCAATAGCATCATTGGTGCTTTTGTTGTTGTGCCATTGTGTTTGGGTATACCTAAGATGTATTGTACCAGAGTTGTTTTTGCGCAAGAGTTCGTTTTGTACCCATGCTGTGGATGCGCGCCTGACATTATATGAGACGTTGTTATTTATCGAGAGTCCCATGCCGCAGTATATGTGCGGGGCCATCGGCTTTTTAGTCGCAGAGAATTACGTTATGTTGCATGGAGAGTGTGAGCGATGGTGAGTAACAACCCTGCCTGTTTTATCATAGGAACTCTCCCACCAAGAATAGGAACCATGGAGAGCATACCCAATAACTACAATTATCTTATCGATCTACTAATATACAGTAATCATGGACAATGTTGTGCATGCGAAGTCTAATTGTGTATCCATTGCCAATTTGTACAGTATAATTGATGCACATACTTCAGTTACTGGTATCAGACTATGTGAGGATAGAAAATTACAGGTAATCTGTTCGCTTTGTCACCATTATTTTGTGCCGGGAAATATTTCAACTGCATAAGGTGCTAAGAGATGGTAAAAAACCTGACGAATGTTGTGAGTATTCATCTGTGGAAGATATGTAACCTCTCATTTTTGAGTCCATGACAATACAACGGCGTGTATGAAATCCTATGTACTCTCCTCATGAAGGTCTAAGGTGAAACCTTGTTTTTTGTTTTTGTCGTCGTTTGTGTGGTTAAAGAGATGTTTTCAGGTTATTCAGTAGATGATTTAGCGTGTGTGAATCGTCATGTATGTCGTTGACTTAAAGTATGCTGGTAATCAGATAGGTATTGCTTAGTACATTGGATTGTATTTTGTTTGAGCTTCTGTTCAGCATGTTAGGTTACATCATGTTTAAAACTTCCTGGCAGATTAAAACTGTGCCGGACCGAGACTCTAACTCGGGACCTTTACCGTTCGAGGGCAAGTTTCATATCAGCGCACACTCCGCTGCAGAGTGAAAATCTCATTCTGGAAACATCACCCAGGCTGTGGCAAAGCCATTCTCCGCAATATCCTTTCTTCCATGAGTAGTTCTGCAAGTTTCGTAGAAGAGCTTCTGTGAAGTTTGGAAGGTAGGTGACTAGGTGCTGGCAGAAGTGAAACTCTGAGGACGGGTCACACGTCAGGCTTGGGTAGCTCAATTGGTAGAGCACTTGCCTGCGAAAGGCAAAGGTCGCGAGTTCGAGTCTCGGTCCGGCACACAATTTTAATCTGCCAAAAAATCTCATTGTGGATACATCATGTTTAATTTAAATAATGATGGGCTATAGCTATGCTATATTCTCTTTAGAGGCGATGTTACAATTAAGTACATTGCAAGCATGTATAAACGCTGCTATACCGACAGTTGGTACCTACGATCGTGTGAATGGACTAAGGTACTAACTTACACTCACACCAACACTATTACCACCATGCTCATGCTCATTGAGTACTATCTGCGTACTTGCAGCCCCAGATTTACATGTCATAGTTGATACATATTTAATATAAGACACAAACTGTGTATAATGGCTTAACTTATGTAAGTGTATTATCAAATATGTTACTGTTTATGTTGATTTGGTGTGTTGCCACACGTATATCTTTTGGAAAGTTTTGGACATTCGCTGATTTGGCATATATGAGGCACGTGCACACCCAGACCAGAACTGATGCGACATGGGGATGCTGTTTATATGGTTTCCAGAGAGTAGAGAGGTGCAGGTACACAGACAAAAAATTTTGCATCACCCTGGTTCTCTGGTAGATAGACGTTGACAGTCTTTCTTTTTTGAAGTGTATGTCTCTTAAAACATTTCTCCTCACACTCTGAAATGGCACCACACTGCTTGCTGCTTGACACTGTCACCAGCACACCCAATGTATTTTTTTTTAGCTCTTTAGTTCTTCAGTACCCAGCAACTTCCCACACAAAAAAAACATTGTCATTGGAAATCAGTCACTTCAGAAGACGTACCACGAGTGTTTGTAATTTTTGGCAGCAAGCCCCTTTGTTACAGGGAGTGATTTTGCCTATATTATGGAGGGAGACTGCACGTCTGTATATGTTCATGCTGTTGGCCCAGAGAGCCTGCTGTGTGTCCACTGGTAGTGTGTATCCTGGGAAAGTAGGTAGTTTTGAGAGAATTTTGGAAGAAGTTTGTTACAGGACCCCAACTAGGGGAGTCAGTGCAAGGATGACATGGAAAGAGGATAGAAATAGGCGCATACATCCACGTTCTGGCCATTGCAATGGAGTCAATGATTTGAGCCCATCCAGGACTGCACTAGTCACACACTTGCAGATTAGTGGTGGCAAGCAGGGGCTACTCATGAGACATTTGTTTATGGTGAGCATCTTTGCAGCTCAGCACGTTAGTTTTCCAGGTTCTCTATCACACTCTGCAGCATGTTCTTTCAACCTCCAGCAGCACCTGTTCACCTAATGCATGTAACATACCATTACAGTTTCATGGTTCACACTCTTTTCACCCAACATAGAAACATTCTGGTAGCATTAATATTGATACAGAAAGGGGAAGGTGTGATGCAGAGTGTTCCAACCCTCATGCTGAATTGGCCATTAGTACTTTCACGGTTTTCATATGTGTGTGTTTCAAATAGATGTGCGTTCTATTTATTTTTGTATTTAAATGTCAAATTACGTCTGTTTTTTTCAATAAATCCATTGTCATGATGAATAACACTTCATATAAATTAGTTTCCTTGGTCACTTAAATTTTGGTCTTTTCTGTGGGGTATTATATTTTATTTATTTCACTCTCACTCTTCCTCTCCCCCCCCCCCCCCCCTCCATCTCTCTCTCTCTGTCATCCTGTCCAACAGACAGTGCCAAAGTTTACCCCGATGTCTTGACACCACAAAGACGCCTTATTAATCCACGTGATGGAGGTTTCACCCTCCGATATATGTTGCAGAAATAAATGTTACTTTTAACTGTAAACTTCTTTCATTCTATATAAGTCATGGTAAAGCCTAACAAAAAAGTTTGGACATAAAATTCACTAATAGATGAGACTTGTTCCCCCAACTCTTACGAAAAATAAAATTATAGAGGCATTTTCTCCTCTCTAAAAAGAAACAGCAATCACCAATATAGCAAATAGAGTACATCAGTTACACAAAATATATAAGTACAGGGTTATTACAAATGACTGAAGCAATTTCATAGCTCTACAATAACTTTATTATTTGAGATATTTTCACAATGCTTTGCACACACTTACAAAAACTCAAAGTTTTTTTAGGCATTCACAAATGTTCGATATGTGCCCCTTTAGTGATTCGGCAGACATCAAGCCGATAATCAAGTTCCTCCCACACTCGGCGCAGCATGTCCCCATCAATGAGTTCGAAAGCATCGTTGATGCGAGCTCGCAGTTCTGGCACGTTTCTTGGTAGAGGAGGTTTAAATACTGAATCTTTCACATAACCCCACAGAAAGAAATCGCATGGGGTTAAGTCGGGAGATTGTGGAGGCCATGACATGAATTGCTGATCATGATCTCCACCACGACCGATCCATCGGTTTTGCAATCTCCTGTTTAAGAAATGCCGAACATCATGGTGGAAGTGCGGTGGAGCACCATCCTGTTGAAAGATGAAGTCGGCGCTGTCGGTCTCCTGTTGCGGAATGAGCCAATTTTCCAGCATGTCCAGATACACGTGTCCTGTAATGTTTTTTTCGCAGAAGAAAAAGGGGCCTTAAACTTTAAACCGTGAGATTGCACAAAACACGTTAACTTTTGGTGAATTACGAATTTGCTGCACGAATGCGTGAGGATTCTCTACCGCCCAGATTCGCACATTGTCTGTTCACTTCACCATTAAGAAAAAAATGTTGCTTCATCACTGAAAACAAGTTTCGCACTGAACGCATCCTCTTCCATGAGCTGTTGCAACCGCGCCGAAAATTCAAAGCGTTTGACTTTGTCATCGGGTGTCAGGGCTTGTAGCAATTGTAAACGGTAAGGCTTCTGCTTTAGCCTTTTCCGTAATATTTTCCAAACCGTCGGCTGTGGTACGTTTAGCTCCCTGCTTGCTTTATTCGTCGACTTCCGCGGGGTACGCGTGAAACTTGCCTGCACGCGTTCAACCGTTTCTTCGCTCACTGCAGGCCGACCCGTTGATTTCCCCTTACAGAGGCATCCAGAAGCTTTAAACTGCGCATACCATCGCCGAATGGAGTTAGCAGTTGGTGGATCTTTGTTGAACTTCGTCCTGAGGTGTCGTTGCACTGTTATGACTGACTGATGTGAGTGCATTTCAAGCACGACATACGCTTTCTCGGCTCCTGTCGCCATTCTGTCTCACTGCGGTCTCGAGAGCTCTGGCGGCAGAAACCTGAAGTGCGGCTTCAGCCGAACAAAACTGAGTTTTTCTACGTATCTGTAGTGTGTCGACCATATGTCAATGAATGGAGCTACAGTGAATTTATGAAATCGTTTTAATCATTTGTAATAGCCCTGTACTTATGGAATGTCAAAAGTATGGAGGCTACACTGCTGAGCCTACAGATCTGTCAGTTAACACTGGAGCAGTCACAATGTAATCATCTTACTAATGTTTCACCGCCCTAGGTTTCATGGGATCACAGTTTCTCTGAACGAGTCTGACTTCTTCTGTTATTCACAGGAGATACTGACTACTTCTGTAAACAGCAGCTCTTGTAATATCTGCTCATTCAGCAACTGTGACAATGATTCAGCACTGTCTGAAATATAGAAGGTTGATGTGAGAAATTAACTGAAACAACCATTTGTAACACCTGATTTATTTAGCTGCAATCCAAGTATATACAGAAGCAGAAAACTTCATACCAAAAGAGGAACATGTATTTTCTGCAAAAAATGTCTATACAGCTGTATAATAATCTCTGTCCAACTTCCATTAACATGTGTTTATGTATTTACAATGGGCATAATGTGTGGGGTTTTGTATAGAAAAAGCGAAATAAAGAAAAATGTAGCTGCAATGGCAATAGCCATGCATTAAAAGTAGAACTTAGCAGATTCTTAATTCAGGAACAATAATTATTATGCTCTGTAATCAGTCTCAAATGTTAATGACTTACTAAAACTTGATGTGATCATGTACCACCTGCTCCTCTCAGAGACACATACAACACAGATTCACATTAAATACAATCATAAAAACCAAACATTTACTCCTGATGACATACATTGACCACATCTTTTCACACTGACAATTTCAGTCATGTTTAACAATGTAGCTTCCAGGTTCAAAGCTGTGACTATGTATAGATTCCTTTAAAATGGTTTTGCTTATTGTAAATCTTTTGACAAGGTAACATTGCTGTATAAAGGCCAGAATAGATGACAGACAGTACAAGCAACACAACTAAGATGCTGCTACAGAAATGTGAATAATTTTCACTATTATTGGACATGTTAGCCATTGTTACCCGTTACCATGTGGAAGCAACTAAGCTGCTAGCTGAAGGGAAAAATACCAGAAATTAAATATTGAACATGTTTTCTCTCAGACAATATTTTCTGGCAGAGCAGTAAATCATTCTACAAAATACAGAAATTACCCTCAAAGATGGTTTGTGAAGGCTATATATTCAATATGAAAATTTCCATAATAGCTTCTAAAACTATTTTCTTTCATTGAAAGATGTACATAAAACGTTAGACAACAATCCATGAACACGCAAATATGCTTCTGTGAATTACGAAAATAATGTTATTCATTATGTATGACTTGACATCGAGGGATTGCTATACATATCAGTTCAGTAAAAAATGAAAGCAATACAATAGTATACAGCTATTCATGAATTTGTACAACATCCACGTAGTTGTTGAGCACTATGTACAATCAATGCAAATAGCATTTCACATTGTCTTCTCTCTCGATGTGGAAATATTTACAACAGCTCGGAAGCAGCCGAGAGTTTCGAAACAAACTCATTTCGCGGGCGAAAAAAATCGATCAGTCTTTCTGTTCTCAATTGTCTTATTTACAGCCTCAATCACACACTGCAACCACTTTAGCCAAACGTTCTCTCGCATACCACTGCTCTCAGGACGATACAGTAATCGACTGCTTAAAAATAATAAAAAATAAAGCGATCCGGTCACAGAACGAATCACGCTGACAACGGTACAACGAAAGCGAATAAATATGACACTGTAAACAGAGGACAGCAACAACGCGGTTTCGTTTAATCTTGTCACTTCTCACAGCTCACTCGCGCCAACACTGCAACTTTCTCGTGGTTGTTCAACAATGCTGTCACTGCGAATTTCCGTTAGCAGGTGGCGCATTTGACGAAGTTCCCAACTGCAGTGTGATCTGCGGCTACTCTGGTCGGCTGGCTTGGCAGCTGGTGGACTATGGTTGGCAGTCCTGCGGTGTGGGACTCTGCAGCAGACTGGCCATCGGACGTCTGCAACGGCGGCTTGCTCGTAGTGTTGCCAGAATGCTGCTCAGGCGGTCCTCTGGAATCAAAAGGAACATGGAGTGGTAAATGTTAGGAAACCAAGTAGAACAGCAGAGATGACAGCAAAGGAAAAAAAAAAGCACAGTAGAGGTATAGTGTGTGTGAATGCAGTTTCTATGCTGAAGGCAAAGAAAAATGACATACAAGAGTCGAACGTTAATGTATAAAACAAGAGGGAAGATTTTTTAGGCAATAAGGGAAACAGACACAGGCACACAAAGGAAAGTTGGATTGACAGGAGGAAAACAGAACGAGGCAGCAATCTACAGCATCAGTGGAGGAAAACGAAGTACAAGATAAGGGAAAGAGTAGAACCCCGGAAAAGAGAAATTTTTTGGGAGAAGTTTACTACCAAAAACAGAAAATGGAAGGAGATGTTATGAAAACACACAGAGGAAGTACCTAGTCTAAAGAATGCCACGTATGGAGCCTCAAATAAATTAGCTTTAAATGGAAAGTTCAGATGAATAAATATGACTGCACCGCCAACGAAAACAGAAGAAACGTAAGTGTAACTGACCAATGCAAATGTGTAATGGACACCAGCGACACCAAGTAGTTAAGATTACACTCAAATTTCCCAATAGTGTTTACCGGGATCCTGTATCAGTAATACTAATGTTATAATAACACCATCTGCAGTATTGCCTGTATCACACGGAGGATACTTTTGTGTGTTAGTTACTGACCGCTGAAGAGGATTGAGCAACTTGTTACAATTATCTTCTAAGAACTTTCAAGTCATTTACTTTCTCTATAGTTTCATGATCAGTATCTTCATATAACGACTAGTAATGCGGAATCAAGTGAAGCAAATAAAACCAAAAGTAAACAAACAGACTACTATGACAGGAGCCCTATGCCTCATTTGGGCAAAGGAAAGCAGGAAGGAATCAGTAGTGGTCTTCTTTAAAGACCTTAAAGTAGTAATACACTAAGTACAACACGAATCAGGATAGCTAGATCTTAAGCCAGCATCCCGCTGTACTGTATGAGTTCACTAAGTAGTTCTTTGTACCACTCAGTCGATAGGCAATGGAAGTGATGGAGCAGAACGTATCGATTTGGAGTCGAGGTGGCTGAAATTCGGCAATAGCTATTAAACTTCCTGAAGTGTCGTAAAATCCTTCGAATGAAGGTGTGACCTTGTAGGTGACTTCAGCGAATACATAAACTTTAGTTTCAGAGCGCCTACATGATCGGTAAGTAGAACTACAGCTACTGAAAATGAGTGCTCATCATTTACATTGTGTGCAAAAAGAAATGGCGGGGCGGATCCTGGGTATCAAACTCAGGGACGGGGTTAACGAGAGCGGAATGCCGATAAAAGAGACCCCGAAAATAGTTACGGTGCTGAATGGCAAATGGCGTGGACTGTAGTGCTGTACGATTCCAACAGGTCGAGCAATGAGGTGGTTCATTTGACACACGAAAGAGGCACTGGAAGACACCAGAAGAGATTTCTCAGTGAGAAATGTTGGAACGTTGCTGACGTGATAGCACAGATGTGACGTGGAAGAATTTGGAAGAGGCCGCCATCAGCTGCCGATAAATAATGCTCTAAGAACAAAAACGTAGGTGAACAGAGAATCAGGACTGTTTGCCGGTGATCAGATTGCTTGGGACACTGACTTCCTCATGTAAGATGACGGCCAGCTGGTGCCAGAATTCCGGGACGAGGAACGCGACTCCGGCGCCAAGTGCGATATCTGCGGGTTGACTGAGAATGTTGCGTAATTGGCACTCGTCGGCTGCGCCCGCTTCGGCGTGTTCTGCTGCTGAGGGGTCGGGGGTTATCTCGGCGCCAATTCCGCCATGCGCCGCTCAGGTCCCCAACATGGCGAACTCCGGAGCATCGCTCCAACTTGATGACCCTCTTCGACCGCCGCAGACAAGTCAATGCTCTAGGAAAAGCTGAACTGCCTCTCCGATTATTTTTCACACACGCAACCGAACTACTGTTGGCAGTAGCAAGAACGGTTAGGTTATTTCCTTTCACCGCTGAATAGTACGATCACGCAAGTGCAGCTTGGTTGCTCAGGTGACTGAATAACGCGAGGGGCGTTCAATAAGTAAAGCAACATTTTTTTCTCTACCAGTTTGGTTGAAAAATTTTCGAATTTGTTCTGGGACATAGTGGAATATTCCAGTTTCAACCCTTATAGTTTCATGAAGTTTGAAAGGGGGGGGGGCGCTATACGTTGCCTTCAAAATAGCGTCTGCAATGGAGGTCCGTTCCAAGCAGACGTGTCTGTTTTTTTGGCGGTAAACCAAAGCATCGGAGATATTCATAGGCGCTTGCAGAACGTCCACGGGGACCTGACAGTGAACAAAAGCAAGGTGAATCGTTGAGCAAGGTGTCTGTCATCATCGCAACAAGCTCGTGCAATCCTGCTGTGAATCCTGCAGTGTTGGAACGTACTGACACTCAGAGAAGATCGACGGATCACAAACACCTCGTTGCTGAAACTGACATATCTGCTGGCAGTGATCCCACACACGTCCGCCAATTGCGGCACTAAAAGACTTGTGGCCGCATGGTTCCTCGGCGCCTACCAGGAGAGCGTAAAGACCAACGAAGGGCCATCAGAATGAAGGATGCACTCCACGTCAAGCAGTACGTGGTTGATGGACAGGTTATTGATGCAGAAAGACGTTGGCACCGACGACGACCAGTAGAGTGGTTCCATATGGGCATACCGGCCCTCCTTATAAGACGGCGTACTGAACGGAGATTAAGTTGAAAAAGATGGTTTTGTAGCCAGAACATTGGGGAATAATACGGTGTATTTTAATCCTGAATAAAACCTAGTTGCTTTCAGGAAGAAAAATTTATTTATTGAACGCCCTTCGTATTATTAATGTAGGTTCTGGCTTGAATTCACATTGGTCAGAGGTTTGTGTGTCAGTATGTGGAGCAAGAATGAATTCACAAATTGCGGTTATGATTTAGCGTCTGCTGCAGAATATTGCAGAGCAAATTAACGTATCTGCCGAGCCGGGACTAACCCGGATTTCTCCCTTGTTGCGAGCGGTCAGTGTAGCCACTTCGGCTATCCGTGCAAGATTCCAGGACGCCCCAGACTCAATTTTTCCTGGTGTGTCTACATTCCCTAGATCGCGCACTATATTCCCGCAGTTCTCGCACGGTTTGACACTTTTTTCATATCTTATTGCCGTCTAACGGCATAAAATAATGTAAGCATGTGCAAAAGGGCATCGCTTTGGACTACAACGGCTGATTCTTATTAACTTCCAAAAACCACTTAAGGGGCTCCGGAACGCCCTATACTTGCAATGTTAAAATAACGCTTATAAATTACATCTTTCCTCACAAAGTATTTGAGGTAGGAAGTTGAACTTTTTACAGATTATTTATTGGAATATGGGCTACAACTTAACACAGGGATTTTACAAAATTTTAGTTCAGTTATTAAAGATGATTTTTTTTCAATTGTAATGAAAATTCACAACATTTTTTAGCAATTTTTTATTTATATATTCAAAAATATAGTTTTTTGGAAAAAGGCTGTGTTAAATTATGCAGAAGGTACTGTGTAGCATTTACTGAAATTTTGAAACAAATATGTTTGGAAGATCCTTAGAAAACATGTAATTAGTATGAGAAAATAAAAGTTTTGGGAATCGAGCGACAAAGATTGGATTAACTTTTTAGTGCATTACAGGTCCATAGGATGGATTATCTTCATCCTCTGCAAACTCCTCCTCCAGCTTCCTCTTGTTCCTCCTCCTGTTTACCCTTGCTTGTATTTCTAGACTCTTTACAGCCCTGTCTGCAGCCCGAAGGCGTTCCTTGTCTAAAGCAAGCATCGCTCGTTGTTGTGTTCGTAGATTTTGCTACCATTTTCTTGAGTTGCAGTTACTGCAACACTGTTCCAAAAGGTGGTCATGTATGAACACTTATCACATTTCAGTTGTATTTCACTAGCAAGTCCTACGTTCTTTACTATGGAGAGTTCCAGACCAACTTCACTACAATGAATACATCTTACACAGTTTGAAAAATTCCTTTGAGAACCGACATATCAAATATTTCATTCACATCCGATTCGCCCATAAAACATTCATAGTTTTCATTCATTGAACCAAGCTACTTCTGTGAAGTATTTTCTTTCCCACTTTGACTGCTATGGGCAGGTGTACTTGAGAGGTTAGGTTCACTCACTTGGTTATCGTCTTTATTGTTTACAGTAATAACACGTACCTTTGGCTTTCCAACATTTCTCCTTTTCTTAAAAGCCTTCAGAGGATTTCTAATAACTTTACTTTTACTCATTATTATACTTCAACAAAACAGAGACTCAAGAAACAGAATTGATTACGAATATTTTCGAGATAACGACAGAGCAAATAAACATGAAGCAATCGACAATCACATCAGCGATATATATTGAACCATCACAGGTTAGCCACAACACATACTTTATCTCACATCACTAAAATGTACCTGATGAACACGGACGTTAATAATAACACCATTTGACAGCAGTTTAACAGCGTCACAGTGGGTCACGCCCATGTAGAACACATTTCAAAAAAAATTTAAAAATAGTTGTAGTCTTCGGAATTGAATAAATTATATATCTGCAGATTCAGAAAACGCAAAAAAGTAAAAATTGAACTTTTCATGATTTTGAACCTTTCCGGAGCCCCTTAAGCGACGTAGATGTGATCGCAAAAGTCGGGAAACACCTCATACATTTTGATCCTGAAGGTATACTTCAAATCCAGCACATGTTGCCACTTACGTCTACCGCAGAATGGCGAAATTGGAAGTATGTCATTTCCATTTTTTTTAACCACTCCTCCGACCTTAGCTGCACCCTCCACGCACTGCAGGTTAAACGTCCGATTGGCTATAGGTGCACTGTGGCAAATTCGTGACTAGTCGGAAAGAACCACACACATCCTGTCACCCACTGCCCTATATCCGTGTTTTGCCCACTGCTGCTTTGCTTTGTGTGTCTTGAGCAATAGGGTTTTACGTGGTAACCGTCTATAGATCTCAATTTTATGCAGCCCCCTTTACAGTATTCGCTCAGGAACTGGACGAGATGGACTTGAATTCACCTACAGTAAGGATTTATTGGGTTTGTCCATGACAAGATGTGATAATTGTCTTCAGCCCCTGCTGGTTGCTACCTCTTTACAAGCACTGTTTGTATCAACAAATCGGGAGACTTCATTTACAGTGTCATGTGCGCGCCCGAAGATTACCGGTGCTTTCTGCGATTGTCATGTCTCCATGGCGATTCAGCACACTGTGCTGATTCCGTGTAGCCGACTAATACGTACACACATACACCATTTCACTGCCATGGTAGTCAGGGGTACAGCGACCAGTGTGCTCTTTAACGAAGCGACAAATCTTGTTTGTTGAGCGTACTAACCATCTTCAAGGACAACGGTACATTTAAGGCCGAAGTGTAAATCGTAATCTCAGTGTTGCTTCGACCCGAGCATGTGTCATGAACTGCTCAAAAATACTGCTAGTATTTGTTTATAATCCATCTCGTATCTCAAGACAAGTTTTAAATTTACAAATTATGGCGCAGTTGCTAAACCTACGAGATTTCATTATTGGCATTCTTGTAGATTTTTCCCGAACTGAAAGCTATTGTATGTTAAGCCGATCCTCAAATGATGGGTCAATGCGGGCATATCGTAGAACTTCGGTGAAGATTGCATGGTAGGAGAGGTAGCGGGGGGAAGTATCGCAGTGCGGCCGAACCCTAGCCCGCAAGAGGTAAAGATCCCGAGTTCGAGTTTCTATCTAGCACACAATTTAAATCTGCAAGGAAGTTTCAGTATTCAAAATCCTTTAAGCTTGCTACCAAAACGATTTTGTAGTTCTGTGCGCACATCGAAACCCCGGTACACGTACCCAACTGTAAGTTTCGCAAGACTTGTCATATTACGTTTACAGGGCTACTATTTCTGGACGATGTGGCGTAAGGAAATTTGAGATGATAGGTACGATGGAGAGAAGCGTCGCTTTCGTTTGACCTGACCTACTTCCTCGAGCGCTAAGTGGGGCAGAAAACAAATATCTTAAACGACCAAATCAAAAGCGCGAGAAGCAACTTGAGAACATCTGCGGAACTTCGGACAGAAGGGACTATTTCTCTTTCAGAGTAGGACATTTCTGATCCACGAAGCAAGAGGAGCGAGTTTACTGCCGCCTTCATTACTGTGAACTGGTCAGGCGGACACGATTTACCTCCAGTCGACGACGGTTTCGGAGAGAACATAAGCTCATGTTGTATAAGAACGAGGAAGGAAAGCGGCCGCATTCAGTTTAAAGGTCCATTTATTTCGTGTTTGTTTCTCCAGAAGAGAATTCGATCAAAAACTACACTTTTCTTGGACTGAAAAAGTCATCAGTTTTATTTACCAGGACTTATTCACTTTTATAGCCATGCTGAAACTGAGGTTTTCGTAACTGAAGCAGAAGTGCTGACGCCTTTACGGAAGGGGAGGAAATACGTCAGTTTTACTAAATATATGGCGTAAGGTGTGAAACTGTGCAGAACAAAAATTCTATGCAAAATAAAATAATGGTTATTATTGACAGTAACTAAAATCGCTACCAGCAGATATTAAAGAGCAGACGATCATATGCGGGATGACATTAAGGACTTAATATATACTGAATGAAAGGAGGAAATGGTGTATGATCACAGGCTCCCACAGCTGCAAGACCTGCCAGTGAACAGTTCAGCTTAGCCTGAACTTTTAGACAAGGGAAACATGGTGAACAACTTAATTCTTGATACACAGAATATTTTTAAATGAATTACTTTTTAATCACGAATTATTGTTTTAAATTGGCTGGAGACATGACTGTCAAACAAACAAGAATTGTTTTAACTGACAGCTGTAACACATTGAGATAGTCTGCTCTTTAGGTAGTAACACGATTACTTTCTGCCATAAAAGTTAATACTAAGACTTGGTTACCGAGGAATAGTTATCGTTTTAGTTACTGGGAAACGTGCTACAAAGGAAAGACGTCCAGTATCAGAATCTGGAACACAACTGAGGACAACAGGATGGCCACCCACAACGAAATGGTTCCTACCCACGTACTCTTACGTCCCAAATGACTGTTTTATAAAGAAAAAGATACAATGCAGTTTAGTAAGGAAGTTACTGTTTCTCAACACCCTTGTTTATCAGACTATTTTCCATTCAGAGAAGGATGAATAACATCAATTTAAGAAATAACTTAATATTACAGTTTGCAGTATGAAAAGTGTTCGAACGCAAAATGTTCTGCTGTGCTGATACACGATGAAAGAAACGGCACAGTTTTCGTATTGCTGAAGGAATTTTCTATTCTGTAAGAAGCACTACGTGCGTGATGAGAAAGTAACTTCCTTGTTCTGTACTGCATCATACAGATTTATTGGTAATTACTGTTTTTCTATGCTATCAACTGGCGCTAAAATAAAGGTGCAAGCATTTAGTAGAGTGGAAATGTTAGTTCATACTAGGACCGTAATTTGTTTCGGTGGAGAGTGATTCAGTTACTCAACGAGTTCAGACAAAATCAATACTGGTAGCCACATGCTACAGTATCACTGTCTACCCGCCGTTCCCCATTCTGTACCCAACAAGGAGCTATTAGGCACCAGACAGGTGAGAATGCCATCTGCTTGGTCTTCGCTGTCCCTTACCAATGACCTGTTTCTTGTGGACTGGTAACGTGGTTACAGTGCTTATAACACTGATAGATTTGTCGTCGATTACATGGAACAGTGCTTATATGATTTAAGTTCTCTGCGTGGCACACCTCCCCTATCTCAGGATCCAGCAACAAGCAGGTGTTCTCCCAGCTTTGTTTGTGCAGCTAGGACTTCATGTTGACAACTGATTTCACTGTGTCATGTTTCTAAAAGGAAATTTAGGCAAGAAACCGACAATCTCAGTGCAGAGAACCATTCTTCATACCGACTGGGTTTATTAAGCAGCACAACGGTGGCTCCACAACCTATCTCTTCGAGCAGTCTGTTTAATACCTTTATCCAAATTTCTTAAGTTTAGGTTTCTTACGAGACTGATTGCTTGTTATTAATTATGAAATGCATTTGCAAACTGCAAATACAATTGGAAAACTACTATACGATTTGCTGGTAACATAAGAAAATATGTGCCGGACCGAAATTAATCCAGATTTACCATTTTACGCGAGCGGGCGCGGTTGCCTTAACTGCTGCCTTAGGACGGACCCAAACTTCCAAATGTTCTAGTCATCTGGTGTCTACGTCTTATAGTACTCGCATATGAATCATAACTCCCACACAGGGAGGGACTTCGTTTTACTCGTCACATTGCCTTGTCTTGGAGTGAGAAAGGACAGTGTGTGTATTTTTCAGAGCATGCATTTCTGCTAAATATAGACAGTCCCCTACCGTATTTATTGTTTGAGTTTTCTTGTTTCGCGAGACGAGCTTACAGTACACACACTGCAGTGGGATATACTGACCCTACCGGTATCTCTAGTATCATTTGACTCGGTATCTTCAAGTTACTGGACAGAACATACGCATCGAAATCCAATATGCCTCAAATATGCGCCATATCAACAATTTTAATTACTCATGACGTCACATTCATTGAAATCGCCAATCACTACAAAACTAAACCTTTCAACCGAAACTCATCCTCAAGCTACGCTACACGGTCTATAAACGCAACCCGCAGTTCAAGAAATACAAAAGCAAATCAATATTGTCCGTTTTCTATCTACTTTCGCCCTCGTATACGTCACGAACTTCGCCAACGTCCAGTATCAGTAGAGTAGATCTATCGCTAATTGAAAATTTATGGGAAACTAAAATGCGTCTTCTACAATGTCTATTTTTTCGTTGAATCACTCGTCACAGAAATAAATTGCAGGCCAGTTTGAGCCAACCTTATTCGAAAGGCAACTAAAGGACTTCTCTAGACAGAATGTAAAGAGAGTGAACCCAGAACACCAATCCACCACATAACAGCTTCCTACCTTTCAGTCGTCTCGCAGACGACACCATCCAGTTGTCCAAGCAACGCTTCCCAGTACATCAATCAGTTTTGCGACGGGTGAACCGACAGCAGTTTTAGCCCGAGTCCCAACGAAAGCGCACAACGTGAGCTGGTCTCCGGTCTTCTGACGATCGAGCGCGGCTGTCGCTTCACCAGTAAGGCCCTTCGGTAACCAGGTGGTTCCAGCTGGCAAACTCTGACCACGAGTCGAGCTTAGCGTGAAGGGCGTCTCTGAACTTACCGGCGCCCTGGGCAGGCCCAGGCCCGGCGCCGGCGGGGACCGACGCTGCCGCCACCGCCGCGGGGGCGGCTGCGGGGGCGGGCGTCGCGACGACGGGCGCCCGCCGCACCAACGCGTAGTTGGCTCCGCCGTTGCTGTCCCAGTACTCGTGGCCGCCGCAGCGGAAACACACGCAGAACTCCACTCGCCGCGAAGGCTCTTGTGGTCGAGCTGGCTCGGCGGTGATGGTGGTTGTTGCTTTACTGTCACTAGCGCTGGAAGAACAGGATGTCATGGGCGCAGGGGAAGAAGAGGGTGCAGAGGAAGAAGCGTTAGAGGCAGTGGAAGAAGAGGATGCGGAGGAACAAGTGGTGGAGCCAGGAGAGGAAGATGATGCGGAGGAAGAATCGGACGATGAAGCTGGCGTCGCAGAGGCGGGAGACGAGGTGGACGACGAAGAGGAAGAGGAGGAGGAGGAGGAGGAGGAGGAAGATGTAGCGGAGGATTCGTCTCGCGGATTCGCAGGTGGGAGAGAGACGCGGAAGGAGAAGGTGTCGTAGAGCACGTAGGCTGAGGAGCACGCCACCTGGTTCTCCACGTAGGAGCACGGCTCGTCCGTGTACGTCTTCCAGCCGTCCGCCGTCCAGCGCAGCTTCACCTCCTTGTGGAAGTCGAGGTTGCGCACCTTGACTGTGCCCGTGAAGACGCCCTCGGCGTCGCGCACGATCACATTCTCCAAGGAGACGTTGCCCGAGTCGAGCCGCTCGCGGAACTGCAGGTAGTCTGAGGCGGGCTGCGCGAACTCCGGCACCCAGCGCTCGGGTTCGGAGGCGGTGACGGCGGCGGGCGAAGAAGCGGCGCTCGTGACGGAGGCCGCCTCGTTGGCGGCGGCTGCTACGGCGGCGGGCTCCAGGTCGCGCATCACCTGCGCGAGGAACTGCATGCTCCACGTGGGCGGCGCATTTGACGGTTCGCGCATCACTCGCACCTGCACAGCCAGAAGCAACGCAGCTTTAGTCAACGCCGCTCTGGGTTCCGCCGAACTTTTCATTCAGCTGGACAGGAGCATGTGAAGAGGAAGGTGCAGGCCTTACAATTCGTCCTTAAATTACTTGAGCTCAAAACGGGCGCTGGGGGAGGGAGGGAGGGAGGAAGAGGGGGCGAAGGAGGAGGGGAAGAGGGGAGGGCGTGGGTGAGGGGTCCATCAAAATCTTACCAAATCTCATTTAAGGAACCTGGGGCATGAAGATATCACGTTTATTTTTTTCAATTCACAGAATATACGTTATTATAATGGGTAACATTTTGTTTTATAAATATAGTCCCCGAGCACAGGTAATATTACAGTGAAACTTTACTGGCAAATTAAAACTGTGTGCCGGACAGAGACTCTAACTCGGGACCTTTGCCTTTCGCGGGCAAGTGCTCTAGGAAAGTTTCATACCAGAGCACACTCCGCTGCAGAGTGAAAATTTCATTCTGGAAATATTACAGTGCCCACCTATCTATAAGTCCGAACTGAACTGACCGCTTTACAGGTGTGCATGCCAGGCATTCCCAACTCTAAACAAGTGCCGCGTAGCTATCAGATTTCATCCAGGAAGTTCCCCGCCAAACCAGTCTAAATCGCTGCGTGCCAGTCGCGATATTCTGCATGGAACATAAAGCGGATGTTATTCTGTTCAACATGAATTGGTATCAATCAAAACTTTCACGAAATGTATGTTACGCGACATGCCCGCTAAACACATGTGCGAGCAAGAAGTTAATCGTTTGTGGAAGGAAGGTAAGCTGAGGTTCACCCACAAGAGTTTTCTTAGTGGTTATATAAATCAAGGGATTGGAAAGTAACGCGACATAATCGTAAGACTCGAAGGAACGTACGAACAATGTTTTCTCATCTGCGAAGTAAGTGAAAGTTGAACAATATTCAGTGCATTGTATGTATATGTTGTTGTGGTCTTCAGTCGTGAGACTGGTTTGATGCAGCTCTCCATGCACCTACATCCTTCTGAATCTGCTTAGTGTATTCCTCTCTTGGTCTCCCTCTACGATTTTTACCCTCCACGCTGCCCTCCAATACTAAATTGGTGATCCCTCGATGCCTCAGAACATGTCCTACCTATAATACGCCAATTTTTTAGGGATCGGTCAAAACGGTCAATAGCACGTTCGTGATGCCTTTTGATCCGCCCGTCCATCCAGATAGTACACACTGCGCAGTACCCCCTCTATGGTATTGATGTTTGAATTCAACTTCAAAGTCTCGCGACAGAATAAAGCCGCATTTTGTACTTTACACCCTGTGACTAGTGTAGCTGATAGTTTCTTGTTCTCATTTATAACTTAAATTAAAAACTGGTGTGGACAATTTAACTACTTTTCTCAGTATTATACATGCAGTAATACGGTTCATTTCTCCGATGTGCCCGATATTAATACAAGTTACAGAACTAAAGTTCAGGCAATACCTTTATTTATTGCATTGCGAGTCAACCACCGCTTCCACAGGAGTATTTTGGACAAAATTAGTGTTTTATGCTTTGGTTATACGAGTACAGATACTGAAACTGTAAGTAGGCTGTTTAGGTTTTTATATTGGTAACGCCACGTAGCGCTCTGTATGAAAATCACTGGCTGTGCTGTGTGCAGTCTGTGGCTGCTTTGCATTATTGTAATACTCGCCACTGTAGCGCTGGACAGCTGGATGTCAACAGCGCGTAGCGTTGCGCAGTTGGAGGTGAGCCGCCAGTGGTGGATGTGGGGAGAGAAATGGAGTTTTGAAATTTGTAAGACTGGGTGCCATGAACTGCTATGTATATTATGATTTTTCAACACTATTAAGGTAAATACATTGTTCTCTATCAAAATCTTTCATCTGCTAACTATGCTTATCAGTAGTTAGTGCCTTCAGTAGTTTGAATCTTTTATTTAGCTGGCAGTAGTGGCGCTCGCTGTATTGTAGTAGTTCGAGTAACGAAGATTTTTGGTGAGGTAAGTGATTTGTGAAAGGTATATGTTAGTCAGGGCCATTCTTTTGTAGAGATCTTTGAAAGTCAGACTGCGTTGCGCTAAAAACAAAAAACAAAATTGTGTGTCAGTTTAAGCACAGTCTTGTATAATTGTTCAAAGGGCACGTTTCAAAACAATATCAAGATAAGCATTATATATTAGGAAACTAATTTCTGAGAAAACTCAGTATGAGTAATATTGACGTTCTGACATCGCTGATCTACAACTGCATGAAGATTTGCGGTCCATTGTATTTTATGAGAGAGAAAATGCGACGCACAATTTGATACAGTGCCACAGAGCTTTACGGACACTCCGTATGTGCCCCTTACTGATTCACTGATATCAAGCCAATGTGTCGATAGACTCAAATACTCTCAGATATAAAAACTTTCTGCTTTAAAGCGATGTTGCTCCTTAGCTTCGCTTTATGGATTCACGGACTTGCGCTCGAAAGAAAAGTTCTAAAATTTTTCCGTGTTTACAAAACTATAATTATGAAATAAAATTTTGCTCCCTTTCATACAGGTTTCGGCACAAGCAAACACTGTACAAAATTTCACCATTGTAGTCAACCTGTACTGGAAATTGAGATAAATTTAACAGTTCTTCAGAAGTCGCCTGTGGACTGATTTCGTGGCTAGTCAGCTCACCGAGATGTTAATCTGAACATAATTATGTGTTGTGTGCTCTGTGTCATCTATGGTCTAAGGGGCAGACTGGTGAAAATGCGTTCCTCTACTACAGCAGTTCTGATATCGGCTTTTGCAATTCTCTCAAGGGATAAATTGCGCAATGAATTCCTTATTATGTGTATTAAAACAATTATCTGTGATTGTCATTTACTGTTTTCCATGGTGCGTTTGGAAAACTTACACCCCCCCCCCCTTTCCCACACATCTCAGGTGACTTTGGATTCGATCAGAATTTTGATGCACGTGATTGTGTGCCTTATCCTTCATGACGCTTCAAATTAGTACTTACATGTTACCGTAATATTGCAATGAAACATTTGTATCAGTGAATAGAGCCCCATCACGGAGCAGAAACATTCCAGATTCCACACATGTGTAGAAACATGGTGCCTTGTATTTCAAGCGGACTTTGTAAAATGGTCGGTGCTTGACTTGTATCAACGACCCTCAACTTTCCAGGTAGTTTGCAACACAGTTCCAGAACGTATAGTTTCACTAATACTATGAAATGACAACCTTTAGGTGCTTACAGGCGTTGACATACGTCAACGGAGACAGATGAAAATGTGTGCCCCTACCGGGACTCGAACCCGGGTTCTCCTGCTTACATGGCAGATGCTCTGGCTGGTGAGCCTTTACACACACACACACACACACACACACACACACACACACACACACACACACACACACACACACACAGCAGTATCTAGCAAGGCTGCATAATGCTAAGCCGCGGCAATGACTTTCCATGCACAGGGCGTTGGGAGAAAGGGGCACCTCGCAAGCGGTGGGCCGAATATAACCGAGTTTGAGACGCCGGAATGTTGACAGTAGTAGTAGTAGTCTCTCCAGCGGACGCAGCTGCTGTGTGTTAACGAGTTGGGCCAACTCCTCGCCGTGGCTGTGCAAGCGCCGTGGCGGTCCCAGCAAGGTCGCAGGCGAGCTGAGTGCTAAACTAGACGTGGAGGCGAGGTCGGCCGGCACTGGCTGCAGGGTCGACGGGGCTCTACGAAGCGCACGCTAATCGGCTAATCGCTGCGCCCCGAGTCCTAGTCCTCATACAGCCGAAAGAAATTAGCACTAGTGGGCGCTCGGGATCTCTCCTTCAGCGCTTCCTCACCGAGGACGTTTCAGCCCACGAAATATCACCGTGGGCGTGGGGCAGATTACTGAGCACTGCCATAGGCATTAATTCATATTGCGTGCCAGCTACAGCACGCTCTATAACATTAAAAATCTTTACAACCTAAGGATCAACAGCAAATGGAACACCATAATACTGTAGTTTGGGAAACATTTACTGAGAGTACAATCAAATACCGTACACTGAATCTGTATCTTCCCTGTGTGGAATGTATATTCACTGTGACGACTCAACTTCGTTATATAATGAACAACGGCGAACAATATTTTGTCAGATTCTGCGTAATATTCCCCCTGATGGTACCAAACGCTGTAAACATGCGCTCAGTGATATCAGGTACTGCTGCTGTTTAGTTTACAAGGGACTTGACATGAACTCCAAAATAAAAGTCAAGATGGATGTTGTTAGGGGAATGCACAGGCCATGACACTCGGGATCCCCTTCCTACTGCAATTGGCCTGACGTTGTCTGTGAGATATGCCCTGGCTCGAAGGTCAAAGTGCGCTGGAGCACCATTATTCTGAAATCACGACTTAGTGTCAGTTGCTAGGTAACGTCCTCCGCAAGTTCAGCCAAAGCATCCAGGAAGTTTTAGTCTTCCGATGACGACCAGCAACGCCGTTTGTAGCCAGTTCCAGCTCCTTTCAGAAGCCTTGGTACTTACGACAGAGTTTACTGCTATATTAAAGGGACTGGATTGTACCAAGGGATACACACTAGTACACTCATTCTAGCAGACTCGCGATCAGTATTGCTGCTCCTAGGAACCCTGCGGTCAAAAACATTAAGTACTTTGTGTGCAAAACTGTAGGTCGTATTTCTGAACTGCAGCGCCTTAACAACAATCACCATTCAGTGGGTAAAGAGGAGCTATGATATCACTGGCAATTAAAATCGTCTACATTCTTGCTAAGAGAGATCTCCGCCATGGAACGAGGAAGTATCAACATGTTCCTTACACGGACCTTCTGAAAGCCGGCAAATTGGATCCTTATAGGATGTAAGTGTCACTCATCATTTCACCTAATAGGATGTCATTACGCAACCGTAGTACTGAGCATCACTGCCGACTGTGGTTCTTCATTGGTGTGTACTAGAGTTTCTGGTCACCAGATTCCACCTTCTCTTTAACCGCAGATGGTTCTGACTTCATCTCTATCGGCTGCAACTGATGGCTCCACCTCTATGCGATTGTGGCATGGAGATGTGCGCGCCGGCCGGGGTGGCCGAGCGGTTCTA
This sequence comes from Schistocerca serialis cubense, assembly GCF_023864345.2. NCBI lineage: Eukaryota > Metazoa > Arthropoda > Insecta > Orthoptera > Acrididae > Schistocerca > Schistocerca serialis. Next base: position 398,419,045 of record NC_064644.1, read on the forward strand.
GGCGCTTCAGTCTGGAACCGCCAGACCGCTACGGTCGCAGGTTCGAATCCTGCCTCGGGCATGGATGAGTGTGGTGTCCTTAGGTTAGTTAGGCTTAAATAGTTCTAAGTCTAGGGGACTGATGACCTCAGATGTTAAGTCCCTTAGTGCTGAGCCATTTCAACCATTTTTGAGACGTGCGAGCGTCTCTGATCTCCTCCCAAAATCGAGAACGAATTTCAAGCACATTTGGCACAGAAACAGCAGATCTGAAGAGTATCATCACTTTGTGTTTCATAACTTCTTTGCTCCAATAGGAGGAAAAATATGGGCAAAAAACTTTTTTCCAGTCCCTGAGGTATATGATGAGCAGCATGAGAGGGATGTGTGGGAACTGTCGGCCTGCCAAATCAACCTGTGTTGAAGGGCAGCCTACATGCCAGGGGGCAAGAAACTTTTTTCTGAGTGCAAACATGTAGGAAGCTCTGTAGGGTGTGGGTGTGTTGTGGGAGTAGTATTTGTCTGCTTTATTGAAGTGTATTGGAGAGACTACATATGCAGATCATGGCTGGTGGGACGGATGGATAGATGATGGGATGGAGGTGGAAGGATTAGGTGGAAAGAGAGAAAAGAAGTGATAGACAAATTGGGGTGGGGGTGAAGGGATTCAATATATGTGTCAAATGCATATGCAAGGAAAGCAACTTTACTGGCTAAAAATGTCAGTATACAATTACTATGTTTCCAACATATATATATATATATATATATATTTTTTTTTTTTTTAAGGGACAGGGAATTGCAGTTACACAAAGGCATGATTATAGTAAGTAGGTTCAAATGGAGAGAGATTATTGTAGCTACACGAGATGAATAAGCTCACATGTGATAGGCTAGTGTGGACAGCGGCAGCAAACAAGTCTTTGGACCGAAGACTTTAACAGTAGTAGCAGTAGTAGTAGTAGTAGTAGTAGTAGTAGTAGTATTATAGCGGTAGAGGGAATGCAGTAGGTGTACGGGTAAATTATCGTGACGTACCTGTGTGAGCGAGTAGCCCTTGTCATCGGCGAAGACTACCTTCTTCTTGGCGGCTCTGGGCGGCGGAGAGGCGAGGCATGGCCTGGTGGGGGCGGACTTGGGCGGCGGGGGCGGCGTGTAGCGGCTGCGGTAGAAGTAGTCCGGCGGGCTGTGCGACACCAGCACCTCGGGCATGGCGGCCAGCGAGCACATGGCGGCGGTGGAGCTGTTACTGCTTCCCGGGCTGCAACATGTTCACACTTAGCACCAAGCGCTGAGCTCCTCCACACCACTACTAAATACAAAAAAAATGGTTCAAAATGGCTCTGAGCACTATGGGACTTAACTTCTGAGGTCATCAGTCCCCTAGAACTTAGAACTACTTAAACCTAACTAACCTAAGGACATCACACACATCCATGCCCGAGGCGGGATTCGAACCTGCGACCGTAGCGGTCGCGCGGTTCCAGACTGCAGCGCCTACAACCGCTCGGCCACTCCGGCCGGCTACTAAATACATTCCATCAAATTTCGGTTACACGATAAACCATTTAAGTTTAAAGGCTGTCGATTCAACACCTAAGAATCACAATTAAGAACACAAACTGCAACGATCCCATAAAAAATACGGTAAGGACGAACCGAACACTACGTTGTATTGGTAGAACACTCTGAAGGTGCCACAGTTCTACTAATTTGGCTATCTACATTACTCTCGTCCGCTCTTCTTTGGATTATTGTTGCTACGTATGGTATCTCAACCAGATTAGATCGACGCACCGTGTGTACTCACATCGTCAAAAACATTAACTACATACGTGACGGTATCTCAGTGGTACTCGTGCAGCAGTATTAGATTGGAAGGCAATCGTTGTGGACGTAAGCAGAAGAAAGCAGGCAATGTGACTGCTATACAATGAAGCAGTGACTACACTTCACCGCTCTAATAGCAGGATGTTTTCTAAAATGTTATTCACAGATGATTTTTATATCAAGCTGAAAGGGCTCTCGCCAAGGAGCAAAGCATTTTCTGTTCAGAGCTATTTGAAATTTTCAGTGTGCCTATTCTAGCAAAGCGCAACCACGAGGATACAAACAATGACACATGCTTCCATAATTTCGCTATTTATCCTCCTCCGCAGAACAAACTGCTCGCAGAAGGTTTTGCACACTTGAGACCATGATCATGTTGCTCCCTGCGATGTGCGCCCCCATACTTCAGGGGATTCTTTCGATCCTTCAATCAGCAAGTTCCAATCGAAACCGGCTGTATCCACGGCAAGCTGACTGCAGTTTCTGCTGGAGTTACGAACAGCTGTGCCTGCCCAATTCTGCCTCAGTCACTGCTATACAGATAGCTACGAAGCAAAAGTGGTTGCCGAAAACAACTATGAGTGTTCGAAACTTCGCAGTCATTCTGTATGTGACTCCATTGCTTCAAATTTACTACTAAAACGCCCTAGGAAATGATGTGCGCTCGCGATAATAAACCACTCGTGTCCGGCGAGACATGACTCACGGAAAACATCGGAAGTTCAGTTTACTGTTATCGCAAAGTAAGAAAGTGAGTGTCACGGGAGTAATATGCGAATTGCGGCGGCAGTCGATAGAATGCAGGCGTTTTTGTTTCGGCCAGATCTTTTTACGAAATTTCCATCACCAACTTTCTTTCCCGCGTGTCAAAATATTTTGTTGACCCCTGTAAACAGAAAGTTTCAACTGTGATAAAACACGATAACCTCGTTCCTTCGACACAGTCCCGTTCTGCCGTTTAGTGAAAAAAAAATACGAACTTATAGAGCATCGGACCAGATTTGTTAAGTGGCGCTAAGACTTCCTTGCAGACAAAACACGTCGCTTACAAGGGAATAAAATCGTCAGATGGAAAGTTTCCAAAGTACGCCAAGGAATTGGGATACTAAAGGGAACTGTAGAGGGCAAAAATTGTACGGGAAGACAGGCTGGAATACATCTAGAACGTAGATTGCAAGTCCTACTCTCAGATGAAGAGGTTGGTACAGGAGATAAATTCGTGGCAGCAGCATCATACCAGTCAGAAGACAAAAGAAAGATGTAGTAGAAAGCGCCGGTAGCTCTTTATCACTGTTCGCAAGTGGTATGGCTGTCTATAGGAAAGTAGCTGCGCCAGAAGACAATATAGACTTGAAAAAGGATCTGCAGAGGACTTCTGAATGGCGCAGGCTCTGACAGTTAACCCTGAACGTATTTACTGTATTTCACGTACATCGGAAAAGATATCTAGTATTATAGAACTACACTGTTTATGAGAAATTGCTGGAAACAGAGCCTAGCGTAAAATACCTAGCAGCGACCTTCAGTGGAATGAGCATCTAAAATTGCAAGAAAGATATGCCCGACAGATTCTTAGGAAGAATCATAACGAAATGTAATTCATCCACGAAAGAAGTGGCTTACTCTGCGCTCTTTGGACTGGTTCTAGAGTACTGGGTCATTTAGTCCGCCCGCGAGTGTTAACATCCTGAACAAACTTAACTGGCAGACGCTACATGAGCGGCTTTACGCATCACTAAGAGGTTTACTATTGAAATTTCAAGTAAGGATTTCTCGTGAAGAGAACTTGTTACTTCCTTCCGCATGCATCTCTCAAAATGACCACGACGAGAACATTCGAGAAATTGGAGGCATTCATTCTTCTTACGCTCCATTCACGGGAGGGAGGGGTACCAGAAGTATCCTCTGCCACACACCGTTAGGTCGCTTGCGAAGTGTGTCGAAGTAATATAAACATCTCGTAAGTGAAGATTTAAGTGTTCATTTTTTTGAGAAGTGGTATTAGAGTGTGGGACTTTCGAGAAAGCGTCTGAAAAATTGTTCTATCCTCTGCCACACACCTAAGTCTGAATAGTAGGAGTATTCATGTAGAATTTTGTTCTCCTTTTATCGGGTTAAAGTCCTATGTCGCGGGAATATGTCATTATCGCCTCAGAAGAATGCGCTTATTTCCTTCTACGAAGAGTCCTAAGGACATGGTGTTAACGCGTAACAGCTTCCTGCAAACTACTTCTTTTAATTATAATGCCATTGATTTACTTTTGTGTACTGCCGCTCGTACGAGCTTCTCACGACCAGACACGGTCTAGGTACAAGTTTCTGCGGCAATACTTCTCCACGGGCAATAAAACAGCCAGATATTAGATTGATCGTGATGTCTGGCGTGTGCAATTAAACAGCAGTGCTTTCGGCCCGCGCTTTGCGCCTGTGTGAACTTAACCGCTCACGATTGTTATCTTTATCCACGGCATCGTTTATTCTCACAAAAAAAGAACTAATGTAGTGGAACGAGAACGAAAACAAGACGCGACCAGAGAAGCTATAAGTGGCGCGGAATGTGAAACACACGCCGCGCGCAGGACACGTATTAGATACAGCGAGCGATAGACCGCCGGGGACGGCCGATCAAAGAGCTCTGCGAAGCAGAGCGTGTCGGCGCCATGAGGCCAAACCAGCCAGAAAGAGCCCGGGAGTCGAACTCGTGGCCGGAGGCAGTGTGTGTGTGTGTGTGTGTGTGTGTGTGTGTGTGTGTGTGTGTGTGTGTGTGTGTGTGTAACGGTGAGCGCTTCTGGGTCAAAGCCGAACATGCACGCAGAGCTTCAGCGTGAATTAGCCGAAGCTTACTGTGTTCGAATTTCCCATTAACAAAGAATGCATCTACAAAGCTTCACATTACTGTCGTAATTTGCCTCTGTTCACTTGCTTAACTTCGAAATTACAGAAACGATACAACGTAATTTTGGTTTCGATAAATTCAGTGGTATATAATCTAATATGCTACTTACGTGTGTGCAATCAAACGTAAAGCTCTGGTTTGTGGACAATACATGCTTACTATAAGCTCTCTGATACGCGTAATTGTTTCTAGATAGCTGTATTATACATTTGAATATTTCATCGACATGTAGTTCAATGGAGACGACTAGCCCAATTTCTGATGATGATGAAGATGGGGATATTGTATATTTTCTTCGTGAAACTGTTGTATGGTTTGCTCATATAATTTAGTTCAACAGCGGAGAGTCCAAATTCGTGTCTTAAATACGCTAACTCGCTCTGCAACCGTTTCCAGTTTGTGCACGAAAGTGTTCAGTATTCGGCTGCTTATTACACCGATTTCGTAAGCCATCTCCATTTCTATCTGTGTATCTCAGCGGATTATATGCTACTGGTTGGTAAGTCAGAAACAAGTCAGCACTAAGGTTTGTCTGTGATAATGATTGAAGCAGAAGAAATGGATTAAAATTTGTACCACCACCGGGACTCGAACTTTTTGCTTGCTATGCAGAAATGCTAACCGTTACACCACCACAGCACTATAGTTTGCATTGCTGCACGTACTACCCAAATTGAGTGTCTTCCCAACACAAACTTCATATCTTCTGCTTAATTTCCTCTTCTGATTATTTTCCCTTACATTGTTACTACTGCCAGAGCTTTCCGGCATTTGAATATCACCCTAGCATTGGACGTAATGAGAAGGTCCTGTACCATCGTGCAGCAATGTTAACCATAGTGCTATGGTTGTGTAATGGTTAGCATTTCGATGACCCGGTTTCGAGTCCCGGCCGCAGCACAAATTTTAATCCATTTCTTCTGCTTCAATCATTATCGCAGATAAAGAAGAGACTGTCTCGGGGGAAAATATAGTTATGAGATATGTAAGGTTTGTAAAAACCAAGTGGAAGATGCTGTGTGTTTTCCTGTTTACCAACAATGCCTATGGGAAAAATTGAGTATCATGATTGTGCTACTAATAAGTGGACTCGTTTTGTAAAGACGTCTGTAACTTTAGTATTGATACGGGAAGTTGGGCTTTCGGTCCTAACAGCAATTCTCAGACTGATGATCAATAACTAGACTATCTTTAGCAGACAGCGCATCTGGCGCTATCCCAAGCAACGACTCAGCTCCATAATTTACGTGTGACGGAATTCGCAAGGGTTTACTCCCAGTCCTTCAACAATGCTAACAGTTCTTAGGGGTTTTGGTGCAGTCCTCTCCATTCGTCAGCCTGTGCTGTAGCTGAACTCCCATAGGTAAGCAAGGTTGAGGTCAACTCATTGGGTAGCCACTCACTTTCATTCATATCCCGTGGGAAGCTGTGTAAAGGTCCACACTTCATGAACCAAAGCTGTTTCAAATTGAAAATGTTATGAGCCGTCGGTACAGGATAGCAACAAACAATATCGTTAGAAACACATCGGCATTAGGAACGTCTGATTGCAAGTAGGGGAGGAGACAAAAGCTTATAGAGAGCCAACTATTCAGAATTCTCATTGAGGTCACTGGACCCTACCATTTCAGCTGAACAATGGTGGTGGAAGGAAACTGCTGTGGCATCTGCCCGACTGTGGAGAGACCCCGTTCAAGCTAAATCAAAACTGTCTGACGGGGATTGGAAACGCGCTCGTCTACAACAGTACAGGGTCGTAACCGCTGCGCTAGCTCTTTCCGAACATATAATTAAGATCGGTTATATATTCATTGTAAGCTGTCGAAGAACCATTACTTTTCTAGCCCATGTCTCATTTCACTACTTTCGCACACTAAAACCGCAAGCTGTATGCTGCCTGCCACGTAGAAGCTTCTGGCGTCAAGAAGGTCGACGAAGTGGCAGAAGGTGAGCCCGTCAAGTCACAACCTGCCACCTGTTCACTGCAAGCGACCCTGGGCTCGCCAATTTCTGCGCGTTGGCCCGCTAGAGGGCAGAGCTGGTGATAAATGGGCTATAAATAGGAGCGCCGACCGCGTTCGTCCGAGACCTACTTGCGTGGAGGTTCCAGCACCTTCCAGCGTAGAGTTCCGAAGCGTACGGCCGATTGTAGTCACGTCAGGCGCGAACGTGAGGTGTGTGGCCTATACGAGCAACCGAGCGGGTCGAACAAGCTCCCACGACGTAGCCTTCACAGTATAACGCTCAATATGTGCAAGCAGAGTTCGTCGTCTTTCTAAGGCACTATGCAGCCATTTCCATGGCCTGTGCACACTACTGTAAGCTTCTAATGCCCTCACGGACCACGCGAACTAAAAAACGAAGTATGTTCTGATAGATCTTGTTCAAATTTTCTTAGCACATCTTAGAGAGACGTAGGTTTAGTAGGATATAATACATGCTCTTCCTGTTTCATCTGAAGAGGGTAGAGAGAGGAAAGTACGCCATGCAATGATTAAACAAAATGGTTGCACGGTTTGAGGGCAAAGAAGAAAAACGCAATTTTATCTTTACCAGACAACACGTCTAATGTATTTTCTCCGTTGCAATGCTTACAATCGCTGGTTAACGCCTATCGCTTCTGATTATTGATTGTTGTTTTATTGAAGAGCAGTAATTTATTAAGGAACAAATTACCTAAATTGTCAGTTCGCACCGATCTAGTTGAACCAGTAGAGTAAAACAATTTAATTTCCATAAGTTACTAGAATTTCTGTACATTTTCTTCCTCAACGGAAACTAATTATGCCCAACACGACGAACAAACTACTACTTGACATGGTAACTTCGCAGATAAAATCTCGTGTATAATTGAACCGATCCTTTAAGATTATTTTTTAATTTATACCAGTTATTTGAAACGCTTCAAGCACTAGAACATTGAAAAGAAACAAGCTTTTGGAAGTGGAACACTTGATACCAAGCAAGTCATAAATGTCTAGTTGGAAAGGCAGTAGAAAACTTTTTCAAACGGCACTTCGACATTCTTTTTGCACAAATTTTACATTTGCTTTGAGCGCCACAGATATTCTCTCTTTGTCGCAGTTTACAACACCAAGCTAAATTACATACCCAACTGATACCATTGGGCGTTAGTACTTTCTGAAAGCAGGTGACTCAGAAAATACATAAACTACACTATCTTCCACAGCCAATCCCCATTTAGATTTAGACACTTCATTTACACGCCTATTTTATTTCTACCTTCACGAATCCACACTACTACCATAATGTAAAGGTTTTACGATCTCCAATCGTCAGAACGCCTACTGCAAACACTAAAATACCCAACAGAATTTCTAAGCTGCTGCTTTGGTTCAGTCCCCTTGAGTGATTAGCGAGGTCGCACCGTCTATGTTTTTCGGGCTCTGGCAGATCCGCTGGCGCGATGATGGTAGTGAGTGAGTGAGGGTTCTATTTGCGGCCGTCCTTCCTTCCCGCAGCAGTCAGCTGACGCACAAATAGCTGGCTGTCGCCCAGCGACGCCCACGCCGGGCACGTACGCCGGCAGATGCCAGCACCGGCGGGATTGGGGACTTCCTTCCAGACAACCGTTGCCTATCCATCACCTCGTAGCCGCTGTCAAGAGCCCGCAGCGGCGCGCGCTAGTAATCGCAATGCCACAACAATCTGGCCGTAGCTACAGCTGCTTATGTTGCACTGATCCAGTTTGCAGAACTGTGAGTTGCACAACACTTGCGCGCCACATTCACTGATGCTCGAGGAAGCAGGAATAGAATCTATGTTCCTGCCAAAGGCATTTATTAGTGTGCCCGTGTGCGCTCAGGAAGGGGGGAGGGTGGAGGGAGAAAAATAGATGAAACCATAATTCTTAATGGAATTTAGTTAAAGTATAAATTAACGCTGGTAGTAGACGTACGATATTGAAACTGTCTACCGATTTAGATTTAATCACTCGGCAAACTTGTTCAGTTAGTAAGTAGATTATTATGATGTAGGCCTATTTTTATACACTATCTTAGCACCCTCAGAACTATGTAAGAGTACACTGTTCAATAACTTATGTTGTGCAGAAACTAATATTAATGTACTAATTTCTCCTGTAACAAGTAATTTCAGATATCACTGTAATCACACAAATAGTTCGTGTATGCATTTATAAATACGAGGGGGAGTTCAGCATGTAAAGCAACATTTTTCCTCGGTCAGTTTCGGTTTAAAAAACTTGAGATTTGGTGAGGGACATCGTGGAATATTCGCGCTTTAGCCTCCGCAGTTTCATGAAGTCCCGGTAGGTGGTGGCTCTGTACATAGCGTTAAAAATGGCGTCTGAGGTGCGTTCCAAGCAGGTGTCCCTCAGTTTCTTTTCGCGAAAAACCTGACCATTTCAGATGTTCACAGGCTCTTGCAGAATGTCTACAGACATGGCAGTAAACAAAAGCACGGTGAGTTGTTAGGGGAGGCGTGTCATCATCGCAACCAAGGTCGCACAAACTTTACCCATCTCCATACAACCAGAACCTCGCACCTTCCGACTTCCATCTGTTTGACCAAATGAAGGATGCACTCCGCGGGATGCAGTACGTGGAAGATGAGGTTATTAATACTGCGAGACGTTGGGTCTGACGATCAGTAGAGTCGTACCATGCGGGCATATAGGACCTCCCCAGTAAGATGTCTTAAGGCCGTTGATTGAACTGAGAGTGTTGAAAAAATAGGATTTTGTAGCCAAAAGAGTAAGGTATAATAGGGTGTATTAGAATCCTGAATAATGCCCACCTGCTTTCAGGAAAAAATGTAATTACATGTTTAATGCTCCTGTTATATTAGGTAGTATGTTAACTGTGCTGAAATCTTTGATCAACAGACAAAGTCCATACAGTGTGATGTTATACGAACGTAGAAGTCTAATGTTAATAACAGCATGAAATTATACTGTAACCTATACTAGGAAACAGCTTTCACAATACATGAAACTTTCTAAAACAATCCCTATGTCCGCGTTCATATTTACTTAAAATCCACCATAACATCACACCTACGTTTGATACCGCAGTGAAGGTCCTCTTCTAGTTAGCTGTAATCCCGAAGATGAAATCTCGATTAGAAACGTACATAGGATAATGAAATAAGATCGAGCAGTAATTGAATTTTGTCATTTACTATACCTTTACGAGTTAAGAGATGTCAATAATGACAGAGCAATAGCGTTATAGCATACGGTTTTTGGAAGAAAGCTACGGTAAACTTATTGAAGGAGTTATCACAGGATATGCCTGCAAGTATTCAGAGAAAACGAGGGAAATCTAAATGCCCATTACTGCTCGAATATTTGATTTCCGATTCTCCCCAACGAGCCAGTGTTGTCGCAACTACCCCTGTCACTAAACTTCTCTAATATTTAATACTGTAGTCAACATTTAATAGACAAACTCCAAAAATTTGGGTCTCGTTGCTGCATAGCCATGCACTTTGTTATGCTCTTACTGAATCCTTTGCGGTGAAGGCTTGCATAACCCAACAAAAAGAGTCGTCCGTACGTAACAACGAACTGAAACATTTCTCAGTCTCTTGTACACACGCTACCTTAGTGACAGTAGCCGTTATCTCTAAATTCCATGTGCACAACCAAGCAGACCATGGTAACGACTGACGATTTAACTGTGTTCGACTCCGTTACTAAAAACACTAATCACAAATTTGGCACTCTGACGTTCGTCACACTTCGTTCTTCAACCGAAGTTACGGTGCGTAAATTAAATAGTGAGGAGAAGGAAGAAATAAAATCCCAAATGATTGCTTCAAAAATGTCCAGCCAGTCATCCGTGCTAACAAGCGACGTGCAGCGAATGTGAAACCAAGGGCAGTGTAATTACAACATGAGAAAGAAAGTATGCAGATAATACAGCTTATCTCTTATCTAGATAAGTCTTCATTGCCTAATACCAGATGAAACTAGAATATCTCGCTCGAGTATTAAAGATAACAAAAGCGTATCTTAAAACTGTGCATTTCACGGCGCCTCAGCTTATCAGACGTAGATACCAAATTATCAACAAACTACTATACCTTTTTTCACTAAGGATTGTGTGCAGCAAAAAATGTGGGATTCGAAAATTCGGTATTTTTTTAAGACTTCAGTGCCCCTCAACAACGAGGGAAAAACTGTCAATTTAAAAACATGTAAAAAATGGAAGGAGCACTTTAAGTAAATCGTACGCCAAATTTACAACGAAAAATTGAGTAAACAGCGGACGAGAGAAACGTATCATGTTTACTGTATTTATATAACAACCATTGACGATGCATTGTAGTTTAGAAATAAACGCATGTGATGTAAAACAAACTGCTGTTCGCTTAAGTCAAATGAATTAATAAATTGATAAATTTTGTCCTCATCTAAGTTAAATACTGCTATCACTTTTCGCTTACGCAACATTCTGATGCCAGGATGAACGGTTAAATTTGTCTGGTAGCGCGTGACAAACGAGAAAATAAAAAATGCTTCGCGAGAAACTATATATTACGATTTCGCAAACATTTTAACAGAAAAAAACTGTTCTTGTAAGATATCCACGCGGACGAATCGCTCTCTTTCACTATGTTGCATGCTTGCTGCCGGTCTGAAAGCCCAATTAATTACGTGCGAGAGGGAATGTCCCTGACCGCATAGAGGGATTAACCTAGATGCATGACAGACTACGAATCTGCATAACACTATCCATCTCTGGTGGCAGAGCGGTATAATGCTCAATACCGAATGCGAAAATCGAGGTCAGGTTTCATGTTATTTCGCGAATATTTCGTCCTGTCATTAGTTGGGCTCTATGTACCTAATCGGTTTACATCTTAACACCTCATTTTGCAGTTCATAGTCATGTACAAGAAGTTTTTTGCCGTACTTCCCAGAGAGTCTTTAAGTTTGTCTTTGACCATGTGAGATATTTTAGAATCACACATTCACAGCTGCGGACGGATGACTTACCTTTAGTGCGCTGTGCTGACGACTATAGTTCCATTGAAGGTCACTACACTACGGAAGGCGGTGTATTACATGTCTGTTCGTATAACAAGCCAGACGTAGACTAAGCGATATGACATTTCTTACTTTGAACTAATGACAGGGAGCGGTTAGCTATGCAAGTACACCGAAAACTAAATATGCCACTGGCGTGGGGAACGAAAGGATCTTGGACGTCTTAGAATACGCTATCTTCAAGAAGATAGTGTTTCACTTCACCCTGAAGGCTATGTTCAGGCGTAGTCAGCAAGCCATTTTCAAAATTTCAGATAACACGCGACACTTACTCTTCTCAGGAAAGACGTTTACCGTCGTGGGAATTAGGACGCTTATTCCAATGCAGTGCTTTCCCGCAGCTGGACGTAAATGCGCATTCATTATCGGCGTCGTTAGTTGGCAGGGCTATTAGATGTGACAGGAAATATTCCGTTTTACCTTTCTGGAAAGGAGCTCTCAGGTTCATTAAAAGAAACAATGGTAATCTGTTAGGTGCAATTGTTGGCGTCTGTATCGAAACCTTTGCCTTTTGTCTCCACGACAGAGGCAATTACAACGCAGAAGTGTAAGATTTAGAACGAAATCTCTCCAAACCCGGTCGGTAAATGTGAAATCTATCCTTGGGTTCCACAACCGACTGTGTGAGCTGGTTATCAGATCTAAGCACACCAAAGGTTCTCAAGTGTAGTAGCATGCTTGTTCAATGACTGATGTACTCGTATTATAAAAAACGTTAAGATTGCAGACTGCATTTTTTGCGACTCCAACGATTACTTCACAAGAGTGTCTTTAGAGCTTCCTGAATTGACACAGCGGTCAGCTCTTCACAAACCAAGTCACTGAACGTGCTTTTGTTGTAAACATTGCTGATGTGTGTTTACGTATACCGCAACTTTACGTAATGTATTTGCAGTGACAAATAAGCATAGCATCGAGCGACTTGTTTACACAGAAGTACCACAGTGCCAACCAGAAGATTGGGTTGAACGTTAGTTATTTATTAGGCATGTACCTATTTAAAATGGCATGTCCTTGCCTTTCCCGATCTTTGAACTGCCTGACTCAGCCACATAACCTTGCGTTAAAAGCTGATTCCTTGCCACTGTACCCGTAAGTCTTATTGTTATGCAACAGTTTTAATCCATAAACCAGATTTCTTTTGAAGTGTACAGTGCAGGCGTGTGTGTGCGTGTGCGTGTATACCAATGGTAATATAAGATGTGCTTTATTAGCTGTAAACCTTTGTAGCATACTATTGAGCTTTGGACGTTATAGACAAACTGAACTATCTCGCACAGACTAAAGTTTTGTCCACGCTACCGCAGAGAGGCCGAGCGCATCTAGCCGTCAGGTCACTTGTGTACCTGTAGTAACAGACGGGTTGGGTAACGCTGGGCGAAATTTTGCCCAATGACGACGGCGCAATAAAAGTAAAAAAATAAAAATCAGATTACTGCAATGAAAGGACAATAAGATTGGACGTTTCATCGACGATGAGGTCATTAGAGATGGAGCGCAGACTGATTAGATTGGCTTAAACGGACCGAAATATGAGGTCATCGGTTCCTTCATACTCGAGAATGGTCTTCAGAAAAGAAGGATGTACCAGACAAATGATGAACCCATTGCAACCGAGAATCAGTAAAACCTGGAGAGAAGCAAAGAGGAGAGAGAGAGAGAGAGAGAGAGAGAGAGAGAGAGAGAGAGGTGAAAGTAAGATGGGCGAGTTACTACGCCCAGAAAGCAGTTGGAGGCCCCGGGTATTCCCTTACAAACCTTGATAAGAGCAGGGATGAGGAGGAAAGTGGGTCATACTACGTAAAAATTGGGGAAGCCTTACGCGAACGCTGCATCTCGCTTCGTAAGAGTGGTTTCAACCTTCGGCAGCGAACTGTCACAGATCAATATTGTGTCTCCTGCCCCTGAACATTTGTCGTAATGTTTGATATGTGAGCGGTTGCCCTCCGTAGTCTCATGGTAAATAATCACATGTAGTGTGTCTGAACTGTGGCGTTACGGTCTTTGTTCTCACGAATTGTTGAAAGAGGAACAAAAAACGACTGGATTTCGATGCGACGAATGTGAGAGAAAATGAAGATTTTAAACAAATTGTGCTCTTCCTGTGCCACTATCTAGTTGAACTATCGGAAGTACATCTTATAACAGAAAGTGGACGGACTTTATAATGGAGATTGAATAAATACTGTACGACATACGCTGCGACGAAAGCACTATGAACAAGTAACAATTTCGAACCTATTTTTGGCTATTGCAAGGGAAGAAAAGCGAAACATTTTGCCCACGGAAGCAGTGTCCTTTTATCATCTCCACACGGGTGCAACTGGATATACAGGCCGTGCACCATTGAGGATCCCTTCTTCGCATAATCAGTGGGGCTCCTGCTGGCTGAATGAGAAGCCATAGGGGAGGACAGCTGTACTTCGCAGACTGTCACCCGTGGGTAAGCGTGCGGTGCAGTCAACGCAGCGCGGCAGATTTACACGAACGAGTACGAGTTAACACGAATAAATTGGCTTCGATTGTGCAATGAAGGTATTGTTGGCACTAATACGCGACACACGTCTAGACACCATCAAATGATTGCTTCTTACCGCTCAAGTTTACATTCCGCTCTTATTCCGACGAGTGGGCCAACACACTTTCCGCGCCCAATGCCTACGATCACGCGTCAAACAAAATCTCTGCTAACTGAAATCTCTATTCACATAACGATATGCCGTTTATACAGCTGAATGGTCTATTTCAGGAGAGTTCCACTTTTGTCACGAAGTCTTTGCAATCCGTCTCACAATTCGTTTTATGTGGTCGTTTTAACCTAATATACAGGGTGTTACAGCTGTTTAGTCCCCCTTAAACATCCTAACAATCACTACCACAGGGTGTTACAAAAAGGTACGGCCAAACTTTAAGGAAACATTCCTCACACACAAAGAAAAGATGTTATGTGGACTTGTGTCCGGAAACGCTTACTTTCCATGTTGGAGCTCATTTTAGTTTCGTCAGTATGTACTGTACTTCCTCGATTCACCGCCAGTTGGCCCAGTCGAAGGAAGGTAATGTTGCCTTCGGTGCAATCACGTCAACACAGATTTTCTGTGAGCGTTTGGGCAGGCATTGTTGGTGATGTCTTGATTGGGCCCCATGTTCTTCCACCTACGCTCATTGGAGCACGTTATCATGATTTCATACGGGATACTCTACCTGTGCTGCTAGAACATGTGCCTTTACAAGTACGACAACATGTCGTTCATGCACGATGGAGCTCCTGCACAGTTCAGTCGAAGTGTTCGTACGCTTCTCAACAACAGATTCGGTGACCGATGGATTGGTAGAGGCGGACCAATTCCGTGGCCTCCACGCTCTCCTGACAACCCTCTTGACTTTCGTCCTTGGGGGGGGGGGGGGGGGGGGGCTTTTGAAAACTCTTGTCTACGCAGCCCCGGTACCAAATGTAGAGACTCTTCGTGCTCGTATTGTGAACGGCTGTGATACAATAAGCCATTCTACAGGGCTGCATCAGCGCATTAGGGATTCCATGCGACGGAGGGTGGATGCATGTATCCTCGCTAACGGAGGACATTTTGAACAGTTCCTGTAACAAAGTGTTTGAAGTCACGCTGGTACGTTCTGTTGCTGTGTGTTTCCATTCCATGATTAATGTGATTTGAAGAGAAGTAATAAAATGAGCTCTAACATGGAAAGTAAGCGTTTCCAGACATGTCCACATAACATATTTTCTTTCTCTGTGTGTGAGGAATGTTTCCTGAAAGTCTGGCCGTACCTTATTGTAACACCCTGTATAAACCGAAGAATAATTGTTTGCATCCCGGATGCGTTGTTGCACTTCTGATTTCATTCCACCAATAAGTATCGCGAGCTCAAACGATACAGTAACTTCCCTCTCTGCGCTTGCCACTGATTTTACTTTTGATACGTTGCGTGCACCTGTGCGAGAAGATCGGTGTACACGTTGTACAGGTGGTTGCACCCCGCAGGGTTCAGCCCAGCTGCACCAGACAGCGGCAACGCCGGCTCGGCGCGGAAGGTGAGGCGAGGTCGTCACGTGACCGTCTGGTGGGGCTCTGCTATCGCCGACTGGTCTGGTGGGCCGGTTTAATAATAGCCGACCACGATCTGCTCTCTCCTGCGGGCGGCTGCCTGGCGCAACGGGACAACCAGCGGCGGCTGCCACTGAGCAGGAGGAAATGCCGGCACGACCGCATGGGGGCGTAACCCGTTGAGGCTACATTCCAGAAACAATTGCCAGGCTGCGGTTTCACACGGCGCCGCGATACGACAGCTACGGTCTCTGCTGTGAATCTGATTCTCTCACTGTCAACCTGACTTAGGCTATTTTTATCTTATCCGTAATGAAGATCGAATCTGTGACTGCGGTCACAGTAGCGTATGCTTTTATTGAAACGGCGACCAGACACTTTACAACGCATTTTTTTAAAATTATTCTTGCATTAGTGTTCCAACCTCAGCAGTTTCATTCTCTGAAGATATTTACAGGGACTTTTACCAATAGCCATTCGATAAGATTCACGAAAGGGACAGAATGATCGACGTCAGTTTATTGGGAGAACTCTAGGGACATTTAACTCATCTATGAAGACTGTATGTAACACCTGTGCGACCCATTCATGAGTACTTTTCGAGTGTTTGGGATCCACACCAGGTCGTATTAAAGAAAGTCATCAAAATAATTCAGAGGCGTGCTGGTAAATCTGTTACCAGTGGGTTCGACCAACATGCGATTACGGAAATGCTCCATGAACCCAAATGGGGATCCGCATTCGTGACAGTGCAGAACGATCCTGCCGCCAACACCACGACCAAGGGGACGCCCATTAATTACATGAGCTGAAAATGGGGGCAGGGGTCTCGCAAAATCTCACCAAATCACATTCAAATGGGGCAACGAAAACTCCCTTCAACTTTTCAATTCAGAAAATTGAAATTATAACGATAACGGACAATACTAGAGTGTTCATTAGCGTATCATGTGTCTTAACTAAATGTTTTATACATGGGATACCCGGGTTTCCCCAGATCTGAAACAAGTGTCACATTTCATTCGCTGAGTTCTCCGTTGTGCCGGTCGAAATAATTGCGTATCAGTGAGTGAATCTTGATATACTGCAACGCATATAAAGCAGACGTAATTGTGTTCAAGATCAATTTGTAACAAAACTTTTACAATGCGTATGTTAAACGGCACGCAGACAAGTCCAAACACGAGCGAGCAAGAAGTTAATAGTTTGTCGAAGGAAGCTAAGATTAAATTCACCGACAAAAAGTCCCTTAGTGATTACGTAAATTTAGAGAGATTCAAAAGCTATTTAATCATACGGTTCAAAGGAACATAGAAACAATATCTTCCATCTGCGAAGTAGGCAAATGCTCAATGACGTTTAACGTATGTAATAAACTATTAAGAGGTCAGTTTTTTAGGATACGTTGAAACGGTAATACTACTTTCGTGGAGAGTTTTTGTCGGTCTCTCTACCTTGTCAGGGTTGGCATGTTTCAAATAGTGTTTTAACAACCTGTTAAAATCACATTAATGCCCTTTCTAAATAAAAGAATTTTTAAAGTGTTTTAATCCATGTTTAAAACAAAAACTTCTTTTACATATTTTTACCCAGCTATGGGTTAAACCTCAGGCGAGGGGGAGGGGGTCTTGCCACGTATCACCAAGGGGGGGAAGCAGGTTCAAATATTAAAGAAACTTCTCACGTAATTAACGGACGTCGTCTAAGGACCGCGAAGACGAGACAAATCTGGGCTTGTACAGAAGGCTACACAGTTCTTTTCCTTACCTTCGTTTGGGAGTGCAACGCTGGAAAGCAAATGGAAAGCAATAGTAAGAAGCACCTTTCACCATACACGGCATTGCGGCTTGCAGAATTTGTGAAAAGACGAAGACATTTCTAAGATTAACCACGTCCCGCTGACCACGGAAAGACTTAAATTACAGCCTTATCCCTCTCTATTCCAAAGGTAGGAAGATACTGAACTATCTATTGCTCTGAACACCTGCTCATTTAGGGAGCAAAAAAAAAAGAGTCCGACACCCTGTTAGTTCTACGGTTTTAATATGTGTCTTTTCCACTTCTTTCACCACTAATGCGAAATCTGCCAAGGTACATTAAAGTTCGGGATCTACGTTAAAATATAGGTCCCCACAACTGGATGGATAAGTCAGTTCGATGGAAACGACGGTGTATAACCTCAAATGGAACCACGTCTAGCAAAGCACAGAGCTGTTAAAACCAACCTTCGCACTGAGGATAACTAACTTTAAACGATGTACAATCATCTTTCGAAGGTTTCATGATCGTATGAAAACGAATTTCTGTTTAGAATTGTAGGATAAATGAATTTACCTGTTGTAACAAAAAAATTGACATTTTCAGACTGGCAAAATCGCCAACACGAACTGAAAAAGTGACTAAGTCCATGAACTCCGTAAAATCTGCGTTATCTATGCCTGTTTCAGTGATAAGTACCACCAGTTCCTCTCCCACTAGATAAATTTGAGATGCGCGAACAAATATTACAACAGCGATTAGTACCAGGCTAGGAGGCGACAACGCCGAGGCAAATGCTAGCAGATGCCTCGTCGTAACCACTTGCCGCAGTTACTTAATCTGGCTGCTAGGACCGCGTCTGCTGTTATGCCGCTGCCTGTGAAGTTTTATGTACTGTCATCCCGTCACAATTTGAGATAACGCCTCTGTGTCACGCTTGGGCAGTAGCTATTTCCAGGCATATAAACAAACTAATCTCTATTCCTAGCTGCTCTCTGAATGTTTTGAGCTCACATTACGAGAACCTAGACGTAAGAACGCAATTTTAACCGTATTATTACGTTGCTTAAGTGTCGTTCAGGCTGTTGCTTCCAACTCTCATCTCCTCTGGAAAACAAGGCTGTTATCGCTCCTTACGAAATGTCACCGCCAGTTTGGTGTGAGTCAGACCAAGTTCTTTCAGCGTTTTCATAACTTTCAACACATTCAGGAGAGATTGGATATCACCATGTCCCCACTGTACCTAAAATCTACCGTGAAAAATCTTGTCCGCAAATGTTATACGTTTACCGTTAATAAGCAATATTTCCGAACCGACCGAAGTTCACGTCCTTTTCCATCTCCCCAGCTTCATTTTTATGAAGACCGAAACAATATCTCTATAATCTCACTACGAAAATTACTTTGGCTTCATATCTGAAAATACCAAAATTCGTTTTTCGCCATTTCGATTAGAAAGTAAGGCATGACGTCAAAAACTCTTAACGACTTACTACGTGAATAGCTCACCTCGACATTCAACGTAAACATATTTGCCATATCAAATGTCGCGTTGCATCGTCTGCCATCTATCTCACAGTGACGTAAACATCTGGCTTCACACTAATTTACAGAGTGCGAAGCAAACTACTGAACTGTTGACTGCAATAAACAAGGATTTCGATAGTCATAGAAGAAATACGAAACTATTTTGCTTTGGTTAGTAATAACTATTTTTACTGTTCTAAACATAAAACATGTACTGTTTTAACTACAATACACTAAATTTCTTCCCCCACGAATTTACTGAATTTTTGCCGGCAGCTCATGTGTTACATCCACCCCATGAGCTGAAGGCAGAAATCGGTTTTTGGAGGTGAAATTAAAAGAAAATCTTGTGTTACAGATAAAACAGAGCTAGTAAACAAGTGTCTACGCGTGATTCACCGGCAAACAAGACAGCAGCACCAAGAACTGTGATAAGCTGTATCCAACTGCATTCTGGACAAATTGTCACTTTATAGCTTTACCCGTTTTTGAGAGAAAGGAGTCTTCACAGATAGAGGGATAACTCAGTGACCCCTTAAGGGTTATGTTTCTTTTGACTGCGGTATGGAACGCCAAAAACATCGACAACACAGAAAGTGCTGATTTACTTACGGGTACAAGAAAAAAAGATTGTGTGTCGACCATACCGCGGAAAACACTAATTTCCTTGCAAGCAAGCAAATGATAGCTACAGTATCCAAAGATGTCTACCTAATATTGCTTTTTTTTTTTAAATTATGGAACAGTTACACAATGTGATTGGAACATACTGCACACGTTTTTGTTTAAGAACAAGTATCTCTGATGCATGCGTTGTGTTATTTTCTTTTGCCAAGGAGCCGGAATTATTCACATGGACTCATAGGAAACCGTTTTGAAATTACCGCACTGACAAGTTACCAAGAGTGAAACAGATAGTGACATCACGACGTGGAGCTGATTACAGCTTCCAGTAAAGCGTTAACTAATGGGACTGCTTCCCAGCAGAAACAACTGACCTCTGGTTCCGAAGGAGGACGGCCACTTGTTAACCCGATGGCCCGCCGTGGATTGCTCTTGCCAACTTCTTGTTGATGGTTCTCCACATGACGTACCAAGAGCAATACCCGAGGCCGAGGACAATTAACACAGTTACTGGAAAACTACCAAAGGCCGCACTGCCCCAGAAGGGTTCGGCAACATGGGCGTTAACTGTCCATGTACTGCTCTGGGTGTGTTATACAGCACCACATCTGCTAATCAGGGCTCAGGAAACTGTTACATGACTCCTGTAGGTTAAGTTCTCAGACTGTGGGACAGAAGCGTAGTAATTCAGTTGTGACTGCTATAAGGAGAGCCTAGACTCCACTTGTGAAAAGGTCTCTGAGGCACTGAGTAATATGAAATTTAACCCTAGCAGTACTTACAATACCAACACATTTTCCATAACGCGCATTACCAGGGGGGGAGGAGTTACTTTATGTCCAACTTAAGTAAAATTCGGTAATCAGAATGAGATTTTCACTCCGCAACTGAGTGTGCGCTGAAACGAAACTTCCTGGCAGATTAAAACTTTGTGCCGGACCGAGACTCGTACTCGGGACCTTTGCCTTTCGCGGGCAAGCGCTCTAACCATCTGAGCTACCCAAGCACGACCCACGATCCGTCCTCAATGCTTGTCAGAGCACTTGCCCGCGAAGGGCAAAGGTCCCGAGTTAGAGTCTCTGTCCGGCACACAACTTTAATCTTCCATGAAGTTTCAAAATTCGGTAATCTGACATATTCAACAACATACTTTTGAAAGAATAATTAGTGACGTGTTATTAGGGTTCAGAGCAGAAAGTATCTTATCACACTCTTAGCAATATTAATACGCTTTCAATAATGTGTATTACCAAGGGAGGTGGGGTGTAGGGCGGTAGTGGGGGGGACTAGAGAGATACCTGAATCTGAAAATGTTGAATGTAACATTCATTGGGAAAAGTGACATCTACAACAAAGTCAAATTTTTGGTTTAAGTTCAACTGAAAGACTTGAAACATATGTGGAATCTGGTTAAAGAAATTAAGAACTATTTTTTTCTGAATTTTAAAATATAATTTAACTAACTAGGTTTCAACATTTTCAAAAGTGGGCGTGAAGTACTCTCTGGTATTCCGAGGGTTAAATAGACTGATCAACAGATTGTACTGTAGTGCAGAAAATATTCACAAGACAGAATTGTAACTGGATACAGTAATCGACAGAAGGGATGATTTCTCTCTCCAGTGTCTTGTTCAGAGTCACACGCGGTCACTCAGCGACTGGATAGGGATGGTCAACACTATACAATATTTTCTTCTCAAGTGATCCGAAAGTGAAACTACTTTTTCTTCAGGGCAATGACGAACGTTCGACTCCAGTTATTTTCTCAGAAAGATTTCTTGCTTGTGTGTATAGCAATAATCTAATTAGAGACAGTTGCAGGATGAGGAAATATTCTGATAGCTTATTTATAAATTTATTCCATACCTCGTACAAACCGGTTCATCTACTGTCTCGTACATTCAGTTTTTGTATTCGAAAATAGGAACTTACAAAACTGAAGTCATGTTGGGTGGACAAGGACTTTCCAAGACGACGGGAGATTCCCCTGCCTCACGTAGCCAAGTTCAGAATCTGACTTTCATGCCGAAGTTAGTTCAGTTAGAGGAAAAGTAACGGGCAAAGAACTGAGGACAAAATAGTGACGTCTCCCGGCTAGTTCATTAGAGACTGTCACAGAATCGAGACATCGCTTGAGAAGTGTAACAAAGTCACGAGAGCCCAAAAATCTGAAAATTTCAAACGGTCAGCTTCAGCGTGAGCGTGCTTTTCTAGACGGTTTCCCGAAGACCCTTCCGGCAGATTTCTTTGAACAGACTTCCCACTGAAACACACCATACGAACTGCAAAATAAGAGAATTCACATGAACCACAGATTTGATCAGAATCGCCGACACAGATATGGGCTATGGAACGATAACTGGGAAACGAAAAATGTATCCCACACACACACACAGAGAGAGAGAGAGAGAGAGAGAGAGAGAGAGAGAGAGAGAGAGAGAGAGAGTTGTGCCCAAGCTGCAGCAGATATTCAAGTCACCAGTCGCCGCCAACAGCGAGCTGTGCAGGAAATCTCAGCCATGACAATCTAATCCTCCACGCACCACTGCCGCAGGCAATACGTAATGTTCCATCTGCAGCTTAACGCGAGGCAGAAAGCTCTCTCGTTCCGACTTACATTTCCGCAATCAGAGGCTCTCCATCGTGAGTGGGGGGGGGGGGGGGGGGGAATAATAAAATCTGCTACCACGATTATGTTCGACTAGATCACTGTGCTTGAAGGGATCAAAGTAGCGAAAGTATGTAGAAGAAATTCTATTCTAGTATGCCTAATTCTGCTAGTCACGCATTATGAAGTACTTGAACGCATAGTCGATAGGAAAAGGAAATGGGACCAGGTGAGATTTCCTCTCAGGAAAACGGTACAAAATTTAACAATTTTGGACTGAGATTTTGTCCGCAATATCGGTTGCATTAATGTGTGACACTTCTTATTGCGGGGAGCCACGGCCAAGAATTTTCCGATGTTCGCTCAAGTGAAGTATTCAGTATATACGTGGTAAATGACTAACAGCAGCTGAATGCGACATGCTGAACTGTTTTATTTGACTCTTAGAACATTTGTCTTCATCTTTCAAGCGTTTACTCCATTCATTGCGACGCATTTCAGACGCCCCTGGCACCGGGTTTTATTTCTAATCAGTAAGTGACAGCTGCCTATGTTTCCGTACGCGATCATTGGTATTTTGCTCGAAATTTCATATTTTTGAGACTCGTGACTGCCTCAATACATACTTACATACATACATACGCGAATTTTCTCAAGATTTCAATATGTGAAGCTTATGATAGTATTTTGACATGAGGCCTCACGGAGGAGAAAAAAATTTGTAAGATAATGTGAATTCTACAAAAGTGTCATCTAAGAATTAACTAAATGAAAAATTTCGTGCAGATTACCATACAAAACGAGAAATGTGAAAGTACAGTAATGCATATAATTGTTTTTCAAATGGGTTTGTTTTCTGTTACAACGTGAAAGAAAAACGCTAAATAAATACCTTATAAAACCAAGCCACGGTTTCATCGAATGATAGTCGATGAATCACTGGAAACAGCGTTTAATATCTCGGAATATGCACGCAGAAAGGAAGTGGAAAGTCCAAATAGAAGTAATTTTACAAACCGAGTCATGTGAACCCTATGGAAATCTAAAACAACAACGGAGGATATAAAGCACAGAACCTATCTACGAAACTCTCTCTCTCTCTCTCTCTCTCTCTCTCTCTCTCTCTCTCTCTCCACCCCCCCCTGGGGGGGGGGGGGGGGAGGGAGGGCAGGGGGGCTAACTACTAGTAGAGATCTTCGAGCATCCCGAGGAGACATACTAAAAATTCAGAGAGCATAGTTTGTAGTAAATGTCATATGTATCTCGGAATGATTCTACAGATAACGGAAATTCGAAAGCATATACAAGTTTGAAGGAAATGGAGGATTTCTTCAGAAGAATAAAAAAACAGGAGTAATGGAATGTAGTGTAATCAAATCTATTGATGCTGAGGAAGTTCGACTGGGCAAGGAGAAATGGTTCAAATGGCTCTGAGCACTATGGGACTTAAGGTCTATGGTCATCAGTCCCCTAGAACTTAGAACTACTTAAACCTAACTAACCTAAGGACATCACACAACATCCAGTCATCACGAGGCAGAGAAAATCCCTGACCCCACCGGGAATCGAACCCGGGCGTGGGAAGCGAGAACGCTACCGCACGACCACGAGCTGCGGACGGGCAAGGAGACAAAAGTAGGTATAAGACGAGCTTTGTTATTTAGGCGGTAAGATACCTGGCGACAGCCGCAGTTGAGAGGATTTAAAATGCAGCTGGTAACAGAAGGAGAAACTTTTCAAAAAAGGACAAGCTTGTTAACATGTCAAGTAAACCGAAGTGTTAGGAAGTCTTTTCAGTAGCTGTTTGCTGGAGTGTAGCCTTTTACAGAAAGTAAAAGACGGATAACAAACAGTTCAGACAAGAAGAAAATTGAAGCTTTTAAAATGTGGTACTGCAGGAGAATTCTGAAGTCTATATGGGTGCAGCGGAGTGTGCACTCATATCAAACTTCCTGGCAGATTAAAACTGTGCCGGACCGAGAGTCGACCTCTGAATCTTTGTCTTTCGCAGGCAAGGTCTCTACCGACTGAGCTACCCAAGCACTATTCACGACCCGTAGTTGCAGCTTTACTTATTCCAGTGCCTGATCTCCGACGTTATAAACTCCACACAGACGGGATACAGGCTGAAGTGTAGCTGTGAGGACGAATCTTGAGTCTTGTATGGGTAGATCAGTCGGCAGAGCACTTGCTCGCGAAAGGTAACGATCCCGAGTTCCATTCTCGGTCCGGCGCACTGTTTCAATCTGCCAGGAAGTATCGATCTGCTCAGATCGGACAGATAATGAGGATATACTGAATTTCGGATAAAAGGAAACTTGACTAAAACAAGGCAGAAGCTGATAGGACACGTTCTGAGAAATCTAGGAATTTAGTCAATTTGATACTGGATGGAAGTGTGGGAAATAAAAATTGCAGAGAGAGATCAAGTTTTACTGTAGTAAAGAAACCACCACCACCACCACCACCACCACCACCACCACCACCACCACCACCACCACTTCTCCCCACGAATCATTCGCAGGGGTTTGTGTTAACTGTGCAGGAAGTACCCTCGCCAGAGTACAGACTCAGCTGCAGAAATACACGCCATCGGCGGCTGAAATCGTCTGTGTGGCGCTCGGCTGATCCCAGGGGTGACACTGTGTGCTCCGCCCAGCACACACCACACCACACCAGGTTTCCGGGTCGGTGCACCACCAGCGGGCCGGAAACCCAGACACGCCCACTCGGGGAAGCACGCTCCGCTATCGCTGCCTCTTCATTTCCGTCGGCGGGGATAGACCAGTAGGCGCTCGGCGTGACAGCCGCTGCTGACGTCTACATACGTGTCTCGTCGCGAAAACGTCGGACCCGTCTTCACCGACGACAGCGGCCAATGGACTTCTAACAGCCTGTATTCTGTTCACTCGATGCGAGAGCACGTTGCTTCATTAATAACCTTTTCTTCGGAGAAAGATATCCGGTACCGATGTTAATGTTAGTCTTTCCAAGCCGTCAGAGTTCCAGAACATTGAACATCGGTGGTTTACCTCAACTCGCGCCTAGGGCAAAATCCGACTTACACTTCCTCCCCAACGAGACTAACCATCATCTCTGCTCAGGCCTTTTATTCGTTTTTTGAGGGCAACGATTTTACAGTGAAGGAATGGGTATAGCATTGTTCTTTGTATGGTACAATTCAGACACATGGTACACACCGACCAGTCTCGTGGCTCGCAACAATAACACGTTTCTTCTGTCATTGTTTCATTGCAAAACAAAAGAGACACTTTTTACACTATTTACAGTTTCGTTGTTAACTCATTTGGCATAGCCGGAGTGCTTCGTTCCACGGAGGCATGTTGAAAAGTAATGCCTCCGATTTTTTACTGAGAAAACCGAAAGCTTTTTAAAAACAAGCGTTATTAACATTCTAGATCTTTATTCATCATGTCTACATATTCATTTGTTATACTCACCCTGACAAATATTTCTCTCTTTGCTTGCAGCGCTTGATCACTATCGACGTACAGTCCTGTAATGTGTTCAAGTTTTGGAAACGAAAATCGGATGGGGGCTGCGACTATATGGTGTATGATCGATGAGAGTGAGCCCAAGGTGGCCGCGCGGTTCTGGCACTGCAGTTTGGAACCGCGAGACCGCTACGGTCGCAGGTTCGAATCCTGCCTCGGACATGGATGTGTGTGATGGCCTTAGGTTAGTTAGGTTTAAGTAGTTCTAAGTTCTAGGGGACTGATGACCTCAGCAGTTGAGTCCCATAGTGCTCAGAGCCATTTGAACCATTTTGAGCCCAAGGCGTCTGATTGTAGCGCAGCACTCACGTTACGTCTCGCACTGTCATACTTAAGGTGAGGTCGCACTATCTGTGGACGAAATCGTCGAATTCGTGGTCTCACTTTCCTCACGCAGCTAGGTAGTTTCGCTACAGCTCTGAGTCCTCTAGCGTCGGACAGCTGCCAATATGTAAGAATGAAGAAAAATGATACAGAATGCTAAAAACGTTTGTTTTATTTAAAAACCTAAGACTTAGTGTGAAAAATTAGGTGGAATTACTTTTCAGCACGCCCTCGTAGTATCTCTTATGAAACTGTTGCTCATCACAGTAATCAGAATCTCTCAGTAATTTAGTTTCATACAACTCCAGTCCCGCTCTTTTTAATGTCATAGAATCCTTAGCCCCCCTCCCTTTTCTTCCTCATTTTTCTACCCCTCTTTTTACTCTTCCTTACTTTTCCCCCTTCACGAAACCACGCTTCCACTGGTACGGCGACAAGAGCACGCGTCCTGGCTGCCATACAGTAATTAGGCAACTGCTCAGCGTCAAGGTTTCTTACCGTGAACGATGATGTAAGCCATCGCATCACTATTTCTAGAGCGCTTAGGCACGCAATGTATGCGTACGAGAGAGAGAGAGAGAGAGAGAGAGAGAGAGAGAGAGAGAGAGAGAGATGGATATTGGGGTCTGGAGTAGGGGACACGGTATTACGTGATGCGCGGAAGTTCCGTGTGGGAGAGCCTGGACGCAGTTTCACAGCGTAGCATGTCCAGTTCTGATACGAAATCTTCCCTGCTCACTTAAAAAGCGACGTCCCCGAGACGTGAGATATACGACCTCTATTGTTTCCTATATAAATAAATGATCTGGCTGACAGGGTGGGCAACAATCTGCGGTTGTGTGCTGCTGCTGCTGCTGATGTGCTGTACGGGAAGATGTGAAAGTTTTAGTTACTGTAAGAGGCTACAAAAAGACTTAGCTCTAAATGTAGAAAAATGTCAGTTAATGCAGATGAGTACGAAAAACAAAATGTTACCATACAGCGTTGTTAGTGTGCTTCTTGACACCGTAACGACATTTAAATATCTGGGCGTAACGTTGTAGAGCGATATGAAACGGGAAGATCATGTGAGGATTGTGACACGGAAGGCGAATGATCGACTTCGGTTTCTCGGGAGAATTCTGCAAACCATCTGTAGAGGAAACCGTACGGTCATTCTTGAGTATTGCTCGAGTGTTTGGGATCCATATCAGGCCGAATTAAACAACGATTTTTTTCATTTTGTTCGTTATTGATTGTGTTTGGTCGTTGCGGACGTCACATGACATCCATTCAAGTTCGTTTGTTGATCCTTCCACTCAGTTTTTTTATTACAGAGGCCAACCGGCTCCCTGACCGAACACGCTGACGTACCGTGCCGGCATATTTTTTTTTTACATCTCATTTTGTTCGCTTTCGTTCGTTGCATCCGCTCGTGGCGGACGTCATAAGACATCCGTTGAAGTTCGTTGTTGATCGATCAACTTTTTTTTTTTTATTACAGAGGCCAGCTAATCCTCCGAACACGCTGAGCTACCGTGCCGGTCATCTAAGCTATTCAGAGGCAGGCTGCTAGATTTGTCACCAGTGGTTTCGAACTCTAAGTGTTACGGAGATGTCTCGGGAACTTAAATGGGAATGCCTGGAAGGAAGGCGACGTACTTTTTAATGAACACTGAAGAAAATTTAGAGAACCAGAGTTTGAAGCTGACTGCAGAACGATTCTACTGCTGCTAACACCCATTTCGCTTGAGCGCCTTGAAGATACGACAAATTAAGGCTCATCCGGAGACAAATAGGCAATAGTTTTTTCCTCGCTCTATTTCGGAATGGAATAGAAAAGGAAATGACTAGGAGCGGTACAGGGTACCCTCCGTCACGCACCGTACGGTGGCTTGCGGAGTATGTATGTAGACGTTTTCGATTAAGACAGCCGAGACCGGTACCGCAGGGGTAAAATGAACGTCGCTGTTTCAACAGTTCCAAATAAACTGGAACATAGATTGTCCATACCTAGTGAGCAAAGAGAACCAACAGGTAGACCTAATGAAAACTACACATCTCGCAGAATCTAAGCAGCGGAGAGGCGTGCCGAAACAGTTCATAAAGGGCAACCACATAAAAGGCTATTACGGCAGCTCGCGAAACCATATCTGCCGAGGAACGGCGGATTTTTAGCTATTTAGCTACAAGTGATTTCGATGTCGATCGGGATCAGAAGCTGAAGTAAATTGTTTGCCTGTAACCTGCAGGCTTCTGCCGACTCAGTGGTAGGAAGCTTGGAAACAGTGAACACACCGGCACGCGGCAGCAGCGTCGAGGTGAGGCCTCGAGGCGGAGTCTTCCAGACGTTCCGGGCGCGATTCCGCAGAATCGGAGCGCCGTCCGTGACCAGACCTGTCCCCGGCCCGGCGCCACGCGACCCACATACAAAGGGGAGCGGCAGCCGGCCGCGTCTGCCCTAGCGGCTCTCAGCTTCACCCCAGCTCTCGTGCTTATTCTCAGCTCCTGAGAAATTCACCAAATTTGTCTGAATGATAACTTTTTCCTGTACAGACTGTCGTTGGACGAACTAAAACTCATTCGTTTTTATAAAAATCAGTCGCCACTGACTAGAAATCATTTTCGCTACTGCATTTTCGACCTTATTTACATAAGTGCGTCTTGCACCTAGTCTGGGTGCGCCTGTGCTTCGCCCGATAGCGTCCAAACGAATTCCACTAGGTTTCGTTTAAGCACACTTGGTGGCCAGGGTAAGAACGTGACTATCATCATGCTATTCAAGCCAGCGTAGCACGAATCAGGTCTTGACATCGGCAGTTATCCTGTTGGAAGACGACAATGCCGTTGCGCAGGATGGCAAGTACGGAGGGATACAGGTACTTTCCAATGATGATCACTTAATCCACAACTGTTCTAATGCCTTCGATTACTGCCACGGTCTGCTGCGGCCCAGTTCTGCCTACACTAGCGTAACACACACACACACACACACACACACACACACACACACACACACACACACACACACACACACACACACACACACATTATATATATCAAATAAGTTTTGCATCACCTCGGTTCCGAAATCTGTACTGAAAATGGGAAGATCAACAAAATCATCATTTCCGCCCTTTTTATTGCTCATGGAAACCACACAGTGCATGTTGTTCCACCATACATCGAGACCTTCAGAGGTGGTGGTCCAGATTGCTGTACACGATGGAGGCACGAATAGTTCATGAAGACGAATGCCTCGCCAATATGGTGGAACTATCTGTCTGAGGATGGCATTCACGTATCGTACAACCGTTACGGCGCCTTCCATGACCACCAGCGGCGTACGTCAGCCCCACATAATGCCATCCCGAAACATCAGGGAACCTCCACCTTGTTGCACTCGCTGGATAGTGTGTAAGGCGTTCGGCCTGACCGGGTCGCCTCCAAACACGTCTCCGACGATTGTCTGGTTGAAGGCATATACGATACTCATCGGTGAAGAGAACGTGATGCCAGTACTGAGTAGTCCATTCGGCATGTTGCTGGGCCCATCTGTACCACGCTGCATGGTGTCGTGGTTGCAAAGATGATCCCCGCCATCGACATCGGGAGTGAAGTTGCGCATGATGCAGCCCATTGCGCACAGTGAGTCGTAACACGACGTCCTGTGGCTGCACGAAAATTGTTCAAGATGGTGACGTTGCTGTCAGGGTTTCTCCGAGCCATAATCCGTAGGTAGCGGTCATCCACTGCAGTAGTAGCCCTTGAACGGCCTGAGCGAGGCATGTCATCGACAGTTCCCGTCTGTATATCCTCTATGTCCGAACAACATCGTTTTGGTTCACTCCAAGACGCCTGGACACTTCCCTTGTTCAGAGCCCTTCCTGGCACGAAGTAACAATGCGGACGCGATCGAACCGGGGTATTGACCGTCTAGGCATGGTTGAACCACAGACAACACGAGCCGTGTACCTCCTTCCTGGTAGAATGACGAACTGATAGGCTGTCGCACCCCCTCCGTCTAATAGGCGCTGCTCATGCGTGGTTGTTCACGTCTTTGGACGGGTTTAGTGAATCTCTGAACAGTCAAAGGGACTGTGTCTGTGATAAAATATGCGAAGTCAACGTCTATCTTCAAGAGTTCTGGGAACGCGAACAATGTGGTTCGCAAATGCTAAGACAGGCGCTCTGCATCACGAGGAGGTCGCCAGCATATTGCTCGAAAGAGTACATGCAACTCCGCAAGTTTCAAGTGGTTTCTTTTACAAAGTACTGAGACAGGCGGCGCTTCATACTTGCAGTGTACATCCTCGTACAAGGGAGCCGAAAACAATCCGATATATACGTATTGAAAATGTGTTCCACTTTACGTGCTTTCAGAGTTACCGCTTTTGTATTCTAATGTTCTTGTGAACCGGAAGCAATAGTGCCTCAGCAGGCGGTTGGGATGACAATGCAAATTACAAAAGACTGGCGTAAGCTACTTACCATAAACTTCTAAATGGACTGACA
Source organism: Schistocerca serialis cubense (assembly GCF_023864345.2). Classification (NCBI taxonomy): domain Eukaryota; kingdom Metazoa; phylum Arthropoda; class Insecta; order Orthoptera; family Acrididae; genus Schistocerca; species Schistocerca serialis. The sequence continues at coordinate 398,449,697 of NC_064644.1, forward strand.
AAAACCCGCCTTTACGGATAATCATGAAGTAATTCAATGCAGATGTGAGGGATGGGAACTAACACTAGATGGCACTTCAAGCGCGGCATTTTTTTGCTAGTTTTAACTCACCAGTTTCTCGTAAATTGACGCCGTTATTAAATGCATTGACAAGAGTGACGAATACCTAACGTCTTAATACCACGTAGTTGAACATAATCATGGGACCAATGATGAAATTTGCAGCAGGTACGGAAAGACATCTATCTCTGACGGGAACGGTTTATGGTTGTGCGGACGTGTACTTCGAAAGGAAAAAACAACGACAAAACGCAGCTTTTCGTTAAAGTGTATGCTATACGACCCATTGGATGATCGAAGTAAAATCTCCAAGAATAGTGATTCCCACACTCACCAAACTCAAATGTTGATTAGACAACGAAGAATGCAGACTCCGCAACATTGCGGAAGAAGACTTAATTGAACGTCCGATGTCATCTCTCAATTTAAAGCTTCAGAATATCTGAAGTTTCATCGCAACAAAAATATCGTGGTAATTTGGAAAATTTCTCAGCGCGTCGGCAAAGAAACGGCAGATCAACAATTGTTTCAGTTTTCTGAACGTAATTAGACCATGGCCATCAAAATGTACGGGTTTGTAACTTCCTGAACTACGGGGTCATACTGGACCGTAACGAGACTAACAGCTGAACACATGCGGCCACCAAAACGAAAGCAATTTCAGTATTTATTTCCAAGAATTTAAATCAACGTAACACGAGTACAGCGCATTTATGCCACCCTAGATACGGTTTTTTAACAGGAAATCCAGAACTGAAATGTTGATATCACCTCCCTACTTTGACACACGTGCCATATTGGTATGAAAAGTAACTGTAGCCACCACAACTAGTCATATTTTATCAGACCTGTTTTTTATCAGACGCATAGGCGTGCTACTGACTAGTAGAGAGACGGGAATTAATAAAATGACGTCGCTGGTTGGGGCCATAGACATATGCTGCTGCACCTTTGTTGTTTCTTGTGTGTTGTCTACTGTGTGGTCTTTTACTGCAGCACGTATCCTGTCACGCCACCATACATCTGCGTAGCATTACAAGTGATGAGATCTCCGACCAAATGGTACCAGCAGCTGCGACGCCTACGCAGACGAAATTGGATGATAGCTCTAGACGAAGGCGTGGGATGAACTGATGTCTATGACAACATTCGTTCAGCTGCTCTGGCCCACTCACTAGTAATAAACACCCCTATTGTCGGCACAGAGTGATACCAGAAGGAACTGCAGTTGCATAACTAACTACCAGCATGGCGCAATGACACGACGTTTACACACAGTTTCTTTGATTTTTTTTTCCATGGCAAATGCGCAACAGCACTTTTCGCTGATTTACTTTAAAAATTCCTGTGTTATGCTTTGTGCGGCATTTTGCCATTGGAACACTATGAAAAAATTAAAATGACAAATTATGGCGCTACAAGAAGACCACTAGAGTATCTTGTCCTGTCAACGTTATATTCGCTACAGATAAAAATGCAAGCAGGCAAGGATGAGCGACGGGTGAGGGTGTTATATTTATATCTTTGTTATCATTCAACCTCTCTGAAGAAATGACTCCGCGAAACTGTAAAACATACGTTGGCAAGACTGGGTTCCTATGTCACTACCCCTCATTTGGATCCACTTAAGATGACTGTCACTGCTCCATCTTACCTGCATTATAACAGCGCCGAATAGGGACAAATGTTTATAATTCTCAGCAGATGCATCGCGTCGAGTAAGGATTTCCGAATCCACCGTCCTCGTCAGATTAACCGTGTACGTAAAGCTGGCAATTATATGTACCACTGAAATTACCATGTACAGTACAATTTTTTTTGGTTCCCGACTCATTCCTATGAATATTTACCACCGCATACTTCGCGATTGATCTAGAAATATATATAATGAACATGTTTAAATGGTTAAGTCTGACGGGTTGCTAGAAAGCTTCGAATTCAATTTTCATTCCACACGGCTCATGTACACACAAATTTATCGTACCTGTTGCTAAAAGCTTTGTAATTGTTCTAATGCGGAATTTTTTTGAAATCTGTGCTCTCTAACGAAGTTAGCGCTTAAGTGGCAATATTTCCGCAACCCCATCCAAGGTTGTTAAGGATGCTCTTTACGCTGTTGAAAAGTAGGCCTACTTTAACAGTGGAATAGGGTCAAATTTATGGGATTGAGTGCCAAATACAGAAAACATTTTTGTAATTATTTCTCGCGTATGTTACATAAGAAACCGCAAACAGTTTTCCAGGAAGATACTGGACCGTCTTGTCTCACAGAGGAGTAAATATTAACAGTTACGGAGATTACTTTAAATAATAAAACAGATTACTTCATTTTCCACATGTCTCATTCTCAATTTACTGCCGCTTATACCTCCGCTATAGCGAATTTTGTACTGTAAGATTCTCTCATATAGAGCGTAACTTAAGTGCGTGCGCCAACAGTCGACTAATTTCCAGAATGAGATTTTCACTTTGCATCGGAGTGTGAGCTGATATGAAACTGCCTGACAGATTAAAACTGTGTGGTGGACCGAGACTCGAGCACGGGACCTTTGTCTTTCGCGGGCAAGTGCTCTACCAAATGGGCTACCCAAGCACGACTCACAGCCCGTACTCACAGCTTCAGTTCTGCCAGTATCTCGTCTCCTTGCTGCGAAAGGCAGAGGTCCCGAGTTCGAGTCTCTGTCCGGTACACAGTCTTAATCTGTCTGGAAGTTTCAGTCGACTATTTGAGACATCGCGTTCCACAACAACGTCAGGTTACGACGCCGCACATCCTTTCCAGTAAGGGTAGGGCAGAGGCTGAGAGCGACTGTGGAAATTGTACCCTCAAACAGATCAATTTTTGAAAATATTTTTTCAATGACAATCTTGATTCACGCTTCAAAACACTGTAGACACGACAGCACCGTGTAGAACCACATAGCACGTCAACACTGACATTTATAATTACGATGGTTTGTGAAAAATCAACCAATGCAGCAGAATGATTTTATCCACTTGGTAAAGCGGCAAATAAATAATTTCCTGGCAAGAGACTAGCCTCACGTGCGACGGCTTCACACTTATCACTGGCAGTATTTCAGGGCGCAAAAAGCAAGACTCGACGATATGTTATCGTGGGACGCCAGGTGCTTTCTCGTGTCTGCGGCCGACCCGTGCCGGCAGAAGTCGGTGAAAGCAAGAACAGCAGACACGACTGGCTCTCTCCGTGTGCACCAAGATTGGTGCTCCGAGGTAGACGATCGACGATCGCGTCACGCCGGAATAGTGTTAACAACGTACGCCAATGAACTATTCACCCATGAAGCGGAAAGGGATGTCTGAATCTTACACTAGCTCACGAGTTCTTCGAAATTACATAGCTGGCGCTGTTATTTAGGCACTGAACCACTGTCAGAAGTGTTATTCAAATCGCCACTGTCCGTAGTGCGTGTAACTGTCAACTGATTGCTGGGATGGTGTCTTCTCTGAGTAACATTAGATTCGTTTCTCTCTGATTAGCCAGCGCGATGCACAGCTCCGTTGAATGCATGTAAGCAGAACCTCTTTCGTAGCCTCACAGTTTAGATTCGCCATGAAAATTACACCCCTCCCAACTCGTCCTCAGCACAATAATAGCACTTACTCGTGCATCGCCATTCCGCGTGAAAGTAGTGTGGAAATATTCCTCCTGCTCGCGTGGAAAATCGTTTCGTGCCATTTGACGGCTAGCGTTTCTTATTCTCCTTTCTTCCTTGCCGAAGCAGCAACGACGCCAGTTACGTGGAAGTAAGAAAGTCGGAAGCTGGGATTGAAGAAAGAGGTGGAAAGAAAACCTGTATTTGCAATGAAAGAATTTAAGGAAAACCACCAAAAATGTAAATCTGGATGTCGTCATCTGCCGTCCGGCAATATTTTAGCAACACTGTTTCGATCTGTTTGCTTAGAACAATGTCAACACCAATGAATGGTTTACTATGGTTACAAGAACCTCACCAGATACGTTCCATTTCTCGTGGCCCAGGTACCACGGGAGGCGGGGGAAATAGCCTGAACTATTATTATTATTATTATTATTATTGGTAGTGGTCTCCCCAAGTGCAAAGAGACATAGGAACAACGAGCACTGAAGGTCCGTGGCAGGGAAGGCGAATGCTCGTCTTTGTTTACTGTGAAAATTCTAGAAGTGTAATTCATTTATAAGCGAGCCAATGAACCGAACGTTGAAGCAATTCAGAGACGTGTTGTTCGATCAACACGCGATTACAACCGAAATGCTTAGTGAACTCAAATGAGATATCCTGAAAGACTTTCTCGAAATACTGCTGACATTGATAAGAAAACTGGCATTTGCGACAGAATTCCTAAGGATTCTACCGCCACCAGCGTACAGTGAGATGACAAAGACGAGTCATGGAATATCTCCTAATATCGTGTGGGACATTTTTTTGCCCGGCGCAGTGCAGCAACTCGACGTAGCATGGACTGGGCCAGGCTGCCTCTATAACCGTTCGTACTTGCGAAAGTGTTGTCGCTGCATGATTTTGTGCACAAACTGACCTGCCGACTGTGTCTCAAATGTTCGATGAGGTTCAAGTCTGGCGATGTTGGCAGCCAAATCGGTCGCTGAAATTCTCCCGACTATTCTTCAAACCAATCGAGAACAGATGCGTCCAGTAACATAGCGCATTGTCATCCATAAAAATACCGTCGCTGTTTGGGGACGAAGTCCAGGAATGGTTGCGAAGTGTCTCAAAGTAGCCGAACGTAACCAATTCCAGACACCCATCGGTTCACTTGTGCCAGAGGACGCAATGCATTCCATGTAAACACAGCCCACTTCATTATGGACCCACCACCAGCTTGCACAGTTCCTCGTTGTCAAATTGGGTCCATGGCTTCGTTGGGTCTGTGCCACACTCTAAACCGATCATCAGCTTTCACCAACTGAAATCTGGACGCATCTGACCAAGCGACAGTTTTCGAAGCGTCTAGGATCCAACAGATATGGTCTCGAGTCCAGGAGAGGCGCTGCAGAAGATGTGCTTTTAGCAAAGGCACTCGGGTCGTCAAATTGCTGCTGTAGCCCACTAACACCAAACTTCGCTGCACTGACCTAATGGACACGTTCGTTGTACGTCCCACAGTGATTTCTGCCGTTATTTCACGCAGCGTTACTTGTCAGTCAGCACTAACAATTCTATGCGAACGCCACTGCTCTCGGTCGTTAAGTGAAGGCCGTAGACCACAGCATTGTCCATGGTGAGAGGTAAGGGCTGAAATATGGTATTCTCGGAACACTCTTGACACTGTGGCTCTCTTAATATTGGATTCCCTAAAGGAGAAAAGAAAAAAAAAATATGGCTCTGAGCACTACGAGACTTAACATCAATTGGTGAAAGCTGATGATAGGTTTAGAGTGTGGCGCAGACCCAACGAAGCCATGGACCTAGTTTGACAACGAGGAACTGTGCAAGCTGGTGGTGGGTCCATAATGAAGTGGGCTGTGTTTACATGGAATGCATTGCGTCCTCTGGCACAAGTGAACCGATGGGTGTCTGGAATTGGTTACGTTCGGCTACTTTGAGACACTTCGCAACCATTCCTGGATTTCGTCCCCAAACAGCGACGGTATTTTTATGGATGACAATGCACTATGTTACTGGACGCATCTGTTCTCGATTGGTTTGAAGAATAGTCGGGAATTGGCGGATCGAGCCGACCACGCCCATACAACTTAGAACTACTTAAACCTAACTAACCTAAGGACATCACACACATCCATGACCTAGGCAGGATTCGAACCTACGACCGTAGCAGTCGCGCGGTTCCGGAGTAAAGCGCCTAGAACCGCTCGACCAAACTGACAACATCCGAAGTTAAATGTCCCATGCCTCTATCTCTAACTACCATTCCGCACTGAAAGTCTTAATTCCCGTTGTGTGGTTATAATAACGTCATAGACCTTTTGACACGAATCACCTGAGAATAAATGGCAGCTCCGCCAGTGAACTGCCCTTTTATAAATTGTGTACGCGATACTACCGCCAACTGTAAATTGTGCATATAGTTCTACGACGACGACGACTTGCCACCTAATGTAAGTTCTCAATTGCAATTTACGAATAAATTATATACCATGAAACTTCCTGGAAGATTAAAACTGTGTGCCCGACCGAGACTCGAACTCGGGACCTTTGCCTTTCGCGGGCAAGTGCTCTACCATCTGAGCTACCGAAGCACGACTCACGCCCCGTACTCACAGCTTGCCCGCGAAAGGCGAAGGTCCAGAGTTCGAGTCTCGGTCGACACACAGTTTTAATCTGCCAGGAAGTTTCGTATCAGCACACTCCGCTGCAGAGTGAAAATCTCATTCTGGAAATTTTATACCAATTTGAAATCGTCCTCCCCATTCGTTTGCCTACAAACTTTCGAGGAGGAGGAGATTACTGTTTAACGTCCCGTCGACAACGAGGTCATTAGAGACGGAGCACAAGCTCGGATTAGGGAAGGATGTGGAAGGAAATCGGCCGTGCCCTTTCTAAGGAACCATCCAGGCATTTGCCTGAAGCGATTTAGGGAAATCACGAAAAACCTAAATCAGGATGGCCGGACCCGGGATTGAACCGTCGTCCTCCCGAATGCGAGTCCAGTGTGCTAACCACTGCGCCACCTCGCTCGGTTACAAACTTTGAAGCAGTGGGTTGCGGAGTACAGACGAGTTAGATCGTCCACAGTCTTTCATTCAAGAAAGTAACAGACTCTTCAGACGACATTACATCTACTGCAGTACAAGGAATGTTGCTGCACTTTTGTTGCCGAGTCTTGTACCCTTGCTGCACTTTCCGACTACTGGACGCGGCGTGTCGATGCGATGTGAGCTGTTGGGAGGCGGCTCGAGTGTGTGTAGTCGGCGAGCGTCCTTGGGCGCTGACCGCTGCAGCCCTGGCGGACCTATTGCGGGAATTGGCGGATCGAGCCGACCACGCAGTCAGTGCGTGCACACGCCGTGTGCGGCCGGAGAGAGAGCAGACACCGGTGCCAGCGAACCCGCCCAGGTGGCGTGATGCGTGCCGGGACGGGAACGGGAATAGACGGCCGGCGCTCGGTCAGAGAGAGAGAGAGAGAGAGAGAGAGAGAGAGAGAGAGAGAGAGAGAGGCATCAGGGACTCTGCGCACGTCCAGGAACTGCTTATGTGGCAGAGGCGTCGCTGGGTAGATTGACACACGCTGCGCAGTTTTAACTTGCCACACCCCTAGCTCAGCCTCCCAATCCCACAAAGAACATGCTTTGGGGGATGATAAAAGTTGGTAAGTATAATGTTAAATATTTTTAATATTTATTCACGAATGGAAACCAATTTTTATAAATAAAACTTCAAATCCTTATTAATAAAGCACTACAAATAGTAAATATCTTTTTAGTGTTAGATTACTAATAGCTTAGGATTTCCTTTGCTGCTGCAAATTTTTAAAGTGTGTCATGGAAATCGATAACTTTAGCTCGATTATTTTCGATTGACAAAATTTCAAAACTAGAGATTCGTGCTTGTGGCATAGTTGACCTAAGACAATTTATCAATTACACTTAAGCATTTCATGTACCGACGTGTACAAATTATCTAACGTTGACACTTTTACACTTTAGGTGACCACAGCAATTGGAAAGCAACATACATATATACGGATGGGGGTAGTATCTCTTACACAAGGTATAAAAGGGCAGTGAACTGGCGGGACTGTCATTTGTAATCAGGTGCTTCATGTTAGAAGTTGAAACTTTCTGGCAGATTAAAACTGTGTGCCGCACCGAGACTCGAACTCGGGACCTCTGCCTTTCGCGGACAAGTGCTCTACCATCTGAGCTACCGAAGCACGAGGGCGTCCTCACAGCTTGTTAGAAGCTGTCCGACGCGATTCTCGCCGCACAATGGGAATTAACAGACTTTGAAAGCGGAATGGTAGTAGGTCCTAGACGCATTGGACATTCTATTTCGGAAATCGTTAGGGAAATCAGTATTCCGAGATTCACATTGTGAAGAGTGTCAAGAAAACCAAATTTCTACCATTACCGCACCACGGACAAAACAATGGCAAACGGCCTTGACGTCCGAGAATAGCGGCGTGACGTAGGGTTGTTAGTGTTAACAGACAAGCAACAGTGCGCGAATTAACCGCAGAAATGTGGGACGCACGACGAACGTATCCGTTAGGACAGCGTGGCGAAATTTGGCGCTAATGGGCTATGGCAGCAGATAACCGACGCTAGTGCCTATGCTAACAACACATCGCCTGGTCAGGTAGACTGACCGCTAGACAACTGGAAAATCGCGGCCTGGTCAGGAGTTAGTTGGTAACAGCTGATCGTAGCGTTCAAGTGTGCCAGAGACCTCATGAACCTACAGGCCAAGGATGACAAGGCATTGCGCAATCTGGTGGTGGCTCCATAATGGTGTGAGCTGCGTGTACATGGAATGCACTGGTTCTTCTGGTCCACCGGAACAGATCACCGACTGGAAATGGTCATGTTCGGCTACTTTGACGCCATTTGCAGCCATTCATGGACTTCATGCTCTCAAACAACGATGGAATTTTTATGGACGAGAATGCTCCAACAGTTCGCAACTAGTTTCAACATCCTGGTCATTTCGAGTGGAGCCGGCCCCTGTGACCGAGCGGTTCTAGGCGTTTCAGTCTGGAACTGCGGTGCTGCTACGGTCGCAGATTAGAATCCTGCCTCGGGGATCGATGTCTTTGATGTCCTTAGGTTAGTTAGGTTTAAGTAGTTCTAAGTCTAGTGGACAGATGATCTCAGATGTTAAGTCCCAGAGTGCTCAGAGCCATTTGAACCATTTTTTCGAGCGAATGATTTAGCCACCCAGATCGACGAACGTGCATTCCTTCGAGCATTAACGGGACATAATCGACAGGTTAGTTCGTACATAGAATACTTTCGCAATCATCGAGGGCTGGAGAGGCAGCATGGCTTAATATTTCTGAAGGGGACTTCCAACGACTTGAGTCGCTGTCACGTCGATTTGCTGCCTGCGCCAGGTAAAAGGAGGTCCGACACGATATTAGCAGCTATCTCATGATCTCATGACGTGTCACGTCAGTGTAAACGATCACCCCTATTAGACTGTTAGCAGATGTTAAACGCAGTTTTTGCATCTTACATTTGTTTCGCGGGACGGTACTGAGCACCGTGGCTGAAAACTGCGTTCCTTTCCTGTCGACAACACACACACACACATACACACACACACACACACACACACACACACACACAAAGAGAGAGAGAGAGAGAGAGAGAGAGAGAGAGAGAGAGAGAGGTATGGGGGAGGTTATAAACGGTACCGCAGCCAGGCGCGCCCCATTGTTCCAGGGCCACTCCCTGGTTCCTAATTGAATGTCCGCCCCGCCCCCTATTTCTCCCGACGCGGCAGCCACCGGCGAGACCACAACCATGTCGTAAAACTGCTCGAGAGCTGTCTGCTCCACTTTGCCGCACGTTCGCCGCAGGTCGTAAATCAGAAAAGAAAGTTTGGCGCCATCCAACTCGACTGTTACCCGACCGCACTTACTGATTTCTAAGAAGATAAAACGTTCGATATCCCCGCTGAAGGATCGCCACCGCACAACCCGACGAAAAAAAGAATTCTGTAGATGATAAGCTTTTCTAAACTAGCTTTGTGGCCGGCCGGTGTGGCCGAGCGGTTCTAGGAGCTTCAGTCTGCAACCGCGTGACCGCTACGGTCGCAGGTTCGAATCCTGCCTCGGGCATGGATGTGTGTGGTGTCGTTAGGTTAGTTAGGTTTAAGTAGTTCTAAGTTCTAGGGGACTGATGACCTGAGATGTTGAGTCTCATAGTGCTCAGAGCCATTTGAACCAACTAGCTTTGTGGTATCGTCTAGATATCGCTGTGCCACACCAAAGTCAGCAACACATATCGACACCACAGATGTCTGCAAGGTCTCGTTGCAATCCGCAACGATGTATCTGAGACGCTCCTGAAAGCCAGGTGTCCCCTCTCAGCACAGCAGTGCCCTCGCACTGGAAGTCAATACAGTGTCTAACATGACAGAGCTTAGCCCCAGTTCGTGACATCTGAAGGGATCAACACTACAGTGTAAAAATCTGTTAAAGTTTCTGATGTACTTTTATTTTTCTGAATGTTTAACATTGTACCTGCAGAGAACAACTGCTTCAACTGATGATCTGCTAGTCAATGACAGTTTTAAATTGTCCAATACTTCTATGGCAAAGGAGTGTGACCGTGCCATCCCACCGAGCAATCAAACAACAGTTACGGCCAGATGAAAAGTTGTGTCCGTTCACAACAAGCTTCTCGCCTGCAGCTCCAGCGACATATATGTATGTCACATATATTAGACTTCAGATTCTTTTGAGGCATTATGGCAACAGTAAGTGACTCCTCCTGAATAAAGGATCTGTTACTGGCAACCGATTCTTCGCTGATTTACACCTTGCTAAACGTATCCGTGGTATTCAGCTCTGTGGCACGATTTTTGACCCCGAAACAAGGACAAAATATTTGCTCGCAGTGGTTATTCTTGCGACCTGGTTGACGCATTGAGCAACACTAACAAGATACAGATGGCGCTTCAGACTTTTCAAATATTACAATTCAAACAAATACAGGAAAGAAATACTTACAGGTCCTTTTCGAACTTCTTACGTTAAACGTTCTCGGCCCCACCCTAAGGAGTATTATTCTCACAGAATTTTTATACAAATCTTGAGCTATGTACGTAGCTAACTTCGTTGAAACCTGTCTAGGTGTTCCTAAGTTATGCTTGTTTGTCACTCCCATACTACGCAGCAGGTGTTTTATGGATGTCTTACTGTTTAATTCTTTCCAGATAGTGACACAGGTGCCAAGTTTGGTAGAAATTGCTTCAGTAGTTACAGAGATGCTGATATCATCACTTGCCAAATAACTTTACGAAAATAGCTCGTCAGAGTTACCAACCAGATTTGATGCGACCGCTAGGTGTGCATTCCTATAGCATGTAGCTTGATAACAATTGATTTTCAAGGAAGCTGTCCACAGTGTCCTGGATTTCCTGGTATCGCCAGATCACACTCTCGCCCGCACATTACAGAGGGCAGAGGCCTTGGCTGGAAGACTGCCACGAGAGCGTAGTTCAAATGATAACACGATAACAGTAACTTTAATTGGCAATACAATATATCAACATATTAACGATTATGTTTGGACATTCTGCAACGCTGGTCTCTCTCTCTCTCTCTCTCTCTCTCTCTCTCTCTCTCTCTCTCTCTCTCTCAAATTGTCGATGGCTAGCTAGCGAATTCGTACAGGCTCCTGTTGAACCTCCACGTGATGTGAACCATCGCACAGTTAATTAGATAGGTCCAGAAGCCAGTAGTGGAGGACCACTTACTGTTCCCACTTTGCTTTCTACGATTATTCACAGAAACAGATTACGGCAGCACGGGGCGGTAGTTGTTCCTTTCCAAAGGAACCATCCCAGTATTCGCCTTAAGTGAATTAGGGTATCGCCAAAGACAAATATGGACCGCTGGATGGGGATTTGAAGTGTCATCCTCTAGAAAGCCCAATACGCCATATAGCTCTATATGGCAGTGGGAGTAACATGCACAACCACTTATAAGATTTCATAAATCGTGTGCATTTTCGGATTTTCACGGTGTAATGAATAATTTAATAAATTTTAGGCATGCAGTAATGCAAGTGTAGGAGCTGGAATTTTCAAGGTTGAATGTTCGAAATTTAATGGCTTTCTTGAAATCAGTTTCTGTGGTGAATGTGCAAGTATCTTACAATCCCAATCTCGCGCTAGAAGCATTAATGTTAAAATCGGCCGAATAGAAGACGATGATTCTTATTGGTTGTCGTTCTATGAACACCCCAATCCACAACAGAAACAATCTATCGTAATTTGACACTAAAGCAAACGCCTTCTTCATGTAGTCAGTGCTTACCGACTTTATCAACTGGTTGTAGCAGCTGCAGTTCGTTCAGTTGGTAACTGGAACTGCCTCTAATTTTTCCCAGGATTTTTTCCTTAGAAGATGTCTTACGAAGTTGTTATCTCTTAGTATTTGTTCATTATATTTTCTTCTAGTCTAGGATGTTTTGTGGCTATTCTCCACATCCACAGATCTCTTGCTTTATTTTGTTTCCTTCTCTCGATTTTCCTGAGTCGACGCTTCACAACCATAGCTTAAAATGCTCCAAATAAATTTATTGGTAAGCTTCTTTCTGTATTAATGTGGTAAGACGTCAATAAATTGCTTATATTTTAAGGCTTCTTTAGCCATAGTAATTCTTTTACTATCAATTAGACTTGTGTTACCCGTTACGTGTCCCAATTAGCAAAATTGGTTTACTTGCGTTAGTGAAGTATTTTCCATCTTAATTTTAGGCATTACTGGCCAGTCCGATTTATCTAGCACGCTTATTTTGTTTTTTTTGTGTGTTTCTTTTAGGCGGCCAAAATATTTTAACGCCCTGTTCGCCTTTTTTAGAATCTGCCAAGACTACTGCACTTACTGTTGTAAGATATCCAGTACGCACAGTTTTATAATCTGTAGTTGCTGGTAGAGTTATGCCACAGTAGAAATTGTTGTTGTTGTGGTCTTCAGTCCTGAGACTGGTTTGATGCAGCTCTCCATGCTACTCTATCCTGTGCAAGCTTCTTCATCTCCCAGTACCTACTGCAACCTACATCCTTCTGAATCTGCTTAGTGTATTCATCTCTTGGTCTCCCCCTATGATTTTTACCCTCCTCGCTGCCCTCCAATACTAAATTGGTGATCCCTTGATGCCTCAGAACATGTCCTACCAACCGATCCCTTCTTCTGGTCAAGTTGTGCCACAAACTTCTCTTCTCCCCAATCCTATTCAATACCTCCTCATTAGTTATGTGATCTACCCATCTAATCTTCAGCATTCTTCTGTAGCACCACATTTCAAAAGCTTCTATTCTCTTCTTGTCCAAACTATTTACCGTCCATGTTTCACTTCCATACATGGCTACACTCCATACAAATACTTTCAGAAATAACTTCCCGACACTTAAATCTATACTCGATGTTAACAAATTTCTCTTCTTCAGAAACGCTTTCCTTGCCATTGCCAGTCTACATTTTATATCCTCTCTACTTCGTCCATCATCAGTTATTTCGCTCCCCAAATAGCAAAACTCCTTTACTACTTTAAGTGTCTCATTTCCTAATCTAATACCCTCAGCATCACCCGACTTAACTCGACTACATTCCATTATCCTCGTTTTGCTTTTGTCGATGCTCATCCTATATCCTCCCTTCAAGACACCATCCATTCCGTTCAACTGCTCTTCCAAGTCCTTTGCTGTCTCTGACAATTACAATGTCATCGGCGAACCTCAAAGTTTTTATTTCTTCTCCATGGATTTTAATACCTACTCCAAATTTTTCTTTTGTTTCCTTTACTGCTTGCTCAATATAGAGATTGAATAACATCGGGGAGGGGCTACAACCCTGTCTTACTCCCTTCCCAACCACTGCTTCCCTTTCATGTCCCTCAACTCTTATAACTGCCATCTGGTTTCTGTATAAATTGTAAATAGCCTTTCACTCCCCTCAGAATTTGAAAGAGAGTATTCCAGTCAACATTGTCAAAAGCTTTCTCTAGGTCTACAAATGCTAGGAACGTAGGTTTGCCTTTCCTTAATCTTTCTTCTAAGATAAGTCGTAAGGTCAGTATTGCCTCACGTGTTCCAGTATTTCTACGGAATCCCAACTGATCTTCCCCGAGGTCGGCTTCTAATAGTTTTTCCATTCGTCTGTAAAGAATTCGTGTTAGTACTTTGCTGCTGTGGCTTATTAAACTGATTGTTCGGTAATTTTCACATCTGTCAACACCTGTTTTCTTTGGGATAGGAATTATTATATTCTTCTTGAAGTCTGAGGGTATTTCGCCTGTTTCATACATCTTGCTCACCAGATGGTAGAGTTTTGTCAGGACTGGCTCTCCCAAGACCGTCAGTAGTTCCAATGGAATGTTGTCTACTCCGGGGGCCTTGTTTCGACTCAGGTCCTTCAGTGCTCTGTCAAACTCTTCACGCAGTATCGTATCTCCCATTTCATCTTCCATCTACATCCTCTTCCATTTCCGTAATATTGTCCTCAAGTACATCGCCCTTGTATAGACCCTCTATATACTCCTTCCACCTTTCTGCTTTCCCTTCTTTGCTTAGAACTGGGTTTCCATCTGAGCTCTTGATATTCATACAAGTGGTTCTCTTTTCTCCAAAGGTCTCTTTAATTTTCCTGTAGGCAGTATCTATCTTACCCCTAGTGAGATAAGCCTCTACATCCTTACATTTGTCCTCTAGCCATCCCTGCTTAACCATTTTGCACTTCCTGTCGATTTCATTTTTGAGACGTTTGTATTTCTTTTTGCCTGCTTCATTTACTGCATTTTTATATTTTCTCCTTTTATCCATTAAATTCAATATTTCTTCTGTTACCCAAGGATTTCTACTAACCCTCTTCTTTTTACCTACTTGATCGTCTGCTGCCTTCACTATTTCATCCCTCAGAGCTACCCATTCTTCTTCTACTGTATTTCTTTCCCCCATTCCTTTCAATTGTTCCCTTATGCTCTCCCTGAAACTCTGTACAACCTCTGGTTCTTTCAGTTTATCCAGGTCCCATCTCCTTAAATTCCCACCTTTTTGCAGTTTCTTCAGTTTTAATCTACAGGTCATAACCAATAGATTGTGGTCAGAGTCCACATCTGCCCCTGGAAATGTCTTACAATTTAAAATCTGGTTCCTAAATCTCTGTCTTACCATTGTATAATCTATCTGATACCTTTTAGTATCTCCACGGTTCTTCCATGTATACAACCTATCATGATTCTTAAACCAAGTGTTAGCTATGATTAAGTTGTGCTCTGTGCAAAATTCTATCAGGCTGCTTCCTCTTTCATTTCTTAGCCCCAATCCATATTCACCTACTACGTTTCCTTCTCTCCCTTTTCCTACACTCGAATTCCAGTCACCCATGACTTAAATTTTCGTCTCCCTTCACTATCTGAATAATTTCTTTTATTTCATCATACATTTCTTCAATTTCTTCGTCATCTGCAGAGCTAGTTGGCATATAAACTTGTACTACTGTAGTAGGTGTGGGCTTCGTGTCTATCTTGGCCACAATAATGCGTTCACTATGCTGTTTGTAGTAGCTTACCCGCATTCCTATTTTCCTATTCATTATTAAACCTACTCCTGCATTACCCCTATTTGACTTTGTGTTTATAACCCTGTAGTCACCTGACCAAAAGTCTTGTTCCTCCTGCCACCGAACTTCACTAATTCCCACAATATCTAATTTTAACCTATCCATTTCCCTTTTTAAATTTTCTAACCTACCTGCCCGATTAAGGGATCTGACATTCCACGCTCCGATCCGTAGAACGCCAGTTTTCTTTCTCCTGATAACGACATCCTCTTGAGTAGTCCCCGCCCGGAGATCCGAATGGGGGACTATTTTACCTCCGGAATATTTTACCCAAGAGGACGCCATCATTTAATCATACAGTAAAGCTGCATGCCCTCGGGAAAAATTACGGCCGTAGTTTCCCCTTGCTTTCAGCCGTTCGCAGTACCAGCACAGCAAGGCCGTTTTGGTTATTGTTACAAGGCCAGATCAGTCAATCATCCAGACTGTTGCCCTTGCAACTACTGAAAAGGCTGCTGCCCCTCTTCAGGAACCACACGTTTGTCTGGCCTCTCAACAGATACCCCTCCGTTGTGGTTGTACCTACGGTACGGCTATCTGTATCGCTGGGGCACGCAAGCCTCCCCACCAACGGCAAGGTCCATGGTTCATGGGGGGGGGGGGGGGGGGACAGTAGAAATTAGGAGGAAATTTTGGCCGAAGCCGGGAGGCGGCAAATGTAATCCGCCGCTGTGCTTGCGTAAGACCCTCGAAGCACCGGTAGCGTAACTCTGCGAATCGTTACGTCATCTTGCAGAAGCCACCGCTAGTCGCCGGTTAGCTACACTACGACTGACTGGTCTCCCGAACGCGTGGGCAAACCAGCTGCTCGCAGGAAACGCCCTTGGCGAACCGACCTTCCCAGAGAATGGGATAATCCCAGCTTTCTACGGAAAGCAACGGTGCTCCCCTAAATCTGTCTCGTAAATAACCTGCGTGCGAGGTAGCTGATATCGCCGCGGCTCCAGGCAGACATGCTCTGAGCGCGCGAGACAGGCAGATAACCGCTTTTAACTGATTCCATGGTCTCCTTGATAGAGCGTGCCAAGTGATCAGGACACTGCCCTTCAGTTGAGTGTGTTTTGTCCAACATATCTTTGGCAAGGATACGAAATTGGCTACCAGGTAAACCTTTCCGACCCTTGGTGATTTGCTGTTTGCATGAAGTTCAGGATGACCTTATTTCCGAAGAAACACCTGCCTTCTCAGTTTAAATAATATCCTGATGGTGTTCAGATTTAGCACATTATGGCAACGAACAAAATTCATTAACAAGCTATTAATCCAAAACGAATGAGAATAACGTGTTTCATTATTTGGTAACGAGCCAAGACTTTTCTAAACTTAAACGAAACGGAGGGCGAGTCGGGCCTGGGTAGCTCAGTTGCTAAGTAATCTGCTCGCGAAAATCAAGGCCGAGTTCGAATCACATTCTGGTTCAAAGTTTTAATTTCCGAGTAGTTTCACTGAGATTTGTTTCTTAGAAATAAGAATACCAGTTGCTGCAAGCTATTTCACAATAGACTACACGCTTCCTCTGAGAAAGGCGTAACAGATCTGGCACAGAAGTCTAGATCAGGAGAGTATCTGTGGCAGCATGTGTGGCGAAACTGACTCTTGTCACATTTGCTCCTCGATTCCAGTCTACTGCTGCCTTGCACGTCAGAGTGCAAGCTACGCTGTGAGCGTATGAACCAACCCGTGGAGGCTTCCCCGAGGACTCGCTGGGTAGTGGTTTAGTGCGTTAATGTTATTCGGTATGTGCGAGAATCAAATCCCCCATGAACTATCCAGTTTTTAGTCTTCTGTTGTTTCCTGCACCTATTATGGCAATAGCACAACTCATTTTCTTACCACGTTTTGTCCCATTCAAGATTTCTGTCACTAATCACGTTTAAAATTTTAACTGGTGTGGAATATTAGCACTTCCCTCAACCAAATGAGGTTCGTCTTTCGACCACTGCGCATTAGTCGGTAGGTTCATTGTTTTCTACGTTGTTAATTAACTTTTAGAAAGGTTCTTTTGTATTAAGCTTTCGAATATGAGTCCACACTAACGCATTGCGTGACTACCGTACTATAAATTTTATGTGGTCGAGAAACATTTCAATTTGTTACCAACTTCGTCGTTGGACCTCAATCTTTCTTTCCGTTTCGCTTTCTAGTTTCACGTTTCTCACCGTTTCTCTACACCAACTGAAGCGAATGCTAGGTTGGTTCTTTCAACGGGGACAGACGATTTCTACACTCACCCAACTGAACCCAAGTTCAGTTTTTAGGCACTTCGATGGAGACAGTTCAAAAATATGACGCATCTACCTTTGCAGTACAGTGCAAGCTGAAAATCTTAGTTCGTTTCTGAAATAATGGATAAAGTAAAAATTTCTTGAGTGGCTCACGAGTTATGTGACACGGTGGTAATCATTAAGCATAAAGGTTTTGGTATCCAATTCCCAGTTCGTCCAGTATGTTCTTCCTGTCCCTTGAATTGATTGGCCTCCTGCAATGCTACGCAGGTGTACATAGTGTAATGACGTGCAATTTCTATTCAACGAGAAATTAACACTATCATTAACGGTGGAGTTTTCAGTGCTTTAAAGCAGGCTGTGTATGGGTCCCAAAGGCTGGCAGGCAGCTTGCTGGGGTGAGTCGTCCTCCCCTTTGGTTGCCACTCTGGAACAGCCCCCCCCCCCCCCCCCACACACACACACACACACACACACACACACCTCCACCACTCCATGCGTGCCGCTGCTCAGAAACCGGTGCTCAGCCGAGCAGGGACCTCCGCCCACCACACCTTGGCCGCCACCGATCCTAAATATATTTCCGCCCCTCCCCTACAGCCAACAAAAACATACCTCCTTTTGACATCTCCTGAGTCGCAACGACGCCTTTATCCTCCCCCAAGGGAGACCTGTCCCATTCGCTCCTCTTTTTTCTTAGCTGCGGCCGAAAAAGCTGCTCCAAGGTCGGCAGCACCTCGGCTGATAAGACGTTTGGTCTGTACCACGAGAATATTAATAGTTCAACGATGCTTTTACAGAAAAGAAAGATTTAAACTCAGAGCTTATCATCCCGTCCATATCGAACTAATCACAGAACCGGTCACTAACTTTTTTCGGTTAACAGTAATTAATGACACTAACCGCGCATACCATTTCCACATCTGTAACCTGCAAGTTAAGGAACCTCTGGAAAGAAAACTAAGTTTACAGGACAATGATGCACGGTAACTCCTTTCGAATGCAACTCTTGCGCTTTTAATGCAGAGCACGATGGATCCTGGAGAAGTGGTATATAGGTGTATTCTACAATGTCAAAAAAACAATTTACGAAAACGTTAATAAGCGAAAAAGGGCTAAAATCTTAAGCAGCATTTTTACTTTCTGTATGTCCCGCTGAGGAACTTTATAAATCAGACGTCTTAGGAAAAGTTTATGCATCACTGTAGAAAGTGGGCTTGTAAACCCGAAGTCTACGGCGTATTAAATAAAAACCATAAGTTGTGAAATATCGAATAATTCCTGTACAGTAATTGCAATGTTTCACCGAGGGTGTACAGTCAAGTCAGTGAATATAACGTTACAATTTTCTTTCGCGTTGCACGCTCCGCAGCGCAGCAACTAAGTGCTCTGTTAACTACGAGGGACATTCAACAATTATACGGAACTTTATGTAAAAGAAAAACCATTTACAGAATTACTTATTACTTCTCAATATTAATAAATTCGTCCCGACGGTGAACTAGTCTTTTTATACCTGATGCAAGGATGACTGTCTTTAGAGTCACTTTCCCACAATTTCTTTGACCTCGGCGTTGCCTTTCTTTTTTTCCACTTGATTCAATGAGTGGACCAAACAAGTAAAAATCCGAGGCAGCCAAATGTGAACTGTAAGGAAGATTAAGCAGTACCTCCCAACCTATTGTTTGAAAGATTTCTTTGGTCAGCTGGACGGTGTGAGCTAGTAGCAATATCAAGCATTTTCTTCGAGCTTCGCGACGTTTTTCTCTCACTGCTGGCTTTACTTCATTCACCAGCATGTCTGAGTAGTAATAGGCACTGTTTATTGCACGATTATCTTCCAGGTAATCGCACAAGACGACACTTCGGTCATTACAAAAGGCATCAGTCGCTGAGGTTCGACTGTTTTTGAATTGTTCTAACCACTTCCAAAAATTTCTGCGGTTCATAAAACATTCACCCTACTGTAACATCATCCCAGGGAAGGTTTTAGCCGGGCGGTGTGGCCGAGCGGTTCTAGGCGCTTCAGTCTAGTACCGCCCGACCGCTACAGTCGCAGGTTCGAATCCTGCCTCGGGCATGGATGTGTGTGATGTCCTTCGGTTAGTTAGGTTTAAATAGTTCTAAGTTCTAGGGGACTGATGACCTCAGATGTTAAGTCCCATGGTGCTGAGAGCCATTTGAAAGGTTTTAGCCTGATTGTTACATTCAAAAAGAAAAAGAAGGCTCAATGAGCGTGTTCAGTTAACGTGGAAACTTAAAGCGGACACGCCATCGTTAAACGCAATATTGAAGTTTTAATCAGAACAGCTTACCCGTCACCTTTTCTGGGCTCATTCCAGTAATGCCAACAGCCATAAAAGCGCTAAACTCATCCAGCATACTGTTTCTCTTCTACATCAGTTCATCTCACTAATTATTGAATGTTCCTTTTTCATGTATACTTGGCAAACCATGGTGTTCCTAACGGTCCCTACGAGAGCTGCGCATAGATGGCTGTAGTATATTCTTGGATTCTTCAATGTCTTAAGACGGCTTTACAACTTTGTAAGTAACATTTTGTTTGCGGAATGGTTGACGTTTATCTTCAAGGGTCTGCAAAAAACTTTCTTAAAAATTTACTCACGCTCGTAAATTCTGTTGCATAAGCCAATCCCGTCAACAGTTGCAGAGTTTTAGAGCGTTGTCCCAAAATACATCTCCGGAATCTTTTTTGGAGCTGCCAACCATCTTGCGCACTTTTGTGACCAATGTAGCGCGCCAGCAGCTGTCTGCTTGCCTGTCCGTGCGCCAAAGCAGCAGCAACGAGGCAGGCGCCCGTGTCGAAATCTCTGTTTACTTCCCACGAGCACGTCTAGGCTAGGTGATGAAACTGACCTATCACAATTGCCACAGAGCACGTGAACAGCTCATGTTCGGCCTCGCCAAATCTTGTGAGTATTTCATTAAAACGCAGGGCGCTGCAGTCAAAATATGTAACAGATTAATAATTGAGTGTGCCATGCAGCTACAATACTATTATTGATTTTTATTACTTTGGGGATTGTAACATTTCAGTCTGAATCGATGAAATCGAAGAAATTAATGTATCACATGTATAGATAAATTATTAACCAGAAGGTTTGAGTACCACTGTGCTTCGCTCGGCATGTTCATTGCGTTCCTCCGACCTAAGTTACCAAGTCAAGGGGGAGGGGGGGGGGGGGGGCGCGAGGGAGCGGACGGGGATGTCTGTAGTTTAAGATGGGCCAAGAACCACGATGGCACTCTACAGTATTCACACACAGTAGTCATTGCAAGAGGTGAAAGTGGTGTCTTGACGGGGATCGAACCATGGAGCTTAGGATTTACAGGCTCGCTTACGCACTAAGATACCGAGCCAAACCAATGTAATAAAAATGCCGAACCTCAGACTGATTTTCATGCATCACGCTCTCTAAGGATGTATAGGACGAGTAATAATTTAGAGTGCCATGTCTATCAACATGATTTCAACTTTTGAGTCTACATAAATTATTTCGGAAGACAATAGTTCGTAAATAAGGGCAAATAGTAAGGGGAGTCCGTGGGAGTTTTAGAATGAAACCACGTCCAGGAATATTTCAAACTATTATTTACTTCCAGAATGAGATTTTCACTCTGCAGCGGAGTGTGCGCTGATATGAAACTTCCTGGCAGATTAAAACTGTGTGCCCGACCGAGACTCGAACTCGGGACCTTTGCCTTTCGCGGGCAAGTGCTCTACCATTCTTTCAGGAGTGCTAGTTCTGCAAGGTTCGCAGGAGAGCTTCTGTAAAGTTTGGAAGGTAGGAGACGAGGTACTGGCAGAAGTAAAGCTGTGAGTACCGGGCGTGAGTCGTGCTTCGGTAGCTCAGTTGGTAGAGCACTTGCCCGCGAAAGGCAAAGGTCCCGAGTTCGAGTCTCGGTCGGGCACACAGTTTTAATCTGCCAGGAAGTTTCATATTATTTACTTTTCTGTCAGTCCCGCACTTCAAAGTATTTCTGACACAGTATTGATAACCATTTTAATAAACATTATTTGCATATAATTAGTGAAGTGATCCTTACAACAGTCCACTTCGGCATTTCATGGCGTGACTTAAACCTATTTACTGTACATTAACGTTAGTACTGAATTTTATTTTCCTGCCGGTAAATCGACAAAACTTATTAAAATTTACTCTCTGGGAACTAAACATGCTCTAAATGCGAATTTGATCTGAAAGAGCAACATATATATTTTCCGTTGACAAAACATATTGCAGGTCATGATCAACATTGGTAGAAACATAAGTAATCTTCGCACTAACCTCAATAATAGATATCCCGTTGATGCGGAACACCCAGCTGCGCTCTACTACAAAATAAATTTCACTACATGAATAGCGCGTTCACCATTAGCTGTAAATATAAACACGCGCGTTTTTAAATTGACATTAAAAGGCGAGCTTCATGACTGAAGGAACTACAGCGTGCTGATAGCGTGACTATAATTTACAAGCGATCACCGGAAACTATTTTTCTTTATTGGATAGATGCAAAATGTTAAAGATCGGCAAAATAAGACAACAGAGTTGCATGTTTAGTTACATTTAGTTTCTTTCTTATGTCGTTTCAAAGTGTTCTAGATTTATGACAAGTGGGGACTTGTTAAATAGTTTTAAGCTAATGCCGGTCAGCTGCTCACAATCTTCACAGTTATTCTCAACAATACATAGCCGGCGTTCATTCATTCGAGACCTCGAAGCTGGCCCTGGAGTGCACGTAGCCGTCCTCACATCACCTTGCAGTTTCGTAGAGGTCACGCTCGACTGACTTCCGTGTCGCGCAAACCACTCACTCTGCGTAAAACGCACCACTAAAATTTGGGACGGGACAACCTTTCTAACTTACGATAACGTTTCTATCAAACAATGCAAAGTTTATAAATCTCCACAAAACAATTATATCTAAACTTGAGAATAGGGCCGGACGATATGAAAGTTGGGTCCCATCTTTCAGTACTACCAAAAACTCTAGACAGATTAAGACACTCAAGAAAATGGCTATTATATTGCTGTACGTTCCATATAATAACCTTAAAACATGTCACAATTAGGACCCATAGAACATGTGAATAAATATATAAGTTAAAATCAATCTAATGGACTGAAATGATCTTACCGCGGGAATGTCCACGATTTAGTCAATCCCTAAACCCTGTGAGGAACTCGTTACTAAATCTTATGCTAATCTTAAGTAAAATTGTTAGTTTATCTTAAAAGCACGAATTAGGCTATTTACGATTACAGTAAATGGTTCACTGTTAAATTTTGATTCATAGCTCAACTTCTGATGAATGACAGCGTCAGTTCTGTAAATGCGCTTCTAAGAAAATAGACTTTATCTACACATGAAAGTACTGTGTCGTATAATGTTTTCGGTATATGTCTTTTTTGTCTCCTACCTATAAGGCGAGTTTGCAAGAGTCGAATACAATTTATTTCTGAGTGTCTAGCGTTAAAGTTATGTCATTGTCTGTTATTGTCTCTTCGCTGCCCTACAGCAGTCATTGCGTTATCTGTTGGAAGTACAAGTATTTGTCTTCAGTAAACCAACTCATAGCGTATGTTCATAAACACTGGACTAAAAATAGGGGGTTTAATGAAATGTGAAGTAGTTCTGGGAGCAGAAACATACTTTGAAAATTTAACCCTAATTCAGCACTATTTCGTCTCTTAACAATGAGCAAGAAAGATTTGAGATTAATGTCCTGTCGGTAGAGCTGTCGAAGGCGGAGCACAGGGATGTGGAAGGAAACTGGCCGTGCCCTTTTCACAGGAACGTTTGCGGCCTTTGCCTGGGAAGATTTATGGAAATCACAAAAAGGAGCACAAACTGTGATCGCAAATGAAAATTCATGGCACACAGTTACCTGGCACTGAGAGTCTGTACTTTAAGCTCTGGAGGCTCGACTATATATACTGCAAAAAGAGTCATCTACGACGAGCTTACTTCGAACTCAACTAATGTTAAACAGAATCTTGAGGGGACATAAGGTACTGCTTTACCGGTTCTCCACTCTTAAAGTCGTGCACCTACGTAAATGCAGCTGTAGCCGATTACAAAAGATGCCAACACACCTTTTTGAAGCTTGAAAACACCACTTAGCAGACACCGATGAATTGGACGCAACTGCTGTTAAGTGACACATCAGCAGGCACGGCTACCGGCACCCACCGGTTTGTTTACAAGCAACACTTTGCAGTTCTCGCTGACACAGCCGTCAACACTCACTCATCACACTGGCAGTAATTGAACACCTCGTCTCTCGATTCGCAGCTCACACACACACTCACTCACCTTTCTCTCGTGGTGCTGGGCTGTGGCGAGACGCTGTGGACTCCCGCGAATCCTCTCCGTTCCTTCTCGTACGAGCGTTGGACACTAACTGGCCCGGCCGGCTCCTTACACCAAGTTCTTCAGCCGGCTACGCGCGCAGGGCTGCCAACAGTTCCGCTGCAAAGTCACTGGCGCCCGTCTCCCCGTGCCCAGATACAGCCGACAGAAAATAAAGTCAGGCCCAAGACCCTCGAGCATTAATGCCTCTACGTCGCTCCATCAAGCACACGCTGGCCGATGCGCAATCGAAGACTGCCTAAATGTTTACCGTACGAATATTAAAATTTGATTTGGAGCGTGTATAATTTGTAAAGACAAGAAATCCTCCATGAGGTAATCATGAAGCATGAAACAGTTTTCGTTTATGCACGGACGTAAACACGCAATTCATACCGTGTAGCTCAACTGTGGTACGAACTAGGGAGAGAGATGAGTCACAAAAGCAGAGAGATAATATCTACCGTTAGAGTTAAGAAGTTAAACATTTGCTATGCCGCAATACGAAGCTGGTTTTAAGAGTACATACCCTCACCCTGCTTTGAGGAATTACTGTGCCTCATGAAGCGATTTACTAACTAGCGTTAACAACGAGACCCAGACAAGAGCGGCGGGAAAAAATCCATAGCGGAGGCAACTAAGAAAATTTTTCTCGCTGTTCAAGGGAAAGAAATAGCGACAGCACAACGCTTAGTCTGGAGAATGCCCCAAGGAAAGAACGCAAACATTGTTCAAAATTTCTTTTCTGTTTCAAGTCATTTCGAGTTAAGAATCGCCAATTTTTTTTATACAAATGCTTATCATATTTCTTTCAAATTTTTCCTGACCTTTATCAAAAATGTCTCTGAGCACTATGGGACTTAACATCTATGGTCATCAGTCCCCTAGAACTACTTAAACCCAACTAACCGAAGGACATCACACAACACCCAGCCATCACGAGGCAGAGAAAATCCCTGACCCCGCCGGGAATCGAACCCGAGAACCCGGGCGTGGGAAGCGAGAACGCTACCGCACGACCACGAGCTGCGGACTCCTGACCTTTATAGTTCGCATCTCTGTTTACTTTTATGTAGTCATGTAACCAGTAACATTTGTCTTCCAATACATTACCTCTAAACAAGGACATAATATACCGGGCGATCAAAAAGTCAGTAAAAATTTGAAAACTTAATAAACCACGGAACAATGTAGATAGAGAGGTAAAAATTGACACACATGCTTGGAATGACATGGGGTTTTATTAGAACAACAAAAAAAGTATTGCTAGACGCGTGAAAGATCTCTTGCGCGCGTCGTTTGGTGATGATCGTGTGCTCAGCCGCCACTTTCGTCATGCTTGGCCTCCCAGGTCCCCAGACCTCAGTCCGTGCGATTATTGGCTTTTGGGTTAGCTGAAGTCGCAAGTGTATCGTGATCGGCCGACATCTCTAGGGATGCTGAAAGACAACATCCGACGCCAATGCCTCACCATAACTCCGGACATGCTTTACAGTGCTGTTCCAACATTATTCCTCGACTACAGCTATTGTTGAGGAATGATGGTGGACATATTGAGCATTTTCTGTAAAGAACATCATCTTTGCTTTGTCTTACTTTGTTATGCTAATTATTGCTATTCTGATCAGATGAAGCGCCATCTGTCGGACATTTTTTGAACGTTTGTATTTTTTTTTGGTTCTAATAAAACCTCATGTCATTCCAAGCATGTGTATCAGTTTGTACCTCTCTATCTACATTATTCCGTGATTTATTCAGTTTTCAAATTTATACTGACTTTTTGATCACCCGGTATGTTAGACTTCATTTGTTATCTTTCATTCCCTATTCCTGAGCGATTTTTTGAAAACCTCTTTTCGTTCTCTACCCCAAAGTGTAGAATAGGCTGTTCAAAAAAAAAAAAAAAAAAAAACGACCAACTGTAAAACCAGCTGTTTTCAGCCAAGTCGTATGCAGGATCCCAGTTGGGAAATTTTGACAGGGAGTTTCCAGTTTCGCTATTTGAACCCTTCTCACACCGTGTGGTGAGAGTGGGGGGGGGGGGGGGGGGATGAAGTGGCACCTAATTGCAATAGATATCGACTGTCAACAAAGGTAAGTCAAAAGTTGGTTGTTTTGAGTACTTGCGCACTAAAATTTCAATAAAATATAATAAATGAGATATTTCGAGAACATGCAATGTAATTATTAGGACAGTTCATTGTTTCCACATATACAGGATTAAACGTATTTAAACCGACAGTCTCTGGGAGGTTGCACGGGATACCAGGACAAATACTTTTCTCTGACTGCATAGTTCCCAAAGAGCATTATTTAATCCAGTACAGGAACCGCTCACTCTTGAGGTATAATGAATGGTTTGTTGTAGTGGTTCTTGTTGTACTGATGGAGAGCGTTCGTCACTCTTCAGCCATAATAGCTTTTACACATTAATATTTACTATTACGTCTTGACCAAGCACACTAGTTGTTTACTAATGGAGCGATACTTCTGGAGTGAGAAACTGATACGGTTTGTGCTTACTACATGGCGATGGGATCTTCAACATCCACAGTTCACGTGTTTGGAGTGAGTTTACTCACGCTCATCACGTGCAGTTCTACGTGAATGTGTGGACAGGTGTTGTTGGTGACCGTTTAACTGGGCCATATCTCCTACCTAGGTAATCTAATGGCAGGCATTTTACACTTTCCTCGCTAGAGCATTGCCAGAATCGCTGGATGTTGTGCCACTCACTACAAGACAGAGAATGCGATTCCAACACGACGCGGCGCAAGTGCAAAACAATTCTTACTGTGCGTCGATTATTGCCGCCAACAGTTTCCAGAAAAGTAGATTGGCAGATGTGGACCTGTACCGCGGCCCACTCGAGTCTCTGATTTGGCCACTCTGAGCTTCTTTGTGTTGGGAGGAATGCGCTATCTTGTTTACAAAACTCCTGTTGGATCACAAGAGGATCTGGTGCCCGGATAGTAACAGCAGCAGCAGCAGCAGCAGGAGAAATCAAGGTTACTCCTGCAGTCTTTCACCGTGCTAGACGAAACATGACCCACCGTCGCAATCTTTGTTTACAAATCAATCGAGGATTTTTGAAGTAATTGTGTTCTGCTAAAAATTGTTTGTGTTGCTTTTCGTCTACTGTAAGTAAGATTTGACGTCCTCGTAAAATGAGGCCTAATAGGGAAACACATTAGAAAAAGTGTTTTCAGTGGCCTATGTAACCTCCTAGAGCTTGTTGGATTAATGAATCATCATCCACAAAAAAACTCCCTCTGCCAGTTTACAAAATCCTCTTAAGAAAATAGGACATTAGAGAAAAACTTAAATAATTTTCACACTGCGTGTACATGTTTTAAAAGGATTTATGCTACCCAAAATATTGTTCTTAAAAATTAATTAGTGGGTACTTAACAGTGTTTACTTGCAACTGAGTGCGCTTGACATGGGTTAGCCTTGACTTATCGCTGTTTACTTGCTGGGCAAATTAATGAGTCACTACTTCGAAACCCCTCAAAAATAAGAATTAAAAACATCGAATTATTTTTGTTTTTGATAATAACATTTGCAATTTTTTTCAACAATAAAGCACAGAAACCTCAAAAATTAATCTATAACTTAGCACAACACAAAATTAATTTCAGTAAGCACTTTATTACACCATATGTAGAATGTTAAGGTTGCTCATTAACATTTCTACCATCATCCTACCATGCAAAATCACTTAAACTATGGAAAGGAAAAATGACATTGTGTACATGATTACATATAAATGTTTACATTTGTCTGATGAGTAACAAATTTGAAGAGCATTTGGATTCTGTATCGTATTTAGAATCCTTATCTAAGTTGCAGTAATCCGTAGCATCCCCAGATTCGTACAAATAGTCTCTGATAAGCATTTTTCCTGCACGAACACCACGTGCTTTACTACTACTGACAGCCATTTTTTGGCATTTATCTGCTTACATGCACACACCCTGACAAAGCTGTAGTTGGCGAGAATGTGATATTGGAGACAGAGCGGCCATATCTCGGTTGATTGTGGAACTGTCAATTAATATGAATGAAGCACACAGCTTACCATATTTTACATGCAATAATTGTTTTTCTCCCTTATCCACCCGAAGTCTTCGACTTAATTCTGGGACAATTTACTCCAGACAAAATGTATGCAGGATTAGTTCACGTGTAAGTGTATTTGTTTATGTGACTTGTACAACATGTGCAGTGCGTGCTGTCAATCACAGGTGATGCCATAGATAGCGCACAACGATTGGGCAGCTACACACTTTTAATTAGCTACCAACTAAGGGAAATTCTGATCCACTATTACGTCAGTGTCTTTGCAGCGAAATACCGAAGCTGGCCGGAGTGGCCGTGCGGTTCTAGGCGCTACAGTCTGGAGCCGAGCGACAGTCGCAGTTTCGAATCCTGCCTCGGGCATGGATGTGTGTGATGTCCTTAGGTTAGTTAGGTTTCATTAGTTCTGAGTTCTAGGCGACTGATGACCTCAGAAGTTAAGTCGCATAGTGCTCAGAGCCATTTTTTTCAAATACCGAAAGTGGTAGTTGGGTTCCTAGTTGGGAATGGTAGACACGGGATCACCACTTCCTAATCTGGCCTACAACCAAGGTTCAAAATGGTTCAAATGGCTCTAAGCACTATGGGTCTTAACATCTGAGGTCATCAGGCCCCTGGACTTAGAACTACTTAAACCTAACTAACCTAAGGACATCACACACAGCCATGCCCGAGGCAGGATTCGAACCTGCGACCGTAGCAGCAGCGCGGACTGAAGCGCCTAGAACTGCTCGGCCACAGGGGCCGGCCTACAGCCAAGGGAAACATCTCGAAAACCATGGATGGACCCGGGAGAGAAGAGCTATTTTTAATTTGTTTCTGGATGAATATTTTGCATTGTCCCAGACAAAAATAAAAAAAGCGTGTATGCATGATAAGTTGACAGTGACTGGGCTGTGTGTGTGTGTGATTTTTTAAAAAATTCTGTTGGTAGAGCGGGCTATTCAAATGTTGACCCACTGCAGAGTCTGGGACTTTTCAGCCAAATACCAAGCGAGGTGTTACTGAGGTAGTGGCTGTTCCTGTTGGGAATATTTGGGAGGGGATTTCGTGTTCTGGCATTTGCCTTAAAACCAAGGAAAACCTCCAAAAACGACTGGGACATAGGACTTATTTTTAATTCTGGAACAGTGTCAGTGGCTCTGGGGCTCTAGCAGGCAGAGGACCAGATTCCAATCGTGGAAGTCCCAGAATCAATGCCGAACAGGTACGGTGGTTTATTACCGTTCTAGTCCCTTCAGCCCCCAGTCTCGTTCAGCCTGCTAGCTAATGAGTGCTGGGGATGTTCCTGGAGTAAAAGGCAGCCAGGGCGACTGGCCCGCCATCCTCCCGCTCCTAGTGCCGTGGCGATGAAAGGCAGTGGTCTATCTGCAGCTATTTTATAGGCCTGTAGCTCTGTCACGGGCTTGTGTTGCAGACTTTACCTTTCCGTTATCTGGAACAACATGTCACAGACAAAAACTGAAAGCCTAGTGTATAGGTGAGTGTATTTATTTATGTGTGTGCAGAGTAAAATCGATGAGTTGCTCTACATGTGCAGTGTCCCACTGCCGCTACTGACTGTGTTCTGGCTGGGCTGTTGTAAAGTACAGTTCTTAATTTTGCCAGTAAAACTGTAGAACTGCGAGTAAGTGAGACTGTGTGCTATTAGCGTGTTAGAGTACACCAAGGTGACAAAAGTAGTCGGATACCTCCTAATAACGTTTAGGACCGCGTTTGGCCCGGGGTTGAGCAGCATGAATCACCTAGTCGTTGGAAGTTCCATACGGAAATATTGAGCCATGTTGCGTGTACAGCCGTCCATAATTGGGAAAGTGTTGCCTCTGCTTGTGCATGAACTGATCTCTAGATTGTGCCTCATAAGTGTTCATTGGGATTCATGTTGGGCGATCTGCGTGGTCACATCATTCGCTCGAACTGTCCAGAATATTCCTCAAACCGGTTTCGAACAATTGTGGCCTGATGAAATGGCGCCTTGTCATCCATAAAAATTCCATCGTTGCCTGGGAACATGAAGTCCACGAATGGCTGCAAATGGTCTCCAAGTAGTCGAACATAACCATTTCCAGTCAGGTGGACCAGAGGGTCCAGTCAATTCCATGTAAACACAGCAAACACCGATATGGAGCCACCACCAGCTGGCACTGTATCTTGTTGACAACATAGATCCATGGCATCATGGGGTCTGCGCGGCACTCGAACCCTATAGTCAGCTCTTACCAACCGAAATCAGGAGGTATCTGACGAGGCCACGGTTTTCCAGTCATCTAGGGTCCAACGAGCCCAGGAGCTGCCGGCTATGTCGTCCTGTTAGCAAAGTTACTCGCATCGGTTGACTACTGCCGTAAGCCATTAACGCCTTATTTAGCTGCTCTGTCCTAACGGTTACGTTATACGTTGATCTCTGCGGTTATTTCACGGAGTGTTACGTGTCTGTTAGTACTGACAACTCCACGGAGATGCCGCGGTCGTTAAAGGAGAACTGTGTTGTCCGTGATGAGAGGTAATGCCAGAAATTTGGTATTCTCAGCACGCTCTTGACGCTGTGGATATCGGAATATCGAATTCCCTTACGATTTCTGAAATGGAATGCTCCGTGCGTCTAGTACCTACACTACTGGCCATTAAAATTGCTACAGCACGAAGATGACGTGCTACAGACGCGAAATTTAACCGACAGGAAGAAGATGCTGCGATATGCAAATGATTAGCTTTTCAGAGCATTCACACAAAGTTGGAGCCGGTGGCGACACCTACAACGTGCTGACATGAGGAAAGTTTCCAACCGATTTCTCATACACAAACAGCAGTTGACCGGCGTTGCCTGGTAAAACGTTGTTGTGATGCCTCGTGTAAAGAGGAGAAATGCGTACCATCACGTTTCAGACTTTGATAAAGGTCGGATTGTAGCCTATCGCGATTGCGGTTGATCGTAACGCGACATTGCTGCTCGCCTTAGTCGAGATCCAATGACTGTTAGCAGAATATGGAATCGGTGGGTTGAGGAGGGTAACACTGAACGCCGTGCTGGATCCCAATGGCCTTGTATCACTAGCAGTCGAGATGACAGGCGTCTTATCCGCTTGGCTGTAACGGATCCTGCAGCCACGTCTCGATCCCTGAGTCAACAGATGGGGACTTTTGCAAGACAACAACCATCTGTACGAACAGTTCAACGACGTTTGCAGCGGCACGGACTATCAGCTCGGAGACCATGGCTGCGGTTACCCTTGACGCTGCATCACAGACAGGAGCGCCTGCGATGGTGTACTCAACGACGAACCTGGGTCTCGGTCACCTCTTGTTCTCACTGGCGGCACTTTGAACAGTGGCCGTTGCATTTCAGATGTGTTACGACTCGTGGCTCTACCCTTCACTCGATCCCTGCGAAACCCTACATTTCAGGAGGATAATGCACGACCGCATGTTGCAGGTCCTGTACGGGCCTTTCTGGATACAGAAAATGTTCGACTGCTGCCCTGGCGAGCACATTCTTCAGATCTCTCACCAACTGAAAACGTCTTGTCAATGTTGGCCGAGCAACTGGCTCATCACAATACGCCAGTCACTACTCTTGGTGAACTGTGGTATCGTGTTGAAGCTGCATGAGCAGCTGTACATGTACACGGCATCCAAGCTCTGTTTGACTCAGTGCCCAGGCGTATCAAGGCCGTTATTACGGCCAGAGGCGGTTGTTCTGGGTACTGATTTCTCAGGATCTATGCACCCAGATTGCGTGAAAATGTAATCACATGTCAGTTCTAGTATAATATATTTGTCCAATGAATACCCGTTTATCATCTGCATTTCTTCTTGGTATAGCGATTTTAATGGCCAGTAGTGTACTTTCATTCCGCGCTCAAAGTCTGTTAATTCCCGTCGTATGGCCACAATCACGTCGGGAACGTTATCACATGAATCAACTGAGTACAAACGGCAGCTTCGCCAGTGCATTGCTTTTTTATACCTGGTGTACATGGCGCTACCACCATCTGTACATGTGCATATCGCTATCCAAATGGTTCAAACGGCTCTGAGCACTATGGGACTTAACTGCTGAAGTCATCAGTCCCCTAGAACTTAGAACTACTTAAACCTAACTAACCTAAGGACATCACACACATCCATGCCCGTGGCAGGATTCGAACCTGCGACTGTAGCGGTCACGCGGCTCCAGACTGTAGCGCCTAGAACCGCTCGGCCATCCCGGCCGGCTATTTCTATACCATGACTTTTGTCGCTTCAGTGTATATAAACATATACGAAGTGCGCTAGGTCGCTGTGATTTCAGCATCCTGTTCTTTCTTTCTTTCGTTTTTTTTCGCTGTACTCTGTCGTGGCCTGTATCTAATAATGGGCGTTTGGCAAACAAAGCCGTTGGCTCATGGACCGTGCATTCGAACATCAACGTAGAGTGTGCCGAGTTTCTGACATAGCGTCGAAAAAGCGCGTAAGAGTGAAAGTTCTGCGCAAAATTCGACAAGCGGTGCGGGACTACGGCTTGGTGGCTCCTGCTATCTGCGTGAACATGACCTTGGAGCTGACGTGCTGTAATCCTCGCACGCTTTTACGTCATGCCAGAGTGTGACTTGGCGACCTGCGGAGTACATTAAAAAGCCATTTACTTTGGTGATACTCTTCCTGTAGCGCGCTGTTACACGTTTTTGGGACGCTGGAGGGCGTATGTCGTACGACAGACTTACTCCAACTCCAGTAAAAACACTCAGCTCTCTCTCAGAATTATTTGGATCCACTCTACTATTTTTTACACACTCCGAGTATCTTACGTTTACTACAGAAAACCGTTTCTGACAAACCCATATATGTATGAGCGAACTATTAACTGTGCGCGAACTCATAGTCGATCAAATTTTTCTTTTGTGTAGCCGAGTTGTCCGTAGTTGCTTTATAGTTATTGAACAGTTCCTAGTATTTGACGGAAAGTCATCGAGTAAACAGAAGTGATTTCTGACTTTCCCCAAGGTAGTGTTATACCCCCTTTGCTGTTCCTTATCTATAGAAACGATTTGGGAGACAATCTGAGCAGCCGTCTTCGGTTGTTTGCAGATGACGGTGTCTTTTATCGACTAATAAAGTCATCAGAAGATCAAAACAAACTGCAAAACGATTTAGAAGAAATATCGGAATGGCGCGAAAAGTGGCAGTTGACCCTAAGTAACGAAAAGTGTGAGGTCATCCAAATGAGTGCTAAAAGGAACTCGTTAAACTTCGGTTACACGATAAATCAGTCTAATCTAAAAGCCGTAAATTCAACTAAATACCTAGGTATTACAATTACGAACAACTTAAATTGGAAGGAACACACAGAAAATATTGTGGGAAAGGCTAACCAAAGACTGTTTTATTGGCAGGACACTTAGAAAATGTAACAGACCTACTAAGGAGACTGCCTACACTACGCTTGTCCGTCCTCTTTTAGAATACTGGTGCGCCGTGTGGGATCCTTACCAGATAGGACTGACGGAGTACATCGAAAAAGTTCAAAGAAAGGCAAAACGTTTTGTACTATCGCGAAATATCGGAGAGAGTGTCACAGAAATGATACAGGATTTGGGTTGGAAATCATTAAAAAAACAAAAAAAGGCGTTTTTCGTTACGAGGGAATCTTCTCACGAAATTCCAATCACCAACTTTCTCCTCCGAATGCGAAAATATTTTGTTAACACCAGCCTACATAGGGAGGAACGATCACCAAGATAAAATAAGGGAAATCAGAGCTCGTACGGAAATATTTAGGTGTTCATTCTTTCCGCGCGCTATACGAGATTGGAAAAATAGAGAATTGTTAAGGTGGTTCGATGAACCTCTGCCAGGCACTTAAATGTGATTTGCAGAGTATCCATGTAGATGCAGACGCAGATGTAGAAGCTAATTTAAACCATTCTATGCAACTACAAGAAGATGCGTATTGTTGTCTCCAAACGCGAGTCGTTTTAACGCAATAAAGCATCACCAGAGGTCTGTAATGAATGACATTTACAATTTTGCTTTCTTTCTAGATTGAAAAACAGTTGGTTGATTTTACTTTCCATATTTTATGTCCGATTTTCGCTCACGACAGGAAACGCCGGTTGCCTGGACGTTTTTGAGGTACTCTCTTGTTCGGCACTGCTGTTTTTCTGATTGCTGTATGGAACTATACATTCCTTGACGTGAAACGCAACATAGCGCAGCAGCAGTACTGTATTGTTTGCTTTCATCATCTCGGCTGAACATGTCACTGTGTATTTTGTGTGAGTACCTGCAGTGTTGCCAACTTAACCGTTAGTTTTCGTTTGCCTTTTATCTAATTTCTTATTCTGCGAATCTTCATTTGTGAATTGTGTCGTATACTTACGCTATTACGTATTTGTTTAATGTGTAATCGAAATGAAGGAGTAGTGGTGAAGTTGGCAGTGTAAATGGTGAGTATTGCTGGGAATGGGGGGAGGGACGCAGAAGAGTGAACAGTGGTTGCAAAATAAAGGGATTTAAAGTGATTGGGTGATGAGATCGAGGAAAAGGTGTGAAGAGGAAGCAGTGAAACTGCAAAGAAATGCAATGGAGAGTGACTTGCTAATGAGATGGAGGAAAAGGGGTGGGGAGGAAGCGGTGACATTGGCTCAAATGGCTCCGAGCAGTATGGGACTTAACATCTGAGGTCATCAGGCCCTTAGAATTTAGAACTACTTAAACCTAGCTAACCTAAGGACATCACACACATCCATGCCCGAGGCAGGATTCGAACCTACGACCGTAGCAGTCGCGCGGTTCCGAACTGATGCGCCTAGAATCGCTCGGTCACAGAGGTTTACTGCTTAAATTTAGGGAAAGTGCGATCCCAGAAAAATCAGACGACATGTTACTTTTTCTCACATGCATCTCGCGAAATAGCCACGGCAGGCCGCGCGGCGTAGCCGCGCATTCTAAGGGCCTTGTCACGGTTCGCGCGGCTCCCCCCGTCGGAGGTTCGAGTCCTCCCTCGGGCATGGGTGTGTGTGTTGCCCTTAGTGTAAGTTAGTTTCGTTAGTGTGTAAGCCTAGGGACCGATGGCCTCAGCAGTTTGGTCCCATAGAACCTTGCCACAAATTTCC
The DNA here is from genome assembly GCF_023864345.2 of Schistocerca serialis cubense. NCBI lineage: Eukaryota > Metazoa > Arthropoda > Insecta > Orthoptera > Acrididae > Schistocerca > Schistocerca serialis. Next base: position 398,484,807 of record NC_064644.1, read on the forward strand.
AAGTTCCAACCTAGGCAGGAAAACAAGAGAAATTCGAGTTAATACGGAGGTTTACAGACAGTCATCCTTCCTGTATGCTCATTGCGAAAAGTGGAACGACCACATAAAACTAATCGCATGAAAGATAGATGCCAGACTGAGATTCGCTGGAAGAATCGTTGGGAAATGTAGTCCGTCAACGAAGGTGGTAGCTTACAAAACCTTCGTTCGACCACTACTTGAATATTGCTGGTCATTAGGGGATCAGTACCTGATGGGACCGATAGAGGAGATCCAGTGAAGAACAGGCCTTCCGTTATAGTATCATTTAGTAAGCGCGGAAGCGTCACGGAGATGGTCAGTCACCTCCACTGGCAGACGCTGCAAGAGAGGCATTCTGCATCATGTTGTGGTCTACTGTTAAAGATCCAAGAGCGTATGTTCCTAGAAGAGTTAACAAATATGTTGCTTCCTCCTACGTGTGTATCACGAAAAGGCCATGAAGATAAGATTAGAGAGATCCGAGGCAACACACAGGCTTACCGTCATTCATTCCTCCCGCGAACTATTCGCAACTGGAACAGGAAAGGGGATAAGCAACAGTGGTACACAAAGTACCCTCCGCCACACACCACAAGCTGACTTGCAGAGTATAGATGTAGATGTACTGATGCTTCAGAACCAAAGTGATGTCTAGCTGAGAATTGATTTATTGAATGTAGAAGTAAGCAAGTAGTTAGGAAGATTGTTCCATTAATGATATGGCGCCGGGAAGTAACGCTGTGAGGGCCGGCCGCGAGTCGTGCTTGGCTAGCTCAGTCGAGAGAGCAATCATTGGCAAAAGACAAAGGTCCCGGGTTCGAGTGCTCGTCTGGTACAAGGTTCTTATTTCTCGGGAAGCTTCAAATCAGTGCACTCTCGGCTGCAGAGTGAAAATTTATTTTGGACGAATCACGCAGTTATGTAGCCAACAACTCAGTTAACACATTGGGCGTCGTGTATGAAACTGATATGCAAGGTTGCTTCCCTGGCAGGCTATGTGAAAAAAAAAGTGCATCAAATTGTTGCACATATGTCAGGCTGCGTGTATTCGTTCACCCAGCTACACCGAATTCAAATGGATACATAGTTGCCAATCTCTGCTGGAGAGGCTGTGCACTTTCGGTTCCGAAATTCGTTGACGGCCTCCTCCATATTTGCCCTGTGGTTACTGACAGCCTCTCTTCTCAAGGTTGTGCAGCTATGTGCAAGGGTTGTCCGACTGAGACTTTCATGTCCTTGGACTGTCTTTTCATTATTCACACCTGTAAAGTAAAGCAAACAAACTAAACATTAATTCAAATAAGATCTAACACCTGCTTTTAATTTGTAAATCTACCTGTTGAAATATTACAAATTCAGTACTTATATTGTTTTTGCTCTATTCTTCTACAAAAAAAATGTCATTCGTGTGAAATACTGAAAGGAGTCTTGATTTGTTATTAAAGATTGCCCAAAATGCCTACGTAAATTGTCTAACAGGAATGATACTGAAGAAATTAACTTCACAGGCCACGTGTCTAACAATTATAGACATCTGGAAAGGCCTCGGCCTGGTCCATAACTTTAGCTGATTATCTCCGTCAACCAATGTGTTATAAACAGTCATCATCTTTGAGTAGGTTTCGGGCGCTACACTCAAACTTGTGCTTGGCGTGCTGTATTTTTACTCTCACTATTGCCAAACCATATAGAACTTTATAAGAGAAGGTCAGCGTGTTATCAAAACTTTGAAGTCGCTGTTGTCTACTTCAAATTATCGTAAGAAAATGTAGAAAGTGTTGGAAAAAGTTTCCACTTCGAGTAACAGAAGGTAGCTCTCTTTAAAATTTGGTAAATGTAGGACAATACCAGTTACAAACAGAAAGAAGCCCATTAGTATCCGTCTTCAAGATTAATGGTGAACATGTGGACCATGTCATATTGCGTAAGTATTAAAGGTAATACCAAGAAGTGCTTGGTGGAAAAACTTTGATTTGCTGGAGAAAATCTGGAAATGTGTAGCTCATCAGCAAAAGTGAAGACGTTAGTGCGAACAATTCCGGGGCACGAGTATTATTCCTGCGCATTTGGGCACCGAATTCAGATACGAGCTGCTAAGATTGTAACAAGCCGCTATAACACTTGCAAAAATGAGTATTGCTCGGACAACTTAAATGGGAATCTCTGGAAGAAAGTCTACGATGACTTCGCGAACTCCATTTGGATAAATACACTGAAGCGTCAAAGAAACTGGCGGAGGCATGCGTATTCAAATACAGAGATATGTAAATAGGCAGAATACGACGCTACGGTCGGGAACGCCTATATATGACAATCAGTGTCTGACGCGGTTGTTAGATCGGTTACTGCTACTACAATGGCAAATTATCAAGAGTTAAGTGAGTTTGAACGTGGTGTTGTAATCGGCGCACGAGTGATGGGACACAGCATCACCGAGGTAGCGATGATATAGGGATTTTCACGTACGACCATTTCACGAATGTACCGTGAATATAAGGAATCCGATAAAACATCAAATGTCCGACATCGCTGTGGCCAGAAAAAGATTCTGCAAGAAAGGGACCAACGACGACTGAAGAGAATCGTTCAAAGTGACAGAAGTGCAACCCTTCCCCAAACTGCTGCAGATTTCAGCGATGGGCCATCAACAAAAGTCAGCGTGCGAATCATTCAACGGAACATCATCGATATGAGCTTTCGGAGCCAAAGGCCCACTCGTATACCTTAATGACTGCACGACACAAAGCTTCACGCCTCGCCTGTCAACACCGTCACTGGACTGTTGATGACTGGATATATGTCGTCTAGTCGGACGACTGTCGTTTCAAATTGTACCGAGCGAATGGATGTGTACGGGTATGAAGACAACCACATGAATCCATCCGAAAGGACAGACGCTATATCCATATAAGCATACAGGGTAGTCCATTGATAGTGAGCGGGCCGAATACCTCACGAAATAAGTATCGAACAAAAACACTACAAAGAACGAAACTCGTCTAGCTTGAAGGGGAAAACCAAATGGCGCTATGGTTGACCCGCTAGATGGTGATGCCATAGATCAAACGGATATCAACTGCGTTTTTTAAATAGGAACCCCCATTTTTATTACATATTCGTGTAGTACGTAAAGAATATGAATGTTTTACTTGGACCACTTTTCTCGCTTTGTGATAGATGGCGCAGTAAGTACGTGGTATCACGCAACATTCCGCCAGTGCGGACGGTATTTGCTTCGTGATAAATTACCCGTGTTAAAATGGACCGTTTACCAACTGCGAAAAAGGTCGATATCGTGTTGATTTATGGCTATTGTGATCAAAATGACCAATGGGCGTGTGCTATGTATGCTGCTCGGTATCCTGGACGGGTGTCCGGACCGTTCGCCGGATAGTTACGTTATTTAAGGAAACAGGAGATGTTCAGTCACATGTGAAACGTCAACCACGACCTGCAACAAATGATGATGCCCAAGTAGGTGTTTCAGCTGCTGTCGCGGCTAATCCGCACATCACTAGCAGACAAATTGCTCGAGAATCGGGAATCTCAAAAACGACGGTGTTGAGAATGCTACATCAACATCGATTGCACCCGTACCATATTTCTATGCACCAGGAATTGCATGGCGACGACTTTCAACGTCGTGTACAGTTCTGCCACTAGACACAAGAGAAATTACAGGACTAAGACGGATTTTTTGCACGCGTTCTATTTAGCGACTAAGCGTCATTCACCAACAGCGGTAACGTAAACCGGCATAATATGCACTATTGGGCAACGGAAAATCCGCGATGGCTGCGACAAGTGGAACATCAGCTACCTTGGCGGGTTAATGTATGGTGCGGCATTATGGGAGGAAGGATAATTGGCCCCCATTTTATCGATGGCAATCTATATGGTGTAATGTATGCTGATTTCCTACGTAATGTTCTACCAATGTTACTACAAGATGTTTCATTGCATGACAGAATAGCGATGTACTTCCAACATGATGGATGTCCGGCACATAGCTAGCGTGCGGTTGAAGCGGTATTGAATAGCATATTTCATGACAGGTGGATTGGTCGTCGAAGCATACTATGGCCCGCACGTTCACCGGATCTGACGTCCCCGGATTTCTTTCTGTGAGGAAAGTTGAAGGATATTTGCTATCGTGATCCACCGACAGCCGGCCGAAGTGGCCGTGCGGTTAAAGGCGCTGCAGCCTGGAACCGCGAGACCGCTACGGTCGCAGGTTCGAATCCTGCCTCGGGCATGGATGTTTGTGATGTCATTAGGTTAGTTAGGTTTAACTAGTTCTAAGTTCTAGGGGACTAATGACCTCAGCAGTTGAGTCCCATAGTGCTGAGAACCATTTGAACCATTTGATCCACCGACAACACCGGACAACATGCGTCAGCGCATTGTCAATGCATGTGCGAACATTACGGAAGGCGAACCACTCGCTGTTGAGAGGAATGTCGTTACACGTATTGCCAAATGCATTGAGGTTGACGGACATGATTTTGAGCATTTATTGCATTAATGTGGTATTTACAGGTAAATACGCTGTAACAGCATGCGTTCTCAGAAATGATAAGTTCACAATGGTACATGTATCACATTGGAACAACCGAAATAAAATTTTCAAACGTACCTACGTTCTGTATTTTAATTTAAAAAACCTACCTGTTACCAACTATTTATCTAAAATTGTGGTCCATATGTTTGTGACTATCACATCGCCATCTATCACAAAGCGAAAAAAGTGATCCAACTAAAACATTCATATTTCTTCACGTACTACACGAATATGTAATAAAAAAATAGGGGTATTATTTAAAATAACGCAGTTGATATCCGTTTGACCTATGGCAGCGCCATCTAGCGGGCCAACCATAGCGCCATCTGGTTTCCCCCTTCAAGCTACAAGTTTCGTTCTTTGTAATTTTTTCGTTTGACGCTTATTTCGTGAGATATTTGGCCCGGTCACGATCAATAGACCACCCTGTATAGTTCTGGCAATACCGGCTATGACCTTCTTCTTCTGTGCTGATGCACACATATTCCCCGATCTGTTACGGGACTTGGTAAGAATGTATTCCACGAGTAATGAATGTGCTGGGGTGGGACACTACGAATGTAGTGTGTGGACATACAAGGTGAGAATGTGGGTCTCGCGGGAGGCGTGCGCGAGATAGTCCCTGCAGTCGCGCTAGCCTCTGTGCCCTCGGTGGCTCAGATGGATCGCCGGCACGGTAGCTCAACGTGTTCGGTCAGAGGGCTGCGCGCTCTCTGTAATAAAAAAACTGAGTCAAAGAATCGAAGATCAACTTGAATGGATGTGTTGTAACGGCCGCCCAGACCAAAACGCAATGAACCATATCGAGAAAAAAAAGATGGATGCAGCATCTTCCATGTAAGCAGGAGAGTCTCGGTCGGGGCACACATTTTCACCTGTCCCAGTTGATATATATCATCGCCCGTCAGCAGCTAAAGGTATTAATATAATTCTAATTTCGTTCTAGACGGCTGCAGTTCATCAATATCATACTCATATAAGTATATAGTATTCGAGAAAGTTTGTGTGACCATTCAGCTGACGGCATTGCATGTCTCTAGAAGAAATTATCAAAACAAGATAAGAGAGATTAGGGTTCGTACAGAGGCATACTGGATGCATTTAAATTCCCTTTACAGACGTTGAGGACTTATAGCGGGAACCAAGATGCCTATGTTCAGCATAGGAACTCATGCCCGGAAATACCATAACACATGTTAAAATCACCAGCATTTTTGGCGCCACTGACTAGGGTAAAACTTACGTCATTCACTGATCACCTGATGCCTCACACAAACAACAGGTTTATTTACATTCCATTCCCTTGAATTTTTGATCTGAGTTTGTACTGCTGTCGTGCTTGTGATCTTTGCTTATACTGTCCTAGTGTCCAGTTGTAGTCATTCACTACAATACAGAATACAAGCTGCACGTTTTTCTGGCTTGAACCAGTAAGACAACTACTTGTGAGGTAACACAAAATCTCTATTTACGAGACACCTGCGGCATCCGACGAAGACCTGCTGGCGCGGGTGATGGCTGTGGCTGTTGCTAGAGGACCAGGGATTGGTGATCAAGTGTACCTCAACGTTGTACAGATATACTGTGTCTGTGTTGACATCGGTGGTCGTCCCATCGAGCCATACTTGTAAGTGGACCACGACGACAAGCAGCGGGAATCAGAGAGCAGCGTGTGTTGTGATATCTTCGTGTAACGGGAAGACTGTACGCTTCCAGACATGAGCTTCTGTGCTAAGCTTAATCGTCTTGGTCTCCATATACAAGAGTGCAAAATCTGTAAAGGGAATTTAGTTACAACATGTATAGACAGCTCTTTTTCTTTCATTCAGTGTCAATAGGTGAATGGACAAGAACAAAAAATCGCCAATGATGGTACTAACTACCTTGTAGAGCATACATGCAGGTGTGAAAACCACTCATAGGAATGTTATCCATGGCAGAAACTTGAAGGTGATGAGAAGTATTGCAAAATAACCAAAGAACTCAGCAGATTCATCCGTTGCAAGTGCAGCTTGTCGGTTCGTCGAACATTGCCGTCTCGTTCTCTGCGAAGAGGTAATAAATTTGATTATGGAGTTTTTCGTAACGGCGGCCAGTTATATAAAGTTCACAGTACACAAGCTAGTTCATTTAAAATTAAATCTTTGCTCTGGAGGATCGTTATGATTGTACTCGTAAGGAAATCGAAATGTGACTAAGAGTTTTATGCTCCACCAGAGAGGCAGTTCTGAGCTAGTGCTTGATAACAGAGTCGAGACTGAAGGTACACTCGTAGAATTTTTCGATCTAGAAAAAGCGTTCGACACTATGAAATAGTGTAAAATGTTCCAGATTCTGACAAGGGTTTGTTGATTTGGGGGAGGGGACCAAACAGCGAGATCATCGGTCCCATCGGGTTGGGGAAGTGGGCTGTATCCTTTCAAAGGAACCATCCCGGCATTTGCCTGATGCGATTTAGGAAAATCACGGAAAAACTGAAACAGAATGGCCCGACGTGCGTTAGAACCGTCGTCCTCCCGAATATGAGTCCAGTGTGCTAACCACTGCGCCACTTCGCTCGGTCTGAGAAGGGAAACTCCCCATCGCATCTGTCTCAGATTTAGAGGTAAGATTGCCCAGTCGATATCCCATCAAAAATTGAACACAAATCAAGCAGAAAACATGAAGAAGGTGTTCAAATGGTTCAAATGGCTCTGAGCACTATGGGACTTAACATCTGTGGTCATCAGTCCCCTAGAACTTAGAACTACTGAAACCTAACTAACCTAAGGACATCACACACATCCATGCCCGAGGCAGGATTCGAACCTGAGACCGTAGCAGTCGCGCGGTTCCGGACTCAGCGCCTAGAACCGCTAGACCACCGCGGCCGGCAAGAAGGTGTACTGAACTGTGCAAAAAGAAGCAAAATAGAAACAGTGAAGTGTTCAAACTCAAGATGTGTAACATGTAGAGGAACTGAATAGCCGCGGCATCCTGGCTGTGTGGTCAAGGTGTTGGACACCGAAGAGGGAGATTCATGTTCAAGTCTCGCGGGTGCCGCGAATTTTTGTTTTCACAAAATTATGAACTGTCGGGACGTGTCTGTTCGCGGTATTGAAATTTGTGTCTGTGTCGTGATGAAACGTCCGTTTGCAACCGCGAGGTGTACGAAAGGTTGGTTGGTTGGTTGGTTTGGGGAAGGAGACCAGACAGCGTGGTCACCGGTCTCATCGGATTATGGAAGGATTGGGAAGGAAGTCGGCCGTGCCCTTTCAGAGGAACCATCCCGGCATTTGCCTGGAGTGATTTAGGGAAATCACGGAAAACCTAAATCAGGATGGCCGGACGCGGGATTGAACCGCCGTCCTCCCGAATGCGAGTCCAGTGTCTAACCACTGCGCCACCTCGCTCGGTTGTACGAAAGGGATCTCCGACGTACGTACCTCCTTTTTTTTCTACACAAGTACCACATGCTATGATTCTTGCGTTCCTGTTTCAAAGTTTTGACTCTAAAGTTTCTTTTTTGTAACATAGTTCACACCAGTTTATCTGTTGATTTGACTTCTATGAGATGTATATGCGGGATCTCGCCTGCTTTCACTATTCATCACATTTACTTGTGATGTTAGTGTATTATTAGCAAATGGCTCATATTTTGTAACCAGTGTATAATATGACAATTGCCAAGACTGCAGAAGGAGAGCAGACACGGCAGTGATCGGAGGGAAAGTTCATAGTTTTGCGAAAGAAAATAGGCGTGGGAGAGATGGATCTACCGCTCGGCTGTCCAACACTGTGACCACACACCCACGACGGCGCGGTTCTTGCAGTTTGCTCGATGTTGCAAATCTTAACCTTGACGCGTTCATTGTTTCTATTTTGTTTCTGTTTTCAAAATTCAGTACATCTTCTTCATGTTTTCACTTCATCTATGTTGAGTTTTTGATGGGCTATACATTGTGTCATTTTACCAGAAAATCTGATGGGGGTGGGATGGGGAGTTTTCCTTGAGAGAGAGAGAAAAAAAAAGAGTTAGCTGCAGGTAAAGAGGGGTGATGTGCAATAAGTACAAGAATCATGTGGGAACCATAAGACTGGAAGGTGAAGAACGAAATTCTCGGGTTAAAAAGGGTGTAAAACACTCACCTACTGTTCAATCTCTACATCGAAGAAGCAGGCCGCCCCGGTAGCAGAGTGGTCACCGCGATAGAATGTCAATCCTATGGGCCCGGCTTCGATTCCGGGCCGGGTCGGAGATTTTCTCCGCTCAGGGACTGGGTGTTCTGTTGTCCTAATCATCATTTCATCCTCATGGACGCACAAATTCCCGAACTGGCGTCAAATCGAAAGACTTGCACCCGGCGAACGGTCTACCCGACGGGAGGCCCTAGTCACACGACATTTATTTATCGATGAAGCAATGACGTAAATAAAAGGAAGGTTGAAGATTGGGACTAAAATTCAAGGGGAAAGGATATCAACGATAAAATTTGCCGAAGACATTGCTATCCTCAGTGAAACTGAAAAAGAGTTAGTCTACAGGATCTGCCGAAGCGAACAGTCTAATGAGTACAGAGTACGGATTAGGATTAAACCGGAAAAAGACAAAAATATTATGAGAAGTAGCAGAAATGAGAATAGCGATAAACTTAACTCCAAAACTTGGTGTCAAGAAGTAGACGAAGTTGAGAAATTCTCCTACCTTTGAAGCAAAATTACCCATGAGGGACAAAGCGAGAAGGACATAAAAAGCAGAGGACAAAGGGGTGCGGGGCTAGAGGTTGTGGGAGGGGGAATGGTTTAATGTTTGTCTGACAGTGCCGACAATTCATGGGTGTGCGCGACTCGTACAGTCAGCTGCTATGGTATAAGCTTTGACATAGGAGTAACATGGATTCGTGAATGCACATTATAGACACAGTCATTTTCATTCGAATGCAGTTACAAGTAATGTGAAATGAAATTAGGGCTGTTGTAACATAATGCGATGAATAGAGGAAAAATTACATTCAAAACATTTAGTAAACACTTGCGTTCCTTCTGAAACCTTACGGCGTTCGACGCCTTCAGGCATTACTTCCAGCTGAGAAAGAAAACGAGGCTAAGTATTGATAGTGGTTACTTGAAAGATCGTGGTAGGCGACTTTGACTATGTACTTTATGAGTGATTCAGCTTTGTTTCACCGTCCTGAGTAGGTGAACAGCGAAACTAATAGTTACTTGTTCACCGAATATCCTGAGACGGTGCATCAGATAGCTCTTCACGATAAAAAATGAAGTTTGGTGCGTTATTTCAGTTTAACTTCAAATTTTCAGGAAGTTGTAATCTCGGTTAAATGAACATGAACGGACAGTATTGATTTCCCCAGCGGGAAGGAACCTTAACCGGCGTGAATAAGGCGACCCTGATTTTAGTTCTGCCGCACATTGTTGATCGCCGTTTTCTCAGATGCATTGCCATCATGAGGTTGTGGTTAGGTTAGGACATGAGTTTACATTCAGGGCTACAAAACGCGTCGTCTGCCGCAGTTCAGACATTTGGTCAGAAAAAATCAGCTGTCAACAGAACATCTCACGCTTCCGTGATACGTTTGTTCAACGCCTGTGTGTTGCAAAAACCAGTTCACAGATATCTTTGGGCTCGTGAAATTTTCTGCAAAACGTTTGCAAGCACTTCCGAAGTTCGAACTGAAGGCTTAGGGTCAGTCTCAGAATCGGAGACACCGCCAGTGGACCGCCATGAATCAGTATGAATGTAAGCTTTAACTGTACACACCCCTTCATTCACAGAATTCAGCACGCTCTAGTTGAATGACTCAGAGAACAAGGAAAAGATACTCACGGAGCTTTTAAGCAACGAGAAACAACTACGACAGATAACCACGCCCGTCATGTGGTCGGAAGATTGGGTGACCGGGAAACAATCAGATCACGGAGTGTTGCTCAGATGACGGGGACGCTTTTATCTTCCACATATTGCTGTTTTATACAGTCACTTTCAAGTATTTACACTCAAAGAAGGAGACGTTATTCTTCTCAGGCTGTAGTATTTATGAACACCGATCTTTCATGCACAGTTAGGAACGGTAGCACTATGTGTAGGGTCGCTGCTATCTCCTTCACTGTGGCACCTCGCCGTTACCTATGATCTTAAGGGCCCCGTAAATGATCTATCAATTGGTCTAACCTTACAATGTTTGCCATTATTTCATCGTGTACGGTGCTGTTTAACTCCCCGGTGAGAAATTTTGGTTGAGAGAAAATTTTACAAGGTGGCGGACGTTCTTTGTGTTGATGTTTCGCTGCATATTTTTCAGAGAAAAACAGTTTTATTGCAATTTATGTATCGTGAGTTTCCACAAACATGAGAACTACGATCAAGTATAAAAACCAGACAGGATTGGCTTTTAACAAAATGGTAGAGGTGTCGCTCCATTCCCAGCCATATATTAAGCTGGAAGAGGATAAGAAGAAAATCAATGGGCCTATTCTACGCACAACGTAGAAGCGGGAATGCAATAAATTAAAAGGCTCGAAATTCTTTGGTTTTCCCATGGACGATATAAAGAAGTTGCTAAAAGTCTCACTGTCCATTCGGAACAAGTTGATGCAATCATCATGTTCAGAATGTAAAATTTTCTGTAACAGGGTTTCTTGAGAATTTTTCTCTCTCATTTTAAACCATTTCCTGGACCAGCGTCTTGTTTTCTTCTTCTTTAAACACACTGCCTATTTGCTTTTTCTTCTTCCTTAAAAACATTGCCAGAGTCAATGTTAGAAATGCTTTGTCTGCATTTGTAGCTAATCCCACTGTAGTCCGATTAAAATTACCTGATATTTGATCCTTCACGCGTTGAAGCCGGTTTCCTCCAATCAGAGCACTCAGCGTCACGCTCGAACCGTTCGCCGTAGTCAAACTGGCACAATAATTGGCCAGTTCACTTCCAATTCCTTGTCCCACTTTCTTTTCTTGACGTGTTAGGATCCTGAATCATGGATCTGGTCCTTTTATTTCGTATTTCATCACACATGATAACCACACCAAAAACAACACACGCACACACTACGATGCTAACGATCGAAATACACTCGTTTCCACACTAACGAAACACTGCTGCATCCATCCACATTATACGCGACTCAGCGTCACATATACAATTATTACAACATTAGACACGCTTCCCATGACATTGCGGAACCCTGATGTCTGAAGGCTGCAATTAATCGTTGCGACTTGGTCACCAGAGTCCTAAATACAACTACCTATATCTTCTGTGATGTAATGGCGTAGTGGAATCGTTAGTAGATAAACCTGACCTGTGGAACGTCGTAGGTTCGAATTTCGTTGAATGTAACGAAATTTCTTATATTTCTAAATCTAATCAAGAGACTTTGGATATTATTTTTGCAACTCAATTAGCTTACATGTAATTTTTTTTATTTCTTACAATTACCACGTCATTTTCATCATTCTACAGACTTTCTTATTTGCTATTAGTTTTTTTTTCCTGCCAGTCGTTTTCAGTTTGGAATCTGGTTATGGCGTCTATAATATGCTATCAAGTGGCAAACAGGACTGCCCATCGACTGGTAATGCGGCAACTCGCGTAGCCCGTGTGAGGATAGTTTCAGGTAACCAGTGACAGCGAGAAATTATAGTTTGCTTTAACGGCGAAACTGAATTTTTTTTGTCTTCCGTTTGCTCGTAGAGTTAGCCTTAACCGCCGTCAACAAGGCGATCGTGATTTTAGTTCTGCCGCAGATTGATGATCGCCGTTTTCTCCGATACATTGCACAACATTACATTCAGGGCTACAAAACACGCGGTATGCCGCAGTTCAGTCATTTGGTCAGATAAAATCAGCTGTGAACAGAGCATCTCACGTTTCAGTCGTACGTCGCGACGGCCGCTTCCAACATTGCTCCGCTTTACACATTAACAACATTTGTGATGTGACTCGAAGCGTTTGTGTGTCGTCCATAACTAAGCGGTAGCCGGCAGGGGATGTGGCAACGCTGTAGCGCCAAGTGACAGACGTCAGCTGTCAAGTAATTTTAACCGGACTAGAGTGTCTGTTTCAAAAGTGAGGTTAAATTGACAAACTTTATTGGTACGTGTACGGGCTTGTTTGACAAATCCGTGGCTACGAGCTTGGTCGTTTATGTGGGCATTTATGTGCTGTCTCAGAGAACAGCAGTTGGTATTCGAGTTGGAACAGCGCTCCTTTAAACGCCACAGGTGACGCAGCGAGCTGATTACAGGGCGGCTGTTGCCAGCTGTTGCTAATTCAGCGGCCAGGGGATTCCTCGTGGGCTGGAACACTCACAGGCATGGCGCAACGGTTGCGTGAGTGGTGGTCCACTTTTAACAGTATCTATCACTCCTCGGTGCTAAATCTTACGCATTTCTCACCGTGTCTGGCGAAATGTAACTTAACTGATCTTAAAATACTGCGGCGTTCCGCTCCTGGTGAGGAGAAATGCGTTTATAGATTGATTAACTATTAGTTAATCAACTTGACTATGCTCGGATTTTATGCCACCAGAGCGCAAGCCACATCAAAATTTTGAAGTATGATAACGACCGATTTCTTTGTTAAACTTCCAGGTCTCTTACATTAGAATGAGACTTGATTGAAAAAAAAAAATCGATTTACTTGTTCTCTAGAAATTGGAGTTCAGACAATAAAAAGTCAAAGATGCTGTATATTGGTGATATTCATGGAGGAATAATAATAGGAGTGGTCATGACTTCGTATGCTTGAAACCGACATCCCTCATGTCAGCTGCTTATGGATCTGGTGGAAGAGTTTTGATAAAAAAAAAGGTCAGCTTGCGTCATTTACAGGTGTACTAATCATTCTGATTATAATCTAAAGTATAAAGGGATCACATTTCATTTGGGCGATATTTTCTTTTATATACACGAATTTTTGTTGAACTGTTTACTGTAGTGGTTTTATTTCTGTTATTTGACTTCAGATTTCCTGTCACTCCAATTCGAAAAGCTTTCTGGGTGTGCGCTGTGAGAGAGAAAGATTGCAAACCGACTAAACGTAGGAAAATACAGGGTGACAATTATTGAACTATATGAAATAAAATCGTGGTAGATTCTGAACGGTTTGCGTTAGGACGCTCAAACTCCGCGGTTGGCCGCGGGTAGGATGGGAGTTACATTAAGCATTTTTGTTTGGTTTAGCTTGAAACGTCCCCTTTGAACAATTTATACAAGACTGTGCTTAAACTGACACACAATATTTTTAGCGCAACGCAATCTGACTTTCAAAAATCCCTACAAAAAAATGGCCCTGACTAACATTAACCTATACGTTTCACAAATCGCTTACCTCACAAAAATCTTGGTTACTCGAACTACTGCAATACAGCATGCGCCAATACTGCCAGCTAAATAAAAGATTCAAACTACTGAAGGCACTAACTACTGATGGGCATAGTTAGCAAATGAAAGATTTTGATAGAGAACAAACAATGTATTTACCTTACTAGTGTTCAAAAGTCATAATATATATAGCAGTTCATGACATCCAGTCTTACAAATTTCAAAACTCCCCCATTTCTCTCCCCACATCCACCACTGCTGGCGGCTCACCTCCAACTGCGTAACGCTACGCGCTGTTCACATCCAGCTGCCCAACACTACAATGGCAGACAACAATGCAAACTAGCCACAGACTGCACACAGCACAGCCAGTGATTTTCATACAGAGCGCTACGTGGCGTTACCAATAAGAAAACCTAAACAGCCTACTTACATAGCCCCCATGCTCCCCACAAAAAATTTTACAAATTGTTTTGGGCAGTGGCCAATACTGATTTGAAAAATTTTTTCATAATTACAATAATAGAGAAATCAAATGCACACTTATTGATACAGTGTTGGTCAAAAGCTAAAATTTTCTCACTGTCCATAAAGACAGTCCTGATCATCCATCACAGTAAAATTGCAGTGGTTTTTTTTCTCAAAGTCTGAGCAGTAAAAGAAAATGCACACGGAAGTAGTGGATTTCCATGCAATCTTGAAGAAGTAGTGTTGTCCTTCCAATGGAAAGACAGTGCTGACTCTTGACATGCAGACAGGTATTGGTCCACAACAGAGCAAACCCACAGCAGAGTTAGTCGAAATTTTGAAGAATATTGGGAGGTAGGTCATCACAGAGTAGACTGACCCACTGTAGTCCTGGTAGAGATTGTGGTATTGGTGGGCCACCAGAGGTGCAGACCCACTGCAGTTCTTGTAGAAATAATGGTAGTGGTGAGTCAGCAAAGGTGTAGACCCACTGTAGTCCTTGTAGAAATAATGGTATTGTTGGGTCATCAAAGATGCAGACCCACTGCAGTCCTTGTGGAGATGGCCAGCAGCCATCTGTTGTGACTGTGCAGGTGCACAATCACCATTGAAGAGTCTTGTGGATAATATAGCAAGTCCATAACCACCACTTGTGCACTCACAAAGTTTTTGGAATCGTCCTTAGAACCAGCAATGCTGTTATCCAGTCCCTTGCTGAATTATTAACACACGTGCAAACACTAACAGTCCCTACTTCTCACATATTGTCCATATACTATGACCATCAGAAACGTGTGCAGTGAAATGGAACTTACAAGTTAATAATATGATGAACTGGTGTCAATTACAATTTTAGAACATAAGAATACAATTACAAAGGTACAAAATACATCATTAAAGAACATAACAATACAGATAACATTTGTAGTACAGGCTTTACAAAAGAATCGAAATAACATATACATCAGTGTTACAGGAATTATGACATAAGTACATACATAAAAGATCAGTGTAACTTTCGAAACATCAACTTCACACATGAGCATTAAAACAAAACAGAACAAATAATATCTAAACATCTTTACAAAGTAAATAACATAGTATTAGAAAAATTCTACAGCATAACAACATCAGCTAAACACATAAAGACAGGAAAAAGACAAATACACAAGAGTACACAAACACATAGTGGGTATACACAAGGAAAGGACAGGGTTTGTTTTACTGCAGTATTTTGCAGACAAAACTTTCTTTACTTCTTGGAGATCCCCCTTTATTCTTCATTATTTCCAAAAAGTCCTATCCAAACATGCTTTCTGTATTTTGTTCACATCCTCTTTCAAAAATAGTTTTTCTCCACTGTACAGTACTTTTTTTCCCAAACCATTTTCTTACAGCTTCTCAATGCATTTCTTCCAATTCATTATAGTTAGTTTCTTATATAGTCTTCCCCCTCTTAAACTAACTTAAATCTACTGAGCTCAGATGTTAAACTAAGAAACGGGGCAATGCAGCAGCACAAAACACTTAACACAAACAGCAATGATAAAAAATACAAATGGCAAAGCAAGCAGCATAATTTAGCAAAGCAAATGCAATATTACAACTAATATAAGGCAATGCGCAGCAAACAAGAAAAATAAATTCGTAGTAAAACTGGCTTAACAGAGTAATACTAAGTCAAATTCAGTATCACTATGCCTGGCAAACAGCAGCAGCAAATGAAATAACTTAAACCTAAACATGACAAAGCTCAAGCAGAAAAAATATTACACTAAAAATGGCCATGTCTAATACCTATGTCACATCTTAACACTAGAGTGATGCATCACAAAAACTTACTCTGCAAGAAAGTTACCAAGTCTTTAAAAAAATTATTTATGCAATTCCTGTGAAGGGAAATGTCTATTTGTGCCCTCTTTTCTAAGAAAGTATATGAGAAACGTATTCTTTACTGGGTCTGTAGACAGAAAATAGTGATATTAATACATCTATTAAATTTTATAATAACCAATGCTGCAGTGCAGCTAGAAACTAGATATTAAAGAAAATTAGCAAATATGTACAAAGGAAGGCATGAAACATCATTCATTAGCCATATGGCATTTCATAAGGTAGTAAAAAAAATCTCTCAACTAGAAAGACAGTAGTCATAATCAGGTGTATAGACATAAAAATATTTCTCGTCATTTCATTAGGTATTTCAGTAAATATCATAAATTAAGAGCTCCACAGTGTTATCATATGTTTTCAAGTTTGAGCGTGTCGTATTTAGGATGCTTTCTACAAAGGAATGTCAATAGCAAGGATAATGGCCCCCTTTTTTTTTAACCTGTGCCTCTGAAAAGGCACGCACTAATGGGTTTTTCTCCAGGCGTCTGACACAACTGGCCCCTCAAGATGCATTACGTCAAGGTCACTTGGCTTTCTTACCGAAATATTTACGACACCAGTTTGCAATACAGTGACAGTCTCATATAAAAAATTTCACAGGTCTAGAATTTGCGTTACAAATCTGCAGAAACAAAATCCTGTAAATATAACAGTGTCCAAAAAAATTTCGTCGGCATTGTGGTACATTCACGCATTTACACACATTTCATAACTCTTAAAGTACGATTCTTGGTTTCCAACATCCTTTTCCACAAATCAGAGTCCCTAACCACTACGCATTATTCATATATGTATTTGTCAACACTTCTTCAATATTTCATCATAATAAATACGTAGCACAATCAAATTCCTCATATACAGTGGCATCATCTTATTCATCATAAACATACCTCAACAGCATAATACACATCATCGTCATAAATATAACATCATAACACCTTAGTCAAATCTCAAAAACGTTGTAGCTTTCTGCAATAATATCAAAACCTAAAAAAATTCTTTGCTCATTCCAATAGCGGCATCTACCTCAAACGTACTTTAAAAATCGTGATCCCATACCAAATATATCATTCAAAGCTCTCATAATATCACAATGGGTCCGAAAAAATATGAACAGTTCACAAAGTACAGACAAAATACAATTTCGTAAGTGTGAAGTTATCCAACGGTGTAATTACATACACATCTGTCACTGCCGTAGTAAAAAAGTTTGTCTCTCTCAGTTAAATGATCAGATAGCTGTGTAATTATGTGTTAGAGAAATATGGTACCGATGTGTAAAGTTGTGTAAGCAAATACCATATTAGCTAGGGCTCCTTGTGCTTTCCAAACACATGATACACAAAGTAAGCGTGTACCCCCCTGAGGATTAATGTAATTATACCCTCAGGTGTTACAGATTACAGCA
Organism: Schistocerca serialis cubense; assembly: GCF_023864345.2. NCBI lineage: Eukaryota > Metazoa > Arthropoda > Insecta > Orthoptera > Acrididae > Schistocerca > Schistocerca serialis. Next base: position 398,502,480 of record NC_064644.1, read on the forward strand.
ATGGAATGAAATGTATCACGGAAAACTTTCTTTGTAATTCAAAAATGTTTAAAAATAAATGTTTTAAGTATAAAATTAATCACTAAAATACGTATTCTGTAGCGCTAAACTGTGCGTCATGTTGTAAGATAATCTCTGTGGAAGTGTCGTAGTTATCGTCCTCCAAAAGCTATGTTCTGCAGAAGTCAATGTACTTACCTCATGATAAACAAAAGTGAAATGCTTTGCGTATAGATATCTTAGTTATTACTCTTATTGCCGTGATGAAGAAAGTACTGTGCTGTAACGTATTGTTGTGCTACAGAAAAGGCTGTCTCATTGTAGCTATACCACAAAAGTTATCACTGAAACATGTTTTACTTTCCAGAATAATTCAGAAAAACTGTACAAAAAATAAAACAGAAACACTGCAAAAGCAACATTGTAAATTGTCACTCATTAGTAGCGTCGTGATAAGACCGTGTAGTTGTCGCATAAACTAACCACTGTGTCGTCTGGTATCTCACAGAAAGTACTTTAAATCCAGAATGTATTTTCAAGTAAACCAAAATGTTGCATTAAATGTTCATTAGCAGTACCAGTGTATGTTCTAAGTATGTAAGCCTTATAGTCATTACATAATCATGCAACCAACAAGCAAGAATGTACGCACACAATAACACTGTGTCGTCTGTTCACAATAACAATCCATTCGTAATTTCTGTTTAAATAAGTTCTCTTGGTTCTTGACTGGATATTTAACTTCAAACATTGTTGCATGTTAACAGATTCTAAGTCTGACAAAGCATACTAGTAATGTAAAGTGAAAAATTTTATGGCAAAGACTAAGTTATAAAGTAATTAACTTTCAATAAACTGTTTTACATGCGAAATGTGGTGCAATCCTTTACTCTTCCTAGTACACAGAGGTTCAACTTGAACGGAATTATCATGCGGTATACGTCGGTGAGGAATGCTAAAATTTTTCTCAAGGTTAGCGTCTATGTTATTTTTCTCTGAGCCAGCCGGCACGTGGCTGCCTGCGGTGCGAGTCATTGTCTGTCTCTTTGTTGGCGCGCATCGTTATTTGGATTAGGACACCTAACATCTACAAATTCACCTTGTCGAGAGAGCCCTGCCCTGTGTGAACCTCGCCAGTTCTGTTGAAATTCAGGTCTGTCGTTATGATTATATTGTCTGTCGTCATGTCGGTAGATTCCATAGTTTCTTTCTAGTCGGTCATGTGGTGGAGAATTTCTCCCGGAATCGTAACTGCGCGCTGAACTGTTGCGTCTGAAGTCATTCTGTCTCCCTTGATAATAATTATTTTGGTTCCCAAATTGTCTGTTTCTATGGTGATCTCTGTCATATTCATTACTACGGAAGTGCGATCTTTCTCTGTAATTCTTACTACTGTGCCAACGGTTGTCATACCGGTGGTGTCTGTTTTGTTCATGATTTGCGTTGTAAGAATAGCCTTGTCGTGTCCAGTTATTATTTCTTTCATCGCGGAATTGCGACGGATGTGACCAGTAATTGCTGTGTTCCTGTTTTCGCATTCCGTGATTGTCTGTGTCAATTTCTAATTCTTGTAAGAGTCCCTGAAAAGCTTCAATGTCGTCTTTGCAACGTCCTGCCAAAATAATATGTCGTAAATGTTCAGGTAATTTGATTAAGCAAATGCAGATGAGTTCAGAGGGGCTGTATGGGTTTGACAGGTACTGATTCTTGTGCAACAGGTCTTCAAAATATTTCACAAGACTGGAAAATTCAGATTGTTGGAAATGTTTCATCATTATGATGCTATGTTTTACTCGGTCTTGTGTAGCTTGAGACCAATATGCTGAGAGGAAGGCATGGTAAAATTCTCCTTCACTGTGACAATCGTGAATGACTGATCGCATTCTTACAGCTGGTTCATTCTCTAAGTAGCAACACATAAATTCTAATCTGTTCTCTAATGACCAGTTGGGAGGAAAACAGTGAGAGAATTGATGGAGCCATGCTTGTGGATGAATGTCGTTGCCAGAATTCTTAAATGTTTTGAATTTACGTGTAGTAATGAACAGCTTATGGTCAAAATCATCATGTCGGCGAGTCACATGTCGGCCATTGTTACGTCGTTTCGGCGGTTCCATCTCAAAATTCTGTGTGCCTTGCCAATTTCTTTCATAATTTCCGAAGTGTCCTGTGTTATTATTTTGTGGTTGTTCCGTATTTCTAAGTCCCTCTTCCCGTGTTGGAGCGCGAGTGTCCTCTGAAATATGTAATTTTTGTATTACTTGTGTCAGCTGATCTTGTACTTCCCGAATTTCTCTTTGGTGTTGCGTATTAATTTGATTCTGATTTTGTTTGAATTTCCTAATTTGTTCGCACTCTTCTGTGTCATTAAAGACTACCGGTTTTGTGTCATTCAGATTATCATCTACCTTCGTAGATAAATTATTTAGTTGATCCGAAAGTTCAACTACTTTCTCTGATAATGAACTAATTTCCTCCATGTGTCTTTCTACGGTGTCCTTTAAGTTTTCCTGAGTTTTTGTAAGTTGCGTAACCGAATCGGTAGATGCAACTGAGTCAATTTTAGCTTACAAGGTCTCATGATTTTCATGAACCATAATTTGCAGTTCTTTTATGGCTGCTTCGTGATTCTGTAATGCATTTTCATGACGCGAAAAAATAGGTAGGAAATGCTCACAAATTTGTGTTTTTACATCATTACAGACTTTTTGACATTTCGATTCACTGTTATGTAACTTAGTAGTTAAATCTTCACGTGTTTGTTCAAGTGTGGTGTCTAACTTCCGAAGATTTTGTTCCATTGTGTCTAACTGTTGCTGTGTTTGTCTCTGGTATTGTTCCATTGTGGCTAACTTTTGAAGATTTTGTTCCATTGTGTCTAACTTTTGAAGCTTTTGCTGTGTTTGTCTCTGATTTTGTTCCATTGTGTCTAACTTTTGAAGCTTTTGTCCCATTTGTTGCATTAATTGTAATAACAATGCACTGGTGTCTGAAACATGTTCCTCAGTGCTTTTCGGCAGTGAATTTGCACCGGCAACATTCACATTTTGACAAGCGGAAAATGTGTCTTGACTCATTTGAGAAAACGGTGAGGACCCAAAACCTGAGTCTACAGTATTTGCAATATTGTGTTCTGTCATTCCCGATTCCTGAGGCGAGCTGTTGCCGACCGATCGATCGATGATGCTTCTCTGTTCACTACCTGTTTCACTGTCTACACCATTATTTGACGCCCGCTCCATTTCCCTATGCACAGTTACCAAATTACTACTTTGAATATTAGTTAATTCATTACATGGTGGCGCTAACACACTGCTTTCGTCTTCACTGTCATTTCTCAGTTTACTTTGGAGCCTAGTATTACGTTTTTCACACGCCATTATTGTCACAATATTTCACACGACAACACAGAAAAACACAATCTGAAGAGCAAAAATAAGAGAACACATTAACATAGCACTGAAAATATTATCTAGTTAATTGCAAGCGCAGCTGCGAAATACTTGGTGCAAATTTACATGCGTGCCACACCTGTTTTACTGTACAACAATGAAAGACTGCAACTACAAAGGAGATTCTCTCTACAATTACGCGCTAGCAATAATCAAAATCTACACTAATTACACTAATCTACACTAAGATTCCAGTGAGGTATCCTCGGCTAAGGGTCGACATATGAAACGTCCCCTTTGAACAATTTATACAAGACTGTGCTTAAACTGACACACAATATTTTTAGCGCAACGCAATCTGACTTTCAAAAATCCCTACAAAAAAATGGCCCTGACTAACATTAACCTATACGTTTCACAAATCGCTTACCTCACAAAAATCTTGGTTACTCGAACTAATGCAATACAGCGAGCGCCACTGCTGCCAGATTCAAACTACTTAAGGCACTAACTACTGATAGGCATAGTTAGCAAATGAAAGATTTTGATAGAGAACAAACAATGTATTTACCTTACTAGTGTTCAAAAGTCATAATATATATAGCAGTTCATGACATCCAGTCTTACAAATTTCAAAACTCCCCCATTTCTCTCCCCACATCCACCACTGCTGGCGGCTCACCTCCAACTGCGTAACGCTACGCGCTGTTCACATCCAGCTGCCCAACACTACAATGGCAGACAACAATGCAAACTAGCCACAGACTGCACACAGCTCAGCCAGTGATTTTCATACAGAGCGCTACGTGGCGTTACCAATAAGAAAACCTAAACAGCCTACTTACAAGCTACGAAACCTACTTTCATTTGGATGAGCTCGTCAATAAGCAAAATTGACCTATTTGAGAGACTGAGAATCCACATTTCGCGATCGAGAAGTATCTTCTCCCTCAACGAGCGAGTGTCTGGTGTACGATGTCCAGTCACAGAATAATCGGTGCGATATTCCTTGGTGGCACGGTGACTACCGAACGGAACGTGAAGATTTTGGAAGATGATTTCACGCCCATTATCCAAAGTGACCCGGATTTCGACAATATGTGGTTCATGTAAGACGAAGCTCGACTACATCGAAGCAGGAGAGTGTTTGATGTCCTGGAGGAGCACACTGGGGACCGCATTCACCGCATTCTGGCTCTGGAGTATCTAGAGGCCACTCACTGCCATGTGCCTCGATTGGCCGCCGTGTGCTACGGTTCTGAACATATGCGACTCCTTTTTGTGCGGCTCTATTAAAAACCAGGTGTACAGCAATAACCACAAAATCATTGCTGAGCTGAAAATAGCCATTCAGGAGGTCGTCGACGGCTTCGATGTTCCGACTCTTCAGCGGGTAACGCAGAATTTCACTACTTGTCTGCGCCATACCATCGCCAATGATGGCAAGCATGTCGAGCATGCCATAAACTAAATCCGAATATCTGAAGTGATGTTTAGATGTTGAAAAAAGCGTGTGCACGCCATAGTTTGTAACTAATTTACTTTTTTTCACATAGTTAAATAGTTTTCACCCTGTATCAAAATGGTTCAAATGGCTCTGAGCACTATAGGACTTAACTTCTGAGGTCATCAGTCTCCTAGAAGTTAGAACTACTTAAACCTAACTAACCTCAGGACATCACACACATCCATGCCCGAGGCAGGATTCAAACGTGCGACCGTAGCGGTTCCAGACTGTAGCGCCTAGAACCGCTGGGCCACTCCGGTTGGCTTCACTCTGTTTGTTCTCAGCATTTTCGGGAAGAGAATATAACCAAACAGTAGTTTCGTTAGTCCGTATTAAAGGAAACGCTGCGTTACGGAAGCAGTTTTTCGCATTGCATACTTTCTCTTCCTGGTTATTCAAACGCATAAAAAAGGAAGTAACATTAACGGAGCGAAATGCGTCGTGTTACTAGATCAAATATGCATTTAAGACCAGAATAAGTAAGAAAATTCCTTCTGATGCTGTGTTATTCACGAAAGCACTGTAACATTTTCTATTTAGATCAACTGTTGCGTGTACAGAAGCTTAAAACAAGAGGCAATCATGAACTGTGATGTGCTAGCGTTTTGAGGCAGTTAACATGGCGGCGCCGACTTCAAACGCAACGTAAAGTAAGTCTGTAGCGCCATACCCCATTATCATACCTCCATGAGAAATTGATACCAAAATGTAATTACCTCAGACTGTGATCTTAATCTCAAAATGTTTGTGCGACAGAAAAAATTCTTATATTACTGGAATGTATACACGGCACAGCATATAAACTGTAATTTAATCTTTCTGTGTACTACTACTTCGTTTCATAAGTAAGTAGGCGTAAAATCAACTTTCGACTTTGTACAAGTTTATTGCCTTCTTATATCACCGATATATGTCAACACAAATCTCGTTAATAGCAGGCAATTGCTACTAACTGAGTCAGTAAAAGCGAAATCCTTGTCGAATCACTTTGTAGTCCTTGTGTCTGTCCTACTGTTCAAAACCATTTTTACGAGAAGAGTTCGAGTTTATGCCACATGTTAAGGTCTACGGTCCCTTGGCGATGTAAAACAGCGAAGCTTCTAAGTAAATGCAATCAAAAGATATGGCCATGTACATCACATATTTTGACTCTCGCAAACCCACTTATCAAAATCTACAGGTACTTCCCGTTGGCCTTGGATCATGAAATTTGGCAAGAAGTAAGGTTTCACACTACAGCTAAAGGAACAAATCCGAAAATCATTAATTTGTAATTTCATAACATTAAAACAATTGTAGTTTGTTATCAGTCGGTCTGTCTGTGCCTCCGTCTGTTAACATTCCGTTTGATCGGTAACGGGTAGACGTATGAAGTTGAAATTTGTGTCACATACTAAGGTCTACTGTTCCTTGGCGATATAATAAACGTTTTCTTCTAAATCGGTGCAATGTAAAGACAGGGCCATTAATGTCACATATTTTTATACACGCAAACTAACTCATCAAAACCTACAGAATACTCCCCGTTTACCTAGAACTATGAAATTTGGCAAGATGCAAGTTTAACACTGCAAAAAAGGGAAAGAATTCGAAAACAGTTAATTTGTAATTATATCACACGAAAAGAAAATGTTGTCATTTGTTATCAGAATGTCTCTTTGCCACCCATCTGTTAAGACCCCTTTTTCCAAGCAACGAGTGGACGTTTCAAGTTGAAATTTATGTCACATACTAAGGTCTATGGTCTCTGGGTGATGTAATAGGAGTTAGCTTCAAAGCCAATTCAATCAAAATATACGGCCATTTATGTAACATTTTTTTTTATATATACTCGCAAACTCACTCATCAAAACCTATAGGCTACTTCCCCTTGACGCAGGATAAAATTTGGTGAAAAGAAAGATTTCACAGTACAAGCAAAGGAAAAAAAAGTCAGTTCACGGAAAAATTTTTGTTTTATCATTTGTTATGCAACTTTGTGCTTCAAATTAAAACATTCCCGAAAGTGTTGAAACCTCTGGGATCGATATCTTGCTGGTATCAGCGTCGATAGCAGACAAAAATCGTAGAGATCCTCGATTCCCGGAATGAATGAGTTGTCTACACACATAATTAAGTTTGTACAGAACTCTCCGTGGGCGAATCCTACTCCCATATGACCAGTTTTTTTCTTTTAATGAGAGCAGCGTCGATTGATGCCCAATGGAACCAGAATTTCGCAACAGGCACCAGTAGGATCTTCCGGCTATCGCTGGCCGTTGCTTCAGTTGTAGCGGTGGATGATTCAGCGTCTCTGGCCGTAGCAGCGAAGACTGTACTGTCGACGTACTGCTGCATGAAATAAAGAAAAAGTACATTCATGCATTAAACAGTTGTAATAACATGCAAATAATGTGTGTACATTTAAATCAACTGTCTTTACATGCATTAAATTTAATTACGTCGTCTTCTCACCTGTATTCGGTAAGGGTGCGAGAACAGCTGTGTGACAGCTTCAGATATCATGTTTCATTACAGTACATGTTTTCCTTGAAGGTATTACCAGTCTTAAAAAACAAGATGTAGGACTTCTAACAGGATGGGTGGTTATCTATCAGCTTGTTAGACAGTTGATCCGTTTGCAAGGTGTCAACACGAATAGAGTATATCTTTTCCTTGAGGGCGTTATCAGTCTGACAAAAACACGATGTAGGACTTCTGACAGTTTCGCTGGTTATCTACGAGGGTAATCCCAAAAGTAAGGTCTCCTATTTTTTTATAAGTACATAGACCTGTATATTTCTACAATGGTTTACATCAGTTTATAGCTTAACATTTAGCTATTTTTCGACATGATCACCATTTCTGTACATGCATTTTCGTAGACGCTGTGGCAGTTTTTGTATGCCCATGTCATACCAGCTCGCCGCCATGCTGTTCAGAGCGTTATGAACCTCTTCTTTCACCTCGTCGTCGGAGCTAAATCACTTTCTGGCCAAATTTTCTTTTAACCTAGGGAACAGGTGATAGTCACTGGGCGCCAAATCAGGACTATAGGTTGGGTGTGTGATTATGTTCCACTGAAACTGTTGCAGAAGTGCAACGGTTTGCCGAGCGATGTGTGGGCGAGCGTTGTCACGGAGAATGTGTACGCCGTTGCTCAACATTCCTCTTCTCCGATTCTGAATTGCCCGGTTGAGTTTTTTCAGTCTCACAGTACCTGTCAGCGTTAATCGTGGTCCCAGTGGACATAAAGTCGACCAACAATACCCCCTTCCGATCCCAAAAAACGGTTGTCACGACTTTACCGACACACTGCGTTTGTTTGAATTTCCGCGGCTTTGGCGAAGAAGGATGCCGCCTCTGGCGTGACTGTTGCTTGGTCTCAGGTGCGAAGTGGTATGCCCAGGATTCGCCACCCGTGACAATTGAATCAGGAAGTTGTCCTGCTCGGCTGCAAGGCGGTGAGGAAATGCGCGGGAAGCATCAACTCGTTGCAGCATGTAGTCCTCAGTCAGCATGCGTGGCACCCATCTTGCGCACACCATCTGGTAGTTCAATGTTTCCGTTAAAATTCTGTGAGAGGTGCTTCGGGAAACCTCAGGAACCAACGTGCAGAGATCATCCAGGATGATCCGCTGATCTTCATGCATTCTTTGCTCAACCTTCAACACTGTCTCCTCAGAAACTAACGGTCTCCCGTTCCTCTGTTCGTCGTGAATTTCGGTCCGACCAGCTGCAAACTCTACACCACTCAACAACATTATTGACATCCATGTACGACACACCATACTCTTCCGTCAATTGGCGATGGATTTCAATCGACGCAGTGCCCTTTGCGTTCAAAAACGAAATAACTGCGCGCAATTCGCACCTGGCGGTAACATCCAAAGAGAGCTCCATTCTCAACGGCTGCCAAGGCAAGACTGAGCGCCTCAGCGCGGCGTGCGCATGTTGACACACAGCGCACGAAGCACTCTTCATAACAGTGTGACCAACTGCCACACAAACAGTGTTCTGTACTTATAACTAAATAGGAGACCTTACTTACTCGTATAAGCGTGTTACACAACTGGTCAACTTGCAAATGGTTCAAATGGCTCTGAGCACTATGGGACTTAACATCTATGGTCATCAGTCCCCTAGAACTTAGAACTACTTAAACCTAACTAACCTAAGGACATCACACAAAACCCAGTCATCACGAGGGAGAGAAAATCCCTGACCCCGCCGGGAATCGAACCCGGGAACACGGGCGCGGGCAGCGTGAACGCTACCGCACGGCCACGAGGTGCGGACGGTCAACTTGCAAGGTGCTGACTCTAACTTCAGCTCTTTCGATCGTTTCTGTAATCTGTTCCGGCTAGACCGACCTTGAGTCAGATTGCTCTCTACAAATTCAGATACATAACCAACAAATCGCATACAAAGAAAGGAAAAGGCCGTCGTAAATAAATTCTGCTTGTCAGTTCTTACAAAAGTAACGAGGATTAATGACTGGGCAAAGGTATCTGTCTACTGTATTGATAAAATGGTTTACATTAACACCAGCTGGATTTGATTTTTGTGACCACACACACCAACAGGAAGCACACATTAATATGATTTACAAACACAGAGTGGCGCACATAAAAACGGCTCTGAGCACTATGGAACTTAACATCTGAGGTCATCAGTCCCCTAGAACTTAGAGCTACTTAAACCTAACTAACCTAAGAACATCACACACATCCATGCCCGAGGCAGGATTCGAATCTGCGCCGTAGCGGTCGCGCGGTTCCAGACTGAAGCGCCTAGAACCCCTCGGCCACTCAGGTCGGCCAGTGGCGCACATAAGCCCGGCCCCTGCACTGAAAGGAATATGAATGAAGAATGTGGTGTCACCGCCAGACACCACACTTGCTAGGTGGTAGCTTTAAATCGGCCGCGGTCCATTAGTACATGTCGGACCCGCGTGTCGCCACTGTCAGGGATCGCAGACCGAGCGCCACCACAAGGCAGGTCTCGAGAGACTGACTAGCACTTGCCCCAGTTGTACTGACGACGTAGCTAGCGATGCACACTGACGAAGCCTCGCTCATTTGCAGAGCAGATAGTTAGAATAGCCTTCAGCTAAGTCAATGGCTACGATCTAGCAAGGCGCCATTAGTAACATTGCATGTATCTACAGAGTCTCACTTGTATCGTCAAGAGCGATGTACCACAAGTATGGATTAAAGTTAAGTATTCCAGAAGCTACGTACTTTTCTTTATAGCATTCGTTACTTATCCTGTTCAGACCTCACGCCCATCCTGCTTTAGCTTAGCGCGTGGCTTTCGGCTTCCTCTCATTGTGCCTAGGCTGTCTTGTCTAGACACAACAAAGAAAATCTGCGTACATCAGCGCTTTCTTACATTTTTATTCTACAGTTTCATTATTAACTATGTAATTAACAGTTTAAGTAACAGATTTACCTTTATTAGTTTGATAAGCAACTTTTTTTAGAAAGGAGTTAAATGTCTGTGTTCAAAATTTTCTCCGCCAACATCCAAGCAAAGTTGTGCACGTCGAAGCATGTTAGGGAAAACACTTTTCAGTGCGCTTTGAGGAATGTTCGAAATTTCTTCACATATGTCGTTTTTTAATGTGTCAAGTATTCTGGGGTGTTGCGGTAGACTCTAGCCTTTAGAAATCCCCAGAGGTAAAAGTCACATGGCGACAAGTCGGGAGAGCGGGGTAGCCACAAGCCCTTACTAATGGTCCTCTGTTCTGTAAAAACAGTATGTGTACGAGCTAAGGACAAATCCAACATATGAGAAGTTGCGCCATCTTGCTGGAAATACGCACAACATTTTTAGTTTGGAGTTAACAGAGCCTAAAATTCATTGTAGAGTTGCAAGTAAACATGTGTGTTGACAGTTTCGTTGAAGAACAATGGCCCGATAATTCTGTTACCAGATACAGCACACCATACACCAATTTTTAAATTGTGAAACGGCTTTTGCAATATGCCATGGGGATTCTCTATAGCCCAGTGTCTTGTGTTTTGTGAATTAACGTAACCCGACAGATGAAACCAAGCTTCATCCGTCGAAAAAAAGAGAAACGGATCAAGATGTCCCCCAGCGACATTTTCCTGCAACCAATTGCAGTAATGTGTACGCTAACACTTGTCCTCTTCTTTTATTTGCTGGACAACACTCACACGGTAAGGTTTCATTTTTAAGCCATGAAGGATGGGTTGACATGACCTACGAGATATTCCACATTGCTGTGATAATCGTCGTGTTGACTTGTAGGGACTTCTTTCAGTGTGTGCTGTCACGTTTGCCACAACTTCAGGTGTACGTACAGTCGGTGCCTTATTTCTCTTTGAATTAACAACACTGCCTGTCGAACGCCACTTTCTCACTAGATGCTGAATCGTTGATTTTGCAGGAATATTACTTTCAGGAAACTTTTCATGAAAAGTGTCACGAAAACCTTTAATGGATTCAGACAGCATATATTCTTCAACAATGTACACACGTTCTTCAATGGAGTGACTACTTTCCGTATGAACTACTCACACGCTACTGCTGTTGGAAGGTGGCAAGGAAACTGACAGGCCAGTAATGCTACTCACGCGCATTCGCATTCCGGTTCGGGTCGGTTTCATGTGAGCCACTGTGTATAAAACAAGAGACGGAAATACAAGAAGTGAACATCGGGATAATTGAACTGCATCTTAAATCTATTAAACAGGCCTGCAGGGAATGGATAAGGTAAGAGCGATGATCATCTCAACAAGTCCTCTCCTCAAACGCATAATCGCTGTTGAGTGTGTGGTAATTGCTCTGACCTTATCAGGAAATAAGGCACACTGATTTCACGTGCAAATATCACGTGCAGTCAGTCATGGATGAGACTCCTACTGTAAGACTTAATTTCAAGCTGTGTTATCTGTCGATATTTAAAATAAACAAAATTAAATCCTAATCACTCTTCTCCCGTGATAGCCCACTCTGCAAGCTACTCTCACCAGATGAAGACCCAGGGCAGTAAGAATTGCTTCCACTGCGCCTTTCTGGCCGCTGAAGCGCATGAATCATAAGTGACGAGCTGAATGTCGAGTGCAGGTCCGTGTCTCTGATCCAAGTGCCTCCATCAGCGTCCCTCCTCTAGCTCCGGCCCAGTGATCGTTCCCTGCTGCCAAGTTTCCTGCAAAAGTCTGCGTATACTTTCCTTCAGCAAAGGGAAAGCCCCTCGAATCATTACCCAATGAAATTTTAAGAAACGGAACTTCACCATCCCTCCTAGTAGACACCTTTTTAAGCTATCCAATGAGGTGGTTTTCCATGCCCGGGGAGAAAGAATTTTATTGTCCACGTTGTTTTGCGTCCAGGTTTCTCCCCCACAAAAGAAGAACAACATTAACAGCAACTGCCACATAGCTTTCCCACGTGAAAACCGCCAGCTCGCTCTCTCTGGCCCAGCAGGACTCCCTCCAGTTTTTTCTTGGAAGGCCATTCGGCTAAAAACACCCCATCTGCGTGTTCTTTTAACAGAGATGGTGGCTCGTAAAGCAGTTTATTTTGCAGCGGCCCGACGCGCTGCATTGCTCCAAAACCGAGTTGTTTAGAAAGTTACACAGCGCGCTGGAAAGGACGCATTTCGCAATTCTAAAGACTCAGGTGCATGCGCCTTGCCACAAATTCTGCCTGGTGGTCAGCACTCGGGTTTCTGTCCGCTGCTCTGTTGGACCTGGAGTAAGAAGTCTGTCTGTTTACTCGTTCGCTTCCTCTATGGCAATATGCGACTCTTTAAATCAGGAACATAGCAATAGCCGGCCGGTGTGGCCGAGCGGTTCTAGGCGCTTCAGTCCGGAACAGCGCGGCCGCTACGGTCGCAGGTTCGAATCCTGCCTCGGGCATGGACGTGTGTGATGTCCTTAGGTTTAAATAGTTCTAGGTTCTAGGGGACTGATGACCTAATATGTTACGTCCCATAGTGCTCAGAGCCATTTGAACCATTTGAAAAATGGTTCAAATGGCTCTGAGCACTATGGGACTTAACTGCTACGGTCATCAGTCCCCTAGAACTTAGAACTACTTATACCTAACTAACCTAAGGACAGCACACAACACCCAGCCATCACGAGGCAGAGAAAATCCCTGGCCCCGCCGGGAATCGAACCCGGGAACCCGGGCGTGGGAAGCGAGAACGCTACCGCACGACCACGAGATGCGGGCTGAACCATTTGAACATACCAATAAATATACTATGCTACAGAATTAAAGGATCACTTTTTCGAAACCCTGTAATTCCTGTCCACTGTGATCTTAAATTTGAAATTTGGCTCAAAGGTGCATACAACCTTCATCTGCAATGGTGCAAAAGCGTGTTGCCCTTTGGCGTCATCCTTTGGCTCGAAGACGCTTCAAAAAATCGTTCAAATGGCTCTAAGCACTATGAGACTTAAAATCTGAGGTCATCAGTCCTCTAGACTTAGAACTACTTGAACCTAACTAACCTAAGGAAATCACACACATCCATGCCCGAGGCAGAATTCGAACCTGCGTTCGTAGCAGCCGCGTGGTTCCGGACTGAAGCGCCTAGGACCGCTCGGCCACAATGGCTGGCACGACGCTTCAAATAGAAATGTGTCGACACATGCGAAAAAAAGATTACAGTCCAAAAGTTCATCCGACTTGTAATGTTGGTCAATGACGGCTCAGTGACACCAAATTTCGGTAAAATTCTCCTGAACGCCACCGTGAACGTGTCACAGGATGGGAAGGTCGTCACCGCGCCTCTTGCCCAAATTTCACCTTCTTTTGACGCCTTTGCGACAGACGTTAGAACCGCCACGTCCAGCATTGAAATCACGCGTTTTTAAAAGGGGCGTTCAAAAAGATACTATCCGGAGGCTGTATGTTAGAAGTATTGACCCTGGCTGTTGAGACACTAGTCCCACTGTGACACAAGGCAGCGAACGGCTGTCTCATCAAGTTCCCTGGACTGCGGTGTTTACCAGTTCCGCACGTACAACTGGACGTCGTCGTCCGAGGTGAATCGTTTGCCCTTCAGAGCCTTTTTAAGGGACTAAAAATGGCGTAATCACAGGGAGAGAGGTCCGGACTGTACGGAGGGTGGTCGAGAACCTCCCATTTGAATTTTTGCAGGAGTGCCGCGACTGTGTTGGCCGTGTGAGGCTTTGCATTGTCGTGGAACAGAATGACCCCACAGGTGAGATTGCCTGGCCGTTTTGATTTGATCGCTTGGCGGAGGGTGGTCAAGGTTTGCAAGTATCGCTGGGCATTCACTGCCGTCCCGTGTTGCAGAAAGTGAATCAGAAGGGGGCCGTCTTGGTCAAAGAAGAACGTCAGCATAACCTATCCTGCGCTCGTGTGGACGGCAATGTCCAGCTGTACGTGCGGAACTGGTTAACATCGCAGCCCCTGGAATTTTATGGGACACCCATTCACCGTCTTGTGTCACAGTTGGACAAGTGTCTCAACAGCCAGGGTCAATACTTTTAACGTACGGGTACTGGTTTCTGTAACTATGCCTCTCGCTCGTTTCTTTTTGAAGGTCCCCTTACATAATGAGTGGCCGAGGAAAACATTCTAGACACACCGCCGAGAAGGCTACAGGGATTGGGATAATAGGCGCCAATTAAACCACCCCTTTTCCTGGGTCGCTCTTTCGCACACACTTCTCAGTGCGATGGGTAACAGGAAGACGTTCTCGACAAACTTTGGCACTGCTGACATCCTCGGATGTTTCAATCCTTGTCTAAGGACATTTTTTGGGTTGCATCACCATTAAACGTGATCGGACCCGTTTGGAGCGCAACCCGACCGCAGTCTTTGCTGTCGTGTCCGGGTTGGAACCACTAGGAACCGTTCAACACGAAATTTGAACGTGATTAGAAGCAACAGAGGGTGCTTATGCTTTTTTTGTCCCCCCCCCCCATTAACATTCTTGCGTAATTGGGGGGTAATCTGTACTCGGGGTCGGTTTTTTGTGAGTCACCTTGCACTTTGAGTGACCTTGGAAACGTGTGGACGCCCGTTATCGTGGAGCGGATTCATTCTCTCCGTGAACAGGCCTGGACGTTTGCTCATGATGGACTGACGTAGGCTACGGCGTTGTCTCACGGTACACGTCACTGTTAGTAGTTTTTCCTTGCTCGAGGAATTCGATGAGTATCCGACCTCGGACATCGAAAAAGACGGTGAGCATCACTTTGCTTGCTGAGGGCACAGCTTTGAACTTTTTTTAGGGAGCGGTGACGGCGCACGCTCCCATGCCATGCTGCCCTAGATATCTCACTACATTATTCCAATGCGCCATATGCGAATCTCCGCCCGTTTGATTGTTACGACGTTTCGTATCTTCTCATTTGAACTTGGCATATCGCGAGTATCCACGTTTGTCTTGAAGCTTCCGGTCTTCTTCTTTTCATCCTTTCTTTCTTTATTTGCCATTCGCTACTTAGTCCATCATATAGACATCCTTCCTACACAAAATATCATTAATCAATATTAGTATTCAGTATGTTGTCGGACATACATAAAATAGACCTTTACACAATACACAAGTAAAACAACAAATTTCCCTCCACTGTTCACATTTTAATTCACACATTAATAAATTCTAATTGTGTAGTAAATTGATCAGCATATTGAGAGTAAAAATCATCCAGAAATTTAGGTGACAAGCTATGATAAATGTGTACAATGTGTTGTACGCATGTGTATGGTTCCCAAGTAGTAAACTGGATATATCACAAGAAAACTGGATAGCTGATTTTTCAGTTGACGCGTTAGCCTTTTCCTACGATCTTCATATTTAGAACATGCGGAGAACATAACAGTTATGTCTCCGATAGATTCTCGTCGTAGTATGATTGAAGGTTAATCTTTACACCAATCCTGAACAGATGAATTGGGAAACTGCGGTTACCGAATCTAATATTTGTTAGCCATGTGACAAGCCATCTGCTGATCTTGCGCCGGTGGATCAAGGATTAAGATGAATGCTACCGAACCACTTGCCTTTGATATCACAAAAATATTTTTTCAGAATTGACGAGCTTTGTTTTTCAACCTAGGTGTACGATCGTACAGCGAAAGGGTTCCATTTCACACAATTCTTGTAGATGAAGTGTCTTTTGCCAAATAGTCAGCATGTTTGTTAGAAACTGTCCACGTATCATCTGGTATCCACAAAAAGGCAGAGCTTCTTCTGAAAATATTTTTCACTGCCGTATGTACGATATCCGCCATAAAAGAGTTCATTTTAGTGTTCTACTTTGTGTTCCATATCGACTATAATGCGCTTTTAGAGTCATTCGTGATTAACAGATATATCCTGTACGTCTTCTGAAAATTAGTGGTTTCTTTACATAGCTGCAGCCTATGAAGTACGTATGAAAATTTTATTGGGCAAACACCGTCATCTTGGGATATACGAGAGACCAATGTGTAAACATTTCAAAAGAGGTTGGAGGGACTTCATAACTTGAAGTTTGAATTTTTTCCTGTTTCAAACTGCCGTAATGTGGCGCCATGTTGTTTAACATATTCGTTTATAAATTTATTTCACCTATCAAGAATAAAGGCTTCAGCCTTACTCTTCTCTCTGACCAGACAATCTTAGTAAGTTAACATCATAGTACGTGTAGTACATAAATTGTACATAATAATAATATTGATAATCGTTATAGTAACGAAAACAAAGTATTTCAGAAACATCAGTCTTATTTGTGTTAAGCAATTTCCTTATTGAATGCCTGCTGAGTGGAACGGTGTACTAACAGAAATGCATCACAGCAGCACAAAGAAGTCAAGTCTGGAAAAGACATTGATTGTTCTGTGAAAGAGCGAGAAGTGATAGCGCAGCGTCAGCAGATGAGATGAAAGATTGCAAAAAATTAATAGATAGGGAGCAAGCGATCAGTGTTGACAGTGTGACAGGAACACTGGTTCGCTGTTGGACAGAATGGAGACAGCTGGGATATGCTAACAGTGTAGCTACTCCGTTGGAATCTGTGTTGATCCGAAAAGAATTCCAACAGTACATTTCCGGGTGAGGTGTCCGTTTGCATTTATGGGTTCTCCTGCCGTTATCTGTTCGAGAACCTTCCGGCGTGCAAGAAAACGCCGATCATTTCATGCATTGTTGACGGCGCTGGGCAACGACCAAACTGGCAGTCATGTGTTTAACCGTCGTACGTGGTTGCTGCTACGGGAAGCGGGGGAACGAGTTGGCAGCGATCGACTGAATACATTGGAGAAGTATTAACGTAAGTAATGAAGTAGTAAGGTTTGTGTAGAGTGAGAGTACAATGCAGAAGAGTCGAATTTGAAACGCGAAATTTTGCGACCGCGGGGAACGTGTGCGGCAGCATCTTGGAATTACGTAAAATGATAAAATCAGTCTTTGTGCTTGTATTGCTGTTTGGTGAACATACCATACATTACATTAATAGTATATCTGACAATAAACATAAAATTATTTTAAGCCCCTATAGAGCGCATGTTGCTAATAGCACATTTTAAAAATACATCGTTGTTGCTAGATATAAGCACCTCACAGTCTTACACAGATTTTAGTTTATTATGGAAAAAATGATAAATAACGATACAAACACACTGACGTGTTCTGAAATGAAACTGCTACATAATCATCGGCAACCATGAGTAAGTTTGGTACTAGCTCGCACGGAAGGAATTTTGGCAACGATATACAAGGCTTGTGCTAACGCTGCTTCCAGATGAAGTGCGAACTAGTTTCGAATACTCGTAGATGTAGTGCCTATTGGGGAAAATATATGAACTAAATGGTATTTGCTGGAATATTATTTCGTAAAAAATGTTATTGCTCTGATTTGCAGTGAAACATTATTAAGTTGCGTAAGGCATCAGTTTTTTTGTCAAATTTTTGCGATTTTAGTGTTGGTGATTCGGTCTGGACCTCGTAACACCGTTTAAATTTGGTTTGAGTGAAAGCAACAGCAATGATAACTGTAAACGTGTCGCAAATTTATTGATCGCTCTTTCGAAATATGTCGCGATTTCCGATGTGTGGTTAGTTTTACGATGAATGACGAAATAATTTTGAGATTTTACGACGAATGAGTCCGGGTACACGTACTACTAGTTAATATCCATTAGTCTACATATTCTGGTTTCCTTGAAACAGGTACTGAATTTACACCGTCCGTCTGAAGTCGCTGGTTGAGAATGGTGTTACCAAAGATTTGTTTTGAAAAAGGAAAAGTGGGGTGCGGAGTGCAGATCGGGGGGAGGGAGCAGATGCCGAAATTTGTGGTTCATCTTGCTTTGTCTCCTGCACAAAGCACTTCCTGGTCGTGTTACCATTTGCCCGAAACTAATGCTTTATTGCTTTTATTATTATTGTTGCTCATACGGCAATTACTTTAGAAATAGAAATACAAATTTACTCGTAGATGTAGTGCCTATTGGGGAAAATATATGAACTAAATGGTATTTACTGGGATATTATTTCGTAAAAAATTTACTAATTTACAGAAGATTTATTAACATAACTGAATGCATCTGTTGTAGTATTCTGACATAACTCAGCAACTAGATTACGAATATATGATCGACGAATTTGCTACAATGAAAGCACGCCATAGGCTAAAATGGAGTTACGTTGCAGCTGTGTCTTTCGTTGCGTGCTGCAATTGGTAACTGCGTGATGCATGGTGGGAAGTGGCTGCCTGCATTTCTATTCGATACGGAGAGCGGAAAGGAAACTTGGTGTGGTGGCAGACTGACCTGTGGCGAGGCCCGAGGTCAGGATTACGTTGGAATGTGACAATCTGATTGTGAGTTGGCGAAGCCAATGAAGCTCAACACAGAAAGTACGATTCGCCGTGTTCACTTGCGGTCATTAATTTCGCAATTACCAACTGCAGCAAGCAACGGAAGACACAAGTACACAGTTACTGCGCTTTTGCCACGCTGTTCTCAGTTTTACCTGATTTGAGGCGTGGTCAGTTCAATATGCATGTATAAAATTTTTAGTAAGCAGTATTAGGTGCAGAATATAAAAATATCCTGCAGTCCTCTGCGTATTGTTCCCATATGGATGTTAAAGACAAAATTAGAGTAAGTACATCACTTTCAGACACATTCATACAGAAATTCTTCCATAAACCACTAGAGTGGAAAGAAACTCTAACACTTAGTACCATGCTAATTATCCTATGCCATGCACTTCATGGTGGCTTGAAGTTTATGTATAATTAGGCGGAGGATGCACACAATACATATGCTTTCGATCAAATAGTTTCCAGGGCACGAATTTTGAGGGGACTCCTCAACAAAATGTCTGATGTTCTGCTTTGGAAAGCCATGTGCGCAGTCTGAAGTGGTAGTCTTTTCGCATTTGTACAGTAGGCCACCACATCTCCCATCGTTGGTCTGTATCTGCTGAGTGCACTCCGTGTCCTTCGGGGCAGAGAAAGCTATGGAGCTATGGTGGAATGTTCGTATGCCATTTTTGCGTCCAAGCTTAATGAAGATTGAAGCTAAGGTCCACCCGGTTGCCACCTGTTCTGAATGAGGAATGTCTGGAGCGGTGTCTCTTGCTTGGGATAGCAGGTAAGTGCTCATGAATTGGCAGCTGCTAGTTGCTGCAGATGTTTTTTTATATTCCCTCAGAAGAATATTATTTCCTCTCAGATTAGGTAGTGGAATGCGGTTCAGGGCGGTTAGGCACAATACTGGAGCAGTACCAGTAACAGCCCACACTTTATGATTTAGTTGCGCTTCAACCACCTTCGTGTGGCTACCGTTTACTCAGTCAATGCTGTAATATTCTGCCACGGACCTGACGGATCCAAGGGCAGATAATGGAAAGGTCGAAGCTGCAGAACTCCCTCTTGTACAACATAATTTGTGCAGAATATTGTTTCTTGTCCTCAGTTGATCTACATTCTTCGGTAGACGCTCTTTAAATGACAGCGTTCTGTCAAGTAGAACTACATGGTACCGTGGATATTCGTTATTTGAATGACATCCTGATGTTGAGGCACACGGACAGACTAAGGAGTCTCTGCTGTCTATACTGTGGAAGCGCTTGGAAAATTTAGGGTTTTGGAAGCGCACCCTTATGATAAATGTCATATGCCACCTACCGCATGCCCATTTTGTAAACCACGATGTTTTGTATGGCGTATGCTGTAAATTATAGAACTGGAGGCCTTCATATTCCTCTTTCCGCACCTTATACGCCATCGTGTTAAGTTTCGGAATGCAGTCGGATGCACTGAAAATCGCTGTAACCAAGTGCATGATGTGCGTTGCGTTTTTTGTGAAAAGATTCGCGTACTCATTTTGATTAGTGTGTTTGTTCTGTGATATCCAGAGGCAGTTCTTATCTATGTTCGTAGATGAACACTGTTTTCCTTTTGTATTGCTGAGCTGGGTATTGAGAGCTAATAGTACGCTTACAAACTCCAATAAGATCAGGATCTTGTTCAGTCCGAGCGGCCGGCGAACTGGAGAGCTTGCATGATAACAAATGGCTCTACATATACATATGTTATTTGATTGAAAGTATGCGGACTCACCTATGTAATGAGGAACTGACCACTGGATGTCATAAGAGGTATAAAAGGTGGTGGGAATGTTCTGTTGCCAGTAGAGTAGCAGTAAGAGCACAGCGGATTGGTTAGGAGAGCTCATGTACTGACTGACAAAGACCATCGAGCATTGGGGATGGTGGTTGTGAAAGATTACATGAACTCAGCAGAAGGAATCACTTGTGCGTTCCACAACGCTGTCAGCAGTCCAGCGAGCAAAATGACTGTAAAGTCATTAAAAAGAATGGGATACAATGGTCGAACATCTCCTCGTAAGTTAAACATTCCTGTAGTCGATGCTAACCAATGCTTGTGGTATCGGAAAGCCCAGCGCCACTGGACAATGGACGATGAGAAACGAGTGACTTGGAGCGATGAATCATGCTATATTCTGCCGAAATTCGAATGAAGGGTTTGGGTTTGGCGAATGTCTGGAGAAGAGTTAGCTCCCTTCATTTGTATGCCAACAATGAGGACGGTACCACTATGTTTTTCTTGCTCAGATTGTGCATAACAAAACGCTAAATGAGGAAGGATACGAACACATCTTACAGCATGGTGTACTGCATACAGCAGAGGAACGGGACGGAGATGATGGTTGTTTACATCAGCAAGACAATGCACCCTGTCATATATCATAATCTGCGAAGCAACGATTTGTGGACAATAACATTCTTGAAGTGGACTGACCCGTCCAGAGGCTCGACCTGTACCCAACGGTACAACTTTGGGATGAATCAGAACACCGAATCCTCTCCAGACACTAGCGTCCAACATCGCTGCCTTCTCTGGTTTCGAGTCTTGGGAAAGAATGGCTGCCATAGCTCCACAGAAATTCAGATACCTTATCGAAAGTGTTCTCGGCACAGTTCAAGACATCATAAAGGCGAAGGGTGGGTACATCCCATATTAATGTTCCCATATTAATGTTTTGATCAGATGGTTTAGATACTCAGAAAGCCACTGCGAAGAACATGGCAGAAGATAGTTAGAATGGTTTCACAAGTTAAGGTAAGGTCTCTTCCCCTTCCAATTGCGTATTGAACGCGGGTTCAATGATTGCTTTAACGCCTATGTGTGTGCTCTAATTAGTCCAATTTGGTCTTCATGGTCCGTACAGGAGCCATACATAGCAGACTGAAGAATATTTTTGTATTGTGTACTTAATACTGGTTCTTGAAATTTTGTACGTGGGCTCTCAAGGGATAATTTACGTATTTAAATAATTTAGATGTAATAACATTTGCGTGACGTTCTCCCGCGAGTCAGCCAAACCAGTGACCGTTGATGCCACCCTTCTTTGTATATGTTCAGTATCCCCTGTTAGTCGTATTGTATGAGTTCCACAAGAGCAGTATTCTAAGATGGAAAGCAGTATAACGGGTAACTCTAAAGTATTTCTGTTTTCTGATGACACTAGCTTCGTAGTAAAAGGAAGTTGTGTGCAAAATTGGCTCGGTTTCAAGTATTGCAGTTCATTACATAAGTTCATGCATTGAAGAAAATAAACTAACGCTAAATTCACAGTAAATACTTAGTTTTTACAGTTTCTAACACACAATTCAACAAAACCCGACGTCTTAATTACACAGAATCGGCATATGGTTAGTGAAACTGAACCGTTTAAATTTCTAGGTGTTCAGATGAATAGTAAACTGGCGTGGAAAGCCCATGTTCAGGATCTTACTCAAAGACTTAATGCTGCCATCTGAAGTACGTGATCGTTCGACACGAAAGTTAGTCTACTTTGCTTATTTTCATTCGCTTATGTCGTATGGTATCATATTTTGGAGTAACTCTTCCCATTCTAAAAGGATATTTTTGGCTCAGAAACGAGCGGTTCGGGCAATAACTGATGTAAGTTCGCGAACCTGTTGTCGACCCCTGTTCACTAGTCTGGGTATTTTGACATTGGCCTCTCAATATATATATTCTTTACTGTCGTTTCTTGTTAACAAAATCAGCTTATTCCCAAGGGTAAGCAGCTTCCACTCAGTTAATACTCGGCAGAAATCCAAGCTGCATTTGGATCGGACTTCCTTAACTTTAGTGCAGAAACGTGTGCAGTATACTGCTGCAACCATTTTCAATAAGCTACCACAAGAATTCAAAAATCTTAGCAATCATCCAAGCACTTTCAAATCTAAAGTGAAGAGTTTTATCATAGGTCACTCCTTCTATTCTGTTGAGGAGTTCCTTGAAAAATTAAGTTGATTCTTATGTTATATTGTTGATTGCGTTTATTTATGGCATGACTTTTTTGGGTTCATAAACATTTTATTTTTACCTGTTATTACTTTTATGTTGTAATTTCATGTACTGACACGTTCCACGACCTTCGAGATGTGCTCCTCAATTTTTGTCCTACCCAACTTGACGTGTAAATAAATAAAATTAATAAAGAAGTGATTTGTAAGAAGGCTGACTGCTTTTACCCTGTACTCACCAATAAATCAAAGTCTGCCACTTGCCTTACGTACGTCATTATTCCGCTTCATATGACTACAAATTGTTAAGCCCTGGTATTTGTATGTCTTGTTTAATTCTAGTTGCAAATCGTTGATACCAGAGGATACTATGTTTTATCGTTTTCTGAAGTGCATAATCTGACATTTCTAAATATTTACAGCGAGGTGAAAAAAGTAATTGGATACCCCCTAATATCGTCTCGGACCTTCTTTTGGCCATCGTAATACAGCAGCCCAACGAGATATGGACTCACCACGTCGTTTGAAGTTCCCTGCAGAAATACCGAGCCGTGGTGCCTCTGGAGCAATCCATAATTGCGAAACTCTTGCCGGTGGAGGATATTGTGCACGAACTGACCCCTCACTTATGCCCCATGAATGTTCGATGAGATTCATGTCGCGTGATCTGGGTGGCCAAATCATGCCCTCGAATTGCCCAGAATGTTTTTCAACCAATCGTGAAGAATTGAAGCTCATGACATGACATCGTTGTCTAGGAACATGAAGCCCAAGAATGGGTGTAAATGGTTTCCATGTAGCTGAACATAACACGTTCCAGCCAATGATAGGTTCAGTTGGACTAGAGGACCCATTCCATTCCATGTAAACACAGCCCATTCCATTATGGAGCCATCACCAGCTTGCAAAGTGCCTTGTTGACAACCTGGGTCCATAGCGTAACGGGGTCTGCACCACACTTAAATCCTACAATCAGCTCTTACCAACCGAAATCAGGATTTATCCGACAAGGCCATGGTTTTCCAGTCGTCTGGGGTCTAACCGACAAGGTCACGAGCTCAGCAGAGGTGCTGTAGGCGATGTTGTGCACCTGGAAAAGGAGCTGCCATAGACCATGAACGACAAATTTAACAGCACTGTCCTAACAGATACGTTCGCTGTACACCCCTCTATGATTTCTGCGATTATTTCACGCAGTGTTGATTGTCTGTTAGCACTAACAACTCTACGCAAATGCCGCTGCTGTCAGTCATTAAGTAAAGGCCGTCGGCCACTGCCTTATCTCTGGTGAGAGGTAATGCCTGAAATCTGGTATTCTCAGCACACTGTTGACACAAGGATCTCGAAATGTCAAATTCCCTAACGATTTCCGAAATGAAATTCCCCACGCGTCTAGCTCCAACTACCATTCCGCGTTCCAAGTCTATTAATTCCCGTCTTGCGGCCATAATCACATGAGAAACCTTTTCACATGAATCACCTGAGTACAAATGACAGCTCCGCCTTAGCCACACTGTCCAGCAAGTGCAGCAAGTTGGAGGTTCCCTGCTGTTTTAGGGTGGCATTATGTGGGGCTGACGTAAGTAGGTGATGGTCATGGAAGGCGCTGTAACGGCTGTACAATACGTAAATGCCATCCTCCGACCGATAGTGCAACCATAATGGCAGCATATTGACGAGGCATTCCTCTTCATGGAATGCCCCTATCGTGCACATCTTGTGAATGACTTCCTTCAGAATAACGACATCGCTCGCCTAGAGTGGCCAGCATGTTCTCCATACATGAACCCTATTGAACATGCCTGGGGTAGATTGAAAAGGGCCGTTTATGGTTCGACGTGACCAACCAACCACTCTGAAGGATCTACGCCGAACCCCCTTTGAAGAGCGCGACAATCTGGACCAACAGTGCCTTGATGACCTTGTGGATGGTATGCCACGACGAATACAAGCATGCATCAATGCGAGAGGACGTGCTACTGGGTATTAGAGGTACCAGTCTGTACAGCAGTCTGGACCACGAAATCTGAAGGTCTCGTGTATGATGGTACAACATGCAGTGTGTGGTTTTCATGAACAATAAAATGGGCGGCATGATGTTTGTGTTGATATCTACTCCAATTTTCTGTACAGGTACCGGATCTCTCGGAACCGAGGTGATGCAAAACTTTTTTTGATGTATGTATATGAAATAAAATCGTCATAACTTCTGAACGGTTTGCGTTAGGACGTTCAAACTACAATGTTGGCCGTTACTATGCTCATGAATGTCTGGTTTAGCGACGAAGCCCACTTTCATTTGGATGGGTTCGTCAATAAGAAAAACTGACGCACTTGGGGGAAAGAGAACCGCATTTCGCGATCGAGAAGTCTCTTCACCCTCAACGGGCGACTGCGTGGTGTGGAATGTCCAGTCACGGAATAATCGGTGCGATATTCCTTGATGGCATTGCGGCTACCGAACGGTACGTGAAGGTTTTGGAAGACGATTTCATCCCTATAACCCAAAGTGACCCTGATTTCGACAATATGTGGTTCATGCAAGACGGAGCCTGGCCCCACTGAAGCAGAAGAGTGTTTGATGTCCTGGAGGAGCGCTTTGGGAACCGCGTTCTGGTTCTGGGGTATCCAGAGGCACTGGCATCGGCCAGGAGAAATAAAGTGAACTAAATAAATATATGTCGTGTGACTAGGGCCTCCCGTCGGGTAGACCTTTCGCTGGGTGCAAGTTTTTCGATTTGACGCCACTTCGGCGACTTGCGCGTCGATGGAGATAAAATGATGATGATTAGGACAACACAACACCAAGTCCTTGAGCGGAGAAAATCTCCGACCCAGCCGGGAATCGAACCCGGGCACTTAGGATTGACATTGTCTCACGCTGTCCACGGAGCTACTGGGGGCGGACAAAAGTGAACTTATATTTCATATGTTGGAGTTCCAATGAGTCATCTCCCAGAACAATGAAAGAACCCACAGTTATTGCTGTACGATTGTAATTCCTTCTGGTCATAACAGTAATGCCTTCTACAATGTTTTTAGGTCTTTTTTAAGGTTGGCGTTAGTACGAGAAATGCTAACGATTTTGCATAGATAACCACTGGATATAAGATGTTCAACAAAAGCAAAATGAGGATAATTGAATGTAGTAGAATTAAATCAGGTGATACTCAGGGAATTAGGTTAGGAAATGAGACACTTTAAATAGTAGATGAGTTTTACTATTTAGGGAGCAAAATAACTGATGATGGTCGAAGTAGAGAGGATATAAAATGTAGACTGGCAATGGCAAGGAAAGCGTTTCTGAAGAAGAGAAGTTTGTTAACATCGACTATAGAATTAAGTGCCAGGAAGTCTTGACTGAAAGTATTTGTACGGAGTGTAGCCATGTATGGAAGTGAAACATGGACGATAAATAGTTTGGACAAGAAGAGAATAGAAGCTTTCGAAATGTGGTGCTACAGAAGAATGCTGAAGATTAGATGGGTAGATCACATAACTAATGAGGAGGTATTGAATAGAATTGGGGAGAAGAGAAATTTGTGGCACAACTTGACAAAAAGAAGGGATCGGATGGTAGGACATGTTGTAAGGCATCTAGGGATCACCAATTTTTAGTACTGGAGGGCAGCGTGGAGGGTAAAAATCGTAGAAGGAGACCAAGAGATGTAAATGTCGTGTGACTTGTGACTAGGGCCTTCTGTCGGGCAGACCGTTCGCCGGGTGCAAGTCTTTCGATTTGACACCACTTCGGCGACTTGCGCTTCGATGGGGATGAAATAATGATGATTAGAACAGCACAACACCCAGTGTCCGAGCGGAGAAAATCTCCGATCCAGGCGGGAATCGAACCCGGGCCCTTAGGACTGACATTCTGTCGCGGTGACCACTCAGCTACCAGGGGCGGACGACCAAGAGATGAAAACACTAAGCAGATTCAGAAGGATGTAGAGTGCAGTAGTTATTTGGAGTGAAGAAGCTTGCACAGGGTAGAGTAGCATGGGGTGCTGCATCAAACCAGTCTCTGGACTGTGGACCACCACCACAAAAACAACCACTTCTTAAGTAATAGATCCCAGTACGTTGTCCTCGATGGTGAGTGTTCATCGAAGGTGAGGGTATATTCTGGAGTGCCCCAGGGAAGTCTGGTAGGTCCGCTGTTGTTTTTTTGTCTACATAAATGATCTTTTGGATATGGTGGATAGCAATGTGCGGCTGTTTGCTGATGATGCTGTGGTATACGGGACGGTGTCGTCGTTGAGTGACTGTAGGAGGATACAAGATGACTTGGACAGGATTTGTGATTGGTGTAAAGAATGGCCGCCAACTCTAAATATAGATAAATGTAAATTAATGCAGATGAATAGGAAAAAGAATCCCGTAATGTTTGAATACTCCATTAGTAGTGTAGCGCTTGACACAGTCACGTCGATTAAATATTTGGGCGTAACATTGCAGAGCGATATGAAGTGGGACAAGCATGTAATGGAAGTTGTGGGGAAGGTGGACAGTCGTCTTCGGTTCATTGGTAGAATTTTGGGAAGATGTGGTTGATCTGTAAAGGAGACCGCTTATTAAACACTAATACGACCTATTCTTGAGTACTGCTCGAGCGTTTGGGATCCCTACAGGTCGGATTGAGGGAGGACATAGAAGCAATTCAGAGGCGGGCTGCTAGATTTGTTACTGGTAGGTTTGATCATCACGCGAGTGTTACGGAAATGCTTCAGGAACTCGGGTGGGAGTCAGATTAGGGCTCGTACAGAGGCACATAGTCATATAGGCAGTTCTGTTTGGGAGTGGAACAGGGAGAGAAGATGCTAGTTGTGGTACAAGGTACCCTCCGCCACGCACCGTATGGTGGATTGTGGAGTATAGATGTAGATGTAGTAGATGTAGATGGTATAGTGTCCCAGTTGCGTGCCGCATTCATGCGGTACCTTTCAATGAGCAACTTTGAATTTAAATATAAATGCTGACTGCGTAGGAAGCAACAAAAAGACGTTGTTTAAATATTTTTTCTCATAAATTGCTTCAAGTATTACAGTAATTCATTTACAGCCTTAAGGGGACTATTATCCGGAAAGCGGTCATGTTACTTGACGACGCGTGTTTGAGACTGTCCGACTGGGCATGTTTGACGGCGCTGCGCGCGTGCCGGCCAGCACAATGTGCCAGCACAGCTCTGCGGTATGCGACGCACGTCTCACAGGGCGTCGTTCGCCTTCGCACCCATTATATGCAGATTGCGCAGCGGACGCCGGGGCAGGCCGCGTGCTCGGGGAGCTGTGTACAATGACGGTGGCGAGCTAGAATACGAGGCGAAACGCCCTTCTGGTGCAACACTAATAACGCACGGCAAGGCTGTCGGAAGTAATGGCGCTCGCGTGTGTAGTACCAGTGCCCATCTGCAGATTGCGCACAGAGGTGCTGAGTGCAGAGCAGGCTCCATAACGGAATGAAAAAGGTATGATGTTATGTTGCCCACGTTAAGATTACTAATTTCATTTTAAAGGCCACCATTGCCTTCTTCAAGGGATACAAACGCGGAAAGCAAAAACATGCGATTTGATGATTCAAATGGCCCTAAGCACTATGGGACTTAACAACTGAGGTCATCAGTCCCCTAGACTTAGAACTACTTAAACCTAAACAACCTAAGGACATCACACACATCCACGCCCGAGGCAGGATTCGAACCTGCGACCGTAGCAGCAGCGCGGTTACGGTCTGAAGCGCCTAGAACCGCTCGGTCACAGCGGCCAGCCATGCGATTTGACTTGGAGGCAGACTAGCTGTGTTTGGTACCTACATAAGTGTAGTACAGTGAAAAAGTTCCCAGAATGAATTTCCACTCTACAGCGGAGTCTGCGCTGATATGAAACTTTCTGGCAGATTAAAAGTATGTGCCATACCAGCACTCGAAACTGGGATCTTAGCCTTTCCCGGGCAAGTGCTGTACCAGTTGAGCTATCCAGGCACAACTAACGGCTCGCCCCAAAAGCTTTAGTTTCACAAGTACTTTGAAAGAGGAGTGTCCTATTTGCCATGACGATTTTCAGGCATTTTTGGCCATAAACGCGAATGAAGTTCCAAATTTGATAAATGTACTCAACTCTGTAATATTATATTCTGTATGAGAGACCAGAGATGCAGGTCAGAGAGGTTACTTCATTTTGAAGAGAATAGCAGTGCGTGTTGGACATTCTGGTTATGTACCTGGTTTGAGAAGGATGGAAGCTGGGCTGCCGTGTAGTGGAGGCAGCGTTATCTAAAAAGAATATTGACCGAGTATGTTCAAAATTTTCAAATGTGTGTGAAATCTTATGGGACTTAACTGCTAACGTCATCAGTCCCTAAGCTTACTCACTACTTAACCTAAATTATGCTAAGGACAAACACACACACCGGTGCCCGAGGGAGGACTCGAACCTCCGCCGGGACCAGCCGTACAGTCCATGACATCAGCGCCTTAGACCGCTCGTTGATCGAATATGCTTTGAGGAAAGATACTGAGGTTATATTAATGGAGGAATGTCAAAAGCCAATTTTAAGGTAATTCAGTTTTTTATATTTTTGTAACTGTATAGCTTCTTATGGTTAGGACATTGCATATGGTTGAAGCTTACTGTAGAAATATTGTAATGGAACGTATGGTTTCGCTTATAGTTCAGACATGTGTCAAGGAAATTAATTGTACACAGGAAAGTTATTAAGAAATATTCTGCTAACTTGTCAAGGTGTGAGAACTTTATGGTTGGTTTGGGGAACGAGACCAGACAGCGTGGTCATCGGTCTCATCGGATTAGGGAAGGATGGGGAAGGAAGTCGGCCGTGCCCTTTCAGAGGAACCATCCCGGCATTTGCCTGGACTGATTTAGGGAAATCACGGAAGACCTAAATCAGGATGGGCGGACGCGGGATTGAACCGTCGTCCTTCCGAATGCGAGTCCAGTGTCTAACCACTGCGCCACCTCGCTCGGTGAGAACTTTATGAAAAGGTGTATTGTTGTCATGGCTTAGCGAAGCATAGTTAAACGTGGAGTCTTTTTTCTCATTTATGAGTTGTCAGGATTAGTTCCCCATTTTTCTTTCTACTTTAATGACTGTTTGCACCCTCGCATTGCGCATCGTGAGGTTTTGTTTACTGAGAAGCAGTTTATGAATATTGGCAAAACACCGTCTTACATTGCACATCGCAAGTACGGCAAATGAAATTCGCTTTTTTAACAGTCTTATCATAGTCCTTGTAATGACAAGTTGCAGAGCAGACGAGAGTGCCATGCGCTCAGGTAGGCCAATAAATTTAATTACCGTCAAAGATCATGTCCACTGTACGGCACAGTGTTTTTGTGAAAATATCAGTATCAGTTGTGAGGCTTAATACCAGTAAAAGATTACAGTAAAGTGCTGGCTTGTGAATATTCGATCAGTTTTATTAGAAAGTCAATTGCGTTAATTTTTATGTTCATTTGCTACGTAATTACAGTAACCGTTCTAGTATAGTGATTGTTTCCAAACTAAGCAGTAACCGTTCTAGTATAGTAATTGTTTCCAAACTAAGGTAAAGTTTATCAACAATGTAGGAAAAGACAGATTACTACTTATCGTAAAGAAGACACTTTAAGTTGCAGACAGGCACAATTAAAATACACTTACATAAAGATTTCGGCTCGAGATGCTGGAGTTGTCGGTAATGTGTACATGGGGTATGTTTGCTAGTGTGTGTGTGTGTGTGTGTGTGTGTGTGTGTGTGTGTTTTGCTGATGCTGTGGCCGAAACCTTTATGTAAGTGCCTTTTCATTGTGCCTGTCTGCTATTAATGTGTCTTCTTTACCACAGGTAGCAATCTGTCTTTTACAACAGTGTTGATATTCCTACCTCGAGTTTCCATTGTTGAAGATAAAGTTTAGCTATATTCAGGACCAAGATTTTAATCTGAGTCATTTGTTTAGCAGTCAGATGGCATACGTAAATTTAATTGAAAACGGGTTGCTTACTCGCAGGCGAATTCTTTGATGTAGCGATCAGTCGGATTTCGCATCGTGTAGCGTGAGCTCCACATATTTCCGTTCAAAATTAAATTTTCGCATAGTTCTGTTGCACTGGACTGTGATTTACGTATTTCGAATCAAAATAAATACTCATACAATTCTAATGCCCTGGACTCACAAGGGGAGGCCGCCAATTGTGAAATTCAGATTCGATTCATACTGCGTATAATAAAAGCTCATGGCCAGAGGTGTAATGTGGCAAAGCACCAAGATGAACTTCTCAGCCGTTGTCGAGAAAATCGACAGTTGAAAGAACCGTTGCGGTGAAATACTCTCTACGATTAATAATTTTATACAGCGTCGTGGCGCAGCGGTAAGCGCTCGGGTTCGTAAAACGAAGGTCGCCGGATCGAATCTCGCGCCATGCAACCTCCATTTTTCCGTTTGTTTAACAGGGTGTACCAAAGCTCCCGTCCGCACTGATTTTCGACGATGTTATAAGTTGCGCTAGGGACCGCATCTACCTTCTTTCGAAGTTAGCAGCCAACTACGCTGTCATGCGGTGGCTCGTTTCGGCCCGTTCAACATCTGTCCTTCAAGTGCAACGAGCGAGCAACGGAGTTTATATTTCATACCTGCCACAGCAAATTTGTGTTCGTGGGGTCTCTATTCTAATTCGAACGTTTGACTTACGCTATACGTATTCGTTTCGGAATATCGCTTCTACGTCTTCCGTTAACTATACGTGGTTAACATTATGAAGACAATTAATAACATTTGTGAAATACAACTTTGTTTGCGGAAAACATAATGATGTTCGAAGTCGCCAGTTTTTCCACGACAAACGACTTTCAACAGCTTATTATATGCATAATTGTCGCAACTGATTGCCGGGAATTATATATATATATATATATATATATATATATATATATATATATATATATATATATTTGAATTACAAAAAACAAATACAAAAAAAATAAAAGGTCGCATGGCGCGATATTCGATCCGGCGACTTTCGGATTACGAACCCGAGCGCTTACCGCTGCGCCACGACGCTGTAGAAAATTGTTAATGGTAGAGAGTATTTCACCGCAACGGTTTCTTTCAACTGTCGATTTCACGACAACGGCTGAGAAGTGCATCTTGGTGCTTTGCCACATTACACCTCTGGCCATGAGCTTTCATTATGCGCAGTATGAATCGAATCTGAATTTCACAACTGGCGGCCTCCCCTTGTCAGATTTACGCAGAGTGGGTATCGTGTAGGGTCCCCGTGAGCACGCAGAAGTGCCGCAACAAGACGCTGCATGGACTCAATTAATGTCTGAA
The DNA here is from genome assembly GCF_023864345.2 of Schistocerca serialis cubense. Lineage (NCBI taxonomy): Eukaryota > Metazoa > Arthropoda > Insecta > Orthoptera > Acrididae > Schistocerca > Schistocerca serialis. The sequence goes on from NC_064644.1 coordinate 398,534,478, forward strand.
GGAGTGCTGGAGGGAAATACGCAAGAGTAAGCCTATCAGGGGATGAAAATCTCTTCTGTACAGCACGTTGCAAGGCATCCCAGATATGCTCAATAATGTTCATGTCTGGGAAGTTTGGTGGCCAGCGAAAATGATTAAACTCATAAGAGTGTTCCTGGAGCCACTCTGTAGCAATTCTGGACGTGTGGGGTGTCGCATTGTCCTGTTGGAATTGCCCAAATCCGTCAGAATGCACAATGGACGTGAATGGATGCAGGTGATCAGACGGGATGCTTACGTACGTGTCACCTGTCAGAGATATCTACACGTATCAGGGGGTCCCATATCATTCCAACTGCAGACGCCCTACACCATTACCGAGCCTCCACCAGCTTGAACAGTCCCCTGCTGACTGCAGGGTTCGTGGATTCATGAGGTTGTCTCCACACCCGTACATGTCCATCCGCTCGGTAAAATTTGAAACAAGACTCGTCCGACCAGGCAACATGTTTCCAGTCATCAACAGTCCAATGTCGATGTTGACGGGCCCTGGCGGGGCGTAAAGCTTAGTGTCGTGCAGTCATTCAAGGGTACACGAGTGGGGCTTCGGCTCCGAAAGCCCGTATCGATGACGTGTCGTTGAATGTTTCGCACGCTGGCGCTTGTTGATGGCCCAGCATTGAAATCTACAGCAATTGGCGCCGAAGTATTGCACTTCTGTATCGTTGAAAGATTCTCTTCAGTCGTCGTTGGTCCCGTTCTTGCACAATTTTTTTCGGCCGCAGCGATGTCGGACATTTTACGTTTTACCGGATTCCTCATATTCACGTACACTCACGAAACGGTCGTAAGGGAAAATCGTCACTTCTTCACTGCATCGGAGATGCTTTGTCCCATCCCTCGTGCGCCGACTATAACACCATGTTCAGACTCACTTAAATCTTGATAACCTGTCATTGTAGCAGTAGCAACCGATCTAACAACTGTGCCAGACACTTGCTGTCTTAGATAGGCGTTGCCGACCACAACGCCATTTTCTGCCTGTTTACATATCTCTGAATTCAGATACTAACTTCAAACTTACCAAAAACGATTTTAGAAATATAACAAGAAACTTTTAACTTCATCTCCTTCATTCCGAACTTCACAGACTGCTAATCGCGCAAGGTATGCAGGAGATGTTTTGTGTTAGTCAGGAGATGAGGTGCTCGTGAAGTAAAGCTGTGAGGACGGGCCATGAGTCGTGCTTCGATAGCTCAGTTGGTACAGCACTTGCCAGCGAAAGGCACACTGTTTTAATCTGTCATACCCCGTTTCAGTAAACGGCAAACTGCAGTATAGTCGAGAGAATGCAGAATCTGGCGGCGGTAACATTGAATAAAAAGTTCCTTGGTCTCTAGCCGTGCCAAGTGATTAAAATTACATGAGGTTTCGGCCAAACTCTCCTTGGTCACTGTCGAGTGGTGTGAGTGCCATCGGGCTGCTGGTACGCCATTATGTACGCTAGCTGCCGGCTATGACGTCACTGGTACTCGCGGCATCACCATATGCGGGCATAAGTTGACTCGGCGTTGGATGTGCCGCTTCAGCCGCGCGATCGCTGGATCTCACGCCACACCGAGCTGCAGGCCGAGCAGCAGTGGTTTCTTCAATGACAAAAATCCTTCAATTACTGCTGCCAGTTAAAGGGTACCTTGCCAAGGATTTGTGAAACAATGTATCCGTGGAAAACGGACAAAATAGTATCTAATGAAGACTCTATATCTACGGAGCAGGTCTCAGACCACCTAGAGTCCGCAAGATACCTTGCCAGTGTGGCCAGTCTTACGACGGATAAACAGTACGCACTGTGGAACAAAGCAGGAAGGAATATGAGAGGTTTTATCGCCTATGCTACAACGAGAAATCCTCTGCAGTTGAGCATAATTAAAATTACATGAGGTTTCGGTCAGTGCTTTACAAAACGGCCACCGGGTAGAATTTGACGAAACCTCTGTCATGGCTCGAACTAACACCTTCTGGGACTGTCATTGAAGATGCCATTGAAGTATAAATCACGGATAACATCCTTAAATATAGCAGGCGGCCTGCAGCTTAGCGCTGCGCGGGATTCGAAGAGCGCGCAGTTGAAGCGTGTGCATAAAACGCCGAGACAACGTACAGTGCCTTTCATAAGTTTTGGAACAAATCGAATAGTTTTGCATTTACTTTGAAAAATAACAGATAAACAATTAAACGTAATACGTTTATTATTTCACCAGACAGAATTATATTCACATAGCAATAAATTGAATATTTTAATTCATTTAATGACTCAAAAAACACAAATAATTTCATATTTATGTGAAATAACATAGGTTAACCTTCACGAACGTTTTGGGGAAAAAGTGCAGAAATAAACCAAACACTAGGAAACAATGAGGAATTAGTACTTTGTACTTCTACCGCGACATTGTAACACTTGTGTCAGCCGTTTTGGCATACCTTGTGCAAGCTTCTGTTAAGTACGAAATACTTAGATTTTCCCATTCTCCTTACAGTCGTCTCCAGACGTCTTGTTTGGACTACATGAGGACTTTTCGAATATTTCTTTCTAATTCAGTCCATAAATTCTCTATGGGGTTCACGTCCGGACTTTGTGGAGGGGGTTTGACAACTTTTGGATAGTTGTACAGGAGCCACTACCGTACAGTATAGGCGGTATGTTTTGGATCGTTGTCCTGATAAAATCTGAAACAGTCTCCAATTCTTATATTTTCTGCGCTCTTCTTCAAATGGTTCAAATGGCTCTGAGCACTATGGGACTTAACAGCTGTGGTCATCAGTCCCCTAGAACTTAGAACTACTTAAACCTAATTAACCTAAGGACATCACACACATCCACGCCCGAGGCAGGATTCGAACCTGCGACCGTAGCAGTCGCGCGGTTCCTGACTGCGCGCCTAGAACCGCGAGACCACCGCCGCCGGCGCTCTTCTTCAAATTGCTCCTTCATATTCCAGGTAATCATTTTTATCCATTGTTTCATCAATGAAGACCAGGTCACCCACTCTCAGTGCCGACGTACAACCCCAAACCATAACATGGCCGCTGCCACGTTTCACTGTAGCTTGCATATTTGTCTCTTCCAGCTCTTTGCTGGGCTGCCGCTAGACCGTTATTTGCCCAACCGGCCCTGATGTGTTAAATTTTGATTCATCGGAAAAAAGTTACAAGATTCCACCACTCCGTGTCTTGTTCATGTGCTTCCTTGCGAATAGCAGCCTCTTCCTCCTACTGGCAGGACTGATGTAAGGCTTCAAGAAATGGCTCTGAGCACTATGGGACTTAACATCTGAGGTCATCAGTCCCCTAGAACTTAGAACTACTTAAACCTAACTAACCTAAGGACATCACACACATCCATGCCCGAGGCAGGATTCGAACCTGCGACCGTAGCAGCAGCACGATTCCGGACTGAAGCGCCTAGAACCGCTCGGCCACAACGGCCGGCTGTGTAAGGCTTCCATCTTGCAGTTTGCCCATGGTAATTTTATCTGTACAGTATTCATCTGATTGTGCTAGGACTGGCCTTCTTCCCAAACTCTTCCTCAGCCTCAATGACAATTCGTGTAGCTGTGATTCGTGGATCTTTCTTGATCTGTTGTACTATTGCCCTCTGTTCTCTCCTCGTAAATATCCCTGGACGGCTGTCTGTGGCAGATTTTCTATCCTATCTTCATATTTATATCGACGGACGATGTTCCCTACAGTACTTTTCTTCATACTCAGTAACATTGCTATTTCTCTGCATGTACTTCCCTTCTCGTGGTGGAATGTTACTGTCTCTGTTCAAAAAAGCTGTTTTTGGCTGTACGTACCATTGTATAGTAACACACTGTGTTTCCTTTGAGCTGTCGACACGTAATGACTGACATCGCAGGAAGTAACGAATAATAGCGATATGCACACTGACACGGCAGCCAACATTTGTCCCAAGACTTTTGAAGTGCAGAGTTTCGTATCTCTCAGTAAGAAATGGGTCTTGTTCTGTAGTAAACAAGCAAACATACGTGACTGCACTTTTCATCACCCACAAGTACATGTACAACTTGCAGATGTACATCTTTATTTCCGTATTAACCATCATAAATTCTTTCAAACCCAAACATACCGTGCACAATGTTTGTCCCAAAACTTATGAGAGGCACTGTATGTGGCGATGCCGCGAGCGGCAGTGACGTTGCAGCCGGCAGCAAGCATATGTATACAGAGGCGCTCCAGCAGCCTGCTGACAGTCATACCACCTGACAACGGCCAAGAGGTGCTTGGCCGAAAGCTTGTGAGTTGTAGTCTCCTGACGCTGGTGGAAGCCCGAGGATTTTCATTCTGTATCAACGATGTTTAGACCTTCTCTCTTCCCTTTATTCTCCTTTAGTCCAAATGTGTGTGCTTTAACTCAGTGGGGTAACGCAGCTTATATTAGAGACGACAGCGATTCAAATCCAGGTTATACAGGGTGATTCAAAAAGAATACCACAACTTTAAAAATGTGTATTTAATGAAAGAAACATAATATAGCCTTCTGTTATACATCATTACAAAGAGTATTTAAAAAGGTTTTTTTTCACTCAAAAAAAAGTTCAGAGATGTTCAATATGGCCCCCTCCAGACACTCGAGCTATATCAACCCGATACTCCAACTCTTTCCACACTCTCTGTAGCATATCAGGCGTAACAGTTTGGATAGCTGCTGTTATTTCTCGTTTCAAATCATCAATGGTGGCTGGGAGAGGTGGCCGAAACACCATATCCTTAACATACCCCCATAAGAAAAAATCGCAGGGGGTAAGATCAGGGCTTCTTGGAGGCCAGTGATGAAGTGCTTGGTCACGGGCTGCCTGGCGGCCGATCCATCGCCTCGGGTAGTTGACGTTCAGGTAGTTACGGACAGATAAGTGCCAATGTGGTGGCGCTCCATCCTGCTGAAATATGAATTGTTGTGCTTCTTGTTCGAGCTGAGGGAACAGCCAATTCTCTAACATCTCCAGATACTGTAGTCCAGTTACAGTAGCACCTTCGAAGAAAAAGGGACCGAAAACTTTATTGGCTGAAATGGCACGAGTCACGTTCATACAGAGTTGTTTCCCGCTGATTCTCAGTGCCCCACGCTGAACAACTGTCGTCGATTCACTTCTGCCGTACTCAATAACACAAAAAGCTTTCTGTTGAGCAGTCGCCATCTTAGCATCAACTGACGCTGACGCCTAGTCAACAGCGCCTCAAGCGAACAAATGTACAACTAAATGAAACTTTATAGCTCCCTTAATTCGCCGACAGATAGTGCTTAGCTCTGCCTTTTGTCTTTGCAGAGTTTTAAATTCCTAAAGTTGTGGTATTCTTTTTGAATCACCCTGTATTTTCGGACGTTATTCCTAAATCTCTTGGGACAAACGCCTGGATGGGTGCTTTGAAACTGATACGACCGATCTCCTTCGACACAGGTCTCCCGATCCAAGCCTGCACTTCGTCTCTAACGACTTCGTCGCTGACGTTAACCCATAACATTCATCCCTATTATGTAAAAAATATACATTACCATTGCATAGGTGTCCAGAAACATGCCAATTCCGTTGACGAACGTAAAATCAGTTATGAAGACATGACTGGTGTCGAAACTGCCTGTCCTCGTGATGGAATTTCCTCCTTTTGCAGTTGCAAGATTGCATGAGGAAGCCGAAATGTTCCTTGTCAAGGATCTTTGAAACAGTGTGAGTATCCGCGGAAAATTGACAAAATAGTATCTAATGAAGACTCTATAACTTCCGAGCACAGTGGTTACAGTCGTAGTAAAATGTCTGCTTATTCATTGTGTTTTCTATTTTCTTTCTTTCATTTTTCATAACATCGCACCAGTCATCTACCATTCCACTGAAACATGTGTATGTAATTTTCTAATCGCACCCCGTCTATTCTGCAAGATTTAGAATTGTGTTTAGAAGAAAGTGATTATGAAACCGGTAACTATTAAGGTCACCGAGGAAAAATCCCTTAGAATTTTTTAAAGTCGCGTTTGCGGACTATCTAGAGGAGGAATAGAGACGCCAAGAAGGGTTGCTAGGTCAGCATTGTTCTGTGCAATGAGCTTTGTTCCGTGTTAAATAGCTGGCTGTTATCCGCTGAAACGTGACATGTTTCCTGTAACTTAAAATGAGAATAAGTGCACGATAGCGACGAAGGAGACGCTATTGTTTCTCGTTCGTCTGTTATTACGATAACGGTACCTTCGTGTTGAGTTGTCGGCTTGTGGGAAATTGAAACCCAGCTATCAGAAATGTCGGATCGCATTTTTTAATATCTAGAAGGAATGTTAGTCAATGAAACACTTCACTGTTTTATTATATTTCAATAGGCTTTCATTAAGATGCTACTTTGCATTGCAAAGGGGACGGGGAGGTTTCACTGTATCATATTTCAGTCTGGATGGCGAAATGCACCAGCAACTGAAAATAAATTCCAACGAAGTGTTAAACTGCGGATGTAAGAAATACGAGAGCTACGAATTTCATACTGAACATTTAACGTAGAGATTGCTTATCAGCATTTACTGAGATGTTACTAAGTCACTGTGTTAAATATTCGCTGTCAGAAACCCCACAAAGTCAGTAAGAATTTACTTTTCTTTGTGACAGTTACGACATTATTTGTGTATGAAATTGTAGCGTTTTTTTCCTCGTCCTTCATTTGATAATATTTGTTAAAATGGATGAAAACGAATGCTTTCCATATTTGACTCCTTCTCAGCAATTCTTGTACAGTGCAGTAGAGATTGGAGATTCACGGATGAGTTATGTACTTAAATTAAAGAATTGTTAAGGGGAGAAACGACTAACGAGCGGATTATGGACTTCGTTTGTGTGTGCATGACGCCTTTGGGATGTGAGACTTACCGAAAGTATAAGAGCAGCATAACCAGTAAGGTATACCAGTTTCATCATTATTATAGTATTTTTAGCGCAGATATTAGGCTGCAGATGCTATAGATAAAACACAATTCTGTAACACAACAGTGAGACACCATCGACAGATGATGACACGTCGGTCGGTTGTGAACGGTGGGGCCGCCAGAACCTGTGGACGGAGTCTACGTTTACGTCACGTAATTAATTTAATACAGTTTAGAAAGATCAGAATGGGTGTCAGCCACTCTCGCGAATTCTGTCAGAGTTGTTGCACTTTAGTGGTTATTAACAACATGGCAGTATATGGGAACATATTACGGTCTAGGTACTGAGGTATTGGTAATATCTTGCAGCAAGTCGAATCTGTTGTTGCGTCTCGCCAATTATGGGAATACCTAACAAACGTCTGAGCAAGTTGCGGCATGCTTTGGCAGTTCATTGTAATATCAGTTTAACGGGCCGGCCGAAGTGGCCGTGCGGTTAAAGGCGCTGCAGTCTGGAACCGCAAGACCGCTACGGTCGCAGGTTCGAATCCTGCCTCGGGCATGGATGTTTGTGATGTCCTTAGGTTAGTTAGGTTTAACTAGTTCTAAGTTCTAGGGGACTAATGACCTCAGCAGTTGAGTCCCATAGTGCTCAGAGCCATTTGAACCATTTTTTTCAGTTTAACGCAACCAATCCGCGCTATCAACAATAAGCTGATCTTCGCGGCCTACGTACATTGGTAATGTTAAGGCCGGTGACACCACAACAGAGGTTCAAATATCCTGGTGAAACGCCAGAAAAAAAAAATACTAGGACTAGATGACCGTGGGCCGAAGATCACGAAGTGAGTGCCAACAAGAAAGACGTCTAAAGTGGCCGCGAAATTACTCCACAGTTTTATAAATGAGTTGTTGATCATAACGAATTCGCGGACTACCTTGAGAAACCCCGTCCCCCTCACACTCCCCCCCCCCCTCCCAAAAAAAAAAAAAACTGGAGCCTCACTAGGCTGAGTGCACCCTTTTCCAGTCCTCCCACCAAGGAAAAATCCCTGGCACTATCGGCTTCTAAACCCGGGTCCTCCACATGGACGTCAGCCGCACTGAGCACTCAGAGGCGGAGGCGGACATTAATTCATAACATCTACTTTAAAATCACGCATCCGATTTAATTCACTGGTTAGAAAATTCATGGTACAGATAATAGAGGTGGTGTGTGGTGGCATGGAAGCAATGAGGCCTTGATAGGTCGCTGGAGGGAGTTGGCATCACATCTGCACACAAAAGTCACCTAATTCCCGTAAATTTCGGAGAGGGGGGGGGGGGGGGGCTGATGAGCTCTGACGCTGCGTTCGATCACATCCCAGATGTGTTCGATCGGGTTCACATCTGGCGGGTTGGGGGGCCAGTACGTCAATTGGAACTCGCCACTGTGTTCCTCGAACCACTCCATCATACTCCTGGCCTTGTCGTTGGGAAACATGATCGTCGTGAAGGGATGCGTGTGGTCTGCAAGCAGTGTACGATACTCCTTGGCTGTCGTGGTACCTTGCGGGAGCTCTACTGCGCCCACTGATGCCCACATGAATGTTCCCCAGAGCATAGTGGAACCGCCGCCAGCTTGTCTCCGTCCCGCAGCACAGATGTCAAGGAACTGTTCCCCTGCAGGACGACGGATCCGTGCCCTTCCATGAGCATGATGAAGAAGGTGTCGGAACTCATCAGACCATGCGATGCACTGTTAATGCGCCAACGTTCAGTGCCGATGATCTCGTGCCCATTTCAGTCTTAATTGCCGGTGTTGTGGTGTTAACATTGGTACATGCGTGGGTCGTCGGCTGCGGAGGTCCATCGTTAGGAGTGTTCGGTGCACTGTGTGTTCAGACACACTTCTACTCTGCCCAGCATTAAAGTTTGATGTTAGTTCCGCTGCAGTTCACCACCTGTCCTGTTTTACCAGTCTGCCCAGCCTACGACGTCCGACATCTGTAATGAGGGAGGGGCGCCCAACCTCACGACGTCTGGACGTCACGTTGGTTTCGCCACCTGTTGAAGACGCTCACCACAGCACTCCTTGAATACTCTACAAGTTGTGCAGTTTCCGAAATGCTCGTGCCCAGCCTCCGAGCCATCAGAGTCTGCCCTCTGCCAAACTCATATACGAGGTGCATTCAAGTTCTAAGGCCTCCGATTTCTTTTCTCCGGACTGGAAAGAGATAGAAACATGCGCATTGTTTTAAAATGAGGCCGCTTTCATTGTCAATACGTCCCAGAGATGGCAGCACCGTACGGCAGATGGAATTTTACCGCCAGCAGCGAGAATGAGAACTGTTTTAAATACTTAAAATGGCGACGTTTTCCTTACTTCAACAGCGTGCAATCATTCGTTTTCTGAATTTGCGTGATGTGAAACCAACTGAAATTCATCGACAGTTGAAGGAGACATGTGGTGATGGAGTTATGGATGTGTCGAAAGTGCGTTCGTGGGTGCGACAGTTTAATGAAGGCAGAACATCGTGTGACAACAAACCGAAACAACCTCGGGCTCGCACAAGCCGGTCTGACGACATGATCGTGAAAGTGGAGAGAATTGTTTTGGGGGATCGCCGAATGACTGTTGAACAGATCGCCTCCAGAGTTGGCATTTCTGTGGGTTCTGTGCACACAATCCTGCATGACGACCTGAAAATACGAAAAGTGTCATCCAGGTGGGTGACACGAATGCTGCCCATGTGGCATGTTGCCGAGCAATGTTGATGCGCAACGACAGCACGAATGGGACTTTCTTTTCGTCGGTTGTGACAATGGATGAGACGTGGATGCCATTTTTCAATCCAGAAACAAAGCGCCAGTCAGCTCAATGGAAGCACACAGATTCACCGCCACCAAAACAATTTCGGGTAACCGCCAGTGCTGAAAAAATGATGGTGTCCATGTTCTGGGACAGCGAGGGCGTAATCCTTACCCATTGCGTTCCAAAGGGCACTACGGTAACAGGTGCATCCTACGAAAATGTTTTGAAGAACAAATTCCTTCCTGCACTGCAACAAAAACGTCCGGGAAGGGCTGCGCGTGTGCTGTTTCACCAAGACAACGCACCCGCACATCGAGCGAACGTTACGCAACAGTTTCTTCGTGATAACAACTTTGAAGTGATTCCTCATGCTCCCTACTCACCTGACCTGGCTCCTAGTGACTTTTGGCTTTTTCCAACAATGAAAGACACTCTCCGTGGCCGCACATTCACCAGCCGTGCTGCTATTGCCTCAGCGATTTTCCAGTGGTCAAAACAGACTCCTAAAGAAGCCTTCGCCGCTGCCATGGAATCATGGCGTCAGCGTTGTGAAAAATGTGTACGTCTGCAGGGCGATTATGTCGAGAAGTAACGCCAGTTTCATCGATTTCGGGTGAGTAGTTAATTAGAAAAAAAGTCGGAGGCCTTAGAAGTTGAATGCACCTCGTAGATCGCGCGCCTACTCTAATCCACACACGGATAGCACGCTCAGTGATATTACATGCACCGTGCGTGTGTCTGACTAGCAGTTGTTCCTTGTCAGGTGACGCTGCTACCACTTGGACGGATTTATATCGATAGTAAGTCGGCTGTCATAATGTTCTAGATCATCAGTTCAAGTGTCAGCGACAGTATCCGATGCTTCTGATCACTGAGGACGATAATTGTTTCTAAATCTGTGTATCTGCCATGCTCAAGTTTTAACAAATAATTTGTGTGTTTGTGTTGTCGCACCCGCTCGACCTGCTACTGAAGTAATGTAGACTTGCTAAAATACACCATACAACAACATTCTTTGTACATAATCCATCTGAGTATACAATGCTGGCTGTTAGCCATCTTGTTGTTTTGTCTCACTTAAAATAGCTGCTGGAGTGAGACACACTGTGATTATTAAATTTAAGACTACTGAACTATAGGCTGAGGCACGGTCATGGAAAGAGAAATTCTATGCATGCTTGTTGGGCTGCAAGAACTGAGAAATGTTAGGCTACGTATGCTGTACTGCTGGTTGCCTTTATGAGACTTTTAGTTGCGCTGCCTCCCTGAACTGTGATAATATACTTTCGATTAGAAGTTAAACGATCATGCTGTTAGTTAACAATATTCCAGCATTTCAAATTTATGTGCACGGAGCGGGGGAAATGCCCCCCTCCCCCTCCCATTCCTCCCTTGAACAGCTGGATGCAATGAGCGAAAGGTTAACACATGTTGAAAGTATTCCGTACCATTTACGAAGTAACTCAATCATGTACTACATGCATTCTTGATACGTAAACCCTAATTTCCTTCCGTTGCACTGAATTTATGAAAGTGTGCGTTGCGTGATTATTTTACTATTTATCTTCGAGTCAGATAGCGTTACTAACTTTGTTCTCTTAGGTATTACGTAAGTACACTCTGCCTACCTTCAGTGTGTCAGTACTTAATTATCGCCGGCCGAAGTGGCCGAGCGGTTCTAGGCGCTACAGTCTGGAACCGCGCGACCGCTGCGGTCGCAGGTTCGAATCCTGCCTCGGGCATGGATGTGTGTGATGTCCTTAGGTTAGTTAGGTTTAAGTAGTTCTAAGTTCTAGGGGACTGATGACCTCAGAAGTTAAGTCCCATAGTGCTCAGAGCAATTTGAACCAAACTTAATTATCACTATCAGAGTAGTGTGTATTTCATTACTATCACACACACACACACACACACACACACACACACACACAACTTACAACAAGTATCTTACTCACTCAGTCAAACAATTGAAAAATCTCTACTCAGGCACGCATGACATTTAATGAGGTAGTATTTTCGATTGTGATTACATTTATTGTTCTTGCATTTCTGTAGTAAGAATGTCAATGTCAGAACTACTACTATTTTGTTTTATGGCACTCAGTCTGAAAGGAATCTCTTTTTCAAGTAGTCATGCTGTGTACTATTTGGAAAATCGTAAGTGCAGATTTAATGTTCTGTATCCTGCTCAATTTCTGTTTTTTCTTTTGATTTTTTCATATCTCAGTTCCTACCCTAGAGAGCCAACTGTATTTTTTTCACAAAAATACCAGAAACTGTGAGAAGATATTACCAATTCCGGAACTTTGCTTACAACCGAAGGAAACATTCAAAAACCTTACGTTGTTGACCTGTTGCTGAGCTTGTTCTGTTCAGCCAAATATCAAGCGACCTGGTAATGGAGTTAGAGTGTTCCCAAATGGGAATGAAGGGTAGGAGATTTGCAGTTCCGACATTTTGCTTACAACCAAGGTAAACGTCTGCGAGAGTTTATTCCTAGCGAGTACACATGTATGTGAATCTCTGAGAGGGTGTAATCGAGTATAGTCGTTCACCTGCTCAGCAGGCATTACAATCTCCCCCCCCCCCCCACTCCCACCCCCATCGTGTTTTATAATGTCTATCCGGCGAGTGAAACAGGGGGTTCACGATTTAGTCAACTGTAAAGTCCCCTTTGTAGTGAGGTAGAACGCATCTAAGTGAGGAATATATGGCAGGAGTTTTACAGCTACAGCATTTGCCCTACAACCACAACCATATCGAAACAATGCGGCGTCGATGGAAACATTGCCAGTGTTCAAATGTTCAAATGTGTGTGAAATCTTCTGGGACTTGACTGCTAAGGTCATCAGTCCCTAATCTTACACACTACTTAACCTAAATTATCCTAAGGACAAACACACACACCCATGGCCGAGGGAGGACTCGAACCTCCGCCGGGACGAGTCGCACAGTCCATGACTGCAGCGCCTGAGACCGCTCGGCTAACCCTCCGCGGCCCAACATTGCCAGTACTGCTCCATCACCCTCCCCCCCCCCCCCGCCCCTCTCCTCCTCCCCAAAGGAAGACGGTTCAAATCCGCGTCTGGCTATCCAGATTTACTTTTTCCGTAATTTATCTAAATCGCCCCAGGCAAATTTCGGAAAGGTTCCTTTCAAAAGGCACAGTCGATTTACTTCCTGATTCTTGAGACATTCTGAACTTGTGCTCCGTCTTAATGACTCCGTGTTGGCGCAACGTTAAAACATAATCTTCCTTCCTTCCTTTTTTTTCTGACATTCGTTCCATGTTAGGATATGCGCACACTGCCGACACGTCCATAAGGACACTACTGGCAGCCACAGCGAAAACGTCTGCTGTCCAGTGAGATCTGATACAAGAACTACGTCGTTCAAGAATGTAGCACAGTGATCTGCAAATAAATGAGCCGGCCGGTGTGGCGAGCGGTTCTAGGCGTTACAGTCTGGAACCGCGCGACCGCTACTGTCGCAGGTTCGAATCCTGCCTCGGGCATGGATGTGTGTGATGTCCTTAGGTTAGTTAGGTTTCAGTAGTTCTAAGTTCTAGGGGACTGATGACCTCAGATGTTAAGCCCCATAGTGCTCAGAGCCTTTTTTTGCGAATAAATGAAACTTCGATGATTTAGCGGATATCAGAGACTATTCGCTCTAGAATAACAACAGAATTCTTAATACGTTAGTAAAGCCGACTCTCAGTGGTCTTACGATACCAGAGTCTTGGGCAATCGAAGTGATAATCAATCGCGGAGCATACATTTGTTTCCACGAGGTCTCGATTTACTCTTGGATAAAGAGAGTATAGCTGTCTATAGCCACAACTGTAACAACTACAGTAATATTGGTAATCAGCCACTGGAAGCAGCATTCTACACTGCCGGAAAAAGTTAGTGCACCCCACATTCTTCACTGCCGGAAAAAGTTAGGGCACCCTATTAGACGCCCCACTTCACTCAAGATTTATTGTTGCAACAGAGCATGTGGAGTACATGAAATGATTCCACTTGCAGATCAACCGGTTGTGAGGTACCAGATATCGATCCAGGCTGAAACACACATATTAATACGTGGTGTGACCTCCAAGGGCAGCAATTGCAGGCTTTGACTCAGGCATCCAGTCGGTCGTACAGATGGCGAATACTGTCTTGGGGTACGTTGTGCCACATCTGCTCGACGTGTTCACGTAGTTCTGTAAGAGATGTTGGTTGATGAGTCGCATGAGTCACTTCTCGTCCCGTCGCGTCCCATGCATGCTCTATTGGAGACAAGTCTGGAGATCGTACGGACCAAAGAAGTTGCTGCACGTCTTGCAGAGCACGTTGAGTTTCACGGGCAGTGTGAAGGTGAGCATTATCCTGTTGAAACAACACATCAACTTCCTGAACACCGAGCGAGGTGATTTGTGGGGCGCCCAACTGCGCGGTCATCAGCGCTCGTACAAAGTCCAGTTTTCATAATCCAGTCTAGTCACTGTCACGAATGATGATGATGATGAAGATGAAATGATGAGGACAACACGAACACCCCATCCCCGGCCAGAGAAAATCCCCAATCAGGCCGGGAATCGAACCCGGGAACCCGTGATCCAGAGGCAGCAACGTTAGCTACTAGAGCATGAGCTGCGGACTGGTGGTGCAGTGTTAGCACACTGGATTCGCATTCGGGAGGACGACGGTTCACACCCACGTCCGGCCATCCCGATTTAGGTTTTCCGTGATTTCCTTAAATCGTTTCAGGCAAATTCGGGATGGTTTCTTCGAAAGGGCACGGCCGATTTCCTTCCCTAATCCGATGGGACTGACGACCTAGCTGTTTGATAAAAATTTTGGAAATTTGTGGAAGTGCCTTTGGGAACAAACACCTGAGGTCATTGGTCCCTGGGCTCACACACTACTTGATCTAACTCGCTGTTTGGTCCCCTCCCCCAAATCAACCAACTAACCTTCCTGCAAAAGAATGGGTGTAACAGCATTCCGCACGTACTGAGAGCTGGTTAGCGTCCCCTCCAGAAACACCGGAGGTGAACGAGAATTGTGCTTTCATCGCTGAAAAACACGGCGCGCCATTCCATCTTCCAAGAGATCTTCTAACGGCACCAGTACAGCCGTGCACGTCGATGCTGTGGCGTGAGTGGAACGCAGGCTAGAGGTGTTCGCGCCTGTAGTCTTACTGCTAAATGGTTCGCAACAGGTCATGTTGCGACGTCCGGGCTCACAAGCACTCTTATCTGTGCTGTGGTAGCTGTACGATCTGCCACTGCTGCCCTGACGATCCTGGTGGGCTTCTGTGCTTTGTGGATGTCCCGAACCTCATCTGCGGGTTTGAGAAAGTTCGTGTGACCATTGATACCAGGATCATTGCACAACTAACGCAGCACGTCCAACTTGTGTGGTAATTCTCCGAAAGGACCGTCCCACCACTCGGAAGGCCAAAATTGGGCCCCTTTCAAACTCGCTCAGTTGGCTGTAGGAAACACGAGTGCGATTCTGTGGCATGGTAGCTGTGCAACACGCTGTATGTTGGCGATCGACCGTATGCCGTTATCGGATCAAAATAGACGGCGTCTTTCCAGGTGCACAAACTTTTTTCCGGCAGTGTATTTTATTTGCACAGTAGATCGTACTAACCTACACTTAGGCAAAAGTACTTTTTGGGAGGACTAATAAGTTTCATATAACTTCCGCTTTTTTTTGTTTGTTTACTTTCTCCTCTGCCCCGTCTCGCACCAGTCAGTCGGCAGAAAGCAGTAAAAGTTTTATACCCTCGGTCCGACAACATATTTGCTTCGGCACCTGATTTCCGGCCTCTGAGTTCCTAGAATTCCGTAGTGGAGTAGCAGCAAGAATTTCTTTGTCGAACATGAGCGAACTGCGCGAGCGGAATCTGTGTGAAACAAGCGCATTCTGCCACATAAAATGTGTTAGCGACAGACGTGTCTTTGGTAGTAGTCGTTATGCTTGTTGGACGAAATTACTCTGTGACAACAGCGCGTGTCCACTGAGGATCATAACTCTGAGTCTCTTTGAAGGCTATACAAATCTCTTGAAACGACACGCTCCCTAACGTTTTCTATACGTTCACAAACCGGTACTAAGTGCTCGGAACTCCCGACATGTCCATAGTCACACTTTTCTGATAGCCGTTTGTCAGATTAAAGCAATTATAGGATCCGTAATCAGAGATGAAACGAACCACACCCTGACTGGATAAAGCGATTCATTTGCAGTCTTCCCCTGATCTCTAGGAATACACCACACGCTCTTTCCACTTTAGAATGTTGAGTCCCACTCATTTATTTTCCAGAGTTTAAGGCTGCCTTTGTCCGTGTTTCTGGAACCTGTAATTTCGCAGACCCTGTTTAGGTGTTGTCGCCATAACCAGTATCACGCAGCGAGGCGGGGTACGTGACTGCCATACGCTATGTCCACTTCACCGATTCCTCAGTAGGAATGCATCCCAGTACTTCGCATCTGAGATTGGTACCTGCCGTTCCACGATTTGCAACATATACGTAGCAAAAACCCACAGTGATCCAGGTCGTTATTTATATATTTAATAGCTTAGTACCCTTTGGTGCGGGGTATGTATTTGATCTAGTTCTATTAAGCCATCTCCTCTTTCCCCTCTCTCTGTCCACTTCCTCTTCCCTGCTCTGACTCCATCTTCCCCTGCCTCTCTATCTCCTCCATACCTCTTCTATTTCTTTCTCACTCCCTCTATCTCCTCCTGCCTCCTCTGTGTGTCCATTTCCTCCACACCCTGTCTCTATCCATCTCCTCCACTCGCATATCTGTGTCCATGTCCTCCTCCTTTCTCTCTGCCTGTCAATCTTTCCTTCTCCCTTCTCTCTTCACGTTACCACCTCCACCCTGATAGGAGGTTTCTAGTTCTTACCCGCCACAATATTTCTTTCCTGATAGTAGTAATGTGTGCATCAAGTTTTGTTGAAATCGATCCAGGAGGTTAGAGAAGTTTTTTACTTAGAGGAGTTTTTTACCCGCAGCTTTGCCCAGGAACGCACATATCACATATATTTACCACATATTTCATACGAATTTATGCACATATTTCACCTTTCTCTAGAGCGAGTTTCGTCCTGCAATTTTGTTTTCACGCAGCTCATGTTTATGACGTCATAACTCCTAATCTGTGTGTCGTACAATCATATAATTTTTTAGATCCATTCAGCTGCCTATATGGATAGTATAGGCGAAATATGTTGCAAATACATTTAGTAGTAAAGAAGTAATAAATTTAAACGTCATGCATGCTGCAGCAGTTTTTCACGCACCTCGTTGTTTATGAAGTCATATCTCCTGAACTGCGTATCATTCAGTGATATAATTTTACAACTACATTCAGTGGTGTATCGGAACAGTGTCTGCGAAATGTTTCGCGAGTACAGTTAGTAGTAAAGATGTAAGAAATTAGAGCTTCATGCTTCATTCGGCAGTTTTGCTGCATGAACAGTGAAAATATACACTGAAGCGCCAAAGAAACTGGTATAGATATGCGTATACAAAAAATGGCTCTGAGCACTATGGGACTTAACTTCTGAGTACCCTAGAACTTAGATTTACTTAAACCTAACTAACCTAAGGACATCACACACATCCATGCCCGAGGCAGGATTCGAACCTGCGACCGTAGCGGTCGAGCGGTTCCCGCCCTGCCACTCTGGCCGGCTATGCGTATTCATATCCAAAGATATGTAAATAGCAAAACACGGAGCTGCGACCGGCAACACCTATATAAGACAAGTGTCTGTCGCAGTTGTTAGATCGGTTATTTCTGCTGCAGTGGCAGTTTATCAAGACTTAAACGAGTTTGAACGTGTTGTTATAGTCGGCGAACGAGCGATGGGACACAGAATTTCCGAGGTAGCGATGAAGTGGGAATTATCCCGTACGACCATTTCACGAGTGTATCCTGGATGTCAGGAATCCCGTAAAACATCATATCTCCGACATCACAGCGGCCGAGAAACGACCCTGCAAAAACCGGACCAATGACGAATGAAGAGAACCGTTAAATGTGATAGAAGTGCAACCTTTCCGCAAATTACTACAGATTTCAGTATTGGGCCATCAACAAGTATCTGTGTGCGAACCATTCACCGAAACATCATCGACATGGTCTTTCGGAGGCGAAGGCCCACTCGTGTACCCTTGATGACAACACGACGCAAAGCTTAACGCCTCGCCTGAGCCCGTCAACACCGACGTTGGACTGTTGATGACCGGAAACATGTTCCCTGGTTGGACGAGTGTCGTTTCAAATTGTATCGAACGGATGGACGTGTACGGGTGTGGAGACAACATCATGAATACATGGATCCTGCATATGAGCAGGGGACTGTTAAGCTGGAGGAGGCTCTGTAATGGCGTGAAGCGTGTGAAGTTGGAGTGATATAGGATAAACGACTCTGACAGGTGACACTCACGTAAGCGTCCTATCTGATCAACTGCATCCATTCGTGTACATTGTGCATTCCGACGGACGTGGGCAGTTCCTGTAGGACAAACCGACACCCCACACGTCCATGATTACTACAGAGTGGCTCCAAGAAACACTCTACTGAGCTTAAACACTTCCGCTTGAGCATATCTGGGATCCTTTGCGACGTGCAGTTCAGAAGACACCTCCACCCCCTCGTACTCTTACGGATTTATGGACAGTCCTGGAGGATTCATGGTGTCAGTTCCCTCCAGCACTACTTCAGACTTTAGTCGAGCCCATGCCAGGTCGTGTTGCGGCACTTCTGCGTGCTAGCGAGGGCCCTACACGATATTAGACAGGTGCACCAGTTTCTTCGGCCTTTTAGTATATGTGTAGCGTGTGTTACAGTTGACTAACACTGGATGAATAAATTCTAGGAATTCGCTCATCGTGATCCACACAATTTTTTCATCTTCACGCCTTTGATACATACGTGGTTTTTACCCCCAGACCAAATGTTTCCAGACGATAAACATGCGTGTACCAAGTTTGGTACATACATACATACGTACATACATACATACATATATAAACCAGCGGAAAATTGCTGCTATCGGAGCACAAAACAGGCGAATATGCTTTTGTTTAAATTAAAAGACTGACTGAAAAGTAAGGTAGTAGTTGCCTCGTTCTGTCATCCTCAGCTCCTTTAAAAATTTTCCTAGAAAATTTGGTATGTGAACATACTTGAACTCTTTTTTAGCGTGCAGCTCATATCTCACTCCCACAAGCTCTCCTAACTGTAACTCGCTCACACGCACTAGTCCATCGCCGTAAGTCGCTCAAACCCATCCATTTCCACTTGCCCGTTCTCACTCACTCATTCAGCCCAACTAATTGTCATTATCCGTTTGTGTCTCTCTGTCGTTGCTCCATGTCTGGCAGGCGCAGTCACCTTCGTTTTGTCCTACTACTACAGTCTCCTCTCTGTCAATCTCTCCCTCTTGCTCTCTTTTACTGCTACTATCTTATCCATTCCTTCCCACTGCTGCTGTCTCTTCTCACTGTCACTATCTTTCTCTTCCTCGTTGTCATTGTCATAGAACCTCTCTCTCATCGTCACTGGCTCTCATCCACTTCCACTTTCTCCTTGTCTTTATTCCTCGTCCACTGACACTGTCTCCTTCACTCTTTTTCTGGCACTGTTCTGTCACTGTCAATTACGTTCCACTGCCACTGTTTCCCTCTCTTTCTCTCACGCTGTCATTGTCTCCTTCAGTCTTTCTATGCCACAACCACTGTCTACTATCTTGCAGGATTTATTACTTTTCCATCTCTTTTGCACTGTCACTGTTCCCTTCTCTCGCAGCATAAGAAGATGCTAATATTTTCGCACAGCAAAAAATTTGGGAAAGTTTTTGAAGGTCTACATCTATATCTACATGGTTACTCTGCAATTCACACTTAGGTATCTGGCAGACGGTTCATGGAACCATTTTCATACTACTTCTATACCATTCCACTCTCGAATGGTGCGTGGGAAAAAGAAACACCTAAATTTTTCCGTTCGAGCTCTGATTTGTCTTATTTTATTACCATGATCATTTCTCCCTAAGAAGGTGGGTGTCAACAAAATATTTCCGCAATCGGAAGAGAAAGTTGGTGATTGATATTTCGTAAATAGATCTCGTCGCAAAGAAAACCGCCTTTGTTTCAGTGAATGCCACCCCAACTCGTGTATCATATCAGTGACACTCTCACCCCTATGGCACGATAACACGAAACGAGCTGCCCATCTTTGCACTTTTTCGATGTCCTCCGTCAATCCTACCTGGTAAGGATCCCACACAGCGCAGCAGTATTCCAGCAGAGGACGGACAACTGTAATGTAGGCTGTCTCTTTAGTGGGTTTGTCGCACCTTCTAAGTTCTGCCAACAAACCGCAGTCTTTGTTTCACCTTCCCCACAATATTATCTATGTGGTCTTTCCAATTTAAGTTGCTCATAATTGTAATTCCTAGGTATTTAATCGAACTGACAGCCCTTAGATTTGTGCGATTTCTTGTATACCCAAAATTTATCAGATTTCTTTTAGTACCCATGCAGATGACCTCGCACTTTTCTTTGTTTAGTGCCTATTGCCCCTTTTCGCACCATACAAAAATTCTCTCTAGATCATTTGGTAATTGGAATTGATCGTCTGATGATTTTACTAGACGGTTAATTACAGCGGCATCTGCACACAATCTATCACCTAGATCATTTATGTAAATCAGGAACAGCAGAGGGCCTATGACACTACCTTGCGGAACGCCAGATATCACTTCTATTCTACAAGATGATTTACTGTCTATCACTACGAACTGTGACCTCTCTAAGAGGAAATCACGAATCCAGTCACACAATTGAGACGATACTCCATATGCATGCAATTTGATTAATAGTCGCTTGTGAGGAACGGTATCAAAAGGGTTCTGGAAATCTAGGAATATGGAATTGATCTGAGATCCCTTGTCGACAGCACTCATTACTTCATGAGAATAAAGAGCTAGCTGTGTTGTACAAGAACGATATTTTCTGAATCCGTATTGGTTATATATCAATAAGTCATTTTCTTCAAGGAGATTCATAATGTTCGAGTACAGTATATGCTCCAAAGACCTACTGCAAATCGATGTCAGTGATATGGGTCTGTAATTCAATGTGTTACTCCTATTTCCTTTCTTGAATATTGGTGTGACCTGTGCTAAATTTCCAGACTTTAGGAAGAGACCTTTCGTCAAGTGAGCGGTTGTATATGATTGTTAAGAAAGGCGCTATTGTGTCTGCATACTCTGAAAAGAACCTGATCGGTATACGATCTGGACCAGAAGAATTGCCTTTCTTATGTGATTTGTTTCGGAACACCTAAGATATTTACTTTTATGTCACTCATGCTAACAGCTGTTCTGGTTTCGAATTCTGGAATATTTACTTCGACTTCTTTCGCGAAGGAATTACGGAAAGCCCGCATCTCGTGGTCGTGCGGTAGCGTTCTCGCTTCCCACGCCCGGGTTCCCGGGTTCGATTCCCGGCGGGGTCAGGGATTTTCTCTGCCTCGTGATGGCTGGGTGTTGTGTGCTGTCCTTAGGTTAGTTAGGTTTAAGTAGTTCTAAGTTCTAGGGGACTGCTGACCATAGATGTTAAGTCCCATAGTACTCAGAGCCTTTTGAACCATTTGAACCAATTACGGAAAACTGTCTTTAGTAACTCCGCTTTAGTGGCACCATCATCGGTAACATTTCTATCGCTATCGCGCAGTGACGGTATTGACTGTGTTTTGCCACTGGTGTACTTTAGATACGACCAGAATCTCTTTGGGTTTTCTACCATGTTTTGAGACAATCTTTTATTGTGGAAACTATTAAAAGCATCTCGCATTGACGTCCCCACAAAATTTCGAGCTTACGTGAAACTTAGCCAGTCTTGGGGATTTTGCGTTCTTCTGAATTTGGCATGCTTTTTTCGTTGCTTCTGCAACAGTGTTCTGTCGTGTTTTGTGTACCATGGTGGATCAGTCCCGTCTCTTATCAACTTATGCGGTATGAATCTATCTATTGCTGTCGACAACATATCTATGAATTTGAACCATATCTGGTTTACACTTACATAATTAGCTTGGAGGTAATGGAGACTCTCTCTTAGGAAGGCATCAAGCGAATTTTTATGTGCTGTGCTGAGGAAGGAAGAATGATGCAGGTGGTACCCCACTTTTCAGTAGTCTTTTAATTTAAACAGGAGCACATTCGCCTTTTTTGTGCTCCAGTGGGAGCAATTTTCCACTGGTTCCCTTCCTTTGCCTGCTGCAGCAAGACACGTCTATCATATAAAACGAACTTTATGTGTCAGTAAAAATAGTTTACTTATGCATAACTAATTTTACACCTCAGACGGATTTTATACGCAAAAATATTTTGCATTTGCTTCAGTAGAACAACAAGATGGGGATCCCAGAACTCCTCTGATGATAACGGAGACACATTGCAGTATATTTCTACGTGCTACGTTATTTTATAAACTATGTTTTCGTCTCACATCGGATTTTGCATGTGTATTTTACGTGTGCTAGTAGGACAAAATTGAACCTCTGTATCTCAGAGTTAGACAAAGATTTCTAGAAAGTTTTCGAGGTTTTTCGAGATTAGTACCTTAGGAATATATCGTAAAAATTTCAGCCATTTGCTGTGCATAGCCGTCTTGGAATCCATGGCTCCCAAAAACCATGTTTTTCGGGTGTTTCTTGATAACGGGCGAAGATTTTTGAAAACGGGAAAATGGAACTTCTAGATGAATAGCTAGAGAACATACTGTTATAATTTGAGCAGTTTACTGTGATAAGTTATTTAAGTATCCGCTGCTGAAGGCGACAAAATGGTGAAAACGCCTTTTCGGATTTTCTCAGTAACCGTCCACGAACGAAGGACACCTTAAGCCACTTAAGGCTCACTTAGACCACATCTAGTGCAAAGAGAACCAACCGATTTGCTCCACTTGCCTATGCTTGAGGAAGAGTGTAATCTAAAAAAAATTTCTCCGTACTGCAGGATGGTTACAGAAATATGATTCTTCTGTTGGGTGCACAAATGGTGCTTAGCCCAAAGTCTGTCCAAAACATTTGACCTGTCTTTCTATCACTAATAGAACCGGAGGTATGAGCCCCAGAATACTTCCGTTTTCAAGCGGGGCGTTTTGGAACATATTGGTGTCATATGCGTACTGATAGCATATGCTGTCGCATGCGTACCGATATATGCATACATACCTACGTTCATCCGTTTTTATAATGTGGATCGATTATAGTTTTGGATCAAAAACTGTATTTATTCTACTTTTGGATCACAAACTGGAAGTACTATGTAAATACCTTTCATCTCATCATAATCTAAACGCAAAGCGCTACTTTCCTAGTATTCTATCTGTGCGGATACACAAAAGAAAGCCGGCCGGTGTGGCCGTGCGCTTCTAGGCGCTTCAGTCTGGAACCGCGTGACCGCTACTGTCGCAGGTTCGAATCCTGCCTCTGGCATGGATGTGTGTGATGTCCTTAGGTTAGTTAGGTTTGAGTAGTTCTAAGTTCTAGGGGACTGATGACCACAGATGTTAAGTCCATAGTGCTCAGAGCCATTTGAACCATTTGAACACAAAAGAAAACATTTGCAGACTTCTTCTCTGTTGCTGCCGCACTCCCCTGGAAACAAGCCGCCCTGAACTCTGCACAAAAATCAGTGCCCCGTTACTTTTAAGGAAGAGCTGAAGCACTCCCTTCTGTCGCCTTCGTAACATTTGCTTATATGGACGGTACCCTCTTTGCCATACACTAAAGGAAATACTCCTGCACTCTCTCACTTACGCTTCTTTCTCTTTTTTATTTCTCAGTCAGTCACGTCATTTCCTTCTCCCCTATTTTCATTAATTGTGTTTGTCACGTTCTTCTTTCACCCCCATCCGTCATGTCCACTGCAGCAAGCCCTCATAGTTTAAATCTATCTTTCTGTAAGTTGTTTCTATTGTCGTACATCTCATGAAAGTTTATTTCTTTCCATTTCTGCTCTGTAATAATTACGGTATGTTTTATAATATTGCTTTTCGTTCTGAATGTAATGTAAAATATTTATGTAGGCACTTCAGAAAGTATGTTAGACACGTCGTCCCAAGCTCAGATCAGTTCACAACAAGAACAGCACGTTCTCAGAAGAGAGTACATGTTCCAAATTTCTTGCAGAGTTCTGCTGCGCTACAGATAAGAGTTGCATTACAATGTGGATGTGAAATAGCTCGACAGTGGAAAAGTATTCCGAAATTAAAGTATGGAGGACAGTACAATTCTTGTCGGCAAATCGCCGAAATTGCACACAGCTGACGGTATATGCAGGAAAATCCATGTCGAGTCCAGTCAGAGGGAAATGGTGCAAACAGTTTGAGCAAGACCGCGCAGACTTGTGTGACGCTGATCGGGAAGAAAGGCGATCAACTTGGACCACAGATGGACAGCCTCCAGGCAATCCAGTAAGAACGTCTAGAGGGAAAGAGATTTCTAAATGCTGAGGCCATTCATACAGCAATTCTATAATGGCTCCGTGAGCCGGCTGCTACGGTACATCGTACGATTGCACACCAGTACAAAAGGGGCTCAATATGGCACCAATCAGTGTCCAGAAGAGTCTGAAAGCGCAGGATTGCATTCTGTACAGCAGAACGAAGCATGTCTGTAGGTATGCTGGCTAACTCTCTTGATAGGCTGCGCTTCAGATCAGCACATATGTGAATGTTCCCCTGGTAAGCCAAGTCGGCCGTGGTGGCCGAGCGGTTCTAGGTGCTTTAGTCCGGAACCGCGCTGCTGCTACGGTCGCAGGCTCGAATTATGCCTCGGGCATGGATGTGTGTGATGCCCTTAGGTTAGTTAGGTTTAAGTAGACCTAAGTCTACTGATGATCTCAGATGTTAAGTCCCATAGTGCTTAGAGCCATTTTTGGGCTCCGTGAGAAAGGAGTGGATTTTCTAACTTTATGAGTATGTGGACTAGTTATTTGTCCACCTCGGGCTGGTACCGAGGAGTGCCGACATTGCTCTCTCGGCTGAGTGCGAGTCGGCGGGACGTCTCGCGTCCAGTCCAGCAGAGCTCAGGTGCTGAGACAAACAGCACGTGGCCGGAGATGGGTAGATCCTGGTGGTTTTGAAGCTTAAGAGGACAGACAATGCTCCAAGAAATGGGGGAGTGTCAGACAAGGTGCATGATGGCTTCTTACAGTTCCTCAAGAATCTATAACAATTCACATTCAACTATTAAAGCAAATCTGAGTACATCTGGCCGAGCGGTCTAAGGCGCTGCAGTCATTGACTGTGCGGCTCGTCCCAGTGGAGGTTCGACTCCTCCCTGGGGCATGGGTGTGTGTGCCTGTCCTTAGGATAATTTAGGTTAAGTAGTATGTAAGCTTAGGGACTGATGACCTTAGCAGTTAAGTCCCATAAGATTTCACACACATTAAAACACATCTGGAATCTCAGACAAATAAGGTGCAACAATATTTCAATATCTCTAAAGCACCAGGAACAAAAATTTCGCAGTGAGTAAACATTTTCTGAATTGGCCTCTGATCTAACAACTTCTAAATGCTTCAAGCGATTTCAACGTACGATATCTCAGACGACAGCAGTGTACTATAGCTCTCATCTCTGAACGTTACATATCTGTATCTAGTGTATTTCTTCATATTTATTACGTTTTTTATATCTTTTCACTATGCAAACGTTTGCCAAAACATCGTATTCTGCACAATTAGTAAATGAATGCAGCACGAATACCTCACTTATTATCACACTTGAGTAGTTACGTAACGTACAGTTTAATATTTACCACTATTAGTTAAAACTGAGAGGCCATGGTCGATTGGTAAAACTTCTCCTTCCTGGCGTTTCGTTGCCTACTGAGGGCATCTTCCGAGATGAGTCAACGACTGGCTGCCAGGCCGTGGAGGTCTCGTTTATATAGAGCGCATAGAGGGCACCACCATACGTCACGTGGGGCCCACTGTAAGTCTATCTCTGACTAACGTCATTATTCTCGATTGAAGATTGTCACATCGTTGGTGCAAAATCGACCGCCATATCTTGTCTAACTTTAAGCCTTCCTCTTTTCTATTAAAATTAATGTGGGTTTCTGAATCTCCATAGCTTCCCTATATATTCGTGCATAATAGTGTGATGTCTTGGCTAGCACGCTCGTCTCACTAAGTTTTATTTCATGATCACTGTCTTTAAAAACACGTTCCGCTACAGCTGATTTGTCGGTATGTCCCAGTCGACAGTTCCTTTTGTGTTCGGTTAAGCGGGTATTGGCTCTTCGTTTCGTTGTTCCAATATAAACCTTCCCATAGCTACACGGAATTTTATACACCCAAGGAGTTGGTAAGGGGGTCGTGCTTCTTTCGCCGATCTTAAACACTCACTAATCTTCTTCGTGGGCCTAATGATTGTTTTAACTTGAAACTTGGCCAGAACGTTCCCAATACGACCCGTAATATTTCGAATAAATGGAAGAAAAACTTTTCCAGCTGACAATTGTTTTTGCTGAATGTTGTCAGACACTTTTCTTCTGGGATAAAGTACTTGTCAGCGTATCCATTTTTCTTAAAAGCCGCTAGCAAATGATTTAGTTCATCTTGCAAATAGACTGGCTCACAGATCTTATTAGCTGTTATTAGCTCTGTCTGGCAGCCAGTCGTTGGCTCACCTCGGAAGATGTTGCCCGTAGTTGGCAACGAAACGTCAGGAAGGTGTAGTTTTACTGACCGACCACGGCCTCTCAGCCCGGAAGTTTTAACTAATGAAGACGCCGGCCGTGAAAACCTACACGTTATGATTTTAGCGGTAGCTTTAATTAAATATTAATTACAACTAATCATGCAAAATCACGGTAATTTGAGAACTGGTCAATCTCATGTGTTAGCTGGCATCAGCTTTGTAAAAGACTATCAAAAGACGCCTCTACCAAGCAGGTCACAAAAATTGTTCAAACAATATTTAACAAAATCGATTTCTATTTATCGTGAGCGCACTTGCTCAAAAATACTGCCTTGTTTATATATGAACCAACTAATACTTATCTACATAAATAAAAATGAATTGCCAAATGCGTTGATAAGCGTAAAACTCGAGAACGGCTGGATCAATTCGGCATTTTTTTTTTTTTTTTGCTGTGTTCGTAATTCTCAGGACAAGGTTTTTATGAAATAAAATTTTTCGAAAATCGACCGAAAAATTGGAAAATTTGAGAAAAACTGAAAGTGTGTTTTCATTGTGTCAGTGTGTTTGTATTGCATACAATCTTGATGAAATTTTGCACACTATACCTTGAAACCAAGAGGAACGTCACAGTCTACTTAAAATTTCGTAGGGTGCATCGCAGAGGTTACTTTACCTAACGGAATTCGACAAATTGTACGTCTTTATTCCGATCTTGATGAAATTTGGCATACTTGATATTCAAAGCAGGATGAAGGGCGCTGTCTGCTTAAAATTCTGAATGTTACATGGCGGAGGGTACTTTACTTACACACTTCTACACCAACCTACAGTTTTATTCCGATCTTGAAGAAATTTTGCACACTTGACCATCAAGAGGAACATTACTATCTACATAATATTTCGGACAGTGCATGGAAAAGAGTACCTTACAAAAGATTTTGACATCGTTTGCGGGTTACCATGAAATCCTTCTCCCTCTATACTGCTAAATGGTCTCAGGTCCTTAGCACACATTTAGACGCCCTTTTCAGCCACTAAATCTTTGTCCTCTTTCAAGATATTTACGGAGTGAGGGAACTGCTTGTATTTAATGTAAATGATTTGAGTTTAATCAAAAGTTGATGACATTTCTTTATTTAAATATTGTTGCAACATATTAGTTTAGTCTGGTAAGTGCTCAAGTTGTATCAAATATGTCTGTAGAGCTTGAGGACGATGTTATTTTCGTTGGGGCGGCTTTCAGCCAATGAAAAACCAGACAGGAGCCGAACACCCGGGAGTCGAGTGGAGACTGGAGACTGGGACTTTTCGACTGAAGATCTCAAGGGAGTGATTCTGGACTGTTTGACTTTCGTCCTGGAAGGCGGCAGACTTGTCTGTAGTAGTAACGACTGGCATTCGATGATGTAGGTGATCGATTTTGCGCGGTGAACGCCCGCTACCATACTTTAACTTCTGAACCAACATTTGGTTTTGGTGGTTACAAAGAACCTGCCTTTCAGGGACAGGTACATAGTTTTTTGTGTAGATGTTATTAATTTGTTGTCCGTACGTGACTGCTGGACCTGGGCGAGTGCCTCATTTGCTATCTCCTATAGCTTCACCCTGGAGCCACCACAGTGAGCCACCACAGTTCCGCTCATCGTATTCGTCTCATCTAACCATTTCAAGTAGGATTCTATACTCCTCTCCCGGATTATAGGACTACATATTGATCACTGAGAATTCCTTTTGGTAATTTTCATAATTGCCCTACCATTCAATTTTTCTACCCGGAGATCTTATAAGGTGCGCTAAAACAGCAAGTCAATGCACAGGATGGAGAAAAAAACCTGACAGTAAATTCGAAAACGGTGCACATCCGACGTATGTCCGTCTGAAAATTTTGTTCCGTTGGACGCCCACTACCGTGTTCTCACGCTATTATCAGGTCGTTTTTATTCATTATTGGAGACGCCTGCGACATTCATCACGCCTGCCATTGCGTATTTGTCTGATGTACGATGCCTAAGGCATTGTTGATAGCACAATGAAGGGCGTTCGCAGAATTGCTCTGAAAGCCGATGTTGAATCCCGGGTCTGCTGGTGGGAAAAGAACAGCGCGAGTGAAGCCCTCCAAGAGTCGACCCCGCCGTGCTGGCCTCGCGAGGTTCCGTGGATCTCAGGGAAATCTAAGGCCATAGGTCAAATCAGTTCCGCGCACTCACAGGTGCTGTAAATATTTAAAGGACGCTTACAGCCTAAGTGGGCGACAGTAAATGATGTTTGTGACTGTTTAGGGGTACAGAAACTCTACAAGTCGTCCTTTATTGTGTAGCAACCTTATTTGCAAAGAAATGGAGGCCTTCATGCTGGGATAGTAGTAATCCTGTTCAGATTCTTCATACACGTGGCATTCCCTTACCAAGTTTTCTGCGAGAAGCTTCGATTATTTATTTACTAGCAGACAAACCCGGCATGCCTTGGGCACTCATTTTACTAATGTGCTATTACTAACGAAAACAAAATAATGAACTGTGTTTGCGAAGTAGTCCCGAACAGTTCCTGTACGCTGAGGGCAGATGCTTCAAATATCTACATTGTGATTTTGTAAACGTCTGTATGGTAACGTCTCTTACTAGCTTTATAAATGGGAATTGCTTTCGCCTACAGCCGTTTACGTTTCGCAGTTGAAAGCTGTCAAAGGCACTGCCGGTTGTCATGGACTTCCTTAACTTGACCCGACCGTAGGAGTGTCTTAGTAGTAAAGGGTAAATGTATTAAAAATTCGTGCATGATACGTAACTTTTCACGCATCTCTGGGATTATGACGTCATATCTCTTGAAGTATATATCGTACAATGACAGTTTTGTGTAGGTACATTTAGCGGCATACGTCGATACAATCTGCAAAACGTGTTACCAATACTCTTAATAGCAAAGAGGTAATAAATTTAAACGTCAGGCACAATACGACAGTTTTTCACACATCTCAGTGTTTGTGACGTCATAATTCCTGAACAACGTGTGCTACCATGATATAATTTTGTAGGTGCACTTAGCTGCATACGTATGTGGATAATGTCTACGAAATTTATTGTGAACAGACTTAGCAGCGTGTAAGTAATAAATTTAAACGTCATTAAACGGTATTACCATTAGACACAAAAGATAGAATGCTCGGTGCCGCAGTAAGATCTGTGCAGAATACGGGCACAGTTGTCAATTCATTAGGTACTCCAGGATCTGTGGTTCTCCGCAATCATAATTGGTGGTATCCATAGGGAAGGTTACTCCTGGATCTTCCAGTTCCACAAAGAAGATGGTTGAATGACGTTCACACTATTCCATTCTGTTCATGCGAAAGTGGGAGGATTTATGAAGGGAGAGATCAGGTGGAATTCTCCTCAAAGTCGAGAAATCCACAGTTCTTCCTTGCTGTAGCTGTTATTTGCAAGACTGAAGTAGTCTTAACGAAATTTATTCTGGACCTTAACGTTGGGAGTCCTGGAACGAGCCTATGTAATTGATGGATTTCCTGATGAGCCAAGTTTGTTCTCTTCGCATTGGCAGCTACTTCAAGACGACTATCTGATGGCGCTATGCGCCCGAGCTGATACAGTTTCAAAAGTGGTTTAGGTTCCAAACAGCGTCCAATAACCCTACACGTTTCATTTATAGCCTCGCCAACTAAGTTTTTCTGTGTGTATTTGTGCCAGATTGGGCACGCATGCTCTACAGCGCTGTGACATGTTCCTAGTACAGTCGTTCTTACGGTTTATTGTTGAGAGCACCAAGTTCTGCCAGTGATTTTTCGAAGGATGTTATCTCTGGCTTGAACATTCATGTATTCTTGCAACGCTGTTTGACGCCAGAGTACGATACAAAGTGACTCCCAGAGTATTAGGACGAGCCATAAGTGTTTGCGTCTAGATGACCATCTTCATCTGCACTCTGCAACGCATCATACAGTCTATGATGGCGGGTACCTAGAGCATCAGTGTCATTCATCTCCCCCACCTCCCTTCCTATTTGGGTAGATTATGCGTGAAGGAAGACTATCGATCCCCCCAGTATGACCCCGAATTTCCCTGATTTTAGCTTTGTAGTCATTATGCGTCATGTATGTCGAAAGAAGTACGTTTATAGACTCGTTTTGCAATGAAGGATGTTTGAATTTTGTGAGTAAAGCTCTCTGTGATGCACAACGTTGAAAGACGACCTTTGGCAAAGGGCGCCTTTCATGAATCGCAGCACTCGGCAAAGTCACTTGTTTAACTGCAGACATTCAGTCACGTGTACCATCTTTCTGCTAGAATGAGAGCTCGAGAAAGTGCAGGACTACCTCACCGCGAGCTAAGGGCTTTGGCCGGCTTCGGCCATTGAAAACGGTTCTGTTTCACCACGGTTTCCAAGACAAAGCTACTTCTTCTTTGTTCAATGTCCAGAGCAGAATGCTGTAGGTATCAGTTTTGCAGACATTGTGTATAGTGTACGAAGGCATTTGACCCCCATAACAGCGTTCATACAACTGGGAACTATGATACTGTATAAGTCAGTCAAGCAAAGTCATCCTGCTTCCGGGTGCTTTTATGTGCAGATTTCACTTTCATTCTATCGTGTCTTTGTTAATATTTTACTTGAGTTGCAACACGTGGTGATCTGATTAATCTTCGTAGTCGGCATATGGGAACTCAACTGACTTACAAGTAGCCTTTTACACTCATTTCCATGTTTTCAGGGATCTGTAATATTATTTCTGTTGTAAATCTGTGATGTGATTAGGAACGAATGTTAGCTACTAACTTTCGATGTTTACCCGTCGCCACCCTGACTATATTGTATAACTAACCTACTGCTAAACTATATTGCTTGTCCATTGCATTAAGAATTTGTGGATTCATTATCACGCTTTTCCTTGTGTATTTGCGTCCGTATTAAAATTCTCATATACTTTCGTCAGATGGTGTGCTTCCTGCTTTCGCGTGAACCTGAATTTACTGCTGCATTACAAACGCGTTCGCTTTTGTATTTTGCTGTTATTTTATAAATGATTTTCAACAAACAAGGTAAGTGGAAGCTGACGACAGCTACTCCGAAATTTGAAAATGCTGAGACTGCGTAATTGCTGACCACAGCATTGAACACACAGGTTAAATATTTATAGCTTGTAGCGAACAGTAGGTAACGGACAACAAAGACGTTTGTTCTCGCATTAACTGCACCTATAAGGGGCGATTTCTAACGCTTGTAGGTTGGGTTGTATTTCCTTAACAGTTTAACGTACGCTTTCAATATTCGATTGTGTTACTTCCCCATAAAGTTTCCCTTTTTTGTTGCATTTCACGCGAGCTTGCCGTCGCCTGTCGTTAGTAAAATGGTCAGATCACGTTATCATTGGGTCACATTCACTGTCTGGGGCTAAATTTCGTGACACAAAATGTGTTCATCACTTTGCATGAACACTCGTAATTTGTTGAGATAGAAAGGCGACTTAGAACGTCTTTATTGTGACGGCGTCCTCTGGAGTACGTTGATCATTCATGTGACACACGCTGACTAAGTAAACCTTTAATGAAACTTGGTACACGTACAAGAACGACGAGCAATACTCAAGAATTGTTCGAACGAGAGTTTCGTAAGCGACATCTTACGTACGTAAATCACACTTCCTCATCCAACAAACAGGCCGACGTCTGAAGTCCCCATGCACGCATTCATTCTATTGTTCCACCTTAAATCGTTCCGAACATATATTTCGAGAGACTCTGAGATCTATGTTACCACCGGCCACGGTGGCCGAGCGGTTCTAGGCGCTTCAGTCCGGAACCGCGCGACTGCTACGGTCGCAGGTTCGAATCCTGCCTCGGGCATGGATGTGTGTGATGTCCTTAGGTTAGTTAGGTTTAAGTAGTACTAAGTTCTAGGGGACTGCTGACCTCAGATTTTAAGTCCCATAGTGCTCAGAGCCATTTGAACCTTTTTGAACCATCTATGTTACCAAGCGGTTAAAACCGTCACTGGGACTGTGTTCAGGTTGCCTGTTACAAGCTTCCAAGGGCTTCAAAAATTTGATTTTCAGTATTTCATTTGATTATTGACCTAATGTACAACTATAAAACGCTGCCGTAATGTACTGATTAAGGGGTATAATATCACGTCAAGAGGTTTAACACAGTAAGTCTATGTATCTAGAGGCAGCGCATATCATGACGCGCAATAATTCATGCAGTAATTGAGGATGAGAGCAGTTATCAACTTCCAACAAACTGTTCTGTTATCGAAATATTCTTCTGGTTGACGCTCCCCCCCCCCCCTTCCCCCCCCCCCCCCCACCCCCCATCGTCACCCCGCCCCCACACACACAGACACAATCATTTTTGCTGCTGTTACAGTAAATTTTCGGCATCAGGCACGACGCTTTAGTTTATTATTACTTTACTACTAATTCTATTGGCAACAGATTTTGCACACGGCATACTCATACACAACTGAATGTCGGCCCTACATGGTGACAATTATAGAACTATATGGAAAAAACAGAAATTAGTTACAAACTATGGCGTGAACACTCTTTATTCAACATGTAAATGTCACTAAAGGTATTCGGATATAGGTTATGACATTTTCGACATGCCTACCATCATTGATGATGATGTGGCACAGACGAATAGCGAAATTCTGCGTGACCAGCTGAAGTGGCGGAACATCGATACTGTCCATGACCTCCTGAACGGCTGTTTTCAGCTCATCAATGGTTTTGGGGTTATTGCTGTACACCTTGTCTTTAACATAGCCCCACAAAAAGGAGTCGCATGTTTTCAGATTCGGAGAATATGGCGGTCAATCGAGGCCCATGCCACTGGCCTTTGGGTACGCCAGAGGCAGAATGCGGGCCCCAAAGTGCTCCTAGAGGGCATCGAACACTTTCCTGCTTCGATGTGGTTGAGCTCCGTCTTGCATGGACCTCATCTTGTCGAAACCAGGATCACTTTGGATAATGGGGATGAAATCATCTTCCAAAACCTTCACGTACCGTTCGGTAGTCACCGTGCCATCAAGAAATATCGCATCGATTATTCCGTGACTGGACATAGCACACCACACAGTCAACCGTTGAGGGTGAAGAGACTTCTACACCGCGAAATGCGGATTCTCGGTCTCCCAAAGGCGGCAGTTTTACTTATTGACGAACCCATCCAAATGAAAGTGGACTTCATCGCTAAAGCAAACCATACAGCGCATACTAATTCCCATCATGCCCCGCGGCCAACCGTGCAGTTTGAACGTCCTAACGCAAACCGTTCAATAGTTCAGGCAATTTTATTTCACATAGTTCAATAATTGCCACCCTGTAAAAGCAGAATTATATCACTGTACGACACTTAAGTTCAGAAGATATGAAGTCATACTCACTGAGATCGGTGAAGAACTAGCTTTCTTTAAACCGAGTGGAAGTTCTCAGACTTACTCTTCTATTGTTTGATACGAGAGCACTTAGCGACTTCCAATAAACTTTAAAGATAGTCTCAAACCTTTTCTAAATTTCTATCCGCTTTGAACGTTTTACATGATCGACGTCAAATATTTGTCACATTAACTCATTTTTGAAGCCATCAGACGTTTGAAACTGTTCGATACGCGGGAGTTCAATAATATAATGCATCGAGGTTGATGGGTACTCAGTGCTGATCGTCAGTGGGACGTTTTTGTCTAGTTACGCGCGCTGCGTTACATTTATTTCTGCTCAGAATCTATCATTCTTTGTACCAAGTGCTGAACACCCGCATGTTTCTCTGTACTTCATAAAGAAGTTCCTAGCGACGTCATGTATAATAATTAATAGCGGAAGCTCTCGTGGATGAATGTGTGCGACAACAGGAACAAAAACATCCATATAAACATGGGTCGGCAAATGAGTCATTTGCGAGAGAATTACGAACGTGTAGTTACGAGTCGCCGTTGACGTCAGAGTGAAATACTGTCGTAGTCAGAAAAAAATCGTGTTAATACCAAGTTTTCAGTGAGGTCTTCATTTAACTGGGTTCAGATTTCACCCATGTGCTACGGTTAGAGAATGCGGTACATGCATGATGCAATACCGGAACTTTTTTCTGCTGATTTGAGATGGCTGATAATGCGGCAGTTGGTCCATGATGGCTATGTCAGTATCGTCTTCATTACAAAAGAGAGCGTTTCAGTATCGCCCTCTCAATCATGCACAGCCAGCTGCGGTATTGACGTTAGGCAACAGTACTGAATTTCTTCAGTCAGTGCGCTAGCACATTGCCGACGTACTGTCGGTTGAAAGAGCCACCAACACAGTCAGAAAAAAAGTTAATTGTTTTAGTCTAGAGCTACAATTTTATTTTTTCTCTGTCTACCGGTTTCGATACAAAGTACCATCACCAAGCTATTTTATGATCAAAATCCTCTGATCAACCAGAACATTATGATGACGTACCTGATAGCATGTATGTCCATCTCTGGCATGGATAACAGCGGCGAAGCGTGGGCCTAGTGGCATGCAAGTAACGAAACCTCTGTAGGTCGCTGGAGGGAGTTGGCACCGCATCTGCACACACGACTCACCTAATTCCCGTAAATTACAGCGAGGGGGCGATGATGTCTGACGGCATGCGCAATGACATCCTAGATTTGTTCGATCGGGTGCTTATCTGGTGAGTTGGGGGAACAGCATATCAATTAGAACTCGCCACTGTGTTCCTCGAACCACCCCATCACACTCTTGGCTTATAACATGACGCATTATCTTGCTGGTTAAACGCCACTGCCGTCGGGAAACATGATCGTCATGAAGGCGTGTACGTGGTCTCCAACCAATACGATACTCGATGTGACTTTTCGTGCTTTCCCGACGGATCTGTTGCAAATACGCTTCTCGGGTTTGCCGCCGGATCGTATTGTGTAAATCGCACAATATTTCTTCGATGCAACTGCTCGACATCATTAGGTGGTGGTAGCCTTGCAGCAATGACAGCAGCAGCTACCACCACCTGATGATGTCGAGCAGTTGCATCGAAGAAATATTGTGCGATTTACACAATACGATCCGGCGACAAACCCGAGAAGCGTATTTGCAATACGATACTCCTTGGCCACCATGGTGCCATGCACTAGCTCCGCTGCACCCATGGATGCTCACGCAAATGTTCCCCAGAGCATAACCGAGTCGCCGCCGACTTGTCTCCGTACCGCACTATAGGTGCAAAAAAACTGTTCCCATGGAACACGACGGATTCGCGCCCACCCATCAGTTTGGATTCCGTAGAAATACTGGAACACGTGAGGCAATTCTGACCTTACGACTTATCTTAGAAGAAAGATTAAGGAAAGGCAAACCTACGTTTCTAGCATTTGTAGACTTAGAGAAAGCTTTTGACAATGTTGACTGGAATACTCTCTTTCAAATTCTAAAGGTGGCAGGGCTAAAATACAGGAAGCGAAAGGCTATTTACAATTTGTACAGAAACCAGATGGCAGTTGTAAGAGTCGAGGGACAAGAAAGGGAAGCAGTGGTTGGGAAGGGAGTAAGAGAGGGTTGTAGCCTCTCCCCGATGTTATTCAATCTGTATATTGAGCAAGCAGTAAAGGAAACAAAAGAAAAATTCGGAGTAGGTATTAAAATCCATGGAGAAGACATAAAAACTTTGAGGTTCGCCGATGACATTGTAATTCTGTCAGAGACAGCAAAGGACTTGGAAGAGCAGTTGAACGGAATGGATGGTGTCTTGAAGGGAGGATATAAGATGAACATCAACAAAAGCAAAACGAGGATAATGGAATGTAGTCCAATTAAGTCGGGTGATGTTGAGGGTATTAGATTAGGAAATGAGACACTTAAAGTAGTAAAGGAGTTTTGCTATTTGGGGAGCAAAATGACTGATGATGGTCGAAGTAGAGAGGATATCAAATGTAGACTGGCAATGGTAAGAAAAGCGTTTCTGAAGAAGATAAATTTGTTAACATCGAGTATAGATTTAAATGTCAGGAAGTCATTTCTGAAAGTATTTGTATGGAGTGTAGCCATGTATGGAAGTGAAACATGGACGGTAAATAGTTTGGACAACAAGAGAGTAGAAGCTTTCGAAATGTGGTGCTACAGAAGAATGCTGAAGATTAGATGGGTAGATCACATAACTAATGAGGAAGTATTGAATAGGATTGGGGAGAAGAGAAGTTTGTGGCACAACTTGACCAGAAGAAGGGATCGGTTGGTAGGACATGTTCTGAGACATCAAGGGATCACCAATTTAGTATTGGAGGGCAGCGTGGAGGGTAAAAATCGTAGGGGGAGACCAAGAGATGAATACACTAAGCAGATTCAGAAGGATGTAGGTTGCAGTAGGTACTGGGAGATGAAGAAGCTTGCACAGGATAGAGTAGCATGGAGAGCTGCATCAAACCAGTCTCAGGACTGAAGACCACAACAACAACAACATCAGAATTATGAAAAAGGTATCGGGATTCACTCCACCAGGCAACGCTCTGTCACTGCGCCAACCTCCAGTCCCGATGATCACGTGCCCATTTCAGTCGTAGATGCCGATGTACCGGTGTTAACATTGACGGTATTAACGTCGTCGGGTGCGGAGGCCCATCGCTAAGAATGTTCAGACACAATTGTACTCTGCCCAGAATTAAAGTCTGCTGTTGGTTCTGCCACAGTTCGCCGCCTGTCCTGTTTTACCAGCCTGCCCAGCCTACGACGTCCGACATCTGTAATGAGGCCTGGCCTCCCAATCCCACGGCGTCTGGACGTGGTTTCACCTTGGTTTCGCCACATGTTGAAGACACTCACACTCACCACGACACTCCTCGAATACCCGACAAGACGTGCAGTTTCCAGAATGCTCTTGCCGAGCCTGCGGGCCATCACATACTGTCCTGGGTCAAACTCAGATGGATCGCGCGCCTTCCTCATTCTACACACGGACAGCATGCTCACTGATACTACATGCATGAGTCCGACTAGCAGTCACTCCTCGCCGGGTGACGGTGCTATCGACTGGACTGGTTTATATGGATAGTGGGTTGGTGGTCATAATGTTCTGCCTGATCAGTGTATAGCAGTATATAGTCAAATAATTCTTTAAGAAACATTTACAAAATATTTTTCCTCAATGATAGTAGACATACGATAAATAGTCCAACGTTTACTATTCAACCACGATGTCATTGCACTTGGCCGTTATCGAAAACGCTAAGTGGCATTACAGTAAACAAGCACAGTGGGGACTATTTCAAAAAATCAAATGGCTCTGAGCACTATGGGACTTAACATCTGAGGTCATCAGTCCCCTGAACTTAGAACTACTTAAACTTAACTAACCTAAGGGCGTCACACACATCCATGCCCGAGGCAGGATTCGAACCTGTGACCGTAGCAGTCGCGTGGTTTCGGACTGAAGCGCCTAGAACCGCTCGGCCACAGCGGCCGGCGGTAACTATTTAAAAGACATCGCAATGTCAGTGTTTTCAGGTCAGTTGTGCATACATTTCCAGCCCCAATCACACGCTGATCCACGATAAGCCGAAAGGAAGCATCCTCACTACTAGGTGCAGTATTGTGATCGAGTAACAAGTGTAGGCAGCCACTCACCCCTGGCGCACGGTCGTCAAGCTCTCTTTGCATATGCTCGGTCCAGTCACTCTAATGTTATCACCGCCTACGTTCGAGATCAACGTGCACTAAGCATTCACAGACGTTAAGTGGCAGCATTAGCAGTAAAGCTTGTTGCGGGGAACTCGGAAAACAGTGCAATCGTTGTGGTAATCCACAAACGGAGTGCTTTATCTGACGTCCAAAACGGAATGATTATAGGCTTTCCCGCCAAGGGTGGAAGCATTTCCGAAACAGCAAAGTTTATAAACTCTTCGTGTACCACTGTGGTTAAAATATACCGTGCACGGCAAAATGGTGCAA
This sequence comes from Schistocerca serialis cubense, assembly GCF_023864345.2. Classification (NCBI taxonomy): domain Eukaryota; kingdom Metazoa; phylum Arthropoda; class Insecta; order Orthoptera; family Acrididae; genus Schistocerca; species Schistocerca serialis. The sequence continues at coordinate 398,572,842 of NC_064644.1, forward strand.
TCCAAAAGCGGCGCCAAGGCAACTGTGGGGCGCTGTGGCCGAGCGGTTCTAGGCGCTTCAGTCCTGAACCACGCGGCTGCTACGGTCGCAGGTTCGAATCCTGCCTCGGGCATGGATGTGTGTGATGTCCTTAGGTTAGTTAGGTTGAAGTAGTTCTAAGTCTAGGGGGCTGATGACCTCAGATGTTAAGTCCCATAGTGCTTAGAGACCTTCGCAACTGTGGTGTACTACGGGCCATAGTTGACAGAGGTGAACCACAGCTGCGAAGATGTGTACAGGCGAATGAACGTACAACTGTTGAGCAACTGACTGTCCAGATGAACCAAGTGGCTGCGAACGGCGTCTTCTCGACGACTGCGCAGTGAACGTTGCTGCGAATGGGCCTCTGCAGCGGGCGCCTGGTTCGTGCACCGACGCTGATAACTGTTAATCGGCGACGAAGGATGGAATTTACACGCCAGTACCGCACTGGACGTTCACTGACTGGCAACAGTTGGCCTTTTCAGTTGAATTACATTTTACTCTCCATCGGACAGGCATACGGCGTGAAAAGTCTGAAAGGAAACACCTTGCTACCATCCTTACGGACCATGTTCACCCTTACATATAATTTGTTTTTCCCCGGCACGATGGCATCTACCAGGAAGGCAATGCAACGTCTCACACAACTCGTAATAAATGAGCACCAAGATGAGTCTACCGCACTCTTCTGACCACCAGTCACCCGGGATTTCAACCCAGTCGAGAATTTGTGGGACCACCTCGATCGTGCTCTTCGCGCCATGGGTCCTCAATCGAGAAACTTAGCGCAGCTAACCACAGCACTGGAGTCGGTACCTTACAGAACATCACCGACTCTCTTCCTGTACGTCTTGTGCCGCGCAAGGTACTTATTCAGGCTTTTCACAGGTGGACACATTAATGTGACCGAACGGCGTAGGTGTGCCTTACACTATGAGCAAAAGTCAGTGCTATGCTTAAAACAATGCAAATTGTGGACTGATAAGAGTATCCCCATGAACACAGCTTTTTTCTACTTTTCAATGTAAAAAACATCTAAAAAATACAAAAACGCATAAAATATGTAGTTTAAGTAGGTATAAGGGGCAGTAAAATCAAAACGAGACAGATAAGAAAAAATTAAGTAAACTGTTTATTGTCTGAAAAGTAATTACTTCAATTGTGAATATATGTATCCCACTTTGAGACAAAACGGTCAGTGCCTTCATAGAAAATGTTTGCGGTTGCCTACGGAACCATGACTTTACCCAGGCGTACAGCTCTTCTTCCGTAGTAAGTCGGCAGCCACGAATGTCTTTCTTCAGAGCTCCAAAAATATGGAAATCGCATGGAGAGAGATCGGGACAGTACGGAGAATGTATCAGGAATTCACATTCGTGGCCGTCGATTTGCTTCTCACGAAGAGGCGCACTCCTGGATAGCTACAGCCTTGGTTCTGTAGGCAACCGCAAACATTTTTCCACGTAGGTATTGACACCTTATTTCACAGTCGGGTAACTGTATTAACGGATACAACGATTACTTTTGCAATAACGAACAGGTTGTTCCATTAAGTTTCGAGTGTGCAGCCGCAAGAATTTCCCTTCTTCTTCTAATATTGCGGCTGTATAACGTTCAGCCATCTTCAGAGTGAGCCGCAAGACTGCCGTTCCAGTGCTCGCTTCGTCCCTTTATACTCGTGTACCGCGCAACTGCGCATGCGGCCACAGATGCAAATGCGCCAGAGACGTTGGTCGGCGGCAGAGACGTGCACAATGCGCGAGTTACATCTATGACTCCGCGGTCGATCTGTGTTGCCATGTCGATATATCATTGTGAGCTGCAATGTGACGGCGTCTTTGTGAGTTTATTACAGTACAGCTCACAATAATATATCGACATGCAGTTTTCATGCAAGATGGAACCCCACCGCCATCGTTCGTGATGTTCATCTGCTTCTTCAAAACACATTTGGAAACGATCGAATTATCTGCCGATTGTTTCCAAAAGCTTGAGCATCACGATCACCTAATTTCACCCCCTGTGATTTCTCGTTGCGGGGCTACTTGAAAGACAGCGTTTACCAGGGGAACATTCACACATGTGCTGATCTGAAGCGCAGCAAAACAAGAGAGGTAGACAGCATACCTACGGCCATGCTTCGTTCCGCTGTACAGAATGCAATCCTCCGCTTTCAGACTCTTCTGGACACTGATGCGCGCCATATTGAACCCGTTTTATAGCAGTGACTGTACCTGTATGTAATCGTACGATGTACCGTAGCAGCAGATTAAAAGTGTTTCAGTTGAATTGATTCTGCATTATTTCTTTTCCCTATGTCCTTGACATTAATGATACCAAGTTTGGTGCTCGTAGGGTAATTATTTCCCGTATTATAACGTGTTAAATAGGGAAAGTTTAATTATAACCACCCGGTATTGTACTACCCTCGAGGAACTGCAGAAACGACTTCAGCGTGTTGGTCGCCACAAAACTACTAAAGAACTTCTGCTTCTCCATGACAACGCAAGGCCTCATACAAGTCTGTGAACCAGAGAGAAGCTCACAAAACTTCACTGGACTGTTACTTCTCATCCGCCCTACAGCCCGGATCTCGCGCCTTCCGACTTGCATCTGTGTGGCCCAAGGAAGGATTCACTCCGCTGGAAGCAGTACTTGGGTGTTGGGGAGGTTATTGATGCAGCGAGATGTTGGCAGTGCCTTGTGAGCAAACACGCTGTCGCAGCAAGATAGCATAAGGCAGTCGCATTTACGGAGATAATGTTGAAAAACAGGGTTTCGTAGCCGAAAAAGTGGGGAATAATACGGTGTATCCAACCCTCCTTCGGCATTGAGAAAAGAAAGTTGCCTTACTTACCGAAGACCCCGCGTAGCGTTCAGTCGTGTGACACTGTATCGATGGGCTTCCATTTTAGGAGGCGTCCACAAAGGACCACAACAGTAATTAATATAAATGTGTCGTGAGGTGACATAGATTCTCATCTGGCATGTAAATCCAATACGTATATCCTATCATAGTAGTCCCGTACTGCTTTAAGTTACGAAACACCCTACGTCAATTGTTCTCTTATTCATCCGCAACTTAAAACAGTAAGCTGAGTGCAATTAAAAGATCATGGTACCCGTAGCCAGTAGGCAAAATAAAAGTGCTCTGTAGGCTGAAGCGAATATTCTTTTTACTGCACTACCTTACTTTGTAAGGTCATAGTCTCAGTTCTCGCACAGCTCTGTGAGCCGACGCTACCGGCGGACCGGTCCGTAGTGCTGAATACTGCAGCGAGTTTCTCGGACTTGCGGGCAAGGCCGCTCCTAATTCGTCAGTTGGGCTGAAGCCGACACGTCACGTCCCAGGCACGGGCGACAGCGACGTGGTGCTCAGATCCTGCTCTCCCGCTACAGCCTACCGCGGAACGCCGGGCACGCGCCGCCACTGAACGTAAAGAAACGCCGCTGCGTTTCCAGTTGAGAACCCCTTTCCCCCCAAATCAGGATTGCTGGAATGTGACTGAAAAGACCCGAGCTCCACAGGATGTTTCAAAAAGATACATTGCGTCTCGCAAGAGTATATTCTCTACATGAATGTAATAAGATACTTAGAGCAAATTTGAGCGTACGCAGAGAACTACAAGGTTATTATCTGCAACACGTCGTCCACTTCACAAGTTTATACACTGAAGAGCCGAAGAAGCTGGTACACCTGTGTAGGGCCCCCACAACCATGCAGAAGATACGCAACACGACGTGGCATGGACTCGACTAATGTCTGAAGTAGTGCTGGAGGAAACTAACACCATGAATCCTGCAGAGCTGTCCACAAATCCATAAAGTACGAGGAGTTTCAGATCTCTTATGAACAATACGTTGCAAGGCATCGCAGATATGCTCAATAACGTTCATATCTGGGGAGTCTGATAGCCAGTGGAAGTGTTTAAACTCAGAAGAGTGTTCCTGGAGCCGCTCTGTAACAATTCTGCCACAGTCCTAGGGAATGCACAATGGACATGAATGGATTCAGGTGATCAGACAGAATGTTTACGCACGTGTCACCTGTCAGAGTCGTATCTAGGGGTATCAGGGGTCCCATATCACTACAACATCACACGTACCACACCATTACAGAGTCTCCACCAGCTTGACCAGTCCCCTGGTGACATACACGGTCCATGAATTCATGAGGTTGTTCAAATGGTTCAAATGGCTCTGAGTACTATGGGACTCAACTGCTGTGGTCATAAGTCCCCTAGAACTTAGAACTACTTAAACCTAACTAACCTAAGGACATCACACACATCCATGCCCGAGGCAGGATTCGAACCTGCGACCGTAGGGGTCTTGCGGTTCCAGACTGTAGCGCCTTTAACCGCTCGGCCACTCCGGCCGGCTCATGAGGTTGTATCCATACCAGTACACGCCCATCCGCTCGATACAATTTGAAACGAGATTCGTCCGAGCAGGCAACATGTTTCCAGTTGTTAGCAACCCAATGTCTACATCTACATTTACATCTACATTGATACTCCGCAAGCCACCCAACGGTGTGTGGCGGAGGGCACTTTAGGCGCCACTGTCATTACCTCCCTTTCCTGTTCCAGTCGCGTATGGTTCGCGGGAAGAACGACTGCCGGAAAGCCTCCGTGCGCGCTCGAATATCTCTAATTTTACATTCGTGATCTCCTCGGGAGGTATAAGTAGGGGGAAGCAATATATTCGATACCTCATCCAGAAACGCACCCTCTCGAAACCTGGCGAGCAAGCTACACCGCGATGCAGAGCGCCTCTCTTGCAGAGTCTGCCACTTGAGTTTATTAAACATCTCCGTAACGCTATCACGGTTACCAAATAAGCCTGTGACGAAACGCGCCGCTCTTCTTTGGATCTTAACTATCTCCTCCGTCAGACCGATCTGGTACGGATCCCACACTGATGAGCAATACTCAAGTATAGGTCGAACGAGTGTTTTGTAAGCCACCTCCTTTGTTGATGGACTACATTTTCTAAGCACTCTCCCAATGAATCTCAACCTGGTACCCGCCTTACCAACAATTAATTTTATATGATCATTCCACTTCAAATCGTTCCGCACGCATACTCCCAGATATTTTACAGAAGTAACTGCTACCAGTGTTTGTTCCGCTATCATATAATCATACAATAAAGGATCCTTCTTTCTATGTATTCGCAATACATTACATTTGTCTATGTTAAGGGTCAGTTGCCACTCCCTGCACCAAGTGCCTATCCGCTGCAGATCTTCCTGCATTTCGCTACAATTTTCTAATGCTGCAACTTCTCTGTATACTACAGCATCATCCGCGAAAAGCCGCATCGAACTTCCGACACTATCTACTAGGTCATTTATATATATTGTGAAAAGCAATGGTCCCATAACACTCCCCTGTGGCACGCCAGAGGTTACTTTAACGTCTGTAGACGTCTCTCCATTGATAACAACATGCTGTGTTCTGTGTGCTAAAAACTCTTCAATCCAGACACACAGCTGGTCTGATATTCCGTAGGCTCTTACTTTGTTTATCAGGCGACAGTGCGGAACTGTATCGAACGCCTTCCGGAAGTCAAGAAAAATAGCATCTACCTGGGAGCCTGTATCTAATATTTTCTGGGTCTCATGAACAAATAAAGCGAGTTGGGTCTCACACGATCGCTGTTTCCGGAATCCATGTTGATTCCTACATAGTAGATTCTGGGTTTCCAGAAATGACATGATACGCGAGCAAAAAACATGTTCTAAAATTCTACAAGAGATCGACGTCAGAGATATAGGTCTATAGTTTTGCGCATCTGCTCGACGACCCTTCTTGAAGACTGGGACTATCTGTGCTCTTTTCCAATCATTTGGAACCCTCCGTTCCTCTAGAGACTTGCGGTACACGGCTGTTAGAAGGGGGGCAAGTTCTTTCGCGTACTCTGTGTAGAATCGAATTGGTATCCCGTCAGGTCCAGTGGACTTTCCTCTATTGAGTGATTCCGGTTGCTTTTCTATTCCTTGGACACTTATTTCGATGTCAGCCATTTTTTCGTTTGTGCGAGGATTTAGAGAAGGAACTGCAGTGCGGTCTTCCTCTGTGAAACAGCTTTGGAAAAAGGTGTTTAGTATTTCAGCTTTACGCGTGTCATCCTCTGTTTCAATGCCATTATCATCCCGTAGTGTCTGGATATGCTGTTTCGAGCCACTTACTGATTTAACGTAAGACCAGAACTTCCTAGGATTTTCTGTCAAGTCGGTACATAGAATTTTACTTTCGAATTCAATGAACGCTTCACGCATAGCCCTCCTTATGCTAACTTTGACATCGTTTAGCTTCTGTTTGTCTGATAGGTTTTGGCTGCGTTTAAACTTGGAGTGGAGCTCTCTTTGCTTTCGCAGGAGTTTCCTAACTTTGTTGTTGTACCACGGTGGGTTTTTCCCGTCCCTCACAGTTTTACTCGGCACGTACCTGTCTAAAACGCATTTTACGATTGCCTTGAACTTTTTCCATAAACACTCAACATTGTCAGTGTCGGAACAGAAATTTTCGTTTTGATCTGTTAGGTAGTCTGAAATCTGCCTTCTATTACTCTTGCTAAACAGATAAACCTTCCTCCCTTTTTTTATATTCCTATTAACTTCCATATTCAGGGATGCTGCAGCGGCCTTATGATCACTGATTCCCTGTTCTGTACATACAGAGTCGAAAAGTTCGGGTCTGTTTGTTATCAGTAGGTCCAAGATGTTATCTCCACGAGTCGGTTCTCTGTTTAATTGCTCGAGGTAATTTTCGGATAGTGCACTCAGTATAATGTCACTCGATGCTCTGTCCCTACCACCCGTCCTAAACATCTGAGTGTCCCAGTCTATATCTGGTAAATTGAAATCTCCACCTAAGACTATAACATGCTGAGAAAATTTATGTGAAATGTATTCCAAATTTTCTCTCAGTTGTTCTGCCACTAATGCTGCTGAGTCGGGAGGTCGGTAAAAGGAGCCAATTATTAACCTAGTTCGGTTGTTTAGTGTAACCTCCACCCATAATAATTCACAGGAACTATCCACTTCTACTTCACTACAGGATAAACTACTACTAACAGCGACGAACACTCCACCACCGGTTGCATGCACTCTATCCTTTCTAAACACCGTCTGTACTTTTGTAAAAATTTCGGCAGAATTTATCTCTGGCTTAAGCCAGCTTTCTGTACCTATAACGATTTCAGCTTCGGTGCTTTCTATCAGCGCTTGAAGTTCCGGTACTTTACCAACGCAGCTTCGACAGTTGACAATTACAATACCGATTGCTGCTTGGTCCCCGCATGTCCTGACTTTGCCCCGCACCCGTTGAGGCTGTTGCCCTTTCTGTACTTGCCCAAGGCCATCTAACCTAAAAAACCGCCCAGCCCACGCCACACAACCCCTGCTACCCGTGTAGCCGCTTGTTGCGTGTAGTGGACTCCTGACCTATCCAGCAGAACCCGAAACCCCACCACCCTATGGCGCAAGTCGAGGAATCTGCAGCCCACACGGTCGCAGAACCGTCTCAGCCTCTGATTCAGACCCTCCACTCGGCTCTGTACCAAAGGTCCGCAGTCAGTCCTGTCGACGATGCTGCAGATGGTGAGCTCTGCTTTCATCCCGCTAGCGAGACTGGCAGTCTTCACCAAATCAGATAGCCGCCGGAAGCCAGAGAGGATTTCCTCCGATCCATAGCGACACACATCATTGGTGCCGACATGAGCGACCACCTGCAGATGGGTGCACCCTGTACCCTTCATGGCATCCGGAAGGACCCTTTCCACATCTGGAATGACTCCCCCCGGTATGCACACGGAGTGCACATTGGTTTTCTTCCCCTCTCTTGCTGCCATTTCCCTAAGGGGCCCCATTACGCGCCTGACGTTGGAGCTCCCAACTACCAGTAAGCCCACCCTCTGCAACTGCCCGGATCTTGCAGACTGAGGGGCAACCTCTGGAACAGGACAAGCAGCCATGTCAGGCCGAAGATCAGTATCAGCCTGAGACAGAGCCTGAAACCGGTTCGTCAGACAAACTGGAGAGGCTTTCCGTTCAGCCCTCCGGAATGTCTTTCGCCCCCTGCCACACCTTGAAACGACCTCCCACTCTACCACAGGTGAGGGATCAGCCTCAATGCGGGCAGTATCCCGGGCAACCACAGTCGTAGTCCGATCAGGGGATGCGTGGGACGAGCTGGCCGTCCCCGACAAACCCCCATCCGGACCCCCACAGTGATGCCCATTGGCAACAGCCTCAAGCTGTGTGACCGAAGCCAACACTGCCTGAAGCTGGGAGCAAAGGGATGCCAACTCAGCCTGCATCCGAACACAGCAGTTGCAGTCCCTATCCATGCTAAAAACTGTTTTGCAAAGAACGTCTGAACTAATCTACAGAGAGCGCAAACAAATCGACAAAATTTAAACGGTTATTAAAATACAAGATTGCCTAGTAAATGCAGTAATGCTGCTACTTGCGCACTGCTGACACTGCTCGGCGGCGGAAGGAGACTAAGCGAAATTACACTATTCAAGTACTAAAACGCGATGCCACACTCTCAAATACTATAATACGCCCGAAATTTATGAATTAAACAATGCAAGTACCAAAAACACGCAAAGAAATTAAGAATTAAACTATGTAACAAACGAGTGAGCTAGGAGTATACGACTTGCTGCTCAGCTGCTTATCCAACGGCGGTGTTGACGGTGTTGACGGGTCCAGGCGAGGCGAAAATCTTTGTGTCGTGCACTCATGAAGGGTATACGAGTAGATCTTCAGCTCCGAAAGCCCATATCGATGATGTTTCGTTCAATGGTTCGCACGCTGACACTTGTTCATGACCCAGCATTGAAATCTGCAGCAATTTTTTCTGTCACGTTAAACGATTCTCTTCAGTCATCGTTGGTACCATTCTTGCAGGATCTTTTCCGGCCGCAGAGATCTCACAGATTTGATGTTTTAACGGATTCCTGATATTCGTGGTACACTCGTGAAATGGTGGTACAGGAAAATCCTCACTTCATCGCTACCTCGGGGATACTGTGTCCCATCCCTCGTGCGCCGACTATAACATCACTTTCAAACTGGCGTAAATCTTGATAACCTGCCATTGTAGCAGCAGTAACCGATCTAACAACTGCGCCAGACTCTTGTTGTCTTATATAGGCCTTTCCGACGCAGCGCCGTCTTCTGCCTGTTTACATATCTCTGTATTTGAATACGCATGTCTATACCATTTTCTTTAGCTCTTCAGTGTAGATACTAGGAGCAAATCTGAGCTTACGCAGAGGACTACAAAGTTATTATCCGCAAAGCGTGATCCGATTTACAAGTTTATATTTTTTTACAGCAACCTTGGGTTAGTGTTACAATTACGTTTAGGTTCAAACTTTTCATTTACTTTCCACAAATTTTCTATGTGGCCTTCGCCGGACGTATGGCAAACATCCAGATGATTGCCATACTAATACCAGAGTTTAGCAAGCATGTCCGAAGTTGTTGCATACACAGCAGTTGCTTTACGACATCACAGTTCACCCAAAGAGATGTAATTACAAATTAACAATTTTATAATTTTTAGCACTACTTGTACTGTGAAACCTTGTTTCTTGCCAAAGTGTGTGATTCGTAGGCCGACGGGAAGCACCCTATAGGTTTTGATGAGTGACTTTAAGAGCAACAAAAAGGGTGACATAAATGACCAAAGTTTCTTATTTCACTGACTTGAAGCTTACACTTATTCAACTGGCGGAAAGTATGGACCTTAGTATGCGACGTAGATTTTACCTTGGTACGTCTACCCGTTCCTGAGAAAAATGGGTGTAGCGTATTACTATGTTTACGACGTTGCTCATCGAGCCATAGCCGGCCGCGGTGGCCAAGCGGTTCTAGGTGCTTCAGTCCGGAACCGCGCGACTGCTACGGTCGCAGGTTCGAATCCTGCCTCGGGCATGGATGTGTGTGATGTCCTTAGGTTAGTTAGGTTTAAGTAGTTCTAAGTTCTAGGGGACTGATGACCACAGATGTTAAGTCCCATAGTGCTCAGAGCCATTTGAACCAATCATCGAGCCATATACGTTATCTCGCATTTTTAGCTGCTTCTCTCATACAAATAACGATAAAAATTCAGAAATTCAGGGTCGCCACCAACCCAAGCTCTTCCTAACCATTTAGAAAAAAACGGAGCTGGAAAATTATTAGTTTAATTACTTTAATAATTTAGTTACAAGTATGCAAATTTCTTTAAGTAGCCAGATAAATAACACATGTCGTGCATGAAGCAACTTGATTAATTCAGGAATGGAAATCGGAGTAAGGGGTAAGATCAACACCACAGAATTTATCTTTCACGTAGATTATTTATTGTATCTAAGTATTTGGTTGCCCATCCTAACTACACATAACTGGTGCCTGACTAGAAATATTTAAGTAAGAATTACGTGAGAATGTAACAGAGCACAATTTAACCACAGCAAGAAGAAACACAGAAAACGGGGGTGGGAGATAATGATACTATCATCTCCTTTGCATTCATATCATAAAAATATCTCAGTGAGATTCGCATTACGATTCTACGTATGCACTCTACTGGACAGAGGTTTAACAAATGCACGAGGTTGTGCGATAATTATTCAACATACTAACTGCGTCTGCTGCTTGCAAACGGCCGAACTAGAGCACGTGGTGCATTCCGAATCAAACTGTTGTGTTGCTTTGAAGAAAGCGCACGAAAGAACAGATATTCTTGCAGAAATTATAGCGCATTAAATAAGCAAACTGTTAAAATAAAGCCTATTGCGGTGCCGTGGTGGACCAGAAGGGTCATTGATTACCAAACACGTGGCACAAAATCGACACACAAAGACAAAAGCAACTTCCACAAAATATAAGATTAAAGATCATTAAAAATCATACTCGCTTCGACGCAGTATTACACCCACGTAAGGTTGAAGTGATGCTAACCAGCTTTTCCTAATCAGATTTGCCGTTTGAAATTCTACTTCATCGTTGTTCAAAATGAACAAAGTAACTTCCACACTTTTAACTCAAACACCCAAAAATCGCCTATTTAGAGAAATATAATTATGGAGCATTCAGAGAAGTAACTCGCTTCACACGCTTGAGTTTAACTGAAGTTCTTAAGTATTTCAACAGTTAAACGTAACAAAGTCCAAACTCAAATTGCTGCCTATCACCTGAAACACCCCTTAAGAGCTATGATCCGTACTCACCAAGCGTTCACCGAAGAGTGTCCCTTTCTCTTTCGAGATTACCTAGTTCCCCGTGCAGCGGAAGCTACCAACCCCACTCATCAAAACAGCCTTCGGGACACAGCCCTCGACTAAGATGGGTAAACCTCTCTGTTCAGGTATTGGAAACCTAAGTTGGTCACCCTGTGCTCTTCTTCGAACGAGAAGTAACATCGTCTGCTCCCAGCAGACGATGACCAATTCAGCGATTCCCACAAAACAAAACCGAAACCCCACATTAAAACACACATATAGTAATCAATAGGCCTTATTTCAGTACTAAGTCTTTCTGGAAGAGTTCATGAAGTGAGCTAAAATCAGGAAGTAAAGTGAATAAGTTCTACCGAATTCGACAAGCGTCTTATGAAACGAATTCACAGAGACGTTTCAGGGTATTTACAGACGGACGGACAGACCGACAGTCAGATAACAAAAGACAAAAAAAGTAGTGTGTGATATAATTACAAATTAACGATTTTCGGATGTTTTTCTTTAGCTGTACCTTGGAACAAGTTTCATAATTCTGGGTCAATTGGAAGTACCCTACAGGTTTTGACGAGTGAGATGTCGAGTATCAAAATATGTGACATAAATAGCTGTATCTTTCGACTGCACTGACGGAGAAGCTTAAATTTTTTACACCGCCAAGGGATCGTAGATATTAGTATGTCTCATAAGATTCAACTTGATACATCTACCCCTTCCTGAGAAAATGGCCTTTCTAAAGTCAGACAGACGAACGGACAACGAAGTAGCCCTATAAGGGTTCTGCTTTAGAAGAATGAGGTAAGGAGGGAAAAATAAGATGACATACTCTCAAGGCATAAAAGGGCATAAAAACAGTCCAACCTGTACAAAGCCATTCTTCAGAGTTAATGTAGTCGGCGCGAGCAGTTCAAATACAATTAAAAAATGCACATGTTATAGCTTTTTGGCCTAAAATAGAAAAACAAAATTGAACCTTGTATAACTTTTTTCAGAAATAAATAGAGACTCACAGATGCCATACAGGTGTCGAAAAATGACTGGATAAACACAAAAAAGAAATACATTGTGTTTTGCAGAAGGCGGACTTAAAAATTCAAATATAATTGGTTCAAATGGCTCTGAGCACTATGGGACTTAACATCTCAGGTCATCAGTCCCCTAGAACTTAAAACTACTTACAAGGGGAGGCCGCCAATTGTGAAATTCAGATTTAATTCATACTGCGCATAATAAAAGCTCATGGCCAGAGGTGTAATGTGGCAAAGCACCAAGATGCACTTCTCAGCCGTTGTCGAGAAAATCGACAGTTAAAATAAACCGTTGCTGTGAAATACTCTCTACGATTAATAACGTTCTACAGCGTCGTGGCGCAGCGGTAAGCGCTCGGGTTCGTAATCCAAAGGTTGCCGGATCGAATCTCGCGCCATGCTACTTTTTTTTTTAGTATTTGTTTTTTGTAATTCAAATGAGTGTATACACACACACACACACACACACACACACACACACACACACATATATATATATATATATATATATATATATATATATATATATATATATAAAATTCCCGGCAATCAGTTGCAACAATTATGCATATAATAAGCTGTTGAAAGTCGTTTGTCGTGGAAAAACTGGGAACTTCGAACATCATTATGTTTTCCGCAAACAAAGTTGTATTTCACAAATGTTATTAATTGTCTTCATAATGTTAACCATATATAGTTAACGGAAGACGTAGAAACGATATTCCGAAACGAATACGTATAGCGTAAGTCAAACGTTCGAATTAGAATAGAAACCGCACGAACACAAATTTTCTGTGGCAGGTATGAAATATAAACTCCGTTACTCGCTCGTTACACTTGAAGGACAAATGCTGAATGGGCCGAAACGAGCCGCCGCATAACAGCGTAGTTGCTTGCTAACTTCGAAAGAAGGTAGATGCGGTCCCTAGCGCAACATAACATTGTCGAAAATCAGTGCGGACGTGAGAGCTTTGGTACACCCTGTTAAACAAACGGAAAAATGGAGGCGGTACAATTGGAGAGCGATCCGCCTTCACCAACATGCATAAGCAATAAACTAATAATAAAAAAATGTTGCATGGCGCAAGAGTCGATCCGGCAACCTTCGGATTACGAACCCGAGCGCTTACTGCTGCGCCACGATGCTGTAGAAAATTATTAATCGTAGAGAGTATTTCATGGCAACGGTTTATTTTAACTGTCGATTTTCTCGACAACGGCTGAGAAGTGCATCTTGGTGCTTTGCCACATTACACCTCTTGCCATGAGCTTTTATTATGCGCAGTATGAATCGAATCTGAATTTCACAATTGGCAGCCTCCCCTTGTTAGACCTAACTAACCTAAGGACATCACACACATCCATGCCCGAGGCAGGATTCGAACCTGGGACTGTAGCCGTCGCGCGGTTCCAGACTGAAGCGCCTAGAACCGCTTGGCCACACCGGCCGGCCAAATATAATTCACAAACATGTAAGACTCGTCAAAAGAAGCTTCCAGCCCTAGAAATATAATAAGCAAAAGTTAAAATTCATCCCCAAATTTTTATGCTCATTCATTTGGAAGATATAGTCTTGTGAAATCAGATGATATGTGACGCTCACTTCAAAGCGGGACTCATCACTGAAGACAATTCCACTCCAGTGAATGATATGCCAAGCCGAAGACGTGTCTGGAGACAGCAGTTGGATATTAGTATTACTGTCGCCCAGCATACAGTCTGACAACGAGGAATGACTGACCGGGGTCCCATTTCTTTTCATAGCAGGACCCCTTTGATCGTCACCCGCAGCACCCTTACAGCACAGCTGTACGTCGACCATATTCTAGTCCCATCTCTGCTGCCCTTCATGGCAACCCGTCCTGTACTTACATTTAAGATAATGCCCGCCTGCACACGGCTAGAGTTTCCACTGATTTTCTTCGTGCTTGCCAAACCCTGTCTTTGCCAGCAAGATCGCCGGATCTCTCACCAATTTAGAACCTTTGGAACATAATGGGCAGGACCCTACAGTCAGTTCGGGACTTTGACGACTAACGCGCCAGTTGGGGCAGAATTCCATAAGAGGACATTCAACAACTCTGTCAGTCAACTCCAAGCTGGACAACTACTGCTTGCATAAGGACCAGAAGTGGAGGACAGAGTCATTGACTTGCTTCAGTTTCGATTTCCGTCCCATTCTGATAAATCCTTCGTGGTGCCGTCTTTTTTGTGAGAGTGTACTTCAAGTAATTCAAGATTCAGTTCAGTACATTATGATAAGAGCCTTGGCTTTACGCAGCATAAGTAATTCGCGTCAGTTTATCAGGGATATAAACTCAAGACTGAGAGTACATAATTTAACTTCATATTCCTTGTTCAGCAGCAGTGCCCTCGCGACGCTATACAATTGTCAAAATATTGTCACCCTGCCATTTATGCTCACGCAATTTAGGCCAGGTACTTTTATCACCCCCAGTGATTCTGCATACTCCGTGGCGAAGTTACAGAATCTCTTTCTAGAACATACTGATCCACGCATTAGCACATATTAATGTTCAGCCGAAGTCCGATGTTGATAGCCCAGAAATTATACGACGTTACAGGCGCGGAATCCTGGTTCCAATTCCAACTTTTAGCTTCACCTGTCCTCTCAGCAAATATTCTTCAACACATTCTTCTACCTTAGTTACTTCTGCTTCTGGCTCTATGCGGATGAGCAATACATGATGCGTGAATGTGACAAGTGATTAAAATTTCTATTCTACACTTGTGACCACATTTTACGTAGTCCATGTCCAATATTACACATGAATGGAAGCATTACACGTTATTACACATGAAATTAAATGCAAGTTGTAGCCACTCGATATGTAAGCTGACAGTTACAATCAACTGTTGCTCAGTGTTGTCAAACACCTCCTTCATATATGATGGTGATAACTGTCGATTACGACTTGCCAGAGAGCGTAAGTATACTCTCTGCCTCGCCAGAAAAGGCCAAAATATTTTACATTCCAAACAGAAACGTATATCATTCAATAACGAAATAGAAACGTGGGTTAACAATTACAGGAATTGAAATATACCATATATAGCATACGGAATAATAAATCTTCAGTTTTATTCAGGAACAACTATTCTATCAGTTTTAAGTTTACTGTTAGTACGAGGAGTAAAATTATGTACTAACGCTCTTTACAAGCCAACCGTTATGAGGTAGGCAATGGGAAACTTCGTCTAGTGACCGAGGCCTAAACCACGAACCTGAAGCTTCAGCACTGGCTACTCCTTCTTGCGCGTCACTGTCGCTCGTGGAAATGCTGCAGTGTTCCGTCACTGTACAGAAGCTCGACATCTACATCTACATCTACATCTACATCTACATCTACATCTACATCCATACTCCGCAAGCCACCTGACGGTGTGTGGCGGAGGGTACTTTGAGTACCTCTATTGGTTCTCCCTTCTATTCCAGTCTCGTACTGTTCGTGGAAAGAAAGATTGTCGGTATGCCTCTGTGTGGGCTCTAATCTCTCTGATTTTATCCTCATCGTCTCTTCGCGAGATATACGCAGGAGGGAGCAATATACTGCTTGACTCCTCGGTGAAGGTATGTTCTCGAAACTTCAACAAAAGCCCGTACCGAGCTACTGAGCGTCTCTCCTGCAGAGTCTTCCACTGGAGTTTATCTATCATGTCCGTAACGCTTTCGCGATTACTAAATGATCCTGTAACGAAGCGCGCTGCTCTCCGTTGGATCTTCGCTGCTTCTATACAGACTGAAGTAATACAGCTGTGGTATCATCAACTCTAATCTCTGTCGCCTGATATATCTTCCATGTTAGCAGATGACACGCCCTCAGCCGATCGCGTTCTCGAGTTTATTAGTACCAGTGAGATGACGTCAGTCATTTGAAGCTCTTTTTGGCGACAAACAACTCCCCTTCCATAGTGGTTTTTTAAGCTTTCCTTCTGTTTTTAGTTTCCCCACTTTTTTGAGTTTCGCTCCCATTGCTACTGGTTTCCAGTTTCGTTTTTTTACCTTTTCCTAAGTCATAGAACGGGCGCTAATGACCGTAGCAGTTTTGCGCCCGAAAACCATAACAAAAAAAAATTCTAATCTCAAAGTTGTTCTTCTACACTACTTACAGTGTAGCACGGTTTATGTGCTATTCTCGTACACAAATCGGAATATTTTTCACAGTAAAATCAACCTAGCTTGTCGGTCGCTTTTCCATGAGAATTAACGAGCTCTTCGTATTACAATAATCACTTATTTCGTTTCTAAATATCGCATTGATACATTCACGGTCAGTTCGGTATTTTCACAGTCAATTCTTACAATACACTTCACTGGTAAAACACATGGCTCTGTCAGTATCGCATGACAGATATAAAGACGTGAACTGTCCTAACTGTGCACTGAATTGTATCGGTTGCGATATTACGTGGCACGTATGTAGGCGTACCACAAAATGATTGCCATTTTACTGGTTAAAGAAACCTATTAACTTCATTTTCCGCCCATACTTCTACGAGCGAGCCAAGCTTCTATACGTCTACGTTTCTGTGGACCAGAACTTTTTCTGGATCTGGGTGGCATCGTCCCCGATCGCACGCCAAAGAAATAAAGAGGACTCTAACGGAAGAAGATCGATAGCTACATGCACCGATACGCATCTTACAAGTGTCATTAGACGACCTCATCCGGTGTCTGTCAAATTCATGTCCAACAATTATGAGCATTTAAACGTGACGCTCTGTGAAAAGAAAACAGTTTGCTGTAAGAGCGAGAGGCAGAGCTGAGACATGTTGACACCGTAGTGACATGAGCCGAGGAGTTTGCTAAAGCCGGCCACACACGGGAGGAGGCAGCTAACGTTGACGTGGACGTGGACGGGACGGGGCTTCGAGATACACCGGCCCTGCAACAAACTTGTGGCGTCACACTACTCGTCTTGTCCGCCACACTACGCGAATGCTCGATTTATGCAAGACGCACAGAAAATAAAAATTTAATTGAAAAGGTACCCACTTAATTTTGTCGTGTGATATCGAGAATTTGAATACATTTAAACACACAGTCAAGAATCACTAAGTTCATCTGAAATAGTAGGTGGTTATAATTAAAATTTCCCTATTTAAACGTTATAAAACAGAAACTAATTCCCATACGAGTACAAAACTTGGCAGCATTAATGTCCAGAGTATGGGGTGCATGGTTTCCATGCCTCAGAAGGCCAACTATGGTCACCATGTGCCGTGATCAGTCATCGTGATTCATAGCCTCGCACAGCTGACTAGCCGGCCGGTGTGGCCGTGCGGTTCTAGGCGCTTCAGTCTGGAACCTGGCTGCTGCTACGGTCGCAGGTTCGAATCCTGCCTCGGGCATGGATGTGTGTGATGTTCTTAGGTTAGTTAGGTTTAAGTAGCTCTAAGTTCTAGGGGGCTGATGACCTCAGATGTTAAGTCCCATAGCACTCAGAGCCATTTGAACCATTCGAACAGCTGACTAGTCGCAGTGCACGTGTTGATCAGTCATGCCGCAACTGCACTTCGAGAGCGCTGCCAGCTGAAAGGATTATGGAAGGGTCCCTTTTCTCCACCTGCTGTGCGGAGCATGATGAAGAAGATCGAATGAACTGGAGAACTGGGCGTCCCTCCAAGATGTGCGCAATATCCGATCGTCAGGCAGTGCACATGCTGTGTCACGACAGTCGAACATCGCATGGCCCACTGTACGGAAGGTGCTTCGAACCATTCTCAAATGGTATCTGTATAAGATCCATATCGCACAGTAGATTGCACCACAGGATGCACAACGACGTGTTGACTTAGCTCTCCACTTTCTCGGACGGACTGAAGTTGACGAGGGCTGGTCCTGGACTATTCTATGGACAGACGAAGTTTATTTTTCTCTGACGGGTGAGATGAACACTAGAATTGGTGAGTGTGGTGATTTTCACCTCCAGTGACTGTGTATGAAGTTCTTCTCTATGGTGTGGCTTTACGGCTACGTCCACCATTGGCCCATTATTTTTTGAAGAGGTTAGCGCTCAAGGACCAAAGACGTGCAGTGCGACTGCTCAGCGTTACAGCGATATGCTTCGCCAGCATGTCACACCCGTCTTACGGGAGAGACACACATTGAACTCAACAGTTTTGATGCAAGATGGGGCCCCGCCGCACATCGCGCGTGTAGTTCACCTGCTTCTTCGAAACACATTTGAAAACGAATTATCAGCCGATCGTTTCCAAATGCATGGCCATCAAGATCACTTGATCTCACTCCCTGTGATTTATGGTTGTGGGGCTACTTGAAGGACAGGATTTACCAGGGAAACATCCACACATGCGCTGATCTGAAGCGCAGCATATCAAGTGAGGTGGTCAGCATACCTACGGATATGCTTCGTTCTGCTGTGCAGATCGCACCCCTGCGGTTTCAGACTTCTGGACACTGATGGACGCCACATCGAGACCCTTTTGAAGCAGAAATCGTACCGGTATGTAAAGGTATGATGCACCGCAGCAGCACATTAAAAGCATATCACTTGAATTTATTCTGCATTATTTCTCTTTCGCATGTAGCTTTCATTAATGCTGCCAAGTTCGGTACTCGTACGGTAATTATTTTCCATGTTATAACGTGTTAAATAGGGAAAGTTTAATTATAACCACCCGATAGTTACTCACTCTCCACCGGAGACGGCTGCTGGCATTCGTAAGACGTGCAGCATCATGTGCTGTGACGTGCGCGACCCGGCCGGTCTTTCTCGTGGGCCTCGGGACGGGAAAGCTGACCGCGCTATAGACAGCGCTGTCAGCACACGAGACGAGCCGGTTACCGCGGTTTGCGCTCTCAGTTCTCTCAAGCAACCGCTGTCCGCTTTATTTGGCTTGCAGATCACACTTCTTGTTTATGAAAGTGGATGCGTCTGAAATAGCTGCTTTGACTTTGTTTGCGATTGTCGAAGAAGAGCGGACAAAATCGCGATCAAGATTCGGGACTCGTCGATGGCTCGAACATCTAACTGATGTTAGAGGAAAATCACATAATGCTGTGCAGCGATCTAAGACACATACTAGTAGAAGTTATTGGCTAACTCAATTGAATTTTCATTTCATTTTCGGTTCTGAATTGTTTATACACTGAAGAGCCAAAGAAACTGGTACGCCTGCCTAATATCGTGTAGGGCCCCCGCGAGCACGTAGAAGTGGCATAACACGACGTGGAATGAACTCGACTAATGTCTGAAGGAAACTGACACCATGAATCATTCAGGGCTGTCGACAAATCCGTGAGAGTACGAGGGGGTGGAGATCTCTTGCGAACAGCACGTTGAAAGGCATCCCAGATACGCTCGATGGTGTTCATGTATGGGGAGCTTGGTGGCTAGCGGAAGTGTTTAAACTCAGAAGAGTGTTCCTGAAGCCACTCTGTAGCAATTCTGGACGTGTCGGGTGCCGCATTGTCCTGCTGGAATTGCCCAAATCTGTCGCAATGCACAATGGACATGAATGGATGCAGCTGATCAGACAGGATGCTTACGTACGTGTCACCAGTCAGAATCGTATCTAGACGTATAAGGGGTCCCACATCACTCCAACTGCGTACGCCCCACACCATTACAGAGCCTCCACCAGCTTGAACAAGCCCCTGCTGACATGCAGGATCCATGGATCGATGAGGTTGTTTCGATACCCGTACACGTCCATCCGCTCGACACAACTTGAAACGAGACTCGTTCGACCACGCAACATGTTTCCAGTCGTCAACAGACCAATGTCGGTGTTGATGGGCCCATGCGAGGTGAAAAGCATTATGTCGTGCAGTCATCAAGGGTACACGAGTGGGCATATGGCTCCGAAAGCCCATATGGATGATGATTTCGTTGAATGCTTCGCACGCTGACACTTATTGATGGCCCAGCGTTAAAATCTGTAGCAATTTGTGTAAGGGCTGCGCTTCTGTCACTTTGAACGATTCTCTTCAGTCGTCTTTGGGCCTGTTCTTGCAGGAGTCTTTTCCGGCCGCAGTGATGTCGGAGATTCGATGTTTTACCGAATTCCTGATATTCACGGTACACTCGTGAAATGGTCGTGCGGGAAAATCTCCACTTCATCATTACCTCGGAGATGCTGTGTCCCACCGCTCATGCGCCGACTATAACGTCACGTTCAAACTTACCTAAATTTTGATAACCTGCCACTGTAGCAGCAGTAACCAATCTAGCAACTGCGCCAGACTCGTGTTATCTTACATAGGCGTTGCCCAGCGCAGCGCCGTATTCTTCCTGTTTACATATCTCAATATTTGAATACGCATGCCTATACCCGCTTCTTTGGCGCTCTAGTATAGTTAAAGTATAGTGTCTACTGTCAGTCTGCACTTGTGTAACATTTATTTCGCGATCTTGCGTTGACTGCCAGCACTGTGAAATAACATACCTCGTCACATAGATTTCAAGATCGAGATTCGTTTCGTGATTTCATTCGAATGAAACAGGAGATTTCTTCGAAGCTGCTCAGTATCATTGAAAAAGATATTTACCTATAAAATGCAGACAGGCGGCAGCCGATAAATCCAGAGATAGGTACGAGAAGTTTCATATAGCAAAAACTTCCAGTGTGTAACTGGTGTTTAGTTTCAGACACAGACTGACAGTAAGTTAAGATTGCTGGCCACTGGGGTAACATCCAAGTCCTTGGACTCCGCAACAATAAATTCAGCAAACACATAACAAATAATAAATAATATCGACTTTTGAGATTAAATTAATAAAAAAAGACCCAGAATCTTATAGAAAACGAAAAATAGTGAGCGCTCAGCTACGATCTACTCTCTTCTGCAAGAAGGGAGTCAGTACCAAGACTAAGTTATCTGTGCACCGTTCAATCTTTCGACCAACTTTGTTGTATGGGAGCGAAAGCTGGGTGGATTCAGGTTACCTTATCAATAAGGTTGAGGTTACGGATATGAAAGTAGCTAGGTACTAGTAGATGGGATCAATGGCAGGAGGGTGTCCACAATGAGGAAATCAAAGAAAAAACTGGGAATGAACTCTATAGATGTAGCAGTCAACGCGAACAGGCTTAGATGGTGGGGTCATGTTACACGCATGGGAGAAGCTAGGTTACCCAAGAGACTCATGGGTTCAGCAGTAGAGGGTAGGAGGAGTCGGGGCAGACCAAGGAGAAGGTACCTGGATTCGGTTAAGAATGATTTTGAAGTAATAGGCTTAGCGCCAGAAGAGGCACCAATGTTAGCACTGAATAGGGGATCATGGAGGAATTTTATAAGAGGGACTATGCACAAGACTGAACGCTGAAGGGCATAATCAGTCTTAAATGATGATGATGAGGAGGAGGAGGAGGGGGAGGCGGACGGGAATCTGCTGCCTTTGCGTTTATACCTTACGAACCCACGACGCAATCAACCGCACTACAGCTTCGACATTGTAGTTACATCTCCGTGTATGGTATACACTACCTGAAGACTGTATTTACAAAAGCCATTATTTGATACCTGATACGCAATTTCACCACAGGCGCGTTTTTGATAGATCGTTGTTGTGCCATAGCATTGAAACGGAATACTTTTGTAGCATATAACACTAAAAATATCAACCACAGGAAACCTTTACCTACCGAAATATAGCTCCCTGTCATTTTATTGTAACAAATCGTAGTTAAAACGACTGATTTTTGGGAGTCCCTCAGTTTGCTGATGTTTTGAAACAGCTTATGTTTATACCACGTACTTTCAAATGGTTCAACTGGCTCTGAGCACTATGGGATTTAACTTCTGAGGTCATCAGTCCCCTAGAACTTAGAACTACTTAAACGTAACTAACCTAAGGACGTCACACAAATCCATGCCCGAGACAGGATTCTAACCTGCGGCCGTAGCGTTCGCGCGGTTCCAGACTGTAGCGCCTAGAACCGCTCGGCCGCTCCGGCCAGCCCCACGTACTTTATGAGGAAGAAAACCCTCCAAATACGATGTTTAACGCCATACAATATGCCAGCTCCCATGTTCTGCTTGTGAAGTAAACGATGTCGCATCTCGTTGGCCAGCTTCCTCTCCACGAGGCAAAAATCTGTCATGCCAGTCCTTTATTTCACGCTCCACTGTGTAGTGGAACGTGGAATTCCACTTTGTGACGTCATCATCTCCTCGTCGACGTGCGTTTTTCCGTCTCATGAGAAGACGGCTGAAGGTCGTCCCCTCATTAATAATAATGGAGAATGATATTTTGTGATTACTCTGGAGTGAAAGTGAAGACACGTACTCCTACAGAAGGAGGACACGAACGCGGGCTAACACATCCGTAAGCGCCGTTGATCGACACCTGAACACTCGACGGCACAGGTGCTCGGCAAGCGTCGTCCTCCACACGCATTCGCCGGGAAAGCCGACCGTAAGCTGCAGAAACGCTTGGCGGCGGTAAGCGTAACCCCTGGCGCTGTTCTGGGTCGTCGTGACATTTAAAACGAAGCGCCCGGTTCCGCCGCATTATCTGCTCGGGCTCTCGGCTTACACGGCGGAGTCCCGGGATCGTATCTCGGCCATCGCACTCTCTCCGCACCTGCCGCCAGCCAGCGAGCAGCCGACAAAGGCCACCCGCCGCGCCTCTCACCGCCGCTCATTTCAAAGGCGCTGTAAAAGGATACCCAGACCATCGACAGTATCGTCTAAGGGCGGAACCCTTTCTAGTTAATGATACGGTCGTGGACCCGGAAAGCTATGAATGCAGAAAGTCGTCAGGAAACATACAAAACAATACTCTCTGAGCACTTAGTGAATGTAGATACTGAAGAATAGCAGACTCCTATGGTTTGCAAACCTAAGGTGACAAGGCACAGATTAGACTAAAAGGTTCCATAAGATAGACGTAATATATTGCGCAATTAAGAACTGATTAAAAATCACGGCACCAACACATTTTCGACACATTGTGAGAATTACATTGCCTGACAAAAGAAGGTTAGCAGCCAGAAGACATGGTTGGATGTTAAAGTAACTTCGTACACGAACACACGATCAGTGGTTATGTAAATAAACGGTCATAGGTGTACCCGGTGATCAAAAAGTCAGTATAAATTTGAAAACTTAATAAACCACGGAATAATGTAGATAGAGAGGTAAAAATTGACACACACACTTGGAATGACATGGGGTTTTATTAGAACAAAAAAGAAACAAAGTTCACAAAATGTCCAACAGACGGCGCTGGACAGCAAAACGTCAGTAACTGCTACCGTGACGGTTGAGAGGTGCGCCGATATGTTACAGAATCGCATCATTTCCGGCCTGGCTGATGATAAACACCTGCTGGAACGTACGATGTTCATGCAGGATGGCGCTCCACCCCATATTGCTAGACGCGTGAAAGATCTCTTGCGCGCGTCGTTTGGTGATGATCGTGTGCACAGCCGCCACTTTCGTCATGCTTGGCCACCCAGGTCTCCACACTTCAGTCCGTGCGATTATTGGCTTTGGGGTTACCTTGCGATGTGCTGGGGCTAGCAGTGTATTTAACACTAAATTCTTCTAGAATCTACATATGTAAATGATGCTCTAAGCCCCCCTATTCTAACTCCGACTTTTGCTGTTGCACAAGGATTAAAAAATATACGCGAACTGACTCTAATCAACCCTACCAGTGGAGTAGAAGAGAGTTTGGCACCTGCAATAATTTAATTTGATAAATAAGTTAAATAAACGAAGGTTTCATTAACATAGTGAGGAATGCTAGGGTTGCTCTACCGATTAACAGAATGAAAGTTCTGTCCAAAATAACAATATGATTTATTAAGACTAAACACAAAATAATAAACAAAAACACATGAAACATTTACAATACATCAAATTGGCTCAAATTGGATACTCAAACAAACGCTGTGAATGTGAAGTTGTCCCTAAACTAGATTGTG
Source organism: Schistocerca serialis cubense (assembly GCF_023864345.2). Classification (NCBI taxonomy): domain Eukaryota; kingdom Metazoa; phylum Arthropoda; class Insecta; order Orthoptera; family Acrididae; genus Schistocerca; species Schistocerca serialis. The sequence goes on from NC_064644.1 coordinate 398,597,057, forward strand.
AGGATTATGATGAAGTGGTATGTGGAGCCAATTCCTTGCAACTCAAATCTTAAGAGAAAACACATAGCCAACCCAACATTAATTGCTGCTACTCAAGACAGAACAAAGTTAGAAAAAGACGAACAGGCGCGCTCTGCTGAGCTCTGATTATCACCTAGGAAAATCCCTATCTGCCGGTGCTGCGGACATACCTTACCAATCTGTCTTCTTAACTGCAAGAACACGATTTGGCGTACCGGAGGCGATGGCTGGTTGCTTCGACGTCCTCGACCGAAAGGCGAGAGCCGACTACCTAGAGCACCCGTACAGGCCGAACACACAACATTCCCGCCCCCACGACAGTGGCCATGGTTAAACGTTCCAATCAGCAACTCGAAAACCGGCGGAAAATTCCACTCTATTGCCGGAGCACTACCATTCCACCAATGGAGATTCTTGGCGCCAATTTCTGCGCTGATTTTGCTGCGTCACGGAGCTATGCCCTGAGCAAGCCAATCACAGTTACTATTTTGCAGAAAGCGCGGGAATTTTCCCGCCACAACTGCCTGGGTACACAAGTCATTCCCACGCCTCGCTGGTAGCCCGCCAGAAAGTGTTTTCGCTAAGTTTCTGCGAAGTAACGGAACCTCTAGCCCAGCCGCTACTTCGGACCCCTCCAGGCGTGTCTTTTGACAATTTCGGCGTCTGCAAAGCATTCACTCGACTTCCTCACACCCATCGGCTTAACCCTTTCCAGATCAGCAAACCCCGCCTGTCACCGGACCACCCGGGTGACGAGAGACCCTGCGTGGGAAGTCCGCGTGTGAAGGAATAGCGACTTTTCACTGCACGCAATTAGAGAGGAAAATCGTAAGATAGAAATATGAGAGGGGGCTCATGCCACCTCTCAACCTAAAGTCGCAAGTGTATCGTGATCGACCGACATCTCTAGGGATGCTGAAAGACAACAACCGACGCCAATGCCTCACCGTAACTGCAGACATGGTTTACAGTGGTGTTCACAACATAATTCCTCGACTACAGCTATTGTTGAGGAATGATGGTGGACATATTGAGCATTTCCCGTAAAGAACATCATCTTTGCTTTGTCTTACTTTGTTATTCTAATTATTGCTATTGTGATCAGATGGAGCGCCATCTGTCGGACATTTTTCGAACTTTTGTATTTTTTTTTTTTTTGTTCTAATAAAACCCCATGTCATTCCAAGCATGTGTGTCAATTTGTACCTCTCTATCTACATTATTTCGTGATTTATTCAGTTTTCAAATTTATACTGACTTTTTGATCACCCGGTACGTTACTTTTGTTTGTCTTCACAGTTACCAGACTCGGTAGGGTACATAACTGGCATCAACAGGGTCAATTGACGAGTGAACACTGTGAAGGACACGGAGATGCCGTTGTACTAGTGTGAGACAGCGTTATCAGAACCTGATTAAGTTCGAAATGGTCCTCACTGTATGTCTCCGTTTGGTTGGTTGATCAAATCGTGCAACATACAGATATTTGGGACATTCGGATGTGACAATGGCCTTATTATGGACTGCGTGAGAAGGTGAGGGCAAGCATACGCGTCGTCAAGGTTCCAATCGAGGACTTGTGGCGGCCACATGGGTGGACCGCTGAATTGTGCACCAGACACATCACAACTCCTTCATTTCCTGACATTGCCAGAATGCGGGCGATCTGTACCATAATGACTTCCGGAAAACTCCAAGCAGACAAAATCAATAGTAGCTCTAAGAACTGTTACTGTATTAATTAAAGATTTTACAATAATAAAAATTTGTTAAAATTGTAATTAAACGGCCTTTCAACATAGTAGTCATTCTTTTTCGTCTCCCAGTCCAATCAGACATATTTTTAATTATTATTGTAACAAATTCCTGTTCTTCTACACCTTTTTAATTGTTACGGTAACAGCTCCTAATATTGTACTTTGTGCCTTGCCTTAAGAGAAACCTAATTGTAAATTGTACTAGTTAGTGCCATCCGGCGAGTTTACGACGTGTATTTTGACATCGTACTCTGTATTCAGTTGTATGGTATGAGCATCAACACTGGCAGTCAGCCCATTAATCTTACACTGAAGCGCCAAAGGAACTGGTATAGGCATGCGTATTCAAACACAGAGAAACGTCAACAGGCAGAATACGGCGCTGCGGTCGGCAACGCCTTTACAAGATAACAAGTGTCTGGCGCAGTTGTTAGACCGGGTACTGCTGCTACAATAGTGGGTTATCAAGATTTAAGTGAGTTTGAACGTGGTGTTATAGACGGTGCACGAGCGATGGGACACAGTATCTCCGAGGTAGCGATGAAGTGAGGATTTTCCCGCACGAACATTTCACGAGTGTACCGTGAATATCAAGAATCCGGTAAAACATAAAATCTCCGACATCGTTGCGGCCGGAAAAAGATTCTGCAAGAACGGGACCAACGATGACTGAGATAATCGTTCAGTGTGACAGAAGTGCAATCATCCTGCAAAGTGCTGCAGATTTCAATGCCGGGTCATCAGCAAGTGTGAGCCTGCGAACCGTTAAACGAAACATGATCGATATGGGCTTCCGGAGCCGAAGGCCACTCGTTTATGGTACTCTCGATGACTGCACTACACAAAGCTTTACGCCTCGCCTGGGCCCATCAACTGGACACTGGACTGTTGATGACCGGAAGAATGCTGCCTGGTCGGACAAGTCTCGTTCAAATTGTATCGAGCGGATGGACGTGTACGGGTGTGGAGACAACCTCATCGATCCATGGAGGCTGCATGTCAGCAGGGGACTGTTCAAGCTGGTGGAGGCTTTGTAATGGTATGGGGCGCGTGCAGTTGAACTGATATGGGACCTCGATATGTCTAGATACGACTCTTAAGTGTTACGCGTACCTAAGCATCCAGTCAAATCACCTGCATCCCTTCATGTCCATTGTGCATTCCGACAGACTCCGGCAATTCCAGCAGGGCGATGAGATACCCCACGCGTCCAGAATTGCTACAGAGTGGCTCTGGGAACACTCTTCTGAGTTTAAAAACTTCCTCTGGCCACCAAACTCTACAGACATGAACATTATGGAGAATATCGGGGATGCCTTGCAAAGTGCTGTTCAGATGAGATCTTCAACCCCTCGTGCTCTCGCGGATTTATGGAGTGCCCTGCAGGATTCATGGTGTCAGTTCCCTCCAGCATTACTTCAGACATTAGTCGAGCCAAGTCGTGTTGCGGCACTTCTGCGTGCTCGTGGTGGCCCTACACGATATTAGGCAGGTGTACCAGTTTCTTTGGCTTTTCAGTGTATGTTTTATATATACAGTGTGATCCAAAATACTTACACATGCATTTGTGATATAACACGATACAAAGTGATGATGGTGGTGGTGATTGTATAGAATTGTAAAGTTGAAGGTGTATTACTTCTCCATGCCAACTGTGTTTGGTTACACCTTTTGTGATATTCTTACCCTGTCAATCTGTTTCTGTCCTTGCGGATCCGAAGATGGCAGCGTAGTCTTACCGAAACCGGTCATCTAAATAGGTACTGTACTAGCGATCTTGGCTGTTTGGAGTTTTCTGGAGTTCATAAGCACATCTGCGCCTGCCATCCGAGGACAAGTAATGTACTCCGTGCAACATTCTGTGTCATCCCGCAGCACTGGTCGGAAAACAGCAGTAGCCGTGCTAGGGAATTAGTGTCCCATGCATAGGCTGACATTAACAGCACAACACAAACAACTGAGTTTGGAGTGGTGCCACGACTGAAAAGCATGGACTGTCGAGGAATGGCATCGGAAGTATTCGGTAGTGAAGCTCGTTTCTGCACCATCGCAGATGATCATCGTCGGCGACTAAGGTGACGACCTGTAGGAGTCCCCCTTTTTCCATTGTTTTGGATATGCATAGCGGTATTACTCCTGGAGTGATGGTGTGGAGGGCCATCGGATATGACTTCAGGTCACGGCTGATAATCATTTAGGAAATTCTGACGAGGACAGCGGTGCTTCCCGGAAATCTTGCGTGTTCACGTGCTACTTCTCATGTGACAGTATCGTTGTGCCACTTTTCAACAGGACAATACTTTTCCACACACGGCATGTGTCTCTAAAAGTCTGTCTGCATGATGTTGAGATACTTCCTTGACCAGGAAGATCCCCAAATCTGTTCCCAATGCCGGCAGCTGTGGCCGAGCGGTTCTAGGCGCTTCCGTCCGGAACCGTGCTGCTGCTACGGTCTCCAGGTTCGAATCCTGCCTCGGGCATAGCTGTGTGTGATGTTCTTAGGTTAGTAGGTTTAAGTAGTTCTAAGTCTAGGGGACTGATGACCTCAGATGTTAAGTCCCATAGTGCTTAGAGCCATTTGAACCATTTGTTCCCAATAGAATACCTGTGAGACCAGCTTGGACGTCACTCCGACCCAGAGCCAATGTCGATGAAGTTGAGGACGAGTCACAGCAGTTGTGGGCCAGCTTCCCTGAGGAGAGGATAGAAATTTATTCATCACACTCTTCCCAGCCGGATCAGTGCGTTATTGCAGACCAGAGGCGTAGCAACCTCATAATGTTAAGTAGGCTCATACTGCCAAGTTGTTCCTAAATTTGACTCGATATTGTAATCAGTAATATGATATCAGATACCCCCTCAACCCCTTCAAGTTTCATTTTGTTTCCTACGCCCCTTCTCGGTGCTTCATTTGTTTGGCAGGCAGTGTATTTTTGGAGGAAAGATTTGCTGTATACGAAACGATATCGTTCGCTTCTCAACCCAAAATGTTTTGCCTCTGTTGAAGCATCGTCATTGAGTGCCTGTTAATTGTGTTGACTTATAGTATAGTGCGGAAGGAGCGTTACAGTGTTGTGACTGACTAGAACATCTTTAGAGCAGTTACAAGACTCTAAAGTCTTATTTTGAAGCCCGCGAATTAATCCTACGTTGAGTGATGCTGTGAAAGCAGTGGTGAAACATTTTTGGTTCAAAAGGAAGGAAACGGCATGGTATTATTCAAATTATCTCCAAAAATATTTGTTTCTGAATTTTTTTACTTATTCGTTCAAGCTAAATTTGTTTAGATATTCTTGTATCTTCATTTCTCTTCTTATTCAAAAATATGTCTTCCAACACTGATATAGAAAGAAAGAAGGATAAGTGTTTAACAACCAGTCGCTGACGAGGTCATTAGAGGGAGCACAAGATCGCGGTGGGGAAGGCGGGAAATGGAAATCGACCGTGTCGTTTTCAGACGAACCATCCTAGCATTCGTATTAAGCGATTTTTAAAAATCACAGAAAAGCCAAATGTGGAAGGCCATGTGAGCATTTGGAGCGATGGCCTTCCGAATACGCGTCCCTTGTCTTACCACTGTGACAGCCACCTGCCTCAGTAACACCGCTGTAAGGACTTCCATATCTATCTGCTCTGTATTTTCTTGCAGAATTTTATGTGATTAGCCTCGGATTCAAATAACTCAAGCAAAGTTAGTACAGTGAAACAATACCGATAGTAAGTCTCTCAACAGCAGCTTTGATCACCATTACTTATTAGACCCACTAGATACCCGCAACCATATTGTTTTGTCAGTTATCAATCTTTTCTTTTCATCGAAGTGCGAATGGTGCAAAGGGGCAACCAACTGGGAACACACATTCGTTGTAACGAAGAGAAGCTCTTTTAACGATACGGTTACATACGTTTTTTTTTTCATCCCTGAAGTACCTATGTAATACGTAAACAGAAGATGATCAATCTTAAACAGTTGTTGAGCGTTGGAAGAAAGGCGACGAGTGGAAAAAATTATTTTATGAGTCTGTCTGTAAAAATTTGTAGCATGTTACAAATGGCAAATAACGTCTGAGCCACCAGCCAACTTCGTATGGAGAACCTGGAAGAGTCATGGTCTTATTGTGTTGGAGGCATGGAACGGTGGTCAGAGTACAAAAGGCGCGACATCGATAAAAAGCCATTGTTTTCTCAGGAATTAAGAAAATGTGGAATTGTATTACAGTGAGTCGTTGCGTTACATTCATTCTGAACTGACTTTAGTAAGTTAGCGCCAGTCTACAGCTATTTTACTTATAATTAGAGACCAGGTCTTAACGACCTAAAAAACAGCGAAATGTGCAACTAAAACTTATATAAAGCTAACATTAAAAAATAAAATATGACAAGCTTATTTAAAAACACTCCTGTTCGTGTTTTGACATACATATAAGAGAACATTCACTTCAGAATAAATGGTGAATATAGTACTTACTTTTCCAGTGTTTGAAACAAACTAGCACTTATTTCTGAAGTGACTGTATGTGCCTGAAGAAAAAAAAAGAAGTACAGTGAAAATGAATAACACCTATCTAAACAATAAAACCATGTTCTTACGACTGCACACCACTTGTTTAAAGAAGTCCAAATTAGTTAACACGTCCTGTCAATCTTCTGTTTCTGCAGAGTTGCACTGGATCATGTGGTTGAAATTCAGATTTTCTATTTTCAGAGATGTACAGTTTTGTATGTGGAAATCACCTTTCCACTTCGCAGGAGGGTATTTTAACGCGGCGTGGTCACTGCAGGTCAGCGTTGGTTCATTGTCTTCAAATGTTATGGCATTCACAGAAGAGATGTCACCAATATTGCATATTGTAGAATATCCAGGATTCCGCTGGAGAACACTTCGCAATTTGGTGCTCACTTTGTCAGCAGCTACATGACCACGAGCTCAACCCTACTCACTTTGCACATGATGCACAATATCCAGTGCGTTACGCAGTTTACTACCAGCAGCTTGCAGTCGTGTGATGGCTTTTGATGCCGTTGACAAGTTATTGTTGATGTATGCCAAGCTACCAGAAAAAGTATCTGTATAGACCTCTTTCACAGTTTTGATGGTATTTGATTCATTGCTATCAGTCGCATAAAACATTGTGTTTATTATGATACAAAAATGGTTCAAATGGCTCTGAGCACTATGGGACTTAACATCTGAGGTCATCAGTCCCCTAGAACTTAGAACTACTTAAACCTAACCAACGTAAGGATATCACACACATCCATGCCCGAGGCAGGATTCGAACCTGTGACCGTAGCGGTAGCGCGGTTCCAGACTGAAGCGCCTAGAACCGCTCTGTCACACCGGACGGCTTATTATGATACAGTTGATGCGGTACTAATCATCTGTACGAAGCCCAGAACCCCATCGTGCACGAACAAGTTGGAAGGACGGGGGGGCAGTGAAGGTGTTTGTTCCTTGAATTTCTGGACCCATAGAGGAGCTTTCACGTAGTAGTAGCAGTAGTAGTAGTAGTAGTAGCTTTATTCTTCTTTAGATCTCTTTTTACAAGGATATAGGATATGTCAAAGTATTTACAAGTTTCGACCAATTTAAAATAAGCTAATTCGTATACACATACATTTACAGACTTCTAGTTAGAGACAATCATTAGATTTACTCCTGGTATACAATACTTTCTTTTACAAATAACTTATTAAATAATCTAATGCCACTCTTTTCACTCATATCTCACTATCAGTCACTGCACACACAATACACACATTGCATCATAACACTTCACTCACTACACACACTCACACTGGTGATCTCTGGGCCATTTTCTGAACCACAACTTCCCATTTACTATCCTGAAAAACTAAGACAGCATCCCTCTATAATGAGTGAGATGTTGAACTCAGAAAGAAGAAGGGGTGTTAGTACTGTGCAATGCATAGCTTTGGGGTAAGTTTTTCTAGAAAAGCAAAAAAAAAGAAGGAAAAAATATAGTACGATGCTATTATGTGGAATGTTGGATGTTTTATAATCATTATTATTATTTAATAGTATAACATTTTTTTATCAAATCCCTACTCTGTTTTATCTAAATAGTCCTTCAATGTATAAAATGTATTGCATAACAGGTACTTTTTAGCTGCCTTTTTAAGTAAGTGTATTTTTGCAATTTCTTTTATCTCTTGTGGTGATTCATTGTACAGTTTTATTCCTTGATAGAATATGCTGTTTAGAGTTTTATGTTTATTTTTTCTTGGCAAATCTAAGTTGAGTCTAGCTCTTGTTCTGTGGTCATGGACAGAGCTGTTTGTGCAGTTATTTTTGATGTGTACAACTGAATGGTAAATGTATTCACACGGAGCGGCTAAAATCCCCAGTGTCTTGAACAGATCTTTACAATGAGCTCCATTACCGTTTCTGGTTATGTTTCTTATGGCTGTTTTCTGAGGTTTGAAAATTGTGATCATATTTTGTGCATTTGTTCCTCAAAAAACAATGCTATAACTGAAAATTGAGTTTACATGTGAATAGTATGTAACTAAAAGACACTGTATGTTACACACTGATGATAGGAGTCTAAGGGCACAACATGCTGATGACATTCTGTTTGCAAGCACCTTTGTGTGTTCAGACCACTTCAACTGAGAATCAATATTCATTGCTAGAAATTTTGCATTTGTTACATAGTCTATAGAGGGGCCATCTACATTTAATTTAACATTGTCATTTGTCCTCTTCAAACTGAAATTTATGGCATTAGTTTTCTTTATGTTTATTGTCACTTTATTGCTTATAGTATTTTCTTGCCGCAGGAAATTAATTTGTTCACATCAAGGTAATGTGATTGCACTTCTTCTGCAACTCTTTTAACACACGTGCAAGGCAAGTGACATACACCATACTGGGTAGAGAATCCGAAGCCTCCATGGGTCATTTCGCCATGTACGAAGCAACATCTGCCATCATTAGCAAAACGTTGGCTTTGTTTACGCCATCCGGCCACAGTAACTTTATAAAATTGTCGAACAAAATGGCAGTTGTCGAGTCGTTTACTCTCTCGAGAGCTTTACAATTTAGGAAGAACATTTCTCCAGGACCATCACTTTTTAGAACACCAGCAACAACGTTTGCAACATAAAAGCCCACCCACGTCGGTGGTTTCATCTATGCTGTTGAACACCTCCTCGTCGCACAGGGATAAATATATACAATAAAATATTTTTCTCCACACTACAATATCGGGATTCGTGCATAAATTGTTGTGAAATTTGCTCGTAATTTCAGGAAAAAACTACGACTTGTCATTAATATTCGGGCCTTAGTTTCGTTGTTATTAAATTTGGTAAGACGTTTAGCTCCACAGGGATCACTGGCTGTAATTTTACTAAAAGACAGATAAGTTTTGAAGTCAGAGATCGATAGTTTCTTTTCAAGAATAAATGATACGAAGGTGTGCTCATTTTACAAGGGAAATTCAAAAAGTAAGTTGCACCAATCGTCCCATGCTAAGACCGTTGCACAACGAGAGCGTTGCATTGTCAGAAAGGGGTATATGCACTATGTTTCAGGCAGACAGTTCACCAGCGGTGCTGATAACAGCTGCATCACAGTGTACAACTCAAATGGTGGGGGCACTGGAAACATATTCCAAATGTACATGGCAGAGTGCGATTCAGTACAATTCCTGTCTAAATTGCACACAGATTCAACGTGAAATTCTGGCGGGACATGGACCAAATATAATGTCACGACCGTCTGTAGTGGAACGGTGCCCGTAATTTGACCAAAACCGCTCAGACGTGGCTGAAGGTGATCGATAGAGACCGGATTATATGCATTTGCATATGTGGCTCCTTTTCACTCGTTATTGCATGTTTTAACCAAAAACTTGTTGCTCAGTTAAACCCTTAATTCTTGCGATCTTTTCTCTGAATCTACCTAATCTCGATGCCTACTCCACCTGGACTCTATTCTTGTGAAGAAACTAAGGGTTTCTTTCGGTTTGAAATCGCAACACATCTTTTCGTATTCTGGCATTACTTTCATCACGCTGTGGTCCCTGGTTCCCAACAAATTTTATTACATTTTCCTCCTGTCACTCTTTCATTTTCATTACACCTTCAGCAAAATCTAGCATTGCTCTATTAGCAAACAACCAATCTGCTCCCAGGATTAAATTGACACACAGGCCGGTCACTACCATGGCATTAACTGCGATTGTCTTTTCCTGCAGTGTAAATCCCAATAACATCTGCTTCTTTATAACCTTGCTTCGAGCCCCACAGGCAGTAACTACTGTTACTCCTTGTACAGATAACTCTGGCACTTGCTTATTTTTCTTTATTCTCTCGTAAAAACCACTTGAGGTTGCACTAACTTCACTACCTGAGTCCAGAATAGCAACTGTCTTAATGTTTTGAACTTTAATTTCTCCAGCTGGTTGGTACGTCTCCTCTACCTCTGGCCTACCCTCTTCCATGAGTTCACCTTTAATCTTATCCCTTTCCTCATATCTCGAAAATTTCACCAGTGGTCCACTTATTTCGGCCGTTCGCGACTGGACCATGTCCGAACCGCCTATACGTTTTCCAACTCCCCTCGATTTCTTTCTCTCTCCGGAGTACGATCTCTGCTTTGAAACTGATCATTATTACTGTAATATTTCCTGCTACCATTATAGTTATATCCTCTCCTAAAACCTCTTCGAAATGCACCTCTTCCCCTTCTAGATGGACTACGGTTACTATCGTGAGGTCTGTCTTCCTCCCTTCTTCCTTGCTCTCTTATTGTTTAAAATGCCATTCGTGTTTGAGTCGTGGTGGCTGTGGCGGTCTGCACGCCACCTGTTTTTACGCCAGTCTTCTGGCGCTTGTCTGTTGCCTGAAAGAGCGTCCAGCTGTTCTACACTACTGGCCATTAAAACTGCTACACCACGAAGATTACGTGCTACAGACGCGACATTTGACCGACAGGAAGAAGATGCTGTGATATGCAAATGATTAGCTGTTCAGAGCATTCACACAAGGTTGGCGCCAGTGGCGACACCTACAACGTGCTGACATGAGGAACGTTTCCAACCGATTTCTCATACACAAACAGCAGTTGACCGGCCTTACCTGGTGAAACGTTGTTGTGATGCCTCGTGTAAGGAGGAGAAATGCGTACTGTCACGTTTCGGTCTTTGATAAAGGTCGGATTGTAGCCTATCGCGATTGCGGTTTATTGCATCGCGACATTGCTGCTCGCGTTGGTCGAGATCCAATGACTGTTAGCAGAATATGGAATCGGTGGGTTCAGGAGGGTAATTCGGAATGCCGTGCTGGATCCCAACGACCTCGTATCACTAGCAGTCGAGATGACAGGCATCTTATCCGCATGGCTGTAACGGATCGTGCAGCCACGTCTCGATCCCTGAGTCAACAGATGGGGACGTTTGCAAGACAACAACCATCTGCACCAACAGTTCGACGACGTTTGCAGCAGCATGGACTATCAGCCCGGAGACCGTGGCTACGGTTACACTTGGCGCTGCATCACAGTCACGAGCTCCTACGATGGTGTATTCAACGACGAACCTGGGCGCACAAATGGCAAAACGTCATTTTTTCGGATGAATCCAGGTTCTGTTTACAGCCTCATGATGGTCGCATCCGTGTTTGGCGACATCGCGGTGAACGCACATTGGAAGCGTGTATTCGTCATCGCCATACTGGCGTATCACCCGGCGTGACGGTATGGGGTGTCATTGGTTACACGTCTCGGTCACCTCTTGTTCGCATTGACGGCACTTTGAACAGTGGACGTTACATTTCAGATGTGTTACGACCCGTGGCTCTACCCTTCATTCGATCCCTCCGAAACCCTATATTTCAGCAGGATAATGCACGATTGCATGTTGCAGGTCCTGTACGGGCCTTTCTGGATACAGAAAATGTTCGACTGCTGCCCTGGCCAGCACATTCTCCATATGTCTCACCAATTGAAAACGTCTGGTCAATGGTGGCCGAGCAGCTGGCTCGTCACAATACGCCAGTCACTATTCTTTATGAACTGTGGTATCGTGTTGAAGCTGCGTGGGCAGCTGTACCTTCTTGGTGTAGCAATTTTAATGGCCAGTAGTGTAATATATGCAGGAGGTTGTTAAATTCACTTCTGTTGACATGAATTAGTTTCTCCTGAAAAGACACTGGAAACTTAAGAACTACTATTTCTACTAAGTCAGATTCACGTAAGGGATCAGCAAAATACTGGTTCTTTTCCCAGTAGTGCTGAAAGAACTCCTTATAACTATCGCAGCCACTGTTTTCAAAACGCCTAGCTTCAAATACTCCTTTTTTATACTGTTTTGTGTTTTTGTGGACTATTATTGGTTTAGGAATGCTCTAACAAATTCTTGGTATGTTTTACACGTGTTACTGGCTCCTGTTCCCCATAATATTGCATCCCTTCAAAACGATTGGCCAGAAATTTGATTTTTTGCTGTTCTGTCATGTTGTCAGGTATGATGTCTTCAAACTGACGAATGAAAGCAAAAAGATGTATACTACCTTTGCTAAAAGATTATGAAATTTGTAAGCATTGGCATTACTGACTACTTCATTAATATGCACAACACCCTTTTGCTTTTCCTGTTTAAACCACGTTTCGAGTTTCTGTTTTAACACAACTTCCATATTATCTATATTTTTACGCATCTCACTTAGTTGAGATACGTTTTGTACCTTCTGTTCTATTTCTCTCAAACGACACTGATTCGTATTTGTATTACCATTAGAAACATATTCTATTCGTGATAAGCCAGCCGCGGTGGGCGTGCGGTTCTAGGCGCTACAGTCCGTAACCGCGGGACTGCTACGGTCGCAGGTTCGAATCCTGCCTCGGGCATGGATGTGTGTGATGTCCTTAGGTTAGTTAGGTTTAAGTAGTTCTAAGTTCTAGGGGACTGATGACCTAAGATGTTAAGTCCCATAGTGCTCAGAGCCATTTGAACCATCTATTCGTGATACTTTATCGCTAAGGACTGCATTTTCGTCCTTCAAGTCTACGACCTGTTTGTTTTGCCTTTCATGGGTATTTTTGCAAGCTTTGTTTATGTTAAACTGATTATTACTTAATTTAATGACTTCATCCCTAACTGACGGCCGTTGTGGCCGAGCGGTGCTAGGCGCTTTAGTCCGGAACTGCGCTGCTGCTAAGGTCGCAGGTTCGAATTCTGCCTCGGGCATGGATGTGTGTGATGTCCTTAGGTTAGTTAGATTTAAGTAGTTCTAAGTTGTAGGTGACTGATGACCTCAGATGTTAAGTCCCATAATGCTCAGAGCCATTTGAACCATTCATCCCTAACTGACAACACAAAAGTATCTTGAGCTTGCACGAGATCATTTATTTTCGCTACTTCATCATGATTAACCTCTATATAATTCTTGACCCCTCTTTTTTCACAAGCCCCTGTTCTAGTTTCATGAGAATCATCCCTGGTCTCTAAGTGTTTAAACTTACGATTGATTTTTGCTATCACCTCGTTTGTTGCTTCTATTTTATCAGCAAGTAATTTTTGCCCTTTCTTTAATTAACTTGAATCCTTTCTTATTTCTTTATACCCCTTTTCTATCTTCCCTTCTATCCCAGATACTAACTACATTAATACTTCAACCATAGTTTTATTATTATCTTGTGTAGGCAATGTACCAGCTGATGCAGTCCCATGGCTTAATCTACTTGTTCTGTTTGTTGATTGATTAGCAATAGTGGTGTCAGAGTCATTATCTCTGATATCACCATTCACCTTACTTAACTTATCATTAACATTCATGTCGTCTTCTTTGTAATCCACCTCTCCAAATCCACTATTGATACTATTTGAAATTATGTTTTCTTGGAAGACGTCAGCTTCTACATCAGATGATTCTTTTAGATAGCTATCATACAATTGATTTTCCTCTTCACTTACATTACCAATTTGCTCTGGCATGCTCTGTAATTGGCTTCTCTCTTCAATTTCATTACCCTGAGGCTGCACTACCTCTCTACTTCCAAGATTGTACCGAGTTTCGCTTTACCCCGACATTTTGTTATTAAAGAAATTATTACAAAACAGTTTAACAATATTCTTAAAAATCCCTATGGTTGTCAATACCAGCTTCCTCTCGCTAGCTGTGAAGTGATTAGCGTACACGCTATATCGCTGCCTTCTCCGGCGCGATGCTGCTGCTCGCTGCATTGTTTTTGTCCTGCTGGGTGTCTTCGGCTGCCTTAATCGACCACAGACGCCTGTCCCTGCAGTTCGCCGCTCTCTGACGTTGGCCTGCGTGTGGTGGTGGCGACAGGTGTTGCTTCCAAGTCATTCGCCTCGTCTGCTATACGCTCTCTGCTAACTGCCCCCTGGAGCGTTGGTTTCTCAGGGGTGAAGTCAAACGTAATCCGTTTGGACCGCGCACACACTTTTAACTTTACCTTTCGATTGTGTTTTCACTTTCAACTACGCGGCGCGGATTATTTAGCGGCATTTATCGATTTTGTCGCCTAACAGTTCGGAGAAACTTACAAAAATTCAAACAGGATATAATTTCACAGTTCACACAATGTTTTTTTTATTTTTTCACTGTTCATACACTATTGATTCGGTGCGTTTTATGATAATCATCACATTCCACTGTTGTCACTATGAATTTCTCATCTCACCAAGGTCACAGTTCTCGTTGACGGATAGTAGCCTCTTCTTTAAATACGCGTTCCCCGCCGGGGATGCCACGAATAAATTATGCGTGTGTCCTTTGGAAGTGAGATCTGGAAGCTGGAGAGATTGAATAAGAGTCTCTAACCATTCTTTCCACCAAACTGTCGTCTTCTAAAGTTGCGTTCCCAGCGCAGAAGGCAGCTCGTCGGTCATAGGTTCTTCTTCGGCGGAGGCTGCTATGCCGTCATCTGGAACCTGTGATGTGCTTTTTATGACATGCCACTTGCACAGATTAGTCTTCCTATCTACAGACGGTAAGATCTGTGTTACTGACAATGATGGTAGGCGACACCTCTCATTAAAGTGTCCTGTTTGGTTAGTTTTTAATTATTCACACATTTTACACTGTCTTCTACAACACTCGAATAGCGTTCCTAGTTGTACGGCCACTTTTCCATCCAACTTCCGATATAGTGTACGACATGTCCGTCCCTCCAGAACGCACAAAACATAAATACGCGTCTGGCGCTAAAGAACGCCCGAAACAGAGTTACATTTCCCTCGCTCTAGAACGCCCGAAACAGAGTGACTAGCATAGCCGAAGTACTTCGTTCCCAGTAATCCGCGAAAGTTACCCGAAAGTTTCCTAAGCACTTCGGTTGCAATATCGTTACTCTTATGTCTCTCAAAACTAGGGAAATTTAATAAACAAAAACGATAGACTCGCAGGGTAACCATGAGAGACTGGCATACTGAAAACTGGATGAAATACAATGAACACTATATAAGCAGTTAATAAGAGAAGTTAGGCGTTTAGGCGCCTAGCACCCGAATGTGTCGACCAATCAGAAGTAAGTTCAGTACAACTGGCGGACTCTCCGACGGGAATGGTACACACTGTACCACACGTCGCTTGTACCTCATTCCACTTTTGTACCATATGCTACTAAGTGTGTATCAAGATGCACCAAGGCGAGCTTCTAGCAAAATGAAATACTGGTGGCCACAGCCAGGAATATCACAACTTGATTGGGTTCGCATGTCGCCTGCGGGTCACAGTTGGGCGACCACTGAGCTCGAGTTTCCTCATTTCTAACTCCATCATTAGGAGAAAGTTTCAGATTGCAATTGATGCTATTAATCCAGAATGAGATTTTCACTCTGCAGCGGAGTGTGCGCTGATATGAAACTTCCTGGCAGATTAAAACTGTGTGCCCGACCGAGACTCGAACTCGGGACCTTTGCCTTTCGCGGGCTGTGGCTAAGCCATGTCTCCGCAATATCCTTTCTTTCAGAATTGCTAGTTCTGCAAGGTTCGCAGGAGAGCTTCTGTAAAGTTTGGAAGGTAGGAGACGAGGTACTGGCAGAAGTAAAGCTGTGAGTGCCGGGCGTGAGTCGTGCTTCGGTAGCTCAGTTGGTAGAGCACTTGCCCGCGAAAGGCAAAGGTCCCGAGTTCGAGTCTCGGTCGGGCACACAGCTTTAATCTGCCAGGAAGTTTCGATGCTATTAATGTTGTTTCTGTATGACACAGACAGAAATACCGGAGTTTACTTCAACCTCTGGAAATGATTATGAATCCAAGAGCACGAGCTGAGAGGAAATTTACGACCCAGTTGCAATTATAGTTACTTATCTAATATGATGTGTTCTTCTTTACGAAGCTTCGAAGTGGAACGGAATCAAAATCTTACGGAAAGTCTAGAAACGTCGAATCAGCCTGTTTTCCTCTATCCATGGCACTGGCACCAGAAAGGGAGAGCTTTGAGCTGTTTTCGAAAGGAGAGATAAACTCTTGTTACCATGGAATATGGGAGCAGACGATGCACACTACCAGAAACACGTGTAAAGACCATAACGCGAAAGTTTACGCTCCCACCTGGCCCCATTGTGTCACAGAGGAGTGAAAACAAGCGGCTTCGCTGGTGAGTCACCGTGACAGCTGTTAGAACTGATTTGTTGTTGCTGGCACGCTGCATGATGCAGGCGGTGACTCGTACTGGTCAGAGGGCCAACATGGTCGAACTATGTGAGTCCAGTCGTGAGACATTTGGGACGCCTCGTGTCTTATTCAGGATATTTGATGACGGATGTGGTGAGTTGTTACATGAAGAGGCTTTGTTTTGGTTCCCATTATGGTATTACATAATTTACTCACACTGGAATTAATATATTGCATAATCGATGGAAGAAGGGATAATTAATGTAGTAAACAGAAAAAAATTGCAAATTCATTTCCTGGCCAGTACCTGAGTTTCGATGAACGAATAACAGGAGATAACCACTTTCGTTCTTTCGCGAATCTGTAGGACTTTCCTTTGGCCATAAATGTAGTTTAGCTTCACCTGGTATGTACCGTATTGTCTATTCTTTCTTTCTTTTGCTATTGCCTTATCCCGTTTCCCTACGGGGTGGTCATTGTTGTACATAGATTTTTGTACCACTTCTCCGGGAAAGTATCTATGTACCCCATCTGATAGTGTCTGTTGTAGGTATAATGTTCGACCAAGATAACGTTATCTATGTGTTTGCGTAGCGTCAATTTGAGGCCGGTCGTGGGTTCCAGCCCTTTATCTACCCAGCTGGACCTGGGAAACCGCTTGGAAGCATCTAGGCTGACTGGCTCACCAGCAATCGTTGTTAATCAATCTGAGACTGACTCCTCTTCCCGTGCCCCGGAAGCGGGTACGTTAGCGCTCTCGGTTATCATAGAGGGTCGCAGTCCTATATATACTCTATGCTTTAGAAAAATATTTCTAAGAAGTTCTTAACCTTTTTCGTCGAAATCGATGGATACGTTATGACGGTAATGCTGCACGATCAAAATTCCAAGATCCAATAGGGATAGATTTTTATTTATGAAGCTGAATCATGACGGATCATATTTACAGTATTACTGTTATGTACAACTACAGACAATGGTCTCTTGTAACGAAATACGCAGAAAATGTCTCTGAGCTACCTTCAAAATTTTAACAGTGGAGTTTGCTTTAAAATTTGGAGTGGCATTTTCATATCTTGAGTACCTACTACTTTTACAACAGACTTCATAAGAGAGGATATGCATAAGATTTATAGACAGCACATCTCTGTTTAATGAATAATTCTTCTTTGTGTGTGGAATTGTCCTAGAAAACATCATTTTAATGAATAGAAATGTCCAAAGAAAGCCAACTTTCTGTCGCTTTCAACACTAAAATCAATAAATATTCGCAGAGCAAAGTTTCTAAACTCAAGGGCTTGAGAAGTTCTTTAATATATCACTTCCAGTTCAGGTTTCGGTCAACAGGCATGTTTCCCCCGTTCTCTGTTATTATTGGCGATGATATGCTGGGCCTTGTAAAGACTTGAATTCACTGTAAATTTTTCTAACGTGGGTGACAGAGCTGTAACACACAACCAGTTAATGATAATTCGGAGTACTCTATTCACTGCTAGTTCTGTTGTCGATCCTTTGATGAGATTGATTGTGATGGTTTTATCATCAGCAATTCACCATATTCCTGCTTTCTCAGCGAAAGATGAAAGATCATTTATATATATGATGCTAGGACTAGAGCTATGCAAAAATATTTGTTTATATTTCAGTACCTATTAATGATTATAACTTTATTTGTCGAACAGTGTACATCGGAGCTCAAACATTTTTATGCATATTGGTACAATGCAGTGTAACCACTGTGTGTAGCTCGATAGGTACCGACACGGTACTCCATTTCTTGCCAAATGTTCATAAGCACGACATTTGTTATTGCCTCTATTGCGGCGTTGTCGGTTGTGTCAAATCTAGCAGATTTCGAACCTATGTTCTGTAAACAATGTCCTTTATGAATCCCCATGGACTGAAATCGAGCACAGTGAGGTCGGCGGACCGAGGGAGCCAGTCAATGAAACCCCCTACCACCACCCCTTCCGATCCAACATTCAGGAAACGTTTCATGGAGAGATGTGGTAACACCCCACGATAGTGGGGTGGGGTACTATGAAGTCGGGAGGCATCTGTGGAACTGCATACATCGCCAGCATCTCGAGATAGGTATGCCCTATCCCTGTAGACTCTATAAAAATGTATCGATCACACAATGTTAATGCAGTACCAACCAAATATTAACTTTTGAAGTGTGCCTTTCGTACTCAATGGCTTCTCCTGGAGTTTTACTTCCCCAAATTTTTCAGTGATGTCGGTTAACGTTGCCACAGATGTGGAAGGTGTTAGATTCATCACTGAACAGCACAGCACTGCAGTGAGGTTGTCGTTGTCGCTGCTTACCAAAGGGGGAGGCTGAGATATTGGAAAGTGTCTCTATCGATTGCTTATGTACCTAACAACGGGAAATGTCGATTTCCTTCGTTATAAGCATTTCCTTGTCTACACCTCTAGCCCACACAGCCTGTATTTTATACAGTCGGTTCTCTGCGGATCGTACGAAACTCAGGAACTCTGTTTTTGATACAAGTATGCGGACTGTCGTGGCCGTTATCACTGACGGTGAAAGCTTCAGAGTCGTCAGGCTGTCATTCTCCTCTTCAGACTTCCTCGGCATCCAGCACTGATGACGTTTCAAGATGGATACGTCAGGGCTTAACGATTCTGAAACTTTTACCATTAATTCGTTTTCGACGTCTAAAAGATGACCTCAGCGGCATAAGATTTTGTAAATTTTATTTTAAGTTTGAAATGAATCCTAGCTGCCTCGGAATCCGAATCGTTGGCGTCGCTGCCTTCGATGCGGAAGGATCCTCGTTCGATTCCTGATACCTCCTAGGCTGAGCGGTTCTGGGCGCTTCAGTCTAGTACCGCCCGACCGCTACGGTCGCAGGTTCGAATCCTGCCTCGGGCATGGATGTGTGTGATGTCCTTAGGTTAGTTAGGCTTAAGTAGTTCTAAGTTCTAGGGGACTGATGACCTAAGATGTTAAGTCCCATAGTGCTCAGAGCCATTTTTTGATACCTCCTAGAATTTTTCTGAGGAAGGAAAGCCTGGAACGGGGAACACTCAACCTCCTCAGGTCAAATGAGGAGCCGAATAAAGAAGCAACGGCATCATTAACATTCTTCTACTGGCAGTAGCGGCTGGAGGGATTGTAGACTTGCTGATCAGATGTCCCACGACCACAGATCGCTTGTAGGCAACAGTCGGCCAGCCATAACCGGCTAAATAACTTATCCATGAGTGGTGCTTATGTTTTTTAAGACCAAAACCAATACGATCGATGACGAGTTTTTGTGATTAAGAACTAAAGTTCCTCATATATACACTACTGGCCATTAAAACTGCTAGACCAAGAAGAAATGCAGATGATAAACGGGTATTCATTGGACAAATATATTATACTAGAACTGACATATGATTACATTTTCACGCAATTTGGGTGCATAGATCCTGAGAAATCAGCACCCAGAACAACCGCCTCTAGCCGTAATAACGGCCTTGATGCGCCTGAGCATTGAGTCAAACAGAGCTTGGATGGCGTATACAGGTACAGCTGCCCAAGCAGCTTCAACACGATATCACAGTTCATCAAGAATAGTGACTGGCGTATTGTGATGAGCCAGTTGCTCGGCCACCATTGACCAGACATTTTCAATTGGTGAGGGATCTGGAGAATGTGCTGGCCCGGGCAGCAGTCGAACATTTCCTGTATCCAGAAAGACCCGTACAGGACCTGCAACATGCGGTCGTGCATTATCCTGCTGAAATATAGGGTTTCGCAGGGATCGAATGAAGGGTAGAGCCACGGGTCGTAACACATCTGAAATGTAACGTCCACTGTTCAAAGGGCCGTCAATGCGAACAAGAGGTGACCGAGACGTGTAACCAATGGCACCCCATACCATCAAGCCGGGTGATACGCCACACTTCCAATGTGCGTTCACCGCGATATCGCCACACACGGATGCGACCATCATGATGCTATAAACAGAACCTGTATTCATCCGAAAAAATGACGTTTTGCCATTCGTGCACCCAGGTTCGTCGTTGAGTACACCATCGCAGGCGCTCCAGTGTATAATGCAGCGTCAAGGGTAACCGCAGCTACAGTCTCCGAGCTGATAGTCCATACTGCTGTAAACGTCGTCGAACTGTTCGGTGCAGATGGCTGTTGTCTTGTAAACGTTCCCATCTGTTGGCTCAGGGATCGAGACGTGGCTGCACGATCCGTTACAGCTATGCGGATAAGATGCCTGTCATCTCGACTGCTAGTGATACGAGGCCGTTGGGATCCAGCACAGCGTTCCGTATTACCCTCCTGAACCCACCGATTCCATATTCTGCTAACAGTCATTGGATGTCGACCAACGCGAGCAGCAATGCCGCTATACGATAAACAGCAATCGCGATAGGCTAGTATCGGACTTTTATTAAAGTCGGAAACGTGATGGTACGCATTTCTCCTCCTTACACGAGGCATCATTACAACGTTTCACGAGGCAACGCCGGTCAACTGCTGTTTGTGTATGAGAATCGGTTGGAAACTTTCCTCATGTCAGCAGGTTGTAGGTGTCGCCACCGGCGTCAACCTTGTGTGAATGCTCTGAAAAGATAATCATTTGCATATCACAGCATCTTCTTCCTGCCGGTTAAATTTCGCATCTGTAGCACGTAATCTTCGTGATGTAGCAATTTTAATGGCCAGTAGTGTATACGGGATGAGTCATGTGCGACGTAACACCCGTTTCATTTCGTGAACGGTTGAAGGTGGCGAAACAAAGTTTTCGGGCAATGAAAATAGGCAGAGGGTCACGTAATTCTGTTATAATGATAATACTCTTGAGTCTTGAAACGACGAATACAGTGATTTAACGCTCGTTGATGATGACGCAGAATCTTTTCAAACGAGTATCCGAAAACTGTGCTAAATTCGAAAGGCCCAGCCGGTATCGGCTGTTGCGGTTCAAAATGGTTCAAATGGCTCTGAGCACTATGGGACTTAACTTCTGAGGTCATCAGTCCTCTAGAATTTAGAACTACTTAAACCTAACTAAGCTAAGAACATCATGCCCCAGGCAGGATTCGAACCTGCGACCGTAGCGGTCGCGCAGTTCCTGACGGTCGCGCCTAGAACCGCTCGACCACTCTGGCCGGCGGCTGTTGCGGTGTAAACTCCACCAGGTGGGGCTATGATAGGAGACCACGTTGTGATATGCAGCAAGAAGTATTCCCTCTTGGCCCTACTTCATACGACCCAGGTATAGAAACAGTTGCGATTCTTGTAAACGGATGTACGAATAACCCCGTCAGTCGAAAAAATTTCGAGACTGAATTACTAAAAAATGGTCTTCTAGATAATGCCCCCCTCCCTCGGCCCCGCTTGAATACAACGCAAAGAACGTACATACAGTCATGAGAAACTGTCACAAAAGTCCTTTGATGGCACGTTCTTCAACTCGTGCTTAACATTGACTTGAATATCGGATATGTCGTCAAAGCGTTGAGCTTTCATGTGAGATTTGCAATTTGTTCTTTCGTGGCAGGTCCTTATTTATCGGAGACAGTCTCGTCAGCCGTGATGATGTTTTTCGCAGAAGAATTATCCACGTTTTGCTTTTCAGTCAAGTGGTTGCAAGCGTCCACGCGTCGTTGTTTTTGTTCGGGAGCCAACGCACGCGGGACAAACTTCGAACACACTTTTCTCTTCTTCAAAACACTCTAGAGAATGTCTTGGACACTTGACTTAGGACGTTCCTCCACGGCGATTTGTGTCGCAGCATCACTACGGTCTCACCTCCGCTACTTAAAGGTGCGTTTACACCTGTGCGGCTTGCGCCAAGTCCTTGTGCCACTGTGCTTGTCTAACATGCAAGTAAAAGTAAGAGTGTAGGTAGCATGCCTCTTGCTCAATACGTGGGGACACCGAAAAAAGAAAAGAACGGGAATAATATTGCCGTGGGCGGAGCTTGTGTAGTACCTACGCATTTCTGCCGCTATGCGTGTATAGCGCAACTCATGATGACAAGTTTAGGTGAAAAATGTGCAGCTGCGAAATTTTGTTTTGTACACGGTAAAAATGCTGCTGAAACCGTTTTAGTATTGGAAATAGCTTACCGAGATGACACTATGGAGAAAGCTCAAGTGTACGAGTGGTTTACTCGATGTAAAAATGGCGTCATGTCGACTGATGAAATACCTCGCTCTGGACGTCCACCAAATGTCCGAATCGACGAAAATATTGAAAAAATTGCAGAGCTTCTGCTCACAGGTCTTCGACATGCCTGCAATAGATCAACTGCCAGAGATTGGTGGGTTGTGTTGGAGCTTGGTTAAATGAATTTTAACTGAAGATTTGTGAATTGAAAGGGTTGTTGCCAAGTTTGTTCCTCGGGTTCTGACTGACAACCAAAAGTAACGTCGAGTTGAAAAATGTCGTGCTTTGAAACGACAGCTTGAAACTGATCTACATGTTCTGTCAAAGGTGATGAGCCATGGTGCTATGGTTACGACTCAGAAACAAAGCGACAGTCAAGGAAATGGCAGACGTCATCGTCACCCCGTCCAAAAAAATGTCAAGTCAAATCAAACATAAAAACAAAGCTAATATTCTTTCTCGATGCCAAGGGTGTAGTTCATTCACAGTTTGCTTCCCCAAGTCATAACGTCACTCAAACCTTTTATTTGGAAGTTTTAAGAAGAACGCGCAGCAGTGTTCGTCAAAAACGACCCAATTTGTGGCAGACAGGAGACTGGTTCTTCCACTACGACAACGCACCTGCACACACAGCCATCTCTGGACACTTTCTGGTTAAAAATGGCACGGTTCCACTGCCCCACGCACCTTAATCGCCTGACCTGGCTCTGTGCGACTTTTTCTTATTTCCATGCATGAAAAGGGGCATGAAAGGACACCGATCTGACGACATTAAAGAAGCCAAGGAAAAAACGAGGGAGGAGCTGTCAGCCATTTCTAAAGATGACTAGAAAAAATGTTTCGAACAGGGAAGTAGCTGCAGAACAAATTTATTAGTTGTAATGGAGAGTATTTTGAAGGGGAAAGGACTGTTTTGTAAGCAATTTGAAAATATATAGCTTTAAAAAATAATTCCGCTTTTTTTGGTACCCCTTTTTATGTACATACGAGTGATGTCTTTCCCACGTGTGTTCGCACAGGACGCCTCTACTTCCTTGTGCCGCAAGTACCAGCTGCACGGCTACTAGCCGCAGGCCGCACAGGTGTCGACGCACTGCCCGCTTACAACTGACGGATCAAACGGCACATCTGACGTTCACAGTTCTTAGGCTGGTACTACACTATCAAATTTCTTTGTCAAATATCTTTGTCAAAAATCTTTGTCAAAGATATTTGATGGTGTAATAGGAACTTTGTCAAATGTCGTCCAATATTTGATCAAATCTAGGGCCTCGATGTAGATTTGATCAAAGAAATCGCTTGTCTTCTGTTCACTGCAATGTGACATGTTACCACATGGAGCGCTAGCATCGCTGCAGCGTTCTGTCGTCTGTAGTGTGTTTATAAACATTGCCGGTAAATACAATTGGTGTGTGCCGACAACTACAAAATTAATAGAGCTGTGTGAAGCTGATGAGGTGCTTTACAACGTGAGGCACTCTGAATGCAACCTAACCTAACATAACATAACATAACCCTCTCCTGTAGCAAGGAATCGGAGTGTTACAGTGAGCCTGTCTTCTGAAGATGTAGCAGTTCTTAAGTGAATATTTTGCTTTGTGATATGAGGATACACTTCACTGAGCACATGCAGAAATGTATGCTCATCCATTCTTAAGTAATTGATGTACGACTTGACGTCTTCCACTGTAAGCTCACGTAACAAGTTTTGTTGAATGCTTTTATCGTGTCGTCGTAAAACCCACGGCTTCATCCAGATTAGATTAGTTTTTCGTTCCATAGATCCGTGCTGAGGAGCTCCTCGTGGATGTGGAACATATCAATTTTTTTTTAAAGCTGAAATAATACTAACAGTATGAATAAATACAATACATCATTTATTTATATTAAAATATTCGTCAATGGAGTAGAAGGAGTTGGCCACTAGTAAGTCTTTCAGGCTCCTTTTAAACTGATCTTTATTTGTAACTAAATTTTTTATGTTTGCTGGCAAACGATTGAAGATGAGTGTTCCTGAGTAGTGGACCCCTTTTTGAACTAAAAAAGTGCTTTTAAGTCCTTGTGCAGATCATTTTTGTTTCTGGTATTGTATGTATGAACTGAGCTGTTTGTTGGAAAAAGAGATATATTATATAGGACAAATTTCATTAAGGAGTAAATATACTGAGAGGCAGTAGTTGGTATACCCAGTTCTTTGAAGAGGTTTCTACAGGACGTCCATGAATTTACTCCACAAATAATACGTATTACACGCTTTTGGACTCTGAAAACTTTTGTTTGACTTGAAGAGTTACCCCAAATTATTAGACCATATGACATTATGGAATGAAAGTAGGCAAAGTATGCAAGCTTTTTCATTTTTATGTCGCCTATGTCTGCTAACACTCGAATTGCAAATACAGATTTGTTAATGCGTTTCTGCAGTTCTGTGGTGTGCTCCTCCTAACTGAATTTATTATCAAGTTGTAATCCCAAGAATTTAGGACTGTCAACCTCTTCTATCTGCTCTTCTTCATACTTTATGCATATGCTGGGTGGAAACCTCTTACAGGTTCTGAATTGCATATAGTGAGTCTTTTCGAAGTTTAATGTCAGTGAGTTGGCTTTAAACCAAGTATTAATATCCATGAAAATATCATTAGCAGATCTTTCTAGAACTACACTCGACATACTATTTATTGCAATACTTGTGTCATCTGCAGACAAAACGAACTCTGCTTCTGGCAGTGTAGCTGATGAGAGATCATTAATGGACTTAGGAAAAACCATTTCCAATGTATACACATACTTGTGCTTCTTTGCAAACAAGTAAACAGTAAAAAGCTTTCACACAACAGAGGAACGTAACATGAGAACCACTCTTTACACCGCAACCGCCGATTCCGACCGCCTTGATTTTCTGTTTCGGCAAATTTCTCAGGTAATTTTACGTCAAATTTCAACGGAATCATCAACAAGCATTGTCAGTGTACACGTTACTCGTATTTTCAATAGATTTCGAATGCCGATAAAAAGTATACTGTTCCATTAAAAAAACTACAGTGACGCGCTAAAGAAACTCGTATAGGTATGCGTAATCAAATACAGGTATCTGTAAACGGGCAGAGTACGGTGCTGCGGTCATTAACGAATATATAAGACAAGTGTGTGGCGCAGTAGTTAGACCGGTTACTGCTTCTTCAATGACAGGTTATCAAGATTTAAATGAGTTTGAACGTGGTGCTATGGTCGGCGCACGAGTGATGGGACACAGAATTTCCGAGGTAGCGATGAAATAAGGATTTTCCCGTACTACCGTTTCACGAGTGTACCGTGAATATCAGGAATCCGGTAAAACATCAAATCTCTGACATCGCTGCGGCCGGAGAAAGATCCTGCAAGAAACGGACCAACGACGACTGAAGAGAATCGTTCAGCGTGACAGAAGTGCAACCATTCCGCAAATTGCTGCAGATTTCAATGTGGGTCATCAGCAAGTGTCAGAGTGCGAACCATTCAACGAAACATCATCGATATGAGCTCTCGGAGCCGAAGGCCCACTCGTGCACCCTTGATGACTGCACGACACGAAGTTTTACGCCTCGCCTGGGCCCGCCAACACCAACAATGGAAAGACGTTGTCTGGTCAGACGAGTCTCGTTTCAAATTGTATCGAGCGGATGGACGTGTACGGGTATGGAGACAACCGCATGACTCCATGGACGCTGCACGTCTGCAGGGGACTGTTAAGCTGGTGGAGGCTCTGTAATGGTGCAGGGTGTGTGCAGTTGGAGTGATGTGGGGCCCCTGATACATCTAGATAGATAGACTCTGACAGGTGACACGTTCGTAAGCATCCTGTCTGATCACCTGCATCCGTTTATGTCCTTGTGAATTACGACGGGTTTGGGCAATCCAGAAGGACAATGCGACACCCCACACGTCCATAATTGCTAGAAAGAAACTCCAGGAACCCTCTTCTGAGTTTAAACACTTCCGCTGGCCACCAAACTCCCCAGACATGAACATTATTGATCTTGGATGCCTTGCAACATGATCTTCAGAAGAGATCTCCACCCCCTCGTACTCTTACGAATTTATGGACAGCCTTGCAGGATTCATGGTGTCAGCTCCCTCCAACACTACTTCAGACAATAGTTGACTCCATGACAAGTCGTATTGCTTCACTTTTACGTGCTCGCGGAAGCCCTACACGATATTACGCAGATATACCACTTTTTTTGTTCTTAAGTGTATACAATGTTCACACAATCACGTATCTCCCTGCCTACAATCACCTTCAGAAAACCTCTTTTCGACGTCTTGAACCGCTCGTGTCCAAGTTGTAGGTGGCCCACCCTTTGTAGCGAAAACAGGAGCTGTTTCACGTGTTCCAGGTATGTAGTGACAAACACATTAGCACCAGTGCAGGGAGAAACGTAGAAGCATATCAAAGTAGTCCAAGGAAAAACGTAATTTAAAAAACAAAAAAAGAAGGAGAATACAGTCACTGAGATGAAACGTATTTAACTGTGAGACTATGTGGGCTGGTAAAGAGCATGCAATGGCGAATTGATACACTTTGATGGGACGGAAGAAGCCAACCTTACACTCTCTAATCAAAAGTATCCGTAACCCTTGTGTAATGCGGAATTGACCACTAAATGTCAAGATAGGTGGATCTGACAGTATAAATGGAGGCGGGCCCTATTGTGTTGCCAATAGAGAAGCAGTAAACGCAGAATACGTCGATCAGGAGGGCTCAATGACTTCGAACGTGGGCCAGTCGTTAGATGTCATCTGAGTAACAAATCCGTCAGAGCTATTTCAACCCTTCTGAAGCTGCTTTGGTCGACTGTTGGTGATGAGACCGAGGACTGGAAACGCGGAGGAAGGATCCAGAACGAAACCGACGCCAGGAAGACCTCGTGCATGAACGGGCAGCGACTGTCGAACACTACGGTGTGTGACTGTAAAAAATCTCATGAACCTGGAGAAAGAACCACTCACGAATTCCAAAGTGCTACCAGTAGTTCATCGAGAACAATGAGCTTGTTAAGGAGTTAACTAGAATGGGGCGCAATTGTCGAGCAACTCCTCATAAACCATACATTTCTATAGTCCGTGCAAAGTGTACCTGGAGCACGTTACCTGCCATCATCACAGCGAAGTACAGAGGAGGTAGCATTACTGTGTGGGAGTGTTTTTCGTGGTTATGTTATGATCCTCTCACTGTTCTTAAGAAAACGCTGATTTCAGAAGTGTATGAATACAATAAATGAAAAGCACCAGTTTGCTTTTGTTCTACAATATTACTTTTATTGTAAACCGGTTTTCGGCTTACAAGGCCATCTTCAGACATTTACTGAGTATTATCACCAAAGAAGTTAAATGTTAGCAGACAACATTGGAAGAGAAGTAACACATCTAGACTGATGTAGAAACATACAGTAAGTAACATCTTTGCAATGAAAAAGTAAAAACTGAACTGTACATGAATAACAATGGGGTAGGCAGGAAAACATTTAGCACAAAATAGGAATAGCATGCCTACATAACAGTTTCTATTAATAAACAAAACTAATAAAATAAAATAAAATTATTACTAGACAAGGCTTCATCAGGAGATGTGAAACATGGAGAGTGATACACAACAAATTAAAAGAAGAGACAGTTATCAATGCAAATACAGAATACATAAGGAACTTAAGCAATATCAATCAGATAAACAGAAATAAATAAATGCAGGAAAATGGAGGTGTTTGAGGGAACCTACAGTCTAAGAGTGTGGTGGTACTGCATTTTAACATTAACATTATAATCAAAGCAGTGGCTGTGTAACAGTTTTCATTAAATAAATGAGCAGAGTAAAATATGAACAGTATTTGAGACAACTACAAGGGGTGTTAAACACGGACAGTAATACAAGTACCAGTTAAAAGAAAGCCTTAACTTTTGAAACTACATTCTATGTGGAACACAAAGACAACTTCAACAAAACAAAACAACTTAATGAATACAGGAAATGGGAATATGTAGGAAGAGAGAGTGTGGCAAGTAATGAACAACAAAGGTGGTTATATGAAGTTTAGGAGAGGGGAAGTGTTGAGCTGTGTCTGGTAATTTAGGATGAGATCTGGACTGTGAGCAAGATGTTTGTTAATTTCCCAGGCTTCGAGCATTTTACAGTATTGTGTGTTGTGCACAGTAGAGGAACAGTTTGGAGGCGACTATCGCTTGTTTCAGCATTACAACGCACCACTTCATAAAGCAGCATCTGCGAAGCATTTGTGAAGAATAATATTCATGAAATGGGTTGGTCTGCTCAGAGTCCCAATCTGAATGCAGTGGAACAACTCCGGGATGATTCAGAATATTGACTTTGCTCTAGATCCCAGCGTCCAATAGCACTACCTTCACTGGTTCTGACTCATGAAGAAGAATGGGCTACCAATCGGACACCTCATAGAAAGTGTCCCCACCCGAGCTGAAGCCGTTGTAAAGGCGAAGCGTGGGCACACCCCTTATTACTATCCACTAATATCTGTTCGGATACTTTTGATCGGATAGTGTATGTTAAAGGAGTATGCTATTGCACTTCTGAACTCCAGCGTTCAGTTGGGCTTGGATTTGCAGCGTACAAGTAATTGGTGCTTCGCGAAACGTAGCTTCACTTATCCGCACTGTACGAGCCGGGATCAAGCGTAGTGTTCTGTACTGGCAAGTGAGAAAAGGAAGACATTGGTTTTTCTTTTGAAGTCGTCTGTTTCAACATGTGTAACCAACTTTGCACGTGCTGATAAGAGGAATATTTCCCTGTCAGTGAGTAATACCATAGGTGATGCCCCGGTGTTTCGGAACGGCTTTATTTCGCGAATGTAGAGCGGAAGTGACGTGCAGCCGCCCAGCTCTACCAGGCACCTGCGGCCTTACTCTCTGCTCGACGCTGTTATCAGTCTTATGCCAGCAGTGTGTCCTTCCTCGTCGTTGTGCAACTGCGACAGCTCTTTCACTGCAGTGACACGACGTCAGAATTGTGCGGAAATAACCGTACGTCATGTGTCCCGGAAAACCCAAGGCGTGATGTGTTTCCTTAAAATCTATGTCACAAGCTCATCTCAAGTGACCATCACTCTAATCCGACTGGCTTATTTCTGCAGAAGAGTCTCAGGTGAGAAACAGGATCGATTTTTGCTTCCCGGAAAGTACACTACTGGCCATTAAAATTGCTACACAACGAAGATGACGTGCTACAGACGCGAAATTTAACCGACGGGAAGAAGATGAGGTGATATGCAAATGATTAGCTTTTCAGAGCATTCACAAAAGGTTGGCGCCGGTGGCGACACCTACAACGTGCTGACATGAGGAAAATTTCCAACCGATTTCTCATACACAAACAGCAGTTGACCGGCGTTACCTGGTGAAACGTTGTTGTGATGCCTAGTGTAAGGAGGAAAAATGCGTACCATCATGTTTCCGACTTTGATAAAGGTCGCATTGTAGCCTATCGCGGTTGTGGTTTGTCGTATCGCGACATTGCTGCTCGCGTTGATCGAGATCCAATGACTGTTAGCAAAATATAGAATCGGTGGGTTCAGGAGGGTAATACGGAACGCCGTGCTGGATCCCAACGGTCTCGTATCACTAGCAGTCGAGATGACAGGCATTTTATCCGCATAGCTGTAACGGATCGTGCAGCCATGTCTCGATCCCTGAGTCAACAGATGGAGACGTTTGCAAGACAACAACCATCTGCACGAACAGTTCGACGACGTTTGCAGCAGCAGGGACTATCAGCTCGCAGACCATGGCTGCGGTTACACTTGATGCTGCATCACAGACAGGAGCGCCTGCGATGCTGTACTCAACGACGAACCTGGGTGCACGAATGGCAAAACGTCATTTTTTCGGATGAATCCAGGTTCTGTTTACAGCATCATGATGGTCGCATCGGTGTTTGGCGACATCGCGGTGAACGCACATTGGAAGTGTGTATTCGTGATCGCCATACTGGCGTATCACCCAGCGTGATGATATGGGGTGCCATTGGTTACACGTCTCGGTCACCTCTTGATCGCATTGACGGCCCTTTGAACAGAGGACGTTACATTTCAGATGTGTTACGACCCGTGGCTCTACCCTTCATCCGATCCCTGCGAAACCCTACATTTCAGCAGGATAATGCACGACCGCATGTTGCAGTTCCTGTACGGGCCTTTCTGGATACAGAAAATGTTCGATTGCTGCCTTGGCCAGCACATTCTCCAGACCTCTCACCAACTGAGAACGTCTGGTCAATGGTGGCCGAGCAACTGGCTCGTCACAATACGCCAGTCACTACTCTTGATGAACTGTGGTATCGCGTTGAAGCTGCATGGGCAGCTGTACCTGTACACGCCATCCAAGCTGTGTTTGACTCTATGCCCAGGAGTATCAAGGCCGTTATTACGGCCAGAGGTGGTTGTTCTGGGTACTGATTTCTCTGGATCTATGCATCCAAATTGCGTGAAAATGTAATCACACGTCAGTTCTAGTATAATATATTTGTCCAATGAATACCCATTTATCATCTGCATTTCTTCTTGGTGTAGTAATTTTAATGGCGAGTAGTGTACTTCGTCTTGGAATTCCAGAGGGGAAAGACTTGGCCTGGTCAGACAACATTCGGCTGTTCGTCGTTTTGAGACTCTGTTTCAGAACCGATCACTGGTGCCGGGACCGAACTTGTAACTTTCAGCTAACACTGCGTCCATTTCTGCTTTTGAGTTTTAGAACAATGGAAAGAGTGTGCAACAGTTGTGCATGACTTGGTTAGGTTAGGTTAGGTGTAACTTTCAGCGAACACTGCGCCCATTTCTGCATCAGAGTTTTAGAGCAATGGAAAGAGTGTGCAACAGTTGTTCATGACTTGGTTAGGAAGATGCGAAGTTATTTTGAGTTAGGATGTCGCTTTTCTTAATTAATTCACGCACTCACCTAGTTGAAGTCAACATGTGGTGAGGCAAGGATCCCGGTGTTCATATGTACCGTCCTGGGTCTGTTAACTAATTCAGGAATCATTGGCGGTTTACGTGGACATAACAAATTGTACGACATTATCAGCGTTTCCTTTCCCTTTCCAACCACTTGTGCCAAGGTATTATTGTGCATATTTAACAATTAGTTTTAATCGTTGTGCATTTAATAATTCATTGTATTATCTTTATAATGTCTGGAGTCAAGTCCAAGCGTTTTAGCAATAATCATCACTTTTTTCAGACCTGTAGTTTCATTTCATATTTTGATGAAACCCATTCTCATTATTTATGTGCGAACTATTGTACTCATATTTCATGTTTAATTGTGCCACCCCTGTTGAAGTTCAGATGTTCGATAATATCTGCTATTCTTTGAAGCTTGTTATAAAATATTGTCGGTATAAAATAAAACTGAATACAATAATTTCGAAAACTCTCTCCTCATGCAACATGTACTTTAGATAGCGTATTCAGTTGCTGAGCAAAACTGACTATTTGTTGGCCATGTGTTGCGGATGTGAGCACTGTCATGAAATACAACTTTTAACTTCATGAAATTCAAAATTTTAAATAAGGAAAATTAATCTAATTAACTTCCAAAACAAACTAATTGGGGACAATGAAAACTATATAACTAAAACGCAGTACCAAAGCACTTTATGAACTATGCATAATATGAAGTGCAATGTTAGACTAAGAATATCCACAAAAATAAATTACTGCTCTACTAAAAAAGCTATTAAAAATTACAAATGCTCTTCACTGAAAATTAATGTACCTGCTAACACGACACCGAACTATCCTGACTACACACTGTTTTCTCAAGAATTTAAGGTGAGATCTGCCCTGACATAAAAGTGACTTACCTCTTGCTCAGGAAGCTGCTTTGTGTGTCTATAGCACTGACGTTTTCGAAAACAAATGCAAATCAGTAGATGCACCAGCTAAAGATAGATAACCTACGCTAAATTCTTTTTGTCAGAAGCGATCTGTTGCTTCATGTAGAAGGATGCACACATGATAAAAATTCAAAACTTCACTATGAATCATGGAGGTGGGTTTTACTGTAAAGAAAATCGTTTTTAAGAAATGAAACTGATTATTGAGGAAAAACACACAACATAGGATGAAAGGGTACAGTACCGGCCGACATTGAAAATAGGTACAACATACTTCATTATTTTTGTCAGAACAACACATTTTTTTTGTAAAATAACTCAATTTCAATTAATACAGCGAAGCCGGATACCAGTGTGGGAAAGAATGACAATTTATTTATTTAATTGATCACATGTGCACTACCACAAAATAAATCCCTACATCCAGTTTGGTGACATCTGTGAAATGAATGAATGTATGGTCGTTTGCTAACCGCAGATAGCGAGTGTGAACATATGATCATCTTTGAGACGATCCTTTGGCCACCTTTGGTGGCACCAAAGAGATGAAACTTACCGGAGCTTTGAGCACCTGAAATGTGGCTGACCAATACGGTAGCATGGTCTTCCCCCACCTCGAGAGAGGTGCGAGATGACCTGGAGAACGGCCATGTTTCAGCACTCTGCCGCTGGATCTTGTGCTGTTAAGACCTGTTTTAGTTGTGCTCCGTAAAGACAAAAGAGTGGAGACATGGTATGCATGTGGAATATTTAAGAGTAGTTTGAAATAATAATTTCTCTACTTCAGGAACTTTTGTGGGGAGAATTAAATGTCAGGCAGGTAATATTAATGGGATTGTAGTAATCTTCGGAAGTGACCAACGGTCACAATGAAACCACGTGTAGCAATAAGTTGAAATACTTCCATGTGTTTAAGTTAAGCTGAATTACTAGCGTGTGTACAATAAGTTGAAATATTTAAGAAATAGCGTGTGTACTGTAAGTTGAAATATTTAAGAAATGGCGTGTGCAGGACTTGAAATTAGAGACGAGTACTTCCACGTGGTGAGTACTGGTGAGTCTCAATCTGTGTATGAGACAAAGGATAAAGAGAAGTACTCGTCCATGGTATCAGTTGAGGGCTCGCGTGTGTGATGAATACGTTCTTAATATTACTTTGCGTGATATGATTCCGTGTGACGCTAGATTCAAACTCTGAGAGAGAATCAAGGTGAGTCGGCCGTCTATCCAGCAACGCCACTTGGCTTGCATTGCACAGGAAGACGTGCATATATCTCCAGAGTTCATAGTAGGAAAGTAGAATTACAAAGTGGGGCAGTGTCGTGTGAAACTGGGATAAATATTAATTGAAGTGGGAAAGCTGAAAGTGATAATGTTGTGACTATTCCCTGTGCAGTATTTCATATTGTAGTGTGATGTATGTCATGTAATTTGGGTATGTGTGGTTTGCATGGGAGAGTAGCAAGGTAGTTTCAAAAGATTAGTGGGTTATGCTTGTTCCTTCTGTACCGTTCGATCTGGAGGAAAGTTTCGTGATGATGATTGTGAGAGTCGAAGTGTGAGATATAATAAAAGATCCACCATCCTATCCAGAAAGTGCACTGTAGCGTTAAATAATTACGAGACCAACTGGGCGGAATTTCTCATGTGTTATTGTTGTAGGTTATAGAATTTGTGTGTTTAGGTTATAGAATTTATCGGAATAAATAAGATAGTGAAAAGAAAAAGATTGGTGGACTTTTCCTTCGAATTGTATGTTGTCATAATGTCCCGAATTTATAATGTGTGCGCCATTCATATTCAGTGCGGTGGCCACGTGTTGATAAAAGCCGTTAAATAAAAGACAAAAAGAAAATGTGGTATTGCCAGTGCGTAGTGAGCAGTCAGAGTTCTGTAAATCACTGATAGTCAGATGTGCGTTTCCGTTGCGTATTATTCATACAGGAGGTTAATTTGTGACTTAATTGTGAGTACGAGAGTTCATGTTACTCGATAAATAAGAATGAATCCACTCGCTTGGCAGACAACTCATCTTGCAGGTCTGACTGCTTGATGCCACAGTATGAGCAAGGCATATGGGTGCCTCTCAAGTGAAACGCTAACAATGACACAATTTTCTCATTATAAAAATTACAAACATACCCTTAAAATTCCTCCAAAATCTTCAACAATATAAGAACAAGAAAGTATTATAATCACTTTTTTTAATCTCCATAATAAATTATTCTACATAGCTTCTGCCAAATGCACAGAAAAGTGATCTCATTCTTTGAAAAACTCAATTGCTCGTTACTACGCCTCAAATAAGAATGTCCAACACCGCACAACTGACTGACTAACAAGTCAACCGCAGATAACTAAACACAGAGTCAAGGATCTTATTCACTACTCGTGCATAATGTTCATTACGTGCGCTTTTTCCCTTTAGCTAAAATACGTTCCATTCGAAAGATAAGTCTTGGCAGTGCAGTCAACCAATGAGCACGTAATTACCATCAACCAATGAAAACGTTCGGTGCAAATTGACTGGGACT
This sequence comes from Schistocerca serialis cubense, assembly GCF_023864345.2. NCBI lineage: Eukaryota > Metazoa > Arthropoda > Insecta > Orthoptera > Acrididae > Schistocerca > Schistocerca serialis. The sequence goes on from NC_064644.1 coordinate 398,632,019, forward strand.
TAACGTCTGATATTTACCAAATATTGTGTGTTAGTAAATGAATGGAGAAAGAAAAGAAATTTTAGCAATGAAACGACTAGGATTTGCAAAAACCACAGCTCGTGCAAATTCAGCAAACTATCAAACTTTGTGCGTTGCCTCCTTTTATCCCCACAAATTCGTGATTCACCTTGACATCTAATATTTCGTGTTTCTTGACGTTTTAATGTGGAATTCGTTGAATTTTTGAATATGAAGTCTATGGGAGCGTAAACATTGTGCATCAGTGAAATACGCAATGAATATTCACATCCCCACAAAACCAAGATTCGCCATGAAATTTTGTATTTTGTTTACGTATTCCTAATTTGGTTTTGTATTGTGGAAGATAATAAGTTGGGGGTTCAGAGGTTGCAGTGCATCGCATCATGTTTTTTATTTTATTTTATTTTTCTTTTTTTTAACTCATACTGGAACTTTTGAATTTTGCCCTCTGTGACGTTGTGGTGAATATCATAAAAAGCAAATGATAAAAAAATCGTGGATGGATAAATGGTTAATTGCAGCACAACCATGACGACAATATACAGACAGAAAGAGACAGAGAGGAAAGCACACTTAAAAAAAAGAAGAAAATAAGTGAAAGCATATTAATTAATTAACATTACTTGAACATATGTGTTACCTATTCATTACTGGAAGCAGTTTTACAAATCTCTCTAAAACAGATAAATGAGCAACTAACATTTGCCTAGTAGAAGGGTTCATTGCTCATTGGAGGCATGACATCTGCAAGACCTGAGTATTTTACGTACTTCTCTTACGGTTCTGGAACCCCAAAACCTGCAACACGATTGACCACCACGCTTTTAGGATGGTTCTAGTCTGAATCTTGATAAGAGGGTATAATAGGGCATCTGTAGCATAGCCAAGATAATCGGTATTAGGTACGGATGTTTTCGGTTTTAAATAAGGAAGTACGCCTAGTGCAAAACTGTGACTGTGATATTCCTATCAAGTTCCAGACTAAACCATTTAGGAATGGAATGGAACATTGCCAGTTCTATTTTATGATGATATCATATGGCTACATTAGATACGAAAAAAACAAAATAATAATATTATAGCCTACACATCATGCAGACCTAATTTACTTTAGGTCCCAAGACTCTTGTGTACTTTTTACTAGAGTGAACCTTGTTTAAAAGTTCCTTTTGTTTATACAAATAAAATTTTACGCAAATCGGATTTTACCAGTTTACACATTCAACTGATGATCTAACTCTCCTAAGTGCACTGCAGCTGTATTAAGGAGAGCAAGTCTCAACACAAGTGTTACGGGTTAGGACTTCAAAGAAAAAATGCACAATTTTAATTAAATCACTAAACTGTTTTTCACTATTAAACGACTCAACGCACTTGCACCATTTCTTCTGGCTTGATTAAGATTTTCTACTATAAGTGGCCTCGCGATTTCTTTTTTAAATCTGAAAGCCGGCCGCGGTGGCCGTGCGGTTCTAGGCGCTCCAGTCCGGAGCCGCGCTGCTGCTACGGTCGCAGGTTCGAATCCAGCCTCGGGCATGGATGTGTGTGATGTCCTTAGGTTAGTTCGGTTTAAGTAGTTCTAAGTTCTAGGGGACTGATGACCACAGCAGTTGAGTCCCATTGTGCTCAGAGCCATTTGAACCATTTTTTTTTTAAATCTGAAAACTGATCAGAAAACTTTGCATTGTCAATTTCCATATTTTTATGAAACAAATATTTGATAGATTCTTCTACAGAAGTTCATGATGATGTAATAAAATAACTGAAAAGAAAAAAAATGGTTCAAATGGCTCTGAGCACTATGGGACGTCTTAACTTCTGAGGTCATCAGTCCCCTAGAACTTAGAACTACTTAAACCTAACTAACCTAAGGACATCATACACATCCATGGGCGAGGCAGGATTCGAACCCGCGATCGCAGCGGTCGCGCGATTCCAGACTGTAGCGCCTAGAACCGCTCGGCCACTACGGCCGGCTGAAAAGAGAAGCATATAAAGGGTTGATGAGATGTGATAAAACAAATTCCCAACGGCTGTTTGTCCGACGGGGCATCAAATGTGTTACACTTGAAAAGCCCACCTGTCGTCACTCGTGGACGTCCAGTTGCGGTCTTTACGTGCAAATTCCAGCCGTCATCGCAGATAAACAGCAGTCAGTGCGGGTGCCTGAACCAGGTGCCTGTTGTTGAGGCCCATACAAAGCAACGTTCGCTGGACGGTCGTTGAGGAGATACTGCTGGTAGCCCCTTTGTTCATCTCGGCAGGCAGCTGCTCAACAGTTCCACTTCTAGTCGCCCGAACACAACACCGCAGCCGTCGTTCATCCCTGTCATATGTGACCCGCAGTGCACCACAATTGCCTCGACGGCTGTTTTGAATAGCGCCATTTTCCCTTGCAAGGTATACTTTGGCCATGGCGGCACTTTTCGGAAATACTTCCACCGTTTCCACGAAAACCAATGATCATGCCATTCTGGTCGTCAGATAAATCGCTCCGTTTCCGCATTAGGAGAACTATGGCACAGTTTTCCGCGTCCCCCTCCCCCCCCCCTCCCCCCCCCACCCCCACGTTTCCAGACACGCTTTACATACCCCCCACTTCTAGTGCTGTCACCTGGCGTCTGTGAGTACGAGGGTTGCCCAGAAAGGAATGCACCGCATTTTTTTTTCTCAGCCGAGAACAACGCTACAAATGCGAAACGCTACGTATGTTCACTACTGGCCATTAAAATTGCTATACCAAGAAGAAATGCAGATGATAAACGGGTATTCAATGGACAAATGTATTACACTAGAACTGACATATGATTACATTTTCACGCAGTTTGGGTGCATAGATCCTGAGAAATCAGTACCCAGAACAGCAACCTCTGGCCGTAATAACGGCCTTGATACGCCTGGGCATTGAGTCAAACAGAGCTTGGATGGCGTGTACAGGTTCATCTCCCCATGCAGCTTCAACACGATACCACAGTTCATCAAGAGAGGTGACTGGCGTATTGTGACGAGCCAGTTGCTCGGCCACCATTGACCAGACGTTTTTAATTGGTGAGAGAGCTGGAGAATGTGCTGGCCAGGGCAGCAGTCGAACATTTTCTGTATCCAGAAAGGCCCGTACAGGACCTGCAACATGCAGTCGTGCATTATCCTGCTGAAATGTAAGGTTTCGCAGGGATCGAATGAAGGGTAGAGCCACGGGTTGTAACACATCTGAAATGTAACGTCCACTGTTCAAAGTACCGTCAATGCGAACAAGAGGTGACCGAGACGTGTAACCAATGGCACCCCATACCATCACGCCGGGTAATACGCCAGTATGGCGATGACGAATACAAGCTTTCAATGTGCGTTCACCGCGATGTCGCCAAACACGGATGCGACCATCATGATGCTGTAAACAGAACCTGGATTCATCCGAAAAAATGACGTTTTACTATTCGTGCACTCAGGTTCGTCGTTGAGTACACCATCGCAGGCGCTCCTGTCTGTGATGTAGCGTCAAGGGCAACCGCAGACATGGTCTTCGAACTGATAGTCCATGCTGCTGCAAACGTCGTCGAACTGTTCGTGCAGATGGTTGTTGTCTTGCAAACGTCCGCATGTGTTGACTCAGGGATCGAGACGTGGCTGCACGATCCGTTACAGCCATGCGGATAAGATGCCTGTCATCTCGAGTGCTAGTGATACGAGGCCGTTGGCATCCAGCACGGCGTTCCGTATTACCCTCTTGAACCCACCGATTCCATATTCTGCTAACAGTCATTGGAACTCGACCAACGCGAGCAGCAATGTTGCGATACGATAAACCGCAATCGCGATTTTCTAGAATCCGACGTTTATCAAAGTCGGAAACATGACGGTACGCATTTCTCCTCCTTACACGAGGCATCACAACAATGTTTCACCAGGCATCGCCGGGCAACTGCTGTTTGTGAATGAGAAATCGGTTGGAAACTTTCCTCATGTCAGCACGTTGTAGGTGTAGCCACCGGCGCCAACCTTGTGTAAATGCTCTGAAAATCTAATCGTTTGCATATCACAGCATCTTCTTCCTGTCGATTAAATTTCGCGTCTGTAGCACGTCATCTTCGTTGTGTAGCAATTTTAATGGCCAGTAGCGTAGTTGGTGATTCATCTGCTGAGTGGGGACGTTAACTTGGCGAATTCCTTGATGCTCTGTGAGGGGAATAGTCTATACACCATCTCCCTTCTCTCATCACCACACAACAAAAACGTGACACAGCGCTATACATATATTCATTACAGTCGTCTATATTCCGCAAACACACTTAAGGCATAATCCCTAGACACCATAAGAAATGGCACCATTGTGTGGTGAATGACACGTACGAAGATGGCTTATGTTTACATTTTTGCGCAGTCCGAGACACTTCAGATGGTACTTTGCTTACACATTCATAGGCTTCCCAGAAAGGGCCCCACGTTTCTCCGCAGAAGTGTTACTCCACTCAAGTTTTCCAATCCCAAAGGTATGTCGTCGTAGACAGGCGGATGAACCTACTGCTCGTGGCTTCCCAGCCCACTACACTGCCGGAAAAAAATCAGTTCACTTGAAAAGACGACTTCGATTTTGATCCGATGACGGCATGTATCAACTGAGGATGGTAGATGTACTCATAACGGTTTCAACGTCTTCCTCCAACAGATAGCGCAATAGCATAATCACCAGAGCACCATTTAATCGGAATGCTCACAGCCAGAAGGCTCGGTGTATTGAAAGCAAAAATACTACGGAGACACACCCTTGCTTTCTACAGCCAAATGAGTGCCCTGCGCCACACACCGTTGGGTGGCTTGCGGAGTATAAATGTAGATGTAGATGTAGCGAGTCTGAAAGGGGTCAAATCGTGACCTTCCGAGTGGCGGGACGGTCCTTCCAGAGAGCTGCCACACAAGTTGGACGTATTGCGTCAACTATGCAATGATGTCGACATTCTCGCACCTGTAGACGAGTTCCACATCTACATCTAGTTCTGGACGTCCACGCAGCACAGACAACCGCCAGGATCGTCGTATTGTATGGGCAGCAGCGGCATATCGTGCAGCTACCACAGCAGAGGTGAGAGGACTTGTGAGCCCAGACGCGTCAACACGAATTGTTGCGAACGGGTTATTATCAGTGGGATTACAGGCATGCACACTTCTAACCCCTCTTCCACTCACGCCACAGTATCGACGTGCATGGCTCGATTTGTGTCGAGCAGGTTAGCGCAATGGTTAGCACACTGGACTCGCATTCCGTAGGACGACGGTTCAAACCCGCTTCCGGCCATCCTGATTTAGCTTCTCCGTGATTTCCGTTAATCGCTTAGGCAAAGTCCGGTGTGGTTCCTTCGAAAGGGCACGCGCCGCTCTCCTTCTTCATCCTCCACTAATCCGAGCGTGTGCTCCGTCTCTAATGACCTCGTTGTCGACGGGACGTTAAATAGTAATCTCCTCCTTCTCGACTGCTGCCGTCAGAGGATCACTTGGAAAATGGAATGGCGTGCTGTGGTTTTCAGGCATGAAACCAGATACTGCCCGCACGCAAGTGATGATCCTTTGCACGGACGACGTTTACCTGGTGAAAGCTGTCTCGTGGAGTGCATTCCTCCAAGAAATACTGGCCCCACCTCAGGCTTTATTAGATTTGGAGTGTTCACCTTTGATATTTCTGGAGCTGACGCTAACTAGAGATCGGTATGTGCAGTGTGTTGCCATAAGCATTCTTTTGTCGTTTTTGCAACAGGAATATCATGTTTTATTCCAACAGGATAATGATGCCTGCACACTGCCCATGAAACTCAACGTGTTCTGCCAGACGTGCAGCAACTTCCCTGGACAACGAGATCACCGGACTTGTCTTCAATGGAACACGTGTGGGATATGATGGGACGAAAAGTGATTCGCGTGACTCGTCAACCAACAACTCTCACAGGACAACGTGAAAATCTCGAGTAGGCGTGACATAACGAACCCCAGGACAGTACTCGCCATCTGTACGGTCGACCGGATGCCACAGTCAGCGCCTGCATTGCCGCACGTGGAGGCTGAACCACATACTAGCGTGGGTGTTGCAGCAGGATTACCTGGTACCTCAGAACAGCTTGTGCTATTGACCTATAAATGTAATCATTTCATATACTCCACATGCATTATTGTAACAGTAAATCTGGAGTGAAATGGAAAGCTCTGAAAGGGTGTACTTTTTTTTTTTTTTTTTTTTTTTTTTTTTTTTTTTTTTTTTTTTTGCCCGCATCTCGTGGTCGTGCGGTAGCGTTCTCGCTTCCCACGCCCGGGTTCCCGGGTTCGATTCCCGGCGGGGTCAGGGATTTTCTCTGCCTCGTGATGGCTGGGTGTTGTGTGATGTCCTTAGGTTAGTTAGGTTTAAGTAGTTCTAAGTTCTAGGGGACTGATGACCATAGAAGTTAAGTCCCATAGTGCTCAGAGCCATTTGCACCATTTTTTTTTCTTTTTTTTTTTGGCGGTGTATGTCATACTACTGTGCACGGGAACAGAAATGCATGTTTACTAAATCTTCCAACCATTTCAAGTTTCCAATATTTTGGATTACAGTTATATTACACCACGAATGTTTCTGCACTTTTTTCGACAACATGCATGATCTAGATGAGTATAATAGTAGAGTTCCACACTCATTAACAGGCGTGGGAAAGTTTTTTAAACATCTGCTCTTGATCAGTCTCCCTCTGCTCCTCCTTATGCGATATCAGTGACTTCCGTAAGGATGTCGTACACTCATATTGTTTCCTAAGAGAAAAAAAAATGCGTACATGCTCCTTATCTCATGTCGTCGTGCCGGCAAAAACGGAACATCATTTGTGTAAAACAAGTGGCGCTCGACAAATCGACATTTGATCCGTTTAGCAAGGTCGACTGATGTTTAACATGTGAACACGACAGCGAAATCGGTTTTCGTCTTCCGCAAGTTGTGTTGATATAATCTTAATGTAGTAGAATGAGACGAACGTTCGAAGTGCCCGCGACTGATGCTAATCTGTGTGATCGTTGTCGTGGGCAGTCCTGAGCCACTCGATACTGCTTCAGTGTACAGAATAAAGGCGATGCCATGAAAACCATGTGCATGGCTGCCCTGTACGGACGCCGACTCTGTCGCGCACAGTCTGTGGTTGTGTGACGCCGTTATTTAGAAAATCACACTAAATCACGGAATAACTGTGACCCCCAACAGAATCAAACCCTGGATCCGCAGTGGTTCTGTGGTTAGTACACTGGACTCGCTTTCGGGAGGACGACGGTTCAGATCCCCGTCCGACCATCGAAATGTAGTTTTTCTGCGGTTTGCGTCAGTCGATGAGGCATGTTTGGTATGATTCCATTGTAACACCGTCGATTTTCTTCTCCGTCCTTGCTCAGTCCTTGCGTGTGCTCCGTTTCTAATTGCTAAATTATGAGACAAAGTGTGAATTTCAAAATAAAACAACAGCTTACGCAGCAAAATGACTTCCCTGGAGACCGTATCGTCCACGGAACGTTTAACACTAAGCTTTCTTCATTCCTTTTTTCAAATTCAATAGGAGCGGGATTTCGTCAGGCAGTCAGAATACGAGCGCTGATGCCCACAAGAACAAGTACTGTAATACCTCACAGGACGGACATATTGACAACCTGGGCGCCAGGATGCAGCACCACAGCACCACTATGTGGCTGTACGTGCTGGGAAGCGTCGATAGTGTTTCCACCAATTAATACAAGACTTTTTTTTTCAGATCAACTTCAGCGAAGATTATTGAGAGAAAGGATCATAGTACTGTACACCGACAAAAAATCCAAACAGATTCTGGTCGTATGTAAAGCGGCAAGACACAACAATACCTTCATTACGCGATACCAACAGTAATATTATCGATGACAGCGCCACTAAAGCGAAGTTATTAGACACAGTTTTCCGAAATTCCTTAACCAAAGATGACGAAGTAAATATTCCAGAATTCGAATGAAGAACGGTTGCCAACAAGAGTAACTTAGATGCGGATATCCTCGGTGTAGGGAAGCAGTTTAAATCGCTTAATAAAGGCAAGTCTTCCAGTCCAGGTGGTATACGAATTAAGTTCCTTAATCGATTGAGGCAAATTCCGCAATGGTTTCTTTTAAACAGGCACGGTCGTTCTTCTTCTCCGTCCTTTCGTAATCCGAGGTAGTGTTCCGTCTCTAATGACCGTGCTGTCGGCACAATATTACGTGGGGGAGTTGGAAAATAAGTTTCCCCTGCCGACTGCGGTCAGAGTTGTGTGTGAAAGGAAAAAAAAAGAGAATACGACATTAAAGATAAGGCATATCTTTATCTTTCTACATAATTTCCAAGGACATTGAGACATTTGCCATATCGCTTTATAAGCTTCAAAAAGCCTTCCAGGAAAAAATCAGGGCGTTGCATACGGAAGAAGCGTTGAACGACTTGTTTGACGTCAGCATCGCTGCCAAAGTGCCTACCGCCGAGAGTCTTCCTCAAAGCAGGAAACAGATGGACGTCACTTGGTGCGAGATCCGGACTGTAAGACGGATGGTGTAGGCGCTCCCAACCAAGAGTTGCAATGTTGTTTTGCGTTGCCGTCGCCGTGTGTGGTCTCCCATTGTCATCCAACAGCAGAACGCCAGAGCTGAGAAGGCCAGGCCGCTTTTTCCGAATCACCTATTTCAATTTCGACAGAGTGGCACAGTACCGCGCAGCATTGACGGTTGCATCCTCCAGGAAGTCCACCAGCAAAACTCCTTTGGCGTCCTAGAAAACGCTGAGTAGCACTTTACCTGCAGACGGAGTGCTTTTGAACTTCTTTCGGACAGGTGATGACGGATGTCTCCACTCCTGCACTTGCTGACGTCCATCACTGAACTGCTGGCACCATCTCCGCACCATTTGCCTCGACATCACACCTGACCCATACACCTCAATAAGACGGTTATGAATTTCTGTGCCTGATACTCCACTTGCCCATTCACAGCGGATAACAGCTCTCACTTCCGCCTTTGACCACGACTCCAAAACGCACCTTCTCTCCATATCTCCGGGAAGAGACTGAGCGGCTGGCCTCTGCTTTACGCAGCCACTGCGACAGCGCCATCTGCTTGATCGCGGTCGACCTCTACCCAATGGTATATCAGTGTCTTGCACGTGCGCGTTCACCTGCCGTGTCGTCTTTCGCCCATATCACACAACTCTGCCCACAGTCGACAGGGAAACTTATTTTCCAACTCTCCCGCGTAAAATCTGATATTCTCTCCTTGCTTCCTTTTCAATATGCCCATGAAAAAAAAAAAAAAAGAAAAACCACAACTAAATTCCATGATCTGATCTGCGCGATACTGACCGGCCACCGTGTCATCCTACACCACGAGGCGCTGTTTGGATACCGTACGGAAGGTCACTACGGACGGCGGTTGCCGCTGAAACAAGTGGTTTTCGGTTATATAGGTTTTCTTCCGCGCTATTTTAACCGGACGGCTAAAACCGGTCATAATACCTGGTTTCTGAAATATCCGATTCTCGGATTCTCGTTCCTGTTATTTACTGTAATAAACGTAGAAATGGAACGAATACTGAAAAATTTTGACTCACTCAGTTCGAGATGCATACAATCAAAATATGAAATTCAACAGGAAAATAAAAGTAAACTTAGTCCATTCATTTTTCGCTGCTTTTCTCAAAAATATATAAATGGTTGAATACTACAAAAAAAAAAAAAAGAAAAAAGAAACGCAAGTAATCTCCTACTATTTCAAATTTTTTGAAACTCTATTGAAAAATTATGTTATAATGGGGGATCATACCACTGTCTGGGCATTACAAGTAACCAGAGTTACAGGGTGAAAAGTGAGGGTGAAGAAATTTGTTTTTCGTGTTCATTTGTCTGTTTCCAACAGCTACATAAAAGTAAAGGTATATTGTGTGAACAAAGGTAACAGGTCAGCTACTTTGTATTTTTATCTACATCTACATCTATACTCCGCGAGCCACCTTACGGTGTGTGGCGGAGGGTACTTATTGTACCACTATCTGATCCCCCCTTCCCTGTTCCATTCGCGAATTGTGCGTGGGAAGAACGACTGCTTGTAAGTCTCCGTATTTGCTCTAATTTCTCGGATCTTTTCGTTGTGATCATTACGCGAGATATATGTGGGCGGTAGTAATATGTTGCCCATCTCTTCCCGGAATGTGCTCTCTCGTAATTTTGATAATAAACCTCTCCGTATTGCGTAACGCCTTTCTTGAAGTGTCCGCCACTGGAGCTTGTTCAGCATCTCCGTAACGCTCTCGCGCTGACTAAATGTCCCCATGACGAATCGCGCTGCTTTTCGCTGGATCATGTCTATCTCTTCTATTAATCCAACCTGGTAAGGGTCCCATACTGATGAGCAATACTCAAGAATCGGACGAACAAGCGTTTTGTAAGCTACTTGTTTCGTCGATGAGTCACATTTTCTTAGAATTCTTCCTATGAATCTCAACCTGGCGCCTGCTTTTCCCACTATTTGTTTTATGTGATCATTCCACTTCAGATCGCTCCGTATAGTAACTCCTAAGTATTTTACGGTCGTTACCGCTTCCAATGATTTACCACCTATGGCATAATCGTACTGGAATGGATTTCTGCCCCTATGTATGCGCATTATATTACATTTATCTACGTTTAGGGAAAGCTGCCAGCTGTCGCACCATGCATTAATCCTCTGCAGGTCCTCCTGGAGTACGTACGAGTCTTCTGATGTTGCTACTTTCTTGTAGACAACCGTGTCATCTGCAAATAGCCTCACGGAGCTACCGATGTTGTCAACTAAGTCATTTATGTATATTGTAAACAATAAAGGTCCTATCACGCTTCCCTGCGGTATTCCCGAAATTACCTCTACATCTGCAGATTTTGAACCGTTAAGAATGACATGTTGTGTTCTTTCTTCTAGGAAATCCTGAATCCAATCACAAACCTGGTCCGATATTCCGTAAGCTCGTATTTTTTTTCACTAAACGTAAGTGCGGAACCGTATCAAATGCCTTCCTGAAGTCCAGGAATACGGCATCAATCTGCTCGCCAGTGTCTACGGCACTGTGAATTTCTTGGGCAAATAGGGCGAGCTGAGTTTCACATGATCTCTGTTTGCGGAATCCATGTTGTCTACTATGTCTGATTTGTTGTTAAATTTTTGATTTCTTGCTGTTACCATAATTTCCTTCCTCTTTTGTTGTTTCATAGAAGCGGCAGACGAATCTTTAACTTTTTAAAGAAAATGAAGCAATGTAATTCAATGCTGCGTCGCTTCGTAAAAATATTTCCAGACTAGGGTTAGTGTCATTCTGCGATACTACTGACGTCTAGCGACGTTACCGAGGAACTACCATACAGACCAGGTGGGGCGAGTCGTGCACACTGCACGTACACGCTTTCCTTAAGCGACGACACACGGAACTAGTCTCAGCAGTGCTACACCAATCCTTATGCCACGTGTTTCTTGCTCATTTCTGTAGGCATTGTTATTAAAACAGCACCGATCGCTTTTCCCATTTTCTATAATAACGCCGTATTCTAAGCCAATACAGATTTTACGAACAAAAATTAATTCTTTTCTTAAAAAAAGTTTGTTTAAAATAGAAAAAAATATGAATGCTGCTAAGGCTAACTGTTTATTACTCGGTTTTTTACTCGGCTGCTAGTAAAAAGTAAAAACACCTGTTGTAACCGAGACCAAAAAACTACTGAGGAATACCGGTTATTCAGAACTAGGAAAACGGTATCGGTTTTAACCGGCCGGTTTTTCACATCTTTAGGTCACTGGGTCAGCTCACCGCCCTCCCATCCGTTGTCAACTTGTCATTCAAGCAGTTTCTCAGCTGGCACCACGAAGCTGAGTGGACCTCGTTCCAAGTGTCTCGAATTGAACCCTGGACCTGTGCATGGCTGTCAGGCGCATTGGCCACTCAGCAACTGAAGTGGACCGTTCAAAGTGCCCAAGCCTAAAGATAATCCTTGCAACCGTTGTCCTGAACCGTCTTGAGGCACGGAATAAAGGTGATGCGATGAAAACCATTCACGGGGCCACCCCACACAGAGGCGCCCCTGTCAGACAGAGCGCGTGCTTGTGTGGTTATCATTGTTTTGGGGCCACAACGCCGCTGCTCGCGGCCTTGACTCCCAGCGCTGCGAGTATAATAGTAGTTCCCAGGGGGCCCCAGACGACCGCTGCCGCTCTCGTGAACAGCTCTGAGCAAACAAACAAACACGCTGTCAGCCTCCCGCCTCGTGCTGCATAGCGGGCCACCGGCACCTTTGCTCTCTGATACCGTCACTCCCCGGCTCCTCGCGTTCACGACTCCTCTCCATTTCCTCAAGGCCAGGCGGACTGAATTCAGCAGCGCGAAAAGTGTTCCTGGGTCAGTTTTGCGATTCAATTAGCGTTGATGATGATGATGTTTGGTTTGTGGGGCGCTCAACTGCGCGTTTATCAGCTCCCGTACAAATTCCCAACCTTTGCTCAGTCCAGCCTCGCCACTTACATGAGTGATGATGAAATGATGAGGACAAAGCAACATCCAGTCATCTCGAGGCAGGTGAAAATCCCTGACCCCGCCGGGAATCGAACCCGGGGCCCCGTGCTCGGGAAACGAGAACGTGACCGCGAGACCACGAGCTGCGGACAATTACCGTTTGAAGCAGTCAACCCACCCGTAACACAGTCGATGCAAATACAGGCACTTGACCTTCAACTTACACATATGAGACATAGCGCGCAAATGGCGAAAATATCGATTTCTGATCGATAACGCTACAGGCTAATACAAAGCACTTAAGCTCAAATCGTTATAGATACCGAAAACTGGCTAAATCCAGAGATAAGTTCAGCCGAAATCCTTAGAAAGGACCTAACAGTGTTTAGAAAGGACCAATTAGATACCGTTGGTGACGGCGTCTTTGTCGCTGATAGAGGTAGTTTATCTTGCAGCGATATTGAAGAAGATAGTGCCTGTGAATATGGGTAGAGGCTGTACATGACAACCGGAATAAGTTAATGATTTGTTCCTTTTACCAACCGCTACGGCCGCAGGTTCGAATCCTGCTTCGGGCATGGATGTGTGTGGTGTCCTTAGGTTAGTTAGGTTTAAGTAGTTCTAAATTCTAGGTGACTGATGACCTCAGTTGTTAAGTCCCATAGTGCTCAGAGCCATTTGAACCATTTTTTGAAGGTATATGAAACGTCGTCAGTAATTGTGCTAAAAGCTTTCTCCGAGAATTATTTTGAGCAATAAGTCAATTAATTCAGGAGTCCACTCGAAGTGTAAAAGGTTACAAAAACATACTTGAAAATTAATCCTAAGCAAATAGGGAACATCATGACGGATGCATAATGACGGATGCATCATGACGGATGCAGGAATAATCAACACAAGATCATTGTAACGAGACTGATCACCACAACATCCAAATCCACCAAATTAAACGCAAAACACATCTGTTTAAAACGGCAGATAAAATTTCGCTTGACACCGTTCTAAAAGACAGTTTCCACCACTCCACAACTGACTACTTAAGTGTAGACAAGATTTAACTTAAACTCGTAGAAATAGTAACTGAAACAATTGAGAGATTTGTATAAAATAAATCAATAAAAGATTATGCTGATCCCTCATGATACACGAAACAGTTCAGGACACTGTTGTAGAAGCAACGAAAAAGCATGCCCAATTTAAAAGACCTCAAAATCTCCAAGATTGGCGATGTTTTCTCTGAAGCTCGATTTTACTGCGGACTTCAATGCTAGATGCTTTTAATAGCTTCAACAATGAAACTCTGTCTCAAAATCTGACAGAAAATTCAAAGAGATTCTGGCCATATGTAAAGTACACCAGCGGCAAGACACAACCTATACCCTCACTGTGCGATACCAATGGTAATGTAGCCAATGACAGCGCCACTAAAGTGCAGTTATTAAACACAGTTTTCCAAAATTCCTTCAGCAAAAAAGACGAAATAAATATTCCAGAATTAGAATCGAGAACGACTGTCATCATGATTTACCTAGAAGCAGATATTCTCGGTGCAGCTTAAAGTACTTAATAAAGGCAATTCTTGTAGTCCAGAAAGCATACCAACAAGCTTCATTTCAGTATGCTGATACAATACCCTCATACTTAGCAGTCATATACAACCGATCGCTTAACAAAAGATCCTTACCAAAAGATGGGATAGTCGGTCAGTTCACACCTATGTGCCGGCCGCGGTGGCCGTTCGGTTCTGGCGCTGCAATCCGGAACCGCGGGACTGCTACGGTCGCAGGTTCGAATCCTGCCTCGGGCATGGATGTGTGTGATGTCCTTAGGTTAGTTAGGTTTAAGTAGTTCTACGTTCTAGGGGACTGATGACCTAAGATGTTAAGTCCCATAGTGCTCAGAGCCATTTGAACCACACCTATGTTACAGAAAGGAAACGGAAGTAATCCACTGAATTACAGACCCATATCACTAACATCAATTTTCAGTAGCATTTTGGGACATATCTGCGTACGAACATTATGAATTACCTCGAGGTGAACGGTGTATTGACACACAGGCAGCGTGGATTCAGAAAATGTCATTCTTATGAAACACAACTAGCTCTTTATTCGCACTAAGTAATGAGTGCTGTCGACGGGGGATCTCAAGTTGATCCCACATTTCTAGATTTCCAGAAGGCTTTTGACACCGCTCCTCACAAGAGATTTCTATTCAAATTGCGTGCATATGGAGTATCACTTCAGCTGTGCGGTCGGATCCAAGATTTACCCTCATGAAAGCCGCAGTACGTAGTAATCAACGGAAAATCATCGAGCGAGGCAGAAGCGATATACGGCATAGCCCTAGGAAGTGTTATATACCCTCTCATGTTCCTATCTACATAAAATATTTAGGAGATAATCTGAGAAGCCCTCTTAGATTGTTTGCAAGCGATGCTGTCATTTACCGTCTAATAAAAGCATCAACAGATCAAGACCATTTGCAAAATGACTTAATACGATATCTGTATGGTGCGAAAAGTGTCAACCGTACCTGAGTAAGGAAAAGTGTGAGGTCATCGACATGAGTACAAAAAGAAATCCGTTAAATTTCGATTACACAATAAATCACACAAATTTAAAATCTGTCACTTGGACTAAATACCTAGGAATTACAATTACAAACAACTTAAGCTGCAACAATGACACAGATAACGTTGTGGGGAAGGTGAACCAATGACTATGCTTTATTGGCAAAACACTTAGAAGAAGTAACAGGTCTACTAAAGAGACTGCCTATACTGCGTTGCCCTTTCTCTTCTAGAATACGGTTGTGCTGAATGGCGTCCTTACCAGATAGGATTGACAGAGGACATCGAAAAAGTTTAAAGAAAGGCAGCTCGTTATGTATTATCGCGAAATATGGGAGAGAGTGTAACGGATGTAATAGGCGAGTTGGGACGGCAGTCAGAACACAGGCATTTTTCGTTGCGGCGAGATCTTTTCCCAAAATTTCAATCGGGAACTTTCTCCTCTGAGTGTGAAAATATTTTATTGTTGCCAACCAAAGTAGGGAGCAATGATCATGATAATAAAATAAGAGAAATTTGAGGTCGTACAGAAAGATTTAAGTGTTCATTTTTCCCACGCGCTATTGGAGAGTGGAACGGTGGAAAAATAGTCTGAATGTGGTTGGAAGAGCCCTCTGCCAGGTGACTTGAGTGTGAGTTGCTTTGCAGCCATTTAGATACAGGCGGTAATTCGGTGAAAAGAGTTTTTTTCTCTTCTCATCGGCTTGATGCGGCCCACCACAACTTTCTCTCCTGTGTCAACTTCTTCCTCTCAGAATAGTACTTCGACACAGCGTCCTCAATTAAATGGTTCAAATGGCTCTGAGCACTATGGGACTTAACAGCTATGGTCATCAGTCCCCTAGAACATAGAACTACTTAAACCTAACTAACCTAAGGACATCACACAACACCCAGGCATCACGAGGCAGAGAAAATCCCTGACCCCGCCGGGAATCGAACCCGGGAACCCGGGCGCGGGAAGCGAGAACGCTACCGCACGACCACGAGCTGCGGCCTTCCTCAATTATTTGTTGTATCAGAACACCTATGGAGAGAGTGTTCTTTCCTACAGCGCTGCCCGAACATGGTTTACACTGCTTAAAGAAGGGAGACAATCAGTTTCAATGGAAGGTGTATGCAGCGCTCCAGTTACTGCTCGTTTGGAAGAAAACACCAACACCACTGCTGTCATTGTGTGAAAGGATCGGCAGTAGCCTTATTACCACTTTCTGAAGTACTGAAAAATTCATTGGGCGCCACCCACACATTGGTGGCAGAAACTTTACACATGAGACTTGTTTGTGGGTTCCAATACTGATGATTCCAAAAAACTTTCAAATGTATGTGAAATCTTACGGGACGTAACTTTTAAGGTCATCAGTCCCTAAGCTTACACACTACTTAACCTAAATTATCCTAAGGCCAAACACACACACACCCATGACCGAGGGAGGACTTGAACCTCCGTCGGGACCAGCCACACAGTATGACTGCAGCGCCTCAGACCGCTCGGCTAATCCCGCGCGGCGATGATTCCCATACAGAAGGACAGTCGCGTGCAGGCCTACATGCAGTTGAAATTGATGTTAGAGAAAGATCCTGAATTTCTTTCAAAGCTAATCTCTCTTGATGATACTTGGCTACATCATTTTCATCCTGACGGCGAACAGCAAAGCTCAGTCTGGAAGTATCCTTTATCACGAAGCCCCAAAACAGCAAAGGTGGTTGATTCTGCTGAGAAATTTATATGGTAATCTCATTTGTGATATTCATCGAATGGTTTATCAGCGTGTTGTACGAGAACACACATCAGTAACTAGATAACACTACAGGGATTTCCTGAAAACTTAACAAGTCCATATCAATTGCAAAAGAGCACATATCCGTGAGACAAGCTGGATGCTGCATCGCAGTAATGCACGGTCGCAATATTTTGAAAAAATCAATGTGAACTGCAGCCTTCCCCTTCCTAGAGTGTGCACCTAGCCATGTGTGATTTTTTCCTATCCCCTAACGTCACCGTGCCGTTCTGGGCGCTACAGTCTGGAGCCGAGCGACCGCTACGGTCGCAGGTTCGAATCTTGCCTAGGGCATGGATGTGTGTGATGTCCTTAGGCTAGTTAGGTTTAATTAGTCCTAAGTTCTAGGCGACTGATGACCTCAGACGTTAAGTCGCATAGTGCTCAGAGCCATTTGAACCATTTGAACCCCTAACGTCAAGCAACGACTTCGTGAGAGATATATTCCAACATGAAAAGAGTAAAGGCTACGGAGGTGATTCTGAAGGACGTTTCAACAAATGGTTTTCAGCATGTATTTGCAGACTGGCAGAAAAGCATCCGAGGGAGACTATTTTGAGAAGAACCATACGATGTAAGAGGATGAGCAAAAGTATTTAAAAGAAATTATAATGATACTTTAGTGCACAGTTCTCGTACACTACTGGTCTATAAAATTGCCACACCACGAAGATGACGTGCTATAGACGCGAAATTTAACCGACAGGAAGAAGATGCTGTGATACGCAAATGATTGGCTTCTCAGAGCATTCACACAAGGTTGGCGCCGGTGGCGACACCTACAACGTGCTGACATGAGGAAAGTTTCCAACCGATTTCTCATACACAAACAGCAGTTGACAGGCGTTGCTCTGGTGAAACGTTGTTGTGATGCCTCGTGTAAGGAGGAGAAATGCGTACCATGACGTTTCCGACTTTGATAAAGGTCGGATTGTAGCCTATCGCGATTGCGGTTTATCGTGTCGCGATATTGCTGCTCGCGTTGGTCGAGATCCAATGACTGTTAGCAGAATATGGAATCGGTGGATTCAGGAGGGTAATACGGAACGCCGTGTTGGATCCCAACGGCCTCGTATCACTAGCAGTCGAGATGACAGGCATCTTATCCCCACAGCTGGACCGGACCGTGCAGCCACGTCTCGATCCCTGAGACAACAGATGGGGACGTTTGCAAGACAACAACCATCTGCACGAACAGTTCGACGACGTTTGCAGTAGCAGGGACTATCGGCTCGGAGACCATGGCTGCGGTTACTCTTGACGCTGCATCACAGACAGGAGCGCCTGCGATGGTATACTCAACGACGAACCTGGGTGCACGAATGGCAAAACGTCATTTTTTCGGATGAATCCAGGTTCCGTTTACAGCATCATGATGGTCGCATCGGTGTTTGGCGTCATCGCGGTGAATGGACATTGGAAGCGTGTATTCGTCATCGCCATACTGGCGTAGCACCCGGCGTGACGGTATGGGGTGTCATTGGTTACACGTCTCGGTCACCTCTTGTTCGCATTGACGGTACTGTGAACAGTGGACGTTACATTTCAGATGTGTTACGACCCGTGGCTCTACCCTCCATTCGATCCTTGCGAAACCCTCCATTTCAGCAGGATAATGCACGACCGCATGTTGCAGGTCCTGTACGGGCCTTTCTGGAACGTTCGACTGCTGCCCTGGCCAGCACATTCTCCAGACCACTCACCAACTGAAAACGCTTGGTCAATAGTGGCCGAGCAACTGGCTCGGCACAATACGCCAGTCGCTACTCTTGATGAACTGTGGTATCGTGCTGAATCTGCATGGGCAGCTGTACATGTACACGCCATCCAAGCTGTGTTTGACTCAATGCCCAGGCGTATCAAGGCCGTTATTACGGCCAGATGTGGTTGTTCTGTGTGCTGATGTATCCACGTGTCAGTTCTAGTATAATATATTTGTCCAATGAATACCTGTTTATCATTTGCATTTCTTCTTGGTGTAGCAATTTTAATGGCCAGTAGTGTGTATATCCCGATCTCTCTCCCGCTACACTTTTTGCCCACTATAGTTCCCTCTGCGACCATTTAAGTTTTTCCTGATGTGTTAACACATGTCCAATCATCTGGTTCCATCTTATAGCCAGTGTTTTCGACATAATCTTTTCCCCTTCGATTCTGCGAAGAACCTCCTCACGTCTTACGTCATCAGTCCACTTAATTTTCGGCGTCTTTCTGTAACACCACATCTGATTCGCTTCAGTTCTCTTCTTTTCGGTTTTCCCCAGAATCCATGATTCACTTTTGTACAATGCTGTGTTACAGCACTCCTGTACGTCGAGACTACAGACAGTAAATTACACCCGTCGCGCCGCGCGGGTTGAGCGCACGCTCTGAGGCGCCATGGCACGGATTGGGCGGTCCCTCCCGCCGGAGGTTCGAGTCCTCCCTCGGGCTTGGGTGTGTGTCTGTTGTTCTTAGCAAAAGTTAGCACGTTAATTTAAGTAGTGTGTAAGATTAGGGACCAATGAACTCAGCAGTTTGGTCCCTTAGGAATTCACACACATTTGAACACCTGTCGCTATTACCCTCGCGCAATAAGAGTGGCGCATTGTGAGAAGAGAATACATGTTCTCGGTCTCCTGCAGAAACAGTTCTGCTGCAGTGCCGGCAACAGTTGCATCACAGTGTGGGAGCGAAATGGCGAGGTAACTGGAAACCTACTCCAAAGACTACGCTCGTTTTATAGTACGATTTTTGTGTGCAAAACGTCTAAATTGCAGGCACATTCACCGGGAGTTTCTGGCGGCGTATGGACCAAACGCAGTGTCGCCTCCAGCCGTAGTGAAATGGTACCAACAATTTGACCAAGGCCGCTCAAACGTGCGGGATGCTGATCGCGAAGGAAGGTCAGCGACATCGCCTCCAGAGGCACAGAGGCAATATCCGGGCAATGTACGAGGAATATTTTGGGGGAAAGAAGTTTTCCAACAACGAGGACATTTCACTGAGGTTCTCAAAAGGCTCCGTGAACCTGGAGTGAATTCCTGTCGTCGAGGAACTGAATAACTGGTGCAAGGTTCCGATCGTTGTTAACAGTCTTTCTGACTATGCTGCAAAATACGAGGGTCGTTCACAAAGTAATTTCAGTTTCTATTTCTATCCGCGGCAGCGCTACGATCGCAGATCCGAGCATGCGCGGCAGTTACTCTGACTCAAGGAGAAGACATGTACGCCATTTTCAGATCGCTGCAGCCGACGTGTGCTTTGTAGTGTTTCTTTATAATGTCACCCGTAATTGAAAATGACGCCGCTTGTGAAATCAGATCTGTGATTCGTTTTCTAAATGCAAAAAAAGTTAAACCAAAGGAAATTCATCGGTAAATCTGCGAGGTTTACGGACAAAATGCTATGACTGATTCAATGGTTAGAAGATAGATCAGACTGTTCGATGAAGGACGTGATCAAGTGCACAATGAAGAACGAAGTGGACACCCGTCTGTGGTTACTGATGAACTGGTTCACACAATTGAAGAGTAGATTAAGCACAACCGTAAGTTTACACTTAGTGCCCTTGCTATGGAAGTTCCGCAAATCTCACAATCACTAATTTATGCACTTGTTGCTGAAAAGCCACATGTTTGAATACACAGGCGGCAACCTTCTATGAAGAAGGCATACAAAAACTGGTGCCACGCTATGACAAGTGCCTACAACATTTCGGAAACTATGTAGAAAAGTAGTTTAATAGTTGCAGATTTTTGTACAATAAATATTTTTCTGTATCCGCACACGTTTGTTTTATATAACCAGACGGAACTTCCTTTGTGGACGATCCTCTTAGTATCAAGAATCTGTGTCACTTTGAAGTGTAGTGCATCATTCACTAAAACTTATTTGGTCTGCAATAATGATGTTTAACTTACTTTTCGAAGTCCTGACATACATTCTCAGAAATTTTCTCCACCAACTAAGATCAATGTTTGATACTACCACACTACTTTTAGCGAGGAATACCTTCTTTGCTTTTGCTGCCCTGTTTTTTATGTCCTCCTTGCTACGTCCGTCACGTGTTATTTTGCATCCAACGTAGCAGAATTGCTTAACTTCGCCTTCTACGCGGTCTCAAATTTCGATATTGACTTTACGGATTATCTCACTCTTGCTACTCCCCCTTACTTTCACCTTTCTTTCATTTCATCTCATCTTACCTAAGGTCCTTTTAATCGAAGCATTTTTTCTTGCTCTTCCATTCTGATTGCTTAATCTTCGGTCTTGTCCATATTCTATATTACTCGTCTTTCTCTGTAGCTTATACCCAATTTTTGCGCAAATTTTGGGTACCGCCGGCGTGCCGACGTGCCGGCGTCAACAGAACTGGTCGTCGGGCAAAGAGACCACCTCCTTGCAGTCGCCATGACACAGTGGAGCGTGAAACTGCATCCTTCGCAGTCCTGCTAAATGTCCATTCCAAGGCCCTGGCCGCCACTCACAACCAGGTGACGGGAACCTCTCCTCCTACACTCTTTCCTATCTTCTTTTCTCAACTCTTCTTATACAGGGTGTCCCAGCTATCTTGTCCACCCAAAATATCTCTGGAACAATAACAGCTATTGGAAAACGACTTTCACCGGTATCAATGTATGGCTGGGGCCCATGAATGTACATATTTGGAAACATTCTAAAACGAAAGCATATGTGTTTTTTAACACAAACTTATGTTTTTTTAAATGGACCTCCTATATTTTTTCTTCAGCAATCCATAGCATGACAAAGCACATATACAATGGCGTTGATTGCATCGCAATATTCCCATTACATCCCGAGATACTGAGACGCGAAGTTGACGCTTCAAACACCCGACATGCGCTGCTAGCGCACGTCCTGAGGCACAGGCGTGAACCCCATGCTGCCCGTAATCGCGATGTGATTGACATGTGTAATCACACCTCCATACTTATCAAGAGGCCCGAAACGAATAATACGGTCTGCTGCCATCAACTCTCATAAGCACATAATGGTTTCCCTCTTGCACGTTTTACGTATCTACGTACACAATATGAATCAGTACCGATCGGTGTACACCCGTCAGGTTGTCTTATTTATCCTGCACACCCAAAATAAGGTTTATCTAATGCGTTATATGACCCATTGTGCCTGTCGCGCAGGGCTTGGCTCTACCTAGTCAAGTGTCCAACGTAGTTCCCACAGTTACCACTTCGCCTTGTTTATGATTTGCGACCCATGCAAACTCCTGTACTCCACCACCCTCCGAGCATCCCATTTGTGTTGTGCAGTACACCGCTTGCCAGTGTAGTCGTGCATCAGAGTAATCTAGTGACGGCAGGGAGGTAGTACACATTGTGAATAAACGTTTTGTTGTGGAACTTATACTGTACAGTATAATGTACACACATAAAGATATGGTATAAATGCTGCTGATCTATGGAGAATGTACGTTGACGGGAAATACGTTATGAGATTGCTTGTTTGTTGATAGCACTGTTAGCGAACATTATGATTATTAAGTTAATATGTCTGTTTTCTACCCTACTCTACATACCTGTACTGTACCCTGTTGTAGGTGGACGAAATGCTGTTCAGGCAGAACGACTGTACAGAAGACGATTCCCTGACAAGCCATCGCCTTCGCGCCGGATGTTTGGTCGTCTCACATCTCGTCTACGTGAAACGGGAAGCTTAAATCCAAGACCTCGACATCGTCCTAGAACAAGCACAGATGAACGTGCTGAAGTCGCTGTGCTCGCTACCATAGCTGTGAATCCTCAAATCAGCACACGTCAAATTGAACGTGAAGTTGGTGTGTCGAAATCAAGTGCACGGCGTATTCTTAAACGTCATAAATTTCATCCTCACCATGTTCATTTACACCAGGATCTTCATGGAAATGACTTCCGCAATTGGGTAACATTTTGTCGGCGGGCTCAGCAAAAAACTTCTGACTAATCCAAATTTTTTTGCAGATGTTCTCTTTACCGACGAGGCATCACTCTCCAACAAAGGAATTGTCAATATGAGGAATATGCATTATTGGTCCGCAGACAATCCAAAATGGCTCCGTCAGGTAGAGCATCAACGTCCGTGGAAAGTTAATGTTTGGTGTGGGATTATTGGAGATACCATTATCGGACCTTTCTTTATAAATCGCATCCAAAATGGCAGACAATACTCCAGATTTATACGGCACAATCTTCCTGTTCTCTTGGACACTGTACCTCTGAACCGGAGAATGGTCATGTGGTATCAGCATGACGGATGCCCTGCACATAACGCCTTACGAGCACGACGACTTCTGAACTGTAAGTTCCCTGGCAGGTGGATTGGACGAGGTGGCCCAGTTAGGTGGCCTGCCCGATCTCCGGACCTTACACCACTGGATTATTTTCTTTGGGGAGCAGTGAAGGATGCTGTTTACCAACATGAACCAACAACACCAGAGGACATGAAGCAACGCATTATTGATGCTTGTACAGCCATCAAAGAGGAAACAGTAGCACTAAGTAGGGTATCCTTCATCCGCAGAGTGACCCTATGTATGCAAGCCAATGGGCATCACTTTGAGCATGAGATGTGAACGCTATGTTTAGTATGTAGTGCTGGTATCACAGTGGAAGTTTCTACAAAGGGCCATTTTACCTAGTGATGTTAAGAAACATTTGTTTGCAACAATTTGTCATTTAACGCATTAGATAGACATAACATTGATAATTATGTGATAATAAAACTAATTGGTTAAACATGTTTACATTCATCTTCTATGTCCTACCTGAACTTCCCAAATCAAAACATTTTTACCTAAACAACGGTAAAATTTTTAGTCCACTTGCTCGTTTCACTAAAACCATCAACATGAATTTTACTATTACGAGTGAATGATTAACTGTCACTTGCGCTAGATCTACAGTAAAGTAAAGTTTTAACGTTGAACGGCATTATCTTTTTAGTAACGGACTAACGATAAGCGAAGTTAACTTTGTGACTAACGTTGTGGTACACAGATATGTTACAGAACCGCATCACCCCTAGCCTATGGGATAAATACCTGCTGGAATGTACGATGTTAATGCAGGATGGCAGCAGACCGTACTATTCGTTTCGGACCTCTTGATAAGTATGGAAGTGTGATTACGCATGCCAATCACATCGCGATTACGGGCAGCATGGAGTTCACGCCTGAGCCTCAGGACGTGCGCTAGCAGCGCATGTCGGGTGTTTCAAGCGTCAACTTTGTGTCTTAATATCTCGGGATGTAATGGGAATATTGCGATGCAATCAACGCCATTGTGTATGTGCTTTGTCATGCTATGGACTGCTGAAGAAAAAATATAGGAGGTCCATTTATAAAAAAACATAAGTTTGTGTTAAAAAACGCATATGCTTTCGTTTTAGAATGTTTCCAAATATGTACATTCACGGGTCCCAGCCCTACATTGATACCGGTGAAAGTCGTTTTCCAATAGCTGTTATTGTTCCAGAGATATTTTGGGTGGACAAGATAGCTGTGACACCCTGTATATCGAAACTTTTTTTTGTATTATCATCCTCTTACCATTATATTGTTTGTAAAATTATTAGATGCTGCACATTACACCATTTGTAGGAACAAAGCAAATAGAGCCCACCTCCACGTGGCAGGTCACGGGCAACGGTGTGAGTAGTGTCGGGAGTCAGGGTGGTGTATCACTAGCCGCTCTGATCCCCGAATCCAGTCACAGCGGCCTAGTAGCTTTCAACGACCCACCATAAGAAATCAGAGGGTGGGTCAATAATAAGAGCAGCAAGTGAAAAAAAGTCCTGCTAAATTTGGTTGCAATTGCACTATATTACTTCAACGGGGTCCTTTTTTTTGTCGAAAAATCTAACAATGAAGATGTTTCGATTTTTCTTTAGTCTTGCCTCCAATATCAAGCGCAATAGTGGAACTGCCTTTTCCTAAAGCCCAATTGGCCGTTTTCTAATGAATCCTTCATTCTCTTTTCCATTCTTCCGTGTATTATTCTTGTCAGCAACTTGGATACATGAGCTGTCAAACTGACTGCGAAATACTTCTCGCTTTTACGCCCTCTTGATATGTCTGGGAATGGTTGGATGATATTCTTATGAAGGTCAAATAATAATTATGCCTCCACTCTCGTAGACACTACACAGTGAGCTGAATAACTGTTTGGTTGTCACTTCCCCCAATGATTTTATAAATGCCGAGAGAATGTTATCATACATTCTGTTGTGTTTGTTCACGCCTCTTCTAATCTCCTATCAAACTAGGATTCGAATACACTGATGTGCAAAGCTAATAACTTCCCTATGGTGTGTCACTAGCGAGCAATATAGCTCGATGAAATTTAGACCATATGTATGACGAACTACTGTAGTACAGAAGGTCACTGAAAGAAATACTTGAATAGAAAAAAATACAGATAATTATACTGAAGTTACCACGATTTATTACTGTCCCCTGGATATTAGGAAAGGCTGGATATGGATATTAACAGGGTACGTTATCACCATGGATAGCAGTACATGCTCTGCAGCATGCTCGCTTGTTGGCCACAATTGCATATGCAAATTCTGCATTATGTCTCTCCAATGCATCCCACTCGTCCTCGATGTGATTTAAGTCGAGGTAACAGGCGGGCCACTCCATTCTCCAAATATCCTCTCATTCCAAGAGTTCCTCCACCTGTGCACCTCGACCCCGTCGCGCTTTGTTATTCATGAAAATGAAGACAGGACCGAATGCTTCCCTGAAAAGACCAACATAGGGAAGGAGTGTACTATACCTGCCAGGTTAACCGAGACCGCTAATGCGCTGCTTCCTGGACTCGGGTAGGCGCGCCGGCCCCAGATCGAATCCGCCTGGCGGCTTAACGACGGAGGACGGTGTGCCGGCCAGCCTGGATGTGGTTTTTAGGCGGTTTTCCACATCCCACTAGGTGAATACCGGGCTGATCCTCACGTCCCGCCTCAGTTCCATGGCTCGCAGACATCTGAACACATTCGCACTATTCCATGGATTACACACGACACGGACAGTTGGGGTACACTAATTCTGTCCCGGGGGTTATGGGGTGGTGGCAGGAAGAGCATCCGGCTTAACTTTGCCAAATCCGATTAACCATGCCGACCCTGCGTCATTGCAGGAAAACGGCACCTGCAAAAGAAAGAAAGAAAGAAAGAAAGGGAAGGAGTGTACTATGTTCAAAATTGAGAGGTCAATATGCACACGCAACACTATGCCTTCACCCACCATAACACTTGGACAAAAAAAGAAACGATCATGTTCGACAATGTTCCTGAGTATGTTAAGTATTTCCACCTCTCGCCATATGAAGGCATGTTCAGAATCGCTAGTTAGACTGAACCTACTCTCATTCGAGAAGAGCACGCGACACCTCGTCTCGTTGGCCCAGCTCCTATGCTCTTGGAACAGTCGTAAACGGTACCGCAGACGTGCAGGCGTCAACAGAATTGGTCGTTGGGCAAAGAGACCGCCACCTTGCTGTCGCCAGGACACTGTGGAGCGTAGGACTGCATGTTTGCAGTCCTGCTAAATGTGGTTGCAATTGCACCTGCTGTTTGACGTCCGTCCCTTCTTGCTTGCTGTACAATGCTGCGTTCATCTGTTGCTGTAGTTGACTTAGGTCAACCATTTCCTCTCCTTCCGGCAGAATGCTTATGGTTCGGATTGCTCCCCATGCATGTGAAACAATGCGGTAAGCAACATCAAACTTCGGGGTTACAATCGTCTCATTTCGCCCTTCTTCCAGTTTCCCGATCCTTCTGCGTATGAAAACAACCAGATGTTGTCTCTGAACCGTGTAGTAGTGAAGAACTGCTCGTTCATTTATTTTCTGAATATTTTGGTATAAGGGACGCATGGTGTCCGGTGGCTCTTTACAGAGTAATAATGTATTTACGATTCGTTCATTTTGCTATCCCACTTACCTTTGTTTCTCTGAAAATACTGTCCCATCAGAGAAAGAGCCTGTCATACGCAGTCAACGAAACGTACAACGCGAAACACTGAGCAATACTGCAACTTTCAGATGTAACACGTCACGGTACAATGCAGTGTGTAACAGAAGCATTATTGTTCCCTTACAGGTATTGTTCCAAATTTCGACCCCTGTCACCACGGCAGCGTGTGCAGAACCGCACCACCTATTGTCTCACACACTCAAGTATCCCACGAGTCTAGGGTACCACTTTCGTGGCTGCACCTTGTAAGGTGCCTCTTACGTGAGGAATACATTTTTTCCAGTTTCAATAAATTATTGTCTCTTATTGATGTATTCACGATAGTTAGGAAGTGCTTTAGTCCGTAGCGGGCCATGAGTCGGAGAGCATTTCCCACGCTGGTTGGCTAGGTGACGAAGCGACCATATGTCTCGCGTAGTGGGGTGGGGCTCGGCGCTGGACCGTAGCAACAAGCGTCAGCCTGGGAAATATACATGACGGGAAGTACCGCCATCTTGGCGCCAAAGTCACCGATTTTGTTTATTTATATTTAATAATTAAAGTCATTTATGACAACATGAATACTACGAGGAGACCCCGGATGTTTAAAACTATTTATCATAATTTTGCCTCGTTGAAATTCACACCCGTTCATTAACAAATGCATATCTTAGTAAGTACGAACTTTATCGGAAATCCACGAACTGTGACGAAACTAGTAAGAGATACGGGCTGCGTGCCAAAGTCGGCAGTCGGCGTTAAGAGCTCTTCCTGTCTTGTTCGATGGTAGCCATGCTCTCGGTTACGAGTAGTTTGTGACATGAGTGTTTCATTATTGATCTAACAGGAATAAAAGTGATATTAAGGCATTTTGAATGTTAATTTCGAGTAAATAGATACCCCAAAGTTGATCGACAGCAATTTCAGATAATTAGCTTCCACCGACAGAGACATCCAGTGCGCCAATGAAGAATCTGCACGGGACGACATTTACGAGAGCTGCACCGCGCACAGGTAGGAGGAAATCCGACGACACGACCCACCAAGGCGGATCAAGGAAGGTCCGACTTACACTCGCAAATTCCGGGTGGAAATGCTGACCAGTTATACTGTACGTCACATATACCACCCTCTACGGACTCGCGGCTAAGCTGAGTAATAACAGTATCAGTTTAGAAGCGAGGGGGTCCTGCAACCTATCCTAGCAAACTGGTTTATACGACTATCGACAAGAATCTCTTAAACTAAGCTCATCACATGCCCCTCTGAAGAACACATCCATTGGTGTCAAGTTTGATAACTGAGCTAACCACGTGGCGGGAGCACCGCGACCATTTCATTGTTGTCCAGACTCTACATCAATGTAGTTCTTAACATCGGCTGTAAAGCGCACCAGCGACCAGTCATGTTGAACCATACAAGCTGACACACCTTCCGGGAACTGTGGAAGGATACTGAAGAAATGTTTCGCGTAGTACTTCGTTCAGTTAATCGTGAAGCACGTGCGGTTCAATCACATGATACACTGTCCAGTAACATTAATGTGACCACCGACTATGTCCGAAGTCAGTGAGCAACAACAACTCACAGAAGGCAGGTGGCAACACTAGCAGTGAAGAGTGTATAAAGCGTGTCGGGATGGGGATGGGGATGCGGAATAAAGCAGTCGTCGCTGTAATGCGGAAGTGTAGCGATTTATCTGACGTCCAAAAGGGCATGATCACTGGCTTTCGAGCCACCGGTGGAAGCATTTCCAAAATATCAACGTCTGTAAAATATTCGCATGCGGCTGCGATTAAAGTATATCACGCATGTAAAAAAGGTGCTATCCAAAACGAGAATTGCTGCTTATGGGCTTTAGCTGGCGCCTCGTTCACCCATGTTGACTGCTGTTCGTCAGCGACAACGGTTGGAATTTGGACGCCAATACTGCAGCTGGACGTACATTAAGTGCCGACGTCTGAAAGCAAAGGGTCCATCCCAGAGGAGGGAGCGTTATGCCATGGGGAATGTTACCGTGGCATTCCCTGGGCGATCTCATCATTCTGGAAGGCACAATGCTTCAGCACAAATATGCGTCTATCCTTAGCTATCACGTCCATCCCTACATCGAGTTAGTTTTTCCTCGCGACGATGGCATTTACCAGCAGAACAATGCAACGTGCTATCCAGCTCGCTGTGTACGTGCGTGGTTAGAAGAGAATGAGGATCTGTTTACCATATATCCCTGTGCACCAAACACTCCGAATTAATCCGAAGTCCACCATCTCGACTGGGATGTTCACACCGATAAACCTAGCGCACCTGACTACGGCACTGGAGTCGGTATGGCTCCACATCACTGTCGGTACCTTCCACATACTCACTGACGCTCTTCCTGCATGGTTCGCACCAGCCTGTGCTGCAGACGGTGCTTATTCAGGCTTTTGACTGGTGGTCATATTAATGTGACTGGACTGCGTAGTTGGCAATACCACCTGGTACATCCACAGCGAACTTGTGATAAAATCGATATATCAATGAGTGTGATCAAAAGTGTCCGGACACCAGTCTGAAAATGACTTACAAGTTTGTGGCACCCTCCAGCGGTAATACTGGAATTAAATATGGTGTTGGCCCACCATTAGCCTTGATGACAGCTTCCACTCTCGCAGGCATATGTTCAATCAGATGCTGTAAGGTTTCTTGGGGAATGGCAGCCAATTCTTCGCGGACTGCTGCACTGAGGAGAGGTATCGATGTCGGTCGGTGAGGCCTGGCACGAAGTCGGCGTTTCAAAACATCCCAAAAGTGTTCTATAGGATCCAGGTCAGGACTCCGAGCAGGCCAATCCGCTGCACTGATGTTATTGTCGTGTAACCACTCCGCCAAAGGCCGTGGATTATGAACAGGTGTTGAAAGATGCAATCGCCATCCCCGAATTACTCTTCAACAGTGGGAAGCAAGAAGGTGGTTAAACCATCAATGTAGGCCTGTGCTGTGATAGTGCCACGTAAAACAACAATGGGTGCAAGCCCCCTCCATGAAAAACACGATCACACCATAACACCACCGCATCCGAATTTTACTGTTGGCACTACACATGCTGGCAGATGACGGTCACCGGGCATTCACCATACCCACACCCTGCCATCGGATCGCTAAATTGTGTACCGTGATTCGTCACTCCACACGACATTTCCTCACTGTTCAATAGTGCTACGTTTATGCTCCTTACACCAAGCGAGGTGTCGTTTGGCATTTTCCGACGTGATGTGTGGCTTATGACCAGCCGATATGAAATCCAAGTTTTCTCACCTCCCGCCTAACTGTCGTAGTACTTGCAGTGGACCCTGATGCAGTTTGGAATTCCTGTGCGGTGGTCTGGATAGATTTCTGCATATTACACATTACGACCCTACTCAACTGTCGGCAGTCTCTGTCAGTCAACAGACGAGGTTGGTCTATACGCTTTTGTGCTGTACATGTCCCTTCACGTTTCCATTTCTCTATCACATCGGAAACAGTGGACCTAGGGGTGTTTAGGAGTGTGGAAATCTCACGTACAGACGTATGACTCAAGTGACACCCAATCACCTGACCGCGTTCGAATTCCGTGAGTTCCGCGGAGCGCCCCATTCTGCTCTCTCACGGTGTCTAATGACTACTGAAGT
Organism: Schistocerca serialis cubense; assembly: GCF_023864345.2. Lineage (NCBI taxonomy): Eukaryota > Metazoa > Arthropoda > Insecta > Orthoptera > Acrididae > Schistocerca > Schistocerca serialis. The sequence continues at coordinate 398,662,523 of NC_064644.1, forward strand.
CGCTGATATGGAGTACCTGGTAATAGGTGGCTGCACAAGGCACCTAATAAGAAAAACGTATGTTTTTGGGGGGTGCTCGGATACTTTTGATTACATAGTGTAGATGGCTGTTCCGTCTGCTGGAAATGCCTTCACTTGTAAACATGGCCTCGGCGGCAAACAAAACTAACGTGAGAGAATTGTTGTTTTCTGCACATTACTGTAGGAATAAATTTGCAAACTCAAGTTGACACTGGAAGATCACTAGCTGGAACAACTGTACCTTCTGTGAATGATGCGGGTGCATTTGTCGTTTATATAAGATTCTCAAACTTGTTCTTGGGTTTTGTTCAGGACTATTGCAATGCGCCGGCTACTGGTGGCATGTTGTCACTAATGTCGATAACGCATTCTATTCCAGATCGGATGTTCTGCCACTCCTTGAGCAGCAAGTCCTCTCCACTCTAACTATTCGGTATAGATAAGGATCCGGTTTTTCGCAGGCACCTCTGTACAGATGGAAAGATATTGTGATGTGGTCTCCGTCGCTACGGGATCAGCTCAGCATAACATCGTTTTGCCGCTTATTCATCGAAGTTAGTGAACCCATACGCGAGGTGCATATCAACTGACTCTTCATCAGTAATCCCATCCGCACCGTTGTGTATTTCTGTTATTCTACAATTAACACCGCCAGAAAAACAAACCCGTGGCAGATACTAGCAGCATTGAATGGAAGCTTCAAGGAGTAAACTGAAGTGGGAATGGCTGTTGTCATAGGAAGTGCCGTGAATGAATGAAAAAAAAAAAGGCTCTGAGCACTATGGGACTTAACTTCTGAGGTCATCAGTCTCCTAGAACTTAGAACTACTTAAACCTAATTAACCTAAGAACACCACACACATCCATGCCAGAGGCAGGATTCGAACCTGCGACCGTAGCGGTCAATGAATGGAACAAATTTGTTTCCTAACAAGACAGACAGAGTATAACATGTCGCTAGTTTTACATATATTTTTAGTGCAATACATACCAAAGATAAGTAGGGAGTTGAAATCAAACGAAATGACACACTCAATAACGTGCCAATGGAAACTACGGGTCTCCTATAAGCTGCACATGGTATGGTTTGAGAGATATATGGTGTTGCTTTGTCACCACTCGTGAAGAAATTAATAAATAAAAAAAGGGTGGGGTGCAGTCGCTCATGTGACGACTTTACACTAATGTGGAAATAGAATGGTTCTTTCCTGTCGATGATCACAAGCGTACCTGAAACTCTGTCACTCCTTCCTACAATTTTTCGAAAAATTACGGCTTATCTGAAAGATCTGCCTGTTTCTTTGACCATTCAGTAACGGAACTCGCAACGTCTCAACAGTGGCGTGTCTGCGATTTTAACGATATGAGGAAGGCTACAGACGAGCAACAGGGATGCTGCGGCTGAATCCAGAATTCGTATATTCTACTGAAACACACGGGAAAATGCGAGGTCGCCTTCACAGTGGAGGAAAAGACATGAATCCTCAATTCTGGAATACTATTGGCAACAGCAAGCTATTCGCAGGAAAAGAATACATTAAGGCACAGAAAGATACTGACGGTACGAATACGTTCCAGTCGTTAGGCAAAATTACTACGTATACCGAGAGATGACTAATCTGAAGGGAATAAGTAAGGAATTAATGAGCCATGAGAGTAACAGATACGAGAACGAGGCCGCGTGCGCACGGGCGTGTAGTTTATTACGGAAGCATCGGCGTGCCGGTGGCAGGCTGCTTGCAGAACAGGACACGACCGCTTGCTGTTACGGCCGTAGCTGAAATCGTGTACATTTTCTTGTGACACGACTTGATTACTATCGTGAGGTTCCTGTACTCGTCTGACACCCAGGTAATGAAGTGCACCACGTATTGCAACCTGCATCTTGCATGCCAGCCTCCACAAAAAACCAACCACTCGCGAGTAGACACTGCTTCAGAGCTCCATCGGTTTTATTTCCTCAGTCGATGTGTCTTCACTGAAAATTTGCTTTTTAGTTTGCTTGTTTCATTTAGCCTCCAGAATTTCTACACTGTTTAGACACCAACAACACATGTTTCCATAGAATAGATAATATTAGAGAGAAATACATAAATGCATATTTACAGAATTGAAATTTCAAGGCGTCAATTTTTTCTACAGCAAAAGCTTAGCAAATCTAATTATAAGTAAACTAGACATATATGTTGTTATTCACACTAGTTCTTAAATCTCATAATAAGTGATAAAGATAATCGAATATACAAGTCCTACAGACTTTTCTCTATACTCTTCAGAAAATTGGCAGTCACTTTATATAGGTGAATATCTTTAGAACCCAAAAGACGCTATTTGAAGGAGAAGGTAACACATACTCGTCAGTCTTCAGAAATTACGACCGTTCATTGACAAATTTGGTACAAGAAAACAAAATGTGATTTTCTCAGTATATCCATTGTGGATGTCGAACTGCGACTGTGATTTACATTGGGGATTTATCTGGTAATAAATATGCAACCAGTCGCTTTCTTACGATTTATTCAACCATGAACATGTTTTCGAGCCACTGCAAGCTCATCATCAGATGGAGGTGTTACAAGAGCATGATGCTGTGTACCAAGTGTATCTAGATGTAGTGCTGGTAAATGCACTGACTTGTGGTATCCATATCAGGTCTCTGCCTGTGATGTACACAAATACACACAGTATTCGGCTGCACTTGGACCGAGCGAGTTGGCGCAGTGGCTAGCACAGTGGACTCACATTCGGGAGGACGACGGTTCAATCCCGCGTCCGGCCATCCTGATTTAGGTTTTCCGTGACTTCCCTAAATCGCTCCAGGCAAATGCCTGGATGGTTCCTTTGAAAGGGCACGGCCGACTTTCTTCCCTGTCCTTCCCTAAGCCGATGAGACCGATGACCTCGCTGTCTGGTCTCCTCCCCGAAACAACCCCAACCCAGCTGCACTTGGTTTCACACTGATTCACAGAAAGTAAACACTGGATGTTTTTACAGAGAATATATTCTTTGTAAAAACATCCACTGTTTGCTTTCTGTAAATCGGTAAAACAAAGTGCAGCTAAACACTATGTATATTTGTCTATATACCTTAATAATGTACATTATAGGAAGAGCTCTGATATGGATACCACAAGGCAGTGCACTCATCAGTACTGCACCTAGCTACAGTTGGTCCACAACATTACTGATGATGGGCCTGTGGTGCCTCGAAAACATGTTCATGGTTGAGTAAATCGTAAAAAAGCGACTGGTTGCATATTTATTACGAGATATATCGCCGAAATGGGGTTTACATCACCTTTCGACTCGCAATCAGACTCACATGCAGGGGAGCCGTAGATGTTGGCTCTGTTCAGACGTACAGTAAACGACGTTTGTTTAAAGCGGAGTCGAATAACCACGAAAATCGTATACCGATCCAAATGCGTCCCCATAAACCACGTCCTTGTGGGAATTTGAGGTTGTAATGCCGCACAATATCCACTTTCCGTTTGTTGGTACACATCCATATCTCTTGCCATTACTGTTTTCCGTGGTCTTTGACTTCACGTAGTAGTCTGTATACCGGTTCCTGTCAGATCACAGTAGTTAATCGCTGTTGGGCTGGGCTAGGACTTGGATGGGTGACCATCCGGTCTGCCAAGTGCTGTTGGCAAGCGGGGTGTACTCAGCCCTTGTAAGACAAATTGAGAAGCTACTCGGTTGAGAAGTAGCGGCTCCGGTCTCGGAAACTGACATACTGCCGAGAGAGCGGTGTGCTGGCCACATGCCCCTCCATATCCGCATCCAGTGACGCCTGTGGGCTATCGGCGGTCGGTCGGTACCTTTGGTCCTTCATGGCCTGTGCGGGAGGAGAGTTTAGCAGTCTGTATACGGTAATTTAAAATCACGAACCGTTCCTGTAGATGCAGCTTGCTTCGCTAAGATACCAACTTCCTCATTATAGCGGATGCCAGCGTGGGATTGCACCCACAGTAGAATGATTGTCTGCCCTCTCCGTTTACAGCGAATATGTTCAGTTCGCACTCTCAACCTTACAAGGGGAACGGCACTAACCTCTCCGTCTGTGTTATTGCTAAGCGGCAAGGGAAATGAAGGAGGGAGGGGAGAGGGTCTTTAATTTCTTACGTTGACTATAACAGAGCGGCTCCAATCCAGATACGCGGAAGAAAAATGTATTCTTCTTCTACGGCGTGGCCGGGGAATAAATTTGAACACAACTCCTCCTTTCTGCCTTTTTAAGGTTACTGTGGTCCTTATCCGTGGCAACACTTCGGTCAGTCGGACTCGGCAAGCGGGGTGTACTCAGCCCTTGTAAGACAAATTGAGAAGCTACTTGACTGAGAAGCAGTGGCTCCGGAATGAGTGCGGCAGTTGGTTGCAGAAAGGGTCCGTCTTCGTTTTCTCGTTTTCCAGCATGGTCAGAGATTCTCTGTGTTTGGGGACTGGGTATTGTGTTGTCCTTATCAAATGGTTCAAATGTCTCTGAGCACTATGAGACTTCACTTCTGAGGCCATCAGTCCCCTAGAACGTAGAACTACTTAAACCTAACTAACCTAAGAACATCTCACACATCCATGCCCGAGGCAGGGTTCGAACCTGCGACCTTAGCGGTCGCGCGGTTCCAGACTGTAGCACCAAAAACCGCTCGGCCTGTTGTCCTTATCTTCGTAGAGTCATAACTGCACGAAAACCGCCTGTATGGTGTCACATGACACGTCTAAGACTATGTATCGGCAAAAAAAAAAAAAAAAAAAAAAAAAATCTGTCGCTTCGAAATTATGGGAAATTTATCAGGTAACTGACTGAGCACGCAGTTGACCCACGACTGCGGTAATTTGGTTCCTTACCTCTTCCATAGTTCGGATCCGTGATTAGATCTGATATTAATTAAATATTTCGTATTACCTGGGCTCGACGAAAAGGTCGTTGGAACCTCCCTGTGTGTGTGTGTGTGTGTGTGTGTGTGTGTGTGTGTGTGCGGGTGCGAGAGCGAGAGAGAGAGAGAGACAGAGAGTTAGAAAAGTCTCCAGATCACATCATTGTACGAAAATATTGAGACAATATCCCTGAATAGCCTATTTGTATTTAAATACGGATAATTATCCTTCATTTACAGAGGCGCTCTATTTTCTGTGTTTCAGGTGCACGAGTGCAAGCTGTTAGCTTCAGGTTTTTCTCCAGTATAACCTCTGTACAAGTTCCCGAGGTGGCGGCAAAATCAAAGTTTGAAGAGAGTTATGTGTCTTCTTGGAACTGCATGATTACATCGCTACATTTGACTCTACCAAATAGGTGCCCTGGCTTGGTGAATACCAGTTGTGAGTTGCGCGAGACGGTCCAACGGCGTCCTCGGCTCAGCTACCGTGGACCGGTTTGCAGCACACGCGTTCGGTGGTTGCTGCCCGGCTGGCGCTCAGCGCGTGATCTCGAGGTCCCTGGCGGGCGAGCACCGCTTATCTGGAGCTGGACATCGGCGCCGACTGCGCTGCCTCTGGACAACAGCTCCGTGCAACAGCTCTCGTACGCCAGTCAGCCTGGCGCTGAAAGGACGCGCCGTCTGTTTACTTCTCCACAGGGCAGGCGACGCGGGTCGCAGCAATGTCTGAAAGCTATCTCGCTCGTAGAGGGCACTGATCCGCGCTGATGCGCTTGTTGATTTCACGCAGGGGTCGCCGGAGGTGAGGTACTTTTCCTCTGCTGGGACATTCTTAGCAAGGAAACGGCCTTGAACTTCATTAAACTGTTATTTCGACGGCGATGGGTCAGCGTTAATGGGCTGATCTGTGGAGATTGGAAATCCCTTGAGCTACAAAAGAATAACGATGATAATTGTACATACTGGCGCCAGACGGTTTTAACAACAAATCGCGACTTTCACTGTAAAACAAATTGGATACTTTACTGAACAAAGGTGCTAAGCACAATACTTAGCAAATACACTAGCGCCCATTAAAATTGCTACACCACGAAGTTGACGTGCGACAGACGCTAAATTTAAACGACAGGAAGAAGATGCTGTGATATGCAAATGATTAGCTTTTCAGAGTATTCACACAAGGTTGACGCCGGTGGCGACGCATACAACGTGCTGACACGAGGAAAGTTTCCAACCGATTTCTCATACACAATCAGCAGTTGGCCGGCGTTGCCTGGTGAAACGTTGTGATTCCTCGTGTAGGGAGGAGAAATGCGTACCATCACGTTTCCGACTTTGATGAAGGTCGGAAAGCCTATCGCAATTGCGGTTTTTCGTATCGCGACATTGCTGTTCGCGTTGGTCGAGATCTAATGACTGTTAGCAGAATATGGAATCGGTGGGTTCAGGAGGGTAATACGGAACGCCGTGTTGGATCCCAACGGCCTCGTATCACTAGCAGTCGAGATGACAGTCATATTATCCGCATGGCTGTAACGGATCGTGCAGCCACGTCTCGATCCCTGAGTCAACAGATGGGGACGTTTGCACGACAACAACCATCTTCACAAACAGTTCGACGACGTTTGTAGCAGCATGGAGTATCAGCTCGGAGTCTAGCGGTTCTAGGCGCTCAGTCCGGAACCGCGCGACTGCTACGGTCGCAGGTTCGAATCCTGCCTCGGGCATGGATGTGTGTGATGTCCTTAAGTTAGTTAGGTTTAAGTAGTTCTAAGTTCTAGGGGACTGATGACCATAGATGTTAAGTCCCATAGTGCTCAGAGCCATATCAGTTCGGAGACCGCCGGCCGAAGTGGCCGTGCGGTTAAAGGCGCTGCAGTCTGGAACCGCAAGACCGCTACGGTCGCAGGTTCGAATCCTGCCTCGGGCATGGATGTTTGTGATGTCCTTAGGTTAGTTAAGTTTAACTAGTTCTAAGTTCTAGGGGACTAATGACCGCAGCAGTTGAGTCCCATAGTGCTCAGAGCCATTTGAACCATTTAGTTCGGAGACCATGGCTGCGGTTACCCTTGACGCTGCATCACAGACAGGAGCGCCTGCGATGGTGTACTCAACGACGAACCTGGGTGCACGAATGGCAAGACGTCATTTTTTCGGATGAAACCAGGTTCTGTTTACAGCATCATGATGGTAGCATCCGTGTTTGGCGACATCGCCGTGAACGCACATTGGAAGCGTGTATTCGTCATCGCCATACGACGGCACTTTGAACAGTGGACGTTACATATCAGATGTGTTACGACCCGTGGCTCTACCCTTCATTCGATCCATGCGTAACCCTACATTTCAGCAGGATAATGCACGACCGCATGTTGCAGGTCCTGTAAGGGTCTTTATGGATGCAGAAAATGTTCGACTGCTGCCCTGGCCAGCACATTCTCCAGATCTTTCACCAACTGAAAACGTCTGGTCAATGGTGGCCGAGCAACTGGATCGTCACAATACGACAGTCACTACTCTTGATGAACTGTTGATGCTGCATGGGCTGTACCTGTTCACGCCATCCAAGGTCTGTTTGACTCAATGCCCAGGCGTATCAAGGCCGATATTACGGCCAGAGATGGTTGTTCTGGGTACTGATTTCTCAGGATCTATGCACCCAAATTGTGTGAAAATGTAATCACATGTCAGTTCTAGTATAATATATTTGTCCAATGAATACCCGTTTATCATCTGCATTTCTTCTTGGTGTAGCAATTTTAATGTCCAGTATTGTATGTATATATATTTGTGTATCTCTTGGCAGCTGTGAACTATAGTTGTTTGGAGCCTTATGTAATTGATTAGTGGAATTAACCCAGATGGTTTTACTTCTGACAGCAGTGTTAATCAACTTCAGGTTCTGCAGTTGCGAGATACTCACGTTCTTGAACTTTATGTTCCTGCTGCAGGTTTTTGTATTATTATTGTGTGATTATCCCAAAATTGCTGCAGTCTCTGACTGCTCTGCTTGCATAACATGTCTACTTTAATTTTGTATCTAAAATCACTGTTCGATTAATTTATCAAATTATGTGAGCCCATCATTTACACATATTTGGGAGGTTATTTGAGTAAATCCATGTCAAATTTTTAAGCCATTCATTATTTTTACATTGTTTGCCCTTTGATTTTGTTATTCATTTATTGCTCATTTATTTATTTTCATGTTAGCTGATGTCTGTACTAACGAATTGGCTTCAAGATTGATATACATTTCTTTTAGGGTGTTAAGGAGCACTGGTGCACGACAGAACCCTTTTGATTCAACACACGAGTCTTAAATTTACAGTCTTGCAATTTCCCACAGCCAGTGTCAGGTCTCAGCCATGCAGTACCATGAATTGAACGGGAAGTGGGTCAGTCATGTGGTAGGCCAATATTATGTACAGAAGTCGGACATCTCTACTTCTATCGGGGAAGTTTGATGAATGCTGGATATCAGAACATGTCCAACCCTACAAACAACTTTCCCTCGAAGAGTGCAGCTTTTAATACGATAATGCAGATCTCATCACGCACAACTCGTGAACACTTTCTTCTAGGAAACAGGCTGAAATGTGACTGTATATGCAATAATGAAGTTTCATCACTCGCTTTTGACTGATTTAGCAGATGATGCGTGCAAATACACAGATATGTTCACACGCTATCGATACTCATGAAGCAAGAAAGTCTTTGGTCCTAGACCACATGTGTGTTAGAAAGATTTTTATGTGAAATATTTGAGTGGAGCGAGAAGAAGACTTCATCGAAATCACACAATGGATTTTTGTTCGAATTTTCATAGCCAAACAAAGAGTGGGAAAGGAACAAATGAGGTCATTACCAGCTGAAGTCTGGTTTTGAAAGTTATCAGGATAATTAAGAAAAACTTAACTAGTGATTTCTGGAAAATGAAATGGATTCACATATTGTGAGTACATATTAGCGTCATTTACTTGTGACAAATGACATTTTATACCAAACCGGGACTAGAACGCAGATTTCTCGCCTGTCATGAGTAGTCGCCTTAACCACTTCTGAGCACATCTGAGCGCACGACACGCAGTCACAATCCAAATGCTCGCACATCCGTGAATCTAAGCACAGGAAGACAAATGTTATTTTGTATCGTCATTTTAGCCAAACCAGGCATGATTATATCATTAATAGCGACAGCGTCTATGCTGACGCAGTAAGTCAATTTATTAGAATACAATGTCCATTGGATATGCTTACTTTTATGTGTATTTATAACAATACAATGTCCTTCACACACTCCCCGTGTTTAAAGGAACAGACGCTGTCGCCATTAATGGTTTGTGGGGAAACTGAAATACTGTTAGTTATGTAATTGTAGTGTCAAAAAAAAAATCATATCACAGCATAAATTGAAACCTCTCTGCTTTTTCTTGAACTGTGTAAACTTACTAAAAATATAATACTAGTCGATATTGAAATAATTTATATTTCATGATTTGTGAAAAAACCTAAAAATGAAAAAAGTATTTTGAATAAAATTTTTAGTGAAATTATTTGAGTGAAAGTGAGAAATGAAACAGGTTAGAGAAACATTTGACGTGCCTTTGAATGGCGCTCGAAATCATTAATGGTAAATGTGGTGGCGAATGAGAACTTAAAAAGTTTAATGATTAAATTAGAGTCATAGACTTTTAAAGACTACTAGAAGATACTTGTCCGTTGAGGTACCATTCCTGTACCTGCATCATTCAAAAGCACACCAAATTTTTCTCTGATATATTTTATTTCTTACTCTTCGACAAATCATTTCACAAAACATTTGACTGTTTTTCTTTCAAAATATCTTTTTGCCCTGTAGCGTTGGTCAAGGCCATGACATCAGCTACCACTGACTGTTTCACAGGTAAATTCCTCGCAGATAACACACACATGTCTGCACGCCTTGTCGCCCTGTTGCTGTCAGCTACCCAGAATACATCGCAGTTGGTAGCAAAAACTTCCATTGTTATTACGCACATTGCATTTGGCCTTCAGCCTACCTCTCGTGTGACAGAAGAGTGCAAATGTTGAATTTCCTTGCGATACGAGCATGCAGCCACCAAATATTTATTCAAGACGTCTCCCTGCGACTATCTGAGAGTAAGTCGCGAAGTTGTTACATCTCTCGTGAGATCAATCTTCCGTTGTCATCGTTATTCCTCGTACTAATTATCAACAGAAAGCAAGATCCCAGTCTCCCCGCATCATACTGTGCAATTAACTGGTTATAGAAAGTGCTGCATTGGTATCGCAGCTTGTTTAACAGTTGACTGACATTCAACACTTGTACAGGACCAAACGGATATCCTTGTTTCTCGTCTTCAGTTTTTTTAAATGTCTTATATTTTCTGTTACTGTTAGGTGTAGTGCGGGAGAGTTGCCTATATTGTACCGTTTCCTAATTGGTACTACTGCTATACAATTCGTACATCTTGTACTATACAACTTTTAGTGAGGTCAGCGTGAACTGGGTGCTTCTTGGAGCCATACTGTCAACTGTGAGTTCTGTGTGTTGTGGTACAGGGCGTCTGAGGACCGCGTTGATTTTGTTGCAGGTTTTATCTAATTTTTGCGTACATGACGGCGGGAATTACTATTTCTGTGCCAGGATAAGTGCTAAAAACAACAACATTCTCTGTACATGGCATTCATAGATCTTGTCAACGCCTTTGATTCAGTCAAATTAGATGCCTTGTGGAGAATCATAACTAAAATAGGCAATCCTATGAGATACATTTACATTTTTAGACTGCTGTACAAAACCCTCTTGAATTTAGATATGGCTTCACTCTTCTGAAAGACAGCAATTCCATTAACACACGGTGGAGGAACAATTTCCACGAGCTCTTGAAATAAGGTCCTGAGATCGATGAAACACCTTCCACAATTCCGCAAAAGTATAAAAACCTTGATCTTGGCGAAGTTCCTTCTCTACAAGAACCTGAGAAAGATGTTAAGCAACTAAAAAATGACAAACCCACAAGATCAGATGGAATCCCTGCTAAATTTTGCAAGGCAGGTGGACGAATTATCGCTGAACATATACTAATGCCCATTGTGAAAATATGGAACACTGAAACTCTCCTCTTGATTTCAGAGATACGCTGACAGCTTCCACCCTCAGAAAAAGCGATAAAACTGACTGTGGTAACTACCGTAGAGTATAACTTCTCTCCGCTGCTGGAAAAAATACTTACTCGAATTCTATCCAACCGCCTGATATCTCTCGCCTCGCTGGAGATCATTTACCTGAAACACAGTGTGGATTTCGACCGAATCGCAGGACCACAGATATGGTTTTGGTTGGTTGGTTCATTTGGTGGAGGGGACCAAACAGTGAGGTCATCGGTACCATCGGATTAGAAAAGAATGTGGAAGGAAGTCGACCGTGCCCTTTCGAAGGAACCATTCCGGCATTTGCCTTAAGCGATTTAAGGAAATCATGGAAAACATGAATGAGGATGGCCGGACGCGGGTTTGAACCGTCGTCCTCCTGAATGCGAGTCCAGTGTTCTAACCACTGCGCCACCTCGATCGGTGATATGATTTTCTGTTCCAGACAAATGCAGGAGGAGTGCAACGAATAACGTCCTCTGTACATGGCATCTTGTCAAGGCCTTCGACTCAGTCAAACGACATGCCTTATGAAAGATCTCACCTAAAACAGGCTGTCTTATGAAGTACATTAACACTGCCCTACGATAACATAAATGGAATGGATTAAATTAGATTAGATTTACTTTCATTCCAATTGATTCGTAGTGAGGAGGTCCTACAGGATGTAGAACATGCCAGAAAAACAATAATACATGACAAATATTTACAACTAAAACAAATAAGCTAATATACCTTCCACAGGTACCAAGTGGAATGATCGTGTTTTTTTTGTTTTTTTTGTTTTTTAATGAACACTATATGACAGGATCATTTTACACTACTCATTTGCTAAGATGGCATTAATGCACTGAATTTAAAATTAAAAAAGTTTTTTATTTATAAGGCAATTAACACGTAATAGAACTACTACAATACTTATTTACAATGAACACATTACTGCACTGAAATGGTGCAGAAGTTATATGTAAACACACACTCACACACACACACACACACACACACACACACACACACACACACACACACACAGACACACAAAATATCTGTAGGTTCTACTGAGAAATTCATCAATGGCGTAGAAGGAGTTGCCCACCAATAAATCCTTTAGGCTTCTCTTAAACTGAATTTCATTGGTTGTTAAGCTTTTAATGGCTGCTGGCAAGTTATTGAAAATGTGTGTTCCTGAATAATGCACACCTTTTTGTACAAGAGTAAGTGACTTTAAATCCTTGTGAAGATTATTCTTATTTCTAGTATTGATTCCATGAACTGAGCTGTTGGTTTGAAAAAGTGATATATTTTTAATGACAAATTTCATTAAGGAATAAATATATTGGGAAGCAGTAGTTGGTATCCCTAGTTCCCTAAACAGGCCTCTGCAGGATGTTCTTTAGTTCTCATCACATATAACTCTTGTTACACGTTTTTGTGCCAGGAAAACTTTAGCTTGGTTTGATGAATTACCCAAAAAAATAATCTCATATTACATTATGGAGTGAAAGTAAGCATAATATGCCAGCTTTTTCATTTTTATATCCCCTATGTCTGATACGAATTCGCATTACAAATAGATTTGTTTGGACGCTTCAGCAGTTTTGTGTGGCGTGCTCCTCCCAGGTGAATTTATTATCAATCTGTAATCCCAAGAATTTAACACCGTCCACTTCTTCTATCTGCTCGTCATCATATGTTAGGCAGCTGGATCTTATCAGCAATAGCCCTGGAGAGAATTTCGAAATCACACCGATTATCACGCAAGGTTGTGTGACAGCTCCCATTTTGTTTTCAAAATTTATTGGAGCCATACTTAATCTTGTCGATAGGAAACTGCTAAAGGTCACAGAAAAAGAGTACAGGATTGATAGTGATTTGTTCAATCTCAGTAGACTACTGGCCAAGACTAAAGTATTCACTACATCCATCGTAGAACTTGAGCATACGGATGACATACGGTTCTTACTAACTCAGAAGACCACTGGACTAAGCCTTAAGATCCAGAAGACGCTGGTCCTACATCCTACATACTCTTATCACCTTACGCCCAACAATCACAGTCCAAGGCAAAGTCCTGCAGAGTGCAGAACACTTCCCATACGTTGGCAGCCATCTGTCAGAAAATGTAAATCCTGATGCTGAAATCCAACACTGCCTTATGTATGAGACATGGGAGATGTTTTGTATGGAAAAGTGGTATTAGCGCTGCCCGGGAAGGATCCTAAAGGTGAAATGGTAAGATCGGTGCACTAACGGCAGTGTTCTGGAAGAAGTAAACTGTACTAGCATTGAAGCCATGATCATCATGCATCAATTAAGCTGGACGAGCCACGTTGTTCGTGCGCCTGAATCCCGTCTACCAGAACAAATTATATACTCCCAGCTAAAGGATGGTTATAGAAAGCTAGAGGGACCACAAAAACGATACAAAAATGTATCGAAGGACAGTATGAAAAGATGTCAAATTGAAACTGGTAACTGGGAAACTAGTGCACTTAATCGTCGTAATGTTTGAGAAGGAGTTCAGCGCCCCGAGTGACAAGCGCAATTCTACGAAACAACAGGTGTTCCAAGAGATAAGGAACATTACGCAACCAGTCCTCACCAGATCAAATGCGTGTCAACAATGTTAAAAAATCTGGAACTCCAGGATAGGCATTTACAATCACTTAAGATGACGTAGAAATTGAGTTTCGAAGAAGGTAATCACACATGTCAGCGACTGATAGCCTAGAATCATCTAGCAAGACAATGTTTAAAAATGATGGGTTACGTTTTCTAAAACGTTCTTTAGTCTACGTTAATAATTAAATAAGGATTTTTGTTGTAGTTCGGTAACAGAAAGGTGTTATGGAAAGTGGGGCACAGATAAATTGCATATAGCTGTAACAGTTTACCTAAATAGGGACGATAGATTAAATTTATATACACATACCTGTATATAAAATGTGCCATAGCAAACAGTTAACAGGGCGCTGAAATTAAAAACAAAAATTGAAAGGGAGATATAAACTGAAGAGTCAAAGAAATTGGTATATCTGCCTCATATCGTGTAGGGCCCCGCCAGTAGGCAGAAGTGCCACAACATGACGTGGCATGGACTCGACTAATGTCTGAAGTAGCGTTGGAGGGAGTTGGCAGCATGAATCCTGCAGGGCTGTCCATAAATCCGTAAGAGTACGAGGGAGTGGAAATCTCTTTTGGACAGCACGTTGCAAGGCATCCCAGATATGTTCATGTCTGGGGAGTTTGGTGGCCAGCGGAAGTGTTTGAACTCAGAGGAGTATTCCTGGAGCCACTCTGTAGCAATTCTGGATGTCAGCTGGAACGATCACATAGATAATATTGTGGGTAGAGCAAACCAAAGACTGCGATTCATTGGCAGAACACTTAGAAGGTGCAACAGGTCTACTAAAGAAACTTCTTACACCACGTTTGTCCGCCTTATTCTGGAATATTGCTGTGCGCTGTGGCATCCGCATCAGGTGGGACTGACGGATGATATCGAGAAAGCACAAAGAAGGGCAGCTCGGATTGTATTATCGCGAAATAGGGGAGATAGTGTTACAGACATGATACGTGAATTGGAGTGGCAATCATTAAAACAAAGGCGTTTTTCGTTGCGAAGGGATATTCTCATGAAACTTCAATCACCATTTTTCTCCTCCTATTGCGAAAACATTCTGTTGGCACCCACCTACATACGGAGAAGTGATCATCACAATAAAATAAGAGAAATCAGGGCTCGCACAGAAAAATTTAAGTGCTCGTTTTTTCCGCGTGCCTTTCGAGAATGGAACGGTAGAGAGACAGCTTGAAGGTGGTTCATTGAACCCTCTGCCAGGCACTTTATTGTGAATAGCAGAGTAATCACGTAGATGTAGATGTAGAAGGTGTGTCGCATTATCCTGCTGGAATTTCCCAAGTCCGTCGGAGTGCACAATGGTCATGAATGGATGCAGGTGATCAGACAGGATGCTTGCGTACGTGTCACCTGACAGAGTTGTATCTAGACATGTCGGGGGTCCCATATCACTCTAAATGTACACGCCCCGCGCAATTACAGAGCCTCCACCAGCTTGAGCAGTCCTCTGCTGACATGCAGGATCGATGGATTCATGAGGTTATCTCCATACCCGTTTACGTCCATCCGCTAGATACAATTTGAAACTAGACTCGTCCGACCAGGCAACATGTTTCCAGTCATCAACAGTCCAATGTCGGCGTTGACGGGCCCAGGCGAGGCGTAAAGCTTTGTGTCGTGGGTACACGAGTGAACCTTCGCCTCTGAAAGCCAGTATCGATGATATTTTTCGTTGAATGGTTGCACGATGACACTTTTGATGGCCCAACATTGAAATCCGCAGCAATTTGCGGAAGGATTGCACTTCTGTCACGTTGAACGATTCTCTTCAGTCGTCGTTGGTCCCGTTCCTGCAGGATCTTTTTCCGGCCGCATTGATGTAGGAGATTTGATGTTTTACCGGATTCCTGATATTCAGTGTACACTCGTGAAATGGTCGTACAGGAAAATCCCCACTTCTTTGCTATCTCGGAGACACTGTGTCCCATCGCCAGAGCGCCGAAAATAACACCATGTTTAAACTGGCTTGAATCTTGAGTTGCCATTGTAGCAGCATAACCGATGTAACATCTGCGCCAGACATTTGTCATTTTATGTAGGCGTTGTCGGCCGCAGCGCCGTATTCTGCTTGTTTACATGTCTCTATATTTGAATACGCATGCCTGTACCAGTCTCTTTGGCTCTTCAGTGTATAAACGTTTGGCCGCAGTAAAAATGTGTTCCAGCGAGATTGAAAACGACTTGGAAGATTACATGCTTACATGCGAAGAGATGATGTTGAGTTTAAGCACGTCAGGCATAAGAAAATTTACGTTTGACTTTACCCAAGAATTTCAATGCAGAAGAAGCTATAGCAGGCAAAAAGTGGGCTGAAGGTATTCATCGAAGAAATATCGACGAATTCCAGAAATATGGTGAAAGTTCCAAGCAAACCTTAAAGGCCTTGCTAAGGAGCCTTTGAGTTGACGAGCAAATCATGCAAAAAAGGCTAAGCAAGCAAAGAAGAAGAAATCTAGAACTACAGCTTCATTTGTGGTAAGGAAGTGTTATGGAAGGTCAGCCGCGAAGCCGCCACAGAAACTCATTCGTAAAAAGGAGAAACGCAACAGCCAATTGTGCGAGGAATATCGAATAAAAGAAATCGTTAGGAGCTTGGAATATACTGTTAAAAAATAAAAAATAATAAAAATAAAAATTAAAACCTACGCACCACGAAGAAATTGTCCGAATGAGACGGAAATCGGTACACGTGATGTACAAGCACAGACAAATGATTGATAGAGTTGTTGGATGTCCTCCTGAGGGACATCGTGCTAAATTGTGTCCTGTTTGCACTTTAGATCATCAAAATCCCAAGATGGTTGGAGGTTCCTACCCATAAAGCCCCAATCCTTCTCTACTGGGGAGAGATCCGGAAACCTTCCTGGTCATCGAGGCTAAGTTCGAAGCGGGACTCATCACTGAAGACAATTCTACTCCAGTCGGAGTGATGATCCAATGTGCCATTTTATTTCATAGGAGAACCCTATTGGTTGCCATCCGCGGACCCCTTATAGCGTAGCGGTACGTCGACGATATTCTACTCCTCGCTTTGTTGCCCTTCATAGAAAGCCACGCACGTCTTACATTTCAGCAAGATAATGACCGCTTTGTCACGGAGAGAGTTTTCACTGCTTGTCTTCGTGCTTTCCAAACTCTACCTTGGCTAAGAATGTCGCCCGCTCTCTCCCCAGTTGAGATCATTTGGAGCATTATGGGCATGGCCAATTAGCCTCAGAGTGTACAGATGTGGAACCATGCAAGCTGTCCAGGGATGGGCTACAAAGGGAAAGGGTTATATTGCAGGCCTGCAAATAGTGATGTGAGAACTAACATGCAGAACGTTTCCTTAAACTCAGACTGTAGCATATATTAAGTCAAGCGAAAACGTTTATGGTGGTGGTACAATTTATGCACGCACTGGTACAAATTAGGAAATCAGATTCCTAACTTTTACCGCTTTCGGATGTTTACAAAATTAAGTGTATTGCGCTTATTTTTCTCAGAATTTCCGTTCTTAAAATCAAAATCCAAAAACATCCTGGAGTTGACCATTTAGAAAAAAATGGGTCAAATGGCTCTGAGCACTATGGGACTTAACACCTGAGGTCATCAGTTCCCTAAAACTTAGAACTACTTAAACCTAACTAACCTAAGGACATCACACACATCCATGCCCGAGGCAGGATTCGAACCTGCGACCGCAGCGGTCGCGCGGTTCCAGACTGAAGCGCCTAGAACCGCTCGGCCACACCGGCCGGCGACCATTTAGACTATAATAACTAAAAACTCCAAAGTGGTACTCTCCCCTAGTTCCAAAACCAACTGATGAACTTTGAGCAAATTTTCCGCCTCCATAGCTGAGTATTCAGTATAGTTGGCTAATATGCAGTGGACCCGGGTTCTACCCCAGTTACTGGCAAGGATTTTCGAGGGTGGGAGGGTTGGTACCGGGTGCACACAGCCTCGTGTTGCCAACTGAGGACCGGAAGTGCGCAGAGCGGCCTGGAGAGTATTGTGCTGACCACATGTCCCTCCATACCGTATCTGCATGACGCCGCAAGGAAGAGGACGACGCGGCGGCCGGTAGACATCCCCTGTGTCTCATCGGCCTGACGAAAAGCTCGTTTTTTCTTTTGTTTTGGAAAATTGTACCTCACGCATTTGAGAGCTTTCAGCTATTGGATATGTACGCTAACAGTAACCTCTGTGATTGGAACTCTATCATCTTTGCCATTTTTCATTTTAATATAATCTTCAACCAATGTTTCTGGTAATGTTTTTGCACAGCCTGAGCATTGTTTTTTGTACTGCCGATCATATCACTCCCAAAGTCGCAGTCTCATACTTATGTAGCACGTTCAGCTGCCTATATTGCGCATAGAAAAGTACATAAATGCATGGTCTTTAAATTTGTAAGGCACGCTCTTCGCTGTCCGAGTCCACGAGATGTAGGGCACGCGCAGAGAGATTCCGTTACGCATTACATGACAGGTCAAACAATTCAAGTCGCGACATTTCAGGAAATGCACACATCAAAAAACGTTTTGCATCACCTCGGTTCTCAGAACTCCTAAAGATAGACGTTGACTGTGGATATTGTATCACCGACACAGTCCCTTTGCTGTGCATAGATGTCACTAAACCCGCCTAGAGATGTAAACAACGATGCATGAGCAGCGCCTATTAGACGGAGCGGGTCCAGCAGTCGATCAGTTCCAGTCATTCCACCAGGAAATATGTACACCGCTCGTGTTGTCTGTAGTTCAACCTTGTCTAGACGGTCAATATCACGGTTCGTTCGCGGCCGCATTGTTACTTTGTGCCAGGAAGTGCTCTCAGCAAGGAAAGTGTCCAGGCGTCTCTGAGTGAACCAAAGCGATGTTGTTCGGATATGGAGGAGATACAGAGAGACAGGAACTGTCGATTACATGCCTCCCTCAGGCTGCCCAAGGGCTACTACTGCAGTGGATGACCGCTACCTATGTATTATGGCTCGGAGGAACCCTGACAGCAACACTACCATGTTGAATGATGCTTTTCGTGCAGCCACAGGACGTCGTGTTACGACTCAAGCAGTGTGCAGTAGGCTGGATGATGCCCAAAGTCCATGGCGAGGTCCATTTTTGCAACCACGACACCATGCAGCACGGTACAGATGGGCCCAACAACATGCCGCATGGACAGCTCAGGGTTGGCATCACATTCTCTTCACCGATGAGTGCCACATATGCCTTCAACCAGGCAATCGTCGGAGACGTGTTTGGAGGCAACCCGATCAGGCTGAACGCCTTAGACACACTGTCCAGCGAGTGCAGCAAGGTGGAGGTTCCCTGCTGTTTTGGGTTGGTATTGTGTGGGGCCGACGTACGCCGCTGGTGGCCATGGAAGGCACCGTAACGGCTGTACGATACAAAAATTCCATCCTCCGACCGATAGTGGAACCATATCGGCAGCATATTCGCGTGGCATTCGTCTTCATGGACGACAATTCGCGCCCCCATCGTGCACATCTTGTGAATGACTTCCTTCGGGATAACGACATCGCTCGACTAGGGTGGCCAGCATGTTCTACAGACATGAACCCTCTCGAACATGCCCGGGACACTTCCTGGCAGATTAAAGCTGTATCCCGGACCGAGACTCGAACTCGGGACCTTTGCCTTTCGCGGGCAAGTGCTCCACCAAGTGAGCTACCCAAGCACGACTCACGCTCCGTCCCCACAGCTTTACTTCTGCCAGTACCTCGCCTCCTACCTTCCAAACTTTACAGCGCACACTCCGCTGCAGAGTGAAAATTTCATTCTGGATGCCCGGGATAGATTGAAAAGCGCTGTTATGGACGACGTGACCCACCAACCACTCTGAGAGATCTACGCCGAATCGTCGTTGAGAAATGGGACAATCTGTACCAACAGTGCCTCGATGAACTTGTGGATAGTATGCTGCCACAAATAGAGGCATGCGTCAATGCAAGAGGACGTGCTACTGGGTATTGGGGGTACGGTTGTGCACAGCAGTGTCGACCACCACATCTGAAGGTCTCGCTGTATGGTGGTACAACATGCAATGTGTGGTTTTCATGAGCAATAAAAAGGGCAGAAATGATGTTTATGTTGATCTCTATTGCAATTTTCTGTACAGGTTCCAGCTTTCGGAACCGAGGTGATGCAAAATATTTTTTGATGCGTGCAATTTAAAGTCATTATCGTGAGGAAGTGTAATGCTTTCCATTACTTTCAGATAATAGCGTTTATTTACTACAGTTCTGGATTTTAAGTGGATAATATTCACAGAATTGCTCAATTGCGTACACAGCTGCCGAAAAAAATGCAAAAGTTTCAAGGACAAGGTTCGTTTATTGACAAATGATCTGACAGGTAATTCATCACTGTTGGAGTATATGACAACAAATTCGGATTAAATGAAACACGTCTACTTCTAGATGTCGCGAGAGGCGGCCCCGACTGTATGGGAGGGGGCAGGAAGTATTTTGTTGTATCCAGAGAAGCAGCACAGCAGAATGGGTCGATCAGGAGAGTTCAGTAGACTCGAACTTGGACTAGACATTGGACGTCACCTTATTAACAAATCTGTCAGGCACATTTGAACCCTTCTAAAACGTCCCAGCTCGACAGTGGTGATGTGATGATGAAGTGGAAACACGAAGCAACCACCCATAAATCAAGACCAGTCATGTGCTGTCGGACAGGGAACATCAAGCATTGTCGAGGTTGCTTGTTAAAGATCGCTTGAAGTCAGCGGAAAGAGTCATTCGTGACTTCCAAATTGCTACCAGCAATGAACCTAGAAAAGTGATCGTGTACGTAGAGTCAAATAGAATGGGGTAGAATGGTCTAGCAGTTTCCCATAAGCCACACATTTCCGTAGCGAGTGCAACGCGACGCTTGACGGGGTGTAAAGAGCAACGCCACTGACAGTAGATGACTGGTTTGGAGTAATTAATTACACTACACTGTGTTGCAATCCTGTGGAAAACGTTACCTATCATCATGTTTAGTGCCAACAGAGGTTCGCGGAAGGTAATGCTACGGTATGGGGGTGTTTTTCGGGGTTAGGATGTAGTCTCCATATTGCGTTTAAGAAAACGCTAAATGCGGAATGATATGAACACATTTTGTGGCATTGTGTAAAGCGTACGGCACAGGAGCAGTTAATAGGCGATGATTTTTTTTTTTTTTACCATGACAATGCACCACGTCATAAAGCAGCATCTGTGAGGTGATGGTTTGTGGACAAAACCATTCTTGAAATGGATTGGCCTGCCAAGAGTCCCGACTTGAACCTGACTGAACACCTTTGGCATGAGGTAGAACGTCGACTTCACTACAGAGCCCATCAGAACAACATGATTACTCTCTCTGGTTTTGGCTCTTGAGGAAGAATGGTCTGCCATTCCTCTACAGACATTCAGACACTTCACTGAAAAAGTCCCAAGCGGACTTGAAGTCGCCCTTAAGGTGAAGGATGGACATACCCCATATTAATGTCCACTAATAGGTGTCTGAATCCTTTTGATCCGACAGTTTATAACGTCCGCCACACTCTATAAGTCTATACGCCAACGGGGCGAGCAAGTGTTGGTCGGCTTACTGGGGCTAGTATTGCGTCAACAAAAGCCTTTACGCCAGCTGTTTACTCACCTGACGCGCTTCGAAACAGTATCTCGCTGTTATCAGTTCTTCTGTGTCGAAACGCCAACCTTAGCCGAAGTGTTTTCAAGCGACGCGAAGGAATGTTTGATACACCGCTGGGCTCCTCGCAGTGCCGTCCGAAGCTGTTCATTCATTGCTGGCTGAGGTTGGGTTGGATTGGGTTGTTTGGGGAAGGAGACCAGACAGCGAGGTCATCGGTCTCATCGGATTAGGGAAGGACGGGGAAGGAAATCGGCCGTGCCCTTTGAAAGGAACCATCCCGGCATTTACCTGGAGCGATTTAGGGAAATCACGGAAAACCTAAATCAGGATGGCCGGACGCGGGATTGAACCGTCGTCCTCCCGAATGCGAGTCCAGTGTCTAACCACTGCGCCACCTCGCTCGGTCATCGCTGGCTGACATTAAAACACTTGCTATTTCAGGCACACTTACAGCAAAATCTAATTTTAATAATATACTGTACAATTTGTCCCATCACCAGATTGTCAACGTGCCATATTGATCAACTTTAAAAAGTAAATGACAGTTCTTTAAGTTTCCCTTGTCGCTGCTATTCGAGACTTGATTACAGTTAGTAGAAAAATCATATGAATACCAGACGCGTGCAGTCATGTATTCTTGCAGACATTATATAGGGTGGTCGGAAATTTCCGTTACAAACTTCTAGGTCATATAGAGGTTAGTGAGTACATAACATTTTGAATAGAAACCCATGTCCGGAAACGTAACGTTTCCGTTGTACGACAGTTTCAATGCGGATGATTATCTCATCCACACCCACGTGAGGAATGTACTTAGGCGTGACCCAGTACAATGATTGCAATCCATTTGAAAAGAATACTGACTCGTTCCGTTATTACTTACGCATTTTCATTACAACCTACACCTTATGGTTGACATTAGTCGACAACAACAAGAACCCAGCATCTACGGCACCAGCCGCAACGTATCGATGCATTACAGCGGCTCGATGTGGCGACCACCAACGTTTTTATACACATTGTACCTCCGCAGCATGTTCTGGTACACTCTCTCCATCCCACCTGGTGTCTCTTCAATGTCTTGTGCAGTGGCCAGAACTCGTGCCAGCAGATCTTCCTCTGTCTCTACAGGTGTCTCATAAATTAGGGCCGGCCGGAGTGGCCGTGCGGTTCTAGGCGCTACAGTCTGGAACCGCGTGACCGCTACGGTCGCAGGTTCGAATCCTGCCTCGGGCATGGATGTGTGTGATGTCCTTAGGTTAGTTAGGTTTCAGTAGTTCTAAGTTCTAGGGGACTGATGACCACAGCAGTTAAGTCTCCTAGTGCTCAGAGCCATTTAAGTCTCATAGTGCTCAGAGCCATTTGAGCCATAAATTAGGCTCTTCATACGACCCCACAAGAAGTAGTCCATAGGGGTTAAATCCGGCGATCGTTGCGGCTACGCGGTTGGACCACCACGGCCTATCCATCTTTCACCATACCGTCTGCTGAGATGTCTCCGGACAGCCAGTGAAAAGTGAGGTGGTGCTCCATCATGATGACCACATTTCCTGACGGATATTCAATGGCACAGCTTCCAAGAGCGGGTCCACTACGTTGTCGTAGAAAGACCAAGTATGCGGGACTAGTGAGCTTGGATGGAAGGAGGTATGGTCCAACCACATGACTGTCCAGCATACCTGCCCACACGTTAACTCCAAACCTGTCTTAAAATCCCTGAACATGCGTGGCATGAGGGTTTTCGTCCGTCCAGACATGGCTATTTCGAGCATTCAGACCACAATCCCTTGTGAACCTACGTTCATCTGTGAAGAGAACTCGACGTGGAAACAGGGGCGCGTCGGTGTAACGGTGCAGGAACCGTGTGCAGAAGGCGACGCGTTATGGAAAGTCTGCTGGACCCATACCGTGTACCCTTTGTAAGTGGTACGGATGTAATTGTTGCACATGCAGGACGTCCAAGACGGTGCTAAGACTAACAGCCATTACAACTGTTCGCGACCTCGTTGACTGGATATCTTCAGTGCGACGCCGTACACCTTCTTCAAATTCGGGAGTGCGGCATCGCCGTGGACCACCACAGTCCTGCCTCCTTACGGTGAAGGTACCCGTTTCTCGTAGCCGTTGTGTAACTTGGGCAAACAGTTTGTGCGATGGAGTGTGACGGTGTGGAAAACGTTCGTGATACAGCCGACTAGCAGCTCTTCCGTTACCTCCAGCTTCGCCATACACAAGTAGCATGTCTGTGTATTCCACAAACGTGTACTGCACCTAGTTTCCCCGTACCGGTGATGCACAGGTATTGACTCGGTCTCACAACAAAGCGGATAGTAAGTGACATCTGGGGATCGTTTCACGTAGTACATGTCATCGTGTCTATCCTGTTGCATACCAGGACAGGGAACTCTGAAACGTTTATCTTGCTCTAAGCAGACGTTGACGAGGTACACATCTGAATTGAAACTGTCATAGAACGGAAACGATACGATTCCGGACATGGGTTCCTATTCAAAATGTTGTGTACTCACTACCCTCTACATGTCCTAGATGTTTGTAACGGGAATTTCCGACCATCCTGTATTTTAAAAGGTGCGATCAAAACGTTTGTTTTCGAAGGCCGTACAGTCCAGAACCGGTATGTCAATCAGCAAAACCACCATGAGCACTGAGGCAATCATCCCACTGACGCACCAGGCTGAAGATACCTGTTTGGTAAAATACCGTGTGCCGCCTTGTGAAGAACTGCCTGCCGCATATCCTCCTCCGACAGGAATCGTCTACTATTCAAGGCCTTTTTTAAGGGACCGAACGCGTGATCATTGCATGCAGGGAGATCAGGACAACACAGCGGGCGCTCCGGTGTCATCAACTTTTCTGTAATGGATGAGGCAGGCCTCCCAGATCGACCAGCGTCTTGTGTCGAATCGACCAGTGCAGAGGTTGACTTACTGTTCCACATCGATGGTTTTCGACAGACATGCTGCCCCATACACATTCTTGATTCCCTGACGGATCTCTACCGGAGTTTGAAAAGAATAACAGCACGTTGTACACATGTGGTAATAACGTCACCATGATTTACGTTTCCGCATTTACCGCACGCACCTGGGAAAGACACGAATGCTAAACTAATCCCTTACCTACATGTCGGTGCTTATACAGCTGCAGCGGAGTCACGCTACGTTGCATATACGCTGCAGCAATATCCTGAAATAGAAACTTTTTGATTGCCCCATTTATACTACCAATATCTTGCAGTTGCAGTTTCTATGAGTATTTCAGTGGGTTTGAGTTTCTTGTCTACTGCGATAAATACACTGAAACTTCCCCTTTGAATGTAAAGAAAGATTGTGCTGGTAAAACTCTTACGTTATTTGATTTTCAAACAGCTGAGCAAAACTCAACGTACTCAGTCAGTTCTCTTACCAGCACCAGATTTTTACTCTGCAGCGGAGTGTGCGCTGATATGAAACTTCCTGGCAGATTAAAACTGTGTGCCGGACCGAGACTCGAACCTTTGTCTTTCGCGGGCAAGTGCTCTACCGACTTTTTTTAATTTATTTTTTTACTTTTTCTTTTGTTGATCGTTGGGTTTGGTCGTTCGTTGCGGACGTCACATGACATCCATTAAAGTTCGTTTTGTTGATCCTTCCACTCAGTTTTTTTTATTACAGAGGCCAACCAGCTCTCTGACCGAACACGCTGACCTACCGTGCCAGCTCCGACTGAGCTACCCTTTACCCGTTCTCATAGCTTAATTCTGCCAGTGTCTCGTCTCCTAATTTCCAAACTTCACAGAAGCTCTTCTGCGGACCAGTTGGTAGAGCACTTGCCCGCGAAAGACAAAGGTCCCGAGTTCGAGTCTCAGTCCGGCACACAGTTTTAGTCTGCCAGGAAGTTTCAGTTCTCTCTTTACTTGTTCTGATCATCACTAAACTGACACACAATATTCTAGCGCAACGCAGTCTGACTTTCAAAAATCCCTACAAAAGAATGGCCCTGACTAACAATAACCTATACCTTTCATGAATCAGTTACCTCACAAAAATCTTCGTTACTCGAGCTACTGCAATACAGCGAGCGCCAATACTGTCAGCTAAATAAAAGATTCTAACTATTGAAGGCACTAATTACTGATAGGCATATAGTTAGCAAATGAAAGATTTTGATAGAGAACAAACAATGTATTTACGTTAATAGTGTTCAAAAGTCATTATATATATATATATATATATATATATATATATATATATATATATATATATATATATATATATATCCGCTCATATTAACGTCTCAGAACTCTGACATCTCTCTCCCCACATCATCCACTGCTGGCGGCTCACCTAGCTGCCCAAACCTACGGGCTGTTCACATCCAACTGCCCAACACTACACTGTACTGGCGAATGACTTCCAACAACGAGTCCAACCAGCCAGAGACTGCACACAGCGCAGTCAGCGATTGTAATACAGAGCGCTACATGGCGTTACCAACATAAAAACCTAAAGAGCCTACTTACAACACCAGTTTAATCAGTTTTCTGTACCTAGTATTGTATGAGCTCTCGTGATCTTTAAGGCAGCTTCCATCTCTGAGAGTTTGCTGGTACCGCTTCGACACTGGTTGGCTAGCTCTTTATTCGGTTCTTCTCCGGGGGCAATTTCTTATCCCAGTATTTCGGGGCTTGCTGTAACCATCATTATCTGGAACGGATGGAGAGCTGCCTAAGCTTAAAAATCCTAGTGTGCATTTCACGCACAGATCGTCGCCTGGGTATAAGCTTCCAATGTGCATCCCTGACCCGTTGCCGGGGATCCTACGATTCTCATCCCAACAGTGCAATTCCAGAAGACAGCTTGTCACAGAACCTTCGAAGTCTGAGGTTGAAACCTTTGAAAATAGCTGTAAGGCGAAGGAATTGCACAGTAGCTAGTAGAAGACGAAAATCTGTGCAAGCATTGCGAAGTGTTTTTAAAGCTGTGTGTTTTAAGAGGTAAGTTAAGAATGCAGACAGCTAATGATGTAAATAATAAAATTCCAGATGCAACGTCAAATGAGGTGTATAAAACCATGGAGATATGAAGGAAAGGCAGGTGATGAGAAATGGTGGTATTTAAATAAAATAATTAAGCTGTAAGAACAGTTATAAAAAAAGAAATTTGAAAAAGTTCTCACAGTACGTTTCGGCACAATATAACGCCGCTGAAAGAGAGAAGATACTACGACGCCTTGCATATGTACTTTCACCCTATGCCACATAGTACATTGCTAGAAAAAGGAAACGTATTGATTCAGTGAGAGTATGAGCCGTAATAGAAAGAACCGGCCATTCAGTCAAGTCGAAATTTTAAATGTCAGAGTTTTACGTAAGCTGTGAGCCATTCTGGTGGTGGTGAAAGCAGAGATGCTGCGCGGCTGTGTACACATTTGCAGACCTTTGAGAGGTGTCTGCCGTACCTATTGCTCAGTCCGTCTTCTCCCGAGTGCACAACTGCAAGAAAGCAGAAGCATTACATATTACTGCTACTCCGTCCTCCGTAAGAAAATACTGTAGCGATGTACATCCATATATGTGATCCGGTTGTCTTGGACATGTAGAGAACTGTAGATTACAATAATTGACCGTCTTCTTTACATTACCGATGGTTCTCATACGTACATTTGGAGAAACTGCTGGTAATAGCTGCAGTGTCTTTCGAGTCTGGCGCTAGCAAATCTTTAATATACAGTATTAATTTCAAAATTAAATGCACGAGTATATACAACTACAATCGAACTGAGTGATTTATTACTAGATCATTTTGTAAGACACTGAACTCTGCTACAAATTCCTTGCATGTGTCACGTTGTAAAATGTCACCATAAGGCTTCGCCACGTGCGGAAATCACCCAACGAGTGTCCTCATGGAGATGATGAAAAACCTGAAACTGCAGACGTTCGAAGATATACGTCAACTAGCCCGCGAAAAAGTACTTATAAATTTTCGGGAACCAGTATTAATATACAGTAACTACCTCACAGCTATGCAGACAAGTGCTGGGACGTCTGATTTCTTCAGCGTATCAAAAGTTGTCAGACAGGATTGTGTTCTATTCCCCGACCTCTACAACATCTACACGGAACGGGACAAAAGGAATGCGCTTGGCCGGCCTATGGGGCCGAGCGGGTCTAGGCGCTAGGGTCGCAGGTTCGAATCCTGCCTCGGGCATGGCTGTATGTGATGTCCTTAGGTTAGTTAGGTTTAAGTAGTGAAAGGTGGCTACACTGAGCCACAGCGCCAGAGATTGCGCCAAAGAGTATTATTCAGCCGCCTCCACTGGCAGTGCTTGGGCAGAACTCGTAGTAGTCAGTGCTTGTTGAAAACTCGTGGTAGTAAGTGCTTGCTGAGATGTCGTAGTGGCGAGTCGGTGTGGAGAGATTGTAATGTTTAGAGTACTTTTCATCAATATAAACGAAGGTAAAAAAAAAAAAAAATTTCTTTTCTCTCTCATTATTTCAGTGTCCTGAATAATGCGTCATTACAGGTTCAGTCAACAAAGCATCTGGCGTGTGTTCTTGTATTAGAGTGTAATTCTGGGTTTCTTGCGCAATTATAGTATTTCTAATTTTTTTTCTATCACGTCAGTATAAATGGTATTTGAAATTTCTTGTCTTGTTGAAGAAGAACCGTGCCAGATGTGTACGTTGAGTCACACTCCCACACACAGAACAATTACACTTGTGCTTTGGTTTCGTAGGTTTTATAGTTGCTGGGGACTTAATTAATTAATTGTGTTAACGAAATTTTCATTTCATTCTTTGTTGTCGTTCTATGCAGTCAGATTGCGTACAATTACTGGTGAGGGCCAACCGTTTACGAAACAGCGTAATCGGACATACAGCTACGAACGAAAAATAAAAATTATTTTCAAAAGTATTTAATTAAGCCCCCATGCAGTAGTTCTAAGATCTAGGGGATTGATGACCTCAGATTTTAAGTCCCATAGTGCTCACAGCCAGTTGAACATTTTTTTTGAATGCTCTTGATGGATGGATAAAGGCATCTCAATTCGTGAGAACTACACTCACGGAAGAGAATCGCAACACCAAAAAATAATTAACGTACAGTAATGAAATTCTGGGAATATATTTGTATAGTAACATATTTAAGTGATAAGCACTGCAAGATTACAGATTAATGTAAACCTTATGAAATTCTGGTACATTAATATCTGGTGTAACCGCTAGAACGTTGAATGAAAGCGAGCAAACGTGCTTGCATTGTATCGTACAGGTGCCGGATGTCAATTTGAGGGATGGATTTACGTCCCCGCTGTGCCTGGTCGGTTAGTAAAACGACGATTAACGCTGTTTTCGGATGACGCTGGACTTGTCGTCCGATGATGTGTCATATGTACTCCAATGTAGACGGATCTGGTGATAGAGCAGGCCAAGGCAATATGTCAACATTCTATAGAGCATGTTGGATTGGCATAGTGGTATGTGAGCGCGCATTATCTTGTTGGAAAACACCCCCTGAAATGCCGTTCATGAATGGCAGCACAACAGGTCGAGTCACCAGATTTGCGTACAAATTTGCAATCACGGTGCGTGGGATAACCACAAGAGTGGGCTTGCTGTAGTACGAAGTCACAGCCATGATCATAACTACAGGTGTGGGCCCACAGTGTGTAGCACGCACACATGTTGGTTGCAGCCCTCAACTGGTCTCCTTCTAGTCAACAAATGGCCATCACTGGCACTGGAGCAGAACTAACTTTCATCAGAAAACACAAAAGGCCTACATCCTGCCCTCCAGCGAGGTCTGGCTTGACACCACTGACAACGCAAACGGCGTTGGGGTCAGTGGAATGTTTGCTACAAGGCGTGTGTCTCGGAGCTGTTCTCGAAGTAACCTACTTGTAACAGTTCATTGGTCACTGTGGTGCAAACTATTGCTCAAATTGCTGCTACAACTGCAGTAAGATGTGCCAGAGTCATACGCCGAACACGATAGTCTTCCCTCTCGGCAGTGCGACGTGGTCGAAGGGAGCTCCATCCCCTTGCGGCCGTACATTCTCCTGAACACCGCTGCCAGCAATCATGTACAGTGGCTAATTTCCTGCCAAGCCTTTCTGCAGCTTCTCGTAGCCCTATTACACGACCTCGTTCAACCTCAGTGAGGTGCTGACAATGGCGTCATTACCGCATTAAAGGCATTCTTGATTAACATAAACTCACCATGTCAACTCTCAAAGATTGTAAGCAGGCTGTTTACGTTTTATGTTGATAACGCCACGTAGCGCTCTGTATGAAAACTGACGGTGCTGTGTGCAGTCTGTGGCTGGTTGGCATTGTCGGAATATTCGCTATTGTAGTGTTGGGCAGTTGGATATGAACAGCGTGTAACGTTGTGCAGTTGGAGGTGAGCCGCCAGCAGTGGTGGATGTGGAGAGAGAGAGATGCCAGAGTTTTGAGAGGTCACTATAAGCGGACGATCTGGACGTGTGTCCGCCAGAAAAAGGAAATTTGTAAAGATGGATGTATATGATGACTTTTGAACATTATTAAGGTAAATACATTGTTTGTTCTCTATCAAAATCTTTCATTTGCTAACTATGTCTATCAGTAGTTAGTGCCTAATTTAGGTGGCAGTATTGGCGCTCGCTGTATTTCAGTAGTTCGAGTAACGAAGGTTTTTGTGAGGCAAGTGATTCATGAAAGGTATAGGTTATTGTTAGTGAGGGCCATTCTTTTGTAGGAATTATTGAGAGTCAGACTGCGTTGTGCTAAAAATATTGTGTGTCAGTTTAGTGATGATCAGAATAAGTAAAGAGAAAACTGGTTGAGTACGTTGAGTTTTGCTCAGCTCTTTGTAAATCAAATAAACGTAAGAGGTTTACCAGCACAGTAATTCATAATTTTCCAAAGGGGACGTTTCAAGATAACCTGATTTGTATCTTCATAGTGGCGTTCTTATGCGACTGGCGCGAAATTTGAACAGATGTAGAGAAATACCTATCAGCTTTCGTTTATGTCGCTCAATTCCTTCTTGGTGTTGCGATTTTTTGCCATCAGTGTTTTAACAATCGCAGATTTTCTGAGGACCCTATGCATTTAGCCAGAGCGAAGGTGAATTTTCTGAACTATTGACATAAGTGAAGGACATTAGTCTATCATGTGGTTTAAACATCAATCTCAGCAAGTCCAAACTCATGATAATTGATCGAGGAGAACAGGCTTAACTCCCAGTTCTATTGCAGGAACTGGAAGTTGTGCGTTCTTTCATCTGTCTTGGTATCAGCTATCAGCGACACGGGAAGCTGCGAAGATGAGATAAGAAGACGGATCACGCTAGCGAGAGTGGCTATGAAGAAGCTCATCAAGATGTGACGGAACAGGGCGATAACGAACACCAAAAAGGTGCGGCTTGTTTAAACACTCGTGTTTCCCGTGTTCTTTTATGGCTGCGAAACTTGGGTCCTTAAGGCCAAAGGCAAGTGCTTTTGAATTTTGGCACTTGGGCAGGATACTGCGCATAAAATGGACGGAAGAAGAACAAATATGTCTATTTTTGAGCAACTCAGTATTCTTCTCGTGTCAACCAAAATATTCTCCCGTTCTTTGATCACATTGTGAGGAGAGATGTAGCAAATCTAGAGAAAATAATCATGGAAGGGAAGATCGAGGGCAACAGATCAAGGGGAAAAGCAGCGAGCAGGTGGACAGATCAAATCAATAAGATCTCAGGTTTATATCTCGAGCAGGCTCTAAGACAAGATAGTAACCGTCTGGGATGGAGACACTTGGTTCATGGGGTCACGATGGCCAGCTATGAGCACAACGATTTGTGGTGATGAGTATTGACTGGGGAATCTAGTAGTACAGTACAGCCCACTACGTATCGCTCTCGTAAGGTCTGCAAAGTTAAGATCTGACTAACTGTGGCACACACAGGGGGATTTCGGCAGCCATTCTGCCAATACTCTATGCCTGAATGGGACGGGAAGAAATGCTATAAGTGCTACAATTGGAAATACGCTCTACGTCCTGAAAATTTCATTCTGTATAGTTGGGAAAAACAAAAAGATTTTTTATTGGTATCCCTGCTTTGCAGCCCTCTTATACACTCCTGGAAATTGAAATAGGAACACCGTGAATTCATTGTCCCAGGAAGGGGAAACTTTATTGACACATTCCTGGGGTCAGATACATCACATGATCACACTGACAGAACCACAGGCACATAGACACAGGCAACACAGCATGCACAATGTCGGCACTAGTACAGTGTATATCCACCTTTCGCAGCAATGCAGGCTGCTATTCTCCCATGGAGACGATCGTAGAGATGCTGGATGTAGTCCTGTGGAACGGCTTGCCATGCCATTTCCACTGGCGCCTCAGTTGGACCAGCGTTCGTGCTGGACGTGCAGACCGCGTGAGACGACGCTTCATCCAGTCCCAAACATCCTCAATGGGGGACAGATCCGGAGATCTTGCTGGCCAGGGTAGTTGACTTACACCTTCTAGAGCACGTTGGGTGGCACGGGATACATGCGGACCTGTATTGTCCTGTTGGAACAGCAAGTTCCCTTGCCGGTCTAGGAATGGTGGAACGATGGGTTCGATGACGGTTTGGATGTACCGTGCACTATTCAGTGTCCCCTCGACGATCACCAGTGGTGTACGGCCAGTGTAGGAGATCGCTCCCCACACCATGATGCCAGGTGTTGGCCCTGTGTGCCTCGGTCGTATGCAGTGCTGATTGTGGCGCTCACCTGCACGGCGCCAAACACGCATACGACCATCATTGGCACCAAGGCAGAAGCGACTCTCATCGCTGAAGACGACACGTCTCCATTCGTCCCTCCATTCACGCCTGTCGCGATACCACTGGAGGCGGGCTGCACGATGTTGGGGCGTGAGCGGAAGACGGCCTAACGGTGTGCGGGACCGTAGCCCAGCTTCATGGAGACGGTTGCGAATGGTCCTCGCCGATACCCCAGGAGCAACAGTGTCCCTAATATGCTGGGAAGTGGCGGTGTGGTCCCCTACGGCACTGCGTAGGATCCTACGGTCTTGGCGTGCATCCGTGCGTCGCTGCGGTCCGGTCCCAGGTCGACGGGCACGTGCAGCTTCCGCCGACCACTGGCGACAACATCGATGTACTGTGGAGACCTCACGCCCCACGTGTTGAGCAATTCGTCGGTACGTCCACCCGGCCTCCCGCATGCCCACTATACGCCCTCGCTCAAAGTCCGTCAACTGCACATACGGTTCACGTCCACGCTGTCGCGGCATGCTACCAGTGTTAAAGACTGCGATGGAGCTCCGTATGCCACGGCAAACTGGCTGACACTGATGGCGGCGGTGCACAAATGCTGCGCAGCTAGCGCCATTCGACGGCCAACACCGCGGTTCCTGGTGTGTCCGCTGTGCCGTGCGTGTGATCATTGCTTGTACAGCCCTCTCGCAGTGTCCGGAGCAAGTATGGTGGGTCTGACACACCGGTGTCAATGTGTTCTTTTTTCCATTTCCAGGAGTGTATTAAAATTTTTCGGAATTAAAAATTCAGGTCTCTAAGAGTTCGTGTAAGTGTACTATTTAAAACACCACACGTATGTAGTTTCATATGATAAAAAGTGAAATACTGCAGACTTTGTTTAGTGTAATAAATCAACTAGATGTATTTAAACAACACTTAAATAGTTCTGAAATTGAATGTTATATAATTTACATTTATAATATCAAATAATTTTCACCTTAAATCTCTGTTTAAGCATAGGTGTCCCAGCGACCCCACCTCGTGGAGGTAACAGAAAAGTCACCTCGTGAGTTAAGGGCAAAGCATCTTTGCTTGATGGGCAGACACGTGCTTTTATTTCAGGCAATATCAGAAAGTCTGTATAGTGTACGTAAGGAAACGCCGGATGAAATGCGTGACGTCGCCACTGAAATCAATGGAGCAGTCTCCAATGAAACTAAATTGCAAAAGACCAGCTGTGTTTTAACTCAAGCAGTTAATAATGCGTGACAGCATAAAGAAAAAGATTTGAAAATAAAAGGATTTAGACCGGTGGTTGTGAATGAATTACCGAAGAACGTCGTGGAGCAGCGAGATGCCGCCTGCCATGCTTTCTTGGCACAATTTTCGAACAACTTTCTCGCTCAAGTGTGTTACTGTCTCATAAATGTGCCATATGTCATAGTTTATATAGGACGAATGTGGTTTTCTAATCTATGGAAAATCGCCATTATGTATAAGAGTTGAAAAAAACAACGCACCTCTCGTTACGACATGGACCACCGCGTCATCACGGTACCTGCTCGGAGCTCTTTGCTTTGAAGGGTAGATGAACTGAAATTCTTAGCTGAAGACGTTGTAAATTTGGTTAATACCTCAGCTCGAAGTCACACGCCTGCTCTGGCTAAGTCTGATACACTTCGAATCTGGCAATGCCCTCCACTTGTATTTCGCCGGGTAAATGATGTCCCAGTGCCATTCGGCAAATATCATTGTCCCAGCATTTTACCCGCTCTGTCAACACGTCAACTGATTTTGCAGACATCCGGCTCTCAAACATGAAGTTTACGTACTTAATAAATGAAAAGTGCTAATTTTCTTTTGTTCTACAGTATTACCTTTATTGTGTTAACCGGTTTTCGGCTTACAAGGCCATCTTCAGACATTTACTGAGTATTGTCAGCAAAGAAGTTTCAATGTTTGTAAACAACATTGGGAGAGAAGTTACAGATCTAGACTGAAACAGAAACGTACAGAAAATAATATATTTGACAGTGTGGTGGTAGGGCAATGCAAAAAGTAAAATGTCAAATAGTAAATAAATGGAAACGGAGTAAACGGGAAAAAAGTTTAACACAAAACAGGAACAAAAAGCCCACATAACAGTTTATATTAATAAACAAAACCAAAGAATTATCAATGTAACTACAGAATATGTAAGGAACTTAAGCAATACCAACAAGATAAACAGGAATGAGTAAATGGAGGAAAATAGGGGGGGGTGTGACGGACTATGTAGTAAATGCAGTCCTTGAGAGTGTGGTGGTACTGAATTTTAGAAGGTCAAAAAGCTGAGCAGTGCTTAAATACAAAAGAAGCAGACAGGAAACCATTAACACTACACACAAAACTGTGCCTATGCAACAGTTTGCATTAAATAAATAAAACCAAGAAAAAAATACTACTTGATGAGACAACTGCAAGAGGCATTAAACATGGAAAGTAATACAAGTACCAGTCCAAAGAAAGACTTAACAACTGAAACTACAGTCCATATGGATTACATAGATAATTTCAATAAAATAAAGGAACTCGCTAATTACAGGAAAATGGGGGAATATGTAGGCACAGACAGTGTGGAAAGTAATGAAAAACAGACAGGATTATGTGAAGTTTAAGAGAGGGGGAAGTGTTAAGCTGTGTCTGGTCATTTAGGATTAGATCTAGACTGCGACCTAGGTGTTTGATAATTTCCAGGGCTTCCAGCAGGTTGAGATTATGACCTTCGTTGGCTAAGTGAAGGACGTAGGTCTCTGGTAGTTATGACCCTCACTCAGTACATGCTCAGCAAATGCGGAGTCAGACTTTTGCATGTTGAGAGCAAGAAGGTATAACCGTGTATTTATTTATTTATTAGTGATTTAGTCTGACCAGATTAGGACCTTAAGGCTCAGATGTAAGCATCTGACCAGGAACAACACATACGAAATACGAAGTCACGTTTATTTCTAATAGGAACTCCACGTATAAATCCCTCAGTATATGTCAATCAGAGAGTGTTATTCTGCGGCAGTGCTGTGAAGTTTTCTGAAATTGAGATGAATGATACGCAATCTCGCTTGACAGGCGGTCAGAAAGTGTTGTACTACCGAGTATTACGGTCCATTAATCTCACTTGAAGTTACAGTTGGTAGTAGCCTGTGAATTCACGTCAGGAACTACAGCTTGACTATGCCGCCGTGGACGGGAGGCCGGCAGGGCCATTCCAGAGCTTTCGGAAATAATGCGCGCTCGGGAAAGATTAGACGAACCACTCTGGTCCGAAAGAGAGCTCTCTTCCCCTGTTTACTGCAAGGAAATTCCCAAGTCGGATTACGATGCAAGGAAATTCCCAAGTCGGATTACGGTCAGACATTTACACCTGTCGCCTCTTGAGAGAGGTGGTTGCCCCCAAAACGTAGGATTTACTTAGTTTTAGCTACATGAAATGGAAACCAGAATCCAGCGATTTTTTTCCTCTTGAAATGCAAGCTTACCATTTGTTAACAGCAACAAACTGTCGAGTGGAGTGCGATGGGGACAGTTAGAGGAAGACGGATGATAGTTGTAACCGAGAGGATTAAATGCTAGAGACTGAAATGAACGTCACCACCGGTTGGAGACGGTGAAGTGGTGAGTCGAGAGGACATTTCCCCTCGTTGAAAGTCTAGTGGTTAATCACAATAAAAAAAAATTTAAAAAATGGAAATTTGTGGTAAGGTCTTATGGGACCAAACTGCTGAGGCAATCGGTCCCTAAGCTTACGCACTACTTAATCTAACTTAAACTAACTTACGCTAAGGACAACACACACACGCATGCCCGAGGGAGGACTCCAACCTCCGATGGGGGGAGCCGCCCGGACCGTGACCAAGAAGCCCTAGACCGCGCGGCTACCCCGCGAGGCAATAAACAAAAGTATTGGAAGGAGAAGTCTGTAAAAGTAACAGTAGTTCTGATTCGCCAAAGTTCATCCCACCTATACTGAGAGACAGCTGATCCTCATAAACCAAACCTAAATGGTAAATCTCATAACTTTACAAAGGACACTTGTTGCTGCACATGCCCCTCCAAATCCGCATCCAGTGACGCATGTAAATGAGGATGACACGGCGGCCGGTCGGTACCGTTGAGCCTACATGGCCTGTTCGGTCAGAGTTTACTTTACTTTAGTTTTATAGATCTTTAGATTCTGACAATAATAATTTACTGTGGCTCAATGGCCTGGTGCTTGTCTATCGACTGGACGCCACTTCGGCGACTTTCGGGTTCCTAATTTATTTTATCAAAAAATGGTTCAAATGGCTCTGAGCACTATGGGACTCAACTGCTGAGGTCATTAGTCCACTAGAACTTAGAACTAGTTAAACCTAACTAACCTAAGGACATCACAAACATCCATGCCTGAGGCAGGATTCGAACCTGCGACCGTAGCGGTCTTGCGGTTCCAGACTGCAGCGCCTTTAACCGCACGGCCACTTCGGCCGGCTAACAAGGTACTGTGCAAGCTGTTGCTGGCTCCATAATCGTAGGTCCTTCAGCTTTTCAGTGAAAGTGCAGAGTTACTTTTTTACTAACGTCACAGTCCTTTTCAACGTCTTTTAAATGTCCTATTAGTTTCTCTTTTATCTTTATCTCTTATACTATTTATTTTCTAAATTTTAAATGAAGAAAAAATTATATTTTTCTAATAGCATCTTTTTCCAGATTTTAAAAACATTTTGAAATTTTGCATCCATCAGTCTTGCTGTAATGTCCTTATTACATTTTGTAAAATTTTTTTGACTGAAGAGTATATATTGCACTGCTGGCAGCCCCGCCCCTCCCATTGGGGCGAGGGATGAAATGACAAAAAATGGAAAAATAAATTGAATAGGTCAACAGACTAGATCACACTTTACTTGTCTACATTCGTTAATCGTTTCGGCAGACTAACATCAAAGGATCTAAAGAGAAATTGTAAAGTTGCGTCATTTTACAATTTACAAACCGTGTTTACATCCAATACAACATAAGTAAGCCCCTTCAATGATAAAAAAGATCAGGTTTGTGCCCGTTGATTAAAAACATGTATGTGACTGACATCGTCTAGTATACTTAATTTACTGTATAATGTCTGCATATTGAGTGACTGGGGAACAAGCAGAGCTGTGAAACTCGTGGTAGAACGGATGGACACAGGAAGCTCACACATTCCTTCGGACAATAGGACGGCACAGCCGCTTTCGGTGCTAATCCCGGGATCCGCCCGTGAGCTGGACCACCTGCAAAGCGGGGACGCGTGTCCGGCGGGCAGGCGTGAGAAGGCGGCCTGGTCGACCAAAAATACATGGCAGCAGGTATTCGCGTACTTTCCTACGGACTTAGAAACAACTTCCAGAAACTTCGATCTGGATTCTAAACTGCGACTGGTGGGCGTTCAGAAATGGTTCAAATGGCTCTGAGCGCTATGAGACTTAACTGCTGAGGTCATCAGTCCCCTAGAACTTAGAACTACTTAAACCTGACTAACCTAAGGACATCACACACATCCATGCCCGAGGCAGGATTCGAACCTGCGACCATAGCGGTCGCGCGGCTCCAGACTGTAGCGCCTAGAACCGCTCGGTCAACTCCGGCGGCGTTCTGAAACGAACGCCTACCGGAAAGATGATTCGCCACCCAAATTTAAGGGAGACTAAAAGACTTTGAGCAGCGAAAGAAGGAGAAGAGAGTCGTTGCGGGGTCGTGGAACTTGGTGTTCCACGGCGGTCGACGGACGTCTTCGGCTGTAATTTCGGTGAAGTACAATTTCACTGTTATCTCGCTGAGGCGAGAAGTTCTGCGGTTATAGCTCCTGTCATTACGGTGATCTTGCTTATGCACCGGCGTGTAGGAGAGTGAATTTTCACTGGTGAATCACGTGTTTTACTCCGTTCTGCACTGAGGTTTCACACTGCTAATTGAGCTAGTAGTTCCTTCTTGCTATTTAGTACAACGGGGGATGTCAGCTACTCCGCGCCTAATCACAGATCGCGAGCACATTATAGGACAGAGCCAGACATTTTAAGGGCCAGTTTTAATACAGGAAGAACCTGAGATTTGTAATTATTGTTTAGTGTTTCTAAATTGTTTTGATGATGAATAAATGTGTTAAAATCAAGGCATTTATTCTTTAGTAGATAGTATTTTCTGTACCAATGAATCTTGTCTCTTCTGCACATTTTATACATTTATAACGTATTCGTTAATAGGGGGACTGGATTTTGTCGGCTTATCATGATATTCTATCGTATCCACAGGATAAGATTAGAAAACGGGTAGGTTATCACATGACAATTTACATAATTAATCATAATTAATGAGAATAATGTACTCCTACTGCGGGACGTATAAGTGTCAGGGCGACTTCAGTAGCGTTAAAGGATCCATTGCGCAAATTATCATTTGTACATACTCATGGCAAGTCTCCACCATCAATAGCCAGTAGAAGAAGTAGAGGTACGCCAGAAAATGAAAAATTAAAGCAGTATATCCAAGTTTGCAATTAAACATGTGACGCTTAAGTACTATTTTTGACGTGATACACTGTATTGATTTTCCCTTAGGTTTCGATGCGACAATCTTTGTGCTAAATAAAATGCTTCATTTTGAGCGCCGAACTTTATAACGAATTTTTGCCCTCTGTTATCAAAACTATGGCTCAGTCTTAAAAGAATAGTTGACCATGCACTGGTCACGTATGTACACAGTGGAACAGTTCACAATGGAGGGAACCTCCTCTGTATACAGTCACTGTAAAGAAACTTCTATAGCAACACAGACTACTGCATAATAGGTGTAAAACAAAGCATAGGACTATGGATAGAGACATGCTGAATAAAACGCGTTTGGCTGTCAAGAGAGCAATGAGTAAGCCTTCAATGACTATGGTAGCAGAGTATTGTCGAATGATGTTTCACAAAACCCAAACACTATTAGCGGCACCAAAGCTAGTATCCAGTCCCTAGTGAATGAAATGTGAAATGTATGGTTAGGGCCTCCCGTCGGGTAGACCGATCGCCTGGTTCAAGCCTTTTGGGTTGACGCCATTGCGATGGGGATGAGATGATGATGATGATGATAACACAACACCCAGTCCTCGACCAGAGAAAATCTCCGGCCCGGCCGGGACTCGAACCCTGGCCCCTTAGCATGGCATTCTGTCGCGCTGACCACTCAGCTACCGAGGCGGACCCCTAGCGAATGAGACAGCAACCGAAATTGAGGGTAGCAAAGCAAAAGCTTAAATGTTTAACTCTGTTTTGAAATGTTCCTTTCCATAGGAAAACCGAGGAAAATTAGCCCAATTTAATTCTCGTGCCACTGAGAAATCGAGTGAAATAAGTATAAGTGTCAGTGGTGTTGAGTAACAGCTAAAATCGTTATATTTGAAGGACGCTCCAGGGGTCTTTGTTGTAGAATCTTAGAACATATTATGAGCTCAAACATAATGATGATTCTCGAACAGAATGATCTCCTCCATGCCATCCAGCATGGATTCTAAGAGCATCGATCATGTGAAACCCAACTCGCTCTTTTCTCACATGACATATTGAAAGCTTCGGTTCAAGGCACTCAGGTAGTTGCACTATTTCTTCATTTCCGAAAAACTTTTGACCTGGAACCACACCTACACTTATTGGTTTATGGGCTGTCAAATGAAATTTGTGATTGGGTTAAGTATTTTTCGATAGAGAGGACGCAGCATGTTATCTTGGATAGAGGGTAATCGTCAGTTGCAGAAGTAGTTTATGGGGTGCCCTAGGGATGTGTGTTGAGACACTTGTTGTTCATGTTGTATATTAATGATCTTCCGGTCAACATCAATATTAACCTCAGACTTTTTGCAGATGATGCAATTATCTAAAACGAAATACAGTCTGAATGAAGCTGTAGAAATACTCAGTCACACCTTGATAAGATTTCAAGTGGTGTAAAGACTGGCAACGTGCTTAAAATGTAAAGAAATGTAAAACTGTGCAAGTCAAAAAATGAAAAATCGTAGCACCCTATGATTATAAAATCAATGAGTCACAAATGGAAACGACCAACTCATACAAATACCTGGGTTTAGTACTTTGTAGGGATATGAAATGGAATAATCACATAAACTCAGTCGTGGGTAAAGCAGATGGTAGACGTCGGTTTACTGGTAGAGTACAGGGAAAGTACAATCAGCCTACAAAGGAGATTTCTTACAGATCACTCGTACGATCTGTTCTAGAATATTGCTCAAGTGAGAGGGACTTGTACCAAAAAAATGCCGGCATGGTAGCTCAGCGTGTTCAGTCAGAGAGCCGATTGGCCTCTGTAATAAAAAAACTGAGTGGAAGGATCATCAAACGAACTTGAATGGATGTTATTGTGACGTCCGCAACGACCAAACACAACGATCAACAACGAACAAAATGCTAAAAAAAAAATAAAAAAATATGCGATTAGCAGTGGATATTGAACGTGTACAGAGAAGGGCAGCAGGAATGGTCACAAGTTTGTTTCACCTGTGGGACAGTGTCAGAGAGATGATGAAGAAACTGTACTGGCATAGACAGAGGTAAACTATACTGTGAGAGTCTACTAACAACTTTTCAAAAACTGGCTTTAAATGTTGACTCTAGGAATATACTACAACCTCCTACGTACCGCTCACATTGGGTTCCTGAGGACAAGATGAGAATAATTACTTCAATCAGTCATTATTCCCGCGCTCGATACGTGGTTGGAACGGGAAGAAACCCTAATAGCTGGTACAATGAGAGGTACCCTTTGCCATGCACTGCACAATGGTTTGCAGAGTGTAGATGTAGAAGTAAACGCTGATGTAGATATAGACAGCAGATGTACGTCAGTGTTTGTAGATGCCTCTCCATGCAGGACTAGTAGCTGCGTCCTGGCAACTCGAGTGAGCGAGCCACACAAAACTGAGGTGACTGCCAACATCTGGCTGCCGCTTTGGCAAGTTCGCAAGCGTCTGCTCGTTGCTAGGCAACAGATGCCTCAGGACGCGCGCCGGATATGTGGAGTGGGTCCCAGGCGCCAGCGCGTAGCACGCGTTAGGTTGGCAGCGCGTCACGTGCTCGTCGACCAATGGGGCGCCGTCAGGCCACGCGGCCACCGCTTCATCACGTGATCGCCACGCACCGCCAGGGCATTGCGGTCGCGGCTGTGGGCTGTCAAACCACAGAGGGCGCCAAGGAATTGGAAGTATACTTTCGGCGCACGTGGACACGCCTCAGTCACGTGACACCGCGAGTCGCGTGCGTGCGCGGTATACAGTACACCGACAGCAGCGAGATGGGCGCGTCGCTATAACTGCACATGCCTTCCGCGAGTTAGTTATTCATTCGTCAGTGCCTGGTGCGCTATGGGCTGGCATTGAGGAGCTTTTATCGGAACCGAAATTGCGAGTGGCAGTCTGTACAGTTATTTTCTACAGGTCAGAGGGGAAAAACAACGTGTGAAATTATCACTTCATTTATTTATGTTTGTATTTATTTATATAACAAAATTAGTTTCCTAGTAAATTAATACAAGCCCTAGTTAACGGAATGCGCGGTCACGGCGGTAATATTGTGCTATTTACATCCGAGAAACGGGACTGGGATGAAGTAAGAAGGTACACTGCCGTAGTCTTACAAGTAGAGTGGTGTCACACAGTATTTGTCAATGCACCAGTGTCCAGCATAGTACAACAATTTAACAATAACGGGCTCTTTTGTTTAACAACAATCCTCACACACCATCACTTTGACCACATTTATATGGTGTAATACGTACCATTCAACATGTCGTCTGAATAAATTACTGACCACTTGAATTCAAACTTATCAGAAACGGAGACGGAGGTGGGATTCCTTTCAGAAGCTCCAATATTTCGGAGTGGTGGTGAAAGTACATTACGGCACTACTGAGCATGGGCATCACCGAGCGGGAGGGATTGGCGAGGGGGGGGGGGGAGGGGCCACTTGCCCTCCCTCCTCCCCCAACCTCGAATGTGGAGTTAGGAGTTTTCATTCATATACTGAGTGGATTACCATCAATTGTCTGGTGGTATAAAGAGTGATTATGCTGCCCTACCTATGGGCTCTATGTGGACTTTATGCAACCCACAATGCCTTCAACAACCACACTAAAGATTTTATATCGCGTTCGCTACACGCAAACTAGTAGTCCTACAGGAAAAAAAAAATAATGAACAGGATCTCTATGTAGGAAATTTAATGTAGTTAAATTTTGTACTTGGATACGTTTTCGCTCATGGTCGCAGTTTTCGAATTATTCAAGAAAACCGTACAAAAGTGACCTTGAAACGCTTTTTTCTTGAATAACTCGAAAACCGTGGCCTCTAGCGAAAACTTACCGCCGTACAAAATTTAACTACTTTAAATTTCCTACAAAAATACCCTGCCCACTTTTTCTGTAGGACTAATAGTTTGCCCATAGCGAGCGAGAGAATATGAAAATCTCGCACATGGTTTTTAAAGGCGTTCGGTTTGCATGAAACCCACAGCCAGGGGCAACTGAATCACCCTGTGTAAATAGTTCTTATGCCATGACATGTCTCGAACCTGGGCAGCTCTCTTTTTTTATCAAAAATGGCAAATTTAGAGCCTTCCTCTCTCCCTCCGGAAAAAATTCATCCAACGCCCGTGCTACTGTGTGTGTGTGTGTGTGTGTGTGTGTGTGTTTGTGTGTGTGTGTGTAGTAATAGTAGTAGTAGTAAGAGGAGGAGGCGTAAGTAAGCAATGTTTATCACTTCCCAAAGGATACTTCGAGTTTAAGATAGTGACGAAGAATAGCACGAAGGAGCTAAGCACAGATACGGAAGCAGATGAAGTGAAATATGCGTAACACGAAATGCTGGTGTGGGACTCAAAACTAAAGACAGTTCCACATACAGAGAAATAAGCGCTTGGGGCATGTGAGAATCGCGCTTGCTGTTCTGTGTCAGGTGCTAGTGGAGTGCTTTTGCATTTGCATTTCCCTTGTCGTGTGGACTTCTGCACTGGATTGTGATGTCGTGTTTGTATTATTGTGAATGGAGGGAAGTGGGAGGATGACTCCTGGTGCTCACAAGTAACCTATTCCTCAGGAAGCTTTTCCAGCATCATAGAAAAAAAGTATGTTACTGCATTTATAAAGAAAAAGTCAGTGTCATAATTCGGCAGCTATGAATTGAAAATTACTTTCCTACGTTAGAAAATTCTCCACATAGTCCGCTAGTGGATAAGTGCCAAACAAGCTCCAAGCAACTGGAAAAAGTGCACGTGACTCCTCTATGTTCAAAAGTGTTTGGATTCCTAAGGGACCAAACTGTTGAGGTCATCGCTCCCTAGACTTACACACTACTTTAACTAACTAAAACTAACTTATGCTAAGAATAACACACACACTCATGCCCGAGGGAAGACTCGAACCTCCGGTGGTAAGGGTCGAGCAATTCGTGACGTGGCGCCTCATACTGCGCGGCGACTCCTCTGTATAAGAAGGGTAAAAGAACGGACCTGCACAAGTAGAGACCGATTTCCTAAACATCAGTTGTTGCAGATTCTTAAACATACTCTCGGTTCGAATACAATAAATTTCGTTGAGACGGAAGAGCTTCTCTCGACAGATCAGCACGGATTTAGGAAGCACTGCTAGTGCGAAACTCAGCTTGCCCATTTCTGTAACGATATCCTGTGAACCATGGAGGAAGGGCGACAAGCAGATCGTATACTCTTAGATTTCCGATAAGCTTTTGTCGCTAATCCACACTGGGTAGTGTTAACGGAGGTGCGAGGATACGGAATAGATTCTCATATATGCGAATGGCTCGAAGTCTTGTGAAGTAATAGAACCCAGTAAGTTGTCCTGGATCGCGAGTATTCATCAGAGACAAGGGCATCACCAGGAGTGTCCCAGAGAAGGGTGACAACTCTTGTTCTCTGTATACATAAAAGATGTGACAGATAGGGTGACTGTTTACTGAGTTACTGTGGTGTACGGGAATGTGTCATCGTTCAGTGACAATACGAGTACAATGGATGACAAGGACAAAATTTCATTTTGGTGCTCAGTCGTACCTTACTTTAAATTTAGGAAATCGTCATTACATGCCGCGATATGAGAACGCAGCATGTCATTCTCAATGAAGACAAGTCTTCCGAAGTAAGAGTGATTTCAGGTGTGTCGCAGGGGAGTGTTGTAGGACCGTTGCTATTCACAATATACATAAATGACCTTGTGGATGACATCGGAAGTTCACTGAGGCTCTTTGCGGATGATGCTGTGGTATATCGAGAGGTTGTAACAATGGAAAATTGTACTGAAATGCAGGAGGATCTGCAGCGAATTGACGCATGGTGCAGGGAATGGCAATTGAATCTCAATGTAGACAAGTGTAGTGTGCTGCGAATACATAGAAAGATAGATCCCTTATCATTTAGCTACAAAATAGCAGGTCAACAACTGGAAGCAGTTAATTCCATAAATTATCTGGGAGTAGGTATTAGGAGTGATTTAAAATGGAATGATCATATAAAGTTGATCGTTGGTAAAGCAGATGCCAGACTGAGATTCGTTGGAAGAATCCTAAGGAAATGCAATCCGAAAACAAAGGAAGTAGGTTACAGTACGCTTGTTCGCCCACTGCTTGAATACTGCTCAGCAGTGTGGGATCCGTACCAGATAGGGTTGATAGAAGAGATAGAGAAGATCCAAC
Organism: Schistocerca serialis cubense; assembly: GCF_023864345.2. Classification (NCBI taxonomy): domain Eukaryota; kingdom Metazoa; phylum Arthropoda; class Insecta; order Orthoptera; family Acrididae; genus Schistocerca; species Schistocerca serialis. Next base: position 398,707,351 of record NC_064644.1, read on the forward strand.
GGAGAGCAGCGCGCTTCGTTACAGGATCATTAAGTAATCGCGAAAGCGTTACGGAGATGATAGATAAACTCCAGTGGAAGACTCTGCAGGAGAGACGCTCAGTAGCTCGGTACGGGCTTTTGTTGAAGTTTCGAGAACATACCTTCACCGAAGAGTCAAGCAGTATATTGGTCCCTCCTACGTATATCTCGCGAAGAGACCATGAGGATAAAATCAGAGAGATTAGAGTCCACACAGAGGCATACCGACAATCCTTCTTTCCACGAACAATACGAGACTGGAATAGAAGGGAGAACCGATAGAGGTACTCAAGGTACACTACGCCACACACCGTCAGGTGGCTTGCGGAGTATGGATGTAGATGTAGATGTAGATGTAGATGAGATAAAAAGAATACATAAGGTCGGTAGTAGGGGAGCGAATGGTCGACTTCCGTTTATTGGAAGAATTCTAGGAAAATGTAGCTCATCTACACTGACGGAAAAAAATCGCCACACCAAAAAATAATTAATGTAGAGTAATGAAATTTTGAGAATACGTTTTTCTAGGTAACATATTTGAGTGATTAACATTGCTTGATCACAGGTTAATGTAAGATCGAGATAAACCATTTGAAGTGTGAATTGCTGTTACATTAATAACCGGTGTAATCGCCACAATGTTGAATGCAGCGCGACTGCTACGGTCGCAGGTTCGAATCCTGCCCCGGCCATGGATGTGTGTGATGTCCTTAGGTTAGTTAGGTTTAAGTAGTTCTAAGTTCTAGGGGACTGATGACCACAGTAGTTAAGTCCCATAGTGCTCAGAGCCATTTGAACCATTTGTTGAATGCAAACATGCAAAAGCGCATACATTGTTTTGTACAGGTGCCGGATGTCAGGTTGTGAGATGGAGTCGAACTTGGTCGGCCAATAGAAGGACAGTTAAAAATGTTTGTAGATGAAGCTGGAGTTGTCGTCAGATGATGTCCCATATGTGTTCGATTGGAGACGCATCTGGTGATAGAGTAGGCCAAGGCAACATCTCAGATTCTGTAGAGCTTGTTGTGTTGCAACAGTTGTATGTGGGCGCCCATTATCGTGTTGCAAAACACCTCCTGAAGTGCTGTTCATGGAGGGCAGCACAATAGGTCGAGTTACCAAATTGGCGTACAGTTTCGCAATCAGGGTGCGTGGTATAACCACGAGAATGCTCCTGCTGTCGCAGTCCTGATCATAGCTACAGGTGTGGGCCGATTGTGTGTAGCACGCACACCGGCTGGTTGCAGGCCCTCAACACATGGCCATCGCTGGCACCGAGGTGGAACCAGCTTGCATCAGAAAACACAACAGACCTCCACTCAGCCTTCCAATGAGCTCTGCCTTGACACTACTCAAGTCGGAAATGTGATGTTTTGGTGTCAGTGGAACGCACGGTACAGGGCGTCCGGATCGGAACTATCCTTGAAGCAACCGATTTGTAACAGTTCATCGTGTCACTGTGGTGCCAACTCTACATCTACATGGTTGCTCTGCAATTCACACTTAAGTGCCTGGCAGAGGGTTCATCGAACCATTTTCATACTGCTTCTCTACCATTCCACACTAGAATGGCGCGTGGGAAAAAGGAACGCCTAAATATTTCCGTTCCAGCTCTGATTTCTCTTATTTTATTATGATGATCATTTCTCCCTACGTAGGTGGGTGTCAACAAAATATTTTCGCATTCGGAAGAGAAAGTTGGCGACTGAAATTTCGTAAATAGATCTCTCCGCAAAGAAAACCGCCTTTATTTCAGTGACTGCCACCCCAACTCGCGTATCATATCAGTGACACTCTCACCCCTACTGCGCGATAACACGAAACGAGCTGCCCTTCTTTGTACTTTTTCGATGTCCTCCGTCAATTCTACCTGGTAAGGATCCGACACCGCACAGCAATATTCTAGCAGAGGACGGACAAGTGTAATGTAGGCTATCTGTTTAGTAGGTTTGTCGCATCCTCTAAGTGTTCTGCCAACAAAGCGCAGTCTTTGTTTCGCCTTCCCCACAATATTATCTGTGTGGTCTTTCCGATTTCAGTTGCTCGTAATTGTAATTCCTAGGTATTTAGTCGAATTGACAGCCCTTAGATTTGTGCGCTTTATCATATACCCAAAATTTATCGGATTTCTTTTAGTACCCAAGTGGATGATCTCGCACTTTTCTTTGTTTAGTGCCAATTGCCACTTTTCGCATCATACAGAAATTCTCTCTAGATCATTTTGTAACTGGAATTGATCGTCTGATAGTTTTACTAGACGGTAAATTGCAGCGTCATCTGCAAACAATCTAAGGGAGCTGCTGAGATTATCACCTAGTTCATTTGTGTAAATCAGGAGCAGCAGAGAGCCTATGACACTACCTTGCCGAACGCCAGATATCACTTCTATGCTACTCGATGATTTACCATCTATCACAGCGAACTATGACCTCTCTGAGAAAAAATCACGAATCCAGTCACACAACTGAGACGATACTCCATTAGCACGCAATTTGATTAATAGTGCCGGCCGGAGTGGCCGTGCGGTTCTAGGCGCTACAGTCTGGAGCCGAGCGGCCGCTACGGTCGCAGGTTCGAATCCTGCCTCGGGAATGGATGTGTATGATGTCCTTAGGTTAGTTAGGTTTAATTAGTTCTAAGTTCTAGGCGACTGATGACCTCAGAAGTTAAGTCGCATAGTGCTCAGAGCCATTTGAACCATTTGATTAATAGTCGCTTGTGAGGAACGGTATCAAAAGCGTTCTGGAGATCTAGGAATATGGAATCGATCTGAGATCCCTTGTCGACAGCACTCATTACTTCATGGGAATAAAGAGCTAGCTGTGTGGCACAAGAACGATATTTTATGAATCCGTGTTGATTATGTATCAATCAGTCATTTTCTTCAAGGTGATTCATAATGTTCGAGTACAGTATATGCTCCAAAATCCTACTGAAAATTGAGGTCTGTGATATGGATCTGTAATTCAATGGGTTGCTCCTATTTCCTTTCTTGAATATTGGTGTGACCTGTTCTACTTTCCAGTCTTTAGGAACAGACCTTTCGTCAAGTGAGCGGTTGTATATGATTGCTGCTGCTCAAACTGCTGCAGTAGATGCAGTGCGATGCGCCGGAGCCATACGCCGGTCGCGATGGTCTTCCACCTCGGTAATGCCACGTGGCCATTCGGAGTCCAGTCTGACTGTGACCTTACATTTTCGTGACCACCGCTGCCAGCAATCAAGTACAGTGGCTAAACTGCTGCCAAGACGTTTTGCAGTGTTACAGAAGGAACCGCCAGCGTCTCATAGCCCTATTACACGACCCTGTTCAAACTCTGCGAGGTGCTGATAGTGGCATGTTTGTCGCCTTTCAGGCATTCTTGACTAACATCAACTCACCACGCCCAATCTCAAAGGTGAGGCTGGTATTACACTATCGGATTTCTTTGTCAAATATCTTTGTCAAAGAAATTTGATGGTGTAATAGGGAACTTTGTGAAATCTCGTCTGTCGTCAAATAAATTTGATCAAATCTAGGGCCTCGCTGTAAATTTGATCAAAGAAGTCGCTTGTCTTCCGTTCATTGCAATGTGAGATGTTACCACACGGAGCGCTAGCGTCACTGCAGCGTTCTGTGATCTGTAGTGTTTTTATAAACATTGCCAGTAAATACAATTGGTGTGTACTGACAACTACAAAATTAATAGAGATGTATGACGCTGATGAGGCGCTTAACAACTTGAGGCACCCTGAGTACAAAAATAGATTAAGAGGATTGGAGACCTGACCTAACCCAACCCAACCTAACCTAACCCAACCTAACCTAACCTAACCTAACTCCTTCCTGTAACAAGGAATCGGAGTGTTACAGTGAGCCTGTCTTCTGCAGATATAGCAGTTCTTAAGTGAGTATTGTGCTTTGTGATATGAGGATACACTTCACTGAGCACATACTGAAATGTATGCTCATCCATTCTTAAGTAACTGATGTACGACTTGACGTCCTCCACTATAAGCTCACGTAACAAGTTTTGTTGAATGCTGTTATAGTGTCGTCGTAAAACCCACGGCTTCACCCAGGTACGTTTCCTTTTTTCCCCCCGCTTCTCTCCCCCATGTGCACACTGTGCAGTTGTGGAACATGCGGTTGCTGCGGTTAATAAAAAGTTGTTGTTGTTGGCCATCTTGAACTTTGACGAAAAATATGATGACAGTGTAATACCCCTTTTTAGCGCCACGTCAAAGATCTTTATCAAATATATTTGACGAATATTTGATCAAATGTTCGATCAAATCTTTGACAAAGACAGTTGATAGTGTAAAACCGGCCCAGCTAACGCTTACGACCGTTGCGTAAGCGAAAACTGAATAGAAATCATCTTTCATGTGGAGAAACATGCCTACCAACTTTCGTTTATGACGCACAAGTCTTCCTTGCTGTTGCGACTTCTTTTCGTCAGTGTATAAAGGCAGTCGCGGTATAGCATACTAGTGCGACTCATTCGTGAGTACTGCCCGAGTGTTTGCGATCCCCTCCAGTCGGTCGAATTACAGAAAGCAATTCAGACTCCTGCTGCTAGATTTGTTACCGGTAAATTCAATCAACTCTCAACTGTTATTGAGACGCCTCGTGAACTCAAATGGAACGCCTGGAGGGAAGAGACGTTCTTTTCGCGAAACGCTATTGAGAAAACTTGGAGAACCGGCATTTTCGACTGACAGCAGAATGATTCTACTGCCACAACGTACATTCCGCGTAAGAACTGTGACACAAGGTGAGACCGACTAGGACTCGTACAGGGATTTACAGACAGTCGTCTTTTACACGCTCCATTTGCGAGTGAAACAGGAAAGCGTTTAACAAGATGCCCTTCGCCATGTATCATATGGTGGCTTGCAGAGTGTGTATGTTAATGTGGAGGTGAATCTGTCATAGATCTGGATTTAACAGGCATCATGGTAAAGAGTCAATGGAATGGAAGAAGCTACTGCCTTGGCGCCTTCAGAGGCGTATGATGGAGTACAAGAAATCTTACATTCCAAAAATTTTAAAAAGTTGATGTTACTAAATTTTGGGTCGTATCAAGAGTTTAACATTTGCAGTTTTGGTTCCCTGATAGGGACTTCAGAGTTTGCCTCCCAGAACTGCCATCAGATTGTGATACTGAGGTGTAAATGGTGCTAAACACAATGGAGCTGGTGAGAAGCCATCACAGTACAGAATTTCTCATCTGTCCCCACTCTCTCAGTACCCTTGAAAGGGTCCTGTAGCCACCTTTCATTAGTCCGGTAGCCCATTTTCACTAGCATTTCTCTTTCTTTTCCTTGTTTCTCTTTACTCATAACTCTCATAGTGGTGTGACTGAATGAATGTGGTTGTGTGTCACGTTGCTAGACGGTGGCGTAGTCTGCTGCAGAAAGTCTGCGATAATCATACAGATTCAGCAGCAGTTGCACAGAATAGCCAACTCTCGTAATTGTCAAGTAGGCAAAGAGGTTTGCGTTACTTGTGAGAAATCCACCTGCGTTAGGTTGGTGGTGGAAATGGCAGCTTTGGGTTTTCCGGGCCACGAGGAGCGTGGAAGAGGCTGGAGAAGAAAAAGGGAGGCAGTCTGCCGCCGGTACGGGAAGCGTCCACAGCTGTGCTCTAGTCGAAGAAGGGCGAGTTAGACTGACCGCGTGGGGCGTTGTTACTTGGCGAGAGGAGAGCTGTTAGCTTTTGGTCTCGCTTTTCAACCCTGAAATACTGCTTTGCCTTGTCGCAGCAAGGAAAGCAGAACTTTGGCAGATTTTTCTTTTAGTAAATTTCTATAGGAGAGTTGGATCCGCCGGAAGAGCGCCATACAAAGGTGTCGATAAGAAGTGAGCACTCGCTTCTGTATGAATGTCAGTTTGCCTTCAGCTGTGCTTGTATAAGCTTTTATTTTTCTAAATATTAATAGCTTTGCCTTATCGTAAATTTTCCTTGCTTTATGTATCTTTCGTCCGTGAGGAACCAACCACGTTGTTGAACATAAGAGTTTGTCGGGCTACCGTCAACACTAACTGTCCTATTTCATGTTTGTTTTAACGAATGTTAACTGTTCATGATTGTGTGATATGATATTGTTGCAACTTGGCCATGGTAACTAGAAATTGCGTCTCCACAAACCACGTGGGCACGCGGGTGTACTGCGAAACGTGTACAGCTTCACGAGTTATTGCGAACAGTTATCAGAAAACAGCAGTTGTATGAATGATTCACACCAATGATTTTAGGTGTAGATTACAACGGTGAACGTATAGATGCTTTTCTTTAATGTTTTAGGAATAAATGTTATCAGGAATTGTGTACATGCCTCACATCCATATCTTGGGAATAAATTCAACGCGTTTCCTTACGCACAGGTCCAGTGATTAGTTTCCTCTTTTATTTTAAAACAAATGCTTTACATTAAGTCTTATCTTCAGGTGCGTTGCTGGGTGCTGATCTTATGCACAGTGTTCATGCATTTTCTATTTTATTTTAAATGTTTGATTCTCGTGAAGAGCCCACGGGTAATACTATTAATTACATCGAATCCTCTATGAACGACATCACAACGTATGCATTTTTATGAGTTTTTGGTCTGTGATCAAATTAATTTATTTTCCGACTCTGCCAAACTTTGATTAGTTGTATGGTTAGAGTCGGTGACGACCCTAATCTTAACGTAACAACCCGTAGAAACAGGTTAGTTACACCCTGCAATTTGTACAATACATATATCCAGCAGAGAAAAGTTTCTAACTGTCCAAGATCCCTTACAGCAGATCCAACACCAAGGCAAATAGTGGTCTTTCGCTGGGTACCAGGACACGTTGGTATGTGGATAAATGACGCAGCCGACAAAGCAACCAAAGCAGCGGGCAAAGGAGGCACTGTGATTCTGTGTGCCGTCCCTTGCGTCCAATTATGGGACAAAAGAGTCATGGACCAATGTGAAAACGTGTGGTTGGATGGGGCGCGCAACAAACTGTAGCCAAATACAACCACGGTGGGGTGGCGAACCTCATACCAACCTCTGGTAAGAAGTGATGCCCACCAGGTTACGGATGGGATAGAGTCTATCGACACACACTGTCTTCTGGCGGAATGGTTCACCAATATGTGATTACATTTTCAAGCGATTTGGGTGCGTAGATCCTGAGAAATCAGTACCCAGAACAAACACCTCTGGCCGTAATAACGGCCTTAATACGCCTGGACATTGAGTCAAACAGAGCTTGGATGGCGTGTACAGGTACAGCTGCCCATGCAGCTTCAGCACGATACCACAGTTCATGAAGAGTAGTGACTGGCGTATTGTGACGAGACAGTTGCTCGGCCACCATTGACTAGACGTTTTCAGTTGGTGAGAGATCTGGAGAATATGCTGGCCAGGGCAGCAGCCGAAATTTTCTGTATCCAGAAAGGTCCGTACAGTACCTGCAACATGCGGTCGTGCATTATCCTGTTGAAATGTAGGGTTTCGTAGGGATCGAATGAAGGGTAGAGCCATGTGTCGTAACACATTTGAAATGTAACGTCCACTGTTCAAAGTGCCGTCAATGCGAACAAGAGGTGACCGAGACATGTAACCAATGGCACCCCATACCATCACGCCGTGTGATACGCCAGTATGGCGATGACGAATACACGCTTCCAATGTGCGTTCACCGCGATGTCGCCAAACACGGATGCGACCAACATGATGCTGTAATCAGAACCTGGATTCATCCGAAAAATTGACGTTTTGCCATTCGTGCACCCAGGTTCGTCGTTGAGTACACCAACGCAGGCGCTCCTGTCTGTGATGCAGCGTCCAGGGTAACCGCAGCCATGGTCTCCGAGCTGATAGTCCATGCTGCTGGAAACGTCGTCGAACTGTTCGTGCAGATGGTTGTTGTCTTGCAAACATCCCCATCTGTTGGCTCAGGGATCGAGACGTGGCTGCACGATCCGTTACAGCCATGCGGATAAGATGCCTGTCATATCGACTGCTAGTGACACGAGACCGTTGAGATCCAGCACGGCGTTCCGTATTACCCTCCTGAACCCACCGATTCCATATTCTGCTAACAGTCATTGGACCTCGACCAACGCGAGCAGCAATGTCGTGATACGATAAACCGCAATCGCGACAGGCTACAAGCCGACTTTTATCACAGTCGGAAACGTGATGGTACGCATTTCTCCTCCTTACACGAGGTGTCACAACAACTTTTCTCCAGGTAACGCCGGTCAACTGCTGTTTGTGTATGAGAAATAGGTTGGAAACTTTCCTCATGTCAGCACGTTGTAGGTGTCGCCACTGGCGCTAACCTTGTGTGAATGCTCTGAAAAGCTAATCATTTGCATATCACCGCATCTTCTTCCTGTTGGTTAAATTTCGGGTCTGTAGCACATAATCTTCGTGATGTTGCAATTTTAATTGCCAGTAATGTATATTTTGACTATATATGTCTTATATACGCTGATCAGCCAAAACATTATTACCACTGCTCCACCGTGACGTTGGACGCGGCCTGATGGCGTTGCGGGCTCGTGATGGGGAAACAAAAGTATGTAAGCGGGACAGACACGGGCGGGGGATCGTGATAGCGAAGATATGGGCTGCAGATGGGGAAATCCATAAAGATAAGCGAGTTTGACAAAAGGGCAGATCATTATTACGTAGAGCCTGTAAACAAGTACCTTGAAAACGGCGAAGCTGGTTGAGAGGTGACGTGCTACTGCCGTGAGCATCTAGGGGGAGAGGCAGAAGGACAGTGAAACTACCACTAGGCGCTAAATGGTTGGATGTTCACGACTCTTCACAGTGAGTGGGATTCGGGGGCTTGTCTGCTTTTTAAAGTAGGGTGAATGGTGATCTGTGGCATCTCTGCCCAAATAGCACAATGCTGGTGCCCGCATAAGTGTTTCTGAGCGTATTGTTCATCGTACATTGTTGAACATGGAGCTCCGTAACAGACTATCCCCACGTGTTCACATGTTGACCCAATGACATCGTCAATTACAATTGCAGTGAGCACGCAACCATCGGGATTCGACCGTCGATCAGTGGAAACATGCTGGCTCTTCCGGTGAATCACATTTTTGGTGCACTAGGTCGATGGTTGTCTCCAAAAATGTCGTCATAGAGGTGAACGGTGCTTCGAAACGTGCAGCGCGCCACGGACGCAGGCTGGTGGGTTCAGCGTTATTCTATGGGAGACATTCTCCCGCGGCTGCATGGATCCTGTGGCAATAATCGAAGACACGCTCACAACTGCGAATCACCTGCAGTCCTTCATATTTGACGTCTTCCCCGACGGCGATGCCATTTTTCTGCAGTATAATTGTCTGTATCCCGGAGCCAGAACCGTGCTACAGTGATTTGAGGAGCATTATAGTGAACTCATGTTGATGTCTCGGCGACCAAATCCGCCTAATATAAATTCTTTCGAACCCATCTGCGTCATTATCAGGCGCCATCACAGCGTACGCAAACCAGCGGCTCATTATTTACGAGAATTACATGATACCTCCACAAACCTACCAACAAACTGCCAAATATCTGATAGTCAGAATAAACTATGTATTTCGTTCCAAAGACAGACAAACAAGCTATTAATCAGGTAGTCTTAATGTTCTGGCTTATCAGTGTACACACAAGGGTGGCCATCAATTTGTTTCGGGACCTGTCTACCATCGTAGCTGCTAAAATGTAGAGGAACTCAACGAATTTTTAGTGGATGGCTCTGTCCCTGTTTTATTATGTGTTCAGCTACCCATATACAGTGCCTATCAAAAAGGTGAAGCACCCAGAAGGGGATGAGGAAACAAAATGAATCTTCCGGAGTGAGAGGGTGCGTGATGTTATTGCAGTGATTACAATATCGAGTCAGATTTACAAAGATGTTTACAGTATGAGCCCACTTACCAGTGTAACGTTGCACACCCTCTGGCCTAGATGAATGCATTGATTCAATTGGATATGGCACCATGCTGTAAATGAAGCAGGCAAAAAGGAATAGAAACATCTCAAAAATGAGATCGACAGGAAGTGCAAAATGGCTAAGCAGGGATGCCTAGGGGACAAATCTAAGGATGTAGAGGCTTATCTCACTAGGGGTAAGATAGATACTGCCTACAGGAAAACTAAAGAGATCTTTGGAGAAAAGAGAACCACTTGTATGAACATCAAGAGCTCAGATGGAAACCCAGTTCTAAGCAAAGAAGGGGAAGCAGAAAGGGTGGAAGGAGTATATAGAGGGTCTATACAAGGGCGATGTATTTGAGGACAATATTATGGAAATGGAAGAGGATGTAGATGAAGGTGAAATGGGAGATATGATACTTCGTGAAGAGTTTGACAGAGTACTGAAAGACCTGAGTCGAAACAAGGCCCCGGGAGTAGATAACATTCCATTAGAACTACTGACAGCCTTGGGAGAGCCAGTCCTGACAAAACTCTACCATCTGGTGAGCAATATGTATGAGACAGGCGAAATACCCTCAGACTTCAAGAAGAATATAGTAATACCAATCCCAAAAAAAGCAGGTGTTGACAGATGTGAAAATTATCGAACTATCAGTTTAATAAGTCACGGCTGCCAAATACTAACGCGAATTCTTTACAGACGAATGGAAAAACTAGTAGAAGCCGACCTCGGGGAAGATGTTTGGATTCCGTAGAAATATTGGAACACGTGAGGCAATACTGACCCTACGACTTATCTTGGAAGCTAGATTAAGGAAAGGCAAACCTACGTTTCTAGCATTTGTAGACTTAGAGAAAGCTTTTGACAATGTTGATTGGAATACTCTCTTTCAGATTCTGAAGGTGGCAGGGGTAAAATACAGGAAGCGAAAGGATATTTACAATTTGTACAGGAACCAGATGGCAGTTATAAGAGTTGAGGGGCATGAAAGGGAAGCAGCGGTTGGGAAGGGAGTGAGACAGGGTTGTAGCCTCTCCTTGATGTTATTCAATCTGTATATTGAGCAAGTTGTGAAGGAAACAAAAGAAAAATTCGAAGTAGGTATTAAAATCCATGGAGAAGAAATAAAAACTTTGAGGTTTGCCGATGACATTGTAATACTGTCAGAGACAGCAAAGGACTTGGAAGAGCAGTTGAACGGAATGGACAGTGTCTTGAAACGAGGATATAAGATGAACATCAACAAAAGCAAAACGAGGATAATGGAATGTAGTCGAATTAAATCGGGTGATGCTGAGGTTATTAGATTAGGAAATGAGACGCTTAAACTAGTAAATGAGTTTTCTATTTGGGGAGCAAAGTAACTGATGATGGTCGAAGTAGAGAGGATATAAAATGTAGACTGGCAATGGCAAGGAAAGGGTTTCTGAAGGAGAGAAATTTGTTAACATCGAGTATAGATTTAAGTGTCAGGAAGTCATTTCTGAAAGTATTTGTATGAAGTGTAGCCATGTATAGAAGTGAAACATGGACGATAAATAGTTCGGACAAGAAGAGAATAGAAGCTTTTGAAATGTGGTGCTACAGAAGAATGCTGAAGATTAGGTGGGTAGATCACATAACTAATGAGGAGATATTGAATAGGATTGGGGAGAAGAGAAGTTTGTGGCACAACTTGACTAGAAGAAGGGATCGATTGGTAGGACATGTTCTGAGGCATCAAGGGATCACCAATTTAGCATTGGAGGGCAGCGTGGAGGGTAAAAATCGTAGAGGGAGACCAAGAGTTGAATACACCAAGCAGATTCAGAAGGATGTAGGTTGCAGTAGGTACTGGGAGATGAAGAAGCTTGCACAGGATAGAGTAGCATGGAGAGCTGCATCAAACCAGTCTCCGGACTGAATACCACAACAACAACACATGATACCTCCACAAACCTACCAACGAACTGCCGAATAAAGTCAGAATCAATGATGTATTTCGTCCCAAAGACGGACAAACAAGCTATTAAGCAGGTAGTCGTAATGTTTTGGCTTATCAGTGTACCTACACAAGGATGACCTTCAACTTGTTTGGGGACCTGTCTACCGTCATAGCTGACAATGACAAAAGTGTAACACGCGCTTTGCAGTTTTGTAAAGTGTCGGACCTTCTGCGCTATTGTTTGGGAGAGGAACTCAGCAGATTTTTAGTGCAAGACTCAGTCCCTGTTTTATCATGTGTTCAGCTACCTGACAAAAAGGAGAATCACTCAGAAGGGTGTGAGGAAACGAAATTAAACTTCCGGGTTGAGAGGGTATGTGATGTTATTGCAGTTATTACGGTATCTAGTCAGATTTACAAAGTTCTTTGCAGTATGAGACCACTTACCAGTAATACGTTGCACACCCTCTGGCCTGGATGAATGCATTGATTCAATTGGATATGGTACTATAATTTCATTGTATTCTCTCCTCAAGCAAGCTGCCCCACGACTGTTCTAACTGGTCCTTGAAATTCTGGATACAGGCACTGGGATGGGATTGACACGCGAGCTGGGCCTACACTCATTCTATTGAGGACAAATTTGAGGATCTTGCTGTCTGGGGGAGTACGTCAGCATCGCACAAAATGTTTGAGAGACACGTGCCATGTGTGGACGAGCCTTGTCTTGTTGAAAAATGTCACCAGCAAACTGTTATATGGGAGGTAACACATGGCCATGATGGATGTCTGAAACATACCGTTGTGTTGGCAGAGTTCCATTAATCGCTATCAGTTGTGACCTCGAATCATACCCGATAGCTTCCCACGCTATGACAGCAGGAGTAACAGCACTGTGCCTATCCAAAACACTGGAAGAACGGGACTTCTTCCCTGGCCACCACCATACTCGTTTTCGCGTATGAAGTTTCATTGAAATCCAGTCATATCTATTGGGTACTTCACTTTTTTTTCAGGCAGTGTATAACAGATGGTTTGACGTAAGGACTTTTATCTCAAAAGATTGACAGGTTTCAGTACATGACAAGGAGACTGACAAATGTATTTTATCGGCAGCAAACCACATCTTGTTTCGACATAGGCAGACATTCTGAGGGAAAATGCTAACTTTTTCCTGGGGAATCGGCGCAGCAAAATCGTTTATGAGAACAGACATCGCTCAAAGCACCAGATGTGTTTGTTGACATCCAATAAGGGCGCTCAGAGCCATGATGTTGAGCGTTCTCAGTCCAACAACATCATCATTATAGCTTAGCGAAAAACTATCATTATATATTTACTTGTCCTCAATACATTTTGAGTGGCACATTTCTTAGACTTTCAGACTAATTCATTCAAGAAAATATGGAGATCGTTCATTGGACGTGTAAAACACAGACAGGTCATGACATGAGAAAAATAGGCCACAGAAAAACTTATATAAATACTTAAGATAACCAGAATCATAAATTAATTACCGAGGAGAAAATACACGTCTTTAAGATGTAGCGCACTTTTCTCTAGTCTGCTGGTTACACTATTTCCTCCGAAGTATGTGCTGGTGACTTCCTAGTTATGACTCCTGCCCCTGCGTCAGAATGCCTCTGTATTTTCCACCCAGTCACACTCATACAACTCACATGAAATGGCTTAGTGTCTTATCGTTACATAGGTCCCTACTGTAGCTGGGCTATGTTCTGTTCTCCGTCCACCAATGTACGCACCTATTGTCTCCCCATCCTCTTTTCCCCATTCCTTACCTATCCCTATAGTAAACCCACCTGATGGGCTTCCTAGGAATTGTTAGTAATAATCTTTTAGTATTGGTGCAAAGTTTTGAAGACAACAGCCTTGAACGACGCCTGTCCCCTTGTTCGGTTATTTAGACCATGATTTTTCAAAGTGGAGGGAAAGTGCGCCTCCTCCTGCTGGCATATTATGAAGTTGAGTTTCTTGGAGTCGTTGAGATGTTACGCTGAGCTGGCTAGAACATCAACAAGCCCTCTTTCCTTAAACCCTCGAGTAACACGAGCTACTTGCAGTAAACACACTCCCACTTCGTTCTCACTTCTCTTCGATCCATTCGTTGCGAGTTCTGCAGGCACTAATCACTTCGCAATCCATGTATTAAAAAGAGACATTACAAACTGTCCGATAACGAGTCTAGAATGCAGCACCTGCATCGTTTCCCCCTCGCAAACAAGCTACTATTTATACAAGTGGAATTACGTCAGACGACAGGTAAATCGCAGGGATATAGAGCTGAGAGCTACCGCTTTACTTCGCAACCCGAGGATATTGTATACCTTAACCACTGATTTGATATCGGTTATGAAAGAGAAATCAATAGGAACATAATTTTCCTCTGCTTGTGAATACGCATTATTTCTGCAGGTAAAAATAAATGTTGTGTGACTAGGGCCTCCCGTCGGGTAGACCGTTCACCGGGTGCAATTCTTTCGATTGGACGCCACTTCGGCGACTTGCGCGTCGCTGGGGATGAATTGATGATGATTAGGACAACACAACACCCGGTCCCTGAGCGGAGAAAATCTCCGACCCAGCCGGAAATCGAACCCGGGCTCTTAGGATTGACATTCTGTCGCGCTGACCACTTTTTTTCTTTTTTGGTTGATCTCATTTTGTTCTATATTATTCGTTGAATTTGTTCGTGGCGGACGTCCGATGATACTCGGCCAGGTTGTTCGTTGATCTGTGCACTCAGTTTTTTTGTTACAGAGGGTAGCTAAACCCTCTGACCGAACACGCTGAGCTGAACACTCAGCTACCGGGGGCGGACATTTCTGCAGGTGAAGAATGAGAAAGAGAGGTAGTAATGTATTATTTCCGAATCTTAAGAGATAAGCGGTCAGAAGAGCCATTATTAGGGTATCATTTTAATTGGACAAATGATTTTACGTTCGTCTGATTCTGACTCAGTAGACAGGCGCGGTATGGAGTCATGATCTTGACTGTTAGTGATGCAAGAACCCACTCCTGGGAGAGTTCGCGTGAGCATCATGAGTTTGGGGTGATTACTTCGAAGCCAGAACTTGATGGGTTAGTTTTGATGCTATCACATAAAGCGAACTCTACAGGCGATTCACAACGCATGTTGAATAATCCGAGTCTGCTAGGCTGGCTTAAGGGTTAAAAATTTTATGGTGACGCCAATCATTCTGCCAGTACCGTCAAGTTGAAGTACGAGTAATAATGAGAGAAGTCGGGCCAGCAACTAGTACTTTCCGGGGAAGTGCTGTGAATGGGAGAAATAAGATGACCAATAAGGATACCCACATTTGAATCAAAAGTCAAACATTCTAGACGTATGATCCATCTGACTGGAAGGCGTCAATGGTAAATTTCGGAAATCACTTGGAACTCAGCAAATCGAGGAATCCATTTGGTAGCCCCTTCTGTGTGTAAGAGATTCGAGGTGGTTTCACGTTAACAAAAACGTGGAATTTGTAATCCACAATGATCGATAACGTTATTATGTAAATATGAAAGGCTTAAAATAATTCACAAATAAGCTCCCATTCGCGAACGTGAAGTTCTAATCAGATTGTCCGATGTTTGTAGGTTCGTGTGCACGTGGAAGGCGGAAGAACTGTATTAGATCGTGGAATTGTTAGCTAGCGGAAGGTGGAGTTTCTCGGAAAAGCGGTCTTGGCGAGTTCAACTAACGCTAAAAATGTTTTTCAGTCCACGAACTGTACTCAACATGAAGAACATATAACACGAAATGAAGTCGCCTTGAACTGCAAAGGGAACCAATTACCGTGATACATAAATAAATCATAGAATTCATAATCTTGGTCACATATAATTTCATTTACACAGATAACATGGTTCAGCTTTACAGCCCCCATCTGTTGTATAAAAAGAAAGTAAAATTAAGGGCAAGTCGGAATTTGAGAAACATGAAACTTCTGCATACAAATGAAAAAAAAAACATGCTTCTCATCTCACAAGGAAGGGACACAGAGGACGCGTAACCGTTAACTGAATTGACCAACGACGTATGTGATACGTAAATGGTCGACAACAGTGACATTCTTCTGACTGGTGGAGTTGTGGTGACAGATCATAAAAAAAACAAATATTTACTGATGGGAATTAAATGTCAGTGCAGTCCAAAGTGAGGTTCGCACTTACATGCAATAATCACTTCAGCAAAATGATAGAGTAAATTTTAATGCAATGGTTAAATTCCTAACGTAAGACATACAACAGCCGTAGAACAGGCCGCAGAAGTAGGCCGTCTGTCAGTTTATAACGGCGTACTGGGAACTACCATATCGCGTTGATATCGATGGGCTGTGCGGCTTTCGTCCTCGCCGATAAGCAGCTCATTGGACGAGGCTTATGGTAGGAACCAAACCTTGACTACATTACACCAAAGTGTAGTCTGTTATAGCAAGCTTTTAAACTGTTCAGGTTGGCTTGATTTTTCTATCTAAAAATATCTTTACTTTTACTTTCATCTTGTAGTTATGATCATCACTGCAATGCTGGAGTTGGTTATATGCGCAAAAAATAAAGTAAGAAACTAAAAAAAAAACCTTTAACAAAGGCTGTGAATTCTACGATTTCTTTAAAAACAAATAATTTTGACGTATCGTCAAATAAAACCAAGATACAAGCATTCATTGGAAAACAGTTGAAAAGGACGTAAATATTACTGGGAGACAAAGCATGAAACTAGTCATGGTTTTTAAGTTCTCCCGTCGTAATTTGGGTTTAGATAAGTCCAGTGACATTTGGTCCAAAATTAAATCATTCCCTAGCTTATGTGACACAATTAAAAGAACAGATGACAAAACCAGCGTTGTGTCAATTAAACAATTTTAAAGTACCATGACAATTCCTACAATCCTTTATAGAGAAGAGCCAACGGCCTTGCCTCAGTCAGGTCACCGAAGCTAAGCGCTGTGGGGCTGGGCTAGCACTTGGATGGGTGACCATCCAGTCTGCCGAGCGCTGTTGGCAAGCGGGGTGCACTCAAGCCCTTGTGAGGCAAACTGTGGAGCTACTTGACTGAGAAGTAGCGGCTCCAGTCCCGTAAACTGAAATACGGCCAGGAGAGCGGTCTGCTGACCACAACATGCCCCTCCATATCAGCATCCAGTGACGCCTATAGGTGAGAACGACACGGCGGCCGGTCGGTACCATTGGGCCTTCCAAGGCCTGTTCGGACGGAGTTAAAGTTAGTTTTATGGAGAAGAGTGGTCGTCTCAGACAGAAAAACAAAAAATCCGGGTAAGCCAATTTGGTTTCCACGGTCGATTTTAGGATAAATGAGACACAAACCTCGGACTAGGTGTAAGGGTATACTACAAGAAACTAAAGACTTTGGATGAAGAATGGCCGATAAGAGATATTCAAATAATAACGTATAATTGCACAGCCACAGGGACAGAAATGAAAGAGGAAGCCGCCTGGTAGAATTTTGCACAGAGCACAACATAATCATAACTAACACTTGGTTTAAGAATCATGAAAGAAGGTTATATACATGGAAGAACCCTGGAGATACTAAAAGGTATCAGATAGATTATATAATGGTAAGACAGAGATTTAGGAACCAGGTTTTAAATTGTAAGACATTTCCAGGGGCAGATGTGGACTCTGACCACAATCTATTGGTTATGACCTGTAGATTAAAACTGAAGAAACTGCAAAAAGATGGGAATTTAAGGAGATGGGACCTGGATAAACTAAAAGAACCAGAGGTTGTACAGAGATTCAGGGAGAGCATAAGGGAGCAATTGACAGGAATGGGGGAAATAAATACAGTAGAAGAAGAATGGGTAGCTTTGAGGGATGAAGTAATGAAGGCAGCAGAGGATCAAGTAGGTAAAAAGACGAGGGCTAGTAGAAATCCTTGGGTAACAGAAGAAATACTGAATTTAATTGATGAAAGGAGAAAATATAAAAAATGCAGTAAGTGAAACAGGCAAAAAGGAATACAAATGACTCAAAAATGAGATCGACAGGAAGTGCAAAATGGCTAAGCAGGGATGGCTAGAGGACAAATGTAAGGATGTAGAGGCCTATCTCACTAGGGGTAAGATAGATACCGCCTACAGGAAAATTAAAGAGACCTTTGGAGATAAGAGAACGACTTGTATGAATATCAAGAGCTCAGATGGAAACCCAATTCTAAGCAAAGAAAGGAAAGCAGAAAGGTGGAAGGAGTATATAGAGGGTCTATACAAGGGCGATGTATTTGAGGACAATATTATGGAAATGGAAGAGGATGTAGATGAAGATGAAATGGGAGATACGATACTGCGTGAAGAGTTTGACAGAGCACTGAAAGACCTAAGTCGAAACAAGGCCCCCGGAGTAGACAACATTGCATTGGAACTGCTGACGGCCGTGGGAGAGCCAGTCCTGACAAAACTCTACCATCTGGTGAGCAACATGTATGAAACAGGCGAAATACCCTCAGACTTCAAGAAGAATATAATAATTCCAATCCCAAAGAAAGCAGGTGTTGACAGATGTGAAAATTACCGAACTATCAGCTTAATAAGTCACAGCTGCAAAATACTAACACGAATTCTTTACAGACGAATGGAAAAACTAGTAGAAGCCAACCTCGGGGAAGATCAGTTTGGATTCCGTAGAAACACTGGAACACGTGAGGCAATAATGACCTTACGACTTATCTTAGAAGAAAGATTAAGGAAAGGCAAACCTACGTTTCTAGCATTTGTAGACTTAGAGAAAGCTTTTGACAATGTTGACTGGAATACTCTCTTTCAAATTCTAAAGGTGGCAGGGGTAAAATACAGGGAGCGAAAGGCTATTTACAATTTGTACAGAAACCAGATAGCAGTTATAAGAGTCGAGGGACATGAAAGGGAAGCAGTGGTTGGGAAGGGAGTAAGACATGGTTGTAGCCTCTCCCCGATGTTGTTCAATCTGTATATTGAGCAAGCAGTAAAGGAAACAAAAGAAAAATTCGGAGTAGGTATTAAAATTCATGGAGAAGAAATAAAAACTTTGAGGTTCGCCGATGACATTGTAATACTGTCAGAGACAGAAAAGGACTTGCAAGAGCAGTTGAATGGAATGGACAGTGTCTTGAAAGGAGGATATAAGATGAACATAAACAAAAGCAAAACAAGGATAATGGAATGTAGTCTAATTAAGTCGGGTGATGCTGAGGGAATTAGATTAGGAAATGAGGCACTTAAAGTAGTAAAGGAGTTTTGCTATTTGGGGAGCAAAATAACTGATGATGGTCGAAGTAGAGAGGATATAAAATGTAGGCTGGCAATGGCAAGGAAAGCGTTTCTGAAGAAGAGAAATTTGTTAACATCCAGTATTGATTTAAGTGTCAGGAAGTCATTTCTGAAAGTATTCGTATGGAGTGTAGCCATGTATGGAAGTGAAACATGGACGATAAATAGTTTGGACAAGAAGAGAATAGAAGCTTTCGAAATGTGGTGCTACAGAAGAATGCAGAAGATTAGATGGGTAGATCACATAACCAATGAGGAAGTATTGAATAGGATTGGGGAGAAGAGAAGTTTGAGGCACAACTTGACCAGAAGAAGGGATCGGTTGGTAGGACATGTTCTGAGGCATCAAGGGATCACCAATTTAGTATTGGAGGGCAGCGTGGAGGGTAAAAATCGTAGAGGGAGACCAAGAGATGAATACACTAAGCAGATTCAGAAGGATGTAGGTTGCAATAGGTACTGGGGAGATGAAAAAGCTTGCACAGGATAGAGTAGCATGGAGAGCTGCATCAAACCAGTCTCAGGACTGAAGACCACAACAACAACAACAGGGACACAAAGTACAGAAAAACTACAGTAAAGAGAGAAGACCAATTCTGAGAATCTTGAATATGGAAAAGACTAGACAAGAGTAAGCCTTCATATTGTTGTTGATGATAAATTGTTTTTATTTTATTTTAGTTTTATTTTATTTTCGTGGAAACTTGAAGGGCTCCGATTTTGGCGTGACTCTCGATTTTGTAGCTTGAGTCTAGTCATTGGGCAATATTGTACGATGGGTGTTTACGTCGAAAATTAAGTGCAGTTTTGAGAAAAAGATACTTTTACTTCTGTTCTGAGAAAATGATTCCTTCGCAGGATAATGAACTGCTAATACGAAGGGCATCGAGAAAGTAACCTCCGTTAAGCGATCACTAAAATGACGGGATACTTAAAACAACTTTATTAGCAAACCTTAGAAGCAAATGTTTGTATTACTTGTCTACATAATCATGACTCAAAGTTATGCACTTACCTTCTATGTTAACCTTAATGAGTTGACAAATTACCCCTGAAAAAAAAATGATAGTGATGTTACACTGCATATGTTCCCGTGAAAGCTTTTTTTTATATATTTTATTTTTCCACTGGCACGCTCGAACGTCGTAGATTGAATTGATGCCCTGTTTTGCCTTTCGAGGAAGATTTACTGCGGAAGTTGCTCGGAGTCAGCTAGAGATGGTGCATGTACAGTTAGCAGTGCACATGTTCCAGCCAGTGGGTAAGATCTCGGAATCTTTTCAAGTTCATTTAAAACAGAGTATGTTACCACACCTGGTATCGTGATAGGCGAGTGCTGTAGCCACTATTCAAGCCGGGGGTGATTGTAAATATCGACCTGGGAAGTCGTGAGTTCGATAACCGCTGTGGCAGTTAACGCAGGTACAACTGTACCGTGCGTGATGCGAGCAACGAGGCTGCAGTGGTGGGGAGCCGGCGCTCGCTGGTAAACCTGTTTGCGGCGCTATTTCTGACGCAACCCGCTGCAGCGGCGGCGGCGGCGGCGGCGGCGGCGGCGGCGCCCTAGCCGGCTGCTACCGGTTTTCTGCTCGGCGTCGCGCGTCAAGGTCGCCCCGCGCTGACCTTTCCGTTGCGACGCGTCATTCCGGCAGACAGTCACTTCAGTTACATACCAATTCGCAATGCAGGAGTGAAAGTAACTGCAGGGCGCAGATCAATCAACCATCAGAAACAAAAAACCTACGCAACAAAGCCTACTAATGGTACTATGCCCTAAGTCAGGGGTGGGTAAGCAGCGGCTCGCGGGCCGCAGGCGACCACCTAACGCCGGCACGGTAGCTCAACGTGTTCAGTCAGAGGGTTTAGCTACTCTCCGTAATAAAAAAACTGAGTGAACGGTTCAACGAACAACCTGAACGGGTGTCATGAGATGTCCGCCCCGATCATATACAACGAACAGAATAGAACAAAATGAGATCAACAAAGAATTAAAAAAAAAAAAGGGTTTTTGTGTGGCAGACCAAGACAGTCAGAAAAATTGGCCTTGAACCGAGATTCCCTCCCGTGCTCGATCGAGGATTTCTATTACAACAGAAACGCAAATATGCATGCGCACTACGCAATGTAGATTTTAGTTGCACAAATAAAATTGACACTCGACGCGGTGGCTGATGGGAACGTCTATAAAGGCATTTTCCATTTACCTAGTGAAATACAGTCAAAATGCACTGTGAAAGACATACAGGACTTACAAATCTTTGCCTGCTGTAAAGTTTCCACGCATGAACAAATTTGCTAGGAAAATGTTCTCCATATTTGGGTCTACATACAAGGTGCGTTCCATAAGTAATGCGACCAAATTCATAAAAAAAATCATTTATTGAATATATTCGTACAAATAATAAAAAATTTTCAAAATAGCACCCTCTTGCGTCGATACATTTCTGGAGGCGGTGTTCCCATGCCTGGAAGGCATCCTGGAATGCCTTTTCCGGAATGTCCTTTACAGCTGATGTAACATGAGCCTGGATGCTTTCAATCGTGTCCCAATGCTTTCCTTTCATGACTCCTTTTAACCGAGGAAACAAAAAAAAGTCAGCGGGAGCCAGGTCAGGACTGTAGGGAGGCTAGGGAACCAATGGGGTCTTGGTCCTATCCAGGAAGTCGTTGACAATGAAGGCGCTGTGACTCGGCGTGTTGTCGTGGTGAACTTTCCACATGTTCTTGATGTCGCTTCGGCAGTGCGAGACCCTCCTTTTCAGTCTTTTGAGCACTCCCAAGTAGAAAGCTGAGTTCACTGGAGTCCTGGTAGGTACGAATTCGTTGTGGACAATGCCTCTGACGTGAAAGAAGACAATGAGCATTGTTTTGATCCTGGACTCGCTCATTCGTGCCTTCTTGGGATGGGGCGACGATGGGGTGTGCCACTCTGAACTCTGCGTTTTTGTCTCAGGGTCGTACACAAAAATCCACGACTCATCACCAGTGATAACTGAGTTTAAAAAATGAGGATCATTTTCACACATTTCCAACATTTCTTAGCACCGAAGCACTCGCATGTGCACGTGTTCGTCGGTCAACACTTTTGGGACGAGTTGGGCACACACCTTTCTCATGTTCAAATCTTCGGTCACAATGCGGAAAACGGTTGTTTTTGACATGTTTAGAGTTTGTGCTATCAATTGAAGGCTCAGCCGTCTGTCAGAGTTCAAACAATCGCTCACACACGTCACATTTTCGTCGACTCGTGCGGTTGATGGCCGTCCACTGCGAGGTTCGTCGGTGATCTCCACTCCGCCCTCCATGAACGACTTGTGCCATCGGAAAACTTGTGATTTGAACTAGCAATCAGTCCCAAAGGCATGCTGTCGGTGGCGTACTTCCCAAGTTCAACGCAAAATTGGATAGCGTACCGTTGCTCTACAGAATGATCCATTGTGCCATGTTACATAAACTTAAATCGGGGTTGACGGAAACGCACGTCCTGACTCTCTGGCAGCTCGCAGCCGAATGAAACAAAGAGCGTTTTGAAGCTAACACCCCCCTCCACTTAGCGCAGCCGTTTACAACACGCTGTGGTGCACCGTTGCGTCAGAAAAAAATTGGTCGCATTACTTACGGAACGCACTCTGTACATTTGTGAGCAGAGTTTTTCTAGCTTGACCAACACCAAGAGTAACTACTGGCCCTAGATGTCCTTTGACAGACATTGAGAATCTGAACAAGTAGTCTCACCGTTGAAGCAATTTTAAAAACAAAAAGACAGAAAAACGTGATAAGATACATTTTTCTAATAAAGGGATTTTAAAATTAGTGTTCTTGCAGCCACTATTTTATTTAACTTATAGTTATTGATTTTTATGGAAAATTTATACTTTTCCTGAAATGCAACGTTAAGTAATGAAAGTAACTTCACAAACTGAGGAAGTCAATAACGCATTGGTCAGCCTGCGGCCCTTACCCAAGTAGCCATTCGGCTTGGGATTGATTGATAAAGTTGGTTCTAAATGGTGCGGGCCACTAATACAGTGAAAACCTCCACCTCCACAATGTGGCCCCATGTCAAAACAATTGCGGACCTCTGCCCTAAGTGCGTCATCGGATCATCAGCGCACTTGCATCCTAGACCCTCGAATCTATATCACAATCCGCAAGTTACCTAACGGTGTGTGGCAGGGGGTACTTCTTGTACTACTAGCTCATTCCCCTTTCCCTATTCCAATCGCGAGTGGCGCGTAGGAAGAATGATTGCGGTAGGCATCTGTATTAGCTCTAACTTCTCCAGTTTTCTCGTCGTGATCATTTCCCCAGATGCATATGGGAGGAAGTAATAAGTTGTCCGACTCTTCCCGGAAAGTGCTGTCCCAAGATTTCAACAGGAAACCTCTCTGTAATGCACAACGCCTCTCTTGTAACGTCTCCCACTGGAGTTTGTTGAGCGTCTGTGTACAGCTCTCGTGCCGACTAAACGAACCCGTGACGAAAGGCGCCGCTCTTCGTTGGATACTCTCTATCTCTTCATCAGCCATACTGTGTAAGGATCCCATATTGATGAACAATACTCAAGAATCGGTCGAACAAGCGCCTTCTAAGCCACTTCCTTCGTCGATTAGTTACATTTCCTTGAGGTCCGTCCCTGGTAGCTGAGTGGTCAGCGCGGCGCAATGTCATACCTAACGGCCCGGGTTCGATTCCCGGCTGGGTCGGAGATTTTCTCCTCTCAGGGACTGGGTGTTGTGTTGTCCTCTTCATCATCATTTCATCCCCATCGACACGCAAGTCGCCGAAGTGGCGTCAACTCGAAAGACTTGCACCAGCCGAGCGGTCTACCCGACGGGAGGCCCTACCCACACAGCAATTCCATTTTTATTTCCTTAAGGTTCTTCCTGTGAATCTCAGTCTGGCATCTGCTTTTCCTACTATTTGTTCTATGTCGTCACTCCACTTAAAGTCGCTCAGGACATTTACTCTTAGATATTTTAGGGTAGACACTGCTTCTAGCAATTGTCATAGGTAGTGCAGTTGTAAAGTAGTGTATTTCTTTTCCTATGTGTGCGCAATATATTACATTTATTTACGATCAGAGTCAACTGCTATAACCTACACCATTCATCAGTCCTCTGCACATCATTCTTCAAATCGATACTGACTTTGGCGTTGCTGCTTTCTTATAAACTACCACGTCATCTGCTAACATTAGTAAAGAGCTTCCGAATCTTTCTACTAATCATTTATGTAGTTTGTAAACAGTAACGGTCCTATGACACTCCCCTGGGGGTACTCGGGAAATTACATCTGTCGATTTTATTCCGTTAAGGTCGACGTGTTGAGTTTTGTCTGCAAGGAAGTTCTAAACATTCTGCGTGGTCTCTGTTTGTTCTATATTGTGTCTCCCTACCACTTTCGCGCAACGACGCTCTGAGTGTGTTTTTTAGGGAATTGACTAGTTTGAACCTGGGACCTGTTGCTGGTAAGGAGACGCCAGACCACACATGACATGTAGAATTCAGAAGAGTTCAGTGAGACTAGCGATGATATAATCAAATACATAATGATTTCAGCGTCAGTTCCACTGCACCCCCTGTAAAAGAATCTTAATACTAACTAAATTTAGTGGAAGGGGTTCAAGGCTTTCCTATTTTTAGTTAGCTGGTAAAATAACGTCGGAAAAGCAGTTAAGTTTACCATTGGAAATTTTATTCTACTCACAAAACATCGTTTATAAATTGCACTTTTGATAAAAGGAAATGTTTTAATACAGGATAGTAAAAACCAACTGCGTTCAACAAAAATGTGAGCGAATATTCCCTGAATGGGTTTCCAAGTTCTACAATGGATCAAAGGATGACCTATATCACATCTATAATCCAGGCTTAAATTAAGTTTCACAAAAGAGAAAACTATCAAAATGGTGTACAGTGACCCTCAATTATCTTTAATTACTTATATAACTTGTCGTACATTACAGTGGCTGATGTGGCTTCTCAATAACTATATAACAGAAAAATCATCGCGTTTCAGATTTTTACTTCAAGTGGCAAATGTGAACACCATGAGCTTTAATTGACGATCGACACTAGTATTACGCAAAAAGGGGATGTAACAGATGAGACATCAGCAGTTCTGAGTGAAGCCGTATGCGCTGAAAAATGCGGCATCGCGTGCGTTCATTACCTTGTTGGTGTTCGTCAGGGGGCGGCGGCCGGCGCAGCTCCGTCCAGCTCGCCCTCTCGGAAGCAACTCTTCTCTAACTTCTCCTTACTACAATTTACCGAAGTTGGTTTAAAAAAAACTATCTAGCTGTGTTTTCATCTGACCAATCAGGGTCTCAATGTTAACCTTAAGCTCTGCCTACAAAAATTCTGTCTATCCAATGAGAAACGTTATACTTTTCGTGGTGGGGCAATGTTTTTAAAGTTTACAACGTAACAGAGACGCGAAAAGGTCTCACGCTAAAACTTGCAGCTGGTGTGGTCCTTTTAGCGTTATCGTAAGATCTATACTGTTCTTCTGGAGGGCTCTATCTTTTTAACATGGGCTGGGGGGTGGTCCTAACGTGACAGAGACGCGAAAAAGTCTCACGCTAAAACTTGCGGGTGGTGTAGCCCTTTTTGTGTTATCGTAAGATCTATACTGTTCTTCTGGAGGGCTCTAGCTTTTAACATTGGCTGGAAGGTGGTCTTGACGTAACAGACACGCGAAAAAGTCTCACGCCAAAAACTTGCGAGTGGTGTGGTCGTAGCAGTTAGCTGGCGACGTGGGTGTTCGTCCGTCCCTTATCGTAGGGCCTTCCAGCTTGACACGGTTCTGCTCTCGGCTTCTGTTCTCGTTTCTCCCCTCGGAACTGCGTCTGTCTCACGGTGGGAAGGTATGAAATGCATTTAGGCATTCTTGTGTTAGTCTGTGGTATTCCATTTGCTTACTCGTTACTCGTATTGCTTTGGTTAATTTAATGTCACGATTTATTTGGAGCTATGTGACATACTACTGGATTTGCTTATCATGTCAGGGTTTTCATGGAAGGTGTTGGATTTGCCTGACACCTTACAAAGTCTTAAATCCAGTCACAAATCTGATCCGATACTGGATAAGCTCGCATTTTTTTCACTAATTGGCCCGCGCGACTGCTACGGTCGCAGGTTCGAATCCTGCCTCGGGCATGGATGGGTGTGATGTCCTTAGGTTAGTTAGGTTTAAGTAGTTCTAAGTTCTAGGGGACTGATGACCACAGATGTTAAGTCCCATAGTGCTCAGAGCCATTTGAACCATTTTAACCATCACTAATCGGCAGTGTTGGACGGTGTCAAATGTCTTCCTGAAGTCAAGGAACACGCACCAATCTGATGGGCGTTGTCTACAGTACCATGGACCTCATGGAGGAACAGAGCGAGCTGAGCGTCGCAAGATCTTTGTTTGCGGAACCCGCGTTGATTTTTGTAAGAGGAGATTTTCGTTCTCAAAGAAGGTCATAGTTCTTGAGCATGTTCCATAATTCTACAACAAATTAAAGCCAGCGATATAGGATTATAATTACACTGCTCTTCTTGAAGAAGGGAACGGCCTGCCCTTTTTTCCAGTCGCTAGGTACCCCGCGTTGCTTCAGCGATCTACGTTAAACTGTCGCTAGAAGGTGAACGAGTTCTTTCGCACAGTCTTTGTGGAATCTTACAGGATCTCATCTGGTCCTGATGGCTTTACGCTCACTTCTAAGCGACTGGAGTCGGGGTCGGCTATCCCACTGTCTTCCATTCCAAGGTTCGTGCGATCATTAAAAAGAGGGACTGTGTTACGATCTTCCGCGGTGAAACAATTTCGGAAGATCGAATTCAGTCTTCCGTGATGTACTCGTCATCTCATTATTATTGTAATACAACATCTCACTTAGCTACACTGCCTGATGAAAAGGAAAAAGGCAAGAAGACATGGTCGGATATGAATGTAACTTCATACACGTACACACCGTCGAAGGCTGTGTAAATGATTAGACTTATCAGCGGGTGTGTAAAACACTAGGCTTGCAGTGCTCTGTGACATTACGGTAAAGCCACCACTAGAGTGCTTAAGCACTGACGGCGTTTCGTGTTGTCACCAGGCCTTTAGGATATATAAGAGGCGTGTACAGTGCCAGATGTTCAGCGACTACTGTGAAGGAGATGGATATGCTGCGTATGGTCGAGTTGCTGAGTATGGCGGAAGTCTGGGCAGAGGTTCATCCTACACGACTTAGGAGACAATCTGAGCACCTGTCTTAGGTCGTTTGCAGATGATGCTATCGTTTATCGTCTAGTAAGGTCGTCAGAAGAGTAAAACAAATTGCAAAACGATTTAGAAAAGATATCTGTATGATGCGAAAATTTGCAATTGACATCATCCATATGAGTACGAAAAGGAATCCGTTAAACTTCGGTTAGACGATAAATCAGTCAAATCTAAAGGCCGTAAATTTAGTTAAATACCTAGGAATTACAATTACCGACAACTTACATTGGAAAGAACACATAGAAAATGGTGTTGGGAAGGCGAACCAAAAACTGCGAGTCGCGCGGAGTGGCCGCGCGGTTTGAGGCGCCATGTCAGGCACTGCGCGGCCCCTCCCGCCGGAGGTTCGAGTCCTCCCTCGGGCATGGGTGTGTGTGTTGTCCTTCGCATAAGTTAGTTTAAGTAGTGTGTAAGTCTAGGGACCGATGACCTCAGCAGTTTGGGCTCTTAGGAATTCACACACATTTGAACATTTTAAAAGGCTGCGATTTGTTGGCAAAAAATTGGGCGATGCAACAGATTTACTAAAGAGACTGCCTACGCTATGCTTGTCCGTCCTCTTTTGGAGTTCAGCTGTGCGGTGTGGGATCCTCATCAGATAGGATTAACGGAGTACATCGAGAAAGTTCAAAGAAAAGCAACACGTTTTATACTATCGAGAAATAGGGGAGAGAGTGTCAGTGACATGATATAGGATATGTGGTGGACATAAATAAAACAAAGGCGTTTTTCGTTAGGTGGTATCTTCTCACGAAATTTTAATCACCAGCTTTTTCCTCCGAATGCGAAAATATTTTGTCGACGCCGACATACAAAGGGAGAAACGATCATCATAATAAAAGAGGGAAAATCAGAGTTCGCACGCAAAGATATACACTATGTGATCAAAAGTATCCGGACACCCCCAAAAAACAAACGTTTTTCATATTAGGTACATTGTGCTGCCACCTACTGCCAGGTGGTCCACATCAGCGACCTCAATAGTCATTAGACATCGTGAGAGAGCAGAATGGGGCGCTCCGCAGAACTCACGGACCTCGAATGTGGTCAGGTGATTGGGTGTCGCTTGTGTCATATGTCTGTACGCGAGATTTCCACACTCCTAAACATACCTAGGTCCACTGTTTCCAATGTGACAGTGAAGTGGAAACGTGAAGGGACACGTACAGCACAAAAGCGTACAGGCCGGCCCCGTCTGTTGACTGACAGAGACCGTAGACAGTTGAAGAGGGTCGTAATGTGCAATAGGCAGACATCTATCCAGACCACAACACAGGAATTCAAAACTGCATCCACTGCAAGTACTATGACAGTTAGACGGGAGGTGAGAAAACTTGGATTTCATGGTCGAGCGGCTGCTCATAAGCCACACACCACGCCGGTAAATGCCAAACGACGCCTTGTTTGGTGTAAGAAGCATTAACATTGGACGACTGAACAGTGGAAAAACTTTTTGTGGAGTGACGAATCACGGCACACAATGTGGCGATCCGATGGCAATGTGTGGGTGTGGCGAATACACCGTGAGCGTCATCTGCCAGCGTATGTTGTGCCTACAGTAAAATTCGGAGGCGGTGGTGTTATGGTGTGATCGTGTTTTTCATGGAGGGAGCTTGCACCCCTTGCTGTCATAGCACAGGCCTACACTGATGTTTTAAGCACCTTCTTGCTTCCCACTGTTGAAGAGCAATTCGGGAAGATGATTGCATCTTCCAACACGATCGAGCACCTGTTCATAATACATGGCCTGTGGTGGACTGGTTACACGACAATAACAACCCTGTAATGAACTGGCCTGCACAGAGTTCTGACCTGAATCCTATAGAACACCTGTGGGATGTTTTGGAGAGCCGACTTCGTGCCAGGCCTCACCGACCGACATCGATGCCTCTCCTAAGTGCAGCACTCCATGATGAATGGGCTACCATTCCTCAAAAACCTTTCAGCAGCTGATTGAACGTAGGCCTGCGAGAGTGGAAGCTGTCATCGAGCCTAATGGTGGGCCAACACCATATTGAATTCCATCATTACCGATGGAGGGCGCCACGAACTTGTAAGTCATTTTCAAAAATGGTTCAAATGGCTCTGAGCACTATGGGACTTAACTACTGAGGTCATCAGTCCCCTAGAACTTAGAACTACTTAAACCTAACCAACCTAATGACATCACAAACATCCATGCCAGAGGCAGGATTCGAACCTGCGACCGTAGCGGTCTCGCGGTTCCAGACTGTAGCGCCTAGAACCACACGGCCACTCCGGCCGGCTAAGTCATTTTCAGCCAGGTGTCCGGATACTTTTGATCATATAGTGTAGGTGTTCGTTTGTTCCGCGTGGTGTTCGATGTTGGAATAACAGAGAATTATTGTGAAGGAGGTTCGATGAATCTTCTACCACGCACTTGAGCGTGATTTGCGGAGTATCCACGTAGGTGTCGATGTAGATGTCGTGGTGAGGAGAGCCATGGGTTATAACTTCAAGAATGGCCGGTAGTGATTGAGGGAAATCTGGCGGTATAAAAGCTCGTCATGTATGTGCTGCGCCTTCATGTGTTACCTCTCATGCTACAGTATCGCGGTGCCATTATTCAACAGGACAATGCCTCTCCTCACATGAAACGTCTCTGTGAACTGTCTGTTTGATGTAGAGGTAATCCCAAGCCCCCCAAGACCCCCAGATCTGTTCGCAATACAACATGCGTGGGACCAGTTCAGACGTCAACTTCGTCCCAGTGGCAGTATCAGCGATATCAAGGACGACTTACACCAGTTATGACCCAGCTTGCCTCAAGAGAGGATACAAGGCTTTCTCAATCGAATCAGTGTATACAGCTAGACGGTAGAGGCTGCAACGTCATACTGGTAAGTGGGTTCATTCTGTCAAATTCTTTGTAAATTTTACTCGTATTTTGTAATCGCTGAATTAATATCACATACCCTCTCAACCTGTAAGGTTCCGTTTCCATCCCCGTCCCTGTCTGAGAGATTCACTGTTTTTATAGGGCTGCGTGACTTGCTTACTGTTGAAAGTGGGAAAGGGACATTTGATTTTGGACAGTGCGAACCACAGTTCGGTGTGCGGTGGAAAGTACTTCTGTCATTTCCCCTCTTTCGTGTCCCAGTTTCCGTTGGTGTGTGGATGGAACGATTATCGGTAGCCTTAGGTTGAGCTGGAATTTCTCTGACTTTCCCATCACATTCTCTCCGCGAGATTTGCTTGGGAGGAAGTAATATTTTACAAGACACTTCTTGGAACTGCAAGAAAAAACCTCTCCTTGTTGCACAACGCCTCTTTTGTAGCGTCTACCTTGGAGTTTGATGAGTATCACTGTTACGCTACCTCGCACATTAAACCAATCCATGACGATCATCCTTATTTGGATCTTCTCTATGTCCTTCACCCCGTAAGCTTTCCAGACTTATGAATTATGCTCAAGAATCAGTTGAACAAGGGTTTTGGAATCTATTTCTATGTGGTTTTCGTACAATCCGTTTTTTATTATCGTTCCACTACGTCGCTGAGCATGTATACTCCAAGATTCACTGGCGGAAATGCAGTGTAGTACGCCATGAATGACCAATCTCATATTTATCAAACTTTGTGCACTTGTTCATTACATAACCGTTATTAACCCTCGCAATACCAGGGGGAGGGCTGTTGGGAACGGGGAGGGGGATAGGGGGCGGAGAGATGTACTTTATAGTTTAAATTTTTGAAAGAAATATTTATTATTTTAATGATTTATTTTACTAGATTCCGTAATTATTTAAAAATTTTCAGTAAAATTTAACCCAATAATTTAAATCTTAGTAGCGGATGTGATTTTCAGGACAAATTTCATATTTATATGTTCAGGTTCTGGACCCTTCTTACATATCTATATATCTTTAAAAAGCTTGCTGTGAATAAAAATTAATGGCAAGTAACGAGATTTGTATTTTAAAAAAATTTGTAGTCGTCATGACGTTACGAAAAATGCAATGTTATTGCTAAGATTGTGCTAAATATATATTTCAGGTTCTGCATCCTGCTAGTACATAGTATCTATCTAAAAAGTATGTTGTTAATAAAAGTTACCAACATTTTTTTGTGGTGGGTATAAAGTCACCTCCCCCCCCCCCCCCCCCCCCCTTTGGTAGTCTACGCTATGGAAAATGAGTTGGTACTGCTAGGGTTAAATGTTGAACTTTCATTCTATTCGGAACTAATGTCTACCATCAAAATCAATATGAGATTTGATCCATACAGGTACCAATACACTTTTATTGATTGTGATGTGGAAGCAAACAGCCTCAGAATACACTGAGAAATTTCTTTGGCATGCCAGAAACACAAACAGTGTGAGTTCATGTAGACTGCTTGCTGAAGGCTGGTAGGAAAGCAGACGTCTTCCGATCGCATCCAAGTCACGGGAGCAGGCTGGTCAGTGAACTGCAGTGTGGGGTCTTGCATTATCTTGCTGGAATATATAATTTGTTATCCTGATCATTAAATGTATGACAGCAAGGTTTACCACTCATGCCACATAACAATGAGCATTTAATCTTTCTTCCTAAAACAATTACCAAAGAAGTCCTGTTGTCATACCCAACAGCTCCGCACATTATGATCCCAGGAGTTGGAGAGGCTTGAATACCGAGAATCGCTGCTTGCTGTGCCCTTTCACCAGATTCTTTTTCGGAAACGTTGATGTCAATCCGACCACCATAAACAGAAGCGGAACGAATCTCTGAACACCACAGAATGCCGCTAAACATACCAGTTGACTCTGGCTCTACGTCTTGCAAGTCTCTGATCTCTGATATGGTGCCAATGCTACATGACACATGGTAATTCGAGACGTGAACTCAGCTTTCGCCAATATTGTCCGGGCGGTTTGCGGTGACTGTCTGTAACCTCTGCCCAGATTTCAGTTGTTATCTTCTTCTTTCTTTGCTCTACAGCTCATGATAAGCCTTGGCCTCTTCTACAATTTCCTTCCATCTCTCTCGGTCCTTTGCCAATACTCTCCAGTTTGTATAGCCCATCTTCCTAAGATCTTCGATTACTCCATCTTCCAATCTGGCTCTTGGTCGACCACGTCCTCTCTGCCCTCCTGGCTTTCCTTGTAATATTCTTTTTGGTACTTCTGTATCATTCATGCGAGCCACATGTTCCGCCCACCTCAGTCTGGATGATTTTACTATCCTTCTGATGGGTTGGTCTTTGTATTATGATATACAACTCATGGTTGTATCTCCTCCTCCATCTTCCTCTTTCACAGATTGGGCCGATAATTCGTCTAAGTACCTTTCTTTCAAATGCATCCAGTGTTTCAATATCTTTAGTTGTTAATGTCCAGGCTTCAGAGGCACATGTAAGCACTGGTCGTATAAGTTATTTATACATAGTTAATTTCGTGGTACGAGTCAGGAGTCTTGAGGATAGAAGTCTTGTTAGGGCAAAATAGGCTCTGTTGGCCAGTATTAATCTCTGCTTAATTTCAAAGGAGGTATCATTTAGATGTGTAACTGTCGAGCCCAGATACTTGAAATGTTCAACTCTCTCACATGTATAATTGCCCATTGTTATTGTATTTGGCATATTTTCTCTATGTGCTTTTCCAGCTGCCATATATTTTGTTTTTTGTTCATTAATAATTAACCCCATGTACCTACTGGCCTGTTCAAGAGCTGTAAATGTCTTTTCCATTGCTTTTTGGGTTCTTGCTATTATATCTATGTCATCTGCGTAGGCCAGCATTTATAGAAGATCGTTCCTCTGTTCAGAAGGTTTGCGTTTCTAATCACCTTCTCCAGGGCGGCATTAAAGAGAAGGCATGCCAATGCATCCCCTTGTCGCACTCCATTTTTAATACTCAATGTGTTGGACATCATTCCTCCAATTCTTACACTACCTTGTGTTTCGCTCATTGTCATTCTCACCAGCCTTGCCAACTTTCTAGAGATACGCAGTTCATCTAGAGCTTGATATAACTGCTCTCTATTTATGCTATCATAAGCTGCTTTGAAATCTATAAAGAGGTGATGCGTGCCAACTCCGTATTCGTTTGTTTTTTCCAGGATTTGTCTTAAGGTGAATATTTGATCTATGGTTGACTTCTCAGAAAGGAATCCGCATTGGTACGGCCCCGTCTCCCTCTGTATGATTGGGAGTATTATGTCGAATAGTATATTAGAGAGTATTTTATATCCCAAATTAAGTAGTGTGATCCCTCTGTAATTGCCACACTCCATCTTATCTCCCTTCTTATATATGGGACATATGATACCCTCTTTCCATTGTTGGGGCATTTTCTCCTCTTCCCATATTCTGGTGACCATTTTCAGAAGGTTTTGTTCCAGCCCTCTGCCTCCTTGCTTAAAAAGTTCTGCTGGAATACCATCTGTCCCTGCCGCCTTGTTGTTTTTCAGTTTCTTCATCGCAGTTTTCACTTCTTCAACATTTGGTGGGGTAATGTTGTTGTCTAGGTCCTCTTCCCCATACGTGTCTGTTGGGTTCTCTGGTATAGTTATTCTAGGGTTGAGGAGACTATCAAAATACCTGCGCCATCTTTCGCATATTCCCTTCCCTTCACTTATTATATTCCCTGTCTCATCTTTTATTAAGCTTGTTTTGCTACCAAAATGCTTCCGTGCCGCATTCACCTCTCTATAGAATTTTATTATTTCATTTTTGCTTCTCATGACCTCCATTTCTTTGACACTTGCTTTCATCCATTCTCTCTTTTTTCTTTGGTGAGTCCTCTTTTCAGTCCTCCGTTTTTCTTTGTATTCCTCTACTATCCTCCTCGTACAGTGTGATCGCAGTGTCCTTCTATATGCTTTGTTCTTTTCTTCAGTTACTATTTCGCATTCAGTATCAAACCATGACTGTCTGTAACCTCTGCCCAGATTTCAGTTGTTATAAGCTGTCTATTTACTAGAGCCAGTCGAACAATACTACGATCTTCTCGTGGTGCAGTTACCGCAGAAGAGCTCCCGCCCACTCTTCTTGCCACACTGTTAGTCCTGAGCACATTTGATTACTACTCGTTCTGCAGTAAATACACTACAGTCAACTGTTCGTGTAATCTGTCGGCATGCAGCTCCAGTGTTTCTCACGCCCAATCCGGCCTTCCTCAAAGTCTGAAAAATGGAGATGCTTGTTCTCTGGGCATGCTGTGTTGAAACCTCCGCTTGAAAAGTTCCAGTAACGTTCAACAAACCCAGTAGCCAACATTTACTCACACCCTTCTTCTTCTGTAGAAATGGTCTTTTCCTGTGCTGATAGTAAGCTCGCAGAATGATGAAATTTTAATCAGCGTATTCACAGACACGGAAATACTGGAATACCAGTATAGTAGCGCTCGGTCATGGTGTTCACGGTGTAAGACTGAAAGCGGACGTTTTGAAACTTTGCATATTTGTTCTTTTATTTTTCATAACACGAATGCCCCGAATGCAATGCAAAATCGATGGATTTCACTGCTTATTAAATTATAAAACAGGTTACAGGACAGTTTGGCAATAAATTGCCAAGTAATACTTTCCCAACTTCTTCTCACTCCGTGGTAGAGTGAAAGTTGTTCTGTTCTTCGTGATGGATGCCCTGAGGCCACATTTATCGTACTAAATCGTATGTGTACTGTGTCAGTCGACACAGCCCTTCCAGTTGCCTCCAAAAAGGAAATCTCTATAGTCCCCGTGGTGTGGGCTGGTGATCTAGCTGGCAGAGTGCTCGACTTTGGCCCTGGGGGTCCTGAACTCAATGCCGGATGAGGGCAAGGATTTGCCCTCTTTCCAGGCCGTGCGGGATGGTCCCAGGTCCACTTTTTCTGCAGCACAGAAACACTACTCTCTACTCGCAGTCAGGCCAGTAAACCGGTCATAGGCTTTACTCTTACCCGAATCCTCACAGTACTTTCGACCAGTAGTTTTCAGGTAGCCCTCATCAGTTGGCGTTTTCTAACATGGACGACCGCTATGAGACATATGTTAAATGTTTCGTGTCACGCGGTACTTGAGGATTCAAACGACGCCGCTACGATGTGGACATTTCCCTGTGATGACAACCGATTTTGCTACACAGTAACAATGTGCACACAATCTAAGCTCGAAATAATTCTTCGAGGCTTTTCGACTGACTGAAGTGTACACAAACCACATTTTCCAGTTCACGGTTGAAGACAGAGTGCATTGCATCGAACTGCACTGAGATTTCACGTTTCTTTTACCTCCGTTACACAGGTGGTTATATGCAACAACTTAAGACACGAAGGAATTACTGACATCAGCTGCGAACGGGCATTGCTTGAAATCAATGGAGAAAGTTGAGAACTTGTGCTGGGCCAAGATTCGAACCTGGGTCTTCCGCTTACTAGGCAGATTCTCGGACTACTACGCCATCAGGACACTGGTCATGGCAACTGTAAGGACTACCCTAGCACACCTCTTGTCAGACCCAAATTCTCAACTTATCCACACACTACTTACTGTAGTGCCCCTTGCATACATTTTCAGCAATCGCCGAATAGCGGATCATTTGGAAATACTGACTAGAAGGGGCACGATGAAATGCGCATTAGGATATCAAGGAATAACTTCCGTGGTATTTGAGACAGCTGTAGAGAGTAGAAACTGTAGGGAAAGATAGAGATTGAAATATATACAACATATACCTGAGGGCGTTACGTCTAAGTTCTACTCTGAGATACAGAGTTTAGTACAAGACAGAAAGTCGTGGCGGACCATTCAGTCCAATCAAAAGACTGATCTCTACTTATTCTCTCTCTCTTTCTCTCTTTCTCTCTCTGTCTCTCCCTCTCTCTCTGTCTGATCTCTCTCTCTCTCTCTCACGAACACACACACACACACACACACACACACACACACACACACACACTGAAAGACGAGAAAGACCACACACACTGAGGTGACAAAAGTCACATACACAGATGGCGGTAGTATCGTGAACACAATGTTTAAAATGGCAGTGCATTGACGGAGTTGTTATTTGTACTCAGGTGAACCAGGTGGAAAGGTTTCCGACGTGATTTTGACCGCACGATGGGAGTTAACAGACCGTGAATGCGGAATGGTAATTGGAGCTAGACGGGTGAGAAATTCCATTTCGGAAATCGTCAGGAAATTCAGTAACCCGAGATCCACAGAGTCAAGAGTGTGCAGAGAATACCATATTTCAGGCAGTACCTCACCACGGACAATGCAATGGCCGACGGCTTTCACTTAAAAACCGAGAGCAACGGCTTTTGTGTAGAGCCGTCAATGCTAACAGACAAGCAGACTGCGTGAAATAATCGCATAAATGAATGTGGGACGTAGAACGAACGTATCCATTGAAACAGAGCGCCGAAATTTGGCGTTAGTGGGCTATGGCAGCATTCGAGTGACACGTGTGCCTTTTCTAACAGCACGACATCGACTGCAGCGCCTCTCCTGGACTCGTGACCATATCTGTTGCAAAACCGTAAGCCGGTCAGATGAGTTCCGATTTTAGGTAATAAGAGCTGATAGTAGGGTTCGAGTGTGAAGCAGACCCATCGAAGCCATGGACCCAAGTTGCAGGCAAGGTGGCGCGCGGGGCTAGCCGAGCGGTCTCAGGCGCTGCAGTCATGGACTGTGCTGCTGGTCCCGGCGGAGGTTCGAGTCCTCTCTCGGGCATGGGTGTGTGTGTTTGGCCTTAGGATAATTTAGGTTAAGTAGTGTGTAAGCTTAGGGGCTGATGACCTTAGTAGTTAATTCCCATAAGATTTCACACACATCTGAACATTTTTTTTTTTTTTGTACTCAAGGCACTGTGCAAGCTGGTGGTGGATCCATAATGGTGTGTAGATGGAGTGGACTGGGTTCTCTGGTCCAAGTGAGCCGATCATTGACTGGATGAGGCTACGTTCTGCTACTTCGAGACCATTTACAGCCATTCACGGGCTTTATGTTTCCAAAAACGATGGAATTTTTATGGATGACAATGCGCCATTTCACTGGGCCACAACTGTTAGCAATTGCTTTGAAGAACATTCTGAACAATATTGGCCACTCAGATCGCCCGACGTGAATCCCATCGAACATCTAGGGGACACAATCGAGAGGTCAGTTCCTGCACAAGTTCCTGCACCGGCAACACTTTCGCAACTACGGATAGCTACAGAGACAGCATGGCTCAGTATTTCTGCAGTGAACTTCCGACGACTTAAAGAGCCCATGCCGTGAAGAGCTGCTTCACTACGCCGGGAAAAGGAGGTCCGAGACGATATTAGGAGGAAACTTACTGGCAGATTAAAACTGTGTGCCGGACCGAGACTCGAACTGGGGACTTTTGCCTTTCGCAGCCAAGTGCTCTACCATCTGAGCTACCGAAGCACGACTCACGCCCTGTTCTCACAGATTTACTTCTGCCAATATCCCGTCTCCTACCTTCCAAACTTTACAGAAGCTCTCCTGCGAAACTTGCAGAACTAGCACTCCTGAAAGAAAGGATATTGCGGAGGCATGGCTTAGCCACAGCCTGGGGGATGTTTCCAGAATGGAATTCTCACTCTGCAGCAGAGTGTGTGCTGATATGAAACTTCCTGGCAGATTAAAACTGTGTGCCGGACCGAGACTCGAACTCAGCACCTTTGCCTTTCGCGATCAAGTGCTCTACCATCTGAGCAGGAGAGCTTCTGTAAAGTTTGGAAGGTAGGAGACGAGATACTGGCAGCAGTAAAGATGTGAGGACGGGGCGTGAGTCGTGCTTGGGTAGCTCAGATGGTAGAGCACTTGCCCGCGAAAGAGAAAGGTCTCGAGTTCGAGCCTCGGTCCCGCACACAGTTTTAACCTGCCAGGAAGTTTCATATCAGCACACACTCCGTTGCAGAGTGAGAATTTCATTCTGATATTAGGAGGTATCCTATGACTTTTGGCACCTCATTGTAAAGCTCCCCTGCAACACTAGAGGAGTTAGGTTTAATTCGGAGGCGGAATACAATATTTGGCCGGGCTGCCTACACACTGGGATCAGTATTTAGCGGTAGCTCGCGAAAAGTACTGCATGTAGAACCACCACGAAACAGACGAGAGCCGGTGAGTGGCACTAGCGTTGGGTTAAGCCCAGATAAACCCATTCGGACCGAGCGAGGTGGCGCAGTGGCTAGCACACTGGACGCGCATGGGGGAGGACGTCGGTTCAGTTCAAATGGCTCTGAGCACTGTGGGACTTAACTTCTGAGGTCATCAGTCCCCTAGAACTTAGAACTACTTAAACCTAACTAACCTAAGGACAGCACACATACCCATGCCCGAGGCAGGATTCGAACCTGCGACGTAGCGGTCGCGCGGTTCCAGACTGTAGCGGCTAGAACCGCTCGGCCATCCCGGCCGGCATCGGTTCAGTCTGTGGTGGTTAATCCACGCTAATCAGCCAACTGCTGTTGATCGGGAGGGCCGGGCCACATAAGCAACATTCACAGTTCATAACAACAACACTTTTATTAACTTTTCATTGGCCAATTAAAATTTTATCTTTAAAATTCAAAATCCTTACAAGCACGGGTAACGGCCCTATTAAAACAACAACATTAATCTTTAACCAAGCATTAAGTGACTTGCAAGTTAATTAAATTCTATACACAGTAAAGCTCCCAAAAGAAGACTACAATAATGAGATAAAGTTTAACCAATATGGATATCACAAAATTTTTTAACACAAAAGAAAATAGCAACAGATACACCCCTTCGTGACACATTTTCAAAACAGGTGACGTCACATAGGCACGGGCTAATTCAAGTTGCAGAAGGGGGGCCCACTGGACCCAGACCAGAGGCGGCTGGACCCAGAACCCACAGCAAGCGGGCGAGCTGGACAGGGTGCCGCACGCAGTACACTATAACACACTGTGAAAAAGATCTTAGAGCCCTTGTTACTGTACAATTTCAGAGATGAGGGGAGGAGGGGGTGGGGAGAAAACGGCAAGCATTAATTACTCAAACGTAAAATAACTACGATGTATAAAATAACAGCCTATTTCACGAACATTGAAATAAAATAGTCAAGGGTGAATCAATAACTAATGTCCTTGAGGTAACCTTAAGGAACGAGGGCGAATAGCATAATACCAAGTCAGCTTAGAAATTTAAACTAGACTAGTAGGTTAATATATGCTCACTGAAACTGCGGAGCTCATTTAAATCACCCCTTAACAGGATACAGATAAACTTAAATAAGGCTACCATTTCACAGTTTACAAGTGAACAAGTAATGCAATTCGATAACACAGAACGTACAGATTCAATGTTGAGCCTGTGCTTTGAATCAACTGTAACAAAGTCCACACGGCTCACTGTACCAGGAAAAATATTACAGTTTCACCATACTGGCTTATGCCGTCCGTCACTCCGAACAGCAATAGCACCAATTAATACACCTCGCTTACTCGGACTGTATCACATCACAAAATCAAATAAACCTTTAAACAAACACAAAAAAATGGTTCAAATGGCTCTGACCGCTATGGGACTTAACTACTGTGGTCATCAGTCCCCTAGAACTTAGAACTACTTAAACCTAACTAACCTAAGGACATCACACACATCCATGCCCGAGGCAGGATTCGAACCTGCGACCGTAGCAGTCGCGCGGTTCCGGACTGAAGCGCCTAGAACCGCTCGGAACCGCGACCGGCTTAACCAAACACAATAACACGTGTTTACTTAAACAGCACTTAATAGAGGGGACCTTTTGGTTGGCAAGACAGCAGTTTAGAGTCATGGTGCCGGTACTTGGGAAACAAGGATCAGTATAATATGTGCACCAAAAACATGACAAGCAATTTTCACCTAATCTTTTATAAAATCCTTTACAGATCCAAATCAGGGCCGCACGACTCGATTCGGGTAATGTGGCCGAGTCCAGTTCCCACACTACAAGCCAGGGTCGGTCTTGCAAACGTGTCAAACACACCACAGCCTCTGCGTTGTGCCACGCCTGCTCAACCACGCTCGCCTCCGATGTTCCCTCGCCGCGCAGCTCTCCGGCTGTCCCTCTCTAGCGCCACACGCCCGTCGCGGCCAAATGCCACGTCAAACGGCCGAGCTCAAAGATCACACTATGCCGACCCGATCGATCAATCGATACGATACGGCACGGCTCGCAGTCCCGCGTCCGGCCATTCCTAAATCGCTCCAGGCAAATGCCGAGATGGTTCCTTTGATACGACACGGCCGGCTTCCTTCGCCGTCCTTGCCTAATCCGATGAGACCGACGACCTCGCTGTCTGGTCTCCTTCTCCAAACAACCCAACCCAAACCCATTCGGAGCGTGTGATCTAACGAGCGTGTGATCTAACGGGTGTTCACTGTCGCAAGGGGAGGAAAGCAAGTATTTGCAGGGAGGCGGCTGTAACATCGCACGGCACGCCAGCCGTGACCCGGGCCCCGGAATAGCCACAGTGTGGCCAGCCAGCCGCTGCGGCTGCGCGCCCCACAAACAGAGCGCAGCGCCGTGCCAGACAGCTCGGGGACGACGCGGCGCGCTCCGCTATTCTCGGCTGCCATTGGTCAACTCCCTGGCCTGGCGCGCTGCACCTCAGGCTGCCGGTGCAGTAGCGGGCTGGCAAACACAAAGCCACCTGACAGCGCGGGACGCGTCAGCAGGACGGCCTTCTACGACATGCTAACACCGGCTACGGATGCAACAGAAGCTGTCGGAGGCTCCGCAATTGTTGTCTCAAATTTAAAGTCAGAGTCGGAAGCGGGGATGGTATTTATGTAATTACCATTTCAGAATAACAACATTTATTTCTATTTCAAAATTAGTTTTATTCTATATTACTTATATTGGCCGGTCCGGGTGGCCGAGCGGTTCTAGGCGCTACAGTCTGGAACCGCGCGACCGCTACCGTCGCAGGTTCGAATCCTGCCTCGGGCATGGATGTGTGTGATGTCCTTAGGTTTAATTAGTTCCAAGTTCTAGGAGACTGATGACCTCAGAAGTTAAGTCCCATAGTGCTCAGAGCCATTTGAACCATTTGAACTTACAATGATGAGCGAAAACTTTATGACCACTCAAAAATGGTTCAAATGGCTCTGAGCACTATGGGACTTAACATCTGTGGTCATCAGTCCCCTAGAACTTAGAACTACTAAAACCTAACTAACCTGTCCACCGTCTACCGAACGCTGCCAGGTCTTCTTGAGGGCACGTGACGCTATAAGAAAAGTATACAGGTTGATTCAACTGCCCCTACCGATCTCGATTTATGCAACCTGCGATGTGTTATATCTGACCTTCACAAACCATGCACGAGTGGCTGACCGGTTCTAGGCGCTACAGTCTGGAACCGCGCGCCTACTACGCTCGCAGGTTCCTGCCTCGGACATGGATGTGAGTGATGTCCTTAGGTTAGTTAGGTTTAAGTAATTGTAAGTCTAGGGGACTGATGACCTCAGATGTTAAGTCCCATAGTGCTCAGAGCCATTTGAATCATTTGAAAGTGAAGAGTACCTTCTTGTAAGAAATTTAATAGAGTTAAATTTTGTACTGAGATAAGTTTTCGCAACAGGCCACGGTTTCCGAGTTATGCAACAAAAACCTACAAAAGTGACCTTCAACCGCAATTTCACTCCGACACCCATCCCTCATCAGTTAGGATTTTTAGTATGTTGCTCGTGGCACTCCCTCCTTCCATATCAGAACTATTCCCGATATTGAGTGGGCTACTATGCCACCGATATTATCGGCCACTTCGTTAACATTATTTATTTAAACGCGCTCCTGAGGGTAATTAAAGAAAAATTGACTTTTGTAAACGTTATACTAAAGCTTACTACGTTGACAATTCGACTGAAACTTAACCCTTACAAGCAAAGTAGTTTTGTAGTCAGACCAGACGAGGAGGACAAGGTAATTGTTTATTACACGTTGTTAAAATGTACAAAATTGTTAGACCAGATTTAAACACACGTAAATTCTACAGTTTGTAAGAACTCGAATGAGCCAGTGGCGTAAAAAGGCCAGTCAGTGAAGACCAATAAAGTTCGTGCGAGGCAAATAATTCATGCAGTCGCAAAATTTTGTACAGAGGTAGGAGGAGGTGCCATGAACAACGCACAAGAAATCCTGACTGTACGAGGTGCATTCAAGTTCTAAGGCCTCCGATTTTTTTTCTCCGGACTAGAGAGAGATAGAAACATGCACATTGTTTTAAAATGAGGCCACATTCGTTGTCAATACGTCCCAGAAATGGCAGCACCGTACGGCAGACGGAATTTTACCGCCAGCGGCGAGAATGAGAACTGTTTTAAATACTTAAAATGGCGACGTTTTCCTTACTTGAACAGCGCGCAATCATTCGTTTTCTGAACCAATTGAAATTCATCGACAGTTGAAGGAGACATGTGGTGATGGAGTTATGGATGTGTCGAAAGTGCGTTCGTGGGTGCGACAGTTTAATGAAGGCAGAACATCGTGTGATAACAAACCGAAACAACCTCGGGCTCGCACAAGCCGGTCTGATGACATGATCGAGAAAGTGGAGAGAATTGTTTTGGGGGATCGCCGAATGACTGTTGAACAGATCGCCTCCAGAGTTGGCATTTCTGTGGGTTCGGTGCACACAATCCTGCATGACGACCTGAAAATACGAAAAGTGTCATCCAGGTGGGTGCCACGAATGCTGACGGACGACCACATGGCTGCCTGTGTGGCATGTTGCCAAGCAATGTTGACGCGCAACGAGAGCATGAATGGGACCTTCTTTTCGTCGGTTGTGACAATGGATGAGACGTGGATGCCATTTTTCAATCCAGAAACAAAGCGCCAGTAAGCTCAATGGAAGCA
This sequence comes from Schistocerca serialis cubense, assembly GCF_023864345.2. Taxonomy (NCBI): domain Eukaryota; kingdom Metazoa; phylum Arthropoda; class Insecta; order Orthoptera; family Acrididae; genus Schistocerca; species Schistocerca serialis. The sequence continues at coordinate 398,750,571 of NC_064644.1, forward strand.
CACAGATTCACCGCCACCGAAAAAGTTTCGGGTAACCGCCAGTGCTGAAAAAACGATGGTGTCTATGTTCTGGGACAGCGAGGGCGTAATCCTTACCCATTGCGTTCCAAAGGGCGCTACGGTAACAGGTGCATCCTACGAAAATGTTTTGAAGAACAAATTCCTTCCTGCACTGCAACAAAAACGTCCGGGAAGGGCTGCGTGTGTGCTGTTTCACCAAGACAACGCACCCGCACATCGAGCTAACGTTACGCAACAGTTTCTTCGTGATAACAAATTTGAAGTGATTCCTCATGCTCCCTACTCTCCTGACCTGGCTCCTAGTGACTTTTGGCTTTTTCCAACAATGAAAGACACTCTCCGTGGCCGCACGTTCACCAGCCATGCTGCTATTGCCACAGCGATTTTCCAGTGGTCAAAACAGACTCCTAAAGAAGCCTTCGCCGCTGCCATGGAATCATGGCGTCAGCGTTGTGAAAAATGTGTACGTCTGCAGGGCGATTACGTCGAGAAGTAACGCCAGTTTCATCGATTTCGGGTGAGTAGTTAATTAGAAAAAAAAATCGGAGGCCTAAGAACTTGAATGCACCTCGTACTGGCTGAGTGTGGGAGTAGGGGTGTGTTTGAAGGTCACTTTTGTATGATTTTCTTGCATAACTTGGAAACTACGGTCTCTAGCAAAGTATCCCAGTACTAAATTTAACCACATCAAGTTTCCTACAGAAAGGTCCTGTTCATTTTCTCTGTCCGACTAATAGTTTACGCATAATGAGCGAGAGAATATGAAAACCACGTGTGTGGTTTTTGAAGGTCAGATTGCATATAGCGGGTTGCATAAAACGTCACCGGTAGGGGCAGCAGAATCACACTGTGTAAGCGAAAGGAGAATCGTTCTAGCAAAGATACGCGACGTGAATGGGGATATTCTATGAGATAAGCGATGTTTTTAGATGCCAGATTGTTATGGTCAGGGTGTTAACGTTTTGGTTGCAACCAAGAGTAGGTGACAAGATGTTGGATGTTCACAACTCTTCACAGAATGAGATCTTAGGCATGCCCTCTCTGAACCGAGTACGGTGCTGACACAGACGTAAGCGTTTCGGAACAAACCGTTCAGCGCAAACTGATGGACATGGAGCTTCACAGGAGATGACACCAACGTGTTCTTATTTTGACCCAACGATATCGTCAATTACGATTCCAGCGGGTTAGACATGATCGAGATTGAGCTGTGGATCGATGGAAACCTTCACCTGGTCGGGCCAATTAAGTTCATGGATACACTTCGTCAATGGTTGTCTCCAGACACGCCGTCCTCCAGGCCAAGGGATGCTCGGAACGTGAGCATCGCCACGAACAGTGTCTTGTGGCAGACACTTTTATGATATTGGGGACCGAATTTGATAAAGCCTTTCAGGCACCACGAATTCCACATGTAGCGCAAACGCTACCGATGTTTAAAAAATAGCTCCTCATGGCGGCATTCGGTTTATTTGTCAGCGCTGGAATGATATATAAGGTTGCATACGACTCTCTGTCTCTTGCTAAAGAACGCTGCGAGCTTGGCCTTCTTAACATTCATGATAGAGCAGTCTCTCTATACGTTGGTGTGCACCTCAGGCTAAGACGGCGATGCCCATCCAATCTCACGGGCTTACTGATGGAGGCTTTGGCACCATCTTCCCTTCACCCTCCTGTGACGTTAACTGAGATACCGGTACCCCTTTCTCTCGCTTACCAACGGCCAGTGACATCTATTGCACCACACTTCGCCGCCGGTCGTCTTATATCTTCTAACTGACGTACCCTACCGTGACTGGAAGGTAGCATGGCGCACTGCCAACGCGGCAACGCTAGGTTCAGACGTACGTTCGATCTGGTATTCGACGGTGAACAAAAAACAGATTACTCGAGGGATACTACATAGGATCCGTCTTGCTGATTCTCCTTTATGTGTGAACTGCAAAGTTCAAGATACAGACGAACAACGGCTACATTGCAGGTCCGCGGAAGAGATGTTCGCCCTTTTATGTCAATTCACGCCCTCTCCTCTATCCGGACGCTGTTTATTACCCGAGGACGAAACACAACGCCGCCACGCGGATCAGAGGTCTCGCGATCCATTATTTGTTTGGACGTTGTATAATAGGACTCATAGATTTTTGGAACTATTTAAACTATCGTCAACCATAAGTACAGCCAATACTTTTCGAACCTCTTGCTGAGGATTTCCACAATCCGTCCCGTAGCTGTATCATTCATGGCAGGAGATAAATGCTGGCCGCAGTGGCCGAGTGGTTCTAGGCGTTTCAGTCTGGAACCGCGCGACCGCTACGGCCGCAGGTTCGAATCCTGTTTCGGGCATGGATGTGTGTGAGTCCTCAGGTTAGTTAGGTTTAAGTAGTTCTAAGTTCTAGGGAACTGATGACCTCAGATGTGAAGTCCCATGGTGCTGAGAGCGATTTGAACCATTTTTTAGGAGGTAAATTCGATACATTCACACGTAGAAGAGTGGAAAGAATAACGGTACCTACACGACATTACGAGGAGATTGCCATTACGATGGGGCGGCGGCGTCCGTTGAGTAATCAACGCTGTGTATGCGTGTTCCAGAAGTGTTACCTCGTGTTTGTTTTCTTTCTTTCACGTAGGTAGTACCCATTCTTCATTCTTTTAAAATCTTGGCGACAGAGACAAGTCATGGAGAAAAGCAGATTTATTTTTTTTTCAATAAGGAAATGAATATTTCCCTGTGGCCATTTACTCCTTCCATATGTTCCTGTTTGGCGACGGAGGCCGTATGTTGCTGTTTGTCTACGGAGACATTGTGGCCAAGCCTCGTGAAATGACCCCTTCCCACTGTGCCCCCTAAAAACAAAACAAACAAAAAAATGTGGTTAAGTCGACCACTCGTGACAAAAGCGGAATTGAAGTTCGAGTCCCGGTCCAGCACGAATTTTTATTTGTTGTGAAATATTTTACAGCTGCAATTTTCGAGTTCGTTCTTAAGCAAATTAACTTACGTTCTGGGAAAAGCGCGTCTGTCAAGACAGTGTTATGTAGAGACATAAATATGAAGGCAAATAACTACAGATGGATCTCTCTGCTTCGAGTCATTTGCGAGTCATTATTGGCATCTTTACTTGAAAGAACACAAGTACAGTAAGAAGATATTATCGGCGAATGACCAGCGAGGTTTCAGTCAGGCGTTCGTGTGCAGATCTACTCTTCAACCTTAAAATAATGAGGAAATCCGAAACTGCTAAATCATCCGTACTTTCGTCGACTTCAAGAAGCAATATGTCTCGGTTGACCGACTGTCTATTTTTGACATTCTAGAAGGGCAGGCACTAGATCCAAAGAGAGTAAGGCTCTTCAAGTAAACACTCAGAGACACAAAAGTTCAGAGTAAGATTTACGAGAGAAGTATAAGAATTTTTTGTATAATTAAAATCGGTATTCACCAACGAGATGAACTGTCTCCACGCCTCTTCAACCTCATTCTAGGTAACGAGTCATTAGGAAATGTTAAAAAGAATTGGAAAACCAAAATCTCTGGATAACTACTGAGGTTTGACGGACTAAAAATGACACTACGATAAGCTTACTTAGCTTTCGCATACGATTTAGCAATACTAGCGGACACTGAAATCACAAGACTTAAACAGATAAAAATCCTCAAAGAATGCACTGAAAAGAATTGCTTAAAACCTCTTTTGAAAAAACGAAGTTCATTTGCACTAAATTTAACTTTAAGAAATTAAAAACGAAGTATAAGCAAACCAAGACGGTCAGAAACTTCAAGTATCTCGGTGAGGTCACAAAATCTACGGTGTTAGAGACAGAAGCAAAGAGAATTCGATTACAGAAACCGAAGAGAGCCTAGGGGAGAGTGTTGTACCTAAAGGATAGTGTACTTAGGAACACATGATCATTAGTGGTCGGTACTTTAGTCTGGTGACATTTCAGAATCGTGTAAATGGAAGCGCGCTAGTGACCAATGTAAGCAGTTTCGCCATTTACGAAATTTCTGTTGTTCTTTGACATGAGGTTGTGTTTTTGCGGCATTTGTAAATATTTCGTGTTCTACACATTTACGTGCTGTATAATATATCTGAGCTATTTCGAATATGTTGTTAATTATTCGGCTACAGAACTTTATGGTGAGTAAAGTGCTGGATATTTTTCGAACTATTTATATAAAATGAGGACAGTTATATCAAACTTCGTTGGTCGTTTATTATCTTGTTCCTTGAAACAGAAGCTTTCTTACCATGAAACTTGCAAAAGAACTGAATTTCTTTAACCTCATAACAATTTTACTTGTCTTGAAAATGGAATTTTGTGTTAGTTGCCAATAGCTTCTACTTGAATTTTTTTAACCTGTAACTGGTGTTTAACAATATTTCTTCTTAATATGATTTCACTTTCTGATTTTTGGTGGGTAGCAGAGAAATAATGTAACAAATACACTATTAAATAAAGCATTGACAAGATTTTATCGACTCGGCGCTCTTAAATTTCAATAGAATATTTATTCCTAGGTACAAGACCATGTTGTACCGCGGAACACATTTTCACATTTGGAAAACTTGATATTCCATCGTAATTTTTGTAATTTCAGAAAAGAAATGCAGTGCGTAAAACTGAATGCCAGCATTTATAAAATGGAATAAGAAAATGTGCTAAATTTCTATTATAGGGCTGACTACAGGTGACAGTTCTACCAAGGTACAACACTATCTCTTACCGGATAACGCATCTAGTGCAAGAAGTGCTTGTCTATACATATCAAGGCTAGACGCTAAAACACGGGGATCAAACCTGAACCTCTGTGCTCAAGCAAAAATGAAAGTCTCGGGAATCTTTACAACTGGTCCAATTCCCTTAGAACCGTAAATAAGGAGCAACCATTTCACCTAATTTGTACTATGTATCTCACAAGCTTTCTGCAACGGAATAGCTGGGCCGTCCGATTCTATTCTGTATACGAATGTCTGCTTACAGATCATATCATTAGCGGCGATTTGCTTGGATGTGTCTCCTTCTTTCCTTATTTAGGGAGAAAATATAACGGACGTACTGTGGAGCACACTAACAACAGCTGTGATACTGACTACGACTATGATATGTAGGAGTTTACGACAGTACCTAACGGTGACTGTTGAGTAGTTATTTCACCTGTAGTTCTATTTTAGATACTTAAACTATACAGAGCTCTGTTTAAGAAGAATAGCTCGATGTAGTCATAGGATAGAACCGCGCACGTCTGCTTTCATGTGCCGCAGCTAATCCGCTGCAAATAATAACTTGTAGTTGTGATCATGCAATCAAATAGTCTAAGCATTGGGAAGAAATGCGAGTTAATAAACTACACAGAAATACAAAGTAAAAGTTGAATGAGTAATTTAGCAACAAAAGTTCTATTCTAACGTCTGTAATTGATGTAGACTATAGAGAATTGTATTGAATAACGTTTATTCAAGAAAGGGCATCTCAAATAAATGGGAAGTGGTCCTACGATATTCACTTAAATACAGATGGAAAATGCCCTTATCAAATGCAGAAAATTTACGTTGAGAGCTTTGCAAGGACGGTAGCAAAATCCTTAAATTAAATAGTCATCGAAGATACGTGAAAACTATAAGTCCGTTTCGTGATGACCATGCACGAGATATTCACCAGCTCAAAACTGTTCAGAGTTCAACATGATGATTTACAAACTGACACTCGCAATACAGAGAATGGTAACTCATACTTTATCTATCGACAGTTCCTTAACACAAGTGGAATAAGTTGGGAGTCCTGCTCTGGAGCACATTCAGACCTTTCGAAATGTAAAGTCTCCTCAAAAGTTAGAGTATTATAGTGGCCGTTTACCTCTAGAATCACCAATACAACTTAAGGACGCACATTACCATAGACAGGTCTGCCTTCTTCGAGCACTCGATACAACGAGTGTCTAGAAACCCTCGCTTGAACTCTTCAGTCGAAAGGTCCCATTTCCACTTGCGTCCGTAGTCTTCCGCTACTGTTTGCTTTTCCATTGGCTGAAAGTCGTCCCTACCAAAAATATATCGTTCTTACGCGCTACAGACATTATTTGGCTCACCTTGACCACTTTCCGGCTCTAAACTAATACTACAACAATATTTAAATAAAAGAAACGTTATAAACATTCGATCACACTCAGAACATGCACTTAAACAACTGCACTCACAATAAATGACTACAGATTGCCCTTATACATTGTTTAAACAGTTATTTACGTCTACTTGACAGAAATGTCTTTTGGTTCTTTATTCAGTTGTGGAGTCGTCTAACACATGCAACTGACCAATTTTAAACCAGCACAGTTTTTAATTGTACTTACAATCAATATTTAAATAGATTTACCTGCAAAGTAGTAAACTGTTTATGAAATAAATACGCAAGTATGATAAAAAGTGAGGTAATCATGCTGTATTCATTTGCTGTGTACTTGGGGCGGATTGATGTTCTGAAAAACATTTGCATAATGAAATAGATATAAGAGACGTCGTATATCAATAAATAAAATAGATATAGATATATAGCTTTCAGGGATGACAGCTATAGTTCAACGCTATCATCTGAGATAACGTTTGGCGAAATAGCAGGAAGCATTTAAAAGTTGTTAGTTCAGAGGTACATTGTGAAGATGTTTATTCACTGTGAAATAGTAATTTCTGCAGTTTTTAAAGATATTGAAGTACTGTAATGTCACTGGAAGCAGCTCATTTATCTGAGATTGCCGATGTATTCAGCTCTGCTGAAGTCTCAAAGAGCCGTAAGAAGCTAGTTTTTAATTTTTCTGACACTCCGCCATGTCTTGGAGCACTGTCTCTGCACAAAGCCCTTGGGAGCTTCGTACTGGAATTTTCCCTATTCCCAGCGACGCTGCTAGTCTTCGTACCTGGACTCACTCATACTGGTCACCTAGCCACAAGCCGGAACTGCCGTGGCGCTTCCTGAGACCTGGGCCCGCTATCTTTCAGCTGTACAACAGATTCATCCTACTTCGTCGATCAACTCGCCTAAATACGCGTTAAGTCACGGAGTGCATGTGATATCCCTACTCCTTGGTGCTTGGTAGCTCAGACAGGCAAATCCTTGTTCCACCAGTTTCCTTTAGCTGATCAAGGCAGTCAGGATGATGCAGTATTTCTTCACTTCCAAAAAGCCTCGATCGTGCCACATCAATGGTTATTAAGAAACGTACAATCATACGGGACGTCAAAGAAAATTTGTAGCTCAGTTGAGGATTTCTATTTGAGGAGGACACAAAATGTTACCTTGCAAGGAGAGATATCGACGGAAGTGTAGAAGTAACTTCAGGTGTGCCCCAGTGAAGTGCGCTGTGACACTTGCTGCTCATGTTGAATGATGAGACGGACAATACTAACAAAACCAAACTAAAACAAATCTGAACGGCTTCAAAAGGTCCAACACTACCGACCATCCGCCATGTCATCCTCAACCGACAGACGTCATTGGATGCGTATAGGAGGGGCATGTGGTTAGCAGATCACTCTCCTGGCCGTTGGAAGTTTTCGCAACCAGAGCAGCTGCTTCGCAATCAAGTCGCTCCTCAATTTGCCTCACAAGGGCTGAGTGCACCCCACTTGCCAACACCGCTCGGCAGACCCAGACGGTCAGCTACCCAAGTACTAACCAAGCCCGACGGCGCTTAACTTTGAGGACCGGTGTTACCACTGCGACAAGGCTGTTGCCCAGACAGTATTAATAGTAATGTAAAACTGCGCGCTCAACAAAACGCAAGAAAGTAGTATCTTAGAAGCACAATATTGATGAACAACAACTGTAGTTGGTAATTCGTACAAATACCTAGGGCAGGGCTTCACAACATACGTGTTCGCGGAGCAAGCTGTGAGCAGTGCGAGCACGCTACCCCCACTACCAGACCAGAGCGGAGAGTGGGGAAAGTCACGTGGGGCACACAACGGCTGCCGCCAGTCAATGTAAATCCGCGGCCACATGCAGGGATATCACTCACGAATTATTACTGCGAAAAATGAAACAAATAAAGGAGAATGTACACATGCCACATAATTTTATTAGCTTAGTGTATGCCTCTACATTCGTATTAATTTGTCAACTGTTACACAATAAAAGGTGTCACTGAAGTGTGGGATTCTCGGTTATCTTGTACTTTTTGCCCTTTACAATTGCGTCTATGTTCGGAGTAATTGTTCTTGTGCATTTTAGGCGCAGCGTGCAGTTTAAATTTCGATCAGACAATGCGTTTCTCAGGCGCGTCTTGTTACATTTCATTGCAGAGAACAGTTGTTCACAAACATACGTGGAACCGAACATTGATATAATTGTAGCCGCCAGTTTGTGCAAACGAGGAAATCTATCCTGAGGGAAGTGTCTGTAGAATTCCAAAATGTTTTTCTTGTTCTGAAATTTGTCTCTGTATTCTCTGTCACACTGCAGGTCAATAATTTCTTGCTGCAGCTCAGGACGAATCTCTTAAATATTCGCTGAATATGGAGAGAACAGATCAAAATCACTGTCTAGTGCTGTCAGATCTTCAAAGCGCTGATCAACTAAACTATGTAAATAACGTTCACAGTCTTTGTTAACATCTTGCATGGATGATAATTTAGGAAAATGAGCTAGGTTTCCTGTTTCCAGCTGACTCACCCAAAGTGTCAATTTCATTTTAAAAGCTCGTATTCGATCTATGAAATGAGTAATTAGCAGATCTTTACCTTGTAGTAAAATGTTCAAAGCATTCAGATGGCTAGTTAAATCTGCTAAGAACGCGAGATCACATTCAAACGTGCGCGCGCATTTCCCCTCCCTCCCCTGCCTCCCTACTCCGCGACCTTGCACCTGCTCGCGAGCACGTGCCTGAGCAGACGCGAGTACTCGCGCTCAAAACCGGCCAGTTGTTAAGCCCTGACCTAGGGTATAGCAATTTCTATGGGTATGAAATGGGAAGATCAGGTATGATCAGTCGTGGGTAAGGTATGTGGCTCGCTTCGGTTCATTGGCAGCGTAGTGGAAAACCGAAGCTAGTCTACTTGTGTGTCCCTTCTTGGAGCACTGCTCAAGTGTAAGGTAATCATACCAAAAAGGAATAAAAGAACATATCGAACATATGCAAAGAAGGGCAGCACCTATAATCGCAGATTAGTTTAACTCGTGGTTGAGAGGCACAGAAATCCTGAATAGTGTAGCGTAGTGCGCACTCTGTGGGACTAGTGGTGACAGGCCGTGTGGCCCAGGTTAGACACTGTTAACAACTACAAAGAACTTTATGTACTTTGGTATATGGCAGAGTGCGGCAGACACACCCTTCCTCGCTGACCCTAGCTGGGGCTTCCGCCTGGTGCTGCTGAGCTGTACCCTCGCGTTGCTTAGGTCGGCAACCCCTATAGGCCACGGGCATTGGCGTAAGTGGCGCGTCAAGTTCTGAAGCGATGGTTTTCCATTTGGGAGGCGGCCCTCGGCTCGCTGTGCCAGCGTGTGCGCTACTTCCCCTGGCATCGTGCGGACTCAACTGCCCCAGGCCCCACTCGCGTTACTGCGAAGAAACGAGAAGGCGGCTGTGCGCGGAATACGAACCGCTGCCCTCGGGCTGTGCGTGGCTGGAGGCTTGCTTTATGGCGCCGAGTCGTGCTAGGAACTCTGCGTGGGAATCGGCAGGCGCGGGCGGCAGATCGGCAGGGCTGAGGCAGCAAGCCGCGTGTAGGACTTACGGGGGAAGGCCACGACGTTGCGATCACAGATTTACTTCAAACTTTGTACACCTGTAGCAGGCCATTAGACCAATGTGACAGGGAAGTACTAACGTGCACTGCTCTGGAAATTCCGAGAAAATCGCAAGAGAAGTTTTTCGCGTCTATTGTGTAACTGATGTATCTGTGCATAGATGCCAGGCGTTAGAGTTCATGATAGTTATGTGATTAGCGTTCGAACTTCGTAAGACGAGCGTGTATGACGCGATGGTTCGACTCACGCTCGAACTTAATTATTAATTTATTTTTTCAGTGCCGGTCATAGTATTTAATTTATATGACATTTGAGAGGTCGTCATGTGACTAGGGCCTCCCGTCGGGTAGACCTTTCGCCGGGTGCAAGTCTTTTGATTTGACGCCACTTCGGCGACTTGCGTGTCGATGGGGATGAAATTATTTAATTTATGAAAAAATGAATGAAGTGTTACATTTTCATGTTTAGAAAAAACTCAAGTTTTATAGTTAATTATCTCAATTTTTCCACAGTTTTTTAATAGATTTGGAAAATTCTAGAGTTTCATACACCTGTAACTACTGTTTGTATGCTATGAAAAATTAATCGAAGAATCTCTTTTACTTAGGAAGAAAAGTGTACCTATAGCAACAAATGCAGCCAGTAATAAATGAAAAAATGAAGAAATTTCACATGTAAAAAAAGGTATTTTGCTACGCTTTTGAACTTCCGCTGCGATGAGTGTGAGTCCTCAATCCTTCCTAGTCATGATGACAAAGTTTTATGAATTTATTTGTAAAAGTGTAAATTGTAGAAATTAAAATGTCCTGTGGTGACTCTCCTGCTCCAAGTCGGCCCGTTTGACGTCCTACCCCCCTTAAGGGACTTCCACTTAATTCTAAATTACTGTAAACTTTTTCACAAAACTGACCTTTATGATCATATTGACAAAAAGTAAACAATCAGTTATTTTAAGGAGGCGGTTTCACTGTGGAATATGCCTTTGAAATTTTTCAGAAAGTTTACCTTTATCATCAAAATAAGCAACGAATATAAGCAGAAATTGGCAAAAAAAGTAAATAAATAGTTGTTTTAAAGTTGTGGTTTCACTTTGGAGCAACTGGGACATAAAGTTTTCAACCACCCACCGTTTCATGAGATTTATTTGAAAGCAGTTTCGCATTTTTTCCTAGACACAATCCTGAAACACAATCTCAAAACTTCCATGACCTAATAATGTGTAAAACAAATTTTAGTGCTAAATAACAAATAAAATTGGCCTAAAATTTAATAAATCTATATCAAAAGTACATACTGCTCGAGTGGTTTCATTTCGAACCACTCGTAACAGCAGTAGCAAACTCAAATTTACGTTGCAGTAACGTTAGATATACCAACTGTCACTGTCAATGACCTCCTCAGTGTGATTACTACTAGAGAAAATGGAACCACCACATGTCACGACCTCCTACAATGACGTGTTACACTCTTCGCGCCGGCTTTTGCTTTGAATTCAGTAACTGACTGCTACACTGCACCACATTCGTAGAAGTACCTCAGTGTGGCACTAGATATTTTTCTCTTGCAATAGCATCTGTGGTTTGATGCAAAACGCACTGGTAATTTACAAAATTAATTAAATAGTGGTTTCAGTCAGAAACCACTGGTAATCGGATGGTTAAGGAGATGTGAAAGGATTAATTGTTCATGGCACTAAATGATACATTTACCAAACACACGTACCTTTACAAAAATTGATCGACGTGACCATCTCCTTTTCCATGCATCCCCTTACTCTGTGTCCCATACTTTGTCGTACGTTGTGAAAACCTCCCGTTGTGTTCCCTGTTTGGTTAAATCCAGTTTAGATACGCTTTCTCAGAATATCAACAGTGGGTAAGTGTGAGTAGAACACACCAAGGATTTTAAATGACACCAAAGGAAAAAATTCATTGGATTCGAATCTGGGGATCGGACAGACCAAGCAAATCACCTCTCCAGACACTAGTTCTCGAGATACTGGCGAATTATGCGTGTAAATTGAGGTGGAGCACTATCGTGCATAAACCACATTCGTTGGATGACGTCTGGGTGTATGTCATAAAGTAGCTGAGGCAACTCATTTCCGAGAAATTTTAGTTACGTTTCACCAGTAAGACGTTGCGCGACAAACCGGTACCAATGAGATGACCATTAATGATTCCACCCCACACATTGAGGTCGACCCTCCGTTACAGAATGCATTGTACCACTTCATGAAGGTGTTCATGAACCAAGACGTGACTGTTATGGTAACTGAAGATCGCATCACATGAAAAGGCACTCTCATCAGTCGATATGGTACGTGTTAAGAACTGCAGAAACAAAGCATGCTGCCCTAAAATGCTCCAGCAGAAAGTCACGCTTGGCTGAAAATATACCTTACTTAATCGTTGCACCCGCTGAAGGAGAAACGAGTACAGCAAATTTTTATGCAGAACTTTACAGACTGTCGTGTGATTAATGCCTTCCATTCTCGCAACCCTCCTTGTATTACACTGTCCACTCACGTTAATGTGAGCATATGTAGAAAGGCTGAATAACCATGTTTAGCAAACGCAGAGCAGGAAGAGAGTTAACGAGGCTCTACAAGGTACCAACAGGAATGTGAAGCCATGCTGACTCCAATTCCGTGCCCAGATGCGCCAGGGTTCTCGGTTGAGGATCCAGGGCGCGCACAGCCCGATCGAGGTGGTCGCAGTTAGTGTCGATTGCGCTTAAATCCGGGAAGTTTGGTGGCGAGTGCTCTTGGAACCATGCACGTCACACTGCGAGTTGTGTGATACGTTGCATTGTCCTGTTAGCAGATGCCATCGTGCCGAGGAAAAACAAAAGGGCATGCTGCGGTAGACATGATTCCCAAGGATCGATGCATACTTTTGTTGAGCCATTGTGCCTTCCAGAATGACGAGATCACCCACGGAATGCCACGAAAACATTCCCCAGACATACGCGCACTCCTCCGGACTGGACCCTCCCGACGATTGTTTTTCTGACGCTTCACACCGTACACGTTACGGCTATCTGTCCGACGCAGCATAATAAGCGATTCTCTTGTAAAGACCATCTGCCGCCACTCAGGGGACGTGCTTTTGCAATGCTCGAGTGCAAATTCCAGCCTTCGTCACCTATGAACAACAATCAGCATTGACGCACTGTGGAGCCGGCGGCTGTGGCCGAGCGGTTGTAGGCGCTTCAGTCCGGAACTGCGCTACTGCTACATTCGCAGGTTCGAATCCTGCCTCGGGCATGGATGTGTGTGATGTCCTTAGGTTAGTTAGGTTTAAGTAGTTCTAAGTCTAGGGTACTGATTACCTCAGATGTTAAGTCCAATAGTGCTTAGAGCCATCTGAACCATTTTGAGCTCACTGTGGAGGCCCATACGCAGCACCATTCACTGAACGGTTCTTGAGGGGACGCTGTTGGTAGCCCCCTTAGTTCGTCCGGGCAGTGAGCTGCTCAACAGAATGTTCAAATGTGTGTGAAATCTTATGGGACTTAACTGCTGAGGTCATCAGTCCCTAAGCTTACACACTACTTAACCTAAATTATCCTAAGGACAAACACACACACCCATGCCTGAGGGAGGACTCGAACCTCTGCCGGGACCAGCCGCACAGTCCATCCATGACTGCAGCGCCTGAGACCGCTCGACTAATCCCGCGCGGCAGCTGCTCAACAGTTGAACGTCTATTCGCCCGTGCACATCACCGCAGCTGTGGTTCACCCCTGTCAACAATGGCCCGTGGTGCACCATACTTGCCGCGCAGGATTAGCCGAGCTGTGTAAGGCTCTGCAGTCATGGACTGTGCGGCTGGTCCCAGGCATGGGTGTGTGTTTGTCCTTAGGATAATTTAGGTTAAGTAGTGTGTAAGCTTAGGGACTGATGACCTCAGCAGTTAAGTCCCATAAGATTTCACACACATTTTTTTGCACCACACTGCCCTCACTGCCGGTTTTGAGTAGGCCATTTTGTCATGCATGGTATACTTTAACCTCGGCGGCACTCGAAGTGTTTACAAATTAACACGTTTTGGATAGGCTTCCATCGTTGGCCAGAAAGGAAATGATCATGCACTTTTGGACGTCAGATAAATCGCTCCGTTTCCACATTGCGGCAACGACTGCACTCTTTTCGGCGTCCCCGCCGACACACTTCGTACACCCTTCACTGCTAGTGCTGCCACCTGCCACCGGAGAGTGGTTTTTGCACGCAGGCGGTGATTACATTAAGAGGCTCCGGAAAGCTCTATCTTTCCAATATTACAATAGCGTTTGTAAATTACATGCTTTCTCAGAAAGTTTTTGAGCTAGGAAGTTGAAATTTTTACAGATTACTTAATGGAGTATTGGCTACAACTTAGCATACGAATTTTTAAAAATTTGAATTCAGTTGTCTGAGATTAATTTTTTCTATTGTAATGAAATTTCGCTACTTTTTGTGCTATTTTGTTTTATAAATTCAACAATATCCAGGTTTTTGGAAAAAGACTGTGTGAAGTTACGCAGAAGGAACCGTGTAACATTTACTGAACATTTTATGCAAAATGTTTGGTAGATCCTGAGAAAATATGTGATTTGTATGAAAAAATAAAACTTATGGGAATCGAGTGGCGAAGTTTGGATTACCTTTCTGGTGCATTCCATGTCCACAGGATGGATTATCTTTAACTTCTGCAACCTCCTCCTCCAGCTTTCTCTTTGCCCTCCTCCTGTTTACTCTGCCTTGTTTTTCTAGGCTATTTAAGCCTGTCAGCCTTGTCTAAAGCAAGCATTGCTCGTACCATGTTGAAATCTATCTTCATTCCCATATTTCGAAATATTTTGCAGCTTACAACGGTGCCATCATTGAAAGTAGCAACAGTTTCATACACGTCAATGTGAAGTGTTTCTATTCCAACAGACACAGTCTTGGGAACTTTTGACCTTATAACACTGTTTAAACTTTCATTGGGGTTTTGAGTTTCTTCATGAACACACTTCTTTAACAGTTCAGATGCTGCTAAGTATCTGACAATAGATTTTATCACCAGCAACGTTCAGCGTCCTTATTCTCATGTGCAAGTTCGTACATGCACTGTATATCCGTCATTTCAGACACTGATTACACCTCTGTAACTCTCTCTTTAGTTACCGGTGTACACGCCATGTACCAGAGCGTGGTAACATTCAGACACTCCAGGAGTGGTGCCACACTGAGTCAAATCTATTTCTATAGCGCACTTAATATGGAACCGATTTCTGATTCGGCTACAAGACTGTCAAAGTGTCAGATTCTTTCGCGGCTGGTGATATCAACTGTCTCTGCGGCCTCTGCTGTAGGGGATTCCTTTCCGCTTCGCGGATGCGAGATTATTTCGCCACTCGGGAGATAAATGACGACGAGCAGCCACTCTCAATCCAGTTCACATCAGCTCACATCACAGTTCACTGCGTATTCACATCCGCCGTAGTTTTCGTCGAATTCACGTCCGAACAGGTCGCCAGTTGCAGTTCACATCCGAGAGCCTACATTCCTAGAGTTGAAGTCTATAACAGCCTACACTACCTTCAATCGCAACTGTAATAGCACGCCGCTACTGATGAACGATCGACGGACTGATCAAACATAAGTATCTAGTGTAATTATTAGGAAGTGACAGAACTGAGTAACTATCAAACACAGCTGTCCTGCTAAACATATTTAGTCTAGACAGTTATCGTCATTGTGTTAGGATAATCATTGTGTTAGACTCTGCGGAGTCACGATTATTCCTAATAGTAACTCCACATGTAAATCCCTTAGAATATATCAGAGAGTGTTGTTCTACCGCACTGTTACGAAGCTATACGAAATTGGAATGAATGATATGCAATCTCGCTTGATAGGAAGTCAAGACTTACAGTACAGAGTATTACCATGCATTTATTTGTCTTGAAGTACAGTAAGTAGTAGCCTGAGAATTCAAGTCGGGAACCTCAGTTTGGGTGTGCAGCCGTGGACGCTCACATTCCTCGCACCAAGTCTGAAGCGCGAGGCTGGCCGTGCGGTCCCAGTTCCTTCGGACACAATGCGCGCCCGGAAGGATTAGCGAAATCGCTTGTCCGAAGTTCCCCAGTTTACTGTGCGGGAATTCCCAAATTGGAGTCTGCCAGACGTATACACCTGACGCATCTTAAGAGAGCAGGTTGCCCTCAAAGCATAGGATTTTTGCACTTTTCAGCTCTATGGAAAGGAAACCAGAATCCGGGGATTTTTTCCGCTTGCAGTGCAAGCTTCCCGTTCGCTAAATGTTAGAATTTGTAACGAACACCACCACTGTCTGGAGACGACGAGGTGTGAATCGAGAGGACATATCCACTCTCTGAAAAACTACTGGTTAATCACAGTAAACTGCGTTATAGGAAGTAGAAAGTAACAATTCTGATTCGCTAAAATCCACCCCACCTAGCTTGAGAGTTGAGAGGCAGGTCCAATTTCCCCCCCCCCCCCCCCAAAAAAAAACGGAAAGGTTAATTTCAACTTCAGAAATGACTCATTGCTGCCGTCGAGTAAGACTGTTCCACATCTACTTCTGTATCTATATCTATATCTACAAGGATACTCTGCAAATCACGCTAAAGTGCCTGGCACCTTCACCTTCTCTATTATTCCACTCACTAACAGCTCGCCGAAGGAACGAAAACTTATATCTTTCCGTCCGAGCTCTGATTTCCCTTATTTCAGTATGATGATCGTCTCTCCCTTTGTAGGTCGGCGTCAACATAGTACTTTCGCGTTCGGAGAAGGAAGTTGGAGACTGAGATTTCGTGAAAAGGTCCCGCCACAACGAGAAACGCCTTTGTTTTAATGATTTCCACCGCAAATCGTGTATCATGTCCGTGACATCTCTCCCCTATTTTTTGATAATACAGAACGTGCTGCTCTTCTTTGAACTTTCGCGATGTACTCCGTTAATTCTATGAGGTAAGGATCCCACACCGCGAAGCAGTACTTCAAAAGAGGACGGGCAAACGTAGTGTAGGCAGTCTCTTTACAAAATTTGTTGCATCTTCTAAGCGTTCTGCCAATAAATGGTAGTCTTTGGATGGTCTCCCACACAAGATTTTCTATGTGTTCTTCCCAATTTAAGCTGTTCGCAATTGTAATTCCCAGATATTTATTTGAATTTGAGGCTGCCGCAACGAATGCCGGTCATTTGCCACGCCGGACGTTTGCCACGCCGGACATTTGCCACACTTGCCCCTTGGCCAGGTAGCTTGAGTGGCGATCCCTCTGGTAAGGGACGCCCTTCCTCGTACTTTTGTCCGCTTTCAAACCGCCGTTCCCACATCTTACTCGATACAACCAGTACGTAAGGGACCGTAGCGGTCGCGCGGTTCCAGACTGTAGCGCCTAGAACCGCCCGGCCACTCCGGCCGGCGTTTACATAAAGTTGCACAGCCTACAGGCCAGCCACTTTGCGCAGAATCTCAGTATCTGCAGCTGCAAGTTCGCTTCCTGCTACTTTTATGCTGGGCATCGCAAGGTTTTGATAAATGCAATGGGTGTGATGTGTCGTGACGGATGTTACTCTGAAACAGAACAAACTACAGTCAGACAAAACAAATGCGGTGGCACACCGTAAACAAGAAAATGAGAAAACATGCACATTTGAACTACATTATACAGCCAGGACTCAATTTGAAGAATTCCTTTCACGCGGTGCTAACGAAGGATTTTCGGATCCATGTTCATATGAGCCTTCGGTAATGATTTGATGTCGACGATAAATCCATAAAGTTTCCGATACGCGTTTTCATACACCTTGCACAGGTACGCTTGCAAATGGTACTCGCTACATTGAAAAAGTCTGCAAATAGAATACGTCTGGCACAATACGCGATACGCAGAGTGCCAGAAACAAGGAACTGACGGAACGTCTGGTTTCCGAGTAACTGCATTGTAGCAGTACGCCCAGTGATTTGCGGTGTCACTGACCTCACGATAAGTGCGCACAACTTTTGGCAGTGTGGTACTGGGACACACGCCTGCGTGTCGCCTGTCACGTGGTGGACGTTGGCAGCGTCCCAGCGGTGGCGTGCTTCCTCGTTTTGTTTGTGAGACCGTCTTCTGTGTAGAAATTGCCCAGTCGGGTCTACGTCTGCTGGGACCTTCGCAGATACCACGCTTTCCCCGACTCTTTCTCACTCCCCGTTTCCTTCAGGTTCAACGTCTACAGCCGTGAACCTGCAAGTGTGGCGGAGTACAGTTTTGGCACCACCACCATTTTAGATTTTTCCTGCTATGTTTGAGAAAGAGGCACGGCTAAAAAGAATGACGGTAATCCTCCGAATTACCTAGAATTTCTTCGACTTTTCCCGTCCAGATCGCTTCGAACGATGTTTAAAAAAACGTATCACATACTCCTATGCGAAATAGTATTGGTCGAAACTAGAAGAAAAGTACGTGCATTATATGCCCAGAAACAAAAAAGAGTTGAGATTTGGGCCGTTTTCCATGTGACAAATAATGTGTCTGAAGCGTTACATTTTTTAAGTGCTGTCTAAATCACTCAGTGTGTGAGGAAAATGTAAAAACCCGAGTTATTTTTCTCTTCATAATCAAAATTAATGTTTCTGGAAAAAGCCAAGCTTGTGGAATCCCGTAGAATTGCTGTTCTGCGTTGTTGACGACAAACGAATATCTCTTTAGCTTCAACTTTCTTGTAAGTACTTTTGTGCCTTTTTTCTGTGTGAGCTAAGGGAGATCAGGCTTCACTCTATTGTGTTTTTGTTTGCGGGCGATAACTGACCTACTTGTCATACTTAGTCGTGTTCAGTTATTTCAGAATCAATTGCCTTCCTCAGTTCCCTTGTCACGAACGTAATTTTCTTTGGATTTTTATGAATTCCAGTGGAATATGATGAGAAACTGGAAGCTAATTGTTCGATGATTAAACGATCGAGCGCTATTCGTGATCTGTCGTTAATCCTTATTTAACCTAAGATAGAACCCCTGCCCCCTGTGATTAACTTGAGGATGTTTTCTTAATTTTATGTATTTTTTTCACGTAAGAACTATTTTCAATTGAGCGGCGATGCATCATTGTAAAAAGGGTACAGTACCGCCCGACATTGAAAATAGGTACAACACTCTTCGTTATTCTTGTCAGAACAACATATTTTTTGTAATAATACCTCAATTTCACTTAATACACCGAAGCCGAATACCAGTGTAGGAAAGAATGACAATTTATTTATTTCATTGATCGCATGTGCACTCCCACAAAATAAATCCCTACACCCAATTTGGTGAGATCTGTGAAATGAATGAATGTATGGTCGTCTGCTAAACGCAGATAGTGAAGGAGCAATATATGATCATCTTTGAGATGGTCCTTTGGTCACCTTTGGTGGAACCAAAGAGATGAAATTTACCCGAGATTTGACCGCCTGAAATGTGGCTGACCAATACGGCAGCAAGGTGCTCCCCCACTTCGACAGAGGTCCGACGTGACCTGAAGAACGGCCATGTTTCAGCACTCTGACGCTGGATCTTGTGTTGGTAAGACCTGTCTTAGGAGTGCTCCGTAAGGACAAAAGAGTGGAGAGAATGGTATGCATGTGGAATACTTAAGAGTAGTTTGGAATAATAATTTCTCTATTTCAGGAACTTTTGTGGGGAGAATTAAATGTCAGGCAGTAATATTAAGGGGATCGTAGTAATCTTCGGAAGTGACCAACGGTCACAATGAAACCACGTGTAGCAATAAGTTGAAATACTTCCGAGTGCTAAAGTTAAGCTGAATTACTGGTGTGTGTACTATAAGTTGGAAATATTTAAGAAATGGCGTGTGCAGGACTTGAAATTAGAGACGAGTACTTCCACGTGGTGAGTACTGTGTGAGTCTCAATCTGTGTATGAGACAAAAGATAAAGAGAAGTACTCGTCCATGGTATCAGTTGAGGACTCGCGTTTGTGACGAATATGTTCTTAATATTACTTTGCGTGTTATGTTTCCGTGTGACGCTTGATTCAAACTATAATACTCTGAGAGAGAAGCAAAGTGAGTCAGCCGTCTATCCAGCAACGCCACTTGGCTTGCATTGCACAGGAAGACGTGCACATATCCTCCAGAGTTCGTAGTAGGAAAGAAAAGTTACGAAGTGGGGCAGTGTCGTGTGAAACTGGGATGAATACTAATTGAAGAGGGAAAGCTGAAAGTGATGTGATTATAACGTTGTGCCTATTCCTTGTGTTGTATTCCATGTTGCCAGTGTGGTGTATTTCATGTAATTTAAGTATGTGTGGTTTGCATGGGAGAGTAGCAAGATAGGTTCAGATGCAGTGGGTTATGCATATTCCTTTTTGTACCGCTCGGTCTGGAGGAAATTTTCGTGATGATGGGTGTGAGAGTCGAAGTGTGAGATATAGCAAAAGATCCGCCATCCTATCCAGAAGGTGCACTGTAGTGTTAGATAATTACGAGACCATAAGATAGAGAATCACCAATGTAAAGCCATGCCCACTGTTGTAGAAAATGTAATGGTGTGTTTAGGTTATAGAATTTATCGGAATAAAAAAGACAGTGAAAAGAAAAAGATTGGTGGCCTTTTTCTTCGAATAGTATGTTGTCATGATATCCAGAATTTATAATGTGTGCGCCATTCATATTCAGTGCGATGGCCACGTGTTCATGAAAGCCGTTGGGTAAGAAAGAAAATGTGGTATTGCCAGTGTGTAGTGAACAGTCAGAGTAGTGTAAATTACTAATAGTCAGATGTGTGTTATCCGTTTCCGTTGCGTAATATTCAAACAGGAGAATAATTTGTAACTTAATTGTGAGTACTAGAGCTCATGTTACTCGATAATTAAGAATGAATCCACTCGCTTGGCAGACCACTCATCTTGCAGGCCTGACTGCTTGATGCCACAGTATGAGCAAGGCATGTGGGTGCCTCTCAATTGAACAATGAAGTAATCCAACATACGCACTGGCCTGATGCGGTCTCACTTTAATCTTTCTAATGATGGCTTGATGCCGCACGCCACGAATTCCTCTCCTGTGCCAACCTCTTCATCTCAGAGTAACACTTGCAACCTACGTCCTCAATTATTCGCTGGATGTATTCTAATCTCTGTCTTCCTCTATAGTTTTTGCCCTCTACAGCTCCCTCTATTACCATAGAAGTCATTCGCTGACATCCCTTCTCCATGTCCGTGTTTTCCACGTATTCCTTTCCTCTCAGATGTTCAAAATGTCCAAATGTGTGTGAAATCTTATGGGACTTAACTGCTAAGATCATCAGTCCCTAAGCTTACACACTACTTAACCTAAATTATCCTAAGGACAAACACACACACCCATGCCCGAGGGAGGACTCGAACCTCCGCCGGGGCCAGCCGCACAGTCCGTGAGTGCAGCGCCCTAGACCGCTCGGCTAATCCCGCGCGGCTTCCTCTCAGATTTTGCGCAAACCTCCTCATTCCATACCTTATCAGTCCACCTAAATTTCAACGTTCGTCTGTAGTACCACATCTCAAATGCTCCTATTCTCTTCCGTTCCGGTTTCCCCTCAGTCCATGTTTCACTACCGTACAATACTGAGCTTCAAACGTGCATTCTCAGAAATTTTTTCCTCAAATTAAGGCCTATGTTTGATGCTAGTAGAATTATGTTGGTCACGAATGTCCTTTTTGCCAGTGCTAGTCTGCTTTTGACGTCCTCCTTTCTCCGTCCGTCATTGGTTATTTTGCTGCCTCGGTGGTAAAATTCCTTAACTTCATACACTTCGTGACCGTCGATCCTGATGTTAAGTTTCTCACTGTTCTCATTGCTTCTACTTCTCATTACTTTCGTCTTTCTTAGATTTACTCTCAATCCATATTCTGAACTCATTATACAGTTCATTCCATTCAGCAGATCATGTAATTCTTCTTCACTTTCGCTCAGAATAGCTATGTCATCAGAGGATCATGTAATTCTTCTTCACTTTCACTCAGGATAGCAATGTCGTCACCGAATCTTATAATTGATATTCTTTCACCTTGGATTCTAATTCCATTCTTGCACCTTTCTTTCATTTCCGTCATTGCTTCTTCGACGTCCAGTTTGAACAGTAGGGGCTACATCCCTGTTATACTCCGAGCATTTCGTTCTTAATCGTCCACTATTATTATTCCCTCTTGGATCTTGTACATATTCTATATTAAACGTCTTCCCCTATGGCTTACCCACATTTTCCCCAGAATTTCGAGCATCTTGCACCATTTTACATTGGCAAATGCTTTTTTCAGGTCGAGAAATCCTATGAAAGTGTCTTAATTTTTCTTTAGTGTTCCTTCCGTTCTTAACCGCAATGTCAGAATGACCTCTTTGGTGCCTTTACCTTTCCTAAAGCCAAACTGATATTCGTCTGACACATCCTCAACTTTCTTTTCGATTCTTCTGTATATTTTTATTGTCAGAAACTTGGATACATGAGAGCTGTGAAGCTTATTGTCCGATAATTCTCGCACTTGTCAGCTCTTGCACTCTTCGGAATATGTGGATGATATTTTATCGAAACATGAATAGTCGTTTTGTTGCCACTTCCTCCAATGATTTTAGAAATTCTGATTGAATGTTATCTATCCCTTCTGCCTTATTTGATCTAAGTCTTCCAGAGCACTCTTAAATTCTGATTCTAAAACTAGATCCCCTATCTTTTCTAAATCGACTCCTGTTTCTTCTTGTATTACAATGGGCAAATCTTCTCCCTCATAGAGCCTCTTTCCACCTACCCGCTCTCTCCTCTGCATTTAACAGTGATGTTCCCGTTGCACTCTTAATGTTACCCCCCTTGATTTTAATTTCACCGAAGGCTGGTTTGACTTTCCTATATGCTGAGCCAGTACTTCAGACAATCCTGTCTTTTTCGATTTCTTCACATTTTTCGTGTAACCGTTGATCTTAGCTTCCCTGCACTTCCTATTTATTTCATTCCTCAGCGACTTCTGTTTCTGTATTCTTGAATTTTCCTGGTCATTTTTGTACTTACTTCTTCCACTGATCAGTTGAAGTATTTCTTCCGGTGCCCATGGTTTCTTCGCAGTTATCTTCTTTGTACCTATGCTTTTCTTTCCAGCTTCTGTGATTACCCATTTTAGAGATGTCCTTCCCTCTTCAACTGTACTGCTCCTGAGCTATTCCTTATTGCTGTATCTATAGTCTTAGAGAACTTCAAGCGCATTTCGTTATTTCTTAGTTCTTCCGTATCCCACTTCTTTGAGTATTTACTTTTTCTTATTAATCTCTAAAACTTCAGCCTACTCTTCATCATTGTGATCTGAGTCTATATCTGTTCTTGGGTACGCCTTACAATCCAGTATTTGATTTCGGAATCTCTGCCTGACCATGATGTGATCTAGCTGAAATCTTCGCTTATTTCACCGTCTTTTCCAAGTATATCTCCTTCTTTTGTGATTCTTGAACAGAGTATTTGCTATCAATAGCTGGAATTTATTACAGACCCCAATTAATCTTTCTTCTCTCTCATTCCTTTTCCCAAGTCCATATTCTCCTGTAACCTTTTCTTCTACTCCTTCCCCCACAACTGCATTCCAGTTCCCCATGGCTATTAGATTTTCATCTCCCTTTGCATACTGTACTACCCTTTCAACTTCCTCATGCACTTTCTCTGTCTCTTTATCTTCAGCTTGCGACGTCGGCAAGTATACCTGGACTGTCGTTGTCGGTGTTGGTTTGCTGTCGATTCTAACGAGAACAACCCTGTCAATGAACTGTTCACAGCAACATACTCTCTGCCCTACCTTCCTATTCATAACGAATCCTACTCTGTTATACGATTTTCTGCTACTGTTGATATTATCCTACACTCTTCTGACGAAAAAGCCTTGTCTTCTTTCCATTTCACTTCACTGACCCCTACTATATGTATACTGAGCCTTTGCATTTCCCTTTCCACATTTTCTAGTTTCCCTACCACGTTCAAGCTTTTGACATTCCACGCACCGACTCGTAGAACGCTTGCCTTTCATTGGTTTTTCAATCTCTTTCTCATGATCACCTCCTCCACGGCAGTCCCCTCCCGGAGATCCGAATGGGGGACTTCAAATGGTTCAAATGGCTCTGAGCACTATGGGACTTAACATCTGTGGTCATTAGCCCCTTAGAACTTAGAACTACTTAAACCTAACTAACCTAAGGACATCACACACATACATGCCCGAGGCAGGATTCGAACCTACGACAGCAGCGGTCGCGCGGTTCCAGACTGAAGCGCCTAGAACCGCTCGGCCACTTTGGCCGGCTGAGAAACATTTAATTGAAATTTCTCAATGTACAAGAAAGACACGTTTCAAGTAGTATTCGGTGTGTAGGCTGTCTCACTGTGGCTGTGGCGCGTGGCTGAATCGTCGGAGATGCAGATGCAGGTTTCGGAGGTGAGGCAGCAAAATCAATCCAGTATCAATTTACACCCAAAAATGGTCTCATGGAGCCATACTCAGAACCAATCTGTTTAACAGGTGTTGCGTGTAGAGTCTAGTGTATTCATTTAAAACTTGTTTGCCTTCTGCTAGTGCATTCTGTATATGGAAGTTTTCTTCTATTGTTAATTTATGGTATAGACTGTGGCTGTATTTCAGTATTTTCAAATCTGTTCTTGTCTCCTGCGTCGGTGTCTCCTGCGTTCTGAGTTCTTTCTGTGGTGTGTTGTCTGTTCTGTATCCTGTTTGAAGTCCCTTTTGCTTCAATATGTTGGCTATCCTGTGGACAATTTTGTTATTGTAGGTGAGTATGTGCCATTTTGTTTTGTGTGTTTCTTGTTGCACTGTTGTGTCTTGTACGTGGTCATTGTTGTGTGTTGTATTGTTTAAGGCTTTGTGTGTGTGTGTGTGTGTGTGTGTGTGTGTGTGTGTGTGTGTGTGTTGTACATTCGTTCTCTTTCCGTTTACAAATTTGATGCTTTAATTTCTTTGCATATGGGGCTTGTAACCATTTTCCTCTACTATTTGTTTTATTGTCTCTAACTCCCGTGTGTAAGTCTGTCTGCTTTTGGATGTTCTGTTCAGTCTGTAGAGCTTGCTTGCTTGTGTGTCATCAGGTGGTTCGATAGATTGTGAATGGTGGCGCTCGCTGTTGATGGTTTCCTGAATATAAAGAAGTCATGGGTGATGTTTGTTTTTTGTATAGTGAAATCCAGAAAATTTAGTGTGTTGCCTGTTTTTAATGTGAATTGAATTTTTGGGTGTAAGTTGTTTGTTTAGTTGTGTAGCTGTTCTATGTGTGTGTGTGTGTGTGTGTGTGTGTGTGTGTGGTTCATCAGTCAGGCATATTATGTCATCGACATAACGGTACCAGTATATAGCTTTGGGTTTTTTTGGTTTTGTTATGAGTGTGAATATTCTTTGTTGAACATAAAGTTATTTTGTGCTGTTATGGTCTTGAGTTAGGTTGCTATTTCATTATTACTCGAGTATGATGTGTTTCCCTGTTGTTTTAACTCTTTGTATGGTGATGTGGATTGTTCCATTTATTGGAATGCAGGTGTGCATTGATATGACATCAAATGATACGAGGCTTGCTTTGTCTGGTATGTCTATGTTCTTGATTCTCTCTACTAGTTCCAGCGAGTTTTCTCGGTGCCTGATATTTTCAAAAGGGTGTATTTTCTTTAGTAATGAGTGTGTATGCCGGGACAGGTAATGCGATGGAGCTTATCTGAAGCTGATGACTGGTCTTAAAGGGGCATGATTTTTGTGCACCTTTGTAGGGAATTTTGAGTGGGTGCCTTTGGACTTTTTGTGTCTTTTTTGTGTGGCCTTTTGAGAATGTATTTCCGATGTTTCTCAGTACACGTTCAATGTTTCTCTGGTACCTTCCTGTTGGGTCACTAGTCAGTTTGATGATGTTATTGTCCTTCAGAAATACTAATGTTTTGCCTATGTATATCATTCATAATCACAGTAATGTTCCCTTCGTCTGCCCTTGTTAGTCTGGCATTGTTTTGTATTAATTTTTGTTTTAGTTTTTTGGCAGTGATTTCCTCTGGCGTTTTGTCATGAGAAATTATGGTGGAATTGTGTCTTCTGATTATCTGTGTTATTTCTGCAGCAACTATTTCTCTTGTTACGTTTGCATTAAAATTTGGTGTACTCAGTCTTTCTTGTTGTTTCATAATGTGTTCAGATTCTGTTAAAAGATCTTCTGTTGTTTTGTGCGATGTGTGTGACTGTTAATGCTGTGTTTTGGTCCTTTTTATCGCAGACTTTTTTCTTGTCTGCTGGAATTAATGTCAGTCAGCTTGGTGATTCGGTCATGGAATTGATGTTTTTGACTGTGATTATTGTTCATAGCAGGCGTACCAGTGCTGTTTATGTTTCTGTTGAGTGTTTTGTTTTGTTTGTCCTGTTTTTATCGCATTATTTTCTGTATGTGTGGCTTTTTTCCTTATGTTATTTCCTCAAACTGAGCTGATACTGCGAATTTATTGGCCAATTCCAAGTGCGTTTTGTAAAGTTCACTGTTGAGCAACGGTTTTTTAGCGTATAGTTCTCTAATTTCATGTTATAGGCACATAATGTCCACCTTCCTCTTCACTTCACATGGTGCAGATGACATGCTATTCACAGACTCTTTTTTTATATAGTCTGAAATTACTTTATGAGTTAGACAATTTTTATTAAAATGCGTGTTGAAGGTTGTCTTCTGAAGTTTCATTTAAGTTTTCCGGTATTTATTGTGGAGCTTGCTGGGGAATGCCTGGATAGATGACGAAATAATCATCTTTTGGATTTACAGCTCTTGTATTTTCTCCCGAGCTTGCAGTTAAAATTACTGGATATAGGTTCAACCTTCTATGCAAAACACGGGAAAAAATACAAGAGCTGCAAATCCAAAAAATGAATATGGTGATATTTACAGAACGAGATTTTCACTCTGCAGCGGAATGTGCGCTGATATGAAATTTCCTGGCGGATTAAAACTGTGTGCCAGACCGAGACTCGAGCTCGGGACCTTTGCCTTTCGCGGGCAAGTGCTCTACCAACTGAGCACGACTCACGCCCTGTAGAGCACTTGCCCGCGAAAGGCAAAGGTCCCGAGTTCGAGTCTCGGTCCGGCACACAGTTTTAATCTGCCAGGAAGTTTCATGGTGATACTTAGTTTGACAGTCATTAATTATCATTTTCTTTAAGCGACGTAGAATCTGCATTTCTGATACGAAGTCTTTCTTAGAGATCAACATTAATTTTCTTTACCAGTAACGTCAAATGTGTTAAAGAATATTTACACCAGGTAAGACGAACAACGTGTAATATCATAATGTTCTGTTCGGTTAATGCACACGCTCACTAAATGGCCTTCCAGTTTATTGGACCTGAATCCGTTGAGTTTATGGCTAAGAGGACATTTAAAGGCATTGGTGTGGTTCCAAAGCAGCAAACCTACGTACGCGTTACAGCAGCGTGTGACCAATACATGTGACGCAATCGGAGTGCTGCCAGGTGTATTTTAAAGAGCGCGTGATTCACTGCGAAGAAGTGCTCTAGGGTGTGTCAGGATGTGTGGAAACCACAAGTAGCAGTACCTATGGTTCCTACTTCTATGAAACAAGCAGATCAGAATGGGAGAACACATTGGTTCATATCCCGACAAGTATTAATTTCCGGACATGATCATTATAGGAACTCTTTTTCCAGTTTTCAACATTGGTACCTCCTGTACGAATACGTGACACTTTTTTTAAAAACTTCTTGTGTAGGAAGAAATCAGACAGGATGTTTCAAGAAGGTTCATTCGATTTTACAAGGGTATTTTTCCACATTAAGAAGACAGAAAACCAAGACTAAATTTTGAATTATGCGTAGCACTACAATTTTTTTTATTTTTTTTAAAAAAAGCATCTGATATCACAAGGTATATCTTCATGACCTTGTGAACCTGTCTACATTTACGTTTAGCGTCAAACTTTTCATTAACCTTTCACAAATTGTCAATGTTCTCTCCACGATACAAAAGGAGGACACTCTGACGACAGTCAAACTCGTTGTATACTTTTGCGAGCTGCCGGATCGGACATTTTCTCCGCTCGAGGAGTGGCTGTTGTGTTGTCCTTACGTTTGTATCATCATAACTGACATTCCACTGTTGAGCTGGCTGAATGGGCACCTTCCGAAACCCAATAAATTGAAAAAAAAATGTGTGTATACTTTTGCGAGCATATATGGAGTAGGTACCACTTCACACACTTCCGGTGGCAGCTGCCTTGCTGCAGGCCCCTCGCACTACTTAGGTTTTCTCTGTAAAGAGGTATTTTTAAAATTCTGAATATATATGTGTGGGGGGGGGGGGGGGGGGAGGAGGTGTCACAGAAGTCATAGAGATATTGCCGGAATGAGGAGGCTCTTTCGCCATGGTCACGCCACAGGAGGCCATGAAACAGGAGCACTGAAAAATCATAAGAACTCGCTGCTACTTCGGGTCGCGTTCAGGTTTCGTCGACTGGTTTTCAACGGTCCCTAGTTATTACACACTGTGCATCAGAACAAAAACTGCAGTCGCACTGCGCTCCAGGAGTTCGATCACGTCTAGTGGTGTTGCTAACTGACGACGTCGTTTAGAGAAGGGTTGAAGCTTCAGGGAGTTGTCAGCAGTATCAAAAATGTCGTTGCTCATAGCACTGCAGGTTGTAGTTGTCGACTGCGGAAAGTCTGGGAATCAACGTTCAAGGAAAGGACGATCTCACTGACGCCTTTTATGCCACCGCCTGAGGCATTTTCGTGTCGATTCAGTGCGGCATTTTTCTCGGCCACCCATATAAAACGTGCGCGATGTCAACGCTGGGCATCGCGGTTGTGACCCCATCGCAGAGGCGTCAAAAGAAGGAGCAAAAAGTGGGTAAGATGGGGTGAGACGACCTCCCGGTCGTGTGACATGTCAACGGCGAGCCGGCCGCTGTGGCAGAGAGGTTCTAGGCGCTTCAGTCCGGAACCCCGCGACTGCTACGGTCGCAGTTTCGAATCCTGCCTCGGGCATGGATGTGTGTGATGTCCTTAGGTTAGTTAGGTTTAACTGGTTCTAAGTTCTATGGGACAGATGACCTCAGATCTCAAGTCCCATAGTGCTCAGAGCCATTTGAACCATTTGACAACGGCGACTGGGCAGAATTTTGGTGAAATTTTGTGCCAATGGGATATGATCAACCCACTTCATGCCCGCTCGGCTAGCCGTACGGTCTGACGCGCTGCTTCCCGAGCGGGAAGGCGTGTCGGTCCGCGCCACGAACCCGCCCGGCGGGTTAGTGTCGCCGTCCGATGTGCCGGCCAGCCGGTGGATGGTTTTTAAGGCGGTTTTCGATCTACCGAGGCGAATGCGGGCTGCTTCCCCTTATTCCGCCTCAGTTACTGTATGCCTCCATGTATGCGTACACCAAATTTGGGGTTACATTCGTCTGATATGAGACATTCCCTGGGGGGGGGGGGGGGGTGCACTGGGGGCCGAACCGCACAATAACCCTGGGTTTGGTGTGGTGTAGGGCGGCGGTGGGGTGGGTGGACTGCCGTGGCTTGTTGTGGGGTTGTGAACCACTCTCGCTACGGCGGCGTGATGCCTCTCCGTCATTTTTAGGTCCCCAGTTTCAACACACAATACAACCCACTTTACACGTCACGTGAACTTTTGAGATGTGGCCTTTTTCGGTATGTGTCCACACCTTGCTACTTGAAGCGTCGTCGAACCCGAGGGTGACGTCACGGGGCGCCACGCTTTTGCACAATTACAGAGAAAGGTTGTAGGCACCTTTGAGTGCAAGTTCAGATTTATGCGTCGCAAAGGCAGACACTTACTGGGTTTCGAAAAAAGTGATTCTTTAATTCTGTTGCGCAGTGTAGTTTTGTGTGTTCGTTAGATTCTAGTCCGCTTCGACGGATATTACTAGACATTTTTGGGTTGTTACTGATTCCAGTGTCCTGAATTTTAAGATTGTTTCTGAATATTTCGTCGTTGCTTCTTGACTATAGAGGATTTAACAGTAGAGGAGAAAGGCTGCATCAATGTTTTAGAGTTTTTCACGCACGCGCTTCTCTCCTAGTCCTCCACTCTGTTTATCGCTCTTTTTACTTGAACATATTCTATACCACAAGTCTTTTACATTTCTGAAAATTGGTTCAAATGGCTCTGAGCACTAAGGGACTTAACATCTGAGGTCTGCAGTCCCCTAGAACTTAGAACTACTTAAACCTAACCTAAGGACATCACACACATCAATGCCCGAGACAGGATTCGAACCTGCGACCGTAGCAGTCGTGCGGTTCCGGACTGAAGCTCCTAGAACCGCTCGGTCACCGCGGCCGACTTATGAGTATTCCTAACATTTTGTACCACTTAAAGTTTGCAATGCTTTTTCTACGTCAATGAATCCTGTGGAAATATCTCGAGTTTTGTTTTGTGATCCCATTACCGATTACAACATTAGAACGGTCTCACTGATGCTTTTACCTTTTCTGGAACCGAACTCTTTGTTGTCTGACAGTTCCTGCTGTTTTATTTCCACTCTTCCGGTATTGTTTTGGTAAACGAGACGCATGAGCAGTCTAACCTGACGTTCCAGCGGAACTCGTATTAGCAATATTCGGAATTATTGAGATGATATTTTTCCGAAACTCCGATGGTAGCTTTCCACTCTCAAAGACACTAACTTCAATAATCGTTTGGCTGCCCTTTTCCCCAATGATATTAAAATTTCGGAGAGAATTTTACCCGTCCGTTTTGCTTGTTTGATCGAAAGTCTTCCAAAAATGTGCCAAACTCTGGTTGGTTGGTTGAGAGGAGGGGACCAAACAGCGAGGTTATCGGTGCCCTCGGATTATGGAAGGATGGAGAAGTAATTCGGCCGTGCCTTTTCAAAGGAACCATCCCGGCATTTGACTGAAGTGATTTAGGGAAATAACGGAAAACCTAAATCAGTATGGGCGGATGCGGGTTTGAACCGTCGTCCTCCCGAATGCGAGTCTGGTGTGTGAACCACTGCGCCACCTCGCTCGGTTCAAACTCTGGTTGTAATATATCGTCCAAATTGACAGCCATAAATTCTTCTATCATGTTATACGACATTTCCTCCCAGTCGTAGAGACCGTCAATGAACTATATCCATCTATCCGTTTTCTCCTCTGTGGTTAATACTAGAATTGTTTTTTCGCTCTTAATGTTAACGCATTCTACGAAAGCTGTTTTCGCTTTTCTATGAGCTGATTTCACACTTTCGGCGACTATCTCTTTCTGATTTCTTCACAGTTTTCCGTAGTCGTTTTGCTTCACCTCCCTTGCACTTCTATTTATTTTATTTACAAGTGATTTGCGTCGCTATATTCTTTTCTTTTTTGAATATTTTCATACCTCCTTCTTCCGTCGTCCAAATTTTTGTATTTCCTTCTTCCGTCGTACACAGTCTGATGTATATCTCTGGAGGGGTTGTAGTGGTGGTACTAATGGGAAACTGATGTTGCAATTTCCTTGGTCTCTTGCGGTACCGCTCACACTAAACGAATAGGCGATAACTTTCGTGGTGCGCGCGCCTGCCGCGAGTGCAATTCATAAACCATGAACATGTGGGATTAGCAGTTCGGAGGTTTTACAACGAAATTGTTCAATCCGACACATCGAAACCTACCCTGAAATTTTTCACACAGTAAGAATGCACCGAAAGAAAAACTCTGCTAAGGCGCACTGCAAATATTTAAAAAAATGTTGAACTTACTCATTTTTACGGCGCGGAGAATTGCTTATAGCAGCGGTTGTACAGCGTTTCCTGCCTGGTGCGCAAAGCTACCAATAACTAGAGGCATCCATGACTAAAGGACGTAGAGCCGCGTAGCACGTAGTTCAAACAAATGACTCTGAGCACTATGGGACTTAACATCTGAGGTCATCAGTCCCTTAGAACTTAGAACTACTCAAACCTAACTAACCTAAGAACATCACACACATCCATGCCCGAGGCAGGATTCGAACCTGCGACCGTAGCAGTCGCGCGGTTCCGGACTGAAGCGCCTAGCACGTAGTCCTAAGCCACAAACGTCAATATTAAGCACTTAACCATTCCAAAATGCCTTATCTTATCAATTTTTTTAACAAATTGTAATTCATAGCGACAGATAAACTGTTGCAGATGTAATTCTTACTCAAATGATTTGCAGAGGAAAGAAAATCAAGTCACTGAATGATGTTATATTACAGACGACTTCCATCAGTCGGGACTTCAATTTGTTGACATTAAATATTTTATAACAATTCCTGTATCACAGTTCTTACAATAATTTTTGAATAATGCGTATTTTGCTAACAACGCAAAACTTCCTTGTTTATTCGTCACAAAAAAGCGAATGGTTTATTGTATGATGAAAACAAACAGCTTCCTTACACCAGGCACACCTGTTAAAAGAAAAATTAATGCATTCAGACCCTTCACAGTAATTATTAGTTTTACTTGGACAGAACTGGGATGGAGTAACAAATGGTCGTGGCAAGTTATTGTGCATATCGGGGTGCGTAACAGGCATACTTAACCAAATTCATTGAATGTGGCGATGCAAACTGTCAACGCAGACTGAAATTTAATAAAATGCTTTAGACTGTTGAAAACTTTTTTTATCGAGTGTATGAATCACACTATCACAACCTTCCGTCATGTTCCTAACGAGAAGGATATCGATACGTCCACATCAAGATTCCAACAAAAGCAATGAATCATTTTTTGCAAATGGTAAGAAGGCGTTTCGGATGTAAAGCTGAAAATTATTCTTTCCCATAATTCAAGATTTTGCTACGTCGATTACAATCTTTTTTCGAGTAAACAGTTCGTTTTCTGTTTTCTTTACTTTTTGGTTCTAATTTGGCCTGATATTCCTGAAGACTACAGAAACAGTAATTCACTGATACTTATCAATTACGTTGTTATACACGAATGTGTCATAGCATTCGGGCACAAGGTACCCTGGCTTTTTTTCGCTCGAAATGATAAAGAGCGGTTCGCACGAAATCTGGCTGGTTGGCTTCACACGTACCATTTTGGGTGATGACAAGAAGCATCGTCTTCACATCGGCTAGCAGTTCCTCTATGGTATTACCTATTAATGACATCTCTTCTGCAGGTTTACTTCAGATAAACGTTGTAATTTTGCGACTACCTTTTCCGTGTAATTTCCTGAACCTGTTTCACTACATCGAACGGCGAAGGTTCGAGTCCTTCCTCGGGCATGGGCGTGTGCGTTTGTCTTTAGGATAATTTAGGTTAAGTAGTGTGTAAGCTTAGGGACTGATGACCTTAGCAGTTAAGTCCCATAAGATTCCACACACATTTGAACATTTGAACTAGATCGAAGAAACTTAGAAATCTGTAATTTTCATCTCACTTGAAATTCAGGGCGCCCACATTTCTAAATCTTTAGAATAGTTTTTATTTCACACTTTTGCGAGTTTCATTTCCGCGCATATTTCGTACTTCGTGTGAATCTTTCTTCCATTTAGACAATCATCAAGACAAGATGCGTAATGCAGTAGAGATCGTTGGTTATAGAGAAAACTCTTGTAGTGAGTTAGATATTGACATTCTGCTGTCTCAAAAACATCATTTATCGAGTTTCAGTTCGTAATATTTAGACTCAAATAAATACTCTCAAACATTAGGCCATTCACATCTGCTATGTGACTACATCGGTACTTAGATTCCGCCTGTAAATTCACTGACTTAATCTGTAAAGTTATATTCACAAGTTTTTGGATTTTAAAAACAATTTTGTTTGTGGAAATAAATATTACTTACTTTCACTTGCCTTTCGGTGTAACAACACGCTGCACAAGATTTCGTAATAAGGAAACCTTTACTGAAAATACTACAGCTGAGATGAAGATAATCTGAACAGTATTCTAGAAACACCTGAAAATGGATGCTACCACCATTCAGGCGCTCCCCAAGGCTCAGTATTAGGTCCTCTACTCTTCTCTCTGTGTGTCAATGATGTGTCATCGGTTCTGACCTATTGCACATATCATATGTATGCTGATGACCTTCAGTTGAATCTAAGTGCGAAACCAAGCAATCTTAAGAAAGGTATTAAAAATTTCAATACTGACCTCGATGCACTATCAAAATGGGCACAGGACATTGGACTAAAACTAAACCCATCTAAAACCCAAGCGGTACTTGTTGGTCAGTCTAAGCTCATTAGCCCAAAACATCGGGATTCCGTACCATCTCTTATCGTAAATGGAACAAACATTAAGTTCTCTCCCTCAGCGAAGAGTCTGGGAGTAATAATAGATGAAAATCTAAATTGGACAGAGCACGTAACTGCAGTGTGCAAAAAAGCATCAGCATCCCTTCATGTCCTACAAAAATATAAAAAACTCTCCCATTTGGATCTGAAAAAGAAATTAGTACAAACGCTTATACTCCCAATCATTGACTACAGCGATATTATCCTACAAGGCCTCTCTCAGGAAAATTTGCGACGTCCAGAACTGGTCATGAATGCCTGGGTCCGATATATCTGTGACGTTCGACTTTTTGATCACATTTCACCAGCATATGCAAAATTGTCCTGGCTGCGTGCAGACAAACGCAGAGATTTCCATACACTCTGTCTCATCTACTGCCTTATAAATGTAAACTGTCCCTCATATCTCTCCTCGTCCTTAACGCTTATGTCGGAACAACATGACAGAAACACACGTTCCCATCATAATAAAATCCTCTCTGTTCCCCTGCATCGCTGACACCTTTACCAAGTCCTTTAAAGTAGCGGGAACCCGACTCTGGAATACCCTCCCTCGTTATGTAAGAGAACTCAAAAACATGTCCGACTTCAAAAAACAGTCAATGACGTATCTACTTAAGTAGCAGTAATGCCTTCCTCTGTACATGAATGCACTTCACCTCATTACTTCCCTCTTTCCCCTCCTTAACTCTCCCTTCCCCAAAACTCGCTACATTAGTAAACATCTACTTTACACACCAAGATATTAATGTACATCTGCACAAATCTTCATTACTATTGCCAATTTTTCTCATGTTTATCATTATTATTTGATTTTTTTACTGTTATTATTATTGCTTTTATCATAATTTGTATGTATAGGACCTGTTGTAAAAATACTGCCAGCATTTACATTATTAGGTCTCGGGGAAGATCAGTTTGGATTCCGTAGAAATGTTGGAACACGTGAGGCAATACTGACCCTACGATTTATCTTAGAAAATAGATTAAGGAAAGGCAAACCTACTTTTCTAGCATTTATAGACTTAGAGAAAGCTTTTGACAATGTGGACTAGAATTCTCTGTTTCAAATTCTAAAGGTGGCAGGGGTAAAATACAGGGAGCGAAAGGCTATTTACAATTTGTACAGAAACCAGATGCCAGTTAATAAGAGTCGAGGGGCACGAAAGGGAAGCAGCGGTTGGGAAGGGAGTGAGACAGGGTTGTAGCCTTTCCCCGATGTTATTCAATCTGCATATTGAGCAAGCAGTAAAGGAAGCAAAAGAAAAATTCGGAGTAGGTATTATAATCCATGGAGAAGAAATAAAAACTTCGAGGTTCACCGATATTGTAATTCTGTTAGAGACAGCAAAGGACTCGGAAGAGCAGTTGAATGGAATGGACAGTGTCTTGAAACGAGGATATAAGATGAACATCAACAAAAGCAAAACGAGGATAATGGAATGTAGTCGAATTAAGTCGGGTGATGCTGAGGGGATTAGATTAGGAAATGAGACACTTAAAGTAGTAAAGGAGTTTTGCTATTTGGGGAGCAAAGTATCTCATGATGGTAGAAGTAGAGAGGATATAAAATGTAGACTGGCAATGGCAACGAAAGCGTTTCTGAAGAAGAGAAATTTCTTAACATCGAGTATAGATTTAAGTGTCAGGAAGTCGTTTCTGAAAGTATTTGTATGGAGTGTAGCCAGTGTAGCCATGTATGGAAATGAAACATGGACGATAAATAGTTTGGAGAAGAAGAGACTAGAAGCTTTCGAAATGTGGTGCTACAGAAAAATGCTGAAGATTAGATGCGTATATGACATAACTAATGAGGAGGTATTGAATAGAATTGGGGAGAAGAGGAGTTTGTGGCATGACTTGACAAGAAGAAGGGACCGGTTGGTAGGACATGTTCTGAGGCATCAAGAGATCACAAATTTAGCATTGGAGGGCAGCGTGGAGGGTAAAAATCGTAGAGGGAGACCAAGAGATGAATGCACTAAGCAGGTTCGCACTAAGCAGATTCAGAAGAATGTAGGTTGCAGTATGTATTGGGAGATCAAAAAGCTTGCACAGGATAGAGTAGCATGGAGAGCTGCATCAAACCAGTCACAGGACTGAAGACCACAACAACAACAACAACAACAGTCATTACTCTTTATTCATATTGTCACTAGAGTAATCTAATTTTCTTATTTAAACTATTGTCATTATGTAACTCTGAAGTGTGTAATACTGGATGTGTGGAACACTGGTCCGATGTAAGAGCTGGTGGCTGGTGTCTCTAATCTGATCAGGATAAATAAATAAATAAATTCAACTGATCGAGATGCTGGTTTCAGTACAGTTACATGATGGGCGGTCTGTGCTAGCTACTGTTCCAGCCTGGCCACCGCAGCCCCCCGCCAGTAGTTCTGGGAAGCGCGAGACGCGGACAGTGGGACAGCCAGCACGCAGCTGGGCCCTTCCACGTCATTCAGGGACTCCGCCATTCACTGTTTACAAATACTCCACACTGGGGCAGCGCGCTCAATGGCAGGGAAAGCGGTTGCCACATCACTGGGTGAGTAACCTCGGCGCCGCGGATGAATGACGTCGAGGTAGCCGAGTCCAGCGAAATGCAACGCCGCCGTTTGGGCTTCCTACACGGCGGTATTACACGGAACAAAGTCTTTGTCCAAAGGCTTTTGTAAAACACCTCTTGTCATGTCTTTTAAGGTGCGCTATGGATACTTTCATGGGACGTAGCTTCTAATAGAGATCTTCAACATAATTTTTTTAAAAGCTCTCCATGGTGTACTCGAGTTTTTCGTCGGCTGTGTTCCCAGATGCTAAAGATTCAAATTATACACACATGATTTATCAGATATGATCAGCAACAAAAAGTACTGTCATTGGGCGATGGCAAGAAAATGAAGAAAGACTTGGATATAATTTTCACATTGTGCAATGAATGACAGCTCACTTTAAATGTGAGTGATTCGGAGGAAATGGCCAGAACATCGAGAAACAACCCGACAGTATCCCATCAAGGTGAGCACCTGGAGCGCGTCAGTCACATAATTACCAGGGGATTTCGGATAGCACGTTAGACATTATTATGGGGGGGCCAAATAACTTTTATTCAGTACCGCACTACAATTTGAAGTGACACATATGCATGGCACTGTTTTTCAACATAGTCACTAAGTGTCTGTAAACGACGGTCCAAACCTTATAGCCGGCCGCGGTGGCCGAGCGGTTCTAGGCGCTTCAGTCCG
The DNA here is from genome assembly GCF_023864345.2 of Schistocerca serialis cubense. NCBI lineage: Eukaryota > Metazoa > Arthropoda > Insecta > Orthoptera > Acrididae > Schistocerca > Schistocerca serialis. Next base: position 398,787,831 of record NC_064644.1, read on the forward strand.
GAACCGCACGACTGCTACGGTCGCAGGTTCGAACCCTGCCTCGGGCATCGATGTGTCTGATGTCCTTAGGTTAGTTAGGTTTAAGTAGTTCTAAGTTCTAGTGGACTGAAGACCTCAGATGTTAAGTCCCATAGCGCTCAGAGCCATTTGAACCATTTCAAAATCTTATACCAATAGTTCAGCCACTCGATGATAAAAAATCCGCTCCTTCGGTAGGGATCTGTTCGAGAACGGCTATGTGAATGTCCTCACCCTCGGAAAATGCGACTGCTGCGAATTGGTTCCTCGAATACCTGGGCATTGTTCTTTGTGGTCGATGTCGATGGTCTTCCTTCCTGACTAGTGTACTGAAATTTGCGCCCATTGAAAATTGCGCCCACTGAAGTCTGCGCTCAGAAAGGTCGAGGGAGGGTCCACTAATTCCCTTGTGTGGCAAGGAGAAGAGCTGAAGGACGCTACCTAGAGCTTTCTGAGCTCGCATTTTCAAGCCATTCTATACAGAACACTGCGAACTGAGAAGGTCAATGCTAAGAGTACACAGACAACTTTGTACAAGAAATCAATACACATTGCAAATCCATGGGTCGTGTATATTAGATGCTGTCTCAGATCTTAATCATTTGATTAAAACTTCAGACACGAAACTTCCCACGATTATACAAAAATCAGTTTACAGTTATCATGAGACTCCTGAAGACGGTATCCTTGCAGAAATTTCACGACTACAAAGATTTTTTTCGAACTGTTCCCAACTTTATTTTAGTACTAAGATTTTCCTTAAGTTTGTATGTTTCTGTAGCGTTGTGGAAGATAATTCTTTTTTTACAAAAATCAGATTACTGAAGAATTCTCTTGCGTCCACTATCAGTCATGCACGACTGTCTAATTTAGCAGTTACGCAATGAAAAAAAAAATGAGTTAGCTAAAGATATCGATATTAATGAGGCAATTTCAAAATTTGCAGCCATAAACGAAGGAGAAATGTCAAGCTACGTTCTAGTATCCTGTCACTAAGGAGATTTTCGGTTACTTGTTCTGCTTCCTTAATAATCAGTTAAGCTGTAATTTTTTTAAAATGCGTTTTACCTCTTCATTTTCGTACATAAAAAGCTGTTTGTGTAATTATTTTGTGCTTTTGTGTAGTTGGGTATTGGGGGGGGGGGGGGGGGCGGAAGGCGGGTGGCAAAATAAAAGCCTGCACCGGGTACCATGTACCTAGCTACGCCACTGCGTAAGCGTCAGTCTGAACCGGAGTAAAATACTGGGTGTGTAGGTAACCAAATAGGGAATTCTTTGTACAGTTCTATACAACTCCGAAACTGATCACTGAAAATATCGCCAAGACATTCAATAACATTAAAGTAGCTCGTAACTCTTATCCTTAGCCGGCCGTTGTGGCCGAGCGGTTCTAGGCGCTTCAGTCCGGAACCGCGCTGCTGTTACGGTCGCAGGTTCGAATCCTGCTTCGGGCATGGATGTGTGTGTCCTTAGGTTAGTTAGGTTTAAGTAGTTCTAAGTCTAGGGGACTGATGACCTCAGATGTTAAGTCCCATAGTGCTCAGAGCCATTCTTAACCTTAAGTCATTAAAGTATGCGTATGTGTCTAAGAAGCTTTATAAAATGAATGACAAGTCCACTCACAGAAACAAAGTTTACGTTCCACTGATATGTTTTATTTTAGCTCAGTGTATCTTCATTCATTATCGTAACAACCTACCGAAAACAAATTTTGCGTTTGGTGCTTTACGTCGCTTCAATTGTTATTATTGTCAGAGACGTTCCTCCTACGTAGCTGCTGGCGCCCATGCAAGCTGCCCGGGATTCGATTCCCAGCGGGGTCGAAGATTTTTCTCCGCTCGTGGACTGAGTGTTGTGTTGTCCTCATTATCATTTCATCCTCATTACCGGCACGCAAGTCACCCAATGTGGCGTCGACTGGAATAAGACTTGCACTCGGCGGCCATACGCTCATTTCATTTTATCGTTAGAGATTTAGCTTTCGCTCGGATTTGTGGTTACAGGAGGAGGGGGGAGGGGGGCAGGAACCATCCCAGACTTTGCCTAGAATGATCTGCGAAACCATGGAAAACCAAATGCGGTCTGCCCGGCCATAGAATTGAGCCCAGGATTTTCAAAATAATCAGATTTCCATCTCACTTTACTCAGCTTTTGAACTAGCTAAACCGCGGACGCAAAGTATTGTTATTTAGGCGTGTTTAAAATCAGCTTAGAAGCATATCTTTCTTTAATTTTTTTATTTATAAGTTGTTATTTATAGTTTGTACATTTTTCTATCTGTATACACCTTCTGACAAATTTAATTAAGTTTTTGTAGGTAGGAGATAGCTTCCAAACAGGCCTTGATCTCATCATCCTCTTCATACTTTTTTACTATTTTTCCCGACCCTGTTTTACATTCCGTACTGATCTCTGCTCACATTAATGAGCACGCTGAATTTTCTGCTTCTCTATTCGGCTATAGGTAGTACAACTTTAGTCGCAGAAATGTCTACTGATTCGAAATCTACGGTCAAGTTTGCAAGTTTACATTCTGAAATATTTTCCACCAGATTTCTGAAAAGACGATTATATGTCTCTTTTCATTTGTTTGGCAATAATGCAAAGGCAGCTGGATAGATGTTTGTAACATTATTTGTACTCCCGTTTGCTGCAGCACTTTCTGCTTCTCTATTCATACACATAATTGCGTCACTGATATTAGGATTTGGTTTAGAAAGCATTTTATTAATTTTGTGGTGCCAGCCTTCTACAGCGTTCGTCGTTCGATGACGCCGTTTGTAGCAGCTTCAAAGGCTGACAGGATTTTCTTCTTTTTCCAACCACCTATCTATAAAGTAGTGAAAAACTCAGAAAGCCTGGGGATATCCGGCGCCTGTGGAAGTATCTCGTGCCAGCAATCACACACCGGTACATCTTCAGGCCGTAGAAACGCCAGCGCAGCACACATGCGAGACTTTTTCATGTGGAAATAACATCCATGCCCTTCGGCTATAGGTAGTACAACTTCAGTCGCGGAAATGTCTACTGATTCGAAATCTACGGTCAAGTTTGCAAGTTTACATTCTGAAATATTTTCCACCAGATTTCTGAAAAGACGATTATATGTCTCTTTTCATCTGTTTGGCAATAATGCAAAGGCAACTGGATAGATGTTTGTCACATTATTTGTACTCCCGTTTGCTGCAGCACTTGAATGTACCATCTATAAAAAGTCTTGTTACTTCTTAGAGCCTCTCTCCCTGCTCTTCCGCTAAAAACTGTTATCCTTTCTCCTAATTTGTCGTCATTCGACAGTAAACTGCTGCCATCAATCACCGCAATTAACTCTGCTATGAGGACATCTTGTTCTCTTATCTGCGGATCTCTCTCATTTCCCTGTGATTTTGCCCGCTGGTAGTATAAAGTTCTCGTCGTTGCCTGCTGCTCTGGAATTTCAGTGACAAAATCATACCCTCGATTATGTATGCAACTCAGCTCCTCTGAATATATTTTGGAAATAGTAGTCTCTTCCTCTCGTACACTTTTGTTTGTTTGATTCAAAGTATTCCTTGCTTCCAACGGAGCGTCATCCGGAGCTCGACATTGGTCCTCGAGTGAAAAACGCACCGTCCAATCCTTGGTTTTAAGCAGCTCTCATCAGTTGTTTGCTGGTTTGCTTTCTGTCGTGGACAACGCCACGTCACAGTCCCGTTACTTTCATTCATTTTACTATGTAAAAATAACCTTCATAGTTGCAATATGGCGTGCTGCGAATGGTCGTTGAAACTTCCAAAAAATGATTCAAATGGCTCTGAGCACTATGGGACTAAACTACTAAGGTCATCAGTCCCCTAGAACTCAGAACTACTTAAACCCAACTAACCTAAGGACATCAGACACTGTAGTGGGACGAAATTAAGCGTCACCCATCCACCAGTGTCAGCCCAGTTTGCAGGTGAATATAAGTTAATTTAGTTTTGTTTATGTATTTCTCTTAATATTTGTAATAGCTGTAAGTTATCTAAAAGTTTTGTATTTTTTTATGTTTCATGTACGGAGAGGGCGGCGCAACGAACGGAGACAGCATCTTCGTTGCCGCGACCAGAGAGGAAATTGCTGGCCGCTATACGTCGCGGGTCGACAGCCAAGGAGCAACAGAAGATCCTGGAACCGAGTTGTTGCGTCGTGCTTCTAAAAATTAAAAATGAATTTTTTGTACTCTTTTTGTACAACAATTACGTCGTATAGAGCTTAATCTTATTGAAAAGTCAGTCCTAGTCTGTCAACGTTCAAGTTCACATCTGTATGTGTAGGAAGCTAATAAAATAGTGGATGCTACTAAAGTTGAAACACGTGTTCTGAGGATTTATTTATGAAGAATTATGTGAACGGATTAATAATATATTTAACAAGATTATTGAATTCTGACAGCGTTCATCGAAACTTTGAATCTCAAAGGTTTATTCAATGTGTGATTCTGATATCGATTAAATCAAGATAACGTGTGTCAATATAATTTCTGAGGAGAAACAAACGAAATTTAAATCGAAAAAGTTTACGAAAACCAATTGGCCCAAGTGATGTAATTCTTTGCATACGACTCAACTGATGTTTTACAGTTTCGTTCAAGAACCATTCTATGACAATTTAAAAAGAATATAAATCATTTTGAAGTGGGTTGTAACTGACGTAGGTGACGAAGTCTGCACATGGTCATATATCAAACGAAAATAGGTTATATAAAACTTACGTCGTTACACTACAACACACCCATGCCCGAGGCAGGATTCGAACCTGCGACCGTAGTGGTCGCGCGGTTCCAGACTGTAGCGCCTAGAACCTCTCGGCCACTCCAGCCGGCCTGAAACTTCCACATCGGAACTATTGGGTCAGAAATACGCAAGTCGTATGGTGTCAACTCTACGACGGCTAGAGCGGTACTAAGAAAGACAGTCGGCTACTGTAGAGAGAAGGGTGCAGTTCGGCTGTCTGGTGAGCAGGTAGTTTAGAGTAATGGCGGAGGTCCGGATGCAGGTAAGCCGTGACACAAAGGGATCGGGTATTGGGTGCAGATTTCACAGATTTCTGGTTGGGCGCAAATTTCACTGGGCACAGTTTTCATGGATTCTCCTGACTAGAATCCCCCACACCCGTACGGCACTGGTCGAATTTCTGGCTTCACTACTCCTGGACGCCCATTGGATTTGGTCCATATACTGCCAGAACATCACGGTGAATCTGGTGCAGTTTAGTCGTTTAGCTCACAGGAATCGTACTGTCCGGCTTACTTCAGCTTTGGAGTATGTTCATGATTGCGGCGTCATTTTACTCCCACGCTGTGATGCACCTGTTAACCGTACCGTAATAAATCTGTCTCTGCAGGAATGTCTCTAGCATGGGACGACATGTGTAACTTAGTATTTGAGCCCCCTTGTATCTACCGCGAATACTAAGAAACGACATACCTTTAGATAAATATGTAAAACTAGAAATTGGGAAGGCGAATGGACAAGAGAGATTAGATGGAAGTATTATGGAAAAGTGCAGTGCTTTTGTACGATAAATCGCATGCAGGACGTTAGAGCGGCCAGTTCTACAATACTATTTCGTGTTTGAAACCGGAATCAAATACTGACGACGGCAAACACTCAAAGAATACAAAGGCACTCTGTCGGAATCGTAACAGGCGGTAGAGCCCACAAAAAAATGTAACAGAAATAGAGAAAGAAATGAAACGGGAACTTTTTGGAAGAAAAATGACGTTGTCCTCGAGAATCCTTTTTGGTTAAATTTATAAAACGAGTTTTTGAGGAAAAATATGAGGTAAGTCTGCTGCCATAGTAACATGTTTCGCTTAGGAATCTCGAGAGTAAGGTAAAGGAGATTTGGATGTCTACAGAGGTATGTACACAATTATTTTTTCGTCACTCATTACGCGAATCGAAGAGGACAGAAAGTGGCTAAAGCTGAATCAAAGCATTCTCCTTTACTCAATGCACAGTCGCACAGTGGCTGAGGGCATATACAGAGCGACACATGAAACCTCCCTGATTTTCAAATACAATTAAAGAAAAATTGTGAAACATAAATACTCGTGGTTTGCAGCGTCATGTAAAGTAATTTAGAAAGTTTTGGACAACAAATAAATACCGTACTTCATAATCTCCTTTGGCAACCCGCAGAATTTCTATGCGATACTTTGTCTCAGCCCATGTCTGGAGTGACAGAGCCTGTTTCATCCACAATTCTTCTGTGAATACACACTGGTCTCGCATTCGGGAGGACGACGGTTCAATCCCGCGTTCGGCCATCCTGATTTAGGTTTTCCGTGATTTCCCTAAATCGCTCCAGGCAAATGCCGGGATGATTCCTTTGAAAGGGCACGGCCGACTTCCTTCCCCATCCTTCCCTAATCCGATGAGACCGATGACCTCGCTGTTTGGTCTCTTCCCCAAAAAACAACAACAACAACCTTCTGTGAATATCGTCAAGGTCATACAAAGGTGTGACATATACAATTTCTTTTACATAAGGGAAATAATGATTACGTCGGTCGAAAATAGTGAGGGGCGGCGGGGTGGGGTCCGGCAAAATCTCATCAAATTTCATTTAAAGGGGAGGTCGGGATGAAAATCACAGATCAACTTTTTATTCAGAGAATATACGTTATTACAACCGAAGACTTTTGTTTCGTAAAATTAATCCCAAGTATAGACAGTATTAATGTGCAAATTGTGATTCGACGGTAGTTGGATGCTTTGCATGAAACAATTGCTATAGAATTGTCAAGTTCAATCCGGTGAGTTCCATGTCGCGGCGGTCGAAGTAACTGCATGTCAGTTAGTCACTGAGTTGGTCGTGATAATCTGAGACGCCTATAAAGTCGTTGTTATTGTGTTCAACATGAATCTGTCTCAAAATTTTTACCGTCCATATGTAGGGTAAGAAGGAAAGGTACGTGCTTTGAAGAGTGATAGTATTAGTGATTCTGAACAAAAAACTTCTTATGGACGTATGCCCTATTCTGAATAGTCTCTGAGATAGAGCACGTTTAATATCATTTTTGTTCTTTCGAAAATCGCACCATCCAGCGAGAATGTGTCGCAGTAGAAAATTACTAGGGTCGCTCTATAAGTAATGCCCCACATTTTTTTTCTCAGAACATATTTACTGTTAAGAGTCAGAATTTGGTGACAATACTCTTCAACATATCTTGTCCATGTCCTATTTTCCTACGTAGTCTCCATCACGTTCTATGACCGTACGCCAACGTTGTGGAAGAGCATGTATTCCCTGATGGTAAAAGCTCTTGTCCTGTAGGCGTAGCCATGTTTTCATTGCATGACTAACACTCTCGTTAACTTCAAAGTGTGTTCCCGTAGAGAATCTTCAAGCGGCCCAAAGAGATGGAAGTCCGAGGGTGCCAGGTCTGGACTGTAGGGTGGATGAGGCAATGATGTCCAGCCCAATTTGGCGATGTGCTCCGGGTTCTCAGACTTGTGTGTGGGCAGGCATTATCGTGTTGGAGCAAGATTTCTGCTGGATTCTTGTCCGATCGAACACGTCGGAAACGGTTCTTGAGTTCATTCAGATTCTTCACGTATGCCTCTGAATCGATGATTGACCCTCTTGGCATCACATCCACAAGAATGACGCCATCACAATCCCAGAAGACTGTCACCATAACTTTTCCGGCAGAGGGAGTTGTCTTGAATTTCTTTCAAAGTGGTACACCAGGCTTTCATCCCCTGTAACGATCCGTAACAGAAAAGCCTCTCCGTCGGTCTCAAAACGCTCCAATAATTCAGATTAAATGGTCTTTCTATGAATATTGTGGAGAAGCAGTAGCCGAGTTACGATGTGCCGGTCAGCACGAATAATGACATCCGCACGATTCAGCATGTCTCTAGCAGGGGCTGTCACAGGACGTCCCGAATGTGGCTGATCATGGAGCTCTGTTTCTGCATTTCCTGAGGCTGTAACTTTCTTTACCCATCGCCGAACTGTACTCCTATCAACTGCAGCATCGCCGCACACTGCACACCACGGTTTCTTTTTCTGCGCACTAGAATTGAATAACAGCACGCTGCTTGTAACGTAAGTCGTATGTAGACGCCATTTTGACGCTGTACTACGGCTCTGCCATCTGCCAGAACGGTTCGAAACTTCACCGACACAGAACAAACATCAAATATGAAGCACCAACAAGGACGTTTGTCTATATATATTAATGGCTTTTTAAAAAAAAAATGAGGGGCATTACTGCCCGCATCTCGTGGTCGTGCGGTAGCGTTCTCGCTTCCCACGCCCGGGTTCCCGGGTTCGATTCCCGGCGGGGTCAGGGATTTCCTCTGCCTCGTGATGGCTGGGTGTTGTGTGCTGTCCTTAGGTTAGTTAGGTTTAAGTAGTTCTAAGTTCTAGGGGACTTATGACCACAGCAGTTGAGTCCCATAGTGCTCAGAGCCATTTTTTTGAGGGGCATTACTTTTTGAACGACCCTTGTACATTGCATTAAATTTCCTGCAAAAAAGGTCCCATCCATTTTTTCTCTAGGACTAATAGCTTGCGTGAAGGGAGTGCAAGAATACTGAAAATCTCGTGTAGCACGCGTGCGCTGTAGCTTAGCTATTTTTTGTAGGACAATTTGAGGTAGTTTCCCGACTTGGTAGACCACAAGTGTACCGTATCAACTTCCTCTATACTACTGAGGTATGTTGTAAACAATGAGAATGACACTAAATAACAATGTGCACTAATTGTGTTCTATCTTCTTTAGAATCACTAATACTATTTCCTCTCAAAGCATGCACCTTTCCTCCTGGATCATCCTGTATTAAGCGACATGTCGACAAGTCGAAACACACGTGTGAGCAAGACGTTAATCGTTTGTGGAAGGAAGCTAAACTGAAGGACACCCTCGGGAACGCTCCTTTTGATTATATAAATCAAGAGACTGAGATGCTAAGTGATCATACGGTTCAAACGGAAGTACAAATTATATTGTCTTTCATATGCAAAGTAAGTAAAGGTTAAGCCACAATTGATGTCTATAGTATATGAATAAAAGGTTAATTTTTTATGGATCCGTCAAAACAGTCAATAATATTTTGTGAAGCCCATTTTGTCCATCTGTCTCTGTCTGTCTGTCCGTCCGAATATTACTCAGGGTCGACATGTTTAAAATAAAATGTTTTTAATCGCTTTTCAGATATTCTGTAGAATACACTTCTAAACGAAACATATTTTCATTAAAGTGTTTTAATCAATCCTTAAAACGAATAAAAATTACTCTGTACGTATTTTTACCAGCTATGGGATGAACCTCACGTGAGGGGGAGAGGTTCCAATACATCTCACCAAGGGGTAAGGATGGGGAGGATGGGCCCAAACTAAAAAAAAGAAAAAAAATTATCACTTAAACTCCAGTGCGGCGGTAAACCATTCTGCTCTCAAGGGGAAGAAGCTGAGAGCAGGTAAACTGCTCAAGCGTGTCAAGCTAAACGATTCCTGTAACTGTTTCCCCGACGTAGAAAAATGGTCCAACTCTGTTGTCGTATGTTGTTTTTGACAAATTGCCTGTTGGCTTCTGTCTCGGGTTCTTCGGCCAACGTTTGTTTGATGATGTTTCTGACGTTTCGCCAGCGCGAGTGGCTGGCATTGTCAAAACTTCTCTCTCCATTGCTAGTGGTGTACTGGAGGCGAGCTCGCGGCCGCAGATTATTTGTTCCTGGCGTGCCAACGTCCGAGGGCTCTTCCGTGTTCATTACTGCTGCCTGCGAAGGTCAGTCGCCGCAGCACGGGAATCCAGGACGCGTTCACCTTTAAGACCTCCCTCTTTCTTGTTGAAGCTATTGTCATGTTTGTGCATTTATATGGCTTCCCTGAAAAAGCGGGTGTGACAGCTTTTCTCTTCAGTAAGAACTTCTGTGTCGGCGAATTTTATTATGTGGCCGGGCTCACACAGCGCTTGCTCCGCCACGACCGATTTCTCCACTTGTCCCAACCTGCAATGCCGCTTATATTCGGCGATCCTGCTGCTGATTGATCGTCTAGTCATTCCAGCATAGACTTGTCCACATGTACATGGTATGCTCAATATTCCCGATGTTGCAAATGGATCTCTTCTTTCCTTTGCCGGTTTGAGACACTCTTCGATCTTCTTTGTCTGTTTTGCCCGATCAGGTCGAACATCTCAATAGCCAATTTTTGATGTAGCTGAAAATCTTTCCACTTAATGCGTGCACAATTTGAACTTTGTAAATGTGCGAGCGAAATCGTTTACACAGCGATTTTTGAACTGTTAAACGATAGATGTTTAGCTCCCGCGATGCCCGCCGAACTTAATTTGATGGGCTTCTTTAGAAGGTCTCTCTGATCTTCTCTACCGTTTCATCTAATGTGCGTTTCCTGCCAGAATCTGACGAGCTGTTTAAGTTACCCTCTCAGTTGCTAGGCACCCGTCATACCAAACCTTCTGATTTTCTTTCCATATAACACAACACGCATTGGTCTCTTTTTCCTGGTAATTATTGAAACAAATCAAAAGGAGCCGTGTGGAAAACCAGCCCGTGTAGCCGCGAGTATTAACACGATTGCTCCCGATGGGTGTGGCTTTTAGGCGGTTGCAACATTCCCCTAGGTAGCCCATGTTCTGCCTCAGATACACGCTTTGCAAACAGTTTGAACACTTTCTGCCACTTGCACACAGAATTTACTCAACATGCAGACAGTTAGAGTACACTACTTCTGTCGTGGGAAAGCGGGGGGAGGGGGGGGGGGGGAGTTGAGTGAATAGGGGACTGACGACCTTACCTGTTTGCTCACTCAGCATCAGCGATATTTAGAAAAAAACTGCTTTATGGCTCTGAGCACTATGGGACTCAACTGCTGTGGTCATCAGTCCCCTAGAACTTAGAACTAATTAAACCTAACTAACCTAAGGACATCACACACATCCATGCCCGAGGCAGGATTCGAACCTGCGACCGTAGCGGTCTTGCGGTTCCAGACTGCAGCGCCTTTAACCGCACGGCCACTTCGGCCGGCAACTGCTTTACATGATGCCACAAACCTCAACTATCTTTGTCTCATAGGTTTTTCAAATGTATAAGGAAATCAGGGATGTTTCATGTGGATCTATCTAGACGTAGACTATGAACGTTACATGATGTGACACCACAGCTACCACGTTGATACGTAAAACACCGCAAATACACTATGTGATCAGACGTATCCGGACACCCCCCAAAACATGCGTTTTTCTTATTAGGTGCATTGTGCTGCCGCCTACTGCCAGGTACTCCATATCAGCGACCTCAGCAGTCGTTAAACGTCGTGAGAGAGCAGAATGGGGCGCTCCGTTGAACTCATGGGCTTCGAACGTGGTCAGGTGATTGGCTGTCACTTGTGTCATACGTCTGTTCGCGCGATTTTCACACTCGTAAACATCCCTAGGTCGACTGTTTCCGATGTGATAGTGAAGTGGAAACGTGAAGGGATACGTACAGCACAAAAGCGTACAGGCCGACCTCGTCTGTTAACTGACAGAGGCTGCCGACAGTTGAAGAGGGTCGTAATGTGTGATTGGCAGACATCTATCCAGACCATCACACAGGAGTTCCAAACTGCATCAGAATCTCCTACAAGTACTATGACAGGCGGGTGGTTAGAAAACTTGGATTTCATGGACGAGCGGCTGCTCATAAGTCACCCATTACGCCGGTAAATGCAAACGACGCCTCGCTTGGTGTAAGGATCGTAAACGTTGGACGATTGAACAGTGGAAAAACGTTGTGTGGAGTGACGAAACACGGTACACAATGTGGCGTTCCGATGGCAGTGTGTGGGTATGGCGAATGCCCAGTGAACGTCATCTGCCAGCGTGTGTAGTGCCAAAAGTGAAATTCGGAGGCCATGGTGTTATGGTGTGGTCGTGTTTTTCATGGAAGGGGCTTGCATCCCTTGTTGTTTTGCGTGGCATTATCACAGCACAGGCTTACATTGATGTTTTAAGCACCTTCCTGCTTCCCACTGTTGAAGAGCAGTTCGGGGATGGTGATTGCATCTTTCAACACGATCCAGCACCTGTTCATAATGCACGACCTGTGGCGCAGTGGTTACACAACAATAAAATCCCTGTAATCAATTGGCCTGCACAGAGTCCTGACCTGAATCCTATAGAATACCTTTGGAATGTTTTGGAACGTCGACTTCGTGCCAGGCCTCACCGACCGACATCGACACCTCTCCTCAGTGCAGCAGTCCGTGAAGAATGGGCTGCCATTCCCCAAGAAACCTTCCAGCAACTGATTGAAACCTTCCAGCACCTGCGAGAGTGGAAGCAGTCATCAAGGTGGCACGAACTAGTAAGTCATTTTCAGCCAGGTGTCCGGATACTTTTGATCACATTTACCATACCAAGCGTGAAGGGAGTATAACAAGGCATACTCTGTGCTACTAGCTATAGATAGCTTACAGTAAAGGTGCTCTTCATGTTAGAAATGCACAATGGTGACTCATTAAAAATACTGGGGAAGCTATTTAGATATAACCGTTTTATAACTAGCCCAGTCGACAGCATACTTCGATCAAATGATTTTTGAGACAAAAAGTTACTAAACAAATTGTTATTTGTGTCAGTTCCGAAAACTATACCCATCAGCTCGTATAGGCGTACACCTACAGAAAACAGGAAAATCAGATCTCAACAGCCAACGTGCAACTAAAATTGGCTCTCGCTACTGAGTCCCTAGACAATCAACCGGCTGGCGGCACCCAAAATACAAATTAACGTGTGCTATATTCAAATCGTTGTAGAACGGGTAGTTAAGTTTTCATCGATGGAACTTGCGGGCCCTTCAGCTGTACCTCACTTCGTTCGTCATTTTATCCAGATGAAACTAGTAATCACAGTAATCATTTAAAATAGAGGGTGGGTGAAATGGCGCCACGTGCTGCCATATTGTGCTTGCATTTCCCGATGGTAAGGTTTCACGAGAGAAACCTAGAACTTTAAAAGTACTCTGGTAGTTCACGGCTTGATTTTGGCGATACACACTTTCCTTTGTTTCATACCTGAAAGAATGATTCACGGCCACCGAAAGCGCCAAAGCGTGGTGGAGACGTGTAGCATAGTCCGTCTGAAAATTTTGGATTGCGCTTCATGGGAGCACAAGCTGCTTCCTTCGTGGACAGAATCACAAAGGCGGGAAACACCAGTGCGTTCATAGTAGATGAGATGTGACGGCCTATATCCATGTCTGAAAATTTGTTTATTTATTTCGTGTCATTGTCTGTGTACTTTACAAAATCAGAGAGACGACTTCCTTAGTTTAGCAGAATAGCTTTGCTAATAGTTTAAATTCCTTTCTTATGGTATTCTACCAGTGTTTCTAACTTCTCTATCATCAGCAGAAGTTATTTATGTCACACAGCACCCAGTTCAGAGGATGGGTTAAAATAAGTGCATACATTGAGTTTTTCCTTACTGTCGTAGGAGTTCCATATCTTATACTATACTACATTTAACTAGATTGTGTTTGACTGTTCCCACTTTAGCCCTCTGTTTAAGGATCTCGAGACAGTCATACCATACTGGTGCCTCGGATCATTTCCTTCGGCAGGTTTTGTTCATACATACTGTACATGTTGCCCAAAGTTGCTTTCCATTGATCCAGTCGAATTTTCTCTGCTGATTGGCCGATCTTAGTAAAGGTTCTTCTTGACCGAAATAGTGTCATGCAATAATGGTACTCATTCAAGAACTTCTTACTGTTTCTCATGCACTTTGAAAATTTTATTCTGGTGTTCGAAAGAAGAACTATCGTTGAGAGGTGAATTTCGTTTAAGCGGCGTCGGTTTAATTCAGCGAAAAATAATGCTGGAGTGATATTTAGTGCTGTGTCGACCTTGTCGCATCGAATGTGTGTGCCCAAGCGGGATAGGCATATTGAGCTGCAAAATAGCATAGCGAAGATATGAAGCACCATGATTGAGGGTCTCGCTCCTCACGAGGAACTGACAAGTTTACAAAGTCTGTCTAAAGCTCTCTCGACGTTTTGTGAAGATTGTATGCGATCAAGAAGAATTATACAGGTGAAAGCGTGTACGCACGTGATAATCAATACTGTTGACCTTGAAATTAATATGTATCTACAGAGTGGCTGGAATTTCATACTTTCAAATCCCCCTCGTGAAACTCTAGTACGATGGTGAGTCAATAAATAAATAGCAAACGCTAGAATACGACATATCGTTTCAAATTCTGCGACAGTATGTACCTAGAAGGAGGCAGCACATGTCCCGTGGAAGGTAGCCGATACACAATGTTCCGCGGCCATTGATTAATGATCTGCAGCCAGACCAAGAGGACAATTGTGCTGTCAGCCTGTACCCGACTAAAACGAGGCGACTTTTTGAGCGGAGGGATTGTCAGCAGAGCACGTCCATAGATAAATTCGTCCTGTATGTGGTTGGAACTGTATTTCATGGAAATTTTTGTTCAGGTATAGAGCAAAGGACAAAAAAAGGTCACAGAAAAGGAGCATCCTGGCCATCCTGGTTATTCAGTGATGGCACATTGTTTACCCATCTAGGAGTATTTCGTTACTCGCAGCACACATAGCTGTTTTGGGTTGCAGAAATTTAAGGAACGAAATAAACTTCTAATATCGCGAGAGGTCACTCATTATATGTGACTGCTGCCACAAGAATTGTGTGCTGCAGGCTTTTAACGCTCTGTCAAACGAGGGGATAACTGTTTAACGTAAAGGGGGAGCCTGATACGCGGGTCTCTGACGTCTTTATCCCGTTTTCGACGTATTTGTCGACTCACTCTCGTAAAATTGTTCATCTACTGAAACAAGAAACAACAAACGTTATGTGGGCTGCACTGTTCGTAGTTTGTAGTCATTCGTAACATAACTTCAATTGTCCCCGTGTTCCAAGTACAACTGGTGCCCACTAATCACCACGCCTGACAGATTTATACTGAGATGATAAAAGTCATGACATATCTCCTAATATCGTGTCAGACCTCATTTAGTCCGGCGTAGTGGAGCAACTCGACATGGCATGGACTCGAAAAGCCGCTGGAATTCTCCTACGGAAACACTGACCCATGCTACCTCCATGGACGCCCTTAATTGCCAAAGTGTTGCCAGTGCAGGATTTTGTCCACGAACTGACCTCTCTGTTATGTCCAATAAATGTTCAGTGGGATTCATGTCGATTGATCTAGGTCGTCAGACCATTCATTCGAACTGTCCAGTATGTTCTTAAACCAATCGCCAACAATTGTGGCCTGGTGACCCGGTGCATTGTCATCAATAAATATTCCATCGTTGTGTGGAAACATGAAGTCAATGAATGGCTGCAGATTGTGTCCAGGTAACAGGACATAAGCATTTCCAGTCAATGATCGGTCCAGTTGGACTAGAAGACCCCGGCCATTACATGTAAACACGGCCCAGACCATTATCGAGTCACCAGAGGTCTGCACGGTGCCTTGAGACAACTTGGGTCCATGGATTCGTGTGGTGTCCGCCACACAAGAACTCTACTATCAGATCTTACCAACTGAAATCGGCATAACACAGAATACTGCAAATAAAATTTCTTTCTTCTCCAGTAAGGGATTATAATAATCACAAATTGCATGTAGTATGTGAGGATAATTGGGATATCTGTACGTTACTCTACAGGTGAAGTTCTCCCAGGATGAAACTTGAAGTATTGAGGAATGCTTCAGGCAATAATATAAACTTGGATCGTAAACTATACGGGGAATTGTGAGAAATGTGCTGTCTGAGTTAATTACGGATAAAGGTGGAAAATAAATGTAACTTGGAGAATGATTCTTTTCTAGTTATAGTATGTTGTCTGATTTGCTAAGTGTGCTGAACAGTGTGGAACAATTTTCATTTTTTACTGGGGCTTAAGAGTAGTCCAGTTTATACTGATTATTTACTGGAAGAAGTTTGTGAAATAAAACAGTAAAGCGTGGAGAATTAAGAGAATATTTTTGGAAGTGATAATGCAATTCAAATTCTATGTTCAACATAAAACACATGACTGAGAGAATTGGGAGTAAAGAGTAATTGTACGAGATTTTTTTATGTCATGGAATAGTGTGCTTTAAATGAAAATTTTTGTGTTACGCTGATGCAAATTTCCTTGCAGGAGTTGCAGTATTTATTCTATGTTTCGGAAACACTGTTTTTGCAATGTTAATTCGTATTTTTAGTTCATGTATGTCATCACGTATCATTTAATCTTCAACACTTTGATGTAGCTTCACTGGACCGATGTTGGAAGTGTAGTATGTGACTGAGGATATGTGATTTACTTTTTTCAGATTGGAAATTCTGTTGTTGAAGAAGAAAGGCATGTCTGTAGCTCTTGTGGCCTTTTACAGCATTTTATTGTGTGGCAGGATAGATGTACAATCTGGTCACTGATTCACTTTAGGTGACTTGTGATGCTGAGTTGAGAGCAACACCCTCTCCTCCAGATGGACTCTACTGAAGATGCGCTAGCTTCAGTGGGGAGGCACTGTCAGGTGATTATAGAATTTTGCGCGTTGTGGTTACACTATGTTTAATCAATTTGTTTTGTAATTGTTGATTTGCAGAAAATTTTCCTGGGACTTAAATTCTGGCTTACCTGCATGGTGTATGAGATGGTGTTGAAGATGCATGTATACTGAAGTACCGCTGAGATAATTGGTGTTCTTAACTATGTGTTTCTGATAAAAGTTTTGCAGGGAACTTTTAGCTACATCAACGCAGTAATAATTTTTTTTGCCATTTTTAAGATTTCTTCATGAGATACAATTTTCTGCAGTGAGCTTGGTTTTGCTGGTTCTTGATGATAATGAGAAGAGGTTTAAAGCTATTTTACTCATTGTTTTCATAATTAAGTGGTTTGTGGATGATTATTCAAGAATTTTGAGGATACTTTTTTATTTTTAAGTAGTTCTATAGTTACAAATTTCTTTTGTAACTTGGGGTCTTCTGAGGTCCTTCAGAGATTGTAGCTTAGTATGTGGCGGTATTAATATTCAGTACATTATTATGCTGAAAATCTGTTAGAAGCAGACCAGGAGAATCAGCTTGGAAAAATATAGAGAAAGGAAAACAGATTCAGATGTCTTGTCAGTTACTCCAAGTCAAGGAAGTGATAATGTACCTAATAGTGATTCACTTATTTTTTCTAGCAGTCAAGGAGAGTATGTTATTGCCAATCATGTTAATATTGTAAATCAGAAGACCAAAAGCGTTGTCATGAGTGAAAGTGATGCTGTTTCAGAGATGTTCAACTACATGAGTCTGTTGCTAGTTGGAAAGTATTAGCAGACTGCTCCACTGCTTCTAGAGCGTGTTGTCTTCAGCATGAACAATGTAATAGTAGTTCAACTGCTACACTTACATTTACAAAGACTTCTTTAATAGGTTATTGGCGTCCTTAGTGAGGCCAGAGGCTGCTATAGAAGAACTTGATGAACAGCTAGAAACAAGTATCAGAGAATTAGAAACTAATGTGAAAGGAATAAATGAAAATTTGGAATCTAACACAAGGGCATTTGTGACTGAAGTGAGAGAAGTTAACGAAAAAAATAGGAACAAGTGCTAAAAACAGAAAGAGAATACATTCAGGTTAAGGGAACAGGATGAAAGTATTTCAAGAGTATGGCAGGCCAATGTTAGTGTAATACAGTTAAAATACAGGGTCTAGGGCAAAAATGTGAGTCCATTAGTGAAGAGGTCCATTAGTGAGCTATGTTGAGCGGTAGTTCGACAGCCCACAAGTCACGGAAATACGTTAGACCTTGTACCTACAAACAGGCCTGACCTTATGGATGGCATCTATTACAGACAGGAATTAGTGAACATGATGTCCTCATAGCGATTGCGGTTACTGAAGTTAATAAATCAATCAAGAAGTCTAGAAGAGTATTTCTGCCAGATAGAGCAAATCAGTAGTTGTTGGTATCCCGCTCAGACAATGAATTCGCATCATTTAGTTCCAGAATTATCGACATAGGGGAATTGTGGACAAATTTCAAACGGATGGTAAATCGTGCTTGGCTGGTTCAAATGGCTCTGAGCACTATGGGACTTAACTTGTGAGGTCATCAGTCCCCTAGAACTTAGAACTACTTAAACCTAACGAACCTAAGGACAACACACACATCCATGCCCGAGGCAGGATTCGAACCTGCGACCGTAGCAGCAGCGCGGTTCCGGACTGAAGCGCGTAGAACCGCTCGGCCACAGCGGCCGGCCGGTAAATTGTGCTCTGGAGAGGTATGTGCCAAGTAACTGGATTAAGGACGAAAAAGACTGAACGTGGTATAACATCGAAATTCTGAAAATGCCGAGGAAGCAAAGGATGTTGCGCTTTTGGTTCAAAAGAGAACGCGCAAAATCGCTAATCGAGACTAAGGCGTCTATCTAATTCACTCATTGACCGATCTGGTATGACAGTAGATGACAGCAAAGGGAAATCGGAATTTTTAAATTTCAGTTTTCAGAAATCATTCACACAGGAGATTGTACAAATATGCCGCCACTGAACATCACGCACTCCTATACGTATGGTATAGTTGTATCACTGGCTTAATGAAACAACAGAAGAAGTTGAAAACAAAAAGTTACCTGGTCTGTATGGAATGTCTGTTCCGTTTAACAAAGAGTGCGCTTTGGCACTGGTCCCTCAGCTTGCATTTATTCCGAATCTCTCACCCAGGGCAAAGTCCCAAGTGTCTCCTGTATATACGAAGGGTAAAGAACTGACTCCCAAAAGTACAGACCAGGATCCTTAATAAATGCAGAATTCTTGAACATGTTCTCAGTTCGAATATAATAAAGTTACATGAGATGGATAAGCTTCTAGCCATGAATCAGCACGTCCTAGATTTCCGAAAAGCGTATGGAACAGGTTCCCAGGTATGTGAGTGGCTCGAAAACTTTTTAAGTAAGAGAACCCAGTACGATTCTCCTCGACGGCGAGTGTTCTTCAGAGACAGGCTATCGTCAGGCGTGCTTCAGGGAAGTGTGATAGGACCACTGCTATTTTTTTTAAATTAATAACTGATCTGGCGGACGGGGTGAGCAGTAATATGCGGCTATTTGTTGATGGTCTATGGTGTGCGGTAAGATGTCGTCGTTGAATGACTGTAGGGGGATACAAGATGACTGAGCCAAAATTTCTAGTTGGTGTGATAAATGGCAGCTCGCTCTAAATATAGAAAAATGTAAGTTAATGCTGATGAGTAGGAAAAATAAATCCATTTGTTGAATACAGCATTAGCAGCGCGCTACTGACACAGTCACATCTAGGGGTAACTTTGCAAAGCGATATGAAATGAAACGAGCATTTAAACATTGTAGAATTGATGGTGAAGAGTCGACTTAGGTTTATTGGGAGAATCTTAGGAAAGTGTGGTTCATCTGTGAGGAAACTGCATATAGAATACCAGTACGACCCATTCTTGAGCACTCTTCTTCTCTTTGGGATCTGCACCAGACTGCATTAAAGGAAGACAACGGAGGAAGTTAGAGGCAGGTTGCTAGATTTGTTGCTGGTAGGTTCAACCGAAACTCAAGTTTTACAGAGATGCTTCGAGAACTCAAATGGGAATCCCTAAAGGGAAGGCAACACTCTTTTGGAGGAACCCTGTTGAGAAAATTTATAGACACGGCATTTGAAGCTGACTGCAGAATAATTCTACTACCGCCTTCGTACATGTCTCGTTAGAACCAAGAAGGTACGATAAGAGAAATTAGAGCTCTTAAGAGATATATACACAATCGATTTTCTCTTAACATATTTGCGTCTGGAGCAGGAAACTAAGTGACTGGTAATGGTGTGGGGTACCCTCTACCACGTGACTTGCGTAGTATTCATACAGATGTGGGTGTATAAACTTACAGAATTGGGTGCAATATTAAGGGAAGAGTTACGTTGGTTGATTGACCTTAGAATTTCTAATGTTGAAGGCGAAATTGTTGTTACAGAAGAAAGTCAGTGGGCTCTTAATGAACAAAGTAAGCAGTTACAAACTGATATTCAAAATTTAGGGGAAGAATATGAAAATAATAAAAAAGATTTTTTCAGAGAGATGTGGGGGTAGGGGGATGTCCCTAGTGAGGAAGGTGTGGCTCAAGTTCAGGAACAGATTGAAAATCATGCTGCATTATTACGATGTCTAGTTGGAAATCATGCTGCAGTATTACGGCATCTAGAAAATAATTATATGAATACGATCCATCTCGTCGGACAATGAATTCACCACCTTCAGTGCGGATGCGCAGTTACGTCCGACTTCCTGCTGGAATCTTGAAGTACTGAGCGTGGAGGACAGTGGATAGGTGGCGCTAGACGGGAACGTGGGCCGGCTAAGAGGGATGCTGAGGTAGTCGCTGCAACTGCGATACATGCTGTGTCCGAGTGGTACAGCGGTTAACACAACTGCCTAGTAAGAGGATATCCTGGGTTTCAATCCAGATCCAGCACACATTTTTGCTCATCGCTGCTCATTCTGCATAACGTCCTGGTGTAGTCCCTTCCATTTCGTTTTCTTTTGTCCCACTCCACCCTCAATTTACGTTGTTGCTGTTGTTGTGGTCTTCAGTCCTGACTGGTTTGATGCAGCTCTCCATGCTACTCTATCCTGTGCAAGCTTCTTCATCTCCCAGTACCTACTGCAACCTACATCCTTCTGAATCTGCTTAGTGTATTCATCCCTTGATCTCCCTCTACGATTTTTACCCTCCACGCTGCCCTCCAATACTAAACTGATGATCCCTTGATGCCTCAGAATATGTCCTACCAAACGATCCCTTCTTCTAGTCAAGTTGTGCCACAAACTCCTCTTCTCCCCAATTCTATTCAATACCTCCTCATTAGTTATGTGATCTACCCATCTAATCTTCAACATTATTCTGTAGCACCACATTTCGAAAGCTTCTATTCTCTTCTTGTCCAAACTGTTTATCGTCCATTTTTCACTTCCATACATGGCTACACTCCATACAAATTCTTTCAGAAATGACTTCCTGACACTTAAATCTATACTCGAAGTTAAAAAATTTCTCTTCTTCAGAAACGCTTTCCTTGCCATTGCCAGTCTACATTTCATATCCTCTCTACTTCGACCATCATCAGTTATTTTGCTCCCCAAATAGCAAAACTCCTTTACTACTTTAAGTGTCTCATTTCCTAATCTAATTCCCTCAGCATCACTTGACTTCATTCGACTACATTCAATTATCCTCGTTTTGCTTTTGTTGATGTTCATCTTATATCCTCCTTTCAAGACACTGTCCATTCCGTTCAACTGCTCTTCCAAGTCCTTTGCTGTCTCTGACAGAATTACAATGTCATCGGCGAACCTCAAAGTTTTTATTTCTTCTCTATGGATTTTAATACCTACTCCGAATTTTTCTTTTGTTTCCTCAATTTACGCAACAGAAAATAATTTTTGGGGAATTAAAGCTCAGTGCTGTTAAGGAGGTATCAGAGGGGAGAAAACAGATTAAACAAAAAATATATAAAGTTGATGAGTTCGGTTCCTCAATTGCTTAATTCGTAGTTATTGTAGAGCAGAATTCCAATGGTACTGTTCCTATTATTATTGGGAAGTTATAGGAAGTGATTTCACTATTGAGATTTAAAGAAGGTCAAATGGAGGTAAATAGGAGGAGCGGGGAATTACCACAAGAGTTAAATGAGAGATTTTCAAAAGCTGAAGAGAAGACAGAGGAAGGTGAATGTTACTGCTGAGGTCATGTATTTGATAAAGATGCGTATTCAGGTTATAAATATGAAACGCATGCTGTGTCTCATTATAATATGAGTGGAAAGCATGGAAGATACTTTCACCTAGAGAATGAATGATGGGAAGGCTATCTGTTTTTGTTGTAATCATTTTTCGTCTGTCAAAAAAGTTCAGGTATTTAGAAATTCAACAAACGGCCTTATATCTCATGCTTGGTTGGAGAAGTCTGATTTTTCAGATCCCCTAGTTGTCCTGCTGCTCACAAGATTGAATTTGGGTGTGCCTACTTGCAAGGTGACCTGTTACACATGTGCATATATTGATTAGGAATTGTGAGTCACATAAAGAGTTTAGGCACTTGTTGTTGTCTGCATATTCGTTTGAGGCAGCATAAGACAGAGTTAAACATGGTCGTCTAATGATCCAAAATGTTAACTATTTTGATTTTAGCAATCTTGCAAGATTTTTTAATATATGTCATTGAAAATTCGTTGCTTATATAAGCTTTACTGTCTTCATTTGTATTTGTATTATGAAACTGCCTTCGCACTTACAGCAAATTATTCCTACTGGTAGAATGAAAGATGGCTTGGAGAACTTTCAGACCTTACTAAAGGAGATGAAATATGACAGTAATGATGTGAATGGTTGTGGTAGGCGTAGAAGTCGTTTCTTGTGACCCAGGACCACAACAAAATAGGAATTACGATAGTTAGTTAGTTACATGTTCCACAGATGACTGGATGATACTTTGATCCAAATAATGTGGAAATATTCGGTTTATAAGATGTGTATGCATAGTTAGTGTTAACATTGAGTATCACACTGTCTTTTGTCCTACTCGTGCAGCTACAGCTATAGCAAAAAACAGGTTCTTTGTGTGATTTGCAACATGACAGGCATGGGAATTGCAGGTGGTGGCATCAGGATGAAAGACCTGATCACAGTGAAAGTGGAAATTCTATAAAAGACAGGAACAATGGCAATGGTAGATGTTTTGGTGATTACAGAGGTAGTGGAGGTAATGATATAGGTGATCACTCAAATGATAAAGATTAAAGCTTGCACATTTTTGAGGTGCAATCAGCTAATCTGTGGAATAACATGCAAAAGGAGAGCCCACTGCCATGTGACTGATAATTCCAATCTGCAGCCGAATCGGACACTACAGATATGACGAAACAATAACTATGAACAGGTAAACATGTTGGAGTTTGAAGACATGATGGAACTTTTGCTTGATGAGAGATAGGAAAGTGTAAGAGCTAGGATAATTCAAGTGCTCAAGTGTAAAAGCTAGGGTAACTCAAGTGCTTCAGAGGGATGATAATGGAACTATTTTCTCTTGTGTTCTTGATACAAGTAGCCAAGTATCTGTGTTGGGTGAGATGGTACTTCAGAGGTGTGAAAGTGTAAGTCCTTGTCCTATTAGTCCTATTATTGTTTTGCAGTGGACTAAGGTGAAGAGGGCAAGTTGTAAAAAGAGCATTGAGTTCACAATTGTGTGTTGCATTTTCTATGAATTTTGTGATTATGCTGAAGCTGGCGATTGAAGCTATATTTCGAGTCTCCACTGAAGTTATGTTTTGATGATTATGCGATTAGGGAGAAGAATTCGAATCACTGTCTTAAGTTTCTCTCGAGTTCCAAGTTGTTTATTTGGTTTGGTGTGAATGAGAGTGTGGCTAATACAATTTTATTACTAGATTGCTAAGGAAGTGTTTGTGATGACCAAGGAATATTGAATGGGTTTGATGGTATTAAGGAGGCAGATGAGGTAGTGAAAGGAAATTTGTTTGTGGTACTGTGTTGTTATTCTTCAGTGTTTTTTGAACACCGTGGTACATTAAGAGATTTTTGTATCTGTTTAAGGTTAACGAATATAAAAGAGCCTTTGTCAGGCAATACCCAATCTCACTATTTTACAAAGATACCGCTGATGCAATAATGGAGAAGACGTTGCAGCGAGGGGTGGCTGAAGCTGTTGTCAACTGTCGTTAGTTGCGACAAAGAAGTAATTAGGCCATCGAGGAGCCTCGTCCCTATGTTTTCTTTTTGCTGTCAAGCTGAGTTCCAAATTTATGTCGTACTTGCCATTGAGGAGAGTTACAAATCAGTCTGTCATTCACGCATTCTTTAATCATTTTCTACATAAAGCTGGGACCAAGAAGAAAGTGATACAGATCAGTAGTTTGGAAATATACCCTGTCGTTACAAGATTAAAACTGTTCATATTTCACAATAGCATCCAGCATCCATTCCCTCTGAAAATATGATGAAAAACCTAAGAAAATTGTGGAGATTTTATGGTAAAAAACCAACAAATCTTCGGATTCCTACATTCAACAGTTTCAGGAACCATTTAATGAGTTACCAAATGATTCGACCTCCTTACCATCAATTCAGGTTCTGAGAAATCGACTTTCATGGGACAAAATTACAGAAATAACACCATTTTCAACAACTGCTGTGGTGAGACATAGTGACATCTTGCAGCTAACTTTCAACAATATCAGGAAGATGGCTGACCTGGCATAGAGGAGTCATAAGTGTAAGAATGAAACAAGGTTAATATTAGTGGACAAAAGGCATTCATAAAACCACAAAATCACATAAGCTATCCAGTAAAAGACCTTCATTAATATACAGCTTTTCCCCAGTGTTTTTAGGACCATACAGAGTGAGACACGTTGTTCATACAAATATAATAGGAGTGGAGACTCTCAGGAGCAGGTAAAGCTGTGGAGTTCATCATGCCTGCAGTGTGAAATTATTTAAGTAATAGAGACAGAGAGTAATATTTCGACTTGAATGGAGTACTTTCGAGTTGTTATGAAGTATTTATGGATGTATGCCCAATATGAGGAACATATTTTCGAATGGTTATGATTTTGTAAATAATTGTATAACAAAATTTTATTTCCTACAATCCAGCAACAAATCAAGGTATTGGTGGAAACATGATGGAGAGGAATACTAAAGAGGAGCAATAAATAATTTTCTCACAGATATTTTTGATGGACATTTTACCTGGCAAACACTGGTTGATATAAGAATGGGCATATCCCAAAATTGGTCACGACTAAATAAACAAATAAACATCCATTTTAGTAGCAACTATGGCTGTCTATTTTGCATCACAATCTAAAATTAGTTGCTGTCCCACTATACCCAGAACACTGGAGCTATGCAATCAATTTATGTGATTAGATTCATTTTCCCTCGCCATCGAAGTCCACTGGTGGGTTGCCTACGTGGAGAGCCAACTACTGGAAGGAATGGAGTAATTTCTACATTCACCATTTAATTAATTCAGAAAATACGAAAGCTGGTGAAAGCCTGTAATGTTACAAGGCCGTTACATTTAAAAATTAATGAAAATAATAAATGGTGGTCGAAAATTCCGTTTTATTTCTGTGCTGGTAACTGGTTGCAGTCTTTGTAGATCATATTCAGATCAGTGGATAACACCATTGGTAACACGAGTAGATGATGACCAGGGCTGTTATATATGCTAGCAGGCATCATTCGTCAAATGACTGGTCTGACGATAGTCTACTAAGTCTGAAAGCGGTCACTAGTAATGAAATAAAACATCATCTGCGGCCATGACTGATTCTTTCCAGCAGAATAAAATAGATAGCTGCTGTTCCTGACAGGATTCCAAGAACTATTAATTTAAAACTTAAGTCAAAGCCACAATGTGTCAGAAGCACACTAATGCTTCCCTCTTTCGAAGAAGTGCCATTCAAATAGGTGTCCCAACTTGAGAGCCAAAACACTGTACCATCATGCCGGGCCACGCCTGCAACAACAGTTCCACCTCCACCGCCTGTCATGTTGGCTAGGGGGATCTATTCGATAGCTGTGGACACACACTACAGTTTGACACCTGAGCTTACAAATAGCACAGTGAGCCAATCTCCAGCCGCACTTGGTTTCTGAGCCTGGATGCCTTCACTTCACAGACAGTAGCAGAGCGGAAGTTACCCCCCATTTTTATCTGTAATTGTTTTCTTGCATCACCTTGGGAGTAGCCTTATGTTAAGACCGCACAGTTTGGTCAGCGTGATTCACGATAGGAAGCTTCCAGCGTTCATATTGGTTGGTACCACGCAATCATGCGATTCCACTGACCGTAATATGGTAATCATTTTCGTTGGGCTTCTGCTTCTGTATCTGTAATATGGTAGGCAACTCATGGCTTTCATCTGTCAACTTTCTGATTTATCTCGATTACACATTCCTCTCTCTCTCTCTCTCTAAGGGCTAGACGTATTCTCATTTACTTTTCATTGTTTTTAGATGTACTTTATATTTAATTACTTGTCCTACGACCAAGTCACACTGAATTGTGAGTGCATGCTACGGAACATTCTGGTAGGATTAACTTATATTTCGTCTTTTTCTGCAATATATCCCATGTCAGTCGCATTTCTTGACTATCATTGATCTGTAACTTTCCCCGGGTTCCATTTTCTTTAATTAAACTGTCAAGCAGGCGACGAAACACCTGTAAAGAGATGGTTTCTCAGTCCAGAGAAAGAGGATCAACAGATGACTGTAACTTCCTGTCTGATAAGGAAGCAGTGATAGGCACTACTCTCCCCATTCTAGCCACACGCTTATTGTGATGACGACCAAACTTATGATATAAACTGAAACCAAGAAAACCACACACATACAACCAAATTATATGCCATGAATTTCATTGTTGCATCAGACACATGGAAATGCCGTTCATCATCTATCTCCTAAATCTATAAAGTGCAAGTGAGTGTTCAGGTAAGATAAACCTTACATAGTGCTTGTATACCATCACTAAAATGATCAGCGAAATGTTACCATGAACTTAAAAAAAAGAAAACCACATCCACTAGTAGAAGTGTACCATCACTGACCCCAGTTAGTGGTTGTATACAGTAGCCGGCCGTTGTGGCCGAGCTGTTCTAGGTGCTTCAGTCCGGAACTGCGGTGCTTCTACGGTCGCATGTTCGAATCCTGCCTCAGGCATGGATGTGTGTGACGTCCTTAGGTTAAGTTACGTTTAAGTAGTTATAAGTCCAGGAGACTGATGACCTCAGATGTTAAGTCCCATAGTGCTTAGAGCCATTTGAACCATTTGTATACAGTAGCAGATTACCAACGGTACGTCCGACAGTGGTACCAGGCATCAGAATGAATGTAGTTGTCGTCAGTCGGTTATTCTTATGTTGTAAATCAGTGTTGTTATGGTTGACAGCAGTGCAGCGATAGCAGAATCCGTGAAGTTCTGTGAATAGAGTGGAACGGGGAATCCCCAATTATAATTGTGTCTTCATGGACAGAGAAAAGTACGATTCACTTATCAGCAAGGTTAAATCGCTAAAATCTGGACGAAAGAGGTACAGCAACGAATACATGTTCTTGGAGGGATATGAAGTGTTCAAGGTGAAAGGAATAGCGAAATTAATGCAACTTGTTGCTGAAGAACACAAGATAAGTACTATGTTTATGATGAAGGACTGTATGATATTCTGCATGACGCTGAGGTATCGACTGGGGACGGTGGACACGACCAAATGATAAATGCTTACACTGATCAGCCAAAACATTATGACCACTGCCCACCGCGCCGTTAGAAGCTGCCTAGTGGCGTTGCGGGCACGTCACGCGATAACAAAAGTATGTAAGCGGAGCAAACACAGATCAAGGCGTCAGCCTAGCGAAGCTATGGGCTACAAATGGGGAAATCCATTGAGATACTTTGACAAAGGGCAGAATATTATTACGCAGAGCCTGTCAACGAGTATTTCGATAACGGGGAAGCTGGTCGAATGTTCACGTGCTACTGTCGTGAGCTTCTACATAAAGGGGAAGAAATCCAGTGTGCACTCCGTGTGCATTCCGGGTGGAGTCATTCCTGATGTGGAAAGGGTCCTTCCGGATGCCATGAAGAGCACAGGGTGCAGCCAGCTGCAGGTAGTGGCACATGTCGGCACTAATGACGTGTGTCGCTTTGGATCTGAGGAAATTATCTCTGGATTCCAGCGGCTATCTGATTTGGTGAAGGCTGCCGGTCTTGCTTACGAGATAAAGGCAGAGCTCACCATCTGCAGCATCGTTGACAAAACCGACTGCGGACCTTTGGTGCAGAGCCGGGTGGAAGGTCTGAGTCAGAGGCTCAGACGGTTTTGCGACCGTGTTGGCTGCAGATTCCTTGACTTGCGCCATAGGGTGGTGGGGTTTCGGGTTCCGCTGAATAGGTCAGGAGTTCACTACACTCAGCTGGCGGCTACACGGGCAGCGGAGGCTGTGTGGCCTGGACTGGGCGGTTTTTTAGGTTAGAAGGCCTCTGGAAAGTACAGGGTGGGCTGCAATCTCAAAGGGTGCATGGCAAATACAGGACGTGCTTGGATCAAGGAACAGTCGGAATCGTAGTTGTAAATTGTTGTAGTTGTGCTGGGAAAGTCACTGAGCTTCAAGCGCTAATAGAAAGCACAGAAGCTGAAATCGTTATAGGTACAGAAAGCTGGCTAAAGCCTGAAATAAGTTCTGCAGCACTTTTTACGAAGTCTCAGACGGTGTTCAGGAAAGACAGATTAGGCAGAATTGGTGGTGGAGTGTTTGTGTCTGTCAGTAGTGGTTTATCTTGTAGTGAAGTAGAAGTAGATACTCCGTGCGAATTGGTATGGGTGGAGGTTATACGTAACAGCCGAACTAAGTTAATAATTGGTTCCTTCTACCGCCCCCCCAGACTCCGATGATATAGTTGCTGACATTTCAGAGAAAATTTGAGTCTCGTAACAAATAAATACCCCACGCATACGGTTATAGTTGGTGGGGACTTCAACCTCCCCTCGATATGTTGGCAAAAATACTTGTTCAAAACCGGTGGTAGGCAGAAAACATCTTTCGAGATTGTCCTAAATGCTTTCTCCGAAAATTATTTCGAGCCGTTAGTCCACGAACCCACGCGAATTGTAAATGGTTGCGAAAACACACTTGACCTCTTAGCCACAAACAATACAGAGCTAATACATCTACATCTACATCTACATTTATACTCCGCAAGCCACCCAACGGTGTGTGGCGGAGGGCACTTTACGTGCCACTGTCATTACCTCCCTTTTCTTTTCCAGTCGCGTATGGTTCGCGGGAAGAACGACTGTCGGAAAGCCTCCGTGCGCGCTCGAATCTCTCTAATTTTACATTCGTGATCTCCTCGGGAGGTATAAGTAGGGGGAAGCAATATATTCGATACCTCATCCAGAAACGCACCCTCTCGAAACCTGGCGAGCAAGCTACACCGCGATGCAGAGCGCCTCTCTTGCAGAGTCTGCCATTAGAGTTTGCTAAACATCTCCGTAACGCTATCACGGTTACCAAATAACCCTGTGACGAAACGTGCCGCTCTTCTTTGGATCTTCTCTATCTCCTCCGTCAACCCGATCTGGTACGGATCCCACACTGAGGAGCAATACTCAAGTATAGGTCGAACGAGTGTTTTGTAAGCCACCTCCTTTGTTGATGGACTACATTTTCTAAGGACTCTCCCAATGAATCTCAACCTGGTACCCGCCTTACCAACAATTAATTTTATATGATCATTCCACTTCAAATCGTTCCGTACCCATACTCCCAGATATTTTACAGAAGTAACTGCTATCAGTGTTTGTTCCGCTATCATATAATCATACAATAAAGGATCCTTCTTTCTATGTATTCGCAATACATTACATTTGTCTACGTTAAGGGTCAGTTGCCACTCCCTGCACCAAGTGCCTATCCGCTGCAGATCTTCCTGCATTTCGCTATAATTTTCTAATGCTGCAACTTCTCTGTATACTACAGAATCATCCGCGAAAAGCCGCGTGGCACTTCCGACACTACATATCTACATATCTACATATCTATAGAGAGCATCATGACTGATACAGGGATTAGTGATCACAAGGTCGTTGTAGCTAGGCTCAATACCGTTTCTTCCAAATCCACCAGAAACAAACGCAAAATAATTTTATTTAAAAAAGCGGATAAAGTGTCACTAGAGGCCTTCCTAAGAGACAATCTCCATTACTTCCGAACTGACTATGCAAATGTAGACGAGATGTGGCTCAAATTCAAAGATAGTAGCAACAGCAATTGAGAGATTCATACCTCATAAATTGGTAAGAGATGGAACTGATCCCCCATGGTACACAAAACAGGTCCGAACGCTGCTGCAGAGGCAACGGAAAAAGCATGCGAAGTTCAGAAGAACGCGGAATCCCGAAGATTCGCTAAAATTTACAGACGCCCAAAATTTGGCACGGACTTCAATGCGAGATGCCTTTAATAGGTTCCACAAGGAGACATTGTCTAGAAATGTGGTAGAAAATCCGAAGAAATTCTGGTAGTATGTAAAGTACAGAAGCGGCAAGACGCAGTCAATACCTTCGCTGCACAGTGCCGATGGTACTGTTACCGACGACTGTGCCGCTAAAGCGGAGTTATTGAATGCAGTTTTCCGAAATTCCTTCACCAGGGAAGACGAATGGAATATTCCATAATTTGAAACACGAACAGCTGCTAGCATGAGTTTCTTAGAAGTAGATACCTTAGGGGTTGCGAAGCAACTCAAATCGCTTGATACGGACAAGTCTTCAGGTCCAGATTGTATACCGATTAGGTTCCTTTCAAATTACGCTGATACAATAGCTCCCTGCTTAGCAATCATATACAACCGCTCGCTCACCGATAGATCTGTACCTACAGATTGGAAAATTGTGCAGGTGGCACCAGTCTTTAAGAAGAGTAGTAGGAGTAATCCATCGAACTACAGACCTATATCATTGACGTCGGTTTGCATTAGGGTTTTGGAGCATATACTGTATTCGAACATTATGAATCACCTCGAAGGGAACGATCTATTGATACGTAATCAGCATGTTTTCAGAAAACATCGTTCTTGTGCAACGCAGCTAGCTCTTTATTCGCACGAAGTAATGGCCGCTATCGACAGGGGATCTCAAGTTGATTCCGCATTTCCAGATTTCCTGAAAGCTTTTGACACCGTTCCTCACAAGCGACTTTTAATCAATCTGCAGGCCTATGGGGTATCGTCTCAGTTGTGCGACTGGATTCGTGATTTCCTGTCAGGAAGGTCGTAGTTGGTAGTAATAGACGGCAAATCATCGAGTAAAACTGAAGTGATATCAGGTGTTCCCCAGGGAAGCGTCCTGGGACCTCTGCTGTTCCTGATCTATATAAATGACCTTGGTGACAATCTGAGCAGTTCTGTAATTTACCGTCTAGTAAGGTCATCCGAAGACTAGCATCAGTTGCAAAGCGATTTAGAAAAGATTGCTGTATGGTGTGGCAGGTGGCAGTTGACGCAAAATAACGAAAAGTGTGAGGTGATCCACATGAGTTCCAAAAGAAATCCGTTGGAATTCGATTACTCGATAAATAGTACAATTCTCAAGGCTACCAGTTCAACTAAGTACCTGGGTGTTAAAATTGCGAACAACTTCAGTTGGAAAGACTACATAGATAATATTGTGGGGAAGGCGAGCCAAAGGTTGCTTTTCATTGGCAGGACACTTAGAAGATGCAACGAGTCCACTAAAGAGACAGCTTACACTACACTCGTTCGTCCGCTGTTAGAATATTGCTGCGCGGTGTGGGATCCTTACCTGGTGGGATTGACGGAGGACATCGAAAGGGCGCAAAGAAGGGCAGCTCGTTTTGTATTATCACGTAATAGGGGAGAGAGTGTGGCAGATATGATACGCGAGTTGGGATGGAAGTCATTAAAGCAAAGACGTTTTTCGTCGCGGCGAGATCTATTTATGAAATTTCAGTCACCAACTTTCTCCTCCGAATGCGAAAATATTTTGTTGAGCCCAACCTACAGAGGTAGGAATGATCATCAAAATAAAATAAGAGAAATCAGAGCTCGAACAGAAAGGTTTAGGTGTTCGTTTTTCCCGCGCGCTGTTCGGGAGTGGAATGGTAGAGAGATAGTGTGATTGTGGTTCGATGAACCCTCTGCCAAGCACTTAAATGTGAATTGCAGAGTAGTCATGTAGATGTAGATGTAGATGTAGATGTAGATGTAGAAAGGGGTACAAGGACAGTGGAACTGCCACTAGGCGCTAAACGGTTGGACGTCAATGGTCCTTCACAGAACGTGGGTTTCGGAGGCTTGTCTGCTCTGTAAAGTGCAATAGATGGTGATCTCTGACAAGTATGCCAAAAGATGCTGGCACAAATGTCTGGGGGCACAGCGTTCACAGTAAATTTTTGAACGTGGAGATCCGCAGCAGACCACCCCTACGTGTTCGTATGCTGACCCAACGGCATCGTCATTTACGTTATCAGTGGCCACGGGACCATCGGGATTCGACCGTCGATCAATGGAAGTGTGCCGGTTCCTCGGGTGAATCACATTTTTGCTGCACTAAATGGTCGTGTCTACAAACGCCGTTATCGAGGCGAACGGGGCTCGAAACGTTCAGCGCGCCACGGCCACAGGCTGGTGGGAGTGTTATTATGCTACGGGAGACATTCTCCTGCTGTCGCATGGAATCTGTGGTAGGAATGAAAGAAATGCTGACTGCATCCCTTCATGTTTGATGTCTTCCCCGACGGCGATGTCATGTATCAGCAGTATAACTGTCCGCTTCCCTGAGAAAGAACCGTGCTACAGTGGTTTGAGGAGTATTATCAAATCTACATCTACATCTACATCTATACTCCGCGAGCCACCTTACGGTGTGTGGCGGAGGGTACTTATTGTACCACTATCTGATCCCCCTTCCCTGTTCCATTCACGAATTGTGCGTGGGAAGAACGACTGCTTGTAAGTCTCCGTATTTGCTCTAATTTCTCGGATCTTTTCGTTGTGATCATTACGCGAGATATATGTGGGCGGTAGTAATATGTTGCCCATCTCTTCCCGGAATGTGCTCTCTCGTAATTTCGATAATAAACCTCTCCGTATTGCGTAACGCCTTTCTTGAAGTGTCCGCCACTGGAGCTTGTTCAGCATCTCCGTAACGCTCTCGCGCTGACTAAATGTCCCCATGACGAATCGCGCTGCTTTTCGCTGGATCATGTCTATCTCTTCTATTAATCCAACCTGGTAAGGGTCCCATACTGATGAGCAATACTCAAGAATCGGACGAACAAGCGTTTTGTAAGCTACTTCTTTCGTCGATGAGTCACATTTTCTTAGAATTCTTCCTATGAATCTCAACCTGGCGCCTGCTTTTCCCACTATTTGTTTTATGTGATCATTCCACTTCAGATCGCTCCGGATGGTTCAAATGGCTCTGAGCACTATGGGACTCAACATCTTAGGTCATAAGTCCCCTAGAACTTAGAACTACTTAAACCTAACTAACCTAAGGACATCACACACACCCATGCCCGAGGCAGGATTCGAACCTGCGACCGAAGCAGTCCCGCGGTTCCGGACTGCAGCGCCAGAACCGCACGGCCACCGCGGCCGGCGAGGAGTATTATCGTGAACTAAAGTTGATGCCTCGCAAATTCGCCTGATGTAAATCCTATGGAACCCATCTGGGTCGCTATCTGGCACCACCACCGCGTGCGCAAATCAGCGGACCGTTATTTACGCGAATTTCATGACCTGTGCGTAGAAATTTAATGCAGATACCTCCATAAACCTACCAACAAAGTCTCGGGTCCCTAACACGCAGAATCAGTGGTATATTTACTTCCAAAGGTGGTCCAACAAACTATTAACCAGGCGGTCATAATGTTTTGATCATCATTGTAAAGTCAAAGTGCCATAATATACCATACAGAGGCGTCCAGATATATTTTAGCTTACATGAGCCTTTTTGACAAGAATGGAAGGTCAAAAGAAAGGAACAGTATCTCTGTAGCAAGTACATTTTCGCATAAAACTAAATGTGAGGATTTTAACTTGCACATAAAAATTGTTTGCGATAGGTACAAAAAGAAAGTCTGAAAAATTGCCATTCGGTGATGGGATATACATCTTTCTTTTCCACCACTCAGATGACATTTGATTTTAAGATACATTTTCAGTATGTTATTGCATAAACAGATAGATACTTATCTCCTTTTTTCTGAATTACTCTCATGAATCATCCTCTTGTTAGCTATCATAATTGTGATTACTAACTATTGCAATATCGTCGTATTTTTCGTCTATTTCTTGATCTATATCACTAGCATCTTCCTCCGTCCACTGGCTAACAGTTTCATCAAAATTAGTGTCGTTAAAATTGATTCTTTCCGGCGAATACATTTTGTAATATACTGAAGAAAACGTGTAGGTAGTTCAAGAGGTGCAGTCTAGCAAACCCCAACACGTTTCAGTAACATCCGTCAACACCAAACAAAAAATGCGGTAATGTAACCGACAAGAAATATTGTAGGGTTGGCGATTTAAGGAGGGTAGAGGGAGTATGAAAGTTTTCCACCAGAATTCATCTTGAAGAGTTACTTCGAAATTCCATTTGGTTTGAGGGACCACACCCTATTGCAACCATGGTTCACATTCCTTACCCCTTGGCAGTGAAGCTATACCTTCACAAGCGATGGCGCACTATCCCTAATGAATGGGTCTGGTAAAACTGAATCAATAATCCATTTTCACTAAAAGGGACAGTGAAGGTGTACCATCAGCAGTGACGGTATGACTTCTCTGAAACTTCTACGCACATCTAAATGTCTGATCACGCCAATGGAATTGACATTCACTCTACCAGACATGAATGACAGTGCTGGCAGTATCATGTCATGCAGCAGTTCTAGTTATCAGTGGCTCCTTGCAAGTATACCGTAACAGCGTATCGCCATCTACTTACTGTTCTGTCACCAAATTCTGTTTACCTGATCTGCAACACTTTAATCCGGTCAGTCAGAGGAGATTCGTGACAAGTACGACGAGTGTTCCATATTGATTCACATTTTGTTTTTCTTATCATTCATGGTTCGCCATTTGTCTCATCACACCAATTGTAACGGGTTCACCACCCTGCTGGAGCAAATGTAATCTCGATGTATTGCTCACTTGCTAGAACGAAAATTCATAGGCGCTGCCGGAGACATAAAATGTCTTTGCGCCTGTTAAAAGAGAGCTGCAGTACAGTCGTAGGTCAGAGCAGTCTCTGCCGCAGTCACAGTCGCTCGCTGCTTCAGTGTAGTTGTAGTCTGTCGCTGGTACAGCGCAGTTTACAGTTGGTAGTTGTTAAAGACACAGGGAAGGACAAATCGCAAAATTTTATTATATGGGACTGAATAATAATTGTGATCAGCCTCAGATCTAAATGATAGAATGGAATGAGATGATGATGAACAAATAAATAATTGTTAATATGATGAAAAATCAAGAGTAATTAAGTCAACCACCTATTGTAAGGTAAAATTTTATTACTTTTTATTGGCATGCGCGTAATTAAGTCAATTGTCTGAGATATTAATGGATTTGTTTCAATCTTTTCTTTTGTGATTCGTCAGCACCAGTTGACCCAGATTTGTAACACAGGGTGATTCAAAAAGAATACCACAACTTTAAAAATGTGTATTTAATGAAAGAAACATAATATAACCCTCTGTTATACATCATTACAAAGAGTATATAAAAAGGTTTTTTTTCACTCAAAAACAAGTTCAGAGATGTTCAATATGGCCCTCTCCAGACACACGAGCAATATCAACCCGATACTCCAACTCGTTCCACACTCTCTGCAGCATATCAGGCGTAACAGTTTGGATAGCTGCTGTTATTTCTCGTTTCAAATCATCAATGGTGGCTGGGAGAGGTGGCCGAAACACCATATCCTTAACATACCCCCATAAGAAAAAATCGCAAGGGGTAAGATCAGGGCTTCTTGGAGGCCAGTGATGAAGTGCTCTGTCACGGGCTGCCTGGCGGCCGATCCATCGCCTCAGACAGTGCTTGAACCAATTTCAGACGATAAGGTTTCATAACTAACCTTTTTCGTAGGACTCTCCATACAGTTGATTGTGGAATTTGCAGCTCTCTGCTAGCTCTGCGAGTCGATTTTCCTCGTCTGCGAACAAATGCTTGCTGGATGCGTGCTACATTTTCATCACTCGTTCTCGGCCGTCCAGAACTTTTCCCTTTACACACACACCCATTCTCTTAAACTGTTTATACCAACGTTTAATACACCACCTATCAGGAGGTTTAACACCATACCTCGTTCGAAATGCACGCTGAACAACTGTCGTCGATTCACTTCTGCCGTACTCAATAACACAAAGAGCTTTCTGTTGAGCGGTCGCCATCTTAGCATCAACTGACGCTGACGCCTAGTCAACAGCGCCTCAAGCGAACAAATGTACAACTAAATGAAACTTTATAGCTCCCTTAATTCGCCGACAGATAGTGCTTAGCTCTGTCTTTTGTCGTTGCAGAGTTTTAAATTCCTAAAGTTGTGGTATTCTTTTTGAATCACCCCGTATATTCAATTTTCCTGTGTAATGGATTGTAGATCTTTATCAATAACGTCAAAATTTTTCAGAATATAATTGTTATTACCAGTCAACTATAAAAGCATAATTTCCCCTTAAGTCATTGCCAGTCCTGATCCAGCCATTTATTTAAATTAAAATATTCCAGAATTTTTGTCAGATCTTAGTCATTTGTTCTTTAGTAATCAGTCGACCAGCTGTGCAGCTGTGTCACTGAGTAAAGTCAGTTTTTCTCGTAATACAGATATCAGACAAATGTTATCCAGTATTAGTAGATAGGCCAGCATTGCACTAAGCTGTGCCATTTACGAGCAGATATATAGACAGCGTTATCCAGCGGCACCATCATGAAGTAAGAATTTTTCAGTTTATTTCTCACGGACAGATTCAGATTGAGTTCACAGGGCCATGGCCTAGCTCTGCTTACGTCAAAATTTATCAGTTTTTCAGGAGTTAATTCAGAATTTATTTATCCAAATTTAATTATCTTTGTTTTTTATTTTCTGTTCGGAAGCTCACACATCATTATTTTATATTTCTTTTATTCATACGGGAAGGTTACACAGTTACAAGTTTGTAATACTTTGGTCTAACTGTAGGTGGCAGGACAGTCAATAGAAATGTCAGTGCAGTCCAATATCCCAACTGCTGTCGTTACATGAGAGGACAATATGGAGTATGACCATCAAGGATAGCGCTGGACGACGTGGTTTCTATGGAAGGCGGCAGTAAACACTGTGGATATTCACAGGCGTTTGGTGGCAGTGTTCACTGTATGAACAGTATTCTTGCAATACGATAACGCTTGTCCCCATACGAGTCGTAAAATAACTGCCGACACCTTTGAAATTGGGTACCAGGTGCTGCCTCATCCGCCGTATTCTGCTGACTTGGTCCCTTCTGAATACCACCTATTCAGGGCTGCAAGGAAACCTCTTCGCGGCCATCATTTCACAGACTTCCAGCAACTGCGAACGGCTTTCCTGTGGTGCATGCGACAGACTCCAGAAAGGTGATTCAAGGAGGGCTTACAGAAGTTAGTGGCCAACTCAGGAGAATAAGGTGGATGTGGCAGAACGTAGAACCCCATTTCAGAGATGGCAGGCGTGGTTATCCATCTCGTATGGGAACGAGCGTTGTCTTGTTGCAACAGACTTTCTCGTGGTGGTGCACAGTCTCCACACACTGCCACCAACCCCCTGTGAATATCTGCAGTATTTATACCCTCCTTTCACGGCAACCACATCGTCCAGCGCTGTCGTTATGTATCACTGTCTATGTTGGTCCCTCTTTTAATGACAGCAGTTTGGAAAAATGGCTGTGCTGTGCATGGATTACGCTTCTAGTGATTGTCCTATCAGTCACTGTTAGATCAAAGTGGTAGATCCTTGCAGCTGTAATGATGTGTCGAACGGCGCATCCTGAATTATGGGAAAAAAGTGTAAATCATAATGGAAAGCCCGTCGTAATGTGGAATTTGTGTGAGTGATTTGCGCGTTTGCCAATCCGTAACGCGACTTTTTTACATTGTAATGTTAACGCCTAAGTGTTCTGCAGTTCTTCGTCCTCTGTTTTCAAGGTGACGTGGAAGGTATTGCCAACGTTTCTTTGACCTTCCAGTGTCCTTTCTACCATCTGGTCGAGAAGATGAATTTTTTGGGGGGGTTTCCTCTTTCTTGCATTGTTGAGGTTAATCTGATTATACACAGTCCAGTCATATGAATGTGGCCACCGCCTATGCTCGACGTCAAGTTGCAATAACCACACAAAGACGGCAAGTTGCAGCACTAGCAGTGAAGGGTGTATAAAGCTTGTCGAGGGGACGGCCGTCCGCTGTGGCCGAGCGGTTCTAGGCGCTTTAGTCCGGAACAGCGCTGCTGGTATAGTCGCAGGTTCAAATCCTGCGCCGGCCGCGGTGGTCGTGCGGTTCTAGGCGATGCAGTCCGGAACCGCGGGACTGCTACGGTCGTAGGTTCGAATCCTGCCTCGGGCATGGATGTTTGTGATGTCCTTAGGTTAGTTAGGTCTAAGTAGTTCTAAGTTCTAGGGGACTGATGACCTAAGATGTTAAGTCCCTTAGTGCTCAGAGCCATTTGAACCATTTTTCGAATCCTGCCTCGGGCATGGATGTGTGTGATGTTCTTAGGTTTGTTCGGTTGAAGTAGTTGTAACGTCTATAACCTCAGATGTTAAGTCCCATAGTGACTAGAGCCATTTTTCGAGGGGACGCGGATAACAGTGTAGTCGTTGTCATAACGCAGAAATGGAGCATAGCGTCTGACGTTCAGAAGGGTGTGATCATTGGTTTTCGGGCGAAGGGTAGAAGCACTTCCGAAATGACTACGTTGTTAAACTGTCTGCATGCGACTGTGGTTAAAGTATACTGTGCGTGGCAAAATGGCGCTGTCCAAATCCAGTGCTGCGGACATATGTAGGAACGAACAGACTTGGAACTGTTGAGCAACTGACCGCCTAGATGACCCAAGAGACTACTAACAGTTTATCCTCAACGACAGCTTAGCGAACGAATGGACCTCAGCGGCAGGTGCCTGCTTCATGCACTCATGCTGACTGCTGTTCGGGGACTGATGACCTCAGATGTTAAGTCCCATAGTGCTCAGAGCCGTTTGAACCAGCCATTTTGACTGCTGTTTATAGGCTACGAAGGCTAGAATTTTCGCTCCAGTACAACTGTTCGTCCACGGATAGTCGACAGGTTACCTTTTCGAATAAATCACTTTTTACGCTTCAGCGGACAGATGGCCGTTGGCGTGTCCGACGTGAAACGTCTCAAGCAAACACACTGAAACGATCGTCGGAAGGGTCCAGGCCAGAGAATGGAGCGTTATGGTCCGGGGAATGTTTTAGTGGCATTTTCTAGGAGTTCTCATCATTCTGGAAGGCACAACGGACTAACATATGCATCTACCCTCTTGACCATGTTCACCCCTGCATGCGGTTTGTTTTTCCTCGGCACAATGGCATCTACCAGCAGCGTGTCACACAGCTCGCAGTGTACGTACGTGGTTTGAAAAGCACCAGGATGAACTTCGTGTCTTCCCATGGCCACCAAACTCCCCTGATTTAAACCCAATCGAAAATCTGTAAAAACACCTTGAATGGACTGTGCGCACCGTAGATCCTCAACCGAGAAACCAAGCACAGTTGACCGCGTCACTGGAGTCGGCATGGTCGCACATAAGTAAAGCTACCTTGCAGAACCTCTGTGTCTCTCTTTCCGCACCTCTCGCAGCGGTGTGCGCTGCAAAAGATGGTTATTCAGGCTTTTGACAGACGGTCACATTACAGTGACTGTGCAGTGTGTGAGGTAACGGGCGAATTGTAGCGCCCTGAAAATATTCTAAGTTCGGAGTTGGCGTGGCTGCACGGGCCGCTCGGCCAGCAGGGGCCCGGCAGCAGACACGTGGTGCCGGACGTTAGCCTGACGAGAGGCGTAGCCCCAGTGTGCGGTCCAGCCGCGTGGCTGGGAATTCCATTGTGACGCTGTGTCGATGAAGGAGACACGCTGGGAGTGCCAAAGATGGTGGACTTTGTGAGCCGGCTGGAGTGGCCGAGCGGTACTAGGCGCTACAGTCTGGAGCCGCGCGATCGCTACGGTCGCAGTTTCGAATCCTGCCTTGGGCATGGATGTGTGTGATGTCCTTAGGTTAGTTAGGTTTAAGTAGTTCTAAGTTCTAGGGGACTGATGACCAGAGGAATTTTTTTTTTTGGGCTTTGTGGAACCTTAATGGCAGACATTTCACAGTTCGTATAGAAATTAATAGCAGCTAGATGAATGTACCTTACCATTATTTGCATGACGATTCTGATGGTGTAATCAGATTTTCAATATATTTATTAGTGTAAAGTTTAGTATATGACGACAAATTATACAAGTAACAGCCAGCTACGAAATTCCAAAATCTAAACGGTTCAACCGATTTCGACGATCTACATCGCTTTAGAAAGCTATTAGTGTAAACCTAAATTTGTATGAGTTACAGGCATGTAACTTAAATAGTACATGAGTTTTTGGAGGTGAAAGTGGCCGATTACTATCGATCGCGTCGGGCCATAAGTACTCCACAGTTACACGAAGAAATGGTACCAGCATGCTTATAAATATATTTATTCATCTATGTCTTTGTTTGTATCCGATATATACTATTCATGAAGAAATTGGTTAAATATTTACTGTGTTTTAGAAAGCACAGAGACATTAGGCTACTGGCCCACCTTTTGTTGCTATTCATTTGATATTTGTCTATTTAATTTGTGTATGTATTTAATAATGTGTGTTAGAGTGTATTTATGGTCCAGCCGTAGGAATATTTATTTAATTTCAAGTTATTTAAATGTAAATCCAGTATTTCGTATGTGTTTCAATATATTTGTGAGTTCACGTTGGTTTGGAGACATGGAGGGAGTACTCTAGCCAGTCACAGCACTCGTTATTAACGGAGACGTATGGAGGTTGGGGAGGGGCATCGTTTCCGGAGAGGACACGAGGCAATTCAGGAGAGCCGCACAGGACACGGGGAGTGCTGGACGTGACGGCGTGCGCACGCGACAGTGGCGGAAAAAGACTTGGAGTGGAGCAGTTTGCGCGTGATCGCGAGAGATGGAAATACTTCGGAGTGCCGACTTGTGCACCTGTGAGATTTCCGTTGATTCTACAGTGAGGATGTAGGGTGCGTTTAGAAGTGAATATCTCGCGAGCTATGTTGTCGTCCATAACTAATTACGAGCAGTAGGGATCTATTGTTTATCTGTTATTCAACTTATGTTTTATTTAATTGCTGGACCATCGACACCAATAAGTGTTTTGCAGAATTCACCGAATTCTCAAAAGTACTTCTACTATCGTATTCATCATTTAAAGCCATTAAAATAGTACCCGCAGATTTTATTTAATTGCAATCTTTCATTTATAAATTTCTATATTAATTCGCAATTGCCGAGTGATACGAGACTTCGACCATTCGATTCGTGTGTGTATTCATTTTGTATACTGTAGACTCAGCAGTATTTGACCTGTAATGCGGCAACTACGTATCCCAACCCCTAGACAACGAAACCAGCGAAAACTTTTAATATTTCAACTCTGAGTCGGAGGGTACGTAGTTGAGGGCCACCACACCATCACCATCACTTTAATTTTAATTTAAAAGCCCGAAAGTGTATCTTCTATTTCTTAAGATATACAGTTCTCTGCGTGCGCTGTTATTTATAAATGTGCCCGGTCTCCTGCAGCGTTTCGCGAATATCAGGAATGTCGTTTTTGATCTCGAAATTTTGGCGTTGGAGTTTTGATTCCTCCTCACTGTACGTATTACGCAACGCCCGGCCCATCGGCAGCGTCGTCGTTCTGGCAGGACGACACTGCGAATGGGCGCCGACAGCAAGGTCGGCGTGGGGGCTGGTAGTAGCCGTCAGCCAGTAGCAGCGCGGCGGATATACTGTAGCCTGGCAGGCAGCGGGTGAAACCTGAGAGGGCCGCGCGTGGCCTGACGTAACGCGGACAAGGAGACGGCGAGGGCGGCGGTGGCGGTCCTCGCGCTCGGCAGCTGTCTGGGCCGGCACGTTGTAAACACTCACTGCCACTCACGGCGCGACGAAGGGAGCGCGAGTGGGCGAAGCAGGGCCGGAGGTGCAGGTTCTTCCCTCTGCTGCAAGGGCCCCAAAGTCACGCAGTGCGACGTCTTCAGTAAACATTCCCTAATAAGTCTGTATCAATCATACAACTGAATTTCCAAAAATCTGAAAACTCACCATTGATAAATTATTCAGGAGGAAGAAAAAACATTCCACAGCATTGTTTAACAATTTAATTGTGAGTTTCTTTCTGTTATATGGAGTAGTTCATTTTCTGGAATGTTCGAAAAATATATACAGCTGCTTCGGTGATTTTTATCACAATGATTTGTCCCCTTATACCAATAAATGAGGAAGCAAATGTATTTTTATTTTAAGGCATTTATTTAAATTACATGAAAGTAAAAACTTATACAAGGCGATTTTTTCCACCGTGTACGAACTCAAGGGACTGATCAATGACCGATATGGAACAAAAAAAAAAAAAAAAAAAAAAAAAAAGAAAAGAAAAGACTAATGAACTTATGGCCGGAAATGCATGGTTTCTATGCCAGATACAGTTTATTCAATTATACATTGGTACAGAGACTGCAGACTAATACGGGCTGTATCACGCAGCCACAGTTACAGTATGTGTTGAAAATAGTCCATGTGCCTCAACGCATGATGTATGCATCAGACCATGTTCTGTTTTGCATGTTCACTTCAGCCAGGCTGCATCGGAGCAAGCCGGCCGCTGTGGCCGAGCGGTTGTAGACGCTTCAGAGTGGAGCGACGTGGCTACTACGGTCGCAGGTTCGAATCCTGCCCCGGCCATGGATGTGTGTGATACATTTAGGTTAGTTAGATTTAAGTAGTTCTAATAGAAACCAGATGGCAGTTATAAGAGTTGAGGGGCATGAAAGGGAAGCAGTGGTTGGGAAGGGAGTGAGATACGGTTGTAGTCTCTCCCCGATGTTCTTCAATCTGTATATTGAGCAATCAGTGAAGGAAGCAAAAGTAAAATTCGGAGTAGGTATTAAAATCCACGGAGAAGAAATAAAAACTTTGAGGTTCGCCGATGACATTGTAGTTCTGTCAGAGACAGCAAAGGACTTGGAAGAGCAGTTGAACGGAATGGACAGTGTCTTGAAAGGAGGATATGAGATGAACATCAACAAAAGCAAAACAAGGATATTGGAATGTAGTCGAGTTAAGTCGGGTGATGCTGAGGGTATTTGATTAGGAAATGAGACACTTAAAGTAGTAAAGGAGTTTTTCTATTTGGGGAGCAAAATAACTGATGATGGTCGAAGTAGAGAGGATATAAAATGTAGACTGGCAATGGCAAGGAAAGCGTTTCTGAAGAAGAGAAATTTGTTAACATCGAGTATAGATTTAAGCGTCAGGAAGTCGTTTCTGAAAGTATTTGTATGGAGTATAGCCATGTATGGAAGTGAAACATGGACGATAAATAGTTTAGACAAGAAGAGAATAGAAGTTTTCGAATTGTGGTGCTACAGAAGAATGCTGAAGATTAGGTGGGTAGATCACATAACTAATGAGGAGGTATTGAATAGGATTGGGGAGAAGAGACGTTTGTGGCACAACTTGACTAGAAGAAGGGATCGATTGGTAGGACATGTTCTGAGGCATCAAGGGATCACCAATTCAGTATTGGAGGGCAGTGTGGAGAGTAAAAATCGTAGAGGGAGACCAAGAGATGAATACACCAAGCAGATTCAGAAGGTTGCAGTAGGTACTGGGAGATGAAGAAGCTTGCACAGGATAGAGTAACACGGAGAGCTGCATCAAACCAGTCTCAGGACTGAAGACCACAACAACAACAACAACAAGTAGTTCTAAGTCTAGCGGACTGATGACCTCTGATATTAAGTCCCATAGTGCTTAGAGCCATTTGAACCATATTTTTTTTTTTTTTTTTTTTTTTTTGGGCATCCGAACACAGTCAAAGGCAGCATGAATACGCTGCTCCAGTGCCTCCACATCTGGAATGGGTTCTGCATACATGATGCTTTTGAGATGGCCCCATAATCAGAAATCTCACGGCTTGAGATCCTGTGAATGAGCAGGCCATGCAACAGGATGCCTTCTTCTGATCCACAGACAGGGGAAGACACGATTGAGATGCGTCCGGGTGTTAACAGCGAAGTGGGCTGGAGCACCATCATGTAGCAGCCACACAACCCTTCGAATCATCGATGGCACTTCTTCCAGCAGGGGAGGCAAAGTCACCCGCAAGAAACGCCAATGGTTCCGGCTTGTGAGGCGGCGTGTAAGGAAGACTGGTTCTAAAATACAGTCGCCAATTATCCCAGCCCACACATTCCGGCTGCACCGAAAGATGATTCGCTGTCACCACACCATGGGGACTCCGCATACTACCCCACAGACAACTGTTATGAAAACTGAGATACCACTCTGTGCAAAGGTGGTCTCATCTGCGGGTAGGATGGATGACACAGATCCCGAAATTGTAGTCGCCTGCTGAAGAAACCAGTGACAAAACTGCTACCGATGTGGAAAGTATCTCCCTAGTAAGCCCTCCACACGCTGTAAGTGATAAGAGTAATAACAGTTGTCATGAAGGATGTTCCACACGATCGTCTGGCTTACCCTGCACTAGCAGGCCAATTGTC
The DNA here is from genome assembly GCF_023864345.2 of Schistocerca serialis cubense. Lineage (NCBI taxonomy): Eukaryota > Metazoa > Arthropoda > Insecta > Orthoptera > Acrididae > Schistocerca > Schistocerca serialis. Next base: position 398,832,306 of record NC_064644.1, read on the forward strand.
TGGTACTGACACGGCGCTCGCCTTCCACAGTGTTAATCACATTTTCCTCCAAGTCTGATGTCCGAACATTTCGGGTAAGTCCTTAATGATTTCCTGCCTCCTGAAACGAACCACTCTCAGACAAACAGCGGAACACTATTGCAAACATTGAACGCCGTGGCTGCTGTCGTTGGAGATAGGTCTTCTGATACAACCTTGCTGCCCACCGGCCGTTGCCATTTGCCTTTCCGTAAGTAAACATCATGTCGGCAAGCTCTCGATTCTAATAGCGGACCACTGTGTACAACGCTGTATCACATCCACTATAAGGTGAGTCAGCAAGGGAAGTGCATCGGATACAACATTACCAATTACTACGACAGGAGAGGGCGCTGCTGCGTGACGTATGAGGAACAGTACCCTTTCTAGGAGGAAACCATGCATACTGTAGTTGTGGGTGCATAGTACAGCGCATATTAGACCACAGTCTCTGTAGGAAAGTATAATTCAATAAATGGTCTCTTGCATGTAAACCATGCATTTCAGGACGTAAGTCCATTAGACCTTTTTGTTCCGTATCCTCTCATCGATCAATCCCTAAAGTTCGTACACGGTGGAAAAAAACACCCTGTATTTAGTGAATGACAGTATTTGGAGCGCAATAAATGTAATATAAACTATACAGGGTGTTACAAAAAGGTACGGCCAAACTTTCAGGAAACATTCCTCACACACAAAGAAAGAAAATGTGTTATGAGGACATGTGTCCGGAAACACTTACTTTCCATGTTAGAGCTCATTTTATTACTTCTCTTCAAATCACATTAATCATGGAATGGAAACACACAGCAACAGAACGTACCAGCGTGACTTCAAACACTTTGTTACAGGAAATGTTCAAAATGTCCTCCGTTAGCGAGGATACATGCATCCACCCTCCATCGCATGGAATCCCTGATGCGGTGATGCAGCTCTGGAGAATGCCGTATTGTATCACAGCCGTCCACAATACGAGCACGAAGAGTCTCTACATTTGGTACCGGGGTTGCGTAGACAAGAGCTTTCAAATGCCCCCATAAATGAAAGTCAAGAGGGTTGAAGTCAGGAGAGTGTGGAGGCCATGGAATTGGTCCGCCTCTACCAATCCATCGGTCACCGAATCTGTTGTTGAGAAGGGTACGAACACTTCGACTGAAATGTGCAGGAGCTCCATCATGCATGAACCACATGTTGTGTCGTACTTGTAAAGGCACATGTTCTAGCAGCACAGGTAGAGTATCCCGTATGAAATCATGACGGTGAATCGAGGAAGTACAGTACATATTGACGAAACTAAAATGAGCTGTAACATGGTAATTAAGCGTTTCCGGACACATGTCCACATAACATCTTTGCTTTATTTGTGTGTGAGGAATGTTTCCTGAAAGTTTGGCCGTACCTTTTTGTAACACCCTGTATATGTCTGTATGGAGCCTACTATTGTACAGGCCGGCCGGTGTGGCCGAGCGGTTCTAGGCGCTGCAGTCTGGAACCGCGCGACTGCTACGGTCGCAGGTTCGAATCCTGCCTCAGGCATGGATGTGTGTGATGTCCTTAGGTTAGTTAGGTTTAAGTAGTTCTTAGTTCTAGGGGACTGATGACCTCAGAAGTTAAGACCCATAGTGCTCAGAGCCATTTGAACCATTTGAACCATTGTACAGAAAAATTACCATACATACATACGACGTACGTTGGATGACAAAATAGTCTAGTGTACTGTAAACAGAAATTTGTTCAAATGGCTCTGAGCACTATGGACTTAACATCTGAGGTCTTCAGTCACCTAGAACTTAGAACTGCTTCAACCTAACTAACCTAAGGGCATCACACACATCCATGCCCGAGGCAGGATTCGAACCTGCAACCGTAGCATTCGCGCGGTTTCAGGCTGAAGCGCCCTGAATCGCTCGGTCACAGCGGCCGGCCAGAAATATGTATTTAGGTAGTTAGTCAGTTATTTACTTATGTGATTATTTGAACAGTCTTTTCGAAATGATGTGGAAGACCTGGTATAGGCAAATATTTCCTTTGAGAAACACCAATATCTTTAAGTAAACATTAGATAGAAGATAAACTGCACCCATTTAATACAAATTAGCAAGCAGCAGCTTTTATTCAAGGTAACGGTGTTCCTCTTAATTTACCAGGTTAAATTCAGCAATGTAGTGACAATTTGTTTTTAATATAATTCACAGAATGTTTCTCTTAGTTGCTTTCTTTTGTTAACGTGCACCTTGACTTATTGCACATGCCTCATGTTTCTCCCTCTTGGTGTGATATTCGGAACGCCATCAATGAATTAATGAAATCGTTTGGTTTCCAGTTACAGAAATCCTTTGCAACCTTTACATTATGGAATTTCATGGGCGGAACTATTCAGTGGAGGAAATTAGAAAATTGTGCGTTAACCAAAAAGCGGAATAAGTCGTAAACGAAATGCATTTTCAGTCTGAAAAAAGCCCCAGAGCTTCACTGTAAATTCGAAGCATTTTCACGCTATCCTTGTACAAGTTTCACTGGCATTTCTCGTCTTCTTTACGTTGATCCAGGAAATGGCAACAGTTACAAACTGATAAGTTTCAATGACAATTAGATATCAGACTCTAAGTGAAAAATTTGGCCAACTAATGATTATGACAGTTGAAGCACCCATCATGTAACTGCCAAGTTACGACCTGTGCAAGTAACAGAATAATACAGCAACACAATAAACGCTTTAAAAATAACGATGGATAATGATGGACTTGTTTCAGCGGATATCACGTGATCGCTGCTTACCTATATCGGACATATAAGGCCCAAGAACATCATCGGGACGTGTTTTGTTACGAGTGTGATTTTTGGTTGATCACCAGAATCGTACACCGTTTAAGTCCTGCAGTTAAGGAAATTTGACCAATTCGTTTGGTAGTTCACTGCTGCCAACGCTTTAAAACGAAAGAAGATAAATGGATCTACGAAAAGAAGCCAGGAAAAAGCTGGAATAAAAGGCGATGCATTACTGCGCAGTTTTATTTTTGCAATAATTATACTACTAAATAAGGAAGTCAGCGGCTATTCTTAAATGCCAAAGCACATAAAACCAATAATATTTCAGAGTTAAACTGGCTACATTGCTCCTGAAGAGTAGGCAGAAACAAGAATTAATTTATATTTTCTTAAATGGGAATCTTCTGGAGATTACAGTGATATAAACACTGTTAAAGCGTAACATTATTTGAGTTATATATCCTGGATAGCATGGTAACAATAGAACTGCAATTTTAAATTTCAAAATGGATGATATGCCTTACTATACTTTTTAATTCAAAAATAATTTGTATCCAGGAAACCTATATGTTATAGGGTCCACTGCTTCACCCAAATCACCCGTGTACTGTAGTGAGGTTGACACCTTAGTAACCTACTGTACTGAATAGAAGTTTGCTGTTCCTCTGTTCAATTCAGTCTTTGGCACATTGTTTATTGCAGCTATGAAACGTACGACTTTTGATTCATCCTGCATAAACTAAGGTGTGTTTTGCTTAGAACTGCTTCCTTCACTGTTGTGAAACTGCGATACCTTGCTGATGTGAGCTATGTTGCTAAGGCGTTTGCAGTAACGCTCTAACTGTTTATGCAATTCCAGAAAAAAAAAATTATTACACCGGGAAAGACGACATCGATTTTGATGCGATGATGGCATATGACACCTGGGGGATAACAGATATACTGATAATGATTTCAGTGTCGTCCGCCAAAGAGCAGCGTACCAGAGCGTCATCTGCGTCTACCCATTAATAGGGAATTCTCACAGCCAGATGGCTTGTTTTGGCACAAACGTGTGAAGCAAGCAGTCAGCCATGCCACAGACACAGGTGTTCTTCCTACAGCCAACGAAGAGAGTATGAAAGGGGCCAAATTGTGGCCTTCCGAGTGGTGAGATGGTCCTTTCGCATAATTGGAACACAGGTTGGACATGCTGCGTCGCTTGTGCGACGATGCTGATATCAGTGGTCTCATGAACATTCACACACCCGTAGACGATGTTCTGAACGTGTACGCACCACAGATGTCCTATAGATAGTCGTACTGTAAGGGCAGCAGTGGCAGTTCGTACAGATAACAGCACAGATAAGAGGGCTTGTGAGCAGAGACGTGTCAACACGAACTGTTGCGAACCTGTTAGCAGTGGGACTACGGGCACGCTCACCTCTAACCCGTCTTCCACGCACACCACAGCATCGACGTCCACGACTCGACTGGCGCTGTCAGAGGATCAGTCCGCAGCTCGTGGTCTCGCGGTTGCGTTCTCGCTTCCCGAGCACGGGGTTCTGGGCTCGATTCCTGGCGGGGTCAGGGATTTTCACCTGCCTCGAGATGGCTGGATGTTTGTGTTGCCCTCATCATTTCATCATCATTCATGAATGAGGCGAGATTTGGAATTTGTACGGGTGCTGATAACCGCGCAGTTGAGCACCCCACAAACCAAATATCATCAGAATCATCATCATCATCAGTGAACCACTTGGAAGATGGAATGGCGCGCTGTGGTATTCAGCATAAAAGTAGATTCTGCGTGGATGCAAACGATGGTCGTTTGCGCGTACTATGTAGATCTGATAAGCACTGGCTCGTAGAGTGTATTCTTCCACGACACACTGGCCACATCCCAGGCCTCTCGTTCACGTTTGGTGTTTCTGGAGGGGACGCCAATCAACGCTCGGTACGTGGAGAATGTTGTTACACACTATCTTTTGCCATTCTTACAACAGGAAGGTGAGGTGTTGTTCGAAGATGGTAAAGGTCGCCCACACACTTCTCGTAAAAACTCAACATGTCTTGCAAGACGTGCAGCAACTTCCTTGGCCAGTGTGATATCCGGACTTACCTCCAATGGAGGACTTGTGGGATATGACCGAACGAGAAGTGACTCATGAGACTCGTTAGCCGACAACTCTTACAGAACTACGTGAACAGGCCGAGCAGGTAAGACAAATTTATACCAGTACAGTATTCGCCATTTGTACGATCGAGTCGATGCCAGAGTCAGCGCCTGCATTGGCGCCCGTGGAGGCTACACCACTTACTAATTTGGGTGTTTCAGCATAGGTGGATACCTGGTACCTCAAAATCGCTTGTACTATTGATCTGTAAATGTAACCATTTCACGTACTCCATATACATTGCTGCAACAATTATCTTGAGTGAACTGGAAACTCAAAATGGATGTACTATTTTTTTTCTGACAGTGTATTTGAATTATATTTTCGGTCTTTTGTATGTGTGTCCTTTTTAATTCAATGTAATAATAAATTTTCATGTGATATTAAAGCGTGTTTTGAAATCTTAGATCAATGCAAATATTTTTCCTTTAATCAACATTGATATTAACGCTTTCGAATAGTGAAGAAGGAGAATCTACATCTACATCTACATCTACATGATTACTCTGCAATTCACATTTAAGTGCTTGGCAGAGGGTTCATCGAACCACAATCATACTATCTCCCTACCATTCCACTCCTGAACAGCGCGCGGGAAAACCGAACACCTAAACCTTTCTGTTCGAGCTTTGATTTCTCTTATTTTGTTTTGATGATCATTCGTACCTATGTAGGTTGGGCTCAACAAAATATTTTCGAATTCGGAAGAGAAAGTTGGTGACTGAAATTTCGTAAATAGATCTCGCCGCGACGAAAAACGTCTTTGCTTTAATGACTTCCATCCCAACTGGCGTATCATATCTGCCTCACTCTCTCCCCTATTACGTCATAATACAAAACAGGCTGCCCTTTCTTGCAACCTTTCGATGTCCTCCGTCAATCCCACCTGGTAAGGATCCCACACCGCGCAGCAATATTCTAACAGAGGACGAACGAGTGTAGTGTAAGCTGTCTCTTTAGTGGACTCGTTGCATCTTCTAAGTGTCCTGCCAATGAAACGCAACCTTTGGCTCGTGTTCCCCACAATATTATCTATGTGGTCTTTCCAACTGAAGTTGCTCGTAATTTTTACAACCAGGTACTTAGTTGAATTGGCAGCCTTGAGAATTATACTATTTATCGAGTAATCGAATTCCAACGGATTTCTTTTGGAACTCATGTGGATCACCTCACACTTTTCGTTATTTAGCGTCAACTGCCACCTGCCACACCATACAGCAATCTTTTCTAAATCGCTTTGCAACTGATACTGGTCTTCGGATGACCTTACTAGACGGTAAATTGCAGCATCGTCTGCGAACAACCTAAGAGAACTGCTGAGATTGTCACCCAGGTGATTTATATAGACCAGGAACAGCAGAGGTCCCAGGACGCTTCCCTGGGGAACACCCGATATCACTTCAGTTTTAATCGATGATTTGCCGTCTATTACTACGAACTGACAGGAAGTCACGAATCCAGTCGCACAACTGAGACGATACGCCATAGGACCGCAGCTGGATTAGAAGTCGCTTGTGAGGAACTGTGTCAAAAGCTTTCCGGAAATCTAGAAATACGAAATCAACTTGAGATCCTCTGTCGATAGCGGCCATTACTTCGTGCGAATAAAGAGCTAGCTGCGTTGCACAAAAACGATGTTTTCTGAAACCATGCTGATTACGTATCAATAGATCGTTCCCTTCGAGGTGATTCATAATGTTCGAATACAGTATATGCTCCAAAACCCTACTGTAATGAATGACAGAAAACAGCCAAATTATTGTAAAAAAAGCTATACATCCAAACACAAGATAAATCACTCATTTGCCAGCTGAACGATGTTAAAACGAAACCAGAGTTAGCCCTAAAAGAGCTAACTTGGCAAGAGTGTTAGCCACTCCGATCCTGATTTGAAGCAAAATTTCGTAAATTAATTACACATAACTGCTTTTATTTGCAAACAGACGATAGCCGTTTCTGCTGCGAGGAAGACTAATGACGGCCATTACTCACGCGAGGCATGTGGCAGGTGAGTACCTGTTGGCCGAGCGGCTCTCGTCTCTGCAGAAATAGCCGCGAGAGTGGAGGTGCCGTGCATTGGCTGCGGTGCGGCGCTGTCGAAACTGTTTGCTTCCGTGTGCTAACAGCGGCCCGCAGCTAATTTCGGACCCGTCCCGAACAGAGGCCCCGCTGCGTAAACAGAGCGCCGCGTTGACTCTAAATTCATGTGACAGGCGACACAGCCAGCTGCTGTCTGCTGTTGACTCACGCCGTCTCGCCACTACTGATGTAGCTGCAAACAAATAAAGAAGACACGAAGAACGCGGAAGCTGGAGGAGTAGGGTGACGGAAAATGATAAGCGATTCACTATGAAATACATTTCTTCCTCATGTTCCCTCTTGCCTACACTATATGGTTTCTTGTGAGGTCTCTACCGTAGCCGGCTGTTAGATTCCATTACACAGGTCATATTTCATTGATGCCACGGAGAGTGGTCTCTGGGATATGGAAACAGGGCAAAACTATAAATTTAACTGCAATACAGTGAAATGACTTTACACGAGTGTATTATGGGGGTAATCCTCTTTGAAAATTTCAAAACATCGATTTTTTGGTTTAAAATGTTCTCTGGGATGTCTGTTGTAGTGCTCACTTCAAGTTCGCCAGAAACTACGTTATCTACAATACTCCCCATTAAAATTGCTACACCTAGAAGAAATGCAGATGATAAACGGGTATTAATTAGACAAATATATTATACTAGAACTGACATGTGATTACATTTTCACACAATTTAAGTGCATAGATTCTGAGAAATCAGTACCCAGAACAATCACCTCTGGCCGTAATAGCGGCCTTGATACGCCTGGTCATTGAGTCAAACAGACCTTGGATGGCATGTACAGGTACAGTTGCCCGCGCAGCTTCAACACGATACCACAGTTCATCAACAGTAGTGACTGGCGTATTGTGACGAGCCAGTTGCTCGGTCACCATTGACCAGACGTTTTCAACTGTGAGAGATCTGGAGAATGTGCTGGCCAGGTCAGCAGTCGAACAGTTTCTGTATCCAGAAAGGCCCTTACAGGACCTGCAACATGCGGTCGTGCATTATCCTGTTGAAATGTAGGGTTTCGCAGGGATCGAATGAGGGGTAGAGCCAAGGGTCGTAACACATCTGAAATGTAACGTCCACTGTTCAAAGTGCCGTCAATGCGAACAAGAGGTGAGCGAGACGTGTAACCAATGGCACCCCATACCATCACGCCGGGTGGTACGCCAGTATGGCGATGACGAATACACGCTTCCAATGTTCGTTCACCGCGATGACGCCTAACACGGATGCGACCATCATGATGCTGTAAACAGAACCTGGATTCATCCGAAAAAATGACGTTTTGCCATTCGTGCACCCAGGTCCGTCGTTGAGTACACCATCGCAGCGCCAAGGGTAACCGTAGCCGTGGTCTCCGAGCTGATAGTCCATGCTGCTGCAAACGTCGTCGAACTGTTCGTGCAGATGGGTGTTGCCTTGCAAACGTCCCCATCTGTTGACTCCGGGATCTAGACGTGGCTGCACGATCCGTTACAGCCATGCGAATAAGTTGCCTGTCATCTCGACTGCTAGTGATACGAGGCCGTTGGGATCCAGCACGGCGTTCCGTATTACCCTCCTGAACCCACCGATTCCGAATTCTCCTAACAGTCATTGGATCTCGATCAACGCGAGCAGCAATGTCGCGATACGATAAACCGCAATCGCGATAGGCTACAATCCGACCTTTATCAAAGTCGGAAACGTGATGGTACGCATTTCTCCTCCTTACACGAGGCATCACAACAACGTTTCACCAGGCAACGCCGGTCATCTGCTGTTTGTGTATGAGAAATGGGTTGGAAACTTTCCTCATGTCAGCACGTTGTAGGTGTCGCCATCGGCGCCAACCTTGTGTGAATGCTGTGAAAAGCTAATCATTTGCATATCACAGCATCTTCTTCCTATCGGTTAAATTTCGCGTTTGTAACACATCTTCGCAGTGTAGTAATGTTAATGGCCAGTAGTGTACATTATCTAGTTACGATTGGTGAGAAAGTGTCTCTGAAAACCATTCATTGAGGCCAGTGTGGCAACATGTATTGCCTAACAGTCATTACAGAAACTTTCGAACTTGAGATCGGACCAGCCTGTTACAACTTCTGCACAAAAGCGGACGAAGAGATTATCGAGCGAAAAAAAAAAACAGGGGATGACGGAAGCTGCCAAAGAGTCCCGCAGGACTCTGGAAGAATGGCTGTATGGTCCACGCATGGCTGACTAGAGATATGTTTAACTTAACCAGAAAAAAATGTAATCCATAAATTTAAACGCGTTTTTCTCGACACCAAATTCTTCAGATTGGGGGGGGGGGGGGGGGGGGGGGACATAACTTGCCAGCGGTACATACGATTTTGATCGCAATTAGATATCGGCATTCTAAATTGAACCCTATCAACGTACGTAGCCGTTTTGCAATATCTTCAAAACTCTATTTTGTCTGGATTTTTATGGGTGAAGGAAATGAGAATAGTTTCAACACGTCACAGTTTTGTTAGAAATTAATATTTTTCAATTATCCTTTGTATGCTGACAGAAAATATTTTAAAAATTACTTACAAAAAATTATTTTGTTTCAGGTCAAACAGGAGGGCTTAGGGAATTCCCGTCGATGAACAACGTTCCAGATGTAAGGACTCCTTCCAGCTGATGCAGTGGTCATAGGGAGCGTCCGATGTGGATCCAAAAATATTTTCCAAAGGATAAAAGTGTAAGGAATACAACTGTATCATCGGATATAGCACCAGTTTTTATTTTACCTAAAAAATCATGAAAACCACCTGTTTTTCAAGCACTCAAAGAGGAGTGCCTCCAAAATCCTACCTGTAAAATAACTTAAAGCATTATATGTGACAGTTTCTGTAAAAATGCTCTTCAGTGAAGAAGAAAGATTTGCCTAAAAGGAAGTTCCTTAATTCAGTCTTAAAGTACACTATATTATGTATATGCCATTTAATGTGCTCTGGTTGTCGAATGCATGAGTATCTGTGTAAATGACTCTTTTCTCTACTGACGTTAGCCCCTTGAATTCCTGGTAGAGGTGTTTTTGATCTTGTAGTTAGATTAATGTTCTGTAATTTATGTTTTTTACGATTTTTCAAGAAAAGAGAAATGCTGGTAATGACAAAGGACTTAAATGAACTGTTGTGCCACAACCCAGCTTTTGTAATGAACTACCTAGCATCATTTCAGCAGAATGACATCATAGAGAAAATCTATCAGCTCGAAGGCCGGCCGTTATGGAGCAAGTGAGAATATGTGGAACACAAGCACACTCATTTAATATGCTGACACTGCAGAACATGCCAGCCACTATCTCTGAAAGCCGAAGTTGGGTCACCTTATAGCAGTGGCAGAGGATCTGGGTGAACTGACTGGGCAGGAAAACCAAGACGAATAAGGACAGCATGGGGGGATCTGATGTAGCGGTCATAGGGAGCGTCCAGTTGGGACACAAATATGATTTCCTGGGAATAAAAGTGTAAGGACTACGAGTGTATTATCAGATGTAGCATCACTTTTCATTTTACCTAAAAATCCTTATAGCTGGGCACTCCAGCATGTTATGATTTCCAAGCTGAAGTGTTACTGTGGGGAAAACACTACCCAGCACGACTCATATACAACCTCTGACAATAAAGGTTGTAAGGTGGCAGAATAAATGAAGGTTAACATCGCACCTTGCATGAGAGTTTTATACATCGTAATGGGAAGGTGAATATGACACCTAACATACTTCGGCAGTAATGAGCAGTAATGCAAATGGGATGACACTCTATCGATGGTATTAACACACACCACTCCTATATAATGCATGTCAGTGAGCAGAAGTTGAAACAAGCAGCGAGAGGAAACATTTTGTGTGGAAGCCAGCATGGGTAGATGCGTAGGCCGCACCCTGGAAGGCACCACAGAAAGCTTAAGGGGGGGCGTCCCGTGGCAGGTCAGTGACCAGATAGGTGATGCATACTGCAGGGCTAATAACGGACTACCAGAAATAGGACAGAAAGAAGCTTTACAAAACTGTGTTTCGGAATGCCAAAGGGATACGAACAAAACTAGTGACACATTCGATCACGTGAACTCCAAGTGGTACACACGTGATAGACACATGTAACGTTTTAGGCATCTGGAGCAGGCAGAAAACGTCCGATTGGCGGAAACGCACCAGGAAGGAGTAAAGTGTGTCCACTGTAAACTCGAGCGACCTTGGGTAACCGTTTCTCAACTTGTCACAAAACTAACCATCCTCTGTAGACTTGATTGTCATTCTAAAAATAGTACCGAACTTTGAACCAGAATCGGGTGATTTATCATAGTATTGGCCAAGATCATAATATAATCGTAAGAGCAATTTTGCAACGAAACTTCTAGTTAAAATTTAATATTGTTATGTTTAGGATTATTTAACTTTCTGCGAGTTATAATTTAATACTGTTGTGTTTAGGAGTAGTTCACTTTCAGAGGCTGAGTGCGTCATTTTGACAACTCTCTTAACATTGTCACATTGTAAACTGTGTAAAAGCATGTGTTTTCGTGACAAAATTGCAATATTAAACAATGTCATAACAGCTTACACAGTTGTGTTCAGTCATAGAATAAGAAACCACCTAACCATAACCTTACACGTTCTGTGAATGAAGTCAGAACGGTCGATTCTCATAACCCTGCACCTGCGTAGCGACCGCTGTTTACAACCTGTCCCCACCGTAGTTCAGTTGAGCATCGCGTGTGTTTCGCGTTAGACCTCTTGGACGAAGGGCCTGTGTCTGAGAACAGGATGATGAACGAGCAAAGGATCAATTTAAAGTTTTGTTTTGTTGGAAAGACACTGAAAGAAATGCATGCAATGCTGGTACATGTTTATGGGGATCAAGCACAGTCCATGAAGTGTGTGTACGAATGGTTCACCTATTTTCGAGGAGGTCGTGAAATTGTTTTTGACAATCCCCGTAGCGGACGACCGGCGACCGCCGTCAATGACGAAAACATTGAGAAAGTGAGGACATTAATCACGAACGACCGTCGATTAACTGTGCGCATGACAGCGGATGAAATGCAGATGAACCGTGAATCTGTGCGCAAATCCTTACCCTGGAGTTAGGGAGGAGGAAAACGTGTTATCGTCTTGTGCCACATCACTTGTCTGACGATCAGCAGCAGACACGTTTACAGGATTCACGGGATTATGTCGAACCAGTGGATGCGACACCCAATTTCTTGAACCGTATTGTCACTGAGGATGAAACCTTGTGTCTCCGGTACGATCCTGAAACGAAACGGTAAAGCATGGAATGGAGTTCTCCGACATCACCTCGTCGGAAAAAGACCAGAACCGAAAAATCACGCATGAAAGCGGGCTCATCAACATCTTCGATAGTTGTGGCATTATCCACAAGGAATTTCTTCCTAGTTTCTTGTTCATGACAACGCTCACCCACGTACAGCCAATGTTGTCAAACAGTCCTGGCAGAAAAGGGGGTGGTGCAACTTGAACATCCACCATCCTCGCTGGATCTCAATCCTCCAGACTTCTTCCTATTCCCTCGACTCAAAATCGCTTTGAAAGGAAAGAGATTTACGATATTTCTGACATCCAACGAAATGTGACAAGACTTTTGAACACCATACCAAAAGAAGACTTCGTGCAAAGTTTACAGGACACGTATCGGAGAGCTCTGCGGTGCATAGTTATGGAATTATGGGAGGTGACTATTTCGAAGGACAGTAAGGTAGCTGTAGTTCATAGTTCATCTACCTTAATAGGACTGTTCACCAAACTTTATTGTTCGAGGTTGTATATACCACCTAAATTAGACATTCTCAGCTGTTCATTGCACCCAGCAATATCCAAGTATGTATGGTATGGCGTGTGATGCTGTCTACACCAGCTGATAAGGGCGAAACAAGAGATTACTTGCATTACAAGGTAAAGCAGCCATACATCATCCATAGACTTTGCCGCCAGTAACTGCCAGCTTCCACCTAGTTAAAGTCTTCTATGGAGTCAACTTCGCGCTCCCACATTGCTGAGTCACCTGCTCAGTGACGTCATAGTGTTCGTGATCACCTCCCTTATGAGTCTCGGGCGCTAGCCTGGACCAGCTAAGGCCCAGTTACAATGTTTCTGTTCTTTGGCCCTTCCAGGACTACACTGTTGCCGACAATAGTCCGAGGCGACCACAGGTCATCGTCTCTGTTTCTGTCGGGCACTTAAGCACAGTCTATTCCATTGTGCTGTACACTGCGGCCAGGAAGCTGCCGTGCAGGGAGGAATCGCCTGTGTCATCCGTCGTTTACAGCACGCCACCTTGCGTCAGGTCTCTATGACCGCGCTGACGCCAGCAACCATCGTCACCATCAAAGTGCTGCGCCAGCAAGTGGTGCCTTCCTGGCGAGCAACTGCTAATCCCGACACTCTGCACCACTGTGGTTCACTACGTCACAGAGGACAACAATCTTCTCTCCAGCTCCGAGTCTGTTGCTGGATATTTTACTGGCGGTCCGTCATACGATTCCAATCACCACCACCTCCACAACCGACATCTTGGCGTGAGAACGGCGCTCCGTCCTGACTTTCCAGCAACCGATTCACCCGTCACCATAGTCGTCACATTCTGAGCCCTAGAGAACAGATTAAGGTGGCAAAAGTCATGGAATACCACCTAATATCGTGTCAGACCTCCTTATGCCAGGCGCAGTCCAGCACATCGACAGGGCATGGACTCAACAAGTCGTTCGAAGCCCTCTGCAAATATACTGAGCCCTACTGCCTTTAGAGGCGTCCGTGACTGCGAAAGTGTTGCCGGTGCAGGTTTTTGTGTACATACTGACATCTCGATTATGTCTCATAAATATTCGATGAAATTTATGTCGCGCAGTCTGGGTAGCCAAACCATTCGCTGGAACTGTCCATAAGGTCCTTCAAACCCATCGTGAAGAGTTGTGGCCCGGTGACATGGTACTTTGTCACCCAGAAAAATTCCCTCGTTGTTTGGGAACATGACATTCATGAATGGATTCAAATGGTCTCCAAGTAGCCGAACATCCAGAGGACTCACTACATTCCATGTAAAAACATGTAAACCATTATGGAGCCACCACCAACTTGCACAGTCTCGTGTTGACGACTTGGGTCCATGGCTTCTTGGGGTCTGTGTCACACTAGAACCCTACAATCAGCTCTAATCAACTTAAATCGGGACTCATCTACCGGGCCAAGGTTTTCCGGTTGTCTAGGGCCCAACCGATTCGATAGTGATCCAAGAGAGGCGCTGCATTCGTTGTCGTGTTCTTAGTAAAGACACTCGCGTCGTATGTATGTGTTTATGTATATTATGAAGTAATTGTCAAAATAACCGGTTTTTTTAAGAGGTCTCTACAATGTGTTCTAGACTTAACACCAGATGTAAATCATATAACAGGCTTCCATGTTCTCTTAAGACTATCCCGCTAAGTTGAATTTTCCTAGAAAATGAACCTGTAACACAGTAGAGAAAGGTAATATGCAGAATAAAATAGTTTCTCCATTTTTAACTCACCTGTAGCAGAACTGGTGGATACTGCAAACGTAGCTGAACTAAAACGTTTTATTAATTCTCCTCAGTGGTGTTTTCAATTAAGATTGTGATGTGTCCCACAAATTTAACACTTTTTACTTCATGTATTTCATTGCCAGGAAAACGCATTTGTATGGCTTGCAAAGTTCTAGGAAAGGAACTAAAATGTAAGTTCCGAGTTTTCAAAAAATTTAGTGATAATCCATTTGCTTTGAACCGCGTGCTCGTGTTTTCAAATATGTCATTGGTTGTCTCCTCGGTAAGGAGACTAGTGCTATTTGTTACCCCTATACATATAGGAGTAACAAATAGTACAGGAAATTTAAGAGACCTTTGGAGACAAGAGCACCACCTGTCTGAATACCAAGAGCTGAAATGAAAAACTAGTTCTAAGCAAAGAAGGGAAGACAGAAAAGTGGAAGGAGTATATAAAGCGTCTACACAAGGGTGATGTACTTGACGGCAATATTATGGAAATGGAAGAGGACGTAGATGAGGATGAAACGGGAGATATGATACCGCATGAAGGGTTTGACGGAACACTGAAAGACCTAAGTCGAAACAAGGCCCTGGGAGTAGACAACATTCCATTAGAACTACTGATAGCCTTGGGAGAGCCAGCTATGACAAAAATCTATTATCTGGTTAGCAAGATGTATACGACAGGCGACATACCCTCAGACTTCAAGAAGAATATAATAATTACAATCCCAAAGAAAGCAGGTGTTCACAGTTGTGGACTATCAGTTTAATAAGTCACAGCTGCACAATACTAAAACGAATTCTTTACAGATGAATGGTTAAACTGGTAGATGTCAACCTTGGGGTAGATCAGTTTGGATTCCGTAGAAATGTTGGAACATGTGAGGCAATACTGACCCTACGACTTACCTTAGAAGACAGATTAAGGAAAGGCAAACCTACGTTTCTCGCATTTGTAGACTTAGAGAAAGCTTTTGACAATGTTGACTGGAATGCTCTCTTTCAAATTCTGAAGGTGGCAGAGGTCAAATACAGGGAGGAGAGGCTGTTTACAATTTGTAAAGAAACCAGATGGCGGTTATAAGAGTCGACGGGCATGAAAGGGAAGTAGTGGCTGGGAAGGGAGTGAGACAGGGTTGTAGCTTATCCCAAATGTTATTGACTCTATGTATTGGGAAAGCAGTAAAGGAAACAAAAGAAAAGTTTGGAGAAGGGATTAAAATCCATGGATGACATTGTAATTCTGTCAGAGACAACAAAGGACTCGGAAGAGCAGTTCTACGGAAAAGACAGTGTCTTGGTAGGAGGAGATAAGATGAACATCAACAAAAGCAAAACGAGGATAATGGAATGTAGTCGAATTAAATCAGGTGATGCTGAGGGAATTGTGTTAGGAAATGAGACACTTAAAGTAGTAAATGAGTTTTGCTATTTGGGGAGCAAAATAAATGATGATAGTCAAAGTAGACAGAATATAAAATGTAGACTGACAATGTCTTTTCTGAAGATATTTGTCTGTAGTGTAGCCATGTTGGGAAGTGAAACACGGACGATAAATAGTTTAGACAAGAAGATAATAGAAGCTTTCGAAATGTGGTGCTACAGAAGAATGCTGAAGATTAGATGGGCAGATCACGTAACTAAGATGGAGGTACTTTCTATCTGATCTCAAATCTTCTGTCTGTTTGTCCTTTGTATCTGCCATCAAACAGGCTAGACAAATGTGTGGCCGGCCGGAGTGGCCGAGCGGTTATAGGCGCTACAGTCTGGAACCAAGCGATCGCTACGGTCGCAGGTTCGAATCCTGCCTAGGGCATGGATGTGTGTGATGTCTTTACGTTAGTTAGGTTTAAGTAGTTCTACGTTCTAGGGGACTGATGACCTCAGAAGTTAAGTCCCATAGTGCTCAGAGCCATTTGAACCAACAAATGTGTGTTTTCTGAAGGCAAGCAGCAGCCTTTTCAGTAGTTGTAGGGGCAACAGCATTGATGATTGACTGATCTGGCCGTGTAACATCAATCAAACCGTCCTTGGTATGCTGGTACTGCGAACGGCTCAAAGCAAGGAGAAACCACAGTTGTAATTCCCCGAGGAAATGTAGCTCCACTGTCGGGTTAAATGATGATGGCGTTCTCTTGGGTAAAATATTCCGCAGGTAAAATACTTCATAAGTTATTTTGCTCCCCAAATAGCAAAACTCCTTTACTACTTTAAGTGTCTCATTTCCTAATCTAATTCCCTCAGCATCACCCGACTTAATTCGACTACATTCCATTATCCTCGTTTTGCTTTTGTTGATGTTCATCTTACATCCACCTTTCAAGACACTGTCCATTCCGTTCAACTGCTCTTCCAAGTCCTTTGCAGTCTCTGACAGAATTACAATGTCATCGGCGAACCACAAAGTTTTTATTTCTTCTCCCTGGATTTTAATACCTACTCCGAATTTTTCTTTTGTTTCCTTTACGGCTTGCTCAATATACAGATTGAATAACATCGGGGAGAGGCTACAACCCTGTCTCACTCCCTTCCCAACCACTGCTTCCCTTTCATGCCCCTCGACTCTTATAACTCCCATCTGGTTTCTGTACAAATTGTAAATAGCCTTTCGTTCCCTGTATTTTACCTCTGCCACGTTTAGAATTTGAAAGAGAGTATTCCAGTCAACATTGTCAAAAGCTTTCTCTAAATCTACAAATGCTAGAAACGTAGGTTTGCCCTTCCTTATTCTTTCTTTTAAGATAAGTCGTAGGGTCAGTATTGCCTCACGTGTTCCAACATTTCTACGGAATCCAAACTGATCTACCCCGAGGTCGACTTCTACCAGTTTTTCCATTCGTCTGTGTATAATTCGCGTAAATATTTTGCCGCTGTGACTTATTAAATTGATAGTTCGGTAATTTTCACATCTGTCAACACCTGCTTTCTTTGGGATTGGAATTACACTCCTGGAAATTGAAATAAGAACACCGTGAATTCATTGTCCCAGGAAGGGGAAACTTTATTGACACATTCCTGGGGTCAGATACATCACATGATCACACTGACAGAACCACAGGCACATAGACACAGGCAACAGAGCATGCACAATGTCGGCACTAGTACAGTGTATATCCACCTTTCGCAGCAATGCAGGCTGCTATTCTCCCATGGAGACGATCGTAGAGATGCTGGATGTAGTCCTGTGGAACGGCTTGCCATGCCATTTCCACCTGGCGCCTCAGTTGGACCAGCGTTCGTGCTGGACGTGCAGACCGCGTGAGACGACGCTTCATCCAGTCCCAAACATGCTCAATGGGGGACAGATCCGGAGATCTTGCTGGCCAGGGTAGTTGACTTACACCTTCTAGAGCACGTTGGGTGGCACGGGATACATGCGGACGTGCATTGTCCTGTTGGAACAGCAAGTTCCCTTGCCGGTCTAGGAATGGTAGAACGATGGGTTCGATGACGGTTTGGATGTACCTTGCACTATTCAGTGTCCCCTCGACGATCACCAGTGGTGTACGGCCAGTGTAGGAGATCGCTCCCCACACCATGATGCCGGGTGTTGGCCCTGTGTGCCTCGGTCGTATGCAGTCCTGATTGTGGCGCTCACCTGCACGGCGCCAAACACGCATACGACCATCATTGGCACCAAGGCAGAAGCGACTCTCATCGCTGAAGACGACACGTCTCCATTCGTCCCTCCATTCACGCCTGTCACGACACCACTGGAGGCGGGCTGCACGATGTTGGGGCGTGAGCGGAAGACGGCCTAACGGTGTGCCGGACCGTAGCCCAGATTCATGGAGATGGTTGCGAATGGTCCTCGCCGATACCCCAGGAGCAACAGTGTCCCTAATTTGCTGGGAAGTGGCGGTGCGGTCCCCTACGGCACTGCGTAGGATCCTACGGTCTTGGCGTGCATCCGTGCGTCGCTGCGGTCCGGTCCCAGGTCGACGGGCACGTGCACCTTCCGCCGACCACTGGCGACAACATCGATGTACTGTGGAGACCTCACGCCCCACGTGTTGAACAATTCGGCGGTACGTCCACCCGGCCTCCCGCATGCCCACTATACGCCCTCGCTCAAAGTCCGTCAACTGTACATACGGTTCACGTCCACGCTGTCGCGGCATGCTACCAGTGTTAAAGACTGCGATGGAGCTCCGTATGCCACGGCAAACTGGCTGACACTGACGGCGGCGGTGCACAAATGCTGCGCGGCTAGCGCCATTCGACGGCCAACACCGCGGTTCCTGGTGTGTCCGCTGTGCCGTGCGTGTGATCATTGCTTGTACAGCCCTCTCGCAGTGTCCGGAGCAAGTATGGTGGGTCTGACACACCGGTGTCAATGTGTTCTTTTTTCCATTTCCAGGAGTGTATTATATTCTATTTGAAGTCTGAGGGTATTTCGCCTGTCTCGTACATCTTGCTCACCAGATGGTAGATTTTTGTCAGGACTGGCTCTCCCAAGGCCGTCAGTAGTTCTAATGGAATGTTGTCTACTCCCGGGGCCTTGTTTCGACTCAGGTCTTTCAGTGCTCTGTCAAACTCTTCACACAGTATCGTATCTCCCATTTCATCTTCATCTACATCCTCTTCCATTTCCATAATATTGTCCTCAAGTACAATGCCCTTGTATAGACCCTCTATATACTCCTTCCACCTTTCTGCTTCCCCTTCTTTGCTTAGAACTGGGTTTCCATCTCAGATCTTGATATTCATACAAGTGGTTCTCTTTTCTCAAAAGGTCTCTTTAATTTTCCTGTAGGCACTATCTATCTTACACCTAGTGAGATAAGCCTCTACATCCTTACATTTGCCCTCCAGCCATGCCTGCTTAGCCATTTTGCACTTCCTGTCGATCTCATTTTTGAGACGTTTGTATTCCTTTTTGCCTGCTTCACTTACTGCGTTTTTATATTTTCTCCTTTCATCAATTAAATTCAATATTTCTTCTGTTACCCAAGGATTTCTACTAGCCCTCGTCTTTTTACTTATTTGATCCTCTGCTGCCTTCACTACTTCATTCCTCAGAGCTACCCATTCTTCTTCTACTGTATTTCTTTCCCCCATTCATGTCAATGCTCCCTTATGCTCTCCCTGAAACTCTGAACAACCTCTGGTTTAGTCAGTTTATCCAGGTCCCATCTCCTTAAATTCCCACCTTTTTGCAATTTCTTCAGTTTTAATCTACAGTTCATAACCAATAGATTGTGGTCAGAGTATACATCTGCTCCTGGAAATGTCTTACAATTTAAAACCTGGTTCCTAAATCTCTGTCTTACCATTATATAATCTATCTGATACCTTTCAGTATCTCCAGGCTTCTTTCATGTATACAACCTCCTTTTATGATTCTTGAACCAAGTGATAGCTATGATTAAGTTATGCTCTGTGCAAAATTCTACCAGACGGCTTCCTCTTTTATTTCTTACCCTCAATCGATATTCACCTACTATGTTTCCTTCTCTCCCTTTTCCTACTGACGAATTCCAGTCAGCCATTGAAACACGTATGTAACGTAGCAGCGATGGTGAGGCATGATAAAATCTTTGACCAGAGAGCCTTTTATCGTAGTTAGTCTGCGCTTGACCGCGCGAGTGTTAGGAGCAGTACTCTAGTAGTCGTCGTGCAGTGCACTCTGTCAGTAGTCGTTGCGAGCAGTAGCTCAGATCAGTTGCGTCCAGTAGTCGGTCAGTAGTCGTCGTGCAGTACAGTTGCGAGCAGTCTGTCAGTGGGCAGTCTGTGAGCAGTGGAGTATGTCGGTAGTAGCAGTCGAGTGCAGTTGTGTGTGAGGAGTCGGGAGCGTCGACATGGCACTCTGGTCAAGATACTGGACGAGGTATATTATTTTTAAATGCGCTCAGCTAATAATGTAAATTAACTGTAACTAATTTGTGCAATAATCGCCCCAATAATAATTTTGATTTCAAAGCAATTTTCAACAAAAAAAACCATCTAATTGAACCAACGATTTCCTTCCATTTCCTTTAAAGAAAAGTTTCAGTTAAATTTCAAAAGAAAAAAAAATATAAAAAAAATAATACTTGCAATGCATTTCCTCCAAGCGGTGGCCAACAATAAGAGCAGAAACCTGACATGCAGTGATACTGAGGTAAGAAATTAATTGTAATTTTTTGCACAGGGCCAAAGACCGATATTTCGGTTTAATTGAGTTATCATTATCACTGAAGTTTCATTAGCATTAAATTGTCTCTCATTATTTTCGTGAGAGTTTACACCTTGAGTCAGATTGCGATTCTCATTTTTATTGTGATCAAATTTAATTGCTACGGAGGTTACGCTTGGCTCACATTTCTATTAAATATTGTCTTTTTAAATTATTGTGGGGAGGTTACACTTGGCGACACCCAGTCCAGGATCGTATTTCGTTGAGAATCTTTTGAAAAACAGTCAGATATCTGCTCTTATTTGCTTAGATATAATTAGGATTTGGCGCAACGCTTTTACTAATATTGTGACTTTCTTTCTACAGGTCAACGGCAATTCGTGTTGTATTTGTTTGTTGCCTTTTTGCATTTGAGCTTATTTGTTTTGTGAATATTTGTGACTATTGTAAAAATGCCGCGAAAGACTGTGAATAGTGTATCGCGAGGTATTATGAACGAAATTACCGACTTAAACAACGTGACCGGTAGTAATTGTGACAATCCTGCGTTCACTGACAATCAGTGCGTTCCAACCTCTAATGATGATTATTATCCTACTGATGAACAAACGAACTCAATTGTCTCCTCTGTTAATTTGACGACAATTGATGACGCGGAGAGCTCTATTGTAATGAGTGCTGCCCAGCTTAACACAACCGGTTTACTAAATTTACGTGATGAACACACAAATTTGTCTAACGAAAATGGACAATGTACCGATAATACGACGGATTCATTTAATTCCGAAATAGTGACTGACAATGTACGTTCGAGTGACAGATCTTTTTGTAAATTACAGAATGACAAAATGGTCGCACAAACCGCGACAATTGCAGGTACGCAATCAAACAGCACAGATAACAGAGTAGATAATTTTGGCCGGGATCGCATTATAGCAATTTTACGACTAATGAATGAAAGACTGGAAAACGGTTTCAAACGAAGTGAATTAATTAATGAAAGGTATAAACAATCGAATGAAGAACAAGACAACATTAATAAAAAAATCAAACAACTTAGTGAACGGAATGAACAGCTTAATGAACAGATTGAAGCCATTGCCGCGCATTATTATGATAATAGAGGACAATTACGTGCGGATACTAAGACTTGTGCTAATAACAGTAATGAAGAAGTTGGCACTGTTGCAGAAGAATTAAGTAGCACACGTGTAGGCACAACAGAATCACATAAAGACGAAGTTAATGCAGTCACTGAACAATGTTTAGCAAACGCAACACTGATACACGAAATTAATGCAGTCACCGAACAATGCCCTAAAAACGCAGTACAGATTCGCGACGAAGTTAATTTAGAGTCAGTGGAAGTTTCACACACTCCGAATATGGAAGTTGACGAGAAATTAGCACGACAGATCAACCAAATTGACGAAAGTGTTACAGTAACAGAGTTGAAAACTATTTCAGTCACCAATACGTCACAGAAACCGCCACGTTGCGAGCATTTGTCAGAGTCACGCAGCGTGTATAATGTGAACAATTTACAGAGACTACGCGAATTAAAATCCGAAAAGCTACGCGACTTAAAATCTGAAAAGCTATGTAACTTGAAGTACGAAATGACACAGACAAACAAATTCAATGACGAGAACGTAGATTACGAGCAATTTTTATCCGCAAGAAAATGTAAAGAATTTAATAATGACGGAACACAGGTACACGCTTTGAGCTGTATACGACAATTTATTTTTGTACCTTCACCGCTATTACCTGTAATGCGGAAACGAGCTTTGAACCTGATGCGACAATTTGCTATTGCATTTTCAACAGCATTGCCTGTAATGAAGAAACAACAATTAGCATACAGACAGCAATTTATTTCTGAATTTGTACCGCTATTGCCTATAACACAAAAGCCGAAATGTATTTGCAGCGCGTAATAGACCTCAGGGCATTCATTACGCTTTAATGAATATGTGCCGTAGCGAGCATAGGGCCCCGAGCTGTAGTAGTGCTGTTTCATCTTTAGTTTTCTGCACTGCTGCTTCTCTTCTACTATCCTTTATATCTATCAAAACTGCTCTTTAACTATTGCTCTTTGTAGAATTAAGATACGTTGTAATGAAAACCGGATATGACAAATCATTACCGAATGTGACAATTTTATTAAGCACTCCTGTAATGACAACTACCGCCGTAATTTTAATTACAGATAAAATCGTAATCATCAGTATGTGTAAAATTATTAGTAACAGAAACCACATTTTAGTAACAATAGATGTTTTTCACCACAATAGCATGAAAGTCAGCCGCTTAGCATACCTAACCAACAATGCAGTCTACAAGGTCAACCAAACTTTAATGTTTCGCCGCGTGCACGTATAGTCCCAGATCCAACAAATAGTAACGCACGGCAGCAAGGAAATAACTACGTACAGACAACACACTATTTCAACTCGTATCGCAATGCGCCGTATAGAAATGACTTTCACGACAGACGTAAAAACAATGAGCATAATTACCAACACACGTTTAATAACAGTCGGTCCTACCAGCAGCAAAACATCAGCAACAACACATTATCATGAATGATCCAGACAATAGGAGTCATCCATAGCGTAATACGTCAGGAAGAGTTAACAGAACAGTTCAAATAGTGGATATGCCACAGCATCCTCCCGTGAAATAAATAACAGCACGTACGACAGAATTTGACCAGACACAGTACAGATTGCATATTCCAGTAACGTAAGCAATAATTTTCACACGAAGAATCTTGTTCACGAGAATGTTATTTGAAACATGCTCTGTTGAATGCACCACTTTTATCGCACCCAGACCTTACCAGAAATTTTTCCATTGCCACCGACAGTTCCAATACCGCTTTAGGCGTACACATTTTCTAGGAAATTGAAGAAGATGGTTCTACAGTAATTAATAACATCGCATTTGCAAGTCGCATTTTGTCACCTGCTGAACGAAATTACTCCGTTACAGAATTGGAAACATTACGTGTTGTATGGGCTTTCACGAGATTTAGGCACTTTCTTTATGGCAGACATACCACTGTTTACACAGACCACAGAGCGATACAATTTTTACTTTCGGCTAAATTCACTCACAACAGATTAAGCAGACGGAAACTTTATTTACAGGAATTTAATTTTACAATAGTTCACATTCCCGGCACACAAAATGTTATAGCAGACGCACTATCGCGTTCTCTGAGCAACAATCAGCAAGACGTAGCAACCAACTTCTGCAAAGCAAATTTCAGTGTCATGTACATTCAGCAAGTTGCATTTGAAAACTTTATTTCATCGTCATTACAGGACATAGCACAAGAACAAAATAAAGACAACGTGCGGAAAGAAATTAAACACCTTTGGCAAGATAGGAATAATGTTACGATTAGAAACCATTACACTGTACGCAATGACATTCTGTTTCGCCGCTCTCATCCTGACAGCAACAATTGGTTATTATGCATTCCTGACGAACTGGTTAACAAATTAATCTGGTACACTCATTTAAGTTACGCACATTACGGAGCACGAAAATGTTTTCTTATACTGAGACAGAACTGTTATTTTACCAACATGGAAAAACGTATACGACGAGTTTTAGCGTCTTGTAAAATTTGCCAGAAAGCTAAATCAGACACCACTTCACATATTCCTCCTTTATATCCCATTGTACCTGTTAAATTAAAACATATGGCCGCTGTAGACATTTTTGGTCCTATTCCGAGAACTAACAGAGGTTATTGCTACATCTTTGTCGCTGTTGAGTTCACTTCAAAATTTGTTACTTTCACTCCGTTACGCAAAGCTACTGCTAAAACTGTTTCGAAAGCATTTGTAAAACATTTTCTATTTCATGTAGGGGATGTGATGAAAGTAATTTCTGACAATGGATCACAATTTCGTTCTGGCATATGGACACGTATGTTACGAGCTAGAAACATTTCTCCGATCTATATATCCAAGTACCATGCTTCTTCGAACCCCTGTGAAATATTAATGAAAGAAATTGGTAAGCTGTGTCGAATATACTGCCACAAAAGACATATCGATTGGGATACACACATACTCTCATTCCAAGATGTAATTAATTCCATTCCAAATGAATCCACTATGCTATCTCCGTCTGTTATACTGAAAAACGTTGAACCACCAAACAAAATTAAAGAATTAGTAAACTTCCCTAAATGCCGTCGACTAAGACACCACGAAATAATTGACATTGCGCTGAACAACATCAAACGTGCCGCAGAGCGCCGGAGAAGACAGCAAAAACAGGTTTGTACACGCCGCGACTTTCACGTTGGACAGAAAATATTAGTAGGTACACACCATTTATCCAGCAAAATAAAAGGTAAGTGCAGTAAATTTGAACTTCTATACGCAGGTCCATATCGGATTCGCAGCATTCCTCATCCTAATGTTGTACACGTCGAAACTTTAAGAACCAGAAAATCGAAAGGCAACCACCATTGGGCAAATATTAAACCCTTTATTGAATGAAGACACTGTATGATTCAACACACTATGATGCCATTTACTAATGCAATTATATTCACATGACTAATTACTGATGATTATCGTATTTTTTCTTGGCAAGTGCCCGGCAAGGTAAGGTTAGCAGGTCGCTCTTCTTGTCGTTACACATCAGACCGTGCACATTTTCCATTTTTTTGTGTGTGTATGATTGTATTCCAGTTTTTGTTTGTATGCACTGTGAAATAGTTAAGATATAACACACACCAGTTGACTTTGACATTTTTTTTGCCCTATGGTATCTCAACATCGTGACTGTTTTACATTTTTCTTTTTGCTGCTGCATTGTGATATTCTCTGTACCTTTTGCCTCTCAACACTGTCAATGTCTTTGACATATTACGTTTTCTGTCATGTTATGCTGTATGCTTAATTGTGTCACCATTAACCAGTCATTATTTAGTGGGTATATGATTTAAATGCAAGACATTAATCTTTTTTCATCAATTTCAGAAAGAAATAACGTGTAAAGGAAATAAATTAAACAGAAATGGGAATTTCACCTACGGAATAAACGAAAGAAGATGCAATAACTTTATGAGGAAGAGTAAATGGATCAGGATTAACAAGCATTAACAAGAATATACTATACTTATCGTAGAATAGCAGTCTTAACTAATTTTTTCATTCAGAATACAAGGTGATTGATGCAGGCTGTCAGACAGAACTACACATCTTAGTTTTAGTGATGAAATATGCTAGAGATAAGGAATAGTTGTATAATGAGTAATGAAGTGATTTTTTGCAGATGATAATGAATACTGATGAATAGTGATGAAGGATATGCTGTTATGAATAATGAAGTTTTTCTTTACAGGTGATGATAATAATGAAGTTATGATAATATGGATAATGAAGTGATTGATAATGAAGTTTTTTTTTTCTTTACAGATGAGGATAATGTTGAAGTTATGTATTTATGCTATGTAGTTATTTAAGTATTTGTTGCAGTTTGCTTTGACAGCAGGTGTCATATTGCATAGTAGGATGACGGAAAATTTTGGAAAGGACAGCTATGGAACACATTTTTATACACATTTCACTACCTGTTAATTCGAAGTTGACTACTTTTCAGCATAGTATGCGTTTCTTCTTTCAGGTCAATAATCCATTTTGTATTTTTTTTTTCAGGAGAAGCTTTTCATGATACTTACTAAACCTGTTACTTATTATACCTGGTCTAGTACTTGCATTTTTATTTTTTTTACCCATTTGTGTCTATCATTTATAAATGTGATCACATATACTGCCTTGTTACATAACCTTGCTACAGCTGACTCATGACGAATGACGTTACCTATCCTCATTTGCAGCAATAGGTCGAAAGCAAATAGTGTTATGCCTCAGCAATTAATTATCGATCCCAACGCAATGCATTGCTAGCACACACAAAAAAAAAATAATGCTTTGTAACTGGCTAATAACTGCCACTGTTTATTGTAATGAGACTACTTATGATGCCTGTGATTATTAATGCTATGACTGTAATTAGCTGATTTTTAATGATGACTTCTTAATGATCTGAATAATACTGAATGAGGAACAATGTTTTATACTATTCGATACTTGATGGCCACTGAGTGCCAATAATTAGTGTCACTTAATGAATTATATATTAATTATGTCATCAATTAGCTCCTGTTTTCAATTATGACTTTTCATGTTATAATTACTGGCCACTGAGTGCCAATAATTAATGTCACTAAATGAATTACATTATTAGTCATGCCATTAATTAGCTCTTGTTTTCAATGTTGACTTTTCATGTTTTGGCAAATGGCCAATGAGTGCCAATAATTTGTATCACTCAATGTATTATGTTGACTCTCCTTTTCAATTAAGACATCTGATGAACATTATTCTGTCATACTAAATATGCTTTGTAACTGGCCAAGGACTGCCACTGTTTATTGTAATACGATTACCCCTGATGCCACTAATTTAATTTTATGAACATTATTCTGTAATACTAAATACATGGTACAGAAATGTTCAATAACTAGACTATGAATGCCGCAAACTACTACTGTAATTCTGAATATTATGTGACTTAATGTCCTTCACCTTATAAGCTAACTACCCTGAATTACTGCAATATCCATTTGTCCTGTCCATCCTCCTGATCATGGAGCACTATATTTGGTTTTTGCACCAATTCTACGTTGGTGTGCCTTGTAAGAGCGTGGTGTTGACACGACATGCTGTCCTCCACCGCGAGCGATGAAGACGTTATTATGGTCCCACTGTTTGGTGTACCTAATGTACTGCCAAAATGAAAATATGGAACATTACTACGACAGTTCAGTGTCTTGGCTACGCTGATAAATTCTGATGGGAAAAGAACTTCAAATTGTGTCACTTGGTGTTGTACTTCTGTGGAAAGATATGGACTTTCAGAACAGCTGTGTGCAATCTAAAGTGCTACAACCATGATGCAATCCTTCCTCTTCCTATCCTAATTCTTGTTACATAGTGAAGATCATTTTTTTGCTAACTTCATTTATGTTCATGGGTTATACATTTTTTTCGATTTGCTGAACTCCAGTGCGAGTACACTTATGTCACCTGTCGACATGATTTTTTGCCATTATGTTTATCTGTTGTGAAAATGCTAAAGACATTTTTTTTCGATTTGTTCTGAAGTACAGTATATGTGCACTCTTGTCTTTTATATTGTATATACATTTTTATTTTGATGATATGTTCTGAACTACAGTGCATGTGCACTTATGTGTTAATATGCTTTCTACTGAACTTCAGTGCCTGTGCACTTTTCTCAGTTTTCAATATGATTTGTACGCATTCCGTATACCTTTTATGATTTCCTGATATGTTCAATTCTTCAATGCGTATGCACTTATGTCATTTGTTACTCATTGTATATACATTTCGTCATTTGCTGATATGTTCTCAACTGCAGTGCATGTGCACTCATGTCACTTGTCAACATGTTTTTCTGCCGTTCTGTTTATTTATTCTGAAAATGCTACAGAATTTTTTCAGTGCGTGTGCACTCTGTTATCTGTCAAATAATTTGTATATACAGTTTTCTGATTTGCTACTATGTTTTGTATTCACATTTTGTCCTTGTCTGATATATTTTGTACTCGGTGCGTGTGCACCACATTTAATTTATGTACTACATTTGAATATTCTGTAAATTGTAAAAAATTGATTAATTAAAGAAAGGAAAAATTTTGCCGCGCTTGGCAAGTCCAAATGACTCACCGACGCTGTCAAATTTTTGCCCCCCCCCCCCCCCCCCCCCAGTGGAGGGTTATGAAACACGTATGTAACGTAGCAGCGATGGTGATGCATGATAAAATCTTTGACCAGAGAGCCTTTTATCGTAGTTAGTCTGCGCTTGACCGCGCGAGTGTTAGGAGCAGTACTCTAGTAGTCGTCGTGCAGTGCACTCTGTCAGTAGTCGTTGCGAGCAGTAGCTCAGATCAGTTGCGTCCAGTAGTCGGTCAGTAGTCGTCGTGCAGTACAGTTGCGAGCAGTCTGTCAGTGGGCAGTCTGTGAGCAGTGGAGTATGTCGGTAGTAGCAGTCGAGTGCAGTTGTGTGTGAGGAGTCGGCGAGCGTCGACATGGCACTCTGGTCAAGATACTGGACGAAGTATATTATTTTTAAATGCGCTCAGCTAATAATGTAAATTAACTGTAACTAATTTGTGCAATAATCGCCCCAATAATAATTTTGATTTCAAAGCAATTTTCAACAAAAAAAAAAACATCTAATTGAACCAACGATTTCCTTCCATTTCCTTTAAAGAAAAGTTTCAGTTAAATTTCAAAAGAAAAAAAAATATAAAAAAAATAATACTTGCAATGCATTTCCTCCAAGCGGTGGCCAACAATAAGAGCAGAAACCTGACATGCAGTTATACTGAGGTAAGAAATTAATTGTGATTTTTTGCACAGGGCCAAAGACCGATATTTCGGTTTAATTGAGTTATCATTATCACTGAAGTTTCATTAGCATTAAATTGTCTCTCATTATTTTCGTGAGAGTTTACACCTTGAGTCAGATTGCGATTCTCATTTTTATTGTGATCAAATTTAATTGTTACGGAGGTTACGCTTGGCTCACATTTCTATTAAATATTGTCTTTTTAAATTATTGTGGGGAGGTTACACCACGACTATTAAATTTTCGTCTCCCTTCACTACCTGAATAATTTCTTTTGTCTCATCATACATTTCTTCAATTTCTTCGTCATCTGCAGAGCCAGTTGGCATATAAACTTGTACTACTGTAGTAGGCGTGGGCTTCGTGTCTATCTTAGCCACAATAATGCGTTCACTATGCTGTTTATAGTAGCTTACCCGCACTCCTATTTTTTTATTCATTATTAAACCGACTCCTGCATTACCCCTATTTGATTTTGTATTTATAACCCTGTATTCACCTGACCAGAAGTCTTGTTCCTGCTGCCACCGAACTTCACTAATTCCCACTATATCTAACTTTAACCTATCCATTTCCCTTTTTAAATTTTCTAACCTACATGCCCGATTAAGGGATCTGACATTCCACGCTCCGATCCATAGAACGCCAGTTTTCTTTCTCCTGATAACGACGTCCTCTTGAGTAGTCCCCGCCCGGAGATCCGAAAGGGGGACTATTTTACCTTCGAAATATTTTACCCAAGAGGATGCCATCATCATTTAATCATACAGTAAAGCTGCATGCCCTCGGGAAAAATTACGGCTGTAGTTTCCCCTTGCTTTCAGCTGTTCGCAGTACCACCACTGCAAGGCCGCTTTGGTTAGTGTTACAAGGCCAGATCAGTCAATCATCCAGACTGTTGCCCCTGCAACTACTGAAAAAGGTGCTGCCCCTCTACAGGAACCACACGTTTGTCTGGCCTCTCAACAGATACCCCTCCGTTGTGGTTGCACCTACGGTACGGCTATCTGTATCGTTGAGGCACGCAAGCCTCTCCATCTACAGCAAGGTCCGTGGTTCATGGGGGGGACACGTACGTTAGAAAATGTAAAAAGGGAAAAGGATAGGTTGGAGTTAGAGATAGCGGGAATTAGTGTATTTCGGTGGCAGGAGGAACAGAACTTCTGGTCAGATGAATACAAAGTCAGATAGGGCTAATGCAGGAATGAGTTTAACAATGAATAAGAAAATAGGAATGCGGGTAAGCTACTATACACAGCATAGTGAACATATTATCATGGCTAAGATAGACACAAAGCCCATGCCTACCACAGTAGGACACATTTATATGCCTACAAGCTCCTCAGGTGATGAAGAGATTGAGGAAATATATGAGGACATAAGAGAAATTATCAAGATAGTTACACGAGACGAAAACTAATTGCGATGGCGGACGGGAATTCGTTAGTAGGATAACGAAGAGAAGGGAACGTAGTGGGTGGATATGTACTGGGGAATGGGGCGAAAGAGGAAGTTGCCTGGTAGAATTTTGCACAGACCATAATTAATCATCGCTAACATTTGGTTTAAGAATCATAAAAGAAGGTTGTGTAGTGGAAGCAATCTGGAGACACCGGAAGGATTCAGATTGATTATATAATGTCTAGACAGAGATTTAGGAACCTGATTTTAAATTTTAAGGCGTTGTAAGGGCCGGTGGGGACTCTGATCACAATTTATTGGTTATGAAGTGCAGATTAAAACTGAAGAAATGGGAGAAAGATAGGAAATTAAGGAGTTGGGACCTTCATAAATAAGAAGAACCAGAGGTTCTTGAGAGTTCCAGAGGCAGCATTGGGCAACAGCTGACAGGGGAGAGGAATAAAGAAGGTGAGGTACGGGTAGCTTTAAGAGATGAAATAGTGAAGGCAGCAGAAGATCAAATAGTAAAATGACATGGCTAAGTAGAAATCCTTCGATAACACAGGATATATTGAATTGTTAAAAGGAGAAAACTCTAAAATGCAGCAAATCAAGCAGTCCAATTGGAATATAAACGTTTAAAAAATGAGACTGACAGGAAGTGCAAATAGCTAAGCAGGCATGGTAGAAGACAAATGTAAAAATTTAGAAGCATGTTTCACTAGGGGAACATAGGTACCACCTACAGGAAAATTAAAGAGGCCTTTGGGGAAAAGAGAAGCATCTGAATGAATATCAAGAGCTCAGATGGAAAACCAATTTTAAGTAAAGAAGGGAAAACTGAAAGATGGAAATGGCTCTATACAAGGGAGATGAACGTGTAGGCAACATTATGGAAAGGGAACTGGACTAGATGAAGAAAAGAATTTGACAGAGCTCTGAAAGCTCTCAGTCGAAAAAGGGCCTGGGGGTAGATGATATTCCGTCAGAATTACTGATAGCTTTGACAGAGTCAGCCATGACTAAACTATTCCACCTGGTGTGCAAGATATATGAGACAGGGGAAATACCCTCAGACTTCAAGAAGAATGTAGGAGTTTCAATTCCAAAGAAAGTACTTGCAGACAGGCGTGAAAATTATTGAACTATCAGTCACGACTGCAAAATACTAACACGAATTCCTTACAGAAGAATAGAAAAACTGGTAGAGACCGATGTAGGGGAAGATCGGCTTGGATTCCAGAGAAATATAGGAACACACGAGGCAACAATGGCCCTACATCTTATCTCAGAAGATAGGTTAAGGAAAGAAAAACATACATTTATAGCATTTGTAGATTTAGAGAAAGCTTTTGACAATGTTGATTGGAAATATTCTCTTTGAAATCCTAAAGGTAGCGGGAGTAAAATATAGGGAGTGAAGGGTTATTTACATGTTGCACTGCAACCAGACGGCAGTTACAAGAGTCGAAGGGACATGAAAGGCAAGCAATGGTTGAGAATTGAGTGAGACAGGGTTGTAATCTTTCCCCGGTATTATTCAATTGTACATTGGACAATTAGTAAAGGAGACCAGAGTGAATTTTGGAGTAGGAATTAAAGTTAATGGAGAAGAAATACAAACTTTAAGGTTTGCCGATGACATTGTAATTTTGTTAGAGACAGCAAAGTACTTGGAAGGGCAGTTGAATGGAATGGACAGTGTCTTGAAAGGAGGGTAAAGGTGACATCAACAAAAGCAAAACAAGGGTAATGGAATATAGTCGAATAAATTAGGTGTTGCTACGGGAATCAGATTAGGAAACGAGACACTTAAAGTAGTAGATGGGTTTTGCTATTTGGGCAGCAAAATACTGAGGATGGCCGAAGTAGAGAGGATATGAAATGTAGACTGGCAATGGCAAGAAAAAACATTTCTAAAGAAGAGAAACTGGTTAAGATCAAATACGATTTTTAAGTGTTAGGAAGTCTTTTCTGAAGACATTCGTCTGGAGTATAGACTTGTATAGAAGTGAAACATGGACCATAAACAGTTTACACGAAAAGAGAACAGAAGCTTTCGAAATATGGTGCTACAGAGGAATGTTGAAAATTAGATGCGTCGATCACATACTAACGAGAAAGTACTGAATAGAACTGAGGCGACAAGATATCTGTGGCTCAACTTGACCAAAAGAAGAAATCGGTTGATAGGACACATCCTGAGGAACGAAAGGGATCACCAGTTTAGTACTGGAGCGAAGTGTGGGGGATAAAAATCTTAGAGAGAGACCAAGAGATGAATACAGTAAGCAGACTGAGAAGGATGTATGTCCCAGTAGTCATTTGTAGATGAAGAGTCTCACACAGATAGAGCAGCATGCATAGCTCTTTGGACTGAAGACCCCAACAACAACAACGTCTGTCATCAATAGTGTTATACTGTAATTGACGTATACCTGCTTTCTGGTATATGTCTTTGTCTTTTGTCAGTTTTTGGGATGTATTTTTGAATATAATTGTCTGTTCTGTATGCTATGTTTATGCCCTGTCTTTTGAAATGTTGGTGACTTAATGAATGAGTTTGTGTTTGTATGTCATTGTATAAAATCTTGTGTTTTATCTTGCACTTTCCTGATTATTCTGTGTAATTGTTATGGTGATTTGGTTCTGTTGCATTGCTGTCCATGGTTTTGCGTTTCATGCTTCTATT
This sequence comes from Schistocerca serialis cubense, assembly GCF_023864345.2. NCBI lineage: Eukaryota > Metazoa > Arthropoda > Insecta > Orthoptera > Acrididae > Schistocerca > Schistocerca serialis. The sequence goes on from NC_064644.1 coordinate 398,865,548, forward strand.
TTACTTTCAATTTTGTTCTTTAGCTTTGTGACTATGCTACATTTGTAATTACTCTTTTTGGCTGTCTGCATTGTAATGTCAAGTACTTTTTGCTAGTTTTCTTTTTTGAGTGGCGCTATGTTGAGTCTACGGAGCATGTGTCGAACTGCTGATTGCTTTTGGGAGTGTGGATGTATTGAGGATTAAGGAATGTTAATTTGAGTTGCTGTGGGTTTACAGTAAATTTCTGACAAATGCTTATTGTTTTGTTTTTTGATTATTATATCCAGAATGTTAATTTGGTTATTCTGTTCACGTTCAGTTGTGAATTTTATATTTTTATGTACCTTGTTGACGTCAGTACATAGCTTTTCAATTTTTGTTTGTGGTTCATCTAATATGCAGATGATGTCATCCACACACATAAACCAATATAATATGTTGTATCTTTTTGCTACTATTTTCGTGAAAATGATCTGTTCAATGTGGTTTATAAAAATATTTACTAAGGCTCCTGAAACAGGGGACCCCCACTGGTAATCCCTCTTCTTGTAATTAAAATTCGTTATTGAACTGGAAGTAATTTAGTTGTGTTATAAGCTTTATTAATGTCAGTAATAGTCCAGTAAGCGTACAAGTGCAGCACATATTAGTTAAGTGGCTCCTTTGTGGCAAGTGTTGCGATAGTTCTAAAAGCGAGAACCGCGGTTGTGGACGATAGCTGGTGTGGCAGCATGGTTCGACGTGACGGTCCATCGAGCTCAATAGGCGAAAACTGCCTCGAGTAGAACCCACTTCGTTTGTGCGATTATTCCAGCCAGCCTGAGGGTGGGTTTCAGTCATATGCATATAGACATTAATCAGTTTAGTAAAAGTATAAGAAGAAGCTTACATATTTTCTACAATTATCATTTTTGGCGCCTTAGAGACCCATCGATTATCCATTTCATCTGTATGGTGTGGTCAAGGTGACAGAAACTCTGAGTGGTCGCTACTAGAACTATGCTAGCAGATATGTCAAATAGTATGAGTCAGACGGAAGAGCTTAAAATGCTGTGGGAAACATTCAACTTGAAATCAATTATGAAACCCGTTTACTAGTCCTGCGTCATGTCTCATAAAAAAGTGCGAATTACGAAGAATGATGTTACTAGTTTGATGGTCGTAGATGCCTATTTTCATTCCACTTTTTATGGTAGGTGAAAGTGGACTATTTTATTAAACCATTTTTCCTTAAAGTTCATTTTTTGTTAACTTCTAGTTTCGGTACAGTTGGAGTCACACTTTTCCCCGTAAAGAACAGTAGGGACACATATTAGAGGACAGTATGTTGGTAGCTCTGTGCCTCCTTCCCTGTTATGCTGTGTAACAGTTAAATTTTGCAGTCCAGCTAAACAGAAACGTGAGGGGTCTCTCGAATTCTCTCCACTGCTGAATATGATATTCTCGAAAATGTTTGCAAGTACTGGCAGAACATTGACCTAACCCTGAAAAAGTTCTTCAGTATAGCGTGATTGTATAGTAATCATAAAATTTTAATTACAACAAAGAATTCGTAGGTCACCTCCGAGAGATGGTGATAAATACTTTTTTATTACAACCACTTACAGTCTTCAGACCATAATCAATTATCACAAGACACTTAAATCAGTTTATATGGCGATATAAAACACTCTGCTCCACATAATATAAATCAATCACAGGTCACTGATGTGACAAAATAATTTGTAATGGTAATTGATGCCATATCATCATGTAACCTGTTTTAAATGTCTTATGTTACCTAATAATGGTCTGAAGACTGTAAATGATCTTCATAAAGAAGTATTTATAATCAGTCCTTGGCGTTGAACTATGAATTTTTAAAGTATTTATGAACCATGGAGCAATGATAGCTCTGAGCCAGTGCACCGGACTTAGGTACTGGAGTTCCCGGGTTCAATGCCGCTCGGAATCAAATATTTTACCTACTCCCATGAACCATGGACCTTGCCGTTGGTGGGGAGGCTTGCGTGCCTCAGCGATACAGATGGCCGTACCGTAGGTGCAACCACAACGGAGGGGTATCTGTTGAGAGGCCAGACAAACGTGTGGTTCCTGAAGAGGGGCAGCAGACTTTTCAGTAGTTGCAGGGGCAACAGTCTGGATGATTGACTGATCTGGCCTTGCAACAATAACCAAAACGGCCTTGCTGTGCTGGTACAGCGAACGGCTGAAAGCAAGGGGAAACTACAGTCGTAATTTTTCTCGAGGGCATGCAGCTTTACTGTATGGTTAAATGATGATGCCGTCCGCTTGGGTAAAATGTTCCGGAGGTAAAATAGTCCTCCATTCGGATCTCCGGGCGGGGACTACTCAAGAGGACGTCGTTATCAGGAGAAAGAAAACTGGCGTTCTACGGATCGGAGCGTGGAATGTCAGATCCCTTAATCGGGCAGGTGGGTTAGAAAATTTAAAAAGGGAAATGGATAGGTTAAAGTTAGATATAGTGGGAATTAGTGAAGTTCGGTGGCAAGAGGAACAAGACTTATGGTCAGGTGAATACAGGGTTATAAATACAAAATCGAATAGGGGTAATGCAGGAGTAGGTTTAATAGTGAATAAAAAAATAGGAGTGCGGGTAAGCTACTACAAACAGCATAGTGAACGCATTATTGTGGCCAAGATAGACACGAAGCCCATGGCTACTACAGTAGTACAAGTTTATATGCCAACTAGCTCTGCAGATGATGAAGAAATTGATGAAATGTATGATGAGATAAAAAAATTATTCAGGTAGTGAAGGGAGACGAAAATTTAATAGTCATGGGTGACTGGAATTCGAGAGTAGGAAAAGGGACAAAAGGAAACATAGTGGGTGAATATGGATTGGGGGAGAGAAATGAAAGAGGAAGCCGTCTGGTAGAATTTTGTACAGAGCATAACTTAATTATAGCTAACACATAGTTCAAGAATCATAAAAGAAGGTTGTATACGTGGAAGAATCCTGGAGATACTAGAAGGTATCAGATAGATTATATAATGGTAAGACAGAGATTTAGGAACCAGGTTTTAAATTGTAAGACATTTCCAGGGGTAGATGTGGACTCTGACCACAATCTATTGGTTATGAACTGCAGATTAAAACTGAAGAAATTGCAAAAAAGTGGGAATTTAAGGAGATGGGACCTGGATAAACTGACTAAACCAGAGGTTGTACAGAGTTTCTGGGAGAGCATAAGGGAACAATTGACAGCAATGGGGGAAAGAAATACAGTAGAAGAAGAATGGGTAGCTCTGAGGGATGAAGTAGTGAAGGCAGCAGAGGATCAAGTAGGTAAAAAGACGAGGGCTAGTAGAAATCCTTGGGTAACAGAAGAAATATTGAATTTAATTGATGAAAGGAGAAAATATAAAAACGCAGTAAATGAAGCAGGCAAAAGGGAATACAAACGTCTCAAAAATGAGATCAACAGGAAGTGCAAAATGGCTAAGCAGGCATGGTTAGAGGACAAATGTAAGGATGTAGAGGCTTATCTCACCAGGGGTAAGATAGATACTGCCTACAGGAAAATTAAAGAGACCTTTGGAGAAAAGAGAGCCAGTTGTATGAATATCAAGAGCTCAGATGGAAACCCAGTTCTAAGCAAAGAAGGGGAAGCAGAAAGGTGGAAGGAGTATATAGAGGGTCTATACAAGGACGATGTACTTGAGGACAATATTATGGAAATGGAAGAGGATGTAGAAGAAGATGAAATTGGAGATACGATACTGCGTGAAGAGTTTGACAGAGCAATGAAAGACCTAAGTCGAAACAAGTCCCCGGGAGTAGACAACATTCCATTGGAACTACTGACGGCCGTGGGAGAGCCAGTCCTGACAAAACTCTACCATCTCGTGAGCAAGATGTATGAGACAAGCGAAATACCCTCAGACTTCAAGAAGAATATAATAATGCCGATTCCAAAGAAAGCAGGTGTTGACAGATGTGAAAATTACCGAACTATCAGTTCAATAAGTCACAGCTGCAAAATACTAACGCGTATTCTTTACAGACGAATGGAAAAACTGGTAGAAGCCGACCTCGGCGAAGATCAGTTTGGATTCCGCAGAAACGTTGGAACACGTGAGGCAATACTGACCCTACGACTTATCTTAGAAAATAGATTAAGGAAAGGCAAACCTACATTTCTAGCATTTGTAGACTTAGAGAAAGCTTTTGACAATGTTGATTGGAATACTGTCTCAAATTCTGAGGGTGGTAGGGGTAAAATACAGGGAGCGAAAGGCTATTTACAATTTGTACAGAAACCAGATGGCAGTTATAAGAGTCGAGGGGCATGAAAGGGAAGCAGTGGTTGGGAAGGGAGTGAGATAGGGTTGTAGCCTATCCCCGATGTTATTCAATCTGTATATTGAGCAAGCAGTAAAGGAAACAAAAGAAAAATTCGGAGTGGGTATTAAAGTCCATGGAAAAGAAATAAATTATTTGTATGGAGTGTAGCCACGCATGGAAGTAAAACATGGACGATAAATAGTTTGGACAAGAAGAGAATAGAAGCTTTCGAAATGTGGTGCTACAGAAGAATGCTGAAGATTAGATGGGTAGATCACATAACTAATGAGGAGGTATTGAATAGAATTGGGGAGAAGAGGTGTTTGTGGCACAACTTGACAAGAAGAAGAGACCGGTTGGTAGGACATGTCCTGAGGCATCAAGGGATCACAAATTTAGGATTGGAGGGCAGCGTGGAGGGTAAAAATCGTAGAGGGAGACCAAGAGATGAATACACTGAGCAGATTCAGAAGGATGTAGGTTGCAGTAAGTACTGGGAGATGAAGAAGCTTGCACAGGATAGAGTAGCGTGGAGAGCTGCATCAAACCAGTCTCAGGACTGAAGACAACAGCAACAAACAATGAACCATGGAGCACCACATTAACAAAATAAGTTTTAATTATTTCGTTGAAAAACTGAAGTTATGCAAATAATTTTTTTTCTTTGCAGTTATGTGTCTACAGCAGCCACGGCACACCTTGAGACCCTTATGCGACTGTTCCGTCCATACAAACGTTCCCAGTCCTTTCTGAGACCATTACCTCTGTCTGCAATCAGATATTAGCAGTTAGCCCGTTTCCCCCAACATCATGAGCAATACCACCTATCTAAGCTTTGAAATGAAAAAAAAATTCTTGGAACATCTCAATTTTTAAAACGACGAAATATATGTTATATTTAGTTGTCGTAGATGTCTTGTTAAAAAATAAACATGTCAATGAGACGACTGATACTGGTTATTTCTAACAACTTTTTTTATAGGATGATGAAGTAATTCTCTGTGCCTTGTGAGTGTTACCTACAACTCCTTCTTAGAAAGAAAGCAAGATAATTATCTACCTTGAGGGTAGATACTTGTTGCATAACATTCTTCTTCTGCATGACTCCTTTCCCTAGCGACAGCTGCTTTACATATACCCTCTGCCTCCATGTAAAATCAGCGACATTAAAATATATGCACTCTACTCAGGCCTACTATTTGTAAATCACTTGACTGTTGCACTTCTTACTTCTGAACTGGCAGAAATTTGAAGACTTCAGACAACGAATGTTTTGTGTCTGGCAACTGCCAATAATAATAATAATAATAATATAGGTAGGCCCTACAACATGTGGTAGCCATTACATAATGTAGGTACTGTTGTGTTGTACTAACAATAATCCGTTTATTGTTTCAATATGAAAACTGAAGCAACTTCTGGTCTGTTGCGGCAACTAACTACGACTCAGAGAAGACATTTGGACGAGATACTTAAGCATACATGAGGTATCTGTGTCAATTTTACTGTCATAGATGCGTGGTATGAAGTGAAAAGTATGAGTGCAGTGGGTCGACAATGTAAGGAAGATGCTATATATACGAGGCATGTTTTTTAAGTAAGGTCCGTTTTTTTGTAGACACTAGTATCTCTCACGTATACCGCAACGAGCGCGTGCGTCGTGTACTGGCGTGCCACGGGAACAACTGTGCTCAGTTTCAGCTCTGTAGCTAACATGTACGCTTCTGTTCTGTGCTTTCAAAGTTTTTAAGACTATCAACTTGCTCGCCGCGTATGAGGTTCACTCAGTGATACGGTTTTTGTCCGCAAGGAACCTGTCTGCTGCAGAAATTCATCGACAGATTTGCGAATTGTATGGTAATACTGTTAAGAGTGAAAGCAAAGTGCGTAACTGGGTACGAGAATTCAAAGATGGTCGTGACAACGTCCATGATGAGAACCGCTCCGGTCGCCCTTCTTTGATTACAGACGATTTGGTGGCTTTAGTTGGAGCGAGGATTCGTGAGAACAGACGCTTCACAGTAACAGGTCTCTCAAACGAATTTCCTGACGTGTCGAGATTACTGCTTTACAACATTGTTTCTGAGCACGTAAAGTTTAGGAAACTGTGCTCCCGTTGGGTCCCCGCAACTCCCAACAGAGGACCACAAAAACCAACGATTTGAGTGTGCGATGAAGTTCTTGACACGTTATCACGAAGAAGGTGACGGCTTCTTGAGTCAGACGAAACATTGAAGCAACAGAGCATGGAATGGAGACACACATACTCGCCTGTAAAGGTGAAGACCAAACAGACTCTGTCCCAGCGCGAAATCATGGCGTCTGTGTTTTGGGATAGGCATGGTGTTTTGTTGGTCGACTTCATGCAAAGAGGAACCACTACCAATGCAGAAGCATACTGCCAAACCCAAATAAAGCTACGCAGAGCGATTCAAAACAAAAGACGTGGCGTGCTGACAAAGGGAATTGTCCTTCTCCACAACAATGGAAGACCTCATACTGCAGGTCAGACCCGCGATTTATTGGACAGTTTTGGCTGGGAAGTTTTAGACCACCCACCCTACAGTCCTGATCTTGCGCCGAGCGATTACCATCTATTCCTCCACCTCAAACAGTACGTCAGTGGCAACCGTTACAATGGTGACGACGATGTGGAAACGGCAGTGAACTCTTGGTTATCGGAGCAGGCGGCAAGCTTTTATGATGAGGGTATTTTAAAATTGGTTGGAGGTATGATACGTGTTTCAACAAACTTGGCAATTATGTCGAAAAATAGAGTGAAGTATGTACTTTCTGAAAATAAATTTACTTTTTTGAAATAACCGTTCGTTGTGTACTTACGTTGAAACGGACCTTACTCAAAAAACACGCCTCGTCCATTCATTTCAGAAGCTGTAATCTCCAACACACTGTATCACACATTATTGCAGGCACTTGAGAAAAGAGTAGTCATTGGTATCTTATGTAGTCAGTACCAACGGCCTCGGCGCAATGGTAACATCGACACCCGTCAGGTCACCGAATTCAAGGACTATCGGGCTTGGCTAGCAATTGGATGAGTGCCCGTCCAGGTCTGCCGAACACTGTTGGCAAGCGGGGTGCATTCGGCCCTGGTGAGGCCAGTTGAGAAGCTGCTTGACTGAACTGTATTGGCTCCAGTCACGAAAGCTGACAAAGGTCGGGAGAGAGGTGTGTCGGTCACATGCCCCTTCATATCCGCATCTAGTGACGCCTATCGTCTGAGGATGACGCGGGGGTCGGTCGGTACCGCTGGGCCTTACAGTTAGCTAGACAACAAGAGTAAAGCATCCGGAAGACATTGTCGGATGTTAATGTAATTTTGTGCTCCTACATACTACAGGCCTGCATGTAAATGTTGTCAGTATCACAATCTTACAAAATACTGATAAAAATAACGATCTTTTACAAAATAATTTAGTTTCGTGATCGAAACCAATGAAACCTGCTGGACATACCGCTCCATGTATCCCCCCCCCCCTCCCCAGAAAATTACTTTCTATCCCCAAAATGGGAAACACTGCGCTAGAAAACCAAATCAAAACGGCGCAACCCGTTGCTAAAATGGAGTGTCGTGAAGCAAATCGGAGACTTAAATCTGTGTGGATGGACGAGGATCTGGACCACCATCTGCCAGCATGGAAATCCGTTGTCTTATCTCCGTGGCACTTCACTCGATTTACGCAATTATAAAGAGCGTGTATAATTATCATTAATGTAGCTGAATAAACTTATTAACTGGTGAAATGTTTTTGTGCAATGCCTTCCTGAGCCGCTCAAATATTTTCAAGTTTTTTTTTTTTCTAAAGCGTAGTTAGTGTCGTATTGCCATTGTAATAATGGCTCATTGGATCATCGAGCGATACTATCGAAACAAGTGTCTTGTGTATGTGATTAGGTATGGACTTACTGAAATGAATGCATCACGAAAGAGTAATTACTTTGCAGCTCGTTAACTGCCTGTTAAACGAAACTGATTTCTGCTATCTGTACTTTCAATCGGCGTTACCAATTACCTCTTGTTTAATGTAAGTGGTCGTTATTGCTGGTCCTTAGGAAGTGCGCTGATTTCATTGAAGTTGGTTATAAATTGTTCTGGCAACTGATTAAGTCTATATTAGACGCAGTTTTCAGAATTAACTAGTGCAGTTTTGATTCTTATTACATCGATCAGAAGATGAAGTCCGTCTCCCGTGACCCACTAAATTGATTCATTCGAGCCTGAGGCTTTTGTTCGAGAAGGCTTGGGCATACATTTAATTAGTTCAGTTAAACTGCAAATTTCGTGTGGCATTATGTTGCTGAACCTTTGCGATTGTCACCTAGTGTAATCGGCGCCTGTTCATAGTGGGCCAAGTTCAGCTTTCAGCTACAGAAATTTACATTAAAAACTGATCCGTACCTTTTAACTGCCTATGCTGCTCTTGAAGTTCGTTTTCCTAGCACCGTACTTTTTTCAAATTTTATGCAGCTACAGCATCATCAGTGATCTACGCACATTTTATAATTTTAATTTGTTAGCGATCTGTAAAAAAAAAAAAAAAAAAATACATTCTGAGACCGACAAAACGTGCTCCAGTAGTCGCACGTAGATGGTACCAGAATTCATACACGCATCATAGAGCATCACAGTTGCGGAGTAGTCCACAGTAAACTGGGATGGAGCTTGTCAACACTTTAACAGGTGACTACTCTCGTCCACACACAGAGAGAAACAAGTTAAGACCTTTGAAGGGTTACGGTGTCCAAGAGATGGAGAAGCACGTACTTTTATTAGGGACGGAGCAAACTGCTTCGTATTAGTGGTGATAAAGTTCCATAACGGTCCAATAAAAACCTTCAAAATTTGATGGACAAAGCAACTGCGAACCCATTACAATACTAAATAGGAGGCAGTAATAGGATGATGCATTCTTCTTCCATTGTACAAGATCACAAAATTTCACAATGAAAGAGAAGAATAACAAAGACTTATCGAGGAGAGAACACAAAAGTTCAGTATCTTGGCGTTGTTCGTTCCGTAAAGTGATGAAGATGGTACAGAACGAGAAAAAATACAGAAACACGATGAACCAAATAAATAAACGACGATAAAAAAATAAATAAAACTCCTGAAGGGCACAGTCTGAACATCATTCTTATAAACCAAGATGCAAAGAAATTAAAGACGTTAGCTGCTGGTGGGCTCTGATTTGCATCAATGAAGAAAGTTGTGCTAGACTGGGATTCGAACCTGGTTCTCCAGCTTACTAGGTATATGAGCTGACCTCTGCGCCATCTGGACACGGAGGTCAACAGAACTGCACGGGCTACGTTAGCGTGCCTACAGACCCAAATTTTCATCTTACCCACAAACTACTGATGCAGTACACCTTGCCCATCATCCACATTATTGGCGTCATCTCGCCGATACCCGTGAGTTCGAGCTTTGTGTGCATCTGCATCGAAGGGATCATTGGCCGTCCCCGCCTTAATTATATAAGCGTGCTATATGTTCTTTCGTACATGTCCGAAATATGTGAGTATATTGTGGGTTCTAAGAGACGGATAATGAGGTTTCTCGTCCAGGAAATATTAGAATAAAACTCTTGAAACATGGGTGTGAAAAGGTAGTAGAATATTTGTGTGTAATTTTTAACAAACTGTAACAAGGGGAGAATGTATTTAGAGAGTGGAACATGTCTGTTATCAGTACAGTAACATCCATAAAAAGGGAGGACAAGAAGTATTGTTCACATTAAAAGGTAATGGCGTAATATTTTCAGTAGCAAAAATTTTCTCCAGTATCCGTAAAGAAACAATTGAACCGAATATAACAAATTTCTCACACGAACAAAGTGCCTTTACGGTTGTTGGATCACTTCTGGAAAATATCCACTGACTTAGATTGTTGTGGTCTTCAGTCCTGAGACTGGTTTGATGCAGCTCTCCATGCTACTCTATCCTGTGCAAGCTTCTTTATCTCCCAGTACTTACTGCAACCTACATCCTTCTGAATCTGCTTAATGTATTCATCCCTTGGTCTCCCTCTACGATTTTTACCCTCCACGCTGCCCTCCAATGCTAAATTTGTGATCCCTTGATGCCTCAGAACATATCCTACTAACCGGTCCCTTCTTTTTGTCAAGTTGTGCCACAAACTCCTCTTCTCCCCAATTCTATTCAATATCTCCTCATTAGTTATGTGATCTACCCATCTAATCTTCAGCATTCTTCTGTAGCACCACATTTCGAAAGCTTCTATTCTCTTCTTGTCCAAACTATTTATCGTCCATGATTAACTTTCATACATGGCTACACTCCACACAAATACTTTCAGAAACGACTTCCTGACACTTAAATCTATACTCGATGTTAACAAGTTTTTCTTCTTCAGAGACGCTTTCCTTGCCATTGCCAGTCTACATTTTATATCTTCTCTACTTCGACCATCATCAGTTATTTTGCTCCCCAAATAGCAAAACTCCTTTACTACTTTAAGTGTCTCATTCCCTAATCTAATTACCTCAGCATCAGCCGACTAAATTCGACTACATTCCATTGTCCTCGTTTTGCTTTTGTTGATGTTCCTCTTATATCCTCCTTTCAAGACACTGTCCATTCCGTTCAGCTGCTCTTCCAAGTCCTTTGCTGTCTCTGACAGAATTACAACGTCATCGGCGAACCTCAAAGTTTTTATTTCTTCTCCATGGATTTTAATACCTACTCCGAATTTTTCTTTTGTTTCCTTTACTGCTTGCTCAATATACAGATTGAATAACATCGGGGAGAGGCTACAACCCTGTCTCACTCCCTTCCCAACCACTGCTTCCCTTTCATGCCCCTCGACTCTTATAACTGCCATCTGGTTTCTGTACAAATTGTAAATAGCCTTTCGCTCCCTGTATTTTACCCCTGCCACCTTCAGAATTTGAAAGAGAGTATTCCAGTCAACATTGTCAAAAGCTTTCTCTAAGTCTACAAATGCTGGAAACGTAGGTTTGCCTTTCCTTGATCTTTCTTCTAAGATGAGTCGTAAGGTTAGTATTGCCTCACGTGTTCCAATAATTCTACGGAATCCAAACTGATCTTCCCCGAGGTCGGCTTTTACCAGTTTTTCCATTCGTCTGTAATGAATTCGCGTTAGTATTTTGCTGCTGTGACTTAGATTAGCAGTAGATAATAACAGAGCTAGTAACAGGGAAATGCACATTACTTTTTGGATTTGGAGAAAATATACGACAGTATCCCAAGGTCTGAGATTCTACCTGCCATAAAGAGACAAAAAGTACGGGTGAAATAGATTAATATAGTCGTCAGAATGTACACAGAGGCTGAAGAAAAATAAAGATGTGAAACAGAATAAAGGAAAACTTTAAAATCACCAAAGGCCTTAAGCAAGGGTGCAGTGTTCCCAGTACGCTACTTTTCAAAATATATGTAGACCAGGTGCTGGATGCATGGCACAAAACACTTTCAGGATTGGATATGGTAACTGGTTAGGACAGAATGCATTCACTACTTTTTGCAGATGACTAATTTTCCTAAAAAGTAGAAAAGACATGGAACATGTTCTGGGTAAACTGCAGAAGGAACAGAGAACAAGGGGTCTAAAATTAATCTCGAAAACACAGAGCACGTTGTGCATTAGTTAAAAAGGAAATCACTTAATTCTCGAATATTAAAAAATTAAAAACGTAAAAATTTCAAATTTTTGGTTCCATTATATTTACTCACGGTGTCTGTGGCGAAGGTATTGGGACCGAAATAGCGAGGGGTTAAGCGATCGTTCGAATTCCCTACGTGAACTGATTTGGAACAACAGTAATAGTTCACAGGCCAAAAAAGGATATTCCATAGTATTACTGAGAATATAGCAACTTACGGTGCAGAAATGTGGCGGATTACGGATGAATAAGGGACAAGATAAAAACAGTGGAATGAGATTTAATGATGAGATGGCTGCAGGTCACCAGTGAGGATAAGAACAATGTATCTAAAATGGGAAAAAATGGAAGTGATATAGTTCATAACGAGCAAACTGAAGAATGAATGTATCCAGTAGTTTGGGCATATTGAAAGGTAGATCAATAACATGTGGCCTAAGGATGTGTTAATATGGGGCTCGAGAACTAAAACGAGATAACCACCTTTGTCGTGGCAATTGTGTATTAATCGAGAAATGGTTGAGAAAATTTTCGATTAGAGTAACTGAGCCTGCTGGAATAAGAAAACGGCTCACCTCTATCGCCAAAAGTCACAGCATACGAAGAAAAAGAAGAAGAAGAAGAAAGAAAGAAAAGAAAAAGGCGAAAAAGAAGAGATGGATAGCACAGAAGTCTGTAGACAGCCACGGAGTCGACACTCGTAATGGTTCGATGAATCACATGCAATTGTCATTATAAATTAAAGTGTTTCACTTCATCAGTCAATAACAAAGCGCAAAATTTCGAACTTTCGGGGCTCAGAAGCAGATAAGGTTAGAGGCCTCATACAAAAAATCTAGTACCACTGAAATCAGTCGTCAGGAGTCTGATTGCTTACCCGACGCACAGCAACAGTACATTACGTACAGTTTCAATCACGCCACGGAAAACATTCATCAGCCACGTGAGCAACACGCGTGCCTGTACGTGCGTGGGAAACTTGTTGACAATGGCCGCGGTCGCCGGCTCTGTCATCCGGTGTATAGTCATGCAAATAGCATCGGCGACTCTCGCAGCTCCGCTGGGATGTGGTTATTTGCAGACGGCGACTGGACGTGTGTGTTTTGGAAAAGTTCCCTCAATGGTCTAAAAATACCCTTTACTGCGCCCTTGGTCACTGTGATTCGCGCGGCAGAAATGACGTATTAACTCTGGATACAGTTGTTTTCGCTCTTTTTCATGTCAGGTGCTGTGGTAGATCAAAAATTTCAACGGCAACACGTTCAAGAAGGAGACCAGAAAAAGTTTACATTCTCTTACACGAGGGGATTTCAAAAAGTAAGTCACATATTATGGCAGGCCAAAAACTTTTACTGAATGCTGAATTACACTGCAAACTGGCACAGATATATGATAATATTTTTCAACGTACTCACCAAGTCTTTGTGAACAGCGGTCGGAACTTTCTACCAATCGTTCAGTTCATCAACGATAGAAATCCGCTCTTTGACCTCACAGCCATTCGGGAACCGCTATGTATGCATCCTCTTTGTTCGTAAATCTCTTTCTCCCAGCTGTTCCTTCTCGCCTGCCCAGACACTGCCATCTGGATGAAGTCTTTAACTTTATGCTTATCTGTGATTGATGTCAATGACATTCCTTCGCGATCAGAATCACCCAAGTTTGTGCGCCCTTGTTCAAATTTTTGGCACTATTTCACTATGTATCGACGCGACCTTGCAATTGGTCCATGTACAGCCCACGCAGGATACAGTGGCCGATGCGCAGTGACCAATTTTCGTCCGAAGCACTGGGCGAGTTCATTCGCTTGTTCAGAAGGGGAGGCCGATAGTGTCTGAAATCTTACAGCCAGTCGGCGATGACAGAATCGAAGCGCACGCCCTGCAATCTTCCTCAAACGATTTTACAGAAACTGTTAGGTAAAAAAAAATCATTTTTACTTTACTTGTACCTTTACATGTATGGTTCATTATGATGTGCCCGTCATTTCGTTGAGGGTGCCAGTTATTGCGATACTTACGTGAAAGTAAGACACTAGGCGAAATCCGAATAATAGAGGTCGCTATGATATTGCGTTTGGTGCATATTACACAATATGTTGCGGCATGTGAAATTTAGCTAACATACTGAATTTTTCTTTAGACTTGGGTAGACGTCTCTATACGTCTCTATACATCTCGAGAAAACTGATCTGACGTAGCACACTCATTTTCGATCGCTCCGCATCTGGATAAAGCCAGAATGAAATATCCACAACATTCCAAATATTTCATAAACTGTTTGAGATATCGAAATGAGATTTTGGCAAACGATAGCATGCAAAGGACAGAGCATTTTTCCACATGGTTATAATGCAAAACTTAAGCAGCTTCCATGTTACTCCAGTAACTACAGACTTTTTCGATGAATGAATGCAATTTTTAAGGGCCATCGACAGCTGTTGAAATGAGAAATGCTATGGGTTTTGGAACAACATATGTTTATTTTGTACCAAGAATTTATCTTTTCATAAGCTACTGACATTACTTTTCCTCAGTTCCTCACTCAATAAACTTAATAAACCACTTTCTCACAGTTATTATGCAACTGTGTCTGCACAACATGTTAGTGAGGTGAGACTGTGTAAACTCCTCTGTTTTTTGGCAAAGAAGTAAATTTTAACATGCCAACCATAGAAAAGTGTAGGTTTTACTCCAAATTCGCCGGTCATGACGTTTCTCTGAAAGTTACAAACGGTTAACAAGCCAGGCGAAAATAAATTGGTACAGTTTAAGCGAAATTCGTTTTCGGTACCAACCAAAGCAGAGGTGATAGCAGATCTTTTTGAATGGCCACCATGCGGGTGTGGATGTAGAGCCCCCACTTAATACATACTCGATGACGGCTTCCACTCTCGCAGGCATGCGTTCAATCAAGTTCTGGAAGGTTTCTTGGGGAATGGCAGCCCATTCTTCACGGACTGCTGCACTGAGGAGAGGTATTGATGTAGGTTGGTGAGGGCTGGCACGAAGTCGGCGTTACAAAATATCCCAAAGGTGTTCCATAGGATTCAGGTCAGGACTCTGTGCAGGCGAGTCCATTACAGGGATGTTACTGTCGTGTAAACACTCCGCCACAGACCGTGCTTTATGAACAGGTGCTCTATCGTGTTGAAAGATGCAATCGCCAATCCCGAATTACTCTTCTACAGTGGGAAGCAAGAAGGTGCTTAAAACATCAATGTAGGCCTGTGCTGTGATAGTGCCACGGAAAACAAGGGGTGCAAGCCACCTCAATGAAAAACACGACCGCGACATAACACCACCGCCTCTGAATTTTGCTGTTGCCAGTACACACGCTGGGAGATGACATTCACCGGGCATTCGCTATACCCATACCCTGTCATCGGATCGCCACATTGTGTACCGTGATTCGAAACTCCACACAACGTTTTTCCACTGTTCAATTGTCCAATGTTTTCGCTCCTTACACCAAGCGAGACGTCGTTTGGCATTTACTGGTGTGATGTGTGGCTTATGAGCAGCTGCTCGACCATGCAGTTGATCCTGATGCAGTTTGGAATTCCTGTGTGATGGTCTGGATAGTTGTCTGCCTGTTACACATTACGACCCTCTTCAACTGTCAGCGGTCTCTGTCAGTCAACAGACGAGGTCGGCCTGTACACTTTTGTGCTGTATGCGTCCCTTCACGTTTCCACATCACTATCACATCGGTAACGATGGACCTAGGGATGTTTAGGAGTGTGGAAATATCGCGTACACATATATGACACAAGTGACACCCAATCACCTGACCACATTCGAAGTTCCTGAGTTCCGCAGAGCACCCTATTCTGCTCTTCCACGATCTCTAATGACTACTGAGGTCGCTGATGTGGAGTAACTGGCAGCACAGTGCACCTAATATGAAAAACGTATGTTTTGGGGGGTGTCTGTATACTTTTTATCACATTGTGTATTTACAGAAAATGTGAATGTAGGCTTCAGTTTAGGACGGCACTTTCCCTCCAACGCTCAGCATTTCCCCTACAACACCTGCCCAGAACCCCCACCACTACTGCTCTGCCCATGCATGTCCTGCTGTATGCGCATCTACCGGCCACTATACGGTCGAGAATTTTGTGGTGAATGTACTTGCAATTTAGATGTCTTAAGGGGAGTACATACGTCCTATACCCACAGTGTTAAATTTGCAATATTGATGACCTATTATCTCAGAACCTGTGACAGACAGAGATCTGAAATTTTTGGGATGTATAGTATCACTCCTTTTCTGATTACTGAATCAGAATCAAAATGTACAGAGAAATAATTAGCTACTTATGATTTTTTTAAAATTTTATTCAATATTTTCTTTTAACAGTCCACTTCTTCTTCCATAAGTAAAAAACCGTTAGAGGTAGAGATGTTTTGGGAGGTTCAGTAGCTGCAGTATACTAAGTGGTAACATAGTGTAATATTAGAGATATGTATCTGTAATAGTTCCTGAGATAATGGATCAAATATTTTAAAAAATGTCATTTCCGGCAAATAAAGTTCAAACATTTTATTTGATATTAACTTACATATGGAGGCATGCCAGCTTCTAGAAACAGCCAGGCTCATAATCAGCATTATCTGGATCCTGTTCTTGACTATCCTGCAAACGTAGAAGCTTCCTTCTTTTCCTGCCTCTTGCTTCTTTAGTCATTTCCTCTGCTGCACGCTGGGCTTTCATGATCCTAAGTCGATCCATTCGCTGAAAGGCTGGCATTGTGTTGGCACCTGGAGTGATACCAAGTTCCTCTAGTTCCCCAATTCTTCCCTTTATATCATCATTAAACGTTATCATAGCATCACAAACACCCAAGCATAGAGTTTTCCTTCCTACAAAGACATTTTTTGGTATGCGGGTCCAAATTACATTATTGAAAGACTCATTCGGGTTTTGTGTTCGACCATGGAGACATTTGGAAAGAAGGCCAAGATGAGCTAATTCTCTATGTATTGGTTTAATAGCTTCCATCACTGCAGATGGTATGCTATTTTTGTACCTAAATTGTTCCTCGCTACCCGCTGCCTGAGCTTTGCGGTACTTGCTCCATGAATCAGCACCAGGTGGATAAAGACCATGTATAGGTGTATCATCAGTGGAAGATTTGTGGAAGAATGTAGCCCACACTGCTCGTTTCATCCCTTGTAGGTCATATGTATTGTTTCTTATTGCCATTCCATAATAATGCTGGAGTTCATGAATGTTTTTGTCTGTCTTCCTTTACCATTTAGAGTCTTTCCATCTGATAACTTCTCTTTTCCTTTTGTCTGCTTCAATTTTCAGAGACGTGTTCCCATCCGTTTTTGAATGTGGCCCACACATTCAATCTTAACAATGTGCTTATTACCATAAGGTTGGCTTTCCACTACTGATTTGTAAGCTTTTGAATCACCATCCCCCAAGTACTCAGTGTAACACACACCTCTCTCCTGTTGTGAACATAGAAACAACTGCAGTAGCCTCCATACCCCCACTAGTTCCCTCATGATTCTTAGCACAATTTGTTTTATGGCTTTCACTTGTTTCATCAACTGATTTACACTGATGACAGTATTTAGTTAGCACTTCAGTTTCTAAAACTTTACCTGTGTCAACACTAAGGACAGTTGCAACTGCATTTTTTGATGTGTGACCTCTCTTCTGCCATGTGCCATCAACTGCCACAGATAAGTCTGTTGTGTTATTTAATTCTACTGCTTGTTTAGCAGCAGCTTTCATAGAAGCTACAGCAACAGATTTGACACATTCACCAATTACTTCTGTGTACTTACTTGATCTCGTTGGTGGGTTTGGAAAGTTCAGGGTTGCATTTAATACTTCAACTTCAGTCAATCCTTTCCCAATGCACCTCATCCCATACAGGAATCTAACATTGCTCTCAAACAAGTCATTCTTGCACTTTTCAGAAGTCCAAAATGATGTCGAGAGCCTGCAAACTTCGCACTGAATATCAAGTTTGTTAGCCAGTCCAGTCCTCGCAGATGAGTCCTCAGAGATGCTAATTTGCCCACCACAAACCTTACATGACACAGCATCTTGCAAAACGTGTCATAACACACTCAAATCTAAAAGAACATAACCTAAACTATTTTGATCTTTACCAATAAATAAATCCTCATGGTCTCGAAGTTTCCTCTTCGAAGCACTAGTAGGTGTGTTCTTATCACGGGTGTGTGAAAAATCTATTTCAGGATCAACACTGGATTCACATTTTGTGATATGCTGACTTTCATGGAAACGTCGCTTGTTTAAACAACCATTTCTTTTCGTCATGTTGAAAAGAGGTATAAGAGCGTATAATAACACACCAAACCACTAAGTTTTAAGTTCAAAACTTATGAAACACGACAACCACAAAGTAAGTAAACAAAAGACATGTGCTATACCGCCGTTTCTGTTTACACGGTGCATCAAACCTCTCAACACGAACATTAACAAGGAATAAATAGCTGAAAATCAAAGCCTTCTAGATTGAATAGTTCAAGAGATAGAGATACTTAGAGAAGTCAGTCCAGAACGACCGGATAGTTTTACACACGCACTATTAACTTTGAAATGATAAAAACTACACCTCCGATTGGAATTTTTCGACAAATAAGGCATCAAATTATCCAGGAGAGATCAAATATTAATAAGAGATAATAATCCGAAAATGTCACTTTTTGACCAATTCCGCCATACGTACTCCCCTTAACCGCAAGAATCGTAATACCCCGCGTAGGTACTTCAGCTTCCCTTCTGTGGAAGCACTTGCGAAGCCTCTGGCTTTTTTCTAGCACTCACACAATCCACAGGCTAGTGATTAGCGCTGTTGACTGCTAATGAGGAAGTTCTGTACTCGATTCATTCTGATCACCTGAAGTCTTTCTATGTACGAACGGTCTGCAACAGCGGCCAACTAGTCGGTGACACCATCTCAGTATGAGGTGAGAGAATTAGCTGTGGGACTGACAATAAAGCTGTAGATGTGGCGTCAAAGAGAAGGGTTTCCTCTAGGCTTGTAACCAAGCAACATTTTCATGTTTGCTGTGAGCAGCTCATCACTGAGCTGTTGTCACAACTCTATAGTCTTGAGTGTTGTCCTTTCAACCGACTTCTTGAGAACAAAAATTTATTTTTGACATGAGATTTGTAGTTCCTATAAGTCACAATTCTGAAACAGCACCGAACGAGGTGATGCAGTGGTTAGCACAACTGCACTTGCATTCGGCAGGACAACGGTTCATACCTGCATCCGGCCATACTGATTTAGGTTTTTCCGCGATCTCCCTAGATCGCTTCAGGTGAATGCCGAGATGGTTCCTTTGAAAGGGCACGGCCGATTTCCTCAGCCGTCCTTTCCTAATTAGAGCTTGTGCTCTGTCTCTGATAACCTCGTTGTCAATTGGACGTTAAATACTAATCTCCTTCTCCTCTGAAACAGCGGATTTAATGGCTGATTTAGAGAATGTTCGTGCGTCAAGCAGTTTCGACAACATACTTTGAAAATAAAAATAATACACGAATACGAAGTTTCTACGCTGGTTTCCTCTGCGAGGACCCAGGCGGAAGTCATTTGCTAGTGCGATGCTCAGAGCATTTAGCTCAAATCGTAAGTTAAGGAATCTAGGAAATGCACGAAACAAAATAAGCTGCCGCTGTCATGTGTATGCTGAAAGATACTCAGAAACCTCGTTAACCCTTTGGCGGGCCATGGGGGATATACTTCCCACTAAACATGTTTCTAAACAGCTTCTAAGAGAATTTGTGTTACCAGTTCTGAACACTCCTGCCTTCTAGTGGGTGTCCGCTACACCAGCTGCAGTTTCTTATTGCTGTGAAATATAGCTGTCAGGACTATGGGAAGCACATATCCCACCGAACAACGGTATTTTAATGGCTATCTGGAAGTATGGTTAACACCAATTTAGTTTCTGGAAGATGCTTGGGAAGTATACTCATCACAAAATTAATCTATCTTTTGTGGTCCTTGGGAAGCATACTTACCAACTTAGGGGTATCCCAAAGATTTTGGGCATTCGTTTTACCACCTCTGTCTATGACTGACATCTTGTGGTAGTATACTGCAACAGGTGTATGAAAACTGCTACAACAATCAGTTGCAGTTTATCATGGGATCACTACTGTTGTCGGAACGCATTCTTTTGCTTTTGTAATATACATTATTGTGACCTGTATCAGTTCATACTGATGAAAAATATTATTTAAAGGCAAGAAAACATTTTATTAACTTTGTAATTACACCCTGGATACGAAAAAAAAACACATTTACTGTAAGAAAATACACAGAAGTTACACACAAGCCAAGAATAAAAGATATTGACAGCACAGTCATGGAGCAGCACATAAATATAGACGTCAAGGAATTTTTTCTTTTCTTTTAACACCTCCTCCAAAAGAAAAAATCATGAAATTATTGCTTTGTCTCTTGCATGCCAATTTCTGAACATAGAAAATTAAATCGAACTCGTTCAAGAGGTTTCGTCAAAATATCTGCCAACTGGTTGTGTCCATCAATGTGTTCCAAGAAAATCTCACCGTTCAGATATCTTTCACGAACATAGAAATGTCGGACCTCTATATGTTTAGAACGTCGATGATATTCTGGATTTTTTGCCAACTTCAATGCACTAGCATTGTCAATGTAAAGAACTGGAGGATGCCCCGACATTTCCACTAATTCTGATAGCAGACGACGTAACCAAACTAACTCTTTTGCTCCTTCACTAGCTGCAATTATTTCCGCCTCGGCTGTGGATGTGGTCACTACTTTCTGCAACTGACTTGTCCATGACACTGCACCACCTGAGTACTTTGCAAGAATTCCAGTTGTTGAGCGCCTTGTCCGGTTATCACATGCGAAATCTGCATCAGCGTAAATCTTTAACTCTTCTTTTTTATTATATACAATTCCAATATTTAAGGTCCCTTTCAAATACCGGAAAATGCGCTTTACTCTATTCCAGTCCTCAGTGGTTGGTTTCTCCATAGCTCGAGCAGCTTTATTGACTGCAAAAGTGATGTCTGGACGAGTTACTGTTGAAAGGTACATGAGACAACCAATTGCTTCACGGTAGGGTACAGATGACGAAACTTCTTCGTTTTGATTATTGTCCTCACGTCCAATAGGAGTTGAGATTGTATTGCATTCTGCCATTCGAAATCTTTGCAGAATTTATTCTGTATATTTCTCTTGACTTATCATTATTGCTCCATCTTCATATTGCTTTATTTTTATGCCAAGAAAATTGTCAAGACTGCCAGTTGTTATTTCGAATTCATGTTGTAAAACATCCATAAAAACAGCAATTTCTTTCTTGTTACTGCCGACAATCAGGCCATCATCAACGTAGATTGGCATATAAAGGCTATTTCCATTTTGCCTACGATAAAATAGGCATGGGTCTGCATCACTGTTTGAAAAACCAGCTTTCTTCATGAACTCAACAAAACGTTTGTTCCAGCAACGTGGCGCTTGCTTCAACCCATAAAGACCTTTTTTTAAGAAACATACTCGGCCTGTACCATCTTCGAAACCTTCTGGTTGTTCCATATATACTTCATCTTCAAGTATTCCATTCAAAAAAGCTGTCGTTACATCGAATTGTTCTAGCAGCATTTTCTTTGAAGCAGCTACAGCCAACAGAGTTCGTATGGTGTCATAACGTGCCACAGGGCTAAAGGCGTCGTCATAATCAATTCCTGCTTTCTGAATACAGCATTTTGCAACCAATCTGGCTTTAAAGCGAGTACCTCCATTGACTGCGACCTTTCGCCGTAGAACCCAGCGGTTTTGCAATACTTTGGCATTCTTCGGACGGTCAACCAGCACCCAGGTATTGTTTTCCTTAAGTGATTGAAGTTCTTCACTAATAGCTTGCATCCATTCTTCCTTCTCGTTTGACTGCAATATTTCTGAAAAACAGTTTGGATCTTTGAATCCAAGTGCATCAACTTTTGTTGCCATACAAAATTCACCACTTTCCATCGAGGTTGGTTTTCTTCGTTGTCTTTTATTCTTCTGTTTCTCTTCATTAGAAGATTCAGCAGCTTCTGCTTTTAGAAATTCTGTTAATTCTTTATTTTCTTCAGATTCACTCGACTCTTGACTTTCTCTAGAATCGAGACTGCCAATTTTTTCTTGAGTTTGGCTTCCTCCAGAAGTGTACAGCCTAGGAGATTTACATTGGTCATCTTTAGATGAATTCGGATCATTAAATTCTTCCCGAGGGACCTCAAATTCTACATGATCACTATGTAAATCACAAAGAATTTCTGGCTTAAATTTTACATCGTGACTCAACACCACTTTTCTTTTAGATGGAATCCAAACTCTGAACCCATCTTTGTCATTAACATATCCAACAAGTCGTCCAAACACTGCCTTATCATCAAACTTGGAACGGAATTGTTTGTTAATGTGAACATAGCAGCCTGTACCAAAAATTCTGAGATGATCAAGTCGTCCTACTGGTCGATTAAACCATAGTTCATAGGGGGTTTTATTTTCAACTGAAGATTTTCCAGTACGATTTATTAGGTAGACTGCTGTGTTACGTGCCTCTGCCCACAACCCTTTAGGTGATTTACTCGGATTTAGCATTGACCGGGCAGCTTCAACAATGGTCCTATTTTCCCGTTCAGCCACACCATTTTGTTCAGGAGTGTAAGGAGGAGGAATCAGTAGCTCTATTCCCCTGTCTGCAAGCAGTTCACTGACATTCTTATTGTTAAATTCTTTGCCACCATCACATCTAAATTGTTTGACAACATGTCCATTAGTTCGTGCTTCATTTAAAAACTGCTTAAGCAAGTACACACTTCACTTTTGTGTCTTAAAAAGAAAATTCGACGAAATTTACTAAAATCGTCTTTGAAACATACATAAATAAAATGGAAATGTCGTGTGGCTAGGGCCTCCCGTCGGGTAGACCGTTCGCCTGGTGCAGGTCTTTCGCTTTGACGCCACTTCGGCGACCTGCGCGTCGATGGGGATGAAATGATGATGATTAGGACAACACAACACCCAGTCCCTGAGCGGAGAAAATCTCCGACCCAGCCGGGAATCGAACGCGGGCCCTTAGGATTGACATTCTGTCACGCTGACCACTCAGCTACCGGGGCGGACTGAAACATACATAATAATGCTTGCCTCCAAAAGATTTCGTGCTCATTGGTCCATTTACATCCGCGTGGATTAATTCACCAGTACTGGTAGCGCGTATTGTTCGTGTTTTGAATGGCAGCCTATGCATCTTTCCAACCGAACAGCCGTCACAAAATTCACTCTTGGCATCTGCCACATTAATGTTCATTCCTTTTAAAATATTCTTCACGTGTTGTTTATTCTGATGACCAAACCTTTCATGGTACACTTGCAATGTTTCGGATGAAGTCATCAAGCTCATACGATTCATTTTTGCATTTCTAACAACAGGCATGTTCAACACATAAAGTCCATTTTTCACATAATCTGTCATAACAATATTGCCACTGACTTGTTTTCGAACACAGACATTATTATAACTAAAATTAGTACTGTAGCCTCTGCAGGCAATGGCTCTCACAGAGAACAGATTAGCACTTGCATCAGGGACGTATAAAACATTGTCCATTCTAGCATTGCACCATTTATTGTTTCGTCGGATTTGGATGTAAACTGTTCCTTGACCGTACGCACACATTTTCACATCTTGTTTTCCCAATGAAATTACTTGAGGAACATCAAATTCACTATACGAAACAAAATACTGTTTTTGGGAGTGACATGATTTGTAGCGCCACTGTCGCAATACCATTTATTTGGGTCACTGTGATTACTGGTACACACACCCATAGCGTATGAAGTAAATGCAGCGTGTTCACTGTCTCGCTTCTCCTCTTTTCTTTTATTGCTGTCACGAGTGTTCTGTGGACACTCTGCTGCCCAGTGACCTAATTGTTTGCATTTATTACACGGAAACTTCTGTTTTAATTGTGACTTCGTCATCTTTACTTGCTGATTACTTGTTTGCCGTTTTCTTGTTTTAGAAACGACAAAAGCTGCACTTCCATTAACGTCTTGTTCACGCAGTTCAATAGTACAGAGTTTTTCAATCAATAAATTCAAGCTTTGCTTTTCTGTCGGTATCGTATCCCAGAGATCCTTAAAATTGTCGTAGTCTTTTCCCAGTGTAGACAAAATTCGACCATTTAAGATTCTTTCAGATAGCGTATTTTCTTCATGTTTTGATAATTCATCGTTCAGGTCCACAAATAACTTTTGCAGTTTGGCCACATGTGCACTAATATCTTCCGATTCATCACGTTTAACACGGAAAAATGTTTCAATCAACATATACAAACGCTGAGTACTGCTACGTTCAAATCGGGCGCGTAATTTTTCCCATATTTATGTAGCATTTTTGCACGTTAAGACGAGTTCTGCAACAGGTTTACTTAGCGCACTTGCTATAAGACTTGCTGCCTTTGCGTCGTCCTTGAGCCATTCCACATACGCTTCTTTTTGTTCACTTGTCGCATCTTGCGGCAACTCTACACGTTCACGTGTACCGTTAATAATATCTTCTAGTCCATGTGAACGTAGCACCATAGAAATATGCCATTTCCATTTTGCCCAGTCGTCAGGTCCTTCAAGCTTATCAATGCTGACCTTATAATCGCCGCTAGCAGTCATGTTTCTTTACAGACATACGCTCATTTCAAATATTGTTTTAATTAAACTGTGTTGTTTGCCTTTGCACGTGTACTGGGCCCATAACCTGATGAAAAATATTACTTAAAGGCAAGAAAACATTTTATTAACTTTGTAATTACACCCTGGATACGAAAAAAAAACACATTTACTGTAAGAAAATACACAGAAGTTACACACAAGCCAAGAATAAAAGATATTGACAGCAGAGTCATGGAGCAGCACATAAATATAGACGTCAAGGAATTTTTTCTTTTCTTTTAACACACACCTTTATTACATGACAGTTTCAAGGGTTGTTTTCACATTGTCGCAAGTAAACTTTAATATCGGTAACAAATATGTTTATATAATGTAAAAGAAAACGTAAAAGAAAAACAGAAAACAGTGTTCATTATTTTTTACGTGTAATGCCAGTGCATAACAGCACACACTCCCCCCCATCAACCATGGACCTTGCCGTTGGTGGGGAGGCTTGCGTGCCTCAGCGATACAGATAGCCGTACCGTAGGTACAACCACAACGGAGGGGTATCTGTTGAGAGGCCAGACAAACGTGTGGTTATTGAAGAGGCGCAGCAGCCTTTTCAGTAGTTGCAAGGGCAACAGTCTGGATGATTGACTGATCTGGCCTTGTAACAATAACCAAAACAGCCTTGCTGTGCTGGTACTGCGAACGGCTGAAAGCAAGGGGAAACTACGGCCGTAATTTTTCCCGAGGGCATGCAGCTTTACTGTATGATTAAATGATGATGACGTCCTCCTGGGTAAAATATTCCGGAGGTAAAATAGTCCCCCTTTCGGATCTCCGGGCGGGAACTACTCAAGAGGACGTCGTTAGCAGGAGAAAGAAAACTGGCGTTCTACGGATCGGAACGTGGAATGTCAGATCCCTTAATCGGGCAGGTAGGTTAGAAAATTTAAAAAGGGAAATGGATAGGTTAAAGTTAGATATAGTGGGAATTAGTGAAGTTCGGTGGCAGCAGGAACAAGACTTCTGGTCAGGTGAATACAGGGTTATAAATACAAAATGAAATAGGGGTAATGCAGGAGTAGATTTAATAATGAATAAAAAAAAATAGGAGTGCGCGTAAGCTACTACAAACAGCATAGTGAACACATTATTGTGGCCAAGATAGACACGAAGCCCACGCCTACCGCAGTAGTACAAGTTTATATGCCAACTAGCTCTGCAGATGACGAAGAAATTGAAGAAATGTATGACGAAATAAAAGAAATTATTCAGATAGTGAAGGGAGACGAAAATGTAATAGTCATGGGTGACTGGAATTCGGTAGTAGGAAAAGGGAGAGAAGGAAACGTAGTAGATGAATATGGATTGGGGCTAAGAAATGAAAGAGGAAGCCGCCTGATAGAATTTTGCACAGAGCACAACTTAATCATAGCTAACACTTGGTTCAAGAATCATAAAAGAAGGTTGTATACATGAAAGAAGCCTGGAGATACTGACAGGATTCAGATAGATTACATAACGGTAAGAGAGAGATTTAGGAACCAGGTTTTAAATTGTAAGACATTTCCAGGGGCAGATGTGGACTCTGACCACAATCTATTGGTTAAGAACTGTAGATTAAAACTGAAGAAACTGCAAAAAGGTGGGAATTTAAGGAGATGGTATCTGGATAAACTGACTAAACCAGAGGTTGTACAGAGTTTCAGGGAGAGCATAAGGGAACAATTGACAGGAATGGGGGAAAGAAATACAGTAGAAGAAGAATGGGTAGCTTTGAGGGATGAAATAGTGAAGGCAGCAGAGGACCTAGTAGGTAAAAAGACTAGGGCTAGTACAAATCCTTGGGTAACAGAAGAAATACTGAATTTAATTGATGAAAGGAGAAAATATAAAAATGCAGTAAGTGCAGCAGGCAAAAAGGAATACAAACGTCTCAAAAACGAGATCGACAGGAAGTGCGAAATGGCTAAGCAGGGATGGCTAGAGGACAAATGTAAGGATGTAGAGGCTTATCTCACTAGGGGTAAGAGAATCACTTGTATGAATATCAAGATCTGAGATGGAAACCCAGTTCTAAGCAAAGAAGGGAAAGCAGAAAGGTGGAGGGAGTATATAGAGGGCCTATACAAGGGCAATGTACTTGAGGACAATTTTATGGAAATGGAAGAGGATGTAGATGAAGATGAAATTGGAGATACGATACTGCGTGAAGAGTTTGACAGAGCACTGAAAGACTCCGGGAGTAGACAACGTTCCATTAGAACTACTGACGGCCTTGGGAGAGCCAGTCCTGACAAAACTCTACCATCTGGTGAGCAAGATGTATGAGACAGGCGAAATACCCTCAGACTTCAAGAAGAATATAATAATTCCGATGCCGAAGAAAGCATGTGTTGACAGATGTGAAAATTACCGAACTATCAGTTTAATAAGTCACGGATGCAAAATACTAACGCGTATTCTCTACAGACGAATGGAAAAACCGGTAGAAGCCGACCTCGGGGAAGATCAGTTTGGATTCCGTAGAAATGTTGGAACACGTGAGGCAATTCTGACCCTACGACTTATCTTAGAAAATAGATTAAGGAAAGGCAAACCTACGTTTCTAGCATTTGTAGACTTAGAGAAAGCTTTTGACAATGTTGACTGGAATACTCTCAAATTCTGAAGATGGCAGGGGTAAAACACAGGGAGCGAAAGGCTATTTACAATTTGTACAGAAACCAGATGGCAGTCACAAGAGTCGAGGGGCACGAAAGTGCAGCAGTGGTTGGGAAGGGAGTGAGACAGGGTTGTAGACTCTCCCCGATGTTATTCAATCTATATATTGAGCAAGCAGTAAAGGAAACAAAAGAAAAATTCGGAGTAGGTATTAAAATCCATGGAGAAGAAATAAAAACTTTGAGGTTCGCCGATGACATTGTAATTCTGTTAGAGACTGCAAAGGACTTGGAAGAGCAGTTGAACGGAATGGACAGTGTCTTGAAAGGAGGATATAAGATGAACATCAACAAAATCAAAACGAGGATAATGGAATGTAGTCGAATTAAGTCGGGTGATGCTGAGGGAATTAGATTAGGAAATGAGACACTTAAAGTAGTAAAGGAGTTTTGCTATTTGGGGAGCAAGATAACTGATGATGGTCGAAGTAGAGAGGATATAAAATGTAGACTGGCAATGGCAAGGAAAGCGTTTCTGAAGAAGAGAAATTTGTTAACATCGAGTATAGATTTAAGTGTCAGGAAGTCGTTTCTGAAAGTATTTGTATGGAGCGTAGCCATGTATGGAAGCGAAACATGGACGATAAATAGTTTTGGACAAGAAGAGAACAGAAGCTTTCGAAATGTGGTGCTACAGAAGAATGCTGAAGATTAGATGGGTAGATCACATAACTAATGTGGAGGTATTGAATAGGATTGGGGAGAAGAGAAGTTTGTGGCACAATTTAACTAGAAGAAGGGATCGGTTGGTAGGACATGTTCTGAGGCATCAAGGGATCACCAATTTAGCATTGGAGGGCAGCGTGGAGGGAAAAAATCGTAGAAGGAGACCAAGAGATGAATACACTAAACAGATTCAGAAGGATGTAGGTTGCAGTAGGTACTGGGAGATGAAGAAGCTTGCACTGGATAGAGTAGCATGGAGAGCTGCATCAAACCAGTCTCAGGACTGAAGACCACAACAACAACAACAACAACAACAACAACAACAACAGCACACAAAAAGGAAATGGTAAATCCATTTACCACCAGCTCTAATAACGCACAAAGGTGTCATGGTGATATGTGTACCACCATAGTTTTTGGTCCTAAATCACATAAACGAAATTATCAAAAAATAAATATAGTCGGTTAATCACATCCCTAATAGGACAGTAAAAAACGTTATCTTCGCTGAGTTGCTCCAAAAATGTCCCAGCGAAATGGTTAAATATGACACGGATACAAGACGTATTTGAATACTTGTAACGGGCTGTAGAAGACATTTATCATGTACGCTACTCCCCCACCGATGTCAATATAAGTTACGATGCTGGTCGTCTAACCATACTAAGAGTCGCACTTCTCCCATGCTGTGCTACAACTTCTCTGAATGTTAGACAAGTGCCCTCTGGAGGTCAGCAGAGTTCCCTTGACAGACGCACGTTCTTGCAGGCCCATATCACAGAGGTCAGTCTGTTGTAGAATTATGGAAAATGCCTTACGTTCACGCAGTATGACGTGGATTTCACGAACATTTATCTTGGAAAACTCAGCTCGCTATGTTCGTCCACGAGGTCCAGAGCAGTAAAGGTAATGGCGACCACACTCACGTCGTGATACTTGCCTTACGGAAAGCACATTTGTGGTTGGACTAGGTCTTCCTCGCAGACATAACTCAGTACATCATTCCTAACGGAACGAAATCGATAGATATAAAGATAATATCTGGAGTACTCCAGGGGAGTGTCATATGGCCGTTACTATTTAAAATTTAAATCACAGTAATAGTGGATAATGTTGAAGGTTATGTGAGGTCATTTGCGAACAATGGTGTTGCCTTTACAAAGGTTGCAAATCAGTAAGACTGTAGTCAAATGCTGCAAGACCTGCAGATAATCGACGTTTGATGCAGCGACTGGCTGTTTGCCCCGAACGAAAATAAATGTAAAGCATTATTAATAAATAGGGAAAGCAAACAGTACTGTTCGGTTTCACTACTGGCGACAAATCAGTGGAAAAAGTAACAACCATAAAGAGCGCAGAAGTAACAACCCGGAGCGATCTAAATGTAATAATTTCGTGTAGTTCAAAGTCCAGAAGCAAGTCTTTCAATTAAGATACATTTTCTGCGACTTGTACGTCCATAATCTCAGTTAATTTATCATAATATTACACTTTAGCATCTATGTATAGCTTTTATCTAGTAACAGCAGTAGCAACAAATGCAGGCGAGCAGTCCACCCGCTGATGAAGAATTAGCTAAAGAAAGATAAGTGCTGTGTTACGTTACAAGTCGACTACTATTGTATGTGCTGTTATCGCTATTGGCCTCGCTCTTACTGCTGCCTGTCCTGTCTAAACTCTTGCGGATCTCACTGGTACACAATGATTCACTAATCGAAACATTCACGGACGACCTTTGATTAAGCCGCATTCGTTGTTGTGCTGATCTTCAGTCCGAAGACTGGTTTGATGCAGTTCTCTGCGCTAGTCTGTCTTGTGCAGCCCTCTTCATTTCTGCATTCTTTTGCGTCCTGTATGCAACTGAACCGGCTTGTTATTCGAGCACAGACTGTTTAGCCAAAATATCATAACCACTACCTATAGAGGGGCTTATTGCCACCTTACAGCGTTTCGAACACGTCACGCGCTAAGGACAGTATAGATGCGGAGAACAGACGAGTGGAGAGTCATTCTACCGACAATAGCAGCCTCAAATGGAGAAATCCACTCACATATACGACTTTGACAAACTGCAGAGTGTTACGACTCGGCACCTGAAACTGAGCGTCTCAGATATGGCAAACTTGGCCGGTTGATCGCCTGCCAATGTCGTGAGCATCTGTACAAAGTGGTTTAAAGACGGCATAAGCTGACATGGGCTGCTAAAAACACGAATAGTTGAAAAAATGTCGGATGGCCACGTCTCATCATACACTACTGGCCATTAAAATTGCTACACCAAGAAGAAATGCAGATGATAAACGGATATTCATTGGACAAATATATTATACTAGAACTGACATGTGATTACATTTCCACGCAATTTGGGTGCATAGCTCCTGAGAAATCAGTACCCAGAACAATCACCTCTCGCAGTTATAACGGTCTTGATACGCCTGGGCATTGAGTCAAACAGAGCTTGGATGGCGTGTACAGATACAGCTACCCCTTGCAGCTTCAACACGATACCACAGTCCATCAAGAGTAGTGACTGGCGTATTGTGACGATCCAGTTGCCCAGCCACCATTGACCAGACGTTTTCACTTGATGAGAGATCTGGAGAATGTGCTGGCAAGGGCAGCAGTCGAACATTTTCTCTATCCAGAAAGGCCCGTACAGGACCTGCAACATGCGGTCGTGCATTATCCTGCTGAAATGTAGGGTTTCGCAGGGATCGAATAAAGGGTAGAGCCACGGGTCGTAACACATCTGAGATGTAACGTCCACTGTTCAAAGTCAATGTGAAAAAGAGGTGACCGAGACGTGTAACCAGTGGCACCCCATACTATCACGCCGGGTGATACGCCAGTATGGGGTGACGAATACACGCTTCCAATGTGCGTTCACCGCGATCTCGCCAAACACGGATGAGACTATCAAGATGCTGTCAACAGAACCTGGATTCATCCGAAAAAAATGACGTTTTGCCATTCGTGCACCCAGGTTCGTCGTTGAGTACACCATCGCAGGCGCTCCTATCTGTGATGCAGCGTCAAGGGTAACCGCAGCCATGGTCTCCGAGCTGATAGTCCATGCTTCTGCAAACGTCGTCGAACTGTTCGTGCATATGGTTGTTGTCTTGCAAACGTCCTCATCTGTTGACTCAGGAATCGAGACATGGCTGCACGATCCGTTGCAGCCATGCGGATAAGATGCCTGTCATCTCGACTGCTAGTGATACGAGGCCGTTGGGATCCAGCACGGCGTTCCGTATTACACTCCTGAAGCCACCGATTCCATATTCTGCTAACGGTCATTGGATATCGACCAACGCGAGCAGCAATGTCGCGATACGATAACCCGCAATCGCGATAGGCTACAATCGGACCTTTATCAAAGTCGGAGACGTGATGGTACGCATTTCTCCTCCTTACTGTAGGTATCACAACAACGTTTCACCAGGCAACACCGCTCAACTGCTGTTTGTGTATGAGAAATCGGTTGGAAACTTTCCTCAAGTCAGCACGTTGTAGGTGTCGCCAACGGCGCCAACCTTGTGTGAATACTCTGAAAAGCTAATCATCTGCATATCGCATCATCTTCGTCCTGTCGGTTAAATTTCGCGTCTGTGGCACGTCATCTTCGTGGTGTAGCAATCTTAATGGCCAGTAGTGTACAATGTGGAAGACGGAGGCTTGCCCACATTGTAAATCGTGTTAGGTGTAGCTTTCACGATAGAGGACAATTCTGGCGCAGCCACAAGTGCTTTGGAGCATACAGTTTGCGTCTGGAGCACATTTTCGAACACGGGGGTCCACACTAGACGATCCCTACGTGTTCCATAGTGACTCACAGACATCGTCAATTACGAATGCAGTGGTCAAGGGAGCATCGAAATTAGACTGTAGATCAATAGAAACGTGTCACTTGGTCAGATGAGTCATGCTTCTTGTTACACTAGGTCGATGATCGTGTCCAGACACCCCGTCATCTATGCGAACGCCTGTTCCAAACATGTGTAGCGCCACCGCCACATTTTGGGCACTACTGTGGAAATACGAGTACAGCTCTGTTACTGTTGACGCTGGTGTGTTGATTTCATCAGCAGGTCTGTTTAGCTATCACGACCTAGGCCGACCTGCAGCTCACAATCCTGGTGACGTGTCAGAAGTACGAGTACATTGCACCTGTGAGATGGGCCATCGTTGAGCCACAGGGGTACTGGATCGTATTTGGCTGTAAGACGTGAATCGGCATAGAAAAGTCTAACTAACCAATATAAAAGCTCGATGATTTTAGCAGAAATACGTGTAGCGCAGAGTGGTAGTATCCACCGCAAGGGCTACACCAGTCACCACCAGCTAGTGGGTCAACAAGCGACTGACACCGCACGGGACTGAAATCTCCGCCTGCTCTGACTGCTAAGTCTGAATGTGCACTTGGTGCTGTGCGACAGACGAGCCACTCCCGGGGCTATCTACAGCAGGAACCCAACTTCTGGTTTGGAGGGTGGCAGTCCTCTCCAGGGTGGTGCAGTGCTCCCCATTCTTTCACTGGCCGACCGTTCCAGCACCCGCCATAGTCTCCCACAAGGGCTTATTCCGGGTCATGGTGTCTCTACGAAAATTCTGGTAGGCGACTATGCTGCTTGCGCTTGCTGCACGTCGCCGCTCTGTGCGAACTGGGGCGCACTTTGCACCAGTGACAGCAACGCTGGGCGTG
Organism: Schistocerca serialis cubense; assembly: GCF_023864345.2. Classification (NCBI taxonomy): domain Eukaryota; kingdom Metazoa; phylum Arthropoda; class Insecta; order Orthoptera; family Acrididae; genus Schistocerca; species Schistocerca serialis. Next base: position 398,898,294 of record NC_064644.1, read on the forward strand.
GACTTCACAGCCAGATACATTGTACCAGCTTCCGCTGTGGTCAGCGCGACCTCCATGCCGCACTCCCAGGAGGGCGTGACCTTGGCATCACTGCAATACAAGTATTGTGTCCTAAGTCGAACAACAGTGTTTTACATTCCGGCTATGTTATCCTAGTCACCTCCAGCCAGCACCACCATCTCCACTCCCTACCACACCACAAACTCTACGTTGTAAGTGGCTTCTCACCCGTTATTACACATGCACTGCACCAAGGGTAGAAGCTGGAAGGGGCAATGTTATGTTATGGGGAACATTCACCTGGGCTTTCAAGAGACCTGTGGTAGTAATCGAAGGGATCATACACTACTGGGCATTATAATTGCTACACCACGAAGATGACGTGCTACATACTTCAAATTTAACCGACAGGAAGAAGATGCTGTGATATGCAAATGATTAGCTTTTCAGAGCATTCACAAAAGGTTGGCGCCGGTGGCGACACCTACAACTTGCTGACATGAGGAAAGTTTCCAACCGATTTCTCATACACAAACAGTAGTTGACCGGCGTTGCCTGGTGAAGCGTTGTTGTGATGCCTCGTGTGAGGAGGAGAAATGGGTACCATAACGTTTCCGACTTTGATAAAGGTCGAATTGTAGCCTATCGCAATTGCGGTTTATCTTATCGCGACATTGCTGCTGGCGTTGGTTGAGATCCAATGACTGTTAGCAGAATATGGAATCGGTTGGTTCAGGAGAGCAATACGGAACGCCGTGCTGGATCCCAACGGCCTCGTATCACTAGCAGTCGACATGACAGGCATCTTATCCGCATGGCTGTAACGGATCGTGCAGCCACGTCTCGATCCCTGAGTCAACAGATGAGGACGTTTGCAAGACAACAACCATCTGCACGAACAGTTCGACGACGTTTCCAGCAGCATGGACTGTCAGCTCGGAGACCATGGCTGCGGTTACCCTTGATGCTGCATCACAGACAGGAGCGCCTGCATTGGTGTACTTGACGACGAACCTGGATGCACGAATGGCAGGTTCTGTTTACAGCATCGTGATGGTCGCATCCGTGTTTGGCGACATCGCGGTGAACGCACATTGGAAGTGTGTGTTCGTCATCGCCATACTGATGTATCACATGGCGTGATGGTGTGGGTGCCATTGGTTACACGTCTCGGTCACCTCTTGTTCGCATTGACGGCACTTTGAACAGTGGACGTTACATTTCAGTTGTGTTACGACCCGTGACTCTACCCTTCATTCGATCCCTGCGAAACCCTACATTTCAGCAGGATAATACACGACCCTTTCTGGATACAGAAAATGTTCGACTGCTGCCCTGGCCAGCACATTCTCCAGATCTCTCACCAACTGAAATGTCTGATGAATGGTGGCTGAGCAACTGGCTCGTCACAATACGCCAGTCACTACTCTTGATGAACTGTGGTATCGTGTTGAAGCTGCATGGGCAGCTGTACCTGTACACGCCATCCCAGCTCTGTTCGACTCAATGTCCAGGCGTATCAGGGCCGTTATTACGGCCAGAGGTGGTTGTTCTGGGTACTGATTTCTCAGGATCTATGCACCCAAATTACGTGAAAATGTAATCACATATCAGTTTTAGTACAATATATTTGTCTAATGAATACCCGTTTATTATCTGCATTTCTTCTTCGTGTAGCAATTTTAATGGCCAGTAGTGTAATAGTAAATGTTCTTACAGGTTACCTGCATTCCATGCCTGATGTCTTCTGTCCAAGCCAAAAGGCCAGAATGGTGCCTCAATGGTTTGAGGAACATGATAGTGAACCGCTGTGGACGTCTTGGCCACTGTTCGAAATCCGATGAAACACAGTTGTTACAAACGCGCACCAATCTGTTATGAAGGAGGTGGTCGTAATGTTTTGGCTCATCTGTGTAGCGTCACTCTACAATTTTTAACTCCCCTGCCTCCCCTCCCATCCCCGCCCTGCATCCAGTCTTTCCTTCATTACCCAACTGATGTATCCCTGATGCCCCAGCAAGTGCACTAACAACTGATCGTTTTTTTTCCATTGTGGCATAAATTTATTTCCTCTCAAAATCGTTTTAGTATTTGGTCATTAGCTATACAATCTATCGTCATCTAATCTTCAGCATTCTTCTAAGGGACCGTGTCTCTTAAGCTTCTATTCTCTTCTTGTCTGAAATACGTATCATTCACATTTCACTTTCGTAACGTCAGATACACACTTTCAGAAAAGACTTTCTGACATTTAGATTTCGTTATACAGGGTGTTACAAAAAGGTACGGCCAAGCTTTCAGGAAACATTCCTCACACACAAGGAAAGAAAATATGTTATGTGGACATGTGTCCGAAAACGCTTACTTTCCATGTTAGAGCTCATTTTATTACTTCTCTTCAAATCACATTAATCATGGAATGGAAACACACAGCAATAGAACGTACCAGCGTGACTTTGTTACAGGAAATGTTCAAAATGTCCTCCGTTAGCGAGGATACATGCATCCGCCCTCCGTCGAATGGAATCCCTGATGCGCTGATGCAGCCCTAGAGATTGGCGTATTGTATCACAGCCGTCCACAATACGAGCACGAAGAGTCTCTACATTTGGTACCGGGGTTGCGTAGACAAGAACTTTCAAATGCCCCCATAAATGAAAGTCAAGAGGGTTGAGGTCAGGAGAGCGTGGAGGCCATGGAATTGGTCCGCCTCTACCAATCCATCGGTCACCGAATCTGTTGTTGAGAAGCGTACGAACACATCGACTGAAATGTGCAGGAGCACCATCGTGCATGAACCACATGTTGTGTCGTACTTGTAAAGGTACATGTTATAGCAGCACAGGTAGAGTATCCCGTATGAAGTCATGATATCGTGCTCCACTGAGCGTAGGTGGAAGAACATGGGGCCCAATCAAGACATCACCAACAATGCCTGCCCAAACGTTCACAGAAAATCTGTGTTGATGACGTGATTGCACAATTGCATGCGGATTCTCGTCAGCCCACACATGTTGATTGTGAAAATTTACAGTTTGATCACGTTGGAATGAAGCCTCATCCGTATAGAGAACATCTGCACTGAAATGAGGATTGACACATTGTTGGATGAACCATTCGCAGAAGTGTATCCGTGGAGGCCAATCAGCTGCTGATAGTGCCTGCACACGCTGTACATGGTACGGAAACAAATGGTTCTCCCGTAGCACTCTCCATACAGTGACGTGGTCAACGTTACCTTGTACAGCAGCAACTTCTCTGACACTGACAGTAGGGTTCTCGTCAACTGCACGAAGAATTGCCACGTCCATTGCAGGTGTCCTCGTCGTTCTAGGTCTTCCCCAGTCGCGAGTCATAGGCTGGAATGTTCCGTGCTCCCTAACACGCCGATCAATTGCTTCGAACGTCTTCCTGTCGGGACACCTTCGTTCTGGAAATCTGTCTCGATACAAACGTACCGCGCTACGGCTATTGCCGCGTGCTAATCGATACATCAAATGGGCATCTGCCAACTCCGCATTTGTAAACATTGCACTGGGTGCAAAACCACGTTCGTGATGAACACTAACCTGTTGATGCTACGTACTGATGTGCTTGATGCTAGTACTGTAGAGCAATGAGTCGCATGTCAACACAAGCACCGAAGTCACCATTACCTTCCTTCAATTGGGCCAACTGGCGGTGAATCGAGGAAGTACAGTACATACTGACGAAACTAAAATGAGCTCTAACATGGAAATTAAGCGTTTCCGGACACATGTCCACGTAACATCTTTTCTTTATTTGTGTGTGAGGAACGTTTCCTGAAAGTTTGGTCGTACCTTTTTGTAACACCCTGTCTGTTCTTTTGGACGTGTCCAAAAGGACGGACACGGCACATATATAAATATATACACCTTGACGACCATTAAGATAATTTCCGTGCTGTTGCATTCTCCTTCCCGAGAACTTGTGGGAATCAGAGTGAGGCTGCGAGCAATGAGTGGGGTGGACAGTGGCGCTACGTAAGTGATGTGCAACTAGTTGGAAATTTGGGTTGGATGAGAAACGTGGTCAGATAGACGATGCGGATAAGGCAACCGCTCGCAATAAAGCATGAAATTAGGTTTCAGATCTCGCTGCGGCACAAATTTTCACTTGTTGCCAATGAATTTATGTCAGTGCCTGATTGCGGCCGACGTCAAAATTTCTATTTCATTTCATCATTTAAATTTACGTTCAATTTTAACATTTCTTTCTTTTCTGGAACTCTTTTCGTGGTATTGACATTCAGCATTTTATGTTCTCCCTACATCGGCGATCGTCAATTATTTTGCTCCCATAATTGGCAAAGACATCTACTACTTTTAGCGTTTCATTTCCTAATATAATTTCCTCAGTATCGCCTCACTTAATTAGATTTCATTTCATTACTCTTCTTTTAGTTTTGATGACTTTCGAGACACTATTCATTCCGTCAATTGCTCTTCCAAGGCTTTTGCCCTCTCTGTCAGAATAACAATGTAATCGGCAAGCCTGGATTTTTTCTCCTTCTCCCTGACACTTAATTCCCTTCTCAAATATCTCCTTGGTTTCCTTTACAGCTTGCTGAATATACGGATTGAATAACACTCTGAGTAAGCTACAAATGTGTTTCACTCTCTTGTCAGCTACTGATTCCTTTCATATCCTTCGACTTTTATAACTGCAAAAGAAAGGAAGGAAGGAAAATTAGGTATACCGTCCCGTAGGCATCGAAGTCATATGTAAGGAGTACAAGCTTGGATTGTTTCAAGGGTGGTGAAGGAAATCAGCTGTCTCCCTTTCAAGGAATCATCTCGAGATTTGCCTGGAGCGCCTTGTGGCAGTCGTTTTACATCTGCAGTTATGTTGCTGTTCAGGTTGTTGATACTCTTTCGTTTCCTTTATGTTATACCCGCTAGTTTCAGAGTGTGCTCCAGTCAACATCGCCAAAAGCTTTCTCTGAAGTTGCAAATGCTGTCTGTATATATGTAGGTTTGCGTTTCTTCAGTCGCATCTTCCAAGATATGTCTTTCCCGGGGTCAGCTTCTACGGGAACTAGTGAATCCATTTTTCTCTGATTGATTGAATAGTTCAGCCGAACAAAGTGTCAACGCACAAGAGCGTATATCGAGTTACTGCATGTTATATGTTTGGTTGAATGCAAAGAGAAACCCTTAATGCAGTAAGATATAACGTTTTATAAACAGAATGTCCGACCTAACTTTGCCACATTATAATTTCCGAAGTGAAATAAAATGTGAAAAATGCAATCGGCCATGTATGCGTCTATGTCAGGGCCTCTCATAATGGTCAGAAATGCACAATCCCTAAACGTGAGCCGGCTGCGGTGGCCGAGCGGTTCTAGGCGCTCCAGTCCGGAGCCGCAGGTTCGAATCCTGCCTCGGGCATGGATGTGTGTGATGTCCTAAGGTTTAAGTAGTTCTAAGTCCAGCCGACTGATGACCTGAGATGCTGAGTCCCATAGTGCTCAGAGCCATTTGAACCAATCTAAACGTGAACAAACATCACTTTGAGTACAAAGTTACGTTTTTTTTTTAATTGGCACATGTATGTTTTCCTTACTGAAATGATAACTAGAAGTAGAATTAGTGATGGCAGACATGGTTTGACTGCTCTGAACCTTATACCTTCTGGAAGACTTAACCTTATCAGTAATGGAAACAGTGCCACAGTTTCTGCGGTAGTCCTATAACGCCGTAATGTGGGTTGCATGCACAGTCCTGAAGCCTGCTGTAAGGAATCGTTGGCTCTGCGCATTGCGGCAGAAACTGTGGTACCGTTGCCATCCTTTACAGTCTACTATTTTAGAAGGTATGAGGTTAGGAATAGTAAAAACAAGCCCGTACCGCTAGTTTTCATTTCCGTAGAAAAACATACACGTGTCTTAACGTAAATTTGTATTGAAAGTGATGTTTGTTTACATTTATGGACTGTGCCTTCCTGCCCATTACGTGATTCCCTGACATAGGTGCATCCTTAGCTAGTTGCATTTTTCACATTGTTTCGTTTCGGAAATATATGTAATGGCAGAGTTAGATGGGACACGCTGTGTATGTGGAGTTTCCAAAATGCTGAATAAGTCGCTGAGGAAAAAGTCGTTGCCTTGAAGCAAATTGCCCCCTTAGTTGAGTGGCCAGCATGTCTGACTGCCATGCAGCGGGGCCGGGTTCGATTCCCCGCAGGGTGGGAGAGTTTCTTCCTCGGGGATAGGGTATTGTGTTGTCCTCATCATTACCGACACACAAGTCACCTATCTGGCGTGCCCTGAAAAGACTTGCAACTCGGCAGCCGAACTTCCTCGGTTGGGGACCCTAGCCATCAAAGACATAGCGTTTATATATTATTTATTATTTGTGTATTATTTATATAATAGACAGCGCTTTCAAGCGGTGCATATGGAACTACTTGTTATCAGCACGTGGATCATTCGAAAACACAACAGACGACGTCATCAGACTAATCCTTACAAAATTTAGGGTTAGCACACTCTTCCGTCGACCAATTCGATTCGTAACAGTATTTTGCAATCATGATTTATTAAACTGATGTTTCTGTAATATTCGAATCCCTCAGCATCTGTATTTTGTGGGAATGACACATCCCAAATTATATTTCCCATTATCCACGATTTGCCAAATACATACTCTCTGAACTAACGTTTTACTCGTTAGAATAGAAGGGCAGTCTTCGGAAGGAAAAGCAAGTGCAAACTATGATTTTACTCTCTTGCTGTCACGTCTGTGCAGTGTGATGGCAGGAAGAATCGTAACGATAACACGTGCTTACATCATGTTCACGGACTGCCGGCGCGTGTGTAGCGCCTTGCCGCTGCGAAGTCTGTGCCTGGTGATCCATTTCCAGATAGCTGCCGCGGTCAAGGCGACTTAAAGCCGAACTGGCATGTGCCAGATCTATTTCGGCCAGTTCTGGACCCATTCGACAAGAAATGCGGCCTCCTGGCCTTGCGGCGACACAGCTGTATCCCGACGACTGGGGCAACACTGCTGGCGGCGCATGCAGCGCTGTTGGTAAATAGAATGCCCTCCTTTGTCACGCAACTGCTTCTCGGCAGCTAGAGACCCACGCCGCACAAGCGGTGCCTTAACCGCTCTGCGTTTGGCCTGTTGGCTGTCATCAGGATCAAGTCTACCTGCTGAGCAGTGTGTTGGTAACTACTCTGCGCAGGGTTAGTGGCGCCTGTAACGAGCGCACACAGCGCTATAATTGCTCCTTTCACGTTGCGGCAGCCAGTTTAGTTATTTGCATATTCCATCGTAGTTGCTACCTCTCGCTGTGATGTGCAACAAGTCGGCTTTACAATTAAAATACACTTACTCTGTGAAACATACGTCAACGTGGTGACCATTTGTATGATTGTTTTAAGCTACTTTTATTGTACATAGAGGTTTATAATTAATTATGTAAGAATCTGGTGAGCAAAATGTATGAAACAAGCGAAATACCCTCAGACTTCAAGATGAATGTAATAATTCCAATCCCAAATAAAAGCAAATGATGACAGATGTGAAAATTACCGAACTATCAGTTTAATAAGTCACAGCTGCAAAATACTAACGCGAATTCCTAACAGACGAATGGAAAAACTGGTAGAAGCCGACCTCGGGGAAGATCAGTTTGGATTCCGTAGAAATGTTGGAACACGTGAGACAATACTGACCCTACAACTTATGTTAGAAGCTAGATTGAGAAAAGGCAAACCTACGTTTCTAGCATTTGTAGACTTACAGAAAGGTTTTGAGAATGTTAACTGGAATACTCTCTTTAAAATTCTGAAGGTGGCAGGGGTAAAATACAGGGAGCGAAAGGCTATTTACAATTTGTACAGAAACCAGATGGCAGTTATAAGAGTCGAGGGGCATGAAAGGGAAGCAGTGGTTGGGAAGGGAGTGAGACAGGGTTGTAGCCTCTCCCCGATGTTATTCAATCTGTATATTGAGCAAGCAGTAAAGGAAACAAAAGAAAAGTTCGGAGTAGGTATTAAAATCCATGGAGAAGAAATAAAAACTTTGAGATTCGCCGATGACATTGTAATTCTGTCAGAGACAGCAAAGGACTCGGAGGAGCAGTTGAACGGAATGGACAGTGTCTTGAAACGAGGATATAAGATGAACATCAACAAAAGCAAAACGAGGATAATGGAATGTAGTCAAATTAAGTTGGGTGATGCTGAGGGAATTGGATCAGGAAATGAGACACTTAAAGTAGTAAAGGAGTTTTGCTATTTTGGGAGCAAAATAACTGATGATGGTCGAAGTAGAGAGGATATAAAATGTAGACTGTCAATGGCAAGGAAATCGTTTCTGAAGAAGAGAAATTTGTTAACATCGAGTATTGATTTAAGTGTCAGGAAGTCGTTTCTGAAAGTATTTGTATGGAGTGTAGCCATGTATGGAAGTGAAACATGGATGATAAATAGTTTGCACAAGAAGAGAATAGAAGCTTTCGAAATGTGGTGCTACAGAAGAGTGCTGAAGATTAGATGGGTAGATCACATAACTAACGAGGAGGTATTGAATAGAATTGGGGAGGAGTTTGTGGCACAACTTGACAAGAAGAAGTGACCAGTTGGTAGGACATGTTTTGAGGCATCAAGGGATCACAAATTTAGCATTGGAGGGCAGCATGGAGGTTAAAAATCGTAGAGGGAGACCAAGAGATGAATACACTAAGCAGATTCAGAAGGATGTAGGTTGCAGTAGGTACTGGGAGATGAAGAAGCTTGCACAGGATAGAGTAGCATGGAGAGCTGCATCAAACCAGTCTCAGGACTGAAGACCACAACGACAATAATATGTAAGAATGCAGAGTCTCCCGGCGGTAAGATTGAATAAAAAGTTCTCGGGTTTCCAGCTGTGTAAAGTGATTAAAATTGCACGAGCTTTCGGCGAAGCACTCCTTGGCTATTGTCAATTGGTATGACTACTAGCAAGCTGCAGTTAGGCCTACGTCCTTATATACGCTAGTTGCTGGCTGTGACATCACTGATGCCTTCCCAACAGAACATGTATGGGACCAGCTTGGACCTCAACACCAATCCTGTACCAGTATTTATGATACCAAAGACCAGTTACAACTGTTGTTGGCCAGCTTACCTCAGAAGAGGATACAACGACTTCATGAATCCTTCCCAACAGAATCAGTGCATGAAACCAGGCCAGAGGGTTTACAACGTCATACTGATAACTGGACTCATACTGCCAAACTCTTTGTAAATTTGACTCGATTTTGTAGTCGCTGGAATTACGCCACATATTCTCTCAACCTTAGAGGTGGCATGCCTTTAGATGTACACAGTGACTTGCCCCTCTCATATTTATATCTTACTCTGAATAATTCGATTTGGGGAAGTATGATCGAGTATTGTCATTACAAGGCTAGTATTGAGAACTCAGAAGATATGAATATTTTCCTCTATAATTGCATGTGGTGAAAAGTTGCTATTGCTTCACACGCGGACTTCCCACGCAGCGTCTCTCGTCACCCAGGTGGTCCGGTGACAGGCGGGTTTCTGCTGATCTTGAAAGGGTTGTGCCGAGGGGTGTGAGGGAGGCGAGTGGATGCTTTCCACACGCCGACATTGTCATAAGAGCTGGGGCGACACGCCCATAGTTGCCTGAAGGAGCGGCTGGGGCTAGAGATTCCGTTACTTCGCAGAAACTTAGTGAAAACACTTTCTGACGGGCTACCAGCGAGGCGTCGGAATGACTTGTGTTCCCAGGCAGTCTTGGCGGGCAAATGCCCGCGTTTTCTGCAAAATCATAACTGTGATTGGCTTGCTCAGGGGATAGCTCCGTGACGCAGCAAAATCGGCGCTGAAATTGGCGCCAAGTATCTCCATTGGTGGAATAGTAGTGCTTCGGCAATAGAGTGGAATTTTCCGCCGGTTTTAGAGTTGCTCAGACAATCAGAGCTCAGCAGAGCGCACTAGTTCCCGTCTTTTCTAACGTGATTCTGTCTTGGGTGTTCACTGTCTGAGTTCTCACTACTGTAGCAGCAAGTAATGTTGGGTTGGCTGGGTGTTTCTCTTAAGATCTGAGTTGCAAGGAATTTGCTCCATATACCACTTGGCCATAAATGTCACAATCTAGTTTATGGAAAACTCCACCTTCACAGCATTTATTTGAACATCCAATTTGACGTATTGTAAATGTTTCATGTGTTTTGTTTATTATTTTGAGTTTAGTCATAATAAATCAAATTGTTATTTTGGACAGAACTTTCATTCTGTTGATCGGCAGAGCAACCCTTTCATTTCTCACTGTGTTAATGAAACTTTCCTTTATCAAATTAATTTCTATCAAATTAAATTATTGCAGGTGCCAAACTCTTTTCTACTCCACTTGCAGGGTCGATTACAGTCAGTTTCCGTTTCTTCTTAATCCATGTGCAACAGCTAAAGTCGGATTTAGAAAAGGGGGGGGGGGGGGGCTTAGAGCATCATTTCCATATGAAGATTCTAGAAGAATTTAGTGTTAAATACACTGCTAGTCCCGGCACCTCGCAAACCACGAAGTTCCTTTTCGTCTCCCCCTTCCCTTCTGCGGGTTCCAATTTTATGTCATGGAATGTATTAATTAATGTGATTTCAGTTTCCGAGTAAGAGAGAAAAAATCGGTCCCATTATTTGAAGAGCTGTGTACTAGACGTTATAGAGTGGACACCACACGCTATCTTTATTACATGCTTCTGTGAAAAAAACACTTTTTCATCACAGACAAGTTACTTCAGCATATGATGGTATAAGGCATCGATGAACGCAAAAAGGTAAGATAAGTCATAAGTTCGACGTTTTGATCTCCAAAATCTAACATAATCCGTAACGCAAAAATCCAGAGCTTATAAATATTGAATAAACTCTTTAGCATGTGACTTCGAGTGCAGGTTCTTATCAATAAAAGAACATAAGAATTTAGAATACTCTGTTTTATTTATTGGTTTACCCTCACGCATTTGTCTAATATTGTGATCAGATCTTGTACAGTACAGAATTGGTTGTAATGTGTTTCATCTAAGTTCAGCGACAGTCTATTTGCAGAGAAAAAATTATTAATTAAAAACAAATATACACACATCAAAAAAAGTTTTGCATCACCTCGGTTCCGAGGATTCCGGAACCTGTACAGAAAATTGGAATAGAGATCAACATAAACATTATTTCTGCCCTTTTTATTGCTCATAAAAACAACACATTGTATGTTGTACCACCATACAACGAGACCTTTAAAGGTGGTGGTCCAGATTTCTGTACACACCGTTACCTCTAATATGCATTAGCACGTCCTCTAGCACTGATGCATGCCTGTATCCATCGTGGCATACTATCCACAAGTTCATCAAGGCACTGTTGTTCCAGATTGTCCAACTCCTCAACGGCGATTCGGCGTGGATCCCTCAGAGTGGTTGGTGGGTAACGTCGTCGATAAAGAGCCATTTTCAGTCTATCCCAGGCATCTTCGATAGGGTTCATGTCTGGAGTACATGATACCATTATCATGAAGGTAGTTATTCGGAAGATGTGCACGATGGAGGCGCGAATTGTCATCCATGAAGACGAATGCCTCCCCAGTATGCTGTTGATATGGTTGCACTATCAGTCGGAGGATGGTATTCAGGTCTTGTACAACCGTAACGGCGCCTTGCGTGACCACCAGCGGCGTACGTCGGCCCCACATAATGCCACCCAAAAACAGCAGGGAACCTCCACCTTGCTGCACTCGCTGGACAGTGTGTCTAAGGCGTTCAGCCTGACCGGGTTGCCTCCAAACGCGTCTCCGACGATTGTTTGCTTGAAAGCATATGCGACACTCATCGGCGAAGAGAGCGGGATGCCAGTCCTGAGCTGTCCATTCGGCATGTTGTACCTCGCTGCATTGTGTCGTGGTTGCAAAGATGGACCTCACCATCGACGTCGGGAGTGAAGTTACGCATCATGCAGTGTATAGCGCTCAGCTTGAGTCGTAACACGCGTCCGGTGGCTGCACGAAAAGCATTATTGAACATGGTGGCGTTGCTTTCAGGGTTCCTTCGAGCCATAATCTATAGGTAGCGGCCATCCACTGCAGTAGTAGCCCTTGGGCGGCCTGAGTTAGGCATGGCATCTACAGTTCCTGTCTCTCTGTACCTCCTCCATGTCCGAACAACATCGCTTTGGTTCACTCCGAAACGCCTGGACACTTCCCTTGTTGAGAGGACTTCCTGGGACAAAGTAACAATGCGGACTCGATCGAACCTCGATATTGACCGTCTAAGCATGGTTGAACTACAGACAACACGAGCCGTGTACCTCCTTCCAGGTGGAATGACTGGAACTGATCGGCTGTCGGTCCCCCTCCGTCTAACAGACGCTGCTCGTGCATGGTACAAGTAACACTACTGGTCCTAGCGACCGCTTCTAACAAAAGTCTGTCAACTGAATTGCAGTGACTGCTGATCTGTAAATGAGCTACGTAGAAATTGCTAATGATGAGGCTGCGATGCGTCGGCGAACGAAGTGGCTAACGTCGAAGCTGCTATCAGCCGGCCGGTGTGGCCGAGCGGTTCTAGGCGCTACAGTCTGGAACCGCGAGACCGCTACGGTCCCAGGTTCGAATCCTGCCTCGGGCATGGATGTGTGTGATGTCCTTAGGTTAGTTAGGTTTAAGTAGTTCTAAGTTCTAGGGGACTGATGACCTCAGAAACTAAGTCACATAGTGCTCAAAGCCATTTGAACCATTTTGAAGCTGCTATTGAAGTGGGCTGCCACCAGTCAGGCGCGGCGCTTATGTCGCCTTCGCCTAGGGGCCGCTGTGTCGCGTTGTCGTCCTGGAGGGCGGTCGGTCAGCGTGCGATTGGCTGACCTCTTCTCACAGCCTTCTCTTCTCTGTCGTTCTTAACTGACGTGCCGGTGCTGACTACCCAGTAACACAAAGCTTCTGTATGAATCTCAATCTGGATTATAATTTTACTTCCAGTTTTCGTAATATACTCGTAATTACTTCATAAGCTTTAAATGGGATACACGACGAAATTGTCAGATAACACCGAATGAAAACCCTACTGTAAAGAATGCAAGTGATACGGATGTGAAAATTTGATGGTTCATTTATGTATTTTGTCAACCTTAGCAGCTTGTTGGCTATAAGCATTGATCACAAATGAAAAGCATAACGCCGGATTGTGTTGCCGATCGGTTCTAGGCGCTTCAGTCTTGAACCGTGCGACCGCTACGATCGCAGGTTCGAATCCTGCCTCGGGCAGGGATGTGTGTGATGTCCTTAGGTTAGTTAGGTTTAAGTAGTTCTAAGTTCTAGGGAACTGATGACCTCAGATGTTAAGTCCCATAGTGCTCAGAGCCATTTGAAAAGCATAACGTTAATATGCCGGCACAATGAAAGCGCTGATGAGAATTTTTAGACGCAAAACCGTGTGATAAAATTTTGTAGGGATGAGCTAAAACGTAGGTTCCCTTTAAATGTCATATTCGTATATAGAGTTTTGCGCCTTTAAAAAAAGGGACTGGTTGTAGGGTTTTGTATTCATGAAGTACGATACGACGGAACAAAGGCTATTCATTCACCTACAGACGCCAACGAATTGCTTCGTGTTAACATTTCAACGTATAATGATAGGAGCCTGTCTGATCATGAAGAATGTAATGAACACGTAAATATTGACTCTCACAGTATGAGAGCCAATACTGCTGTCGAAATTTAGGGCTTTCTTACAGTTTCATTTGAAGCTTTAATCCGTACTTGTAGCTCTTCTCAAGTGGAATGTCCTTGAGGAGTCTTCTGCCACTTTATCTGAATCACTAGTTTGTGAGGCATTCGATCGTGCTACGCCTTCCACAGCAACTGAATGAATTCGAATCTTGCTTCCATTAGATAGTTCCCGTGACAATTAAGCAAGGCAGATTGTAACTTCCTGGCAGATCAAAACTGTGTGCCGGACCGAGACTCGAACCCGGGACCTTTGCCTTTCGAGGGGAAGTGCAAGGTAGGAGACGAGGTACTGGCAGAAGTAAAGCTGTGAGGACGGGGCGTGAGTAGTGCTTGGGTAGCCCAGTTGGTAGAGCACTTGCCCGCGAAAGGCAAAGGTCCCGAGTTCGAGTATCGGTCCGGCACACAGTTTTGATCTGCCAGGAAGTTTCATATCAGCGCATACTCCGTTGCAGAGTGAAAATCTCATTCTGGAAACATCCCCCAGGCTGTGGTTAAGCCATGTCTCCACAATATCCTTTCTTTCAGGAGTGCTAGTTCTGCAAGGTTCGCAGGAGAGCTTCTGTGAAGTTTGGAAGGTAGGAAACGAGGTACTAGCAGAAGTAAAGCTGTGAGGGCGGGGCGTGAATCGTGCTTGGGTAGATCAGTTGGTACAGCACTTGCCCGCGAAAGGTAAAGGTCCCGAGATCGAGTCTCGGTCCGACAAACAGTTTTGATCTGCCAGGAAGTTTCATATCAGCGCACACTCCGCTGCAGAGTGAAAACCTCATTTTGGTAATGCAGATTGTACTTTCTCAAATTCACTGGCGCACTACGTTCCTGGAGACGTGACTCAGTGAAATTAAGTGATTTTTAATTTAATTGAAGTTTTTAGTGTGTTACGTTCAATGTATTAAATCACACTGCATCATTGTGTTTCCTCTGTATTTTGCATGTCACCGAGGAAGAGCAGGGAAGTCCAGCGCCGTATACGTAGTCTGTAACGGGTCTTATCACCCTAGGTTGCGGAAAAAAATGCCACTGGACTCGTCTGCGCTGTTGATTATTAAAGAGAAGAGTAATGTATTGTTCGTAATGTAAGTTGTGATATTCTAAATCAGTTAGTAGATAGTCGTCAGTCGAACTTAGTGTCTGTTTTATCCGCCAACCTTTTAAATGTCACTGAAAGCAGTAAGTTTTATAACGGCTCAAATTTTTGTTGTATATTGTATTTGATTCTGGAGAAATGTAAAAACACGGGAGACAATATTGACTCCACGGCTTCTCGTAGAAGATAGATAAGGGAAGGGCAAACCTACGTTTACAGTATTCATAGACTTAGAGAAAGCTTTTGACAATATTGACTGGAATATTCTCCTTCAAATTCTAAAAGAGGCAGGGGTAAAATACGAGCGAAAGCTATTTACAATCGTACAGAAACCAGGTGGCAGTCATAAGAGTCGAGGGCCATGAAAGGGAAGAAGTGGTTGAGAATAGAGTGACAGAGGTTTGTAGCCTATCCCCCATGTTATTCAATCTGTACATTGAACAAGCAGTAAAGGAAACCAAAGAAAAATTTGGAGTAGAATTTAAAATCCAGGGAGAAGAAATAAAAACCTTGAGGTTTCCCGATGACATTGTATTTCTGTCAGAGGCAGCAAAGGACGTGGAAGAACAGTTGAACGGAGTGGGCTATTTCTTGAGGGGACGATATAAGATGAAAATCAACAAAAACAAAACGAGGATAATGGAATGTAGCCGAATTAGAACACGTGATACTGAGGGAATTTCATTAAGAAATGATACACTTAAAGTAGTAGATGAGTTTTGATATTTGTGCAGCAAAACAACTGCTGGTGAGTTTGCTAATATCAAAATATGTGATATTAGGGGCCTATTTTTTGGTTGCATTGTCTGAGAAGCTTACATTTATTTCACCTCCAAGTGACTATAGACCTTAGTATGTGACAGAAATTACAACTTCATAAGCGTAGCCGTTTCCGAGAAGAAAGAGTCTTAACAGATGGACGGACAGACCGACAGCGATATAATTACAAATTAACAATAATCGGATTTTTTTCTCTGGTTGTACTCTGAAACCTTACTTCTTGCCAAGTTTCACGATTCTAGGTCGACGGGAAGTATCCGGTAGGTTTTGATGACTGAGTTTGCGAGTGTCAAAAAAGTGACATAAATGCCGGAATCTTTTGATTCCATTGACTTACAGGCTAACGTTTATTATACCGCCAAGGGACCACAGACCTTAGAATGTGACATAAATTTCAACTTGATACGTGTACCCGTTCGTGAGACAAAGAGTTTTGATCAGTGAGAAGGACGCACGGACAACAAGGTGGACCTATAAGGGTTCCGTTTTTTAGCGATTGATATACAGAACGCTAAAAACAAAGTGTTTCTGAGAGATCTTTCGAGAGCAATTACATCAAAACAGCACATTTTCGCAGCACGAAGTTTTGACTACTAAAACAACGAGATACGAGGTGGAGCTTCACAAAGTTTCGTTAACTGTTTACTGAATTGGATTCCATTGGACAGCACAGCACATATAGCTGACAGTTGTTAATAACTGTCAACAAAAAATAGTATCTAAAAATAACTTTAACTGTGATAACTGGCACCTCAAAATAAGCGCCTATCTCTAGAGCTCAGACTGTTAATCGCTGCGCCGCTTCTCTCAGTAGACCGTTAGAAACAGGAGTCTGTGGCGTAACCAACAGATAAGCGGCCAGCTGTTTGTAGCTAACTGGCCTCTGTGTTGTGTCGCAAACCAAGGCCACACGCCAACAATCCGGCGTGTCCCTTGCTCCCTCGAAGGCATTTTTATTTGAAGTGAAGCCAATAGAACTCTTCGACAAACAACCGAACGGCGCGTGAAGCATCTAACACGTGTAGCGTCGCGAACGTTTTCTGTTTTCTTACGTCAGCTTCCGATACGCGAGACGGCTTTACATCTGGTGGTGTCAATTCAGTATAGCTAGTACCTAGTCTCCTAGTATTCCCCTATAGGCCCCTGTAAACGGTCGAAGGTGGTAAACAAATTCGTTGTTTACTGTCCAGTGGTTTGTTGTCAGGCAAACGCGCAGACGTACCAACAAAGATAGTCGAATTTAACCTCACTTTGGAAGTAGCTGTCACGCTGCGCCTATCCTGTCGCAAAATATTTTGATACTAGTGAGAATAGGTATCAATGCAGACAAAGCACTTGCATCGAATTTAGCACTGTGTATAAAAGAAGAAAAAGAAAACAAAATGCTGGTCCAGGGAATGGGTGAAATAAAGAAACAAATCTGCTGAACGAAATACACCGATGGAAAAAAATCGCAACACCAAGAAGGTGTTGTGCGACATAAACAAAAGTTGGTTGGAGGGTTTCTACATCTAAAAGACATTTATTCAGATTTCGCGCCAGTCGCATAAGAAATCAATTTTGCTTTAACCCTTCCGTGAGCCGTGGGAAACATGCTTCCCACTAAAATGAACTCGCCCCTAGTCCCGTGGGATTCACAGTTCCCACCCCAGTACGGTGCTACTACGTAGTGAACAGTATAGGGTACTACTTCCAATCGGAAGTTCCCACCGTTTTTTCTGTACCTTCGCGCAGAGGCATTGTATAGCTGAGTGTTGCTCTGTAGAGTAGCCTTTCAGTGCTGTTTGCGTGACATTTTGTGATTTTTTTCCTCGAAGCTATAGTATAAGGTAAATACTTTTGATTTACCCAAATTTATGAAGGAAAACGTAAAATTGAAACGAGGAGAATTCCAGATTGAAACAAAAGGAGCCATTTCTGCAGTAAAATGGATGGATAACCGTCCAGTCACTTTCCTGCGCTCAATTCATAACTCATGAGAAACAGCCACAGTGAAAAGGAAGAACAAGGATGGTACTAGTACAGAGATTTCTTGTCCTGAAGTTGTGGCAGAATACAACAAAATAATGGGTTGTGTCGATAAGTTTGATCAATTACGAGAAAGGTATGCTATTGGCAGACGTTCTGTAAAACGGTGGCACCGAATATTGTATTTCCTGCTGGACGTTGCTGCAGTGAACAGTTTTATCCTGTGGAAAATAAGTAAAAGAGAAAGTGGACAGCATGATCAGCTCACATACAGGATCCATGTAGTGAGACAATTGATCGCTGGTTTCTCATCCCAAAAAAGGCGTGGACAAAAACCTGTCTTTCTGGCAAAAAGTGGTAAAGTACCTGAAGATTTTCGTCATGTGGCTGTAGGGGAGCATCAACCCATTTTAGGAAAACCTACTGGACGTGCCGTCATTGTAGTACCAAAGCTGCGGAATAGAGCACGCGCTGTGTTTGTACATATTGTCAAATACCACTTTGCATAGACCCATGTTTCAGAAAATTTCATGGCAAGTAATTGTGAACAATCATTGTAACAAGAGAAATAAATTTATCAAATAAATATGACATGTATTGAAAAAGTTGTTTTTGTCATTTAACTCCGAGGAAGGGCAGTGGGAAGAATACTTCCCATCTTGTTGTGTGACCTCACTTTCACAGTTGGAGCAAATCTGATATTCTGCATGATAAATATACCTATCTGTTAACTACTATCTGCTCTCCATTCATTAAAAAAAACTGCTCAATAATTTTGCCCACGAAAGGGTTAAAGATACGTTGTAATGGTGGTGAGCGTTACTTACCTTAGAGATTGGACGTGGCGAATTGATAATAGTCCAGAATGCCTTTAAGAGACAAAGACGCCATTATCAATACCTCACTGAGTTTGAAGGGGGTCGTGTAGTAGAGCTACGAGAAAGACTTGCAGGCATGTAGGCACTGCGTATGATTGCCGGTAGCTCTGGCACGAGAATGTATGGTCACAAGAGGACTGGGCTTCGTATGGTCACGTGGCATTATCGAAAGGGGAGACCATAGTGTTTGGTGAAACTTTCTGGAGCATCGTACTGCAACTGCAGCAGCAATCTGAGCAGCGGTTGGCACCACTGTCCGCCCCGATAGCTGATTGGTCAGCGCGGCGGTCTGTCACGCCAAGGGGACCGGATTCGATTCCCGGCTGGGTCGGAGATTTTTCTCCGCTCAGGGACTGGGTGTTGTGTTGTCCTCATTATCATTTCATCATCATCAGTGGAAGGCAACGGGAAACGACCACTGGAATCACTTCCCTAGACGCTCATGCGGTGGACCTCTCTGACGAGGCTTCCCCGTGACAAGACCTGCCGTAAGGCAGAACACAAAGTTTTGGCGCCACAGTGATCTACGAACTGTTACAAATCGACTGTTTCAAGGACAGCTCCGAGCCTGGCGCCCTGAAGCGTGCTCACCACTGATCCAAAGCCACTGCCAATTGCGACTTCAGCGGTGTGAAGCGAGAGCTCACTGGAGACCAGGGTGGAGGTCTGTTTTGTTTTCTGATGTAAGCTCGTTCCACCCCGGTGAGAGTGGCGGCCTTGTGTCGGTTAGGAGGAGGCCAGTTGTGCATGCTGGACACACTGGACCTACACCGGACGCATGGTCTGGGATTCGACTACGTATGTCTGAAGGAGCACTCTCCTGGTTCTCCCAAGCACCCTCACTGCAGAACTGCAGAACTCGTGATTCAACTTGTTGTGCTGCCTTTCAGGAATAGCGTACAGAGGTTGTTTTCCAACAGGATAACTCTCGTCCACATCCCGCTGTTGTAACCCAATATGCTCTAGGGTGTCGACATGTTACCTCGGCCTGCTCGATCACCAGATATGTCGCCAATCGAGCACATATGGGACATCAGCAGACGACAGCTCCTGCGTCATCCACAAACAGGTTTATTTATTTATTTACTCGTTCGGCATCACAGAGGCATAATTTACAATATTCTTATCACTATATACTAAAAAAGAAAACAATATAATTCTACACTATATTAGATATGTTTTTGAGCCACTCTATGGCTAAGTCACTGAATCTATGTATGTCCATGAGTTCACCACCATAGCCATACACTTTGCACACGAGTAGATGGTCCACTGTCTGTATTTCACGGCACTCACATACAGCGCTGTCTGCCAGGTCCCACTTGTTCATCAGGTGTTTTCGTCTCCCAACACTCGTTCTGACCCGGTTTAGAGCTGTCCACACTCTTCTTGGTAGGTTGAAGCCATCAAACAGGTTTAATCGTCTCTGTATCGACCGACCAACTGCAACATGCATGGAACTCCATTTCAGAAACAAACATCGGGCACCTCTATAACACAATTCATGCGCGTCTGCATGCTTGCACTCAACGCTATGACCATCACACCGGTTTTTAATGCACAAGCAGTTCACGTTTGCAGTGGCTTATGTCCCTCTCACATTGGCCTTTTATCTTTCAATGTGTATCACTTAAATATGTTAACTAAACAAAAGTATTCCAGAAATTTCTTTACTTTACATTAATTATTTTTTAGTGCTGCGATTTTTTCCCGTCACTGTAGTATTACATTCAGAACACGACAGTTACATCAACCCTCTGAATGAACTGCCGGATTTTTAATAAGCCGTTAAGAACTACTTTGCACTTACACTAAAAAAGAAAACACAGTTATGCGAAAAACCTGTTGTCTTCTACTTGGTTCTTTAATGAAAGCTTACTAAAACACGGCAACGTAGGAACATAAACCTCTTTCGTGAAAGGATCGAAAAGCTTAAATGTTTTAATTTTGTTAGACGCCCGCTTCTGTGTTGTGCGTAAATATGGTTTTGTTACTAACAACATCCTGCATAATATATGACTGGGAAACATGCAACACCTCTACCATTTCGGTATTCGCTAGCGTGATTTTGTTTTTATCATTGTTCGCAGTTTCCATAATTGTGGAAATTCATGACACAATGTGATCAATTTCAATAGGAATTCATTCTCGCTCAACAAGCTCGGAGAAACATCAACACAAACAACGTCCCATATCTTGTCAAATCGACCGTCAATCAAAATCTCTCTCAAACACAGTCTACGTTTCTGAATCGTCTCAAACGAAGTCGCACAGTGCCAAATAATTTGACAAACTTCACTAGTTACATCGTTCACTCGGGCCTTATTACGTAAAAGGGTGCGCGGCCCTTTGAAATGTACACTACTGGCCAATAAAATTGCTGCCCCCGGTAGCTGAGTGGTGCCGGCACGGTAGTTCGGCGTGTTCGGTCAGAGGGTTAGCAGACCTCTGTAATAATAAAAAAAACCTGAGCTAATCGATCAACAACGAACTGACATGGGCGTCTTTCGACGTCCGCCCCGAGCAGATTCAACGAACGAAAATGAACAAAATGAGATTAAAAAAAAAAAGCGTGACAGACTGTCAATCCTAAGGGCCCGGGTTCGATTCCCTGCTGGGTCGGAGATTTTCTCCGCTCAGGGACTGGGTGTTGTGTTGTCCTAATCATCATCATTTCATCCCCATCGACGCGCAGGTCGCCGAAGTGGCGTCAAATCGAAAGACTTGCACCAGGCGAGCGGTCTACCCGACGGGAGGCCCTCGTCACACGACATTATAACCAAGAAGAAGTGCAGATGATAAACGGGTATTCATTGCACAAATATATTATACTAGAACTGACATCTGATTAATTTTTCACGCAATTTGGGTGGATAGATCCTGAGAAAACAGTACCGAGAACAACCACCTCTGGCCGTAATAACGGCCTTGACACGCCTGGGCATTGAGTCAAACAGAGCTTGGATGGCTGCCCATGCAGCTTCAACACGATACCACAGTTATCAAGTGTAGTGACTGGCGTATTGTGACGAGCCAGTGGCTCGGCCATCATTGATCAGACGTTTTGAATTGGTGTGTCCGGCTGAAATGTAGGGTTTCGCAGGGATCGAATCAAGGGTAGAGCCACGGGTAGTAACACATCTGGAATGTAACGTCCACTGTTCAAAGTGCCGTCAATGCGAACAAGAGGTGACCGAGACGTGTAACCAATGGCACCCCATACCATCACGCCGGGTGATACGCCAGTATGGCGATGACGAATACACGCTTCCAATGTGCGTTCACCGCGATGTCGCCAAACACGGAGGCGATCATCATAATGCTGTAAACAGAACCTGGAATCATCCGAAAAAATCACGTTTTTCCATTCGCGCACCCAGGTTCGTCGTTGAGTACACCATCGCAGGGGGTCCTGTCTGTGATGCAGCATCAAGGGTAGCCGCAGCCATGGTCTCCGAGCTGATAGTCCGTGCTGCTGCGAACGTCGTCGAGCTGTTCGTGCAGATGGTTGTTGTCTTGCAAAATTCCCCATCTGTTGACTCAGGGATCGAGACGTGGCTGCACGATCCGTTACAGCCATGCGGATAAGATGCCTGTCATCTCGACTGCAAGTGAGACGAGGCCGTTGGGATCCAGCACGGCCTTCCGTAATACGCTCCTGAAGCCACCGATTCCATATTCTGCTAACAGTCATTGGATATCGACCAACGCGAGCAGCAATGTCGCGATACGATAAACCGCAATCGCGATAGTCTACAATCCGACCTTTATCGAAGTTGGAAACGCGATGGTACGCATTTCTCCTGCTTACACGAGGCATCACAACAACGTTTCACCAGGCAACACCGGTCAACTGCTGTTTGTGTAAGAGAAATCGGTTGGAAATTTTCCTCATGTCAGCACGTTGTAGGTGTCGCCACCGGCGTCAACCTTGTGTGAATGCTCTGAAAAGCTAATCATTTGCATATCACAGCATCTTCTTCCTGTCGGTTAAATTTCGCGTCTGTAGCACGTCACCTTCATGGTGTAGCAATTTTAATGGCCTGTAGTGTACATAGAGCGCTTCCTCACGTATTTACTCCAAGCAAACGGCAAGCCGCAATAGCTTTCGTTAGTATGTTAAAGTGACAGTGCCATCTCATTTGGAACAACAACATTTTGGGTAAATGTCATTGTTTTATTTTACGCATAGAAGCTGTTGTTCGAGGCGTGACTGATTTACATTCCTAAAATGCAGAAAACTACCGATTATCAGAGACTAAACGGAAAGCCGAGAAACATCCATAAAATTCGCTTGTTTTTGCCGGAAACTGCTATTTACTGAACGGTATTTGCAACGGATGTAGAAGTACATACCACTGGGGCAGAGACGTATTCTGCCCGTAGGAAAGTTGAAGAGATCTTTGGAGAAAAGAGAAGTAGCTGTAGGAATATAGAGAGTTCAGGTGGAAAACTAGTACTAAGCAAAGAAGGGAAAGCTGGATAGTGGAAGATGTATATTGAGGGACTACACAAGGAAAATGAATTTGAAGGCAATATTATGTAAACGGAGGAGGGCGCAGATGAAGATGATATGGGAGATACGATACTACGAGAAAAATTTGACAGAGCTCCGGACGACCTAAGTCGAAACAAGACCCCTGTAGTTGACGGCATTACATCAGAGCTACTGACAACCTTGGGAGTGTCAGTCACGATAAATCTATTCCACCTGGTGTGCAAGAAGTGTGAGCCGGTAGAAATGCCACTACTCTTCAAGAAGAATGTAATACTTCCAGTTCCGAGTATAGCTGGTACGAATATTAGCGAACTATCAGGTTAATAAGTCATGGTGGCAAAATATTAACACGAAATTCGTACAGAAGAATGGAAAAACTGGTAGAAGCCGACCTCGGGGAAGATCAGTTTGCATTCCGGAGAACAGTAGGAACACTCGAGCCAGTACTGACACCACGTCTGCTCTTATCAGGTAAGCTAAAGAAAGGCAAACACACATTTATAGCATTTGTAGACTTAGAGAAAGTTTTTTACATTGTTGATTGGAATACACACTTTAATATACTAAAAGTAGCAGGGGTAAAATACAGGGAGCGAAAGGGTATTTACAAATTGTATAGAAATCAGACGGCAGATATAAAATAGGGGCATGAAAGGGAAGCAGTGGCTGATAAGGAAGTGTAGTAGCCTGTCCACGACGTTATTCAATCTGTACATTGAGCAAATAGTAGAGGAAACCAAATAAAATTCGGAGAAGAAAATACAGTTGAAGGAGAAGAAATTGACATGGCACTATAATTCCTGCAGAGACAGAAAAGGACTTGGAACAGTAGTTGAACGAAATGGAGAGTATCTTGAAAGTAGGATATAACACGAACATCAACAAAACCAAAACGAGGATAATGGGATGTAGTAGAACTAAATCAGGTGATGGTGAGGGTATTAGATTAGGAATCGAAACTCTAAAAGTAGCAAATGAGTTTTGCTGTTTGTGCAATAAAATATCTGATGACGGCCGAAGTAGCGAGGATATAAAATGTAGACCGGCGATAGCAAGCAAACTTTCTGAAGAAGAGATATTTCTCAACATCGGATATAGATTTATCAGAAGTCCTTTCTGAACCTATTTGTCTGGAGTTTATTCTTGTGTGGAAGTGAAACGTGGACGATAAACAGTCCAGATAAGAAGAAGACACAAGCTTTTGAAATGTAGTGCTACAGAAGAATGCTGAGGATTAGATGGGTAGATCAAGTAACTAACATGGAGATATTGAATAGAATGAGGTAGAAACGAAATTCCTGGCGTAACTTGACTAAAAGAAGGAATGGGTTGATAGGACACGTTATGATATATGAAGGGATCAACAGTTTAGTACCGGAAGGACTTATGGAGGATACAAGTTGAAGATGGATACCAGGAGACGAACAAAGTAAGCCGGTTCAAAAGCAAGTAAGGTGCAGTAGTTATTCTGAGGTACCATTGAAAGCTGCATCAAACCATTCTTCGGACTGAACAGCACCAGAAGAAGAAGAATAACAACAATGTTTACAAAGAATGCTACATGTCACATTTGAAGGCCCACTGAATTACTTAAGTGTTAGTAGCCGTAAACTTGCAACTAACTGACGAATTGCCTGTGGCTTCTGTCTTGCGATCTTCGGCCTACGTTTGTTAAGTGATTTTCCTGACGTTTCGTCAGCACGAGTGGCTGGCATCTACGTCTAAATCTATATGGCTACGCTGCAAATCACACTTAAGTGCCTGGCAAGAGGTTTATCGAACCACCTTCACTCTAATTCTGTATTGTTCCATTCTCGAAAAGCGCGCGCCTAAGTCTTTCCGTGAGAGCTCTGATTTCCCATATTCAGCAATGATGATCATTTCTCCCTGTGTGGGTTGATTTCAACAAAATATTTTCGCATTCGGAGGATAAAGTTGGTGACTGAAATTTCGTGAGAAGATACCGCCGCAACGAAAAACGCCTTTGTTCTAATGGCTTCCACCCCAAATCCTGTATCATGTCCGTAACACCCTCTCCCCTTTTCTCGACAGTAAAAAACGTGCTGACCTTCTTTGAACTTCCTCGTTGTACTCCGTTAACCTTGCCTGGTAAGGATCCCACATAGCAGTACTCCAAAAGAGGACGGTAGGCAGTCTTTAGTAAATCTGTTGCATCTTCTAAGTGTTCGCCTTCCCTGTCAAATATTCATCTGACGGCAATGGAAACAGAATCTTTGGCAATGCCATTATCAAGATTCTGACGAAACTTTAGAAACATCATTTAAAAATCGTCAGCCCAAGATCTCCAGACAACCAGCAGGCATTGTGTGAACAAGTGGCCACGGTATCCTCGACGCTTTTGACAACCAACATACAGAATTACACTTAAAACGCATCCTATTTCGTATCATTCGCTTTCAGTTACCTTTGGAAAATAATCGTCCTATTTCTCCTGTTTCTACTTTTCGTTTACTTTTTCCCTGTGACGACGGTTTTCATTTTCCGGAGTGTCAGTACTTCAGTATAGTCAAAATGACTCTGAGCACTATGGGACTTAACATCTGAGGTCATCAGTCTCCTAGAACTTAGAACTACTTAAACCTAAGGACATCACACACATCCATGCCCGAGAGAGGATTCGAACCTGCGACCGTAGCGGTCACGCGGTTCCAGACTGAAGCGCCTACAACCGCTCGGCCACACCATTCGGCTCAATATAGTCAAACGAATTTTCTGCTAAACATTCTAACAATAAATTAATGCATTTCGGAGGCTTGGTGCGCGTGATTGCAGGTTCCTCCGTCGCCTCCTCTTTTCTCTCTTCCTCTACCGAACACACTTTCTTTACTACGCCCGCGTCACTCAGATGCTCAAATTCCGATACTTAGACATCCTTGTTTATCTATTCGCGGAGATTTTCGTCATCTATGTATTGACATGCCGAATTTCTTTTCACAAGGTTTGTCAGATGACTAGTAGTGTCACATCCTTCAGTATCATCCCGGGTGACCCACGGGTAGTCGTAACCTTTCGTCTGCTTATTGTGAGGTTTTGCGTATATTTACACCAATTGGCCCATGATTTACAGGTAACTGTTCTATACACATTGCAGTTACTGAAAATCCATACACAAGTTCATTTCTTAAAAAGTACATCAAACAGCCTCCATAATTTACGATGCATTGCTAAAGACGTTCCCGGCAACTCCTCATTACGTTCTAAATCATTTCTTGAAGAAGGACCGCTCTCTCTTCCTGGATTGCGGCTTTCAGCTCATTAGCATTGTGGAGTCGCCGTGAAAAAAACTTTTTCTTGAGATCCCACATAAAAAAGGTTTGAGTCTGAAATACTAGGTGATCTCGCCTGCCATGGGATATCACAAAATCGTGAGAGTAATCGATGTGCTAAGCGGAGCCTTAGCGCAGTCATAGAATTACGGACCATATTAATGAAACAAAATCGCGTTTAGACAGCAAGTCTCTTCACCCGAGCAATTACGAAAATATTAATCATGGTCGCATACTGTTCGGAATTTGCAGTCAGCAGTAGGCCATTGTTGGTTCAAATGGCTCTGAGCACTATGGGACTTAACTTCTGAGGTCATCAGTCCCCTAGAACTTAGAACTACTTAAAGCTAACTAACCTAAGGACATCACCCACATCCATGCCCGAGGCAGGATTTGAACCTGCGACCGTAGCGGTAGCGCGGTTCCAGACTTAGCGCCTAGAACCACTCGGCCACCCCGCTAAAAATACGGTCCAGCGGTTCCAATGGAGTGTCCAGTAGCACACCAACAACGACCTTTGGGCTATCATGGGGCTTTTTATGAATGAACTGCGGGCTTTTATCCGAGCAAAATCGGAAGTTTTGTGTATTGACAGACCCAACTAGATAAAATTTTGCCTCATCAGACATCACAAAATTTGTTAGGAATGCGTCATCCTGGGAAGTTCAGTCCAGTAATGTTCTGCAGGAATCACGTCTACTCACTTTATCTCCTAGCTGTAACTTTGAGCCACTTTCAGCTTATAAGGACTAAAATTTAAATCCTGTTGTTTCACGCTCCTTTGCAAAGGCGGGGGGGGGGGGGGGGGGGGGGGGCCGGGGAAGGATTTGTAATGTTCTGGAAGGGTGACGGACAGATCGCTGTGGGCTTCGTTGCAGAATTGCACGAACTCGTATATTTTACAGCCCCTTATGCTTCACATTGGTTACAGAACAAATCTCCTTGTTTTATCCACCTGTAAATTATTCTTTTGTCTGGAACACAGAAACAGCGGTCTCTTCCATGACGCATTGCTCGGTAGACAGCCGCATACCCTGCACACGACAGAACTCCCCCCCTCCCCCCCCCCCCTGTCTTAATACATACCTGCACTGTTCAACGGTCCGTACTGAAGAGACTGGTATTAGTATGTGGGTTCCATCAGCTGTGGTAGATGGCGCGAGCACATCTACGTCTTAATAGAGTGGTCAGTTGAAAATGTTTTATTCTCCGTGGGCCACACCTCAACGGCTATTTCAGCGGAGAGTGTTGCAATTTCTTCCACGAGCTAGTTGTTGCTGTAATCTTCACTTTCTACCAAGCCTTAAAAATACCATAGTTTACCTCGAACTTGTTGAAGCAAGGGCACCCGTATGATAGGGGAATCGGCCTGTAAGTGGGGTTATGGAGTATTTTTAATATTTTGGAAGGGCAATGGCGGCTTATAAGTAGCCAAACGAAGTTGCAGTTAACGACGCTGTTCCAAACCTGCATAATACCAACTTTTAAATAATTTTCTAGAAAGAAAAACACTCGAGCAGACTATATTTCTTTTTCTTATCCTGAGAGCTAGTGAGGTGGGGGAAAGGGGAGGGTGCGCGGTCTCTATCTTGCCTCCGGGCATGGGCGCCCTAGAGTTCAAGTATGACCAAAAACTGGGGGTGTCCGAACTGCGGACATGTCATGCCATGTCCTGCCATTTACATGAAGATGAAATGGGATGCAATGGAAAAATATTTCAGGGATGTCCGACGTTGAGACTGGGGCTCTCATCGTCTTCCGACGGGTGAAACTTGAGTCACATGCATATTAGTGTATTCTAAACGAAAATATTCTGTCTAATTATAAATGAAATTATAGACTACGTTTTTTATTTTTGTCCAAAAATCGCCAAACTAAGCAAGATAATTCGCATTCTAATAATTAGGAGATTGTTGTATACTTGGAAGAAAGAATGTGACTACCTGGCATATTAAAACTGTGTGCCGGACCGAGACTCGAACTCTGGACCTCTGGCACATAGTTTTAATTTGCCAGGAAATTTATTATCAGCGCGCACTCCGCTGCAAAGTGAAAATCTCACTCTGGGAACATCCCCCAGGCTGTGGCTAAGCCATGTCTCCGCATTATCCTTTCTTCCAGGAGTGCTAGTGCTGCCAGGTTCGCAGGACAGCTTCTGTGGAGTTTGGAAAGTAGGAGACGAGGTACTGGCGGAAGTAAAGCTGTGAGGACGGGGCCTGAGTCGTACTTGGATAGCTCAGATGGTAGAGCACTTGCCCGCAAAAGGCAAAGGTCCCGAGTTCGAGTGTCGGTCCGGCACAAAGTTTTAATCTGCCAGGAAGTTTCATATCAGTGCACACTCCGTTGCAGAGTGAAAATCTCATTCAGGAAAGAATGTAGTTTCTATTCAAAGCAAGATTTGTTTCGAGCCCTGTAGACATATGTACACATTCTTTCTTACTTACGCTTTTACCCATCTGTGTAAGTTAGACGCAACCACTATGATACATTGAAGCACCAAAGAAACTCGTAGAGAGATATGTAAACAGACAGAGTACGGCGCTGCGGTCGGCAACGCCTATATAAGACAAGTCTCTGGCGCACTTTATAGATCGGTTACTGCTGCTACAGCGGCAGTTTACCAAGATTTAAGTGCGTTTGAAGTGGTGTTGTGGTCGGCGCACGAGCGATGGGTCACAGCATCTCGAGGTAGCTATGAAGTGGGGATATTCCCACACGACCATTTCACGAGTGTGCCGTGAATATCAGAAATCTGGTAAAACATAAAATCTCCGATATCGCTGCGGCCGGTAAAAGATCCTGCAAGAATGGGACCCACAACGACTGAAGAGAACCGGTCAACGTGACAGAAGTGCAACCCTTTCTCAAATTGCTACAGATTTCAATGCTGAGCCATCAACAAATATCAGCGTGCGAACCATTCAAGGAAACATCATCGATATGGGCTTTTGGAGCCGAAGCCTTGATGACTGCACGACACAAAGCTTTACGCCTCGCCTGGGTCCGTCAACATCGACATTGGACTGTTGATGAATGGAAACATGATCGGACAAGTCTGGTTTCAAATTGTATCGAGCGGATGGACGAGTGGCTATGGAGGCAACCTCATGAATCCATTGACCCTGCTTGTCAGCAAGGGACTGTTCAGGCTGATGGAGGCTGTGTAATAGTGTAGGGCGCGTGCAGTTGGAGTGATCTAGGACCACTAATACGTCTGACAGGTGACATGTACGTAAGCATCCTATCTGATCACCTGCATCCATTCATGTCCATTGTGCATTCCGTCGGGCTTGGGCAATTCCAGCAGGAAAATTCGACACCCCACACGTCCAGAATTCCAACAGAGTGGGTCCAGGAACACTCTTCTGAGTTTAAACACTTTCGCTGGCCACCAAACTCCCCAGACGTAAACATTATTGAACATATCTGGGTTGCTTTGCAACGTGCAGTTTAGAAGAGATCTCCACCTCCTCGTACTCTGAAGGATTTATGGGCAGCCCTGCAGTGTTCATGGTGTCAGTTCCCTCCGGCACTACTTCAGACATTAGTCAAGTCCATGCCACGTACTGTCGGGGAATTTCTGCGTGCTCGTGGGGGCCATACACGATATTTGGCAGTTGTACCAGTTTCTTTGACTCTTAAGTGTAAATCAACATTAGCTAACTCCGTGTACCACAATACACACGTATTAAAAGACATCCACGACAACCTCACCGTTCTTCACACAGAAATTAGAAAAAATTGAAATACTGCCGCTTAAACAAGTTTTTTTCGAAAAACCTGTAAACAAGCAAACCGGTTTCAGACGGCTACACAATTTTCAGTTATTTTACAGACTTATTTACTCCAGAAGGGAGATAAATCTAACAATTATCACAGTTTACAACATACAGGCCTCCCCTGAAATCTACAGGGAGCCATCACGTTATCTATAGTCGTGTGCTTTTACGGCATAAAATATGCAGTTAGTAACTGCTAACATAAGAGGTAAGTTATCCGTATATGGTTCGTCATCGTACCAAAAAGTTTCAAGTAATGGGACTACTGGGAATTGCCGTGTAAGAATAACGGCATAATGATATGTGAGGCACCTGGAGATTTGTCTATAAGGATCCAAATGAACATTAATTGACAACCGTGTTTCTGACAGAGGATGATATTCCTCCCATAACATTTTATCTACATTATTGCACTATTCTGTAGTTTTCTTAAAGTGACTGATACTGAGTCCTTTGTTGTCTCTGCATGGAAGAGGAGGAGATTAGCGTTTAAAGTACTCTCGATAGCGATGCCATTAGAGGCGGATCACTAAGTTGGTTTAGCGAAGGATGGGAAGGAAATCGGCCATTTCCTTTCAAAGGAAAAATCGGCCGTGCTCTTACAAAGGAACCATCCCGGCCTTTGCCGGAAGCTTTTTATTGAAACAACGGAAAACCTAAATCTGAATGGCCGGACGCAGGTTTGAACCGCCGTCCTTCCAAATGAGAGTCCAGTGTGTTGATCACTGCGCCACCTCGCTCAGTTTGTCTATGCATGGTTCAAATGGCTCTAAACACTATGGAACTTAACATCTGAGGTTATCAATCACCTAGACTTAGAACTACTTAAACCTAACTAACCTAAGGACATCACACACATCCATGCCCGAGGTAGGATTTCAACCTGCGACCGTAGCGGTCGTGCGGTTCCAGACTGAAGCGCCTAGAACCGCTCGGTCACAGCGGCCGGCTGTCTGTGCATGTCTTGATTTTTTATTTACGTATGTTATGAAACATATGTAAGGGTACTGCTAACTGAGGTAAAGAAAGTCTAGGAAATATTTGAAACTACCCATTTTCGGGATCAGATACGATGTACACTCGTAAGTTGACCGAAAGCGCACATGCTGAGAGTAGTGGGGAAGAGTGGGTACGAGATCAATGGGTCCATTGTTCTCCTTATTTAAAGAAAACGGCTATTTGGCCCCTGACTGACTGACAGTGGCAACGCATTCGCTGCTGCTGAACCTTTGGCGTAAATCAGCAGTGCAGAAGACTCTGGTCTGAAAACCCACGGCGTAAAACTGTTTGGTTGGAAGTCTGACGGTACCTGCAGCACATACAAAACGGCCGGAAACATCACGGTCAGAAAGCCAAGGTAGCTGCTCTACACAATGACTGCTTCTGGCAGAGTGGCAGTGGAGGGAGACAAATTGTGCATTTTCTTATTTTCGTGGCACAATGATTGTTCCATAAAATTTCGGGCGTTCAGTCGCGTAAATTTCACTTCTTCTTCTAGTATTTCGGGTGTATACTGCCCAGCCATCTTCATAGTGAGGCGAGGTGACTGACACTCCAGCACTTGCTCCGTCCTTTTAAACACGCGGACTGCACCACAGCGCATGCCGCCACACACACACGAGGTGCCAGGAACGTTGATCAGCGGCAAAGAGGTATAACATATGCATGGAATTAGGTCACGGAATCCGGAACTTCCTGTAATAAACTCACAAAGACGTCGCGATGGTGCAGCTCGCTGTGATACATCTATGTCACCGCGTGGATCGACAACGCAGCCATAGATCTAATTCCATGGATGTTATACCTCTTTGCCGCCGATCAAAGTCTCTAGTGCCTTGTGTATCTGTGGCCGCATGCGCAGTGACGCGGCCCGCGTGTTTAAAAGAACGGAGCAAGTGTTCAATCGTCAGTCACCTCGCCTGACTCTGAAGGCGGATGTACGGTATACAGCCGAAATATTACATGATGAAGTGAAATTTATACGGCTGCACCCCCGAAATTTTATGGACCGAACTGAGCTCTTCTGATGCTTTTATGGCATTACGCTTGCGCTTGCTGCTTTGATATGGCACACAACAATATTCATTTCGTAGTGGCTACGCACTGGTACTATATTTTCGAATCGCAAACGTTAGCAGTGGCTACACGCAAAAAAACTCGTGGTTCGACGTCGATCAACTCCTTACAGGCTTTAGCTGATCCAGACGTAGCGAACATTCGTTCAATAGGTTATGAAAAAACCAAAACTATTGGCCACGGAATATGGACTGACAGCGAAAATGAAATTGTTGATGTCCCGCTATCATACTCCGTTCGGAGGTGTGTTTGTATCCATAAAAAGTAAGCTAATATCTAGTAAGAAGTACAGATTACCAATGCACAATAATTTGGGTGAGGACAAGTATTAAAGGTGGGTCAAAATGGTCATTGGTTGCTTTTGTAGACCCATACCTCAATAGCAGTAGTGGTGGAACTTTCGAGGGGAAAGTTGGAGAATATTTCATATAAATTTCCTGTTCATGCTATAGAATTAGGTTGGGACTTCAACTTAACAGATATGGTCTGCGAGACTCAAGAGATTTGGGTGGATAGTGGGGGCGACAGGGAACATTGTGAAATTGTTTTAAATGTCTCATCCGAAAACTCTGGGTGGAGAGCACTTCGGGATGTCATCAAAAGAGATGACCGTTTTAATTTCAGGATCGGGACATGGAACGTAAGAACACTTCGAAGAGCAGGAAAACTAGAAATCTGAAGATACACATGGACAAATATGAAGTGAACATAGTGGGTTTAAGTGAAGTGAGGTGCGGTGGGCAGATAGTGGTAAAATAGTGTCAGGTGATTACACAATATTTTATTTCACTAGAAAAAGTTTTGAACGTGGTGTAAAATAGCGATGGAGAATCAAATAGTGCAAAGTGTGACTAAAGTGATGTGCCATAGTGATAGTTTAATGTTTGTGAAAATAAGTGCAGAACCAGTGGACATTCTGATAGTTCAAGTTGCACATGCCAGCATCAGACCATGGTGAAGAAGAAGTTGAGAAAATGTACAATGAAACAGAAGACATCATCCACTATGAAGGCAGAGGAAAAGAAAACAGTAAAACCATGGACAAAAGGAATAGTATGGGTGGACGTGGTAGTGAAGCAAATACCGTGGGACAGTATGGATTAGGAAAAAGAAACGACAGAGGAGGAAAACTAGTGGAATCCTGTCAGCGAAACAATTTGGTGGTCGGCGCGACCGCTACGGTTGCAGGTTCGAATCCTGCCATGGGCATGGATGTGTGTGATGTCCTGAGGTTAGGTAGGTTTAAGTAGTTCTGAGTTCTACGGGACTGATGACCTCAGATGTTATGTCCCATAGTGCTCAAAGCCAGCCAGTTTGGTGGTGATGAACACTTGGTTCAAGAAAAAGAAGAGTAAATTGAAAAAATGAAAAACTCCAGGAGACATTAACAGATATCTGATCGACTACAGACTCGTCATACTGAGGTTTCGAGGCGGTGTGAAGGATTCCAAGACAACGCCAGCTGCTCGGCTCACAACCTTTTGGCTGCATCAGTAAAACTGAAGAGTATCCCGCAGCTTGGGAGCAGAAAGCAGAGAACAGACCTCAAAGAGCTAAGAGAGTACGATGAGGTAGTAGGAGAATACTCCGAGCAAAAATTTAGTGAAGTGAGAGGTAAAAATGCAAATGCGCAAGTGCAGTGGTGGAATGTTAAACAGGTTATGTTGAATTCTTTGAAGAGTGAAGTTAGGAGGGAAGCAAAGAGAGCGAGGAAACTCTGAACCACCAATGAGATTCTTGAGAAGATGGAGGGAAGGAGGAAGTGTAAAAATGTTGGTGAAGAAGAATACAGAAGACCTAACAGCGCACTCAGGAGAGAAACAGAAAAACCGAAGAGAACGTACGTAGGAGAAATGTGCGGAAAAACAAAGAAGAAGAAGGTACGACCTCATGTACCAGAAAACGAAGGATCTGAGAGGGAGTGAGAACAAAGGAATAAGGACCTTCGGTATAGAAGACTTTAGAGGATTAATGGTTACTGAACAACCGGAGGTTCTGAAAATTTGGGAAGTATACGTATAGGAAATCTGCGAGAAGGAACATCGCCCTCAAGACGTAGAAACAGACACGGAAGAAAAGAAGGCGATTACGTGCGTAAAGAGGAGGAAAGCTGCAGGAGACAATGACATACCGGCGGTTTTGTTGAAAGAATCCTGAAACGGAGGGTTGAAAGCGCTGATGTCAGTCATCTACAAACTCTACGACACTGGAGAATGGCCAATTTGGATTTAGGAAAGGAAAAGGAACCAGAGACGCCACCTGCATGGTGAGTATTTTGTTGGAGAGAGTCTTGGCTGTTAATGAAAAAATTTGGCCTTGTTTTACAGACTGGCAGAAGACCTTCGACAAACTGGATAAAACTGGTGAATATTCTTAAGGAGATATGACTCAACTGGAGAGGCCAGAGACTAATTCTCAACTTGTATCTGAGGCAAGGAGCGACTGAACTACGGAGAAACAAACAGTGTGAAAATACTAAGAGAAGTCAAACAAGGATGCTATCTATCCTATCGCCTAGTCTCTTCAACCTGTATGAAGAATGACTGGGGCCGCGCGGGATTAGCCGTTCGGTCAGAGGCGCTGCAGTCATGGACTGTGCGGTTGGTCCCGGCGGAGGTTCGAGTCCTCCATCGGGCATGGGTGTGTATGTTTGTCATTGGGATAATTTAGGTTAAGTAGTTTGTAAGCTTAGGGACTGATGACCTTAGCAGTTAAGTCCCATAAGATTTCACACACATTTGAACATTTTTTTGAGAATGGCTTGGGAGAGAAGCTTTGAAAAGATGCCGAAACTTTAGGATATGAGTACCACTCATCGACAGCGTGAAGTATCTACATGACCAGGTAGTGCTAGCCAAAAATCAAAGACAGCTGCAACATACAAAAATTGGAAGGAAATGTGACATGTAAACCAACATCGAGAAATCTAAAGTTGTAACTTTCTTTTAAAAAGATTATTTCTTTAAGATTACATTGACTGAATGTCTTATCTGTGGAATGAGTACTGAAATTGAATTGTCGTGCTCCGTGTTGTAAGAGCAAATGGTGTACTTACTCGGTGTTATTGTTAGCAAAACTTTACACGAATTGATTGGGCAATGCAACTCCCAATGCCAATAAAGAAATACATTCACTGCAAAATACATTCAGACCCTTAGGCATTGAATCATCTGGCCCTGTTCAAAACTGATAACTTTGGTCCCTGTGAACATAACAAATAAATTAAATTGTCTTACCTCCAGAGCAGCAACTGAGTAAAGCGATATATTCTTGTCTCTCATGAAAAACTAAAATATGCTATCTACATGCTCAGTAGTGTGTAATGCTGGTCATAATACTTGAAATGCATATTAAATTCATTTGGCTAATAAACGAGAACATTTAACAAAATCCAACTTCCTTCAAAAATATATGACCTGGACATGGAGGCGGTACCATTATGATGAATTACTAACACTCAGTTTTTTTAGCAAAATTATGTTGCAAGTCGGTTTGTCTTTTCAAAAGTATCAGACAATTGAAGTTACATTACTTACTCACAACTGATTCGAAAACAATGAGATTTAAACCAACATAACTGCAAATCATCATATTAAACAAAGCTCTGTTAACAAATGTTAGAAACTTCCTGGCAGGTTAAAACTGTGTGCCCGACCGAGACTCGAACTCAGGACCTTTGCCTTTCGCGGGCAAGTGCTCTACCATCTGAGCTACCGTAGAACGACTCACGCCCGGTACTCACAGCTTTACTTCTGCCAGTATCTCGTCTCCTACCTTCCAAACTTTACAGAAACTCTCCTGCGAAACTTGCAGAACTAGCACTCCTGAAAGAAAGGATATTGCGGAGACATGGCTTAGCCACAGCCTGGGGCATGTTTCCAGAATGAGATTTTCACTCTGCAGCGGAGTGTGCGCTGATATGAAACTTCCTGGCAGATTAAAACTGTGTGCCCAACCGAGACTCGAACTCGGGACCTTTACCTTTCACGGACAAGTGCTCTACCATCTGAGCTACCGAAGCAGGACTCACGCCCGGTCTCACAGCTCCGCTTCTGCCAGTATCTCGTCTCCTACATTCCAAACTTTACAGAAGCTCTCCTGCGAACCTTGCAGAACTAGCACTCCTGAAAGAAAGGATATTGCGGAGACATGGCTTAGCCACAGCCTGGGGGATGTTCCCAGAGTGAGATTTTCACTCTGCAGCGGAGTGCGCGCTGATGATAAATTTCCTGGCAAATTAAAATTATGTGCCAGAGGTCCAGAGGTTTCAGTGTGAACTTCACGACGTGCGTCTCATCGAGTGTTTTGTTGATCTGTTCTGTCATTAACGGATTGGTTTTCATCTGTAAGCTTCTTATAGGTTTCACTATATTGATGTCTTAAAGCATTAATGCCATCTCTCAAAGGTTTGGCACTATCTGCGCATTGTCTGGCTATCGCTTCAATTTTATCGCAAAGACGTTTTGAACTGGCATCAGTTTTGTTATTTTGTTCAACCATCATTTGCATCAGATTTTGAAGCATCCCTTCCATATTCTTATGAATTGATGCGTCGGATGTCACCTGTGTTGTGCTTTGTGACGTGGAGAGATCACCTACAACCACGGACGTCTCGTTTGTTACATTATCTGCATAATTACCGCTTGTGGAATCTGACGGGTATTTAAAAGCAGACTGAATACACTACTGTGTCCTCTGGTATACTATTGGCAATCTGATTAATTGTGTGAAAAGAAGGTAAATTACTGACCTCATTCGGTAAACAATCAAGCTTTGAATTGTGCACAGCAGCCCTGTGCAGATCTGCGGCGTCTGCAATACCGGAATCTACCGTCTGATTACTAGTCAAATTAGTGGGTGAAATCACAATGTCAGGAAACTGTACATTGCTCTAGCCAACGGAACACACGTTTTCTGTGGGTGCTTTGCGTCTGTTGCACCGCAGAGTGGTTACTATCGTTCTCAACATTGTTGTCCATAATCGGAAAATCGTCTATTTCGGTATCTTTAATTGTGAGATTACGCGCCGGAACCTAAACACTTTTGCACTGCATCGTAAATCACATGCTGGTGCAAATCCAAAGAAAAAATACTGAACAATGATATCAATGGAAAACTGGCGTAGTAAAAGAATGCCTTTTGTGGCCAAGTGCTCTACCATCTGAGCTACTCAACCACGACCAAGGACCCGTCCTCACAGCTTCAATTCTGCCAGTACTTGCCGAATTGAAGCTGGGTGAACGAGTAGTGAGTCGTGGTTGGGTAGTTCAGATAGTATAGCACTTGCCCGCAAAAGGCACTGGCAGAATTGAAGCTGTGAGGACGGGTCGTGATGCGTGGTTGGGTAGCTCAGATGGTAGAGCACTTGCCGGCGAAAGGCAGTGGTCCCGAGTACGAGTCTCGGTCTGGCACACAGTTTTAATCTGCCATGAAGTTTACTATTATCTCTACAGAGTGGTTGAGAGAACAGAATATATATACCTCACTATTTTAATATCAGTAATTTCACAAATCG
This sequence comes from Schistocerca serialis cubense, assembly GCF_023864345.2. Taxonomy (NCBI): domain Eukaryota; kingdom Metazoa; phylum Arthropoda; class Insecta; order Orthoptera; family Acrididae; genus Schistocerca; species Schistocerca serialis. The sequence continues at coordinate 398,935,904 of NC_064644.1, forward strand.
AACGAATGGCAGAGCTGTTGCCAAGTGCAACCTTCTTTAAGAAAATGAAATAATAAACTTTAAGATTACATTGAATGAATGTCTGATCCAAGGAATGAGTACTGAACTCGAATTGTCGTGTTGCATGTTGTAAGAGCAAGTGGTGTGCTTACTCTGTGTTAGCGAAACATTACACGAATTGATTGGGCAATGCAACTCTCAATACCATTAAAGAAGTACAGTCAATGCAAAATGCATTCAACCCCTTAGGCACTGAATCATCTGGCCCTGTTCAAAACAGATAACTGTGGTCCCTGTGAACATAACAAATAAATTAAATTGTCTTACCCCTAGAACAGCAACGGAGTAACGCGATGTATTCTGGTCTCTCATGAAAAACATAAATATGATATCTGCAGGCTCAACAGTGTGTAATGCTGGCCATAATACTTGAAATGCACATGAAATTCATTTGGCTGATAAACGAAAATATTTAACAAAATCCAACTTCTTTGAAAAATATATATGACCTGGAAAGGGAGGCGGTACTGATTATTCTGAATTACTAACACTAATATGAAATACTTAAGATTACATAGAATGAATGTCTGATCTAAGCAAAGAGTACTGAACTCGAATTGTCGTGTTGCGTGTTGTAAGAGCAAGTAAAAGTTCTGTCTATCGACTTGACTGGAAATCCTAGGTAGTTTTGGTCTTATGTTAAATCAGTAAACGAATCTAAGTCATCCGTCCAAACACTCAGTGACCATAATGGCAATGAAACGGAGAACGACACTGAAAAGGCCGAAATACTAAACGTCTTTTTCCAAAACTGTTTCACAGAGCAAGATCGCACTGTAGTGCCTTCTTTAAATCGTCGCGCGAAAGACAGAATGGCTTTTATCGAAATTAAGTGTTCATGGGATAGAAAAGGAACTGAAATCCCTCAACGGAGGGAAGGCCACTAGACCTGACGGGATACCAGTACGATTCTATATAGAGTATGCGAAAGAACGTGCCGCTCTTGTAGCAGTAGTGTACAGTTAAGTCTTTGGAGGAGCGAAGTGTTCCTTACGACTGGGTAAAAAGCACCCGTTTCCCAGAAGTGCTGGCGAACAGACGCAAAAAACTGTAGGCCTATATTTCTGAAGTCGGTATGTTGTGGAATTTTGGAACATGTTTTATGCTCTCGTATTGTGACATTTCTAGACGCTGAAGATCTCCTCCGTAGAAACCAACATGGGTTCCGACAACAATGACCGCGTGAAGCCTAGCTCGTTCTGTTCGTCTACGAGATCCAGAAGGCGTGGATTCCGGCGCCCAGGTAGACTTCCTTAAAATCATTCAATACAGTTCCAAACTAAATCTGACGAAAAAAACACGAGCGTACTTAATATCAGCCCAGTTGTGTGATTGGATTGAAGAGCTCCTAGCAAACAGAACACAGCAAGTCATTCTTAATGGATAGAAGTCTTCAAACATAAAAATGACTTCGGACGTACTCCAAGGGAGTATTATAGGTTCATTACTTTTCAGAATATATTTAAACGACGTAGTAGACAATATCAAAAGTTTCATGAGGCTTTTCGCAGATGATGCTTTGGTGTACAGAAAAGTCGCAACGCTACAAAACGGTAGCGAATTGCAGGAAGACTTGCAGACGATCGGCACATGGTACAGGGAGTGGTAGAGACAGGAAAATCTACTATTGTACACTCCTGGAAATTGAAATAAGAACACCGTGAATTCATTGTCCCAGGAAGGGGAAACTTTATTGACACATTCCTGGGGTCAGATACATCACATGATCACACTGATAGAACCACAGGCACATAGACACAGGCAACAGAGCATGCACAATGTCGGCACTAGTACAGTGTATATCCACCTTTCGCAGCAATGCAGGCTGCTATTCTCCCATGGAGACGATCGTAGAGATGCTGGATGTAGTCCTGTGGAACGGCTTGCCATGCCATTTCCACCTGGCGCCTCAGTTGGACCAGCGTTCGTGCTGGACGTGCAGACCGCGTGAGACGACGCTTCATCCAGTCCCAAACATGCTCAATGGGGGACAGATCCGGAAATCTTGCTGGCCAGGGTAGTTGACTTACACCTTCTAGAGCACGTTGGGTGGCACGGGATACATGCGGACGTGCATTGTCCTGTTTGAATAGCAAGTTCCCTTGCCGGTCTAGGAATGGTAGAACGATGGGTTCGATGACGGTTTGGATGTACCGTGCACTATTCAGTGTCCCCTCGACGATCACCAGTGGTGTACGGCCAGTGTAGGAGATCGCTCCCCACACCATGATGCCGGGTGTTGGCCCTGTGTGCCTCGGTCGTATGCAGTCCTGATTGTGGCGCTCACCTGCACGGCGCCAAACACGCATACGACCATCATTGGCACCAAGGCAGAAGCGACTCTCATCGCTGAAGACGACACGTCTCCATTCGTCCCTCCATTCACGCCTGTCGCGACACCATTGGAGGCGGGCTGCACGATGTTGGGGCGTGAGCGGAAGACGGCCTAACGGTGTGCGGGACCGTAGCCCAGCTTTATGGAGACGGTTGCGAATGGTCCTCGCCGATACCCCAGGAGCAACAGTGTCCCTAATTTGCTGGGAAGTGGCGGTGCGGTCCCCTACGGCACTGCGTAGGATCCTACGGTCTTGGCGTGCATCCGTGCGTCGCTGCGGTCCGGTCCCAGGTCGACGGGCACGTGCACATTCCGCCGACCACTGGCGACAACATGGATGTACTGTGGAGACCTCACGCCCCACGTGTTGAGCAATTCGGCGGTACGTCCATCCGGCCTCCCGCATGCCCACTATACGCCCTCGCTCAAAGTCCGTCAACTGCACATACGGTTCACGTCTACGCTGTCGAGGCATGCTACCAGTGTTAAAGACTGCGATGGAGCTCCGTATGCCACGGTAAACTGGCTAACACTGACGGCGGCGGTGCACAAATGCTGCGCAGCTAGCGCCATTCGACGGCCAACACCGCGGTTCCTGGTGTGTCCGCTGTGCCGTGCGTGTGATCATTGCTTGTACAGCCCTCTCGCAGTGTCCGGAGCAAGTATGGTGGGTCTGACACACCGGTGTCAATTTGTTCTTTTTTCCATTTCCAGGAGTGTATGATAACACTATTGCAGAACAATCATTGGAAGCAGCTACGTCCATAAAATACCTATGAGTATGCGTGCGGAGCAATCTGAAGTGAAACGACCACGTAAAATTAATCGTGGGCAGAGCAAACCGAGCAAGGTAACGCACCGGTTTTTATATTGGACTCGCATTAGGGTGTCCAGCTACCCATGTTTAGAATTCCTGTAGTTTTCCTAGACCACTAAAGCCAGAGCCAAGCTTTTTGTTTTGAAAATAACACAGTCTATTTCTTTCCCGAGCCTTGTCCAGCCCGGATGTTTCCTGAGTCTCTAATGACGTAGTCGTTTCTGAGATACGAAGTCATAACCTCTGTTTATTCCGTTCGGCACCTTTGTGACTTTCTCTCTCTCTCTCTCTCTCTCTGTCTCTCTCTTAGCCCCCTATTCTTCTTTTTATTCTTGTTATGAATACTCTCAGTACTTAAATGAGACCAACATTTCATTTTCCTTTCTTCCCCCCTTCTCCAGTAGTGTTCAGTGTCTTTGTCAAGCTGCAAGCATTCCTTAATCTCACCCGTCTCCTCTTCTCACCCAAGATGTTAAATTAGTTCTGTCATAGCATCCTATGCCCTTCATTTAGCTATGTTCTTCAGTCCGAAGACTGGTTTCACATAGTTATTCACACTAGTCCAGCCCTAATTGTTGTACTCAAGTCTTGGTCTCTCTCTGCAACGTTTACCGCGCACACTTCCCTCCAGTACCAACTATGCTCCAGTTTGTCCTGTACCTCCTCTTAATGAAGTTGTGCAATAAATTTGTTTTGGGTCTGACTCGATTCAGGACCTCTTCATTAACTACTCGATCCACTTATCTAATCTTACTTCTGTAATTCCACATTTCGAAACCTTCCACTCTTTTCGTGTTTGTTACGTCTATCATCCAAATTTCACTTCTGTACAAGGCTACTCTCCAGAAAAATCCCTTCTTAAAACACCAGATAACATTTAAATTTATATTAAATGTTGGAAAAAATTATTTTCCACAGAAGCTATCTTTGTTGCTGCTATTCCGCATTTTAAATCGCCTTTATTCTGCCATAGTCACGTATTTTGCTTCCCAAACAGCAAAAATCGTATATTGTTTTTAGTGTCTCATTTCATAACCTAATTCCTTCGGCATGACTTTACTTAACTTGACTGCATCGCATGAACCTTGTTTTACTTTCATTTATGTTCGTCTTGCAATTTCTGTTAAAAGACACTATCCACTTAGTTCAACAGATCATCCTTTCCAGATTTACAAACCTTGAAGTTCTTATTTCTTCTGCCTTCAATTTAATTCTTTTTCCAAATTTCTTCTTTGTTTCCTGCACTGACTGCTAGATTTAAATATTGAATAGCATGGTCGAATGCGCTACAATTCTGTCTCTCTACTTTCTCAACTATTTTTCCCTGTTCACGTCCTTCGACTCATAACTGCAATCTGGTTACACTGTAAGTAGTAGATAACCTTTCGTTCCAAGTACCTTATCCCTGGTACCTCCAGAATTTCAAAGAGTGTGTTTCAGCACTGTTAAAAGCCATTTACTAAACTTAAAATCTTTCTACAATCTATGCACCGCGGCAATTCGTAGCATCAATGTTACTTCATGTGCTCCTATATTTCTTCGGAACCCAAACTGATCTTCCCTTCATTGATTTAATAGGAATGTGTACAATGAAAATGACACTTGACACGAAAATATTGTGAACTATAGTTTAATTTTTTGGAAATTTTAGCTGAGGTCCTATGGGACTAAACTGCTGAGGTCATCGGTCCGTAAGCTTACACACACTACTTAATCTACCTTAAAGTAACTTACGCTAAGGACAACACACAGAGCCACGCCCGAGGGAGGACTCGAACCTCCGACGGGGTGAGCCGTGCGGACCGTGACAAGGCGCCTGAGACCGCCCGGCTAAGTTTAATATTTCTTCAAAATGCACACTATTAGAGCAATAGGTAAAGTGAGCTGGTTTGAAATTCCTCCAGGAGCGGAAGAAGCGCATTTGTCATTTTTAGGAGTGGAAGACACTAATAATCTGTGAATGAATCGGGTGTATTTTTCGTACGTATACTTCGAAGCCAAGTATGTTAAGCAACGGAGCTGTGAGTTAATCAGCTTGTCAAGCAACAGCCCATCATAAAAGTGTTACATGCGATCTACAGGATGAAATAGCACTCCACTGACAAACTTTCAAAGGTTGCCGAGGCATATCTTCTCCATACTGTAATATAAGGGACCGACAGTCTCCGGCGGCCAGTTGCAAAGTTACAAAAAGTTTCATTTGGTTTCTTGCTACCTTTACTTTTATAGCCGTATTGCGATGAAAATAGTGGAGAATATGGCGATGGTAAGCGCTGTGAATCTTGTTTTCATTCGCTCACAGCATCTACTATTGACAACAGTAACGCCCTCTTTCACTCTAAACCTTCAAGTTTAGTTTGCATTCGTTACTGCTCGTTTCTGTTTTGTGTTTTGTTTTCCAGTAGTGTTAATTGTGTTAGCACTGATACATAGCAGTGCTATGGATAGGTTTACTGATGCACCTCGCATATGGGTTCAGTGAATGTCATGCGAGAGCAGTACAAATACGCTATCCTGAACTGTTCCCGCACTGACAACCCAACCACATCACCGCACTTTCACATCCGAGGGTTGTTGCATTACACTCTGTTGCGTGTTGTCCTCTTTGATAACTACTTGTAACAGTCTTCTTGACTGTTTGAAGATGTTTTCACAGAAACAAAGGTGACTGCGGTAACAAACAGAATAAACCAAATTTTATTGTTAATATTTGCAGTCATTTTCCTCAGTTGCTATTTATCACTTCAATTATGTTTTATCATAAAGATAATAGAACTTTCATTTTCTACAGTTAAAATTTGTTCTTGAGTACCGGATATGTTTCGCCTATTCACGTTAGACACCTTCAGTGGTCTATAGTACATATAAAATCACTTGATTGAGTATATTTTAAGTGCCAACGGCCTGCCACAGTGGTAACACCGGTTCCCGTCAGATCGCCGAAGTTAAGCGCTGTCGGGCTGGCCTAGCACTTGGATGGATGACCATCCGATCTACCGAGCGCTGTTGGCAAGCGGGGTGCACTCAGCCCTTGTGAGGCAAACTGAAGAGCTACTTGGTTGAGAAGTAGCGGCTCCGGTCTCCTAAACTGACATACGGCCGGGAGATCGGTCTGCCGGCCCTTCATATCCGCATCCAGTGACACCTGTGGTCTGAGGATGACACGGCGACCGGTCGGTACCGTTTGGCCCTCACGGCCTGCTCGGGAGGAGTTAAGTTAGTTTCGTATATTTTAACATGAGATTTTTAGTTATTCTTTTGAAGACTGCTTAGATGTAGCACTTCTATTTACAATTGTTTGCTCGTCTTTCTTATTTACATTCATTTTCGTGTACTCTCCATGCGGGCATTCATTGTCTTATACACTGATGTGACAAAGGCCATGGAATAGCGATATGCACATATAAAGGTGGCGGTAGTATCGCGTACACAGGGTATAAAAGGGAAGTGCATTGGTGGAGCTGTCGTTTCTGCTCAGGTGATTCATTTGAAAAGGTTTCCGGCTTGATTACGCCGACGGAATTCAGTACTGCGACATCCACAGGGTCAAGAGTGTGCCGAAAGTAACAAATTTCAGACATTTCTTCTCATCACGGACAACGCAGTGGCCAACGGCCTTCATTCAACTACCGAAAGCAGCAGCGTTTGCATACAATTGTCAGTGCTAACAGACAAGCAACACTGCGTGACATAACCGCAGAAATCAATGTGGGACGCACGACGAATGTATCCGTTAGGACAGTGCGTCGAAATTTAACATTAGTTGACCGTGGCATCTGACGATCGACGCGGGCCTTTGCTAACAGCATGACGTCCCCTGGGCTTGTGACTATAACGCCGACCAGTGTGGCCGAGCGGTTAAAGGCACTTCAGTCTGGAATCGCGAGACCACTACGGTCGCAGGTTCGAATCCTGCCTCGGTCATGGCTGTGTGTGATGTCCTTAGGTTAGTTAGGTTTAAGTAGTTCTAAGTTCTAGGGGACTGACGACCTCAGATGTTAAGTCCCATAGTGCTCAGAGCCATTTGAACCATTTTTTGTGACTATAACGGTTCGGTTCTAGACGAAAGGAAAACAGTGGCCTGGTCAGATGAGTCCCGATTTCAGTTGGTAAGAGCTGGTGGTAGGGCTCGAGTGTGATGCAAGCTCCACGAGGCTATGGACCACTACGGTCGCAGGTTCGAATCCTGCCTCGGTCATGGCTGTGTGTGATGTCCTTAGGTTAGTTAGGTTTAAGTAGTTCTAAGTTCTAGGGGACTGACGACCTCAGATGTTAAGTCCCATAGTGCTCAGAGCCATTTGAACCATTTTTTGTGACTATAACGGTTCGGTTCTAGACGAAAGGAAAACAGTGGCCTGGTCAGATGAGTCCCGATTTCAGTTGGTAAGAGCTGGTGGTAGGGCTCGAGTGTGATGCAAACTCCACGAGGCGATGGACCCAAGGTGTCAAAAATGCACTGTACGAGCTCCTGGTGACTCCATAATGGTGTGGGCTGTGATTACGTGGAATGGACTGGGTGCTCCGGTAAAATTGAACCGATCATTGACTGAAGACGGCTATGTTCGGCAACCTGGAGATCATTTCTGCACTATTCATGGACTTCAAGTGTTCAAACAATGAAGTCATGTCACCGGGTCACAGTTGTTCGCCATTCGATTAAAGAAAATTCTGGACAGTTCGAGCGAATGATTTGGCCACCCAGACCGCCCGACATGAATCCCGTCTAACGTGTATGGGACGTAATCGAGAGGTCAATTCGTGCACAAAATCCTGCACTGGCAACACTTTCGCAATTATTGACGGCTATAGAGGCAGTACGGTTCAATATTTCTGCAGAAGACTTCCAGCGATTTGTTAAGTCCGTGCGACGTCCAGTTGCAGCACTACGCCGTGCGAACGGAGGTCCGACACGATTTAGGAAGTATTCCATTACATTTATTACCTCAGTGTATGTGATAAATGCACATGGCATCGAACTCTTTTTTTGTACATAACAAATACGGTAGAGAACTCCTCATGGTTGTAGTGCTTCTGGTCACATGATTTAGAGCTGACTGAGGGATCGTGAGAATTGACTGAGGGATTCTGGGGCAATGGAGTGGGTTGTTGGGCTGGGGAATAAATTTCTGTTTCAAAAGACAGAAGTTTTCTTATCTTTATGTTGAAACATAATTGAAGCGAATAAATCAGAATAATATTATAACTCTGTAACTAGCCATCTGTGGATCCCTTTTATGAATATAACCGTACGTTGGAGGATTGGAAAAGGGCACAGCTCATCCCAGTTTTCAAGAAGGGACGTCGAACAGACGCGCATAACTATAGACCTATATCTCAAACGTCGATCAGTTGTAGAATTATGTATTATGTTCGAGTATAATGACTTTTCTGGAGACTAGAAATCTACTCTTTAGGAATCAGCATGAGTTTCGAAAAAGACGATCGTGTGAAACCCAGCTCGCGCTGTTCGTCCACGAGACTCAAAGGGCCATAGACACGGGTTCACAGGTAGATGCCGTGTTTCTTGACTTCCGCAAGGCGTTTGATACAGTCCCCCACAGTCGTTTAATGAACAAAGTAAGAGAATATGGACTATCAGACCAACGCAGCATGTCATTCTCAATGGAGAGAAATCTTCCGAAGTAAGAGTGATTTCAGGTGCGCCGCAGGGGAGTGTTGTAGGACCGCTGCTATTCACAATACAGTATACATAAATGACCTTGTGGATAACATCGGAAGTTCACTGAGGCTTTTTGCGGATGATGCTGTGGTATATCGAGAGGTTGTAACAAAGGAAAATTGTACTGAAATGCAGGAGGATCTGCAGCGAATGGTGCAGGGAATGGCAATTGAATCTCAATATAGACAAGTGTAATGTGCTGCGAATACATAGAAAGACAGATCCTTTATCATTTAGCTACAATATAGCAGGTCAGTAACTGGAAGCAGTTAATTCCATAAATTATCTGGGAGTAGGCATTAGGAGTGATTTTAAATGGAATGATCATATAAAGTTGATCGTCGGTAAAGCAGATGGCAGACTGAGATTCATTGGAAGAATGCTAAGGAAATGCAATCCGAAAACAAAGGAAGTAGGTTACAGTACACTTGTTTGCCCACTGCTTGAATACTGCTCAGCAGTGTGGGATCCGTAACAGATGAGGTTGATAGGGGAGATAGTGAAGATCCAACGGAGAGCAGAGCGCTTCGTTACAGGATCATTTAGTAATCTCGAAAGCGTTACGGAGATGATAGATAAACTCCAGTGGAAGACTCTGCAAGAGAGACGCTCAGTAGCTCGGTACGGTTTGTTGTTGAAGTTGCGAGAACATACCTTCACCGAAGAGTCAAGCAGTATATTGCTCCCTCCTAGGTGTATCTCGCGAAGAGACCATGAGGATAAAATCAGAGAGATTAGAGCCCACACAGAGGCATACCGACAATCTTTCTTTCCACGAACAATAAGAGACTGGAATAGAAGAGAGAACCGATAGAGGTACTCAAAGTACCCTCCGCCACACACCGTCAGCTGGCTTGCGGAGTATGGACGTAGATGTAATTGTAGAAGTTATCCCTAAACAACCTCTGAAAGTTTCTCGATGGAGTTCTGGTTCATTTACTATAAAGAACACCTCTCTCAAATTCCTTCGTCTACATAAATTGATCTATAGATTGCGGAGAAGGGAATGCCAGTAAGGTTGGTGGTCTACGTACAGGAAGTTGAGAACATTGTCTATGGGGAAGGGGCTGCGATCAGATAGTCTCATCAGGTGAAAGGACGTAACGGCTCGCTGCTCAGAGATGCGAGGGGCTGGAGCGATAAGATAGCGATCGCTGGTGTGAGTGGCAATAAGGGGACCCGCGCAGTGGCGGCTGCCAGCGCCCAGTGTACCGGTGTCCGCAGTCGGAGGAGCCGAGCCGAGCAGGCATGTGAGGTACGGGCCGTCCGTGCAGGGAACCAGGGGAGTGTCTCACGCCAGTAAAATGCCTGGCTGTGCTGACTTTTCGGTCCGAAAACTGACATCATTTGACTATATTCTCAAGGCTTCAGACACCACCTGGTTGCGCGTCTTTTACCATTCTGAAAGTACACTACTGGCCATTAAAATTCCTACACCAAGAAGAAACGCACATGATAAACGGGTGTTCATTGGACAAATATATTATACTAGAACTGACGTGTGATTACATTTTCACGCAATTTGGATGCATAGATCCTGAGAAATCAGTACCCTGAACAACCACCTCTGGCCGTAATAATGGCCTTGATACGCCTGGGTATTGAGTCAAACAGAGCTTCGATGGCGTGTACAAGTACAGCTGCCCATGGAGCTTCAACACGATACCACAGTTCATCAAGAGTAGTGACTGGCGTATTGTGACGAGACAGTCGCTCGGCCACCATTGACCAGACGTTTTCAATTAGCGAGAGATCTGGAGAATGTGCTGGCCAGGGCAGCAGTCGAACATTTTCTGTATCCAGAAAGGCCCGTACAGGACCTGCAACATGCGGTCGTGCATTATCCTGCTGAAATATAGGGTTTCGCAGGGATCGAATGAAGGGTAGAGCCACGGGTCGTAACACACCTGAAATGTAACGTCCACTGTTCAAAGTGCCGTCAATGCGAACAAGAGGTGACCGAGGCCTGTAACCAATGGCACCCCATACCATCACGCCGGGTGATACGCCAGTATGGCGATGACGGATACACGCTTCCAATGTGCGTTCATCGCGATGCGATGGATGCGACCATCATGATGCTGTAAACAGAACCTGGATTCATCCGAAAAAGTGACGTTTTGCCATCCGTGCACCCAGGTTCGTCGTTGAGTACACCACCGCAGGCGCTCCTGTCTGTGATGCAGCCATGGTCTCCGAGCTGATAGTCCATGCTGCTGCAAACGTCGTCGACCTGTTTTGTGCAGATGGTTGTTGTCTTGCAAACGTCACCATGTGCTGACTCAGGGATCGAGAAGTGGCTGCACGATCCGTTACAGCCATGCGGATAAGATGCCTGTCGTCTCGACTGGTAGTGATACGAGTCCGTTGGGATCAAGCACGGCGTTCCCTATTACCCTCCTGAACCCACCGACTCCATATTCTTCTAACAGTCATTGGATGACCAACGCGAGCAGCGATGTCGCGATACGATAAACCGCAATCGCGTTAGGCTACAATCCGACGTTTATCAAAGTCGGAAACGTGATGGTACGCATTTCTCGTCCTTACACGAGGCATCACAACAACGTTTCACCAGGCAACGCCGGTCAACTGCTGTTTGTGTATGAGAAATCGGTTGGAAACTTTCCTCATGTCAGCACGTTGTAGGTGTCGCCACCGGCGCCAACCTTGTGTGAATGCTCTGAAAAGCTAATCATTTGCATATCACAGCATGTTCTTCCTGACGGTTAAATTTCGCGTCTGTAGCACGTCATCTTCGTGGTGTGACAATTTTAATGGCCAGTAGTGCAGCTGCTAAAACGTGTACTACGCTTGCCTAGCCACATATCGCTTGCTTATTCTCATTTCGGTTTGTTATTTTTTGTTTTTTATTTTGTGTTTTCTGCTGAAATTTACTTATTTTTATTTAAAAATGAAATGACACTTTCAGAGGCTTTACTGGTCTCATATAGATATGATTTTATACATACAGAGTGAAGCGGTGAGTGAGAACTTGGACCGAGGCTGGGAATCGGACCCGGATCTACTGCTTACTAGGCAGGTGCGTTAGCCACTAAGCCACCATGGCACAGCCGTTCGCACAACTGCACGGATTACCCTGGCACGCCTCCCTCCGCGAAACAAATTCTCACTGCCGCCCCAGTCTACTTTAAATTTCCCCTCACACACGAACAGAATTGACGAAGCTCTCCATGTTCTGGAATAGCAAAATGGCTCTGAGCACTATGCGACTTAACGTCTGAGGTCATCAGTCACCTAGAACCTAGAACTAATTAAACCTAACTAACCTAATGACATCACACACATCCATGCCCGAGGCATGATTCGAACCTGCGACCGTAGTGGTCTCTCGGCTCCAGACTGTAGCACCTAGAACCGCACGGCCATTCCGGCCGGCTCTGGAACAGCACCTCAGCATCGAACGTAAGTGGGGGATCCAGCCTGAAACACAGTTGCAGGTACTTATACGAATGAAACGACACAATTTCATAAACTTCACTGGTCTCATATAAATATATGATTGTATATATACACACTGAAGCGCTGAGTGAAAACTTGTACCAAGGCCGAGAAGACGGGTCCCCTGCTTACTAGGCAGGTGCGTTAGCGACTAAGCCACCTTGGCTTGCTATTAAAGAGAAGAATACAGTAAGTAGATTCGAAATGATGGAGTTTGCAGTAGTTATTCTTGTACGGCATAATGTGGACAGCTGCATCAAACGATTCTTCGCACTGATGATCACAACAGCAGCATTGCTATGGTGATGATTGTCACTGCTTCATTAGTGTATTCCTTGCTCATTATGATAGCTTAAGAAAAACGAATCTCCTTAACGTACAGACACGATAAAGGTAGAATACCTAAACTCTTAAACAGGATTTACAGGAGTTTACCTTTATGATTCTAATGGCCTTTTTTTGTATTTCTAAAACTCGCTTAGCTGCTGTCAAATTACCCCAGAATATGTCTCGATATTTAATCCGGGGAAGAGGAGGCATAATAGGTACTCTTAATTGTTTTTTCAACTGACTGCCATGTTTTAAATAACACCGAAGCCGATGCTGTTTACTTCAGAAAGTCAATAACGTACGAAAAAACTGCAAAGAACGAAAATCGTCTAGCTTGAAGGGGGAAACCAAATGGCGCTATGGTTGGCCCGCTAGATGTCGCTGTCATAGGTCAAACTGATATAAACTGCGTTTTTTTTAAAATAGGAACCCCCATTTTTTATTACACATTCGAGTAGTACGTAAAGAAATAGGAATGTTTTAGTTGGACCACTTTTTTCGCTTTATGGTAGACGGCGCTGTAATAGTCACAAACGTATAAGTACGTGGTATCACGTAACATTCCACCAGTGCGGACGGTATTTACTTCGTGATACAATATCCGTGTTAAAATGGACCGTTTACCAATTGCGAAAAGGTCGATATTGTGTTGATGTATGGCTATTGTGATAAAAATGCCCAACGGGCGTGTGCTACGTATGCTGGTTGGTATCCTGGACGACATCATCCAAGTGTTCGGACCGTTCGCCGGATACGTTATTTAAGGAAACAGGGAGTATTCAGCCACATGTGAAACGTCAACCACGACCTGCAACAAATGATGCCCAAGTGGGTGTCTTAGCTGCTGTCGCGACTAATCCGCACGTCAGTAGCAGACAAATTGGGCAAGAATCGGGAATCTCAAAAACGTCGGTGTTGAGAATGCTACATCAACATCGATTGCACCCGTACCATATTTCTATGCACCAGGAATTGCATGGCGGCGACTTTGAATGTCATCTTCAGTTCTGTCACTGGGCATAAGAGAAATTACGGGACGATAACAGATTTTTTGCACGCGTTCTATTAAGCGACGAAGCGTCATTGACCAACTGCGGTAACGTAAACCGGCATAATATGCACTATTAGGCAACGGAAAATCCACGATGGTTGCGACAAGTGGAACATCAGCGACCTTGGCGTGTTAATGTATGGTGCGGCATTATGGGAGGAAGGATAATTGGCTCCATTTTATCGATGGCAATTTAAATGGTACAATGTATGCTGATTTGCTACGCAATGTTCTGCCGATGTTGCTACAAGATGTTTCACTGCATGACTGAATGGGGATGTACTTCCAACATGATGGATGTCCGACACATAGCTCGCGTGCAGTTGAAGCGGTATTGAATAGCATATTTCATGACGGATTGGTCATCGAAGCACCATACCATGGCCCGCACTTTTACCGGATCTGACGTCCCCGGATTTCTTTCTGTGGGGAAAGTTCAAGGATAATTACTATCGTGATCCACCGACAACGCCTGACAACATGCGTCATCGCATTGTCAATGCATGTCATTACGGAAGGCGAACTACTCGCTGTTGAGAGGAAAGTCGGTACACGTATTGCCAAATGCATTGAGGTTGGCGGACATCATTTTGAGCATTTATTGCATTAATGTGGTATTTACAGGTAATCACGCTGTAACAGCATGCGTTCTCAGAAATGATAAGTTCACAAAGGTACATGTATCACATTGGAACAACCGAAATAAAATGTTCAAACGTACCTACGTTCTGTATTTTAATTTAAAAAACCTAGTTGTTACCAACTGTTCGTCTAAAATTGTGAGCCACATGTTTGTGACTATTACAGCGCCATCTATCACAAAGCGAGAAAAGTGATCCAACTAAAACATTCCTATTTCTTTACGTTCTACACGAATATGTAATAAAAATGGGGATTCCTATTTTAAAAAAACGCAGTTCATACCCGTTTGACCTATGGCAGTGCCATCTAGCGGGCCAACCGTAGCGCCATCTGGTTTCCCCCTTCAAGCTAGACAAGTTTCGTTCTTTGTAGTTTTTTCGTTTGACGCTTATTTCGTGAGATATTTGGCCAGGTCACGATCAATGGACTATCCTGTAGAGCAAGCTATTAAAAGTGGTTTCATCCTTTACAAATTGTAAGTGAAGAATAGTTGCCTATATGTTACACTTTCTTCTGTTAAAATTTTCTTCTTTGTATTAGTATCTGTGGAAACTTGGCTGTACGCTAATAATGATGAGCGTATGGCATTGGTGGCCGGGAGATCCCTCGCGGGGCGGTTCTTTAATGCCACTACGGCGACTTGGGAGTGAATGAGGCTGAAATGATGATGAAAGATACGTAACACCCAGTCATCTCGAGGCCTGACCCCGTCGGGAATGGAACCCGGGACCCCGTACGCGGGAAGCGAGAATGCTACCTCAAGGCCACGAGCCGCGGACGGCTGTGCGCTAATAGTATTCCCGTGGCAAGAGAAAACAACCAGAGCTATGAACGGAGCACTGATTACGTGATGGAATCATACAGGTTATACTTTTCAGTGATTTACAACGTTAGCTGCATGTCCACTGTACGATAAAAAATAGTTATTCCAAAAGCAAACGAAAGTGGGGTGAGTCATTGTCAGAAAGACATTATGTACACAGGCTTGACTCTGCTTTTGGTAGTAATCCAGATTTCGCTTTTAGACTGCTTGTGAATAAATCTTAATACTTTTAACTTCGCTGGGATGAAGATGTCAGTGAACTACCATTAACAATTATACGGACACATAGAAAAGCACGAGTGTTTCGTGTCCTACATCCAACACTAACAGAGAAGTGTTTATGAAATTTGAAGGTTGTTTGCTTGGCCTAGACAAAGAATTACGCAACATTAAAATGGTTCAAATGCCTCTGAGCACTATGGGACTTAACATCTGAGGTCATCAGTGCCCTAGAACTTAGAACTACTTCAACCTAACTAATCTAAGGACATCACACACATCCATGCTCGAGGCAGCATTCGAATCTGCGACCGTAACAGTCGCGCGGTTCCTGACTTAAGCGCCTAGAACCGCTCGGCCAACGCGGCAGGCTACGCAACATTAGTTTATGAACATAGAATAATAATTACATTTAACATATCCATATAAATGTATTTAAAGTGATCCCCAGTGTGCCACTGGTGTATAGTATGGCCTTCTTGCATTAATTTTGTGAGAAAAGCTTCAGTAATACATTTCTCAGTATTTAATGCACAATGACAACTAACGTGATTACTTACGTTACAACAATTGTTGACTACTGTTTAATCTCGAGTTGTCTTCAACAACGGGGTCACACACATCTGAACGCTTTTTTTTTTTATCATGCGAAAGTTCTTAAGCACAGCTGAAACGTAATTAGCACCATATTTTCCCCTTTTATAGCAGTCAGCTATTTCAGTACACTCGATAATTTATTTAGTGCGTATGAATAACTGAGGGATCAAAATGAGGAAAAGTATACAAATATTATAATTTTATAGCTACGAATGGACAATCATATTCCACTCGAACACAGAATTTCGCGGTCAGCTGTTCGTCTGTCATTGCAGACAGGCGGATACGGCGTACATCTGGTAGTCACGTGATGCCGGTTTTCGGTCCAAAACGCCAACGCAGCCAGGCGTTTCACTGGCGCTAGACACTCCCAAGGAGTGAGCGACGTAAATTCGGCGCATCTGCTTCTGAGAGACGATGAGTACCCAGCTGACCTGCAGATGTTTAGACAGCTAACGAAATTTAACGTCCGGCCACTAGAGATATTTTGCCGAAATACCGCACAACGTAAGCAGTGGAAAGCGGTCCAAAGTAAACTTCGCTTGAAAATTTATAAGCATACCATTAATACCCAAGATCTAGACCATTTATAAAGCACTGTCAGTTTGGAACGCCAAAAAAGAAGTGAAATGTGGGACCGTTCGCTTTCAAAATCTGTTTATCCCAGAAATCTCTCACGTTCACTGAAGGAAGTGCGCGTCTTTTAGAAAGAAAGAGTCTGTTGGGAGAAGCCAGCCAACTATAACTGATAGTTTCTCTACTGTCTCTTTATTGTGTAATCCTCTGTATTCCTTCACAGCTTAGTGTAGAAGTCAGAGAGGGGGGATAAAGAGAGAGAGAGAAAAGAGAGAGAGAGAGCAAAAGGAGTAAGAGGTAAGGTTACGATATCGCCCACCTAAAAGGCTAAACTCCTTCGGAACAGGCCTTGGAGGCCTAACTGTACCGACCAACGCCGTGTCATCCTCAGCTACAGGCGCCACAGGATGCGGATACGGAGGGGTATGTGGTCAGCCCACTGATTTAACGGCCATTGTCAGGTTTCGTGACCGGAGCCGCTACTTCTCAATCAAGCAGCTCCTCAATTGAATTGGCCTCACAAGGGCTGAGTGCACCCCGGTTGCCAACAGCACTCGGCAGACCGCACGGTCACCCATCCAAGTGTTAGCCCAGCCCGACAGCGCTTAACTTCGGTGATCTTATGGGAACCGGTGTCATCACTGCGGCAAGACCGTTGGTATCGTCCAAGTATGTGGGTATTATTTCTGATTAAGCGACGTCCCACCTTAGAGGGGATGTATCTAAAATTGGATAAAATGTTGAGACTTTTTTGCTAACAGATATTCTGTAACACGTGAGAAATATTGTCTCCAGTTTTCGGAGTTTAATTGATGTTGAGAATAATGTAAAACCCATCTTGCTTTATCCAATGCACAGTGCCACGCCCCATTTTCTACACCACTCTGCCCTTGTTTGCGATATTTTGTTATTTCCTCGAATCAGGAAAGCTTATAAAAGGCTGTTAGTCCATTTACGATGCGATTTGTTACGATTTGCTAAATAAGAGCACACTTGGTTGTACACGAAACGGGAACTAAAGGCTTAATTACCTCATTTAGAAGGGATGCCCGAAGACAAAGTGTTGCTCATCCTATGATGCAGAAAGATTGAGCCACGCTGCCTCTATGGCCGTCGATAATGGATTTTGTTCACTAGCTGACCTCTCAATTATGTCCCATAAATGTTGGATAGGATACATATCGAGCGATCTGGTGGCCAAATCATTAGCTCGCGCGATCTGATCAGAATGTTCTTCAAACCAATCGCGAACAATTGTGGCCCGTGACATGACGCATTGTCATCTATAAATCCCATCGTTGTCTGGGAACGTGAAGTCCATGAATGGCTGGAAATGGTCTCTAAGTAACCGAACAATGCAAGGGCAATGATAGGTTCATTCCATGTAAGCACAACACACCATTATGGAGCCACCACCAGCTTGCACAGTGTCTTGTTGACAACTTGGAAACATGACTTCGTGGGTTCTGCGCCACACTCGAACTCTACCATCAGCTCTTGCCAAGTGAAATTGGGAATCATCTGACCAGGCCACTGCTTTCCAGTTGTCTAGGGTACAACCGATATGGTCAATAGCCCGAGAGTCGCTGCAGGCAGTATCATGCTGTTAGCACAAATGGCTCTGAGCACTATGGGACTTAACATCTGAGGTCATCAGTCCCCTAGAACTTAGAACTACTTAAACCTAACTAACCTAAGGACATCACACACATCAATGCCCGAGGCAGGATTCGAACCTGCGACCGTAGCGGTCGCGCGGTTCCAGACTGAAGCGCCTAGAACCGCTCGGCCACAGCTGCTGTTAGCACAGGCACTTGCTTCGGTCGTCTGCTGCCGTAGCCTATTAACGTCAAATGTCACCGCACTGTCCTAACGGATACGTTCGTCGTAGGTCAAGATTGACTTCTGCGGTAATTTCAGCAGTGTTACTTGCCTATTAGCACAAACGCCGCTGCTCTCAGTCGTTAAGTGAAGGCTGTCGGCCACAGTGTTGTCCGTGGTGAGAGATAAAGCCTGGAATTTAGTATTCTCAGAACACTCTTAACACCGTGGCTCTCGGGATATTGAATTCCATAAACCCAGATGAAGAAGCTTGCACAGAATAGAGTAGCATGGAGAGCTATAACAAACCAGCCTCTGCAGACCGCAACAACAACAACGATTTCCGAAATGGCATGTCCCATGCGTCTAGCTCCAATTACTTTTCGGAATTCAAAGTCTAACAATTCCCGACGTGCGGTCACAATCACGTCGGAAACCTTTTCACATGAATCATCTGGGCACAAATGAGAGCCAATGCACTGCCCTTTTATACCTTGTGTACGCGATTCTACCGCCATCTATACAGGGTGGTCCATTGATCGTGACCATGCCAAATATCTCACGAAATAAGCGTCAAACGAAAATACTACAAAGAACGAAACTTGTCTAGCTTGAAGGGGGAACCAGATGGCGCTATGGTTAGCCCGTTAGATGTCGCTGCCATAGGTCAAACGGATATCAACTGCGTTTTTTAAAATAGGAACCCCCATTTTTATTAGAAACTCGTGTAGTACGTAAAGAAATATGAATGTGTTAGTTGGACCACTTTTTTGACTTTGTGATAGATGGCGCTGTAATAGTCACAAACATATGGCTCACAATTTTAAACGAACAGTTGGTAACAGCTAGGTTTTTTTAAATTGAAATACAGAACGTAGGTACGTTTGAACATTTTATTTCGGTTGTTCCAATGTGATACATGTACCTTTGTGAACTTAGCATTTCTGAGAACGCATGCTGTTACAGCGTGATTACCTGTAAATACCACATTAATGCAATAAATTTTGAAAATGATGTCCGTCATTACCAATGCATTTGCCAATACGTGCAACGACATTCCTCTCAACAGCGACTAGTGCGCCTTCCGCAACGTTCGCACGTGCACTGCCAATGCGCTGACGCATGTTGTCAGGCGTTGTCGGTGGTTCACGATAGCAAATATCCTTCAACTTTTCCCACAGAAAGAAATCCGGGGACGTCAGATCCGGTGAACGTGCTGACCATGGTATGGTGCTTCGAAGACCAATCCACCTGTCATGAAATATGCTATGCAATACCGTTTCAACGGCACGCGAGCTATGTGCCGGACATCCATCATGTTGGAGGTACATCGCCACTCCGTCATGCAGTGAAATATCTTGTAGTAACATGGTAGAACAATACGTAGGAAATCAGCATACATTGCACCATTTAAATTGCCATCGATAAAATGGGGGCCAATTATCCTTCCTCCCATAATGCCGCACCATACATTAACCCACCAAGGTCGCTAATGTTCCACTTGTCGCAACCATAGTGGATTTTCCGTTGTCGAATAGTGCATATTATGCCGGTTTACGTTACCGCTGTTGGTGAATAACGCTTCGTCGCTAAATATAACGCGTGCAAAAAATCTGTCATCGTCCCGTAATTTCTCTTGTGCGCAGTGGCAGAACTGTACAGGACATTCAAAGTCGTCGCCATTCAATTCCTGGTGCATAGAGATATGGTACGGGTGCAACCGATGTCGATGTAGCATTCTCAACACCGACGTTTTTGAGATTTCCGATTCTCGCGCAATTTGTCTGCTACTGATGTGCAGATTAGACGCGACAGCAGCTAAAACACCTACTTGGGCATCATCATTTGTTGCAGGCCGTGGTTGACGTTTCACATGTGGCTGAACATTTCCTGTTTCCTTAAATAGCGTAACTGTCCGGCGAACGGTTCGGACTCTTGGATGATGTCGTCCGGGATATCGAGCAGCATACATGGCACACGCCCGTTGGACATTTTGATCACAATAGCCATACATCAACACGCTATCGACCTTTTCCGCAACTGGTAAATGGTCCATTTTAACACGGGTAATGTATCACGAAGCAAATACCGTGGTCCAACTAAATCATTCATATTTCTTTACGTACTACACGAATATGTAACAAAAATTACAGCGCCATCTATCACAAAGTGAAAAAAGTGGTCCAGCTAAAACGTTCATATTTCTTTACGTACTATGTATATGTAATAAAAAATGGGGGTTCCTATTTTAAAAAAACGCAGTTGATATTCGTTTGACCTATGGCAGCGCCATCTAGCGGGGCAACCATAGCGCCATTTCGTTTCCCCCTTCAAGCTAGACGAGTTTCGTTCTTTGTAGTTTTTTCTTTGGTGCTTATTTCGCGAGATATTTGGCCCGGTCACTATCAATGGACCACCCCGTATACGTGTGTATGCTATCCCATGACTTGTCACCTTAGTGTAAGTCCTATCGAATTCGTTCTTCACACGACGATACAAGAAATGGGGGAGCGTTGTATGGGGTGGCTAGCTGCTCCGGAATTTTACATTTGGTATATTTAATAGACTGATTAACTTTGATATTTACGCTATAAATTTTCAAGGAGAGGACGCAGCTGCTCTTTCGCATCCTTTTTCGAAATGAAGTGCTACAAAATGAGCAAGTGACTAATACCGTACATGTTGCATACCTGTGACAGATATATGAATAGACCTTTCAAGCTAACAAGTTGATTTATAGATTACCTTCATTCGGCAACGCGACCACGATAGTTTAATCAGTAATTCACCTCACAACCTCAATTACTGATTACTTTCAACTTGTTTATAAGAATAAAAAGTCAAATTTTCGTTTGCGACCTTCAGTTTTCTATCTAAAGGAAGCTGCTCAGTTTAACGACACCTCCCATACTTATAATCTTGGTACCAAAAATTGAGGCGACAGAGCATTCTCAATAGTTTACATTGAAATACTACTTTCGATATTTCTTGTATTCTGTGGGTTCTCAAAGAAATCTACACAACAATTGGAGAATTTCGACTCATTAAATGCTTTTGATTGCTGGTAAGTTGAAACATTGTGCGCTGATTTTAATTTCGTTCGTTCAGAAGTCTTCCTGCATATTCCCTTTTTTCTTCTATTACTTGATTCCATCATCCCTTTATTTCTCGTACGTCACGAACCGATTTACTTTATGACCGTAAATTCTACTGCGTAATAGTGTTCTCGTCTGAAAGCGTCACGAGATCTCCAGAAAGTCATAGTGTACTGTACCAGCTTTGTCGACAGTCTAGAAACTCATATCGTTTCTTACAAGTAATAACTTTGTGTTCAACTTTTAGACTTGTCTGAGATATCAAATTTACTTATGGATTATTGGGCTACTCGTAGGATGTTAAAGGGCTCGTGCTATGAGCACCATCCCAAGCGAAACCGAGCCGCACATTGATAAAGCAGACGCATCCAGTCGAAGTGGTTGTCTTCGCGGCGAGTCGCCCACTGTGCTGTGATACGCTATCACTCGACACCCGATACTGCGTGCGGCGCTCCACAAAGTGACAACAAACACGGCCGACTACACAGCGGAGAGCCTCCTCCGGTACCTGGGAGAAGTCGATAACGTTCCCCAACAAATATTATTCTCGATACGGGAACGCCATTAGCGGAGGTCACACCGCTGGGCCTATGTAAGGACGAAACAGCTACGTCGCCGCTGTAGTCTGTATATTTGTGTTCTTTTCAGTCGTGTGAATTAATTATAAAGACGCTGTCTTAGGTTACACTGAAAGAGATTTACGTTTTGCATGCATCCTAAATGGCGATTGTTTCCACATAACATACTTGTGCAATTAAAAGGGCACCTTTTTTTCAACTTGCGAAACAAGGTCCATGAAGTGCTTTTTTCTGTTTTTCTTTTTGGCAAAAGTCAGAAGCAGCACTGTGTTACATTTGCACTACGAACCCATCTGATGGAGTGTGTGGTGGAGGGTGCACCTGGTACCACTATTTGTTCCCCTCTTCCCTGTCTCATTCGCGACTTTCGCGTGCGCAGAATGATTGGCGGTAAACCTCCGTGTTAGCTCCAGTTTCTCGTCGTCACGCATCTGAGAATAAAGGTTTCCGCACGATGCCTCTTTCCTTATGCGCAATCACAGACGTATAGGAATAAAAGGGCAGGCACAAAACTTTCTGCAAAGAACGCATGTACACGTGGGCGTTCTCGTGTTCACACGTGCTCATCCCAGCCAAAATTACGTAAGCTTAATGTAATCCTAATTCTTCCTATAGAAAAGGTGATTTAAATTTACACTGCAATACCGAGAGCTCTACCTCACCTGCTCCTCCTAGCTTCCTACATTTGGCCTACCCTTTAGTTTACAGGAGCAGACCCACGCACCGCCTACCAGGCGGGATACAAAAGCCTTTTTGTGCTAGCAGTCTGCTACGGACGCCCTTCTTTGCTTGGCAGCTAGTGCTGCATTTATTGTGATGGAAAGGCGACAAAAAAGAAGAGGCAAAAGCGGCTGTAGGTAAAGAAGTATTTAAATAACAGAGCTACGAGAAGTACAAAATGACACATTTCGTTTGAAAATTGCAGAAGGAGGTCACAGAGAGATTTTAGGTTTTTTGCTTTGGAAGATGCAGCGATGAGTCTGGTGATAACATTTAGTTAGCTAGTAACCGGCGACTTATATACCAGTTTGAACTATTTATTGCGCATTTCAAAATGAGAAATACTAAATGGAGCTTCTTAGTCGTCATTTTAAGGTTAATTAACTTTCAATGCGCCGTTCGTATTTTGTTTTCTAAGAAAAGTTGTTAACACACCATTAATCAGGAAAGATTATATGTAGATTAACATCTTACGACTCAACGAATCTTGGAATTTCATAGAGGTCAGAATCCTCCACAAAGGACGTAATGTTTCCCAATTCCACCGGGGGCCGAACCGCACAATAACCCTGAAAGAGTGGTTCGGTGTGGAGCGGCGGAGGGGTGTAGTGCACTGTGGACCACTGCGGCTGCGGCGGGGACGGAGCTTCTCCGTCGTTTCTAGGTCTCCGGTTAACATACAACAGAAAAGTAAAACATGGAATATAGAGCAAAGAAAAAGTGTCATTCAGTCGGATGACTTCTGTTTCACACAGTATCCAACTTATGGCCGAGTTTATGTCCAAAGAGTGAAACATGGCGCGGGATCGGTGATAATATTGCAGTCATAACATGGTTTTCCATGGGCCCTGTGGTTACTCTGTAAGGTCGCATTAATACCAAGGAATATGTGGCTGACCAGTTCCATCCCACAATTCAATGTTTGTTACCCAGTGGCGATGCTGTGTTCCAAGACGACAGGGCCCCACAGCTCGCATCACCCAGGGCTGGTTTTGAGACAGCAAGGATGATTTGTCGCATCATCAGATTTTAATATCATGAAGCCTTTTGGGGAGAAACGCGAGTGATCGGTAGCCCTCTCCGTCATCGTTGACTGAACTTGCCACTATGTTGCTAGAAGATTTCATTGAAAACCGTAGAAGATCTATATTCATCCATTCCCAGACGACTGGAAGCTGTTATGAATACCAGAGGTTTTTCTACATCTTATTAGGCGTGATAATGTGTTGGGGTTTCCTTGTTCTGATGCTATGCTTCTGTAAAAGTTTGAGGCTGTTTATTTCACGCTCTGACGTCAGACCCGTCAGTCACCAAGAGCCAGCGGAACCAGGAGTACCTCTGACGACATCCATCGTGGCTCTGGAGGTAACGTCCAGTCTGGAAAATGCGTCAGCAACGAAGACAATCAGCCGTGAAAGCTTCATTTTATTAAGGATGCATTTATGGGTGTGTTCTTCATTTTATTAAGAAAAGGATGCATTTGTGGGTGTGTTGCACGATAGCTCTGGTATACCTCGAACACTTTGAACCAGCACTCATATTTATTGGAGTTTGTGTGGGAAAGTAAGTGCATGAAAGCATAGCTTTGGTACTCGTGGAGCAATTTCTATCAAACTTGATATCTATATGATCAAATGTATTTAAAATATACTAGGGGAGTTGGTAGGTGAGGCACCTTAATGTGGCACGTTGGTCAGATATAGGGTAGTGGCGGAAAGAGGGTAGCAAATAATAATAAAAAACTACACTACTGGCCACTAAAATTGCTACACCACGAAGATGACGTGCTACAGACGCGAAATTTAACCGACAGGAAGAAGATGCTGTGATATGCAAATGATTAGCTTTTCAGAGCATTCACACAAGGTTGGCGCCGGTGGCGACACCTACAAGGTGCTAAAATGAGGAAAGTTTCCAACCGATTTCTCGTACACAAACAGCAGTTGACCGGCGTTGCTCAAAAATGGCTCTGAGCACTATGCGACTTAACTTCTGAGGTCATCAGTCGCCTAGAACTTAGAACTAATTAAACCTAACCAACCTAAGGACATCACACACATCCATGCCCGAGGCAGGATTCCAACCTGCGACCGTAGCGGTCGCCCGACTCCAGACTGTAGCGCCTTGAACCGCACGGCCACTCCGGCCAGCACCAGCGTTGCCTGGTGAAACGTTGTTGTGATGCCTCGTGTAAGGAGGGGAAATGCATACCATCACGTTTCCAACTTTGATAAAGGTCGGATTGTAGCCTATTGCGATTGAGGTTTATCGTATCGCGACATTGCTGCTCGCGTTCGTCTACATCCAATGATTGTTAGCAGAATATGGAATCGGTGGGTTCAGGAGGGTAATACGGAAAACCGTGCTGGATCCCAGCGGCCTCGTATCACTAGCAGTCGAGATGACAGGCATCCTATCCGCATCGCTGTAACGGATCGTGCAGCCACGTCTCGATCCCTGAGTCAACAGATGGGGATGTTTGCAAGACAACAATCATCTGCACGAACAGTTCGACGACGTTTGCAGCAGCATGGACTATCAGCTCGGAGACCATGGCTGCGGTTACCCTTGACGCTGCATCACAGACAGGAGCGCCTGCGATGGTGTACTCAACGACGAACCTGGGTGCACGAATAATAAAGCGTCATTTTTCGAATGAATCAAGGTTGTGTTTACAGCATCATGATGGTCGCATCCGTGTTTGGCAACATCGCGGTGAACGCACATTGGAAGCGTGTATTCGTCATCGCCATACTGGCGTATCACTCAGCGGGATGGTAATGGGGTGCCATTGGTTACACGTCTCGGTCACCTCTTGTTCGCATTGACGGCGCTTTGAACAGTGGACGTTACATTTCAGATGTGTTACGACCCGTGGCTCTACCCTTCATTCGTTCCCTGCGAAACCCTACATTTCAGCAGGATAATGCACGACCGCATGTTGCAGGTCCTGTACGGTCCTTTCTGGATACAGAAAATGTTCGACTGCTGCTCTGGCCAGCACATTCTCAAGATCTCTCACCAACTGAAAACGTCTGGTCAATGGTGGCCGAGCAACTGGCTCGTCACAATAAGCCAGTCACAACTCTTGATGAACTGTGGTATCGTGTTGAAGCTGCATGGGCAGCTGTACCCGTACACGCCATCCAAGCTCTGATTGACTCAATGCCCAAGCGTATCAAGGCCGTTATTACGGCTAGAGGTGGTTGTTCTGGGTACTGATTTCTCAGGATCTATGCACCCAAATTGCGTGAAAATGTAATCACATGTCAATTCTAGTATAATACATTTGTCCAATGAATACCCGTTTATCATCTGCATTTCTACTTGGTGTAGCAATTTTAATGGCCAGTAGTGTAATATTAGTGTCTCTAATCTATTGCATTCGGAGATGATTGTCTGATGAAGGTACCAGTCGTGACGAAAAGCGACCCACAGCGATGAGTGTGAGGTGGAAAGGTGTGACCCATAAAATATACAGTGATCAGCCAGAAGATTATGATCTTCTACATAATTGCCGGTATGTCCAACTTTAGCACGGATAGCAGCGGCGACGCTTCGTGTCATGGAAGCAATGACGCCTCGGTAGGTCGCTGGAGGGAGCCGGCACCACATCTACACTCACAGGTCACCTAATTCCAGTAAATTCCGGGAAGAGGGATGATGAGCTCCGACGCCACGTTTAATCACATCCCAGATGTGTTCGATCGCTTTCATTTCTGGCGAGTTGGAGAGCCAGCACATCAACTGGAACTCGCGACTTTGTTCCTCGGACCACTCCATCACACTCCTGGGCTTGTGACATGGGGTATCATCTAGCTGAAAAATGCCACTGCCGTCGGGAAGCATTACCGACATGATGGGGTGTACGTGGTTGGTAACCAGTGTCGATGCTCCTTGGCCGTCATGGCGCCTTGCATGAGCACCACTGGACCGTCGATGCTCACGTGAATTTTCCCTTGAGCATAGTGGAGCCGCCGCCAGCTTGTCTCCATCTCGCAATACATGTACGTATCAAGGATCTGTTCCCCTGGAAGACGACGGATTCACTCCCTCCCATCGGCATGATGAAGAAGGTGTTGGGATTCATCAAACCATGCAACGCTCTGCCACTGCGTCAACGCCCAGTATTGACAACCACGTGCTCATTTTAGGATTGTTCGGTGCACTGTGTGTTCAGACACACTTATACTCAGCGTAGCATTACAGTCTGATGTTAGTTGCACTAGTTTGTCATCTGTCCTGTTTTTCTTGTGTGCCCAGCCAGTGACGTCCGACATCTGTAATGAGGGGTGGTCGCCCAACCCCACGACCCTGGATACAGTTTCATCTTGGTTACTCACATGTTGAAGACACTCACTACAGTACTCCTCGAGCATCCGACAAGTCGTGAATTTTCCGAGAAACTCGTGCACAGCCTCCGGGCCATCACAATCTGCCCTCGGTCAAACCCAGACAGATCGCGCACCTTCGCCATTCTATAAATAAATAAATAAATAAAATGAGGCAGGATTCGAACCTGCGATCGTAGCGGTCGCCCGGTTCCAGACTGCAGCGCCTAGAACCGCTCGGCCACTGCGGCCGGCTGCCATTCTACACACGGATAGGAAGTGTAATTTTTCCTCCTATCTTTTCTACGTAATTCTGTAGCTCTCAATTCTTTCGAGCAATCAATCATTCATGATAGGAAACACAGTCATAGCTCAGTCACTCACAATGACTCTGAAATCAGGCGATGATTCTTCTTCTCTGCAGGCTCGTGCTTTGCGGCAGTCTGCTAATCTGTACAAATAAAATGCCTCGTAATTTTGGGAGCGTTGTATAATCAGTCGGGAAACCTCATATCAAGCGGATATTTGGCTTTGATGAAGTTTAACCTTCCGAAGAAGTAATGGAGCTCTTGGATTATTAAATGCAGGTTCGTATCCATTTTTTCGGAAGTTCCCTTCTGATTAACAACTACGCAATACATCGATAAATATCATTAATTCTCAAATTTCCAATACACACCTTTTATTTGAAGGAGCAATATATATATATTTTCCTTTTGAATCGTACAATTCGTATCAGTTATCTTCAGTGATAAATCTCAATAATCAGATTACAGTTCATCCAAACCAAGCTCAGGCTAATCGGCACGAAGACAATCTCGGAAGCCCCTTTCTTTCTTTTTCTTTTTTTTTTTTTCTAACAACCACCAGAGAGAGTACTACAAAGAATACTTATGCGCTCATGGCATAGCTATTGTATGAACTACTTTTCGCATAGATTCTGCGAGTATGAAGATAGAAAATTAGTAAACATCATTCAAGGGTAGAATTGTATCTGAATAATTCATCGAATATAAAGAGATATTACAGAAGCTCACTGATATTACATTCATCATACGTGCGTCTGACTAGCAGTCATTCCTCGCCAGGTGACACTGCTATCGCCTGGATGGGTTTATATCGATAATAGGTCAGTGGTCACAATTTTCTGGCTGCGTAGTGGAAGTGTGGCACGTGTGGAACAATTTCAGGCAAACGTAGTAAACATATTACTTAAAATCTGGAGCTTCATTGAGTGTAAGAGATGCTAGCACCCTAGGTGTTGAGTTGGTGACGTGATGACGAGGGAAATCACCAAAAATTGTTGATATTAGTTACACCTCCAAAGACTTTCTGGGTCTGACTGAATGATGTTAGTCCAGATGATATTTCATCCCTACTGAGTGTAGGTAGGAGTGGCAATGGGACCATTAAAAACTGACAATGAGCCCCTCGAAAGCGAGGTCGCAAGTGTATCAGGAGGGTGACAGAAAATGAGTGTTCGGGAGGTGCAGAGGTCATACGTCTACGGGATGAATGTATTACTCTTCACAAAATGGACATCGTCGACATTCAAGAAATATTCAAAACAAACCATTAACTTGAACTATGTACACCAAATGAAAACTGATCACAGTGATCACAAAGGTTTCGCATCATCAAGATCGAAGGCAAAATGCTTGGGAGTTACAAACCGTACAGTACCTTCAGCAAGATATCCACTCTTAAGGAATGCATATAGAATCACATTGGTGTAACGGGGTGATGACAAATGATGGAAATGATGGAATGATACCAAATGCGAAACAGCTAATCGTTAAACTGCATATTCTTTAAAGTGTAGCAGGAGAGAGAGCGATAATATGTTTTATAGGCAGGGTAAAAAATAACCATCCGGAGGCTGAATTTGTTCAATGGTTCCAGGTGGTATCAACTGAAATGTCATACACTTTTTGCTCTAAAAGAGTGTGGTTTTTGTATACAAACCAGGAATCAACCAAAAGCAAGTTATTTTGAGCAGCTGTTAGCCACAAGCAGAGCTCATACCGTAGTTGTTCTCTTAACGCTCACTCTTGCTTGCTGTGACGTCAATATTCCCTACTGCCCTTGCAAGATCGGTCACACGAGCAACATCGTAGGAGGCAGAGCACCTCAAACTTCTCACAGCACAATAAAATACTTTCCAGCCAATTTACAGTGCTGATTAACAGCCGGTATAATTGTATGCGAATGCATTAAGGCACCGATGTTAGCTGATCTAGATACTACTTTCTTGGTACCTCTAATTTACAGGGTTCCTTTCATTTTCATTTCCTATTCAAATCCCTATTGGTTGGAGATGAAAACAAATTCCTTACTGGTCGATGAATTAAGGTTTTTTAACCTCATCCCAAAAATATTCAGACCGATTCAGCAGTTTCTGTGCATCGTCAAGTTGACGCTTTGTTTGAAATTTCACCACCTTATGTCTTCCAGTTCTGTAGCACTATTTGAAGTTTTACAACCGTCCACGGCATCTCTTGAAATCACTGTAATTTATGTCCCCCACCATTTGATGTGCGTAATGTAGTAGGTCACTTGATGAACACCCTGTAAATTGTCTCGAGGAAACAAGTGCACCTTGTCGTCCCTTGAATAACCGTAATTTATCTTCTGCACTACACGGTCATATTGCTGCGAATTTATTCGAAATCTGTTCATAATTGTTTTTACTATGATCTTCCATTTACGTAATTATGTTTAATACCCGCTCGTTGGACAACTATTTTCCTTCACTACATTTCACTGGAGGTGGATTTGTCGCTCCCTGTCCGACAAGGACGGTGAATGACTCGACACCTGTTTCAGTATCACTTTCACTTGTTAAGCACGTATCGTCATCGTTGTACTCCTCATCTACATTGTCCGCACAGCCGAACGTATGACACCACATATTCCACTGGATCATCTTGTAGAAACGCAACATTTCATCTGCCACTTCTTTCTCAGTCTACGAAATTCCTCTGGTTCCTTTCTGACGAAATGTAAACTTCGGCAACTGTTGTTGTAGATATAACGAAATGTTTGCTTTGTTTATCGTTGCCATTTCTCTACTTTTGTATCAATACCGCTAGCATTGTTATGATTACTGTATGATTGTTGTGAGTTACTCGTTGACTAAGGTCAACTTATCTCCGAACCTTATGCTGTGCTCACCATTGGATACCTCCAGTCCTGCCCCCTGTTGCCATTAGCAAACAGTTTTCTGGCATTTAAGCTGTGTCAAAAATCATCGTTCTTAGTACGATTTCTTATAATTAAATATTAGTAATGACATATTGATGATTAATGCCTTCAGAAGACGACATAGTGCAAGACCGGGTTCCTAGGAGGAAGTTATTGTCTGTTCTACGAGATTATGGAATAGGAGGCAAACTTTTGCAAGCAATTAAAGGTCTTTACATGGATAGTCAGACAGCAGTTAGAGTTGACGGTAAACTGAGTTCATGGTTCAGAGTAGTTTCAGAGGTAAGGCAAGGCTGCAACCTGTCTCCACTGTTGTTCATATTATTTATGGATCATATGTTGAAAACAATAGACTGGCTGGATGAGATTAAGATATGTGAACACAAAATAAGCAGTCTTGCATATGCGGATGACTTAGTTGTGATGGGAGATTCGATTGAAAGTTTGCAGAGTAATATTTCAGAGCTAGATCAGAAATGTAAGGACTATGGTATGAAGATTAGCATCTCCAAAACGAAAGTAATGTCAGTGGGAAAGAAATATAAACGGATTGAGTGCCAAATAGGAGGAACAAAGTTAGAACAGGTGGACGGTTTCAAGTACTTACGATGCATATTCTCACAGGATGGCAACATAGTGAAAGAACTGGAAGCGAGGTGTAGCAAGGCTAATGCAGTGAGCGCTCAGCTACGATCTACTCTCTTCTGCAAGAAGGAAGTCAGTACCAAGACTAAGTTATCTGTGCACCGTTCAATCTTTCGACCAACTTTGTTGTATGGGAACCAAAGCTGGGTGGATTCAGGTTACCTTATCAATAAGGTTGAGGTTACGGATATGAAAGTAGCTAGGATGATTGCAGGTACTAGTAGATGGGAACAATGGCAGGAGGGTGTCCACAATGAGGAAATCAAAGAAAAACTGGGAATGAACTCTATAGATGTAGCAGTCATGGCGAACAGGCTTAGATGATGGGGTCATGTTACACGCATGGGAGAAGCAAGGTTACCCAAGAGACTCATGGGTTCAGCAGTAGAGGGTAGGAGGAGTCGGGACAGACCAAGGAGAAGGTACCTGAATTCGGTTAAGAATGATTTTGAAGTAATAGGTTTAACATCAGAAGAGGCACCAATGTTAGCACTGAATAGGGGATCATGGAGGAATTTTATAAGGGGGGCTATGCTCCAGACTGAACGCTGAAAGGCATAATCAGTCATAAATGATGATGATGATGATGATTAGTAATGACATATTGATATTTAATGCCTTCAGAAGACGACATAGTGCAAGACATGTATGACCCGAACTTTATACGGTGGTGCAGTGGACAGAAATGTGGGGCCGGCCTGAGTGGCCGTGCGGTTCAAGGCGCTACAGTCTGGAACCGCGAGACCGCTACGGTCGCAGGTTCGAATTCTGCCTCGGGCATGGATGTGTGTGATGTCCTTACGTTAGTTAGGTTTAAGTAGTTCTAAGTTCTAGGGGACTGATGACCACAGAAGTTAAGTCCCATAGTGCTCAGAGCCATTTGAACCATTTAAGAAATGTGGACCAAACTTAGTTGGTCTGGGTCGTGCTTTCCCAAAAAACTTCTTATTCATCTTCACGTTCCATACGAGCTCTCTCTCTTTCAGTCAGGATTGCGCGTGTTCCATTGCGTGAATATGTCAGGGAACAACGAACTGCAAGATTATTTTCTACTTGAGTGCCTGATTCGATTGCCATTCAGTATTTATTTATTCATCCAGAAATCAGTCATAGCTCAAAAACTGTGACATCATGGAAACATTACAGTTTCAGCGCATGGGTCATAAAAGTCGTAGAGTAAACACACACAAACATTAAACGTCTCAAGTTTGGAATTAAAAACACGAAAAACATTAAGCGTAAATCGAAGGTAACATACACGGCATTAAAGACCTCTCCGAAACGCTTCCATTAGTTCATTTTGTTGTGATAAAGTGCAGAGAAATGTGACTTCGACGGACAAACATGTGAAACGTTCCCTTTTTGAAGAATTATACAAGACTGTGCTTTAACTGACACACAATATTTTTTAGCGCAACGCAATCTGACTTACAATAATCCCTACAAAAGAATGGCCCTGTCTAATATTAACCTATACGTTTCACAAATCACTTACTTCACAAAAATCTTCGTTACTCGAACTACTGCAATACAGCGAGCACCACTACTGCCAGCTAAATAAAAGATTCAAACTAAGGAAGGCACTAACTACTGATAGGCATAGTTAGCAAATGAAAGATTTTAATAGAGAACAAACACTGTATTTACCTTAATAGTCATATTATATATAGCAGTTCATGACAGTCTTACAAATTTCAAAACTCCGCCATCTCTCTCCCCACATCCATCACTGCCGGCGGCTCATCTCCAACTGCGCAACACTACGCGCTGTTCACATCCAGCTGCCGCTGCCCAACACTACAATGGCAGACAACAATGCATACTACCCACAGACTGCACACAGCACAGCCAGTGATTTTTCATATAGAGCGCTACGTGGCGTTACCAATAAGAAAACATAAACAGCCTACTTACATAGCCCCCATGCTCCCCACAAAAAATTTTACAAATTGTTTTGGTCAGTGGCCAATAATGATTTGATAAAATTTTTCATAATTACAGTAACAAAGATATGAAATGCACACACTTATTGATACAATGTTGGTCAAAAGCTAAAATTTTCTCACAGTCCGTAAAGACAGTCCTCATCATTCGTCACAGTAAAATAGCAGTGTTTTTCTCAAAGTCTGAGCAGTAGAAGAAAATGCACACGTAAGTAGTGGATTTCCATGCAGTCTTGAAGAAGTAGTGTTTTCCTTCCAACGAAAAGACAGTGCTGACTCTTGACATGCAGACAGGTAATGGGCCACAACAGAGCAAACCCACCGCAGAGTCAATCGAAGTTTTAAAGAGTATTGGTAGGTCATCACAGAACAGACCCACTGTAGTCCTGATAGAGATTACGATATTGGTGGGCCACCAGAGGCGCAGACCCACTGCAGTCCTTGTAGAAATAATGGTACTGGTGAGTCAGCAAAGACGCAGACCCACTGTAGTCCTTGTAGAGACGGCCAGCAGCCATCTGTTGCAAATGTGCAGGTGCACAATCACCATCGAAGAGTCTTGTGGACAATATAGCAAGTCCATAAACCACCACTTGTGCACTCACTAAGTTTCTGGAATTGTCCTTAGAACCAGCAATGCTGTTATCCAGTCCCTTGCTGAATCATTAACACACGTGCAAACACTAACAGTCCCTACTTCTCACATATTGTCCATATACTATGACCAACAGAAACGTGTGCAGTGAAATGTAACTTACAAGTTACTTAATTTGATGAACTGGTGTCAATTACAATTTTATAACATAAGAATACAATAACAAAGGTACAAAATACAACATTAAAAACATAATAATACATATAACATTTGTAGTAATATGGGCTTTACAAAAGAATCGAAATAACATATACATCAGTGTTACAGGAATTATGACATAAGTACATACATAAAAGGTCTGAATAACTTTCGAAACATCAACTTCACACGTGAGCATTAAAACAAAACAGAATAAATAATGTCTAAGCATATTTACAAGGTAAATACCATATTATTAGAAAAATTCTACAACATAACTCTTATTAGCTAAACACATAAAGACAGGAAAATCAGAATTATATAAGAGTACACAAACACATAGGGGGATAACACAATGGGAAGGACAGGGTTCGTTTTCAGTGTAACATTTGGAACTGCAGTCCAACCCAAAACTTCATTCCATATATCGTCCCTCTTATTTCAACATTGGCTCCAGCCAAAAAAAAATCCTATCCAAGCATGCTTTCTGTATTTATATGTTCACATATTTCTTACCTCATTATTTATTTTCCATTACCTTACTTCATCATTTATTTCCAAGAAAATCCTACCTAAACCTGTTGTCCCTAAACCCTATTTTTTTGGTTCATATCCTCTTTCAAAATACTGTTTTGGCCAAACCATTTTCTTATAGCTTCTCAATGCTTTTCTTCCAATCCATCATAGTTAGTTTCTTATATAGTCTACCCCCTCTTAAGCTAACTTAAATCTACTGAGCTCAGATTTGTAAAATTTTTTGTGGGGAGCATGGGGGCTATGTAAGTAGGCTGTTTATGTTTTCTTATTGGTAACGCCACGTAGCGCTCTATATGAAAAATCACTGGCTGTGCTGTGTGCAGTCTGTGGGTAGTTTGCATTGTTGTCTGCCATTGTAGTGTTGGGCAGCGGCAGCTGGATGTGAACACGCGTAGCGTTGCGCAGTTGGAGATGAGCCGCCGGCAGTGCTGGATGTGGGGAGAGAGATGGCGAAGTTTTGAAATTTGTAAGACTGTCATGAACTGCTATATATAATATGACTATTAAGGTAAATACAGTGTTTGTTCTCTATTAAAATCTTTCATTTGCTAACTATGCCTATCAGTAGTTAGTGCCTTCCTTAGTTTGAATCTTTTATTTAGCTGGCAGTAGTGGTGCTCGCTGTATTGCAGTAGTTCGAGTAACGAAGATTTTTGTGAGGTAAGTGATTTGTGAAACGTATAGGTTAATATTAGACAGGGCCATTCTTTTGTAGGGATTATTGAAAGTCAGATTGCGTTGCGCTAAAAAATATTGTGTGTCAGTTAAAGCACAGTCTTGTATAATTCTTCAAAAAGGGGACGTTTCACATGCTACCCTTAGATCTTACCTTAGAGTTAGCCTTAGACGGTCAACGTCTCACGTACTTTGATTGCATGAGATATAGCGGAGAAGTTTAGAATTCAATTGAAGTCACTGATGCAAAGTCTAGTGATCAATAACTTTACACCATACCCCGTTTTCTCGTTGCCGGCCAAATGATGCTGGTCAAAATTTCTTCCACCACCAACACTGGAACCGGTTTCCTCCGTGCCGCGCGACACCACGAAAGCGTGCGTTAGCGATTTTTTTGCAAAGATTCTACCCCCCCCCCCCCGCCCTCCCCCTTTTCTTTAATAACATTAATACCACCGAGAATGGCAGGAAACCTGCGTCGTGAGGAGGAGGGCGCAGCAAGACGTCAGATTCATGGAGGCTTTCAAGTTTTTCCGAGAAGAACATTCCGATGACGAGAGAAAATATCGGTTTTTTAAGTGTGGAAGAGGCGGGGTCAGCTCTTCATAACGAGAACACCCTAACTCTGGGGTGGGTTAAGGGAGACATTGTAAAGTAAATTGGAGAAAAATTGTATTTTGGATTGAGGACAACTGCACAATGGCGTTCATTAAGGAACTGCCAAAAATCAAGGATATTTTCTCCCCATCAGCAAACAAGTAATGAGCTGCGTGTCCACAAATCTTCTTCAAAGAATTCGTCTTCACTTGCGGCGATTTCGGCTATGGAGGTAGTTTTCTCCTTCGTAGATTTATGTTGATGGCATCAGTAGGCAGCCATTTTCACACTGTCCAGTCTGCTCAAGTTAATTAACCTAATCGTCGGTAACAGAAGCACTTTTAGATGCACAATCTTCATCTACATATACATCCTCTGCAAACCTCTGTGAAGAGCATGGTGGATGGTAGTTCCTCTTGTACCAGTTCTTAAGGGTTCATCGCCTCCCATTCACTTATTGAGTGAAGGAAGAATGATGACTGAAGCGCCTCTGCTCCCTGTAATTAGTTTGATCTTGTCTTCGCGATCCCTACGGGAACAGTGTGTAAGGGCTATAGTATATTCTTACATTCCTAGATTGCTCACTGATTCTTGAAACTTTATAAGCTGGCTCTCACGAGTAGTTTGCACCTGTCTTGGAGCATCTATCTTGACTCTCTTTACGGAAAAAAAAAAATCTGTCACGGGCCGCCTTGCGCTGCTTTGTATATATTCAGTATCCCTTGGTATTCCTGTCTGGTACGGATTACTCACAACTGAGGAGTACCTTAGATGGGTCGACTTAACCTTTTGTAAGCGATCACGTTTGTAGACTCGTTGCGTTTCCCTACTATGCTACTGGTGAACTCCTTTACCTGTCACTGAGCCTATCTGACCAATGTGATAGTTGAATTTCATATCTCTACAAAGTATTAAACAAAAGTAAGTTTACAAGCTGACAGATCCTAACCTTAGGATACAGCTTTTTTTTCGTCTTATGAAGCCGCAGTTTTATATTTCTGTTAGGAATCTCTTGCACCCCTCTGAAATCTCATTATGATAGGCATTAAAAATCTGTGCAGCTTTTTTCAGCCAGAATTGTAGATAACTGTATCTGTTGTGTTGACTGAAGGCAACTAACAGTAGAAGCTGGACACTTACGTGTAGCCACGTACGACGCGGCACCAGGCGACGTGATAGACTTCCTGGAGGCCGTGTTCCAGTTACTGAGCTACAGTCACCGGTTTTTTGGTCCAACATGTTAGCAACACGTTTCATCGGCTTACACGAGCAAAACACTTCTGCTTGTAGACCTGAAAGGTGTAGCCATAAAGTTTTAATTATATGTTCGAATAAATGAAGTTATGTAATTAATTATTTCTTTGTTTGCAGGTGCACTACCTGTGAAAATTATTCGATCACCAGTGATAAAAACTATATACTTTATTTCACTCCCCAAACTCATCATACAAACTAAATAGACCAACAAAATGTACATTTTCTCTCTCTGTCGTTAAGTACAGCACAATATGGTTTAGATTTTAGCCTCTTCAAGGAATTCAACCTTTTCCCTCAGAAGAGCTGCGCAAACTCTTGGCATTTTGGAGATAAGATTTCGTACGGTTGTTGTAGATATTGCAGCCGACACGTCTGTGAATTATTCCACAGGTCTTCAACATTAGATGACCTCTCTTTTCTGACCTATCTGACAAGTTCGTCCCGTAAGAGTTGAAAGGGATTTGTCAGGCGACTGACTTGGCTAAATCATTTCATTCAGTTACACAATTCAGAAGCATATTTTGTGTCATTTTCCTGTTATAGAATATACGCATGACGTATAAGTCTCTTGCGAGATGGAACTGCATCATTGAACAGCATGCTGTGAAACTTTCCTTTATTAATGCCCCATTAATTTCCACGACATCGGTTACTTTATCACCCTAAAGTATCCCCACACATGAAGAACCCTCTACCACGCTTCACTGCTGGCGTCACACGCTGACTCTTTATAGGTTCTCCACGAAGTCGACGAACAAACATTCGATGATGGCTTCCGGATACTTCAGGCTTGGATTCGTCCATTAACAACACCTTGGACCATTGATGCATGCTCCAGTTTTTATGCTGCTGTGCCCTTTGCAATCTTTTTACCGGTTTGTGTGATAGAGGTCTTTTAACCGTTATGCACCCCTTTAAACCCTGTTCACGAAGATGGAGTTGCACTGTTGATACAGAGATTGGAGCTGCTTGCATACTGTTTACTTGCTCTCGAATTTCAGATAGAGTACTGCTTCTCTAATGTTTACTCTGTACGCATACGAACTGATCTTTCCTGTGTAATGTTACTCGGGGTCTCCAGATCGCTTAACACTTGAACTGGCACCAGTTTGTTTGGACCACTGCAATGTATAGACGACTGTAGATTGAGCTTTACCAACTTCTGTTGCTCTTGTCCTACCAGAACAACTTCCCTGATGCAGAGCTACAATAATTACAGCTCGTTTTCCAATTCCAGTCTCCTGCTTCCGTACCGTTAGGAGGTAATGTGGTTTGAACCCGATCAGTATCTAAAAACACTAGTAGATAAACACAGTGGTCTGTTAATTAACATCGTTACACAGGCAACTGAAAAGATGAGACCTACTTTAATGGGACCATCTTAGGTAAAGGCACGGCAGGGTTGTTGTGCATACTCATCGACACCCTCTCTACGCGAACAGCCAGTCAAATATGCAACACGTTTGTATTTATTTTGTTATAAGAATGGACATATAATAAAATATTCGAAAGTAAATACCTGTTTTAACCATAAAACTGTAGTTGCGATAGGTGATCGCAAACTTTTGACCGATAGTGTGTGTGTCCGCAGCCCTCGCAGACACCGAAATCCCCGCAACACAGTACCGAAGTATGCCGCTGAAGGACCCAAAACAAAATAGTGCAGCCCATTTCTAAAGTGGAGTATCGTGTGGAAATTCATTTTCTGAGTTTCAAGGGAAACAACGAAGCAACAGTCCATGCCGAGTTGGTGGAGGCGTACGAAAACAATGTACCATCATATGACACAGTGGTTCGGAGGCGCAGAAGCTTTCAGTGTGGCCATGAATCACAAGAGAAGAGTAGGTCCTTGTGCTCGAAGACAAGCGTATTACAATCGAGGCAGCACTGGAAAAACCAGAAATTGGCCTTGGACATAACACTTCTTGGCAGATTAAAACTGTGTGCCGGACCGAGGCTAGACCTCGGGACCTTTGCCTTTCGCGAGCAAGTGCTCTACCAACTGAGCTACACAAGTACGACTCACGCCTCGTCCTCTCAGCTTTAATTCCGCCACTTGAGCACTTGCCCGCGAAAGGCAAAGGTCCCGAGTTCGTGTCTCGGTCCGGCACACAGTTTTAATCTGCAAGGAAGTTTCATATCAGCGCACACTCCGCTGTAGAGTGAAAATTTCATTCGTCCTTGGACATGTTCTCATCTTCTGCGACGTTTTTTATACGAGGGCGTGCTCAAAAGTAATACCTCCGAATTGTTTATTCTGTCGCCAATATCGGTTGAGTTTTTGCATGTCATGCATATTAAACGATCTACTTTCACGCTTCGCTGAATCAAGTTGCAACCCTCAGCCTCTAGAGTCTAGAGGCACCAAATTGCAGCGTATAACAAGGCAGTATGTAACTTTAACTCTATCCGTGCATGAGGAACAGCGTGCTGTAATTGAGTTTCTCACCGCAGAAAACGTGCGTCCAATTGAAATCCACAGTAAAATGAGGGCTGTGCACGGTGATGATTGTATCGTCATCGGTAATATGCGACGTGGGTTCAAAACGGTGGTGCTAACCTCGACGTGTGTGAGAGCTCGGAGTGGACGACTGTGTACGGTAGCCGACGAGACTCAGCGGAATCTGGTTGATGAACTCATTAGAGAAAATCGTCTGAGAACACAGACACAACTCTCATGTAAGTGTGGCATATCACTAGAACGTGTACAGGCCATCATTGCAGAACTGCCGTTCATGTGGGCGACTTGTGGGCGGTGAGTGCCTCGAATGCTCATTCTTGATATGAAACTGAGTAGACTGGACTTCTGTAAACAATTTCTTTTGTGTTTTCAGCGTGAAGGTGATGACGGGAGTGTCCTTATCAAAACTGTGACAGGTGAAGAAAGCTGGGTTGACCATTTTGAGCCGGAGAACAAGAGAGAATCAATGGAGTTCCGCCACAAAGAGTCACTGATGCAAAAAAAGTTCAAGATCATGTCATCAGCAGTCAAAGTCATGTTCACAGTGTTCTGGGATGTTCAAGGTGTGGTGCATTTCGAATTTACGCCTAAAAGCATCACTCAGAAAACTGAAAGCGAGACACTCAGAAAACTGAAAGCACGAATTCGAAGAGTTTGCCCAGACATAAAGGATCCTCTCGTTCAGCGTGTCAATGCCAGACTACACACGAGCGCTATGACATCTGCAACAATCTGACGCCTCGGGTTCACTGTCATCGATTATCTTCAATACCGTCGCGACTTGGCCCCATACGATTTTCACACGTTTCCAATGCTTAAACAAAACCACTGTTACTGGTTATCAGTCTTGAGCGTACTGTAATTTAATTAAAGAGAATTACACCAGA
Source organism: Schistocerca serialis cubense (assembly GCF_023864345.2). Classification (NCBI taxonomy): domain Eukaryota; kingdom Metazoa; phylum Arthropoda; class Insecta; order Orthoptera; family Acrididae; genus Schistocerca; species Schistocerca serialis. The sequence continues at coordinate 398,976,040 of NC_064644.1, forward strand.
CGCGTTTCACTTTTATTTATAAAGCATCTTCCGTAGTTATTCTGCAAATTGGATACATACGTTTGTACATTTTGGTTGTGTTAGGTTAGAAACAACAGTTTGCTTATGAAGTTGTGTGCAAGTTACTTACGGTCTTTCTTTAGATGTTCTGCTTCTTCCCTCCTTGCTAGCAGCAGCTGAACGTCTTAACGATTTTCTACTTGCGAACAAGGTGGGAGAAACCAGCGGTGTTATTCAGAACTCACTTAAAGTTAAGATGTGCTAGCAAGTATGGAAGAAGCAGATTATGTAAAGAAACACTGTAAGTAACTTCCAAACCAACTTTGTAAACAAAACGCTGTTTATAACCTAACACAACCGAAAATGCACAAACGCATGTATCCGATTTGCAGAATAACCACGAAAGATGCTTTATATAAAAAAAAGAGTGAAACGCGTCTGGTGTAATTCTCTTTAATTAAATTGCATGACGGATAACCAATGGTAACTGATTTTAACAGCTGCTGCGGAAGATGGCCTTTGAAACAAACGTCTTAAACACAACCTTCGAGGGCTTCACTTTGATAGTGATGAAACGAGACAAGCAGAGATAATGCTGAGGCTCTGTCAACAATGTCTGACACTCTACAGTGACGGTGTCAACAAACTGGTCTCTCCTTGGCAGAAACGAGTTCGTCGCCAGGGGGACTACGTTAAGAAATAAATATGTAGATCTGATGAATAAAGATGAAGAATATAAGTAACGTTTGTTTCATTGAAACAGCTTTAAGAATTTTCTCATAAGAAATTCGGAGGCATTACTTCTCAACACATCCTCGTACAAGAAATGTTCTCGTCATCTGGATTTCGCAAATGCTCAGATCCACTCAAAACGCCCGCTGAACCGAAGGAGAAGGATAAGTTTCGCAACTGCATAAGGAAATCCAGATAAGCTCCTTACCTAACCAGTTACTATGGGTGCATTACTGTGGTACAGAGACGAAGGAAGAGAGGAAGCAGTGGAAACACGAAGAAACGAGAAGAGCCAACCATGGTAGAGTAATTTTTAGTGCCGTGTGTTTTACGACTGCAGTGTCGTCGTGCTTATAAGGGGCAAACCGTCAAGGGAGCATAGTACTGAATAGGTCTACATAATTGACGTCAATCTGTTGTAGAATTTCAGAACATGTTTTATGATGAAGAATTGTGACTGTTTTGGAGAACAAAACTCTCCTTTATAAAAATCAACATGGATTCCTCAGACAAATATCTTGCGAAAGTCAGCTAGCTCTGTTCCTCCATGAGATCCATAGTGCTGTAAATAACGGCGGTCAGGTTGATGCCGTGTTCCTTGACTTCAGAAAACCTTTTGACATCGTCTCGTACTGGTGCCGTTAACACGCCATCATTCACACAAAGTAAGCCACATTTACTTTCCAAATTCACGAGAAAAAGCTGAGGAAAAAAGGTATGGTTATTCTCAACTGCAAACACAATGAAATGAAATAATAATAATTATTATTACGCAAAATGAGCACAAATAACAGAATCTCTACTTAACTGCGACCGTACCGGACAATGGATGATCAAGAACAGAGAGAACAAAAGGTTGCTGGTCCGGTTCATTTAACATTATATAGATATTGTAATCGATAGAGGTTTTATTGTAATCGCAGTGTCTATTAAGCAGCGATAAAATCGTCTAACGCTACTGCGCGAAAACACAGTCACGAAATCCGCTAACACTTGGGCAACATTACACAGCCCCCAAAATTTTTAAAAGTTTTTCAAGTCTTTAAGAAAAAGATTTCAAAAATTCTCACTTTATTAACTTTTAGTATGTGGATTGTCCGTTTTATTTATTTATTTTTTTCTTTCATTTTATTCGTTTGAGCTGGAGCCAGTTTTAGCTTTGCCAGGAATGTAATTTGCCTGCCCATTCGGGTGCGATCCTGCTGGAACCTGGCGAAACGACAGGAAAGGCATAGACATTCAGTTCCATTCTCATAGAATTTAAAAACGTTACACATTAACAAAATCAGATCATTTAGTACAATTAATCAGGACGAACAAATTACATCGTTAGAAAAACATTAAAGTACGGTTGTAATTTTTATTAATCATCATGTGGGTTTTCGTTACAGAAATACGTGGGTTTTTGAAACAGTTTACAACAATCACTTAGTTGAACATTATTCATTCTTGCTCGATGGTTGTAAAGGTGACGCATTGTAGGCGAAGATAGTCGGGCTGCAGCATTCGCCGTTGCTGTGGTGTAGAGCGGTCACGGCGGCGTGCTTGCGATGTTGACAAATCTGCTTACGTGTGAGCTACGACGATCTGCGATGGAGTAAGAAGAATGCAGAGTTCTGGATCTGTTGTGCTCAACAGGACCCAGTCAACTCAGGATACGGCGTTACATGAAACTTTCGTAGACTGGGACCAGTAACACTATTTTTAATACACGCTCCCTAAAAGAATTTTATTGGTAGCTAGTTGTTATCACTTGCAACACTAATTTGCATCAGTTTGTTCGGTGATAGCTGTGGGTTACATAGTATATATGTTTGCGTTGTTATACAGAAGGTCTAATGTATGGTTTTTGCTAGTGCACTTTACTGTCAGTCGACATCAACACCGTTACTGCACAAATACGTTCATGTTAGTTTAGGTTTCCGCACATTCATTAATGTCCGCAGAATACCGTACAATACACATGTTTGCAAAGTGTTTATCAAAGTTTTCGTTTCTTAAGCGCTTAGCTTCGCGTCGGCGTGTAATAGTCACACGTGACGTCACATTCATAAAATTCCAGCACTACAGTCTGTTCCACAGTTTATGCGCCATACACACTATCTGAGTTTCAAGTAACAACACTTGACTGTGTTCCACTTCAGCGGATCATCACATCACTTCGGTGCTGTTGTCTGGGTGAGTACACAAATTAAATTCACTTTCCACTAAAAGTGCGTCCAATCGACATTAGTGCAACATGTTTGTATTTATTTCACCAGGCGAAATTGTATTATCAGCCGTATAACGTCTCTTGATAACAGACATTTCTCTTTGCTCTTGTATAAAGAGTCCTCCCGTGAAATGCAAATTTACGTGCACCACTTCGCCATTGACAGTCCTATTTGCCATTGACAACTTATTACTCAGGCCATGTCGGTACGTGTCACTTTACTTACAAATGTGCCCATAGAAAAATCCCACAGCTTATGTACTTTGATGTTGGTACTAACCGTACCGTATCATTTACATAGTGTTTATGTTCTATAACTTTCTAACTATTTCCTCTTACAATTCTTCACGAAGTTAATTTCGTTGTGTGGCTGTTAACGGTAGTGAAGCCTGGCTTTACAGTGTTTTGACAGTATGTAATGCGAGTTTATTCATTACTACTGGAGCTAAGGACATCACTGACTGTTTTTACTTCACACGAACTGGTGTGTACCGTTTAAATTAGTCGATAGAATTAGTGCAGAATACGAATGTGCTTATGGCTCAATCTTGCCATTTCACTGCTATCGGACTAAAATCTCAAGAGTATTATCACTCACTTTAAACCACGACCGCAGTAGCTTGCTGTTTATGTTTGCAAACTACATGCTAAACATAAACAGAAATTTTTTTTATCCTGCTAATCACTGCATCTGAACAAAACTTAAAATCTACTAGTAGAAAAACTTTATAATCTGTATGGCCTCTGCCATACTATCTTTACTTAGAAGTGCGTAGCAAAAGAAGTGGAATAATTGCACCCACGAGAATGGTTCTAAGATCACATCAGATAAGATTCTTGTTACTTTTCTCTTCATAATATTAACGAAATTTCTGAGCATCTACTATTAATGTGAAAGTTTGCTGTTCAGTAAAGAGTTTGCTTACAGCTCCTCTGTTGGCTCACGGGACAGAACAGGTAGAGGTTAGGTTAGTGTTGCTTTAACGTCCCGTCGACAACGAGGTCATTAGAGACGGAGCGCAAGCTCGTGTTAGGGAAGGAAATCGGCCGTGCCCTTTCAAAGGAACCATCCCGGCATTTGCCTGATACGATTTAGGGAAATCACGGAAAACCTAAATCAGGATGGCTGGAGACGGGATTGAACCGTCGTCCTCCCGAATGCGAGTCCAATGTGCTAACCACTGCACCACCTCGCTCAGTGGACCGGTAGAGTGGCAAAATGTTCCGTGAAGCCTTACTTGCATTGTATACACATATCCTTTAATTATATCGGGCTTTTCATCAAAAACATATATATTTTTTTAAAAGGTTACTCAGTTCTTTTTGTTGTACAGTGTTTAAATAAACTTATTCAGCAGAGGATCAAGTAGGTAAGAAGACGGGGGATAATAGAAATCCTTGGGTAACAGAAGAGATATTGAATTTAGTTGATGAAAGGAGAAAACATAAAAGTGCAGTAAATGAAGCAGGCAAAAAGGAATACAAACGTCTCAAAAATTAGATCGACAGGAAGTGCAAAATGGCTAAGCAGGGATGACTACAGGACAAATGTAAGGATGTAGAGGCACATATCACTAAGTGTAAGATAGATACTGCCTAGAGGAAAATTAAAGATACCTTTGGAGAAAAGAGGACGACTTGCATGAATATCAAGAGCACAGATGGAACCCAGTTCTAAGCAAAGAAGGGAAAGCAGAAAGGTGGAAGGAGTATATAGAGGGTCTATACAAGAGCGATGTTCTTGAGGACAATATTATAGAAATGGAAGAAAATGTAGATGATGATGAAATGGGAGATACGATACTGCGTGAAGAGTTTGACAGAGCACTGAAAGACCTAAGTCGAAACAAGGCCCCGGGATTAGACAACATTCGATTAGAACTACTGATAGCTTTGGGAGAGCCAGGCCTAACAAAACTCTACCATCTAGTAAGCAAAATGTATGAGACAGGAGAAATACCCTCAGACTTAAAGAAGAATGTAATAATTCCAATGCCAAAGAAAGCAGGTGTTGACAGATGTGAAAATTACCGAACTATCAGTTTAATAAGTCACAGCTGTAAAATACTAACGCGAATTCCTTACAGACGAATGAAAAAACTGGTAGAAGCCGACCTCGGGGAAGATCAGTTTGGCTTCCGTAGAAATGCTGGAACACGTGAGGCAATACTTACCCTACGACTTATCTTAGGAAATAGATTAAGGAAAAGCAAACCTACATTTCTAGCATTTGTAGACTTAGAGAAAGTTTTTGACAATGTTGATTGGAATACACTCTTTCAAATTCTGAAGGTGGCAGGGGTAAAATACAGGGAGCGAAAGGCTATTTACAATTTGTACAGAAACCAGATGGCAGTTATAAGAGTCGAGGGACATGAAAGGGAAGCAGTGGTTGGGAAGGGAGTGAGACAGGGTTGTAGCCTATCCCTGATGTTATTCAATCTGCATATTGAGCAAGCAGTAAAGGAAACAAAAAAAAAAAAAATTCGGAGTAGGAATTAAAATCCACGGAGAAGAAATAAAAACTTTGAGGTTCGCCGATGACATTGTAATTCTGTCAGAGACAGAAAAAGGACCTGGAAGAGCAGTTGAACGGACTGGACAGTGTCTTGAAAGGAGGGTATAAGATGAACAGCAGCAGATGCAAAACGAGGATAATGGAAAGTAGTCGAATTAAATCCAGTGATACTGAGGGAATTAGATCAGGAAATGAGACACTTAAAGTAGTAAAGGAGTTTTGCTATTTGGGGAGCAAAATAACTGATGATCTTCGAAGTAGAGAGGATATAAAATGTAGACTGGCAATGGCAACGAAAGCGTTTCTGAAGAAGAGAAATTTGTTAACTTAGAGTATAGATTTAAGTGTCAGTAAGTCGTTTCTGAAAGTATTTGTGTGGAGTGTAGCTATGTATGGAAGTGAAACGTGGACGATAAATAGTTTAGACAAGAAGAGAATAGAAGCTTTCGAAATGTGGTGCTACAGAAGAATTCTGAAGATTAGATGGGTAGATCACATAACTAATGAGGAGATATTGAATAGAATTGGAGAGAAGAGAAATTTGTGGCACAACTTGACTAGAAGAAGGGATCGGTTGGTAGGACATATTCTGAGGCATCAAGGGATTACCAGTTTAGTATTGGAGGGCAATGTGGAGGGTAAAAATCGTAGAGGGAGACCAAGAGATGAATACACTAAGCAGATTCAGAAAGATGTAGGTTGCAGTAGGTACTGGGAGATGAAGAGGCTTGCACAGAATAGAGTAGCATGGAGAGCTGCATCAAACCAGTCTCTGGACTGAAGACCACACACACACACACATATTCATAAACTTTGCTTCGTATTTCCTGTCTGCAGGACTGTACATCAAATTCCGGTTTACTGGGCTGTTTTTGGTCTGGCAATGTAGGAAACTGATTGCGACATAAAATTACATCTGGTTTTATGTATTTGATTCGGACTCCGTGACATAACTGTGAACCGGCTAACTTTTAATGAGTGGTAGGGCTATCCCCTTCCCATTCACTTTTAACACACATTTGTCACAAGAAAGGTCAATTACTGCATCTCTTTCTTGTAAGAAATCTACTCCCTATATGCAGCTCACTGATAAACCTTCACAATCCAGGAATGTGCTCTTTATAGCTCCGTTACCCGCCTCAACTAATACATGAGTCTGCAAACGTACTCCCTTTGACTTATTTTCAAACCCTCCAATGATCCTACAATTGTGTACCGGCAGCGTACGTGGTGTCTGAAATTCCCAAATCTTATTATAGAGTTCTAAAGCCATACAATTTGTAGCTGCGCCTGTGTCAACAGTAACTGTGGTTGGTATCCCACCTACTACTGCGTGAAATGAAGCTTGGTCTGTTTCCTTTTCTGTTAGTTTACACAAATGGTTTCTTCGCAAAGTTCATCACTCAGATTTTTGCCCAGATTATATCTTAGGGCGTAGTGTTGCCCACCACTTCTGTAATTCTTACTGGTGGCTGTTACCTCCAGTTTTGTCCAGAACTATTGTTTTCAGTGGCACTGTTCGGTGGTGCAAGCGCGCCAACTGATTGTGTATTTGTTCCTGTGATAGGATGTCAATTACTGTTTGACTGCTGTGTTATCGGTTGCCAGCGGTTTGGTTGATTACTGTTGTAATTGCTGTGCCCTGGATGATACCTGTTGTCTTGCCTGTGCCTCTTATTAAAAGGAGGAGAATTTCTCCCCTCCCTTGGTCCTAGGTCATAGGTTATTATTACCATTGTAAGATCGAGGCAAACTATTCCCATTTTTATTACCATTACCGTTTTTATTGTGATATTGGTAATAGTTATTACTGTAGTTACTCGATACTTGAGCATTACTACTTCTCCATGTAACAGGTCAATAGAATCAAGCGCTGACATGAAAAGTTCTACATCTGAATCTGGTACATGAAGTAGTTTTTCTTTTATTGATACTGGTAGTTTTGATTTTAAAAGCCATATGACTTCTTGTTTGGGCATTGGTGCATCCCAAATTTCGTCTTATTTATGTATTTCTCAAAATATTTACGCAGTATACCTGCTTTACTATTTTACATCTCGGGATTATATACCTCACGTCTTAAACGTTCTTGTGTTTTTGCTGATCAATACGTATTTAGAAAAGCTTTCTAGAATTCCTCATAAGTATGGCAATAACCTGTTACTTCATTCGCCCATAAGCATCCATCACCTTGAATATGAGTAGTGACAAACTGTATTTTCTGTTTATCGTTCCATGACTTTGGTAGTATACCACGTAAGCTTTTGATAAAAATGACGGTGTGGTGTTTTGCAATCCGGTGTAAAACTTTGGAATTGTCTGTATTTTAGTAAACTCTCTTCCACACGTATGTCAGAAAGAGAACTGGCCGCTCCCTGTTCACAAGCTACTTGAGCGGGTTGCGGGCTGGGCATTGTTGCCGAACAGCTGATTGGTGTTGCTGCTCGAGATACCACAGACTGCGCCTCTGGCACTTATTGACACGTAAATCAGCCTCGTCTGCTGCGTTTTGTATCGCCGCCAGCTCCCTTTTTAACGTGTCTACTTCTTGTGTAAGTGTCTTTCCATTCAGAAACCTGTTCGGTGTTTTCACATAACATGTTTTCTGCAGACAAAGCTTGGTTTGTCGCTTTCTCTACGGTTACAGGCAGTTCGTTCCGTAAACATTCTTGAAATTGGTCGTCTTTCATGTCCAACCAGTTTACAAAGTCAAGAGCAAACTGATTGCCTTTCTCTACAAACTTCGCTTCTACATATTTGTCATGTTCGATAGCGAGTAGCTATTTGCTGCACAGAATTTTCTAATGTACTTGGTATTGCATTAACTTGCACGACCTGCTTGGTTACTTCATTGACAGCTTCGGGTAAGTGTTTGTATGTTTTTCGCATTTCGTCAAATTTATCACTAATGTTTTTGAAGTTTATTTCAATTTTACTGAGTTTTCAATCAAGGTCGTCACGAATTTGTTTGGCGACATTTTCTTGTATCTGATGTGCTATGCCGTTCAAATTTTCGTTTAGTAATGTTGCTATATTCTTTTGAATTTCAGTGGCCGCAGTTTGAAGTTTTCTATTTAAACCGTCGGTCACATTTTGAAGTTTTGCTTTTAAACTACCACTCATACTAGTTTTGATTTCCGTGGCTTCAATTTGCAGTTTTGCATCTAAACTGTCTGTTACTTTCTTCTGTACTTCTATAAAGTGTGCATATCGTTCATGAATAGCGCGATGTAAACCTTGTATCTTTTCTCTGAGAAATGTGCACAGGTCCGCGAAATTAGTAGGTGCTCATTCACTCTGGGTGGGTTCTTCAGTATATTCGGCCGTAGGTGCATTTTCACCCGCTTACAATTTATTATTTTGAGTTTCTTTACTCGCCATATTTTGTTCGTCACTGTCTACGTCTGAGTCTACTCCAGGCGGTGTAGCCGTTTTAGTGTTTCTATCAACTTTGTCCATGAATTTAAAAAAAATACACCTCACTGAATTTAATAAAATTGACCGTCAATTCTCCTCAGTTTACACACGGCAAATGTTATTTAGTAAGAATTACTGTTAATCTATAGCGATTTACTATAAAACAATCTAGCGACGATTCTCAGTCGTGCTAGAAAGCGGCCATCTAGCCGTCATAAAGTTTTGCAAAATTCACAAAAAAAATTTGCAAGCTATTGTGAGCAACGTTTTTTAGAATTTATCGCTCTCTAACTGACTTTTGCACACCAGGGCAAAGGAAAACAGTAATGTCCTTACCTCCTTTCTTACTGCGCTTCAGCAACGTCTCGTGTCGTAGTTTTTTCTTTTAAGGATCGTGCTCCACGTCTCGTATTACCCAGCTCGTTGAAATTGTCTCGTATCTCGTTACAGTGGTTTTTCGTGTAACAGAAATATAATTTTTTTTTATATACCAAATTTACAATAATACATATACATACATCTATACATACATAAATAAGTCCTGCACTAAGGGAGCCATTTTATGGTGGCGGTTTTTTCTTTTATTATTTATTTTCTTTTTATCTTTTTTAAAAAAATGAAATATTGAAATTTTGGAATTTATCTACCACTATATTTTTTAGCTAGGCTTCTCTACCGGGATTTCTGTTGACAAGTATAATTTTGGGACGTGATTTGCGCCAAAAAGCTATCGGACTTCGTTTTGCTACAAGGGAAATTTTAGATACTGGTTCTATTTTGAAAGCAAACCGATCGTATTACATTGACTGGTGGCGTTAATACGCGATCATTCACCAATAGACATCCCCACACAAAGTAAGCCACATTTACTTTTTAAATTCATGAGAAAAGCTGAGGAAAAATGGTATGTTTATTCTCAATTGCAAACACAATGAAATTAAATAATTATTATTACGCAAAATGAGCACATATAACAGAATCTCTACTTAACTGCGACCGTACCGGATAATGGCTGATCAAGAAGAGAGAGAACAAAAGGTTGCAGCTCCGGTTCATTCAACATTACATAGATGCTGTAATTTACAGAGAGGTTTTATTGTAATCGCAGAGTCTATTAAGCAGCGATAAAATCGTCTCAGCGCCACTGCGCGAAAACACAGTCACGAAATCCGCTCTGGGGATGTCTTTGGCTCACGACAACTCCCCAACCCATTCTTCGTGGGACACAGTCACTCTTTGGATTAGCCTATCAAAATTTTCTTCACCCATTCACCCCTCAGGCATTTCAGAATGAAAACGAGACCATTTCGAGCTGAAACGTCCTGAACGGCCAAAATGCAGACTTCTGCAACGAAGACCTCAGTCAAGCCATCCGTCGTTGGGAAAAGACTGCCACATGTGGATTTGTAGAGACGGAATAACGTCATGATAAAGTTCCATGGATTCAGTTTATTTTTTCGAGGCGCCTATTTAAAACTGTGTGACTACCCTCTGTATGTCTTCGCAGCTTACGAGGCTCTACAGACTGTTCATCATTGACGATATGTGCTCTCCAACAGCGGCAGAAGTCTAGCAGGGGCATTATTTACTTACCAACAATCGTTTTTGGTTATTATTCAGCCATCGTTAATATTTTTGCGGAGCTGCATCTTGGTCAAATAAGGATCGTATCTCACAAATACTTTTGTGATAGACGAAGGATTTAAGGGTAGAACGAAGAGGACCTTTTCCAGTTTGAAGGCGTCCAACGTCGGAAACGTCTCTTTTCTATTGAAGGCTTGTTCACTCACACAAGAAATCGTCGGCGTCCGAGGGCAAATGCGCCGTTTTCCACAAGGAGTTTACAAGAATATGACTATGATTTACAGTTAATTTTCAGTGAGACGTAATCATACGTCTAAGTAAATTCCCTTGGCGTTTTAATTACACCCGAAAGTACCAGCTGAGTTCTGTTGTTGTTGTTGTTAATTATGGTGTTAAGGACGCACGGAAGCTCAGTCATTAGCGCCCGGAAACTAAGACTGTTCGCAACAAATGAAAATTTTCGCCGGACCGGGACTCGAACCCGGATTTCACACACATCGCGAGCGTTTCCCCTAACCACTTCGGCTACCTGACCACGCCTCCAGGATCGTTCCAAGTATCCGTATGTCACCGAGTCCACAACCCCTACCCTCTCAAATTTCGTGATACACGCACAGGGAGAGAAATGTTTTATCGTCATTTTAGCCCGTCGAGGCATGGATACATTATTGATCGTTAAAATGTCTGTGTTCATAACGTGTATCTTCGCATCACAGAGTCCCTCATACATTGATGTATGCCTGAAGGACATTGTCACTTGAAGATACAGACGCTGTTTAAACGCAGATATTGTAAACATCATAATGTTTGTCAGTTTAGCTTAGCAGAATCAAGCCTGCTGTTTAAAGCAGACAATACGACGAAATTTGATTAGCATAATATTTTAGCACTGAATTGGTTCGGGTGAAGCAATATAAATGAACAAATAAGTAAAGAAACAAAAACTACGGCGATTTCACTATAAATATGTGTTATACACTTATTCCCACATTTTCAGTTTTTGAATGGGAATCCCTTATACATATTAGTACACAATTTAAGACAACGGGCGCACGTTGTATTCGCATATGTCTGCCGCCCCTCGTTACTGAGCCACTTGTTTGAAAAGTGAACTATATCACCAGAATTAACTGCGAACATACTGTACTGTGTATTATATGCGAGCTGCGAATGTATCATTGCGATATTTAGAAACGAATTAGGTTCAAATGGCTCTGAGCACTATGGGACTTAACATCTGAAGTCATCAGTCCCCTAGAACTTAGAACTACTTAAACATAACTAACCTAAGGGCATCACACACATCCATAACCGAGGCTGGATTCGAACCTACGACCAGCGGTCTTGCGGTTCCTAACTGAAGCGCCTAGAACCGCACAGCCACACGGGCCAGCCTCGAATTAAGTGATTATCGAGATGGCTGGACAATGCTCATGAAAAAAGGATAGATAAAATTGAGTGGTTTCGCAGTGAAGCGATTCAAAAAAATGGTTCAAATGGCTCTGAGCACTATGGGACTTAAACTTCTGAGGTCATCAGTCCCCTAGAACTTAGAACTACTTAAACCTAACTAACTTAAGGACATCACACACATCCATGCCCGAGGCAGGATTCGAACCTGCGACCGTAGCGGTCTCGCGGCTCCAGACTGTAGCGCCCAGAACCAGTCGGCCACCCCGGCTGGCCCTGAAGCGATTCCCTGTTGTTTACAAGAATAGCACGTGAATTATGCAGCCTTGTGAAATAACCATTTTCAGAATAGTATTGATATTACTAGAGCTGTTTTAACTTAATTTGCGTTTCCCATTCCCTTTGTGCCTAACTTTTGTATTGTGTTGAAATATTTCAGCGTTTCTACGAAAGACAGTGTCACAGAGAAAGTAGCAGACCGTGGTGAAGTTTCTTGCAGGTTCTTTAGGACACGGTCGTTCAACAAACTTTCCAATCGTCCACCTGAGCAGCATCGAGGAGAAGTGAAACAGGTAAGAGACTAAAATAATAGCAGCAGCGGAGAACTTCCCTTACATTCTTCCAGTCAGGCCTCTTACGCCCTCCTTTCTTAATAAACGCCTTATGCAGATTCTTTTCCTTCTCTTTACTACATTCAGTAATTTTTGTGCTCCTCACTTTTCTCAGCACCTCTTCAATTTTCACCCTAACCATCCTACTTTTTTCCATTCTCCATCACTTTCACATCTCCGAATGCCTCAGCCCTTCTCTTTCTTCCTCATTTTTCATATTCCAGCTCCATTGAGGAGGAAAAGACATACAAAACACTTTCGCAGCCTTTTTCTTTATCTATATTGCTAAGTAAGCTATAAGTTCATTAAAAAAAGTCTTTTTCGGCTTAGCCGTCACATTTTTTTATTTCTGCATTGTGCTTCAAACTGTTTTCTGTGATGCTTAGTAGGTACCTGAAGCTTTACACATGTTGTAATGTATCTTCAGTCAACATTAACTTTACGTATTTCACAATAATGTAACTCATATTGTAACCTTCCCATATAAAAATAAAAATGATAATTTTTTTGAATATCTTATGAAAACTGATAAATTTTGAAGTATGCTGCGCTATGCCATGGCTCTGTGAAATCAATCTGAATCTATCCATGAGAAATAAACTGAAAAGTTCTTACCTCATGATGGTGTCGCCGGATAATGCTGTATATCTATTCGTAAATGGCACAGCTTAGTGCAATCCTGGCCTATCTACTAATACTGGACAACATTTGTCAGAGATCTGTATTATTAGAAAAACTGACTTTGCTTATTGACATAGCTGCACAGCTGGTCGTCTGATTACTAAAGAACACATGACTATGATCTGAGAAAATTTCTGAAATATTTAAATTTAAATAAATGACTGGATCGGGACTGGCAATGACTGAAGACAAAATATTCCTTCCTTTTTTGTTGACTGGTAAAAACTATGTTGTAAAAATCTTTTACATTGTTGATAAAGATCTGCAATCAATGATATTGTAGAGGACAAGGGGTTATTTTTAGGAAATTTGATGTGAAATTGTGATTTAGTGTGTTTCAGTGCACGGTGCGCCAGCCTCATGGCAGACGGTGGACGAAGGCTGGCTGGCGCGTTATGCAGGTGACTCAGTTTTGCAACGAGCGTCGGTATGTGTGTACGTGTGCGGCAACCATCAACAGCCAGAACACAGCATTAGCAGAATTACGCAGGCGCAGGAAACGTGTGGCGCGTTTGTGTTAGCCAACTCATCAAGAACATTCTAATAAACACGGCGCCGCGTAACCAGTGGATTCAGCAGTGGTCTGCACTATTTAAGGGCATCAGAGGTGGGCGTCGGCATCGATTTGACCGATTGGGCGTTCAGTCGCTGTTACGTCGTCGTCATCAGTGACGCTGTCTCTGAGGACCGGCTGGCGGAGGGCGTTGCCCGCTGCTGCACCGGCGACTCCCGGCGTCGTCACGAGCCGCAGCGTCTGCAATAGGCGAGCAGGGCCGCGCCTCGTGCTGCTAACCCCCTACCGCCTGCGCAGCCAGAGACCGAGCATGGCATCACGTTCCCCGGGCTGTGCGCATCAGCAATTCTCCACTACGACAAGAGCGGTGGGGCTGAGCTACCGGAAAACGTATTGGAAGAACCAACAATAAAGAGGAAGATTGCTAAAAACTGCCACCTTCTTCTACCCAACTATGCCCTACAACCCTGACCATGTCACCCGCTCTGGTCATCCTATTACAATATCAAAAATTAAATATTACAAATCTGGGTCAACTGGTGCTGACGAATCACAAAAAGATTGAAACAAATTCATATTAACATCTCAGACAAGTGACTTAACTACGCACATGCCAATAAATATAGTAAAATTTACCCTACAATACATGGCTATAAACTGCGCAGTACCAGAGACAGACTACAACTGCCCTATAGCAGCGAGCGACTGCAACTACTCCCGAGATTGCTCTGACCTGCGACTCTATTCCAGCAAAGATATTTTCTGTCGCAGGCAGTGCGTGAGCAATACATCAAAATTACATTTGCTCCAGCAGGGTGGTGGACCCCTTACAATATGGATACTTTTTCTTCTGTGCAAACGTTTCGTCTGAATGAGTGAGGGGGAGAGAGAAAGAGAGAGAGTTACCAATTCTAAAAAAAAAAAAAAAAAAACTTGTGAGCAATCCAATAGTTGTTAAATTTGTTAAATTCTACTGTACAGTGCACGCTCAGCAAAAGACGGGGAGCATACAGGTCTCAAAATGGTTCAAATGGCTCTGAGCACTATGGGACTTAGCACCTGAGGTCATCAGTCCCCTAGAACTTAGAACTACTTAAACCTAACTAATCTAAGGACATCACACACATCCATGCCCGAGGCAGGATTCGAACCTGCTACCGTAGCGGTCGCGCGCTTCCAGACTGTAGCGCCTAGAACCCTCGGCCTCAATGGCCGGCGCATACAGGTTGCTGCAGAATCTCAGGGTAAGTAGCTCAGACGTAACACTGTGCTAAATATCAGAGGCTGGTGGTCATTTCTTTAAACACAGCTGTACATTGTCAGTGATGATCTCTGCTGGATGTTAAAGTCATCTTTACCATCTGAAAGCTAAACAGCTTGTGGGTTACTGCGTTTTTGCGGTGTTTATGTGCAAGCGAAATCAACACACGACGCACAACACGCCCGTTGTTTTGTATGCATCAGTTCTTCACGTCTGTTGTAGCTGATGAAAGCGAGGTCAGTCGCAACATATTATGCAACAGAATGGAATCTTATACCAGGTTGGGAAGTAGGACGTATAGCTTTTATCAGTTGTACGGGGAATTCTTTCACAAACCTTGATTGTTGGAGTCAGAACAGTAATTGGTGACATAGAAAACTAAGAAACATACTAGGTAAATACTCGACCCAGTCAGATTAATGTGACCGCCGTCTATGTTCAACGTCAGCGCTCAATAACAATTCACACAGAGCACGTGGCAGCATCAGCGGTGGAAGTATATAAAGCGAGTCGGAGAAACGCGGATAACAGTGTAGTCACTGCCGTAATGCGGAAACGCAGCAATGTATCTCATGTCCACAATGGCGTGATCATTGGCTTTTGGACCAAGGGTGGAAGAACTACGAAATAGCCAAGTTTGTGAACTTTTCTCGTGCTACCGTGGGTAAAGTACACAGCGCGTGGCAAAATGGCGCTATCCAAAAACGGCACCGATGCAACTGCACCACTGGCCATTAAAATTGCTACACCAAGAAGAAATGCAGATGATAAACGGATATTCATTGGACAGTAGAACTGACATGTGATTACATTTTCACGCAATTTGGGTGCATAGATCCTGAGAAATAAGTACCCAGAACAACCAGCTCTGGCCGTAATAACGGCCTCGATACTCCTGGGCGTTGAGTCAAACAGAGCTTGGATGGAGCGTACAGGTACAGCTGCCCATGCAGCTTCAACACAATACCACAGTTCATCAAGAGTAGTGACTGGCGTATTGTGACGAGCCAGTTGGTCGGGCACCATTGACCAGACGTTTTCAGTTGGTGAGAGACGTTTTCAATTGGTGAGAGATCTGGAGAATGTGCTGGCCAGGGCAGCAGTCGAACATTTTCTGTATCCAGAAAGGCCCGTACAGGACCTGCAACATGCCGTCGTGCATTATCTTGCTGAAATGTAGGGTTTCGCAGGGATCGAATGAAGGGTAGAGCTACGGGTCGTAACACATATGAAATGTAACTTCCACTGTTCAAAGTGCCGTCAATGCGAACAAGAGGTGACCGAGACGTGTAACCAATGGCACCCCATACCATCACGCCGGGTGATACGCCAGTATGGCGATGACGAATACACACTTCCAATGTGCGTTCACCGCGATGTCACCAAATACGGATGCGACCATCATGATGCTGTAGACAGAACCTGGATTCATCCGAAAAAATGACATTTTGCCATTCGTGCACCCAGGTTCATCGTTGAGTACACCATCGCAGGCGCTCCTGTCTGTGATGCAGCGTCATGCGTAACCGCAGCCATGGTCTCCGAGCTGATAGTCCGTTCTGCTGCAAACGTCGTCGAACTGTTCGTGCAGATGGTTGTCTTGCAAACGTCCCCATCTGTTGACTCAGGGTTCGAGACGTGGCTGCACGATCCGTTAGAGCCATGCGGATAAGATCCCTGTCATCTCGACTGCTAGTGATACGAGGCCGTTGTGATCCAGCACGGCGTTCCGTATTACCCTCCTGGACCCACCGATTCCACATTCTGCTAATAGTCATTGGATCTCGACCAACGCGAGCAGCAATGTCGCGATACGATAAACAGCAATCGCGATAGGCTACAATCCGACCTCTATCAAAGTCGCAAACGTGATGATACGGATTTCTTCTCCTTACACGTGGCATCACAACGACGTTTCACCAGGCAACGTCAGTCAACTGCTGTTTGTGTATGAGAAATCGGTGGGAAACTTTCCTCATGTCAGCACGTTGTAAGTGCCGCCATCGGCGCCAACCTAGTGTGAATGCTCTGAAAAGCTTATCATTTGCATATCACAGCATCTTCTTCCTGTCGGTTAAATTTTGCGTCTGTAGCACGTCATCTTCGTGGTGTAACAATTTGAATGGCCAGTAATGTATGTTGCGCCGTGAGTCACATATGACAAGGGTGAACGACCGCTGTGGAGATGTGTACTGGCGAATATAAGTGCAACTATTGAGCAACTGACCGTCTAGATGAACCAAGGGGCTACCAGCAGCGTCCCCCCACCGGCGGTTCAGCGAACGTTGCTGTGTACGGGCCTACACAACAGGCGCCTGGTTCATGCACCCATACTGACCGCTGTTCATGGCCGACGAAGGCTGGGATTTGCACGCCAACACAGCAACTGGACGTCCAATGATTGGTTACAGTTGGCCTTTTCAGACTATTCACCTTTAGCTCACAATCAGACACTTGGCCGTTGGCGTGTACGGCGTGAGACGTCTGAAAGCGAACAAGGAGGGAGCACTATGGTCTGGGGAAAGTTTTCGTGGCATTGTATGGGTGGTGATTCGTCATTCTGGAATAAACAACGCATCGACACCAGTACACATCTATCCTTGGAGACCATGTCCACCAGTACATGCAGTTTGTTTTTCCTCGACACGATGGCATCTACCGGCGGGAAAATTCAACGTATTACACAGCTCGAAGTGTACATAAGTAGTCGAAAAGCACCAGGATGAATTTACCGTACTCCTCTGGCCATTAAACGTCCAGGATTAAACCCCGATCGAGAATTTGTGGGACCACCGCCATGGGGCTGCTCGCGCCATGGAGCCTCAGCAGAGAAACCTGAAACGTCCCCTTTGAAAAATTAATGAATTACTGTGCTGATAAACCTCTTACGTTATTTGATTTTCAAACAGCTGAGCGAAACTGAACGTACTCAGACATTTCGCTGTTTATCAACACTAAACTGACACACAATATTTTTATCGCAACGCAATCTGACTTTCAATAATCCCTACAAAAGAATGGCCCTGACTAACAATACCCTATACCTTTCATGAATCACTTACCTCACAAAAATCTTCGTTACTCAAACTATTGCCATACAGCGTGCGCCAATACTGTCAGCTGAATAAGAGATTCTAACTACTGAAGGCACTAACTACTTATAGGCATAATTAGCAAATGAAAGATTTTGATAGAGAACAAACAATGTATTTACCTTAATAATGTTCAAAAGTCATCATATATATATATATATATATATATATATATATATATATATATATATATATATATATATATATATATCAGTTCATGATACCCAATATTACAAATTTACTCTTTCTGATGGACACACGTCCAGATCGTCCGCTCCCAAAATTCTGCCATCTCTCGCTCTCCACATCCACCACTGACGGCGGCTCACCTCCAACTGCGCAACGCTAAGCGCTGTTGCCATCCAACTGCCCAACACTACAATAGTAAAAATTCCAACAATGCAAACCAGCCACAGACTGCACACAGCACAGTTAGTGATTTTCATACAGAGCGCTACGTGACGTTACCAACATAAAAACCTAAACAGCCTACTTACAAACCTAGCGCGGCTCGCCACATCATTGGAATCGACATGACATCCCTTCGATACCATTCAGAAAATGTCTTCCTGCACGCCTTGCTGTGGTCTTTGCTGCAAAAGGTGGTAAATGGAAATGAGCGTTTGGCGTCATTGGCCGGGAGGCCCCTTACGGGGCAGGTCCGGCCTCCTTGGTGCAAGTCTTACTACATTACATTACATACCTGCTCGCCGGATGGGGATGAAATGATGGTGAAGACAACAATCCCTGAGCGGAGAAAATCGCCGTCCCAGCCGGGAATCGAACCAGGGCCCGTAGGACGGCAATCCGTCATGCTGGCCACTCAGTTATCGGGGCGGACTACAAATTGTGGTTATTCAGGCTTTTGATAGGTGATTACATTAATGTGACTGGACAGTGTATTTAACACTGTTTGGATGAAGTGAACTTCGATAAATAAAAAGGAAGGGAGATTAAGGTTTAACGTATCATTAATGACTATCATTAGAGGGGCTATTGAACGGATACAAATAGGGTAGTACGAATGTTCACGGAGGGGGCAGCACGTACGTCCACAGGTTTGTCAGGCGCATGCAAGGGGGTCACGAAGATGCTCATAAAGCTGGAGGGACAGACAACTGAAGACAGACGTCAGCTAACCCACAAAAGCCTGTTTACAAGGGTCAAGAACCAGCTTTGAGTGGAGAATCTAGACATGCACTAGAACCTCCTGAATATCACTCGCTCAGGGACTGCGAAGACCAGATGGTACCAATTACAGCACACGCAGACAAATTTAGGTAACCATTGTTCCTGAGCCCCATACGAGAATGGAGGGGGAAGAACCCCTAATAACTGGTACAATGTGAAGTACCCTCCACCGTGCATTTCAAAGTGTTTTGCAGAGTATAGATGTGGAAGTGCAAACGAAGCTATAGCTATAAGGGAGGATGGGGAAAGAACTCGGTGCTGTACTCATTAGAAGAACCGTCCCGGGTGGTAAAGTGCGAAAATCTTAATTAAATGTGAGTAGCAGAATCTGAACGTCCTTCCTTCTAAATAAAAAGTGGCATTGTATGTCTTGCCAATGAATTTAGAAAAGTTCATAAATTGCATAGGGATGATGGCGAAATATCAGACACTAGAGACAAATGCCTTTGAAGTATAAAATTTTCATTTCAGACGCGACTTCGGCATGTATAAAACGACAAAACTTAAGTGTACACTGGTGTCGTAGTGTCTACAATTATCTGTGAGATAATTTACGCGAAACTGGTTTCTCAAAAACGTGCTTCGCCCCCTAATTTCGTCCTGTATACTACCCTTTGTTCAGCCAATGGGCTTGGACTAACGAAAACAAGATATATCACACAGAAAGTCTGAAGAACTTACGTGACCCGAGGAAAGGGAAGGCATCAGTTAGCTGAGTTCAGTCATGCTTCTCATTCGCATGTTGCAAAGTAAAAAATAAAAAAAAATATATGTAATGCTTCAGACCCCCCTTAAGGGAAGGTAGGCCTCCATTGGCTATTGCCTTCAAACGGTACGTGGCTTTCTTTCAGGTATCTGTAGAGTAGTCGTGCTGATATTCATGTTTACGGGTTTGTGTGTATCTGACCCAAGTTTTGCAAGCTTAACCTAAACGCTTACTCCCTGCTTTTATCTGCCGTCGTGTTTACGCGGGAAGTGTCTTATCAGCATTCTCGTAGAGTTTTTCGGCTGTAAATAACATTTTTGCTATTCTTCAGTAATCGTAAGTGATTAGCGATTGGTAATTTTTAGAAATAACTTTCTCTCTCACATAGCTTACGATCTCACAAATTTCACTGGCGCGTTTGTAAATGCCAAACCGTGTTCACGAGATATGAATTAAACGCTATGAGTTAAACACCATCTAATACTATCGCGTACGTGATTTCGGTGGTTGTGTTTATTTACTTGCTTATCATATGCAACATAAACTGGAGCTAATATACATTCAGTGCATAAGTTTACAAAATAAATAGAACTAAAAAACATTAAAATCTACAAACTAAATTTTTGATTCATTCAAGGGCTGCCTATATCACTTCAATGAAATCTTCTAGCTTTCCAGGGTAGGCTAGTATGCTGCAGTTTCCAAGTGTGTTTGGTAGACAGATGTTCATTATCACAGTCAAACTGAGAAGATGAAACCTATCTCCATCATTTCGGGCTTTGTGTACAGATACTATGCCCTGTACGAATCCCGTTAATTGTCTTCCAAGCACTTCGCAAAATTCCGTACCGGCTGGTCTTGTACCAGGTCTTATGAGGTTATAATATTTCTCATGGGAACTGCTGGTCCACGTTTCTGACCACTTCCTGCTCATGCTGAAATCCACTGCTTGCAGCGATTCTGCCAATATGATAGGCGACTGTCTGGAATTTAATAAGCTCATTCCTAGTGTGGACACACCAGAGTGGATAAGGAGCTGGCGCATTGTCGTCGTGACATGCTGGAGCAGCTTAACGCACAATGCTGTACCTCGAGGCACAGGAAGGGGAACAAGTGCTGGTCTGAATCCGGTGGTTTGGTGAAAGGGCCAGCCTGACATACGGTCTTAGGTGGTTTTCCACACTTGGCTAAGCGCAAATTGGACTTGTTCCCCATATATTTTACATATACAATAAAAAAGCCTTTAAAGTGCGAATGCAGAATATACAGCATCACTTTTACGGGAGTCACAGAGTGACTTCTTCCCAAACGGTGACTGACGTTTGTGGTTACTGGAGAGCATCCGGTCACTCAACTGCTTTTAAATAATGGACAAATCGCAGACACCCGACTGCTCACCGTTAGCTGACTCTACCACAGACTTGTCAAAATCTGAAGAAGAAGATTTTAGGAGGTCATACGGAGGCCTCTCCAAAGAATACACTATATATTTTCTACCCACATTCTTCAAATAGAGTTATGTTCAGTGTCTGTTTATCTCGATATAAATTCGATACTAATTTCGAAAAACAGAATCTGTCCGTGTAGTTTCGAGCTTTTCCCTCTTAACTCAAGTATACGAAGACTTATATTTCTACGTACTGCTTAGAGGACTAAGCTATCATGCCCATAATTCATTTCACACAGTTACTTACAAAGCGTAATAAATATTGGAGGGTCACAACATGTTTTACAAATTTTTTCATGCAATGGAAACTTTTCGCAGTATGTTCACTACTCCAATGAAAGTATTATACTTACGTGTGAAATTCGTGTACGCACTGTTTGTAACCATCTATTTAAAGAAAAGGCACACTGACAGAAGTTTCAAAATACATTTACCCTCTTATGAAGTTTGTTATGATTAATTGATAATAGATTTAGTTCCGGACACAGGATTTAGTTTTAGTGTCTCGATGACATTTTTGTTATTCTTCTAATAATTTCCGGGTATGCAGCCGGATCCCGTCGACATTCTGCCACGATGTTTCGGCCCAGAGACGTCCGGCCATCATCAGGTGAGTACACAACTACTGAAGAGCCCAGGTGCAGTCGCGGTATTTATGCCGAATCTCGCGCATGTGAAATGTACTGGCATCCTACAGCGCATGCGTCAGGTGTTGACATGCCCAGCATAGCCGAGTTGTACGTGCTGCCCTCGGTGGTGGAAATAAAGGTTCATCTAGTCATTGAGTATCGAATGACACTGTCGATTCCGCTGTGATTGTATAATTGTGATGCGGCTATGCTGCGCATGTCAACACCTGACGCATGCGCTGTAGGATGCCAGTACATTTCACATGCGCGAGATTCGGCATAAATACCGCGACTGCACCTGGGCTCTTCAGTAGTTGTGTACTCACCTGATGATGGCCGGACGTCTCTGGGCCGAAATATCGTGGCAGAATGTCGACGGGATCCGGCTGCATACCCGGAAAGTATTAGAAGAAGAAATACGCCGGGAAAATTTCAGAAGTCACATTTTTGTTATTGATTATAAAATTATCGGTTCATGAGTAGTGACTTTATAAAATAATGTTGAAAGAACTTACTGCATAAAAATTTAAAATTTAAAAAAGTGGGTGCATGAAATACCATTAAACTTTATTTCCTCTAAAAGAAGATTATTCACGCACTAGCAGCAAAATTACTATTTACAAGCAAAATTAAGATCATTTATTTTCCTATCTTGGTACTTTAATGTGTACCAATTCTCAGGGCGGTGTTCACATTGATCTTTTTAGCTTCAAGCTGTGCTCTTTTCCAATACAGACTCCTCGAAATGTACGCAATCGCAGGTGGCCTCATGTTGCAGCAAGACTCTTCGGATTGTTAGGTGGTTTAAAATGTCTTACATTGACTGAAGGAAGAAACAGAAAATCTATGTTCCCTCGCAGGATCTGCAGGGTCGATTGTAACGGTTCCCTCTCGGTCTCCTGCACTGAAGAAGATCAACGGAGGGAATCTTTCTGCAGTGGTACGTTAATTCATCTAAATTTGCTAACACCCTGAGTTATCCCTTTCAAGAAGTAGCATATGGAACTTTACGTTCGATTAACTGCAACAGCAAATCCTATTAGTATGTACTAGGTGGTCTGTTGATGGTTGAAGAACAGATCTACTTACTTCTTGTCTAAGACTATCTCCTTGTTCCCATTGTAACGCTTCTCTGTTGGTCGCGACTCGAAACCCTGCGATTTTTAGCTGTGTAATTCGGCGTGGCTTTTGGGACTGCTGCTACTGTCAATATAATAATATTCCTCTTTCTTCAGTTTAAGAAAAGTGGATGTCACCTCATTTATTTGTCGAAGTGAAATAAGGGAACGCTTATATCCGGTGACATCACAAAATCAATGCTCCATGAGAAACAGTTGAAATCCATAAATCAGTGCAGCAATCACGATCTGTGATGACATATACTATCTCGAGTACCTCAAGTATTTTTACTATCAGCTCAATGTTACCAGGGCCAAGCTGGCCACTAAAATATTGACAGTAACGTAACTGATCCATTTGATCGCAAATTACATGTTCTGGTCATGGAACTAGAATACTTACATGTTCACATCGCGGTACACCAACGAGATATTCATTAATCTAATTCAACTGTTACCTTTTGATTCTTAATGTTTAAGAAATGAAATTGCAATTACAAATTGTCAGCTTCAATTTTTTGTGTAAGTCATGTATTAAATGTAATTACTGGGAGCTGTGCATGTTGCCGTCAATTTTGAGGCAGGAGCTGCTTCTTAGCTCAAGGACTAATTCTTCTACTGTCAGGGCTTTCCCACACTCCGTGTACAGGTGGAGTGACGCTATATCATTAGGGGAGTGGGTAACCTGTCTCTCTACCGGCACGCACAGCAGACCTATGTGGCTACCAGATCATGACCCCCAGCGTGGCATAAATGCCACTCTGTGATCACTTAGATGAACATTCTAAACTACTAGAGTACTTTGTTTAATAGTTTATATATCCTGACGTATATCGTACTCCCGAAAGTATGTCAGGCAGATTATTTTTTCAGAGAAAATTTACGAATCTGTACGTCGGCGACGTACTGAGCCGAAATCGCTTGTACTGTTGGGGTTCGGAATCGTCTCTCGAGTTTGTAGAGTGCACCAGAGGTAGCTCAAAGGCGCGTGTAGTGTCCAAAGACTTTACATGCCAGAATTGTCAGAGGATGAAACCAGTAGCTGTTTCTTCAAGATCTTCTGCTTACGATCCCCAACTATACTTCGTTCGTCATAAGAATAAACCAGATACAAACAAATACAAACGCGATATGAAACTTCCTGATAGATAAAAACTGTGTGCCGGACCGTGACTCGAACTCGGGACCTTTGCCTTTTGCGGAAAAGTGCTCTACCAACTGAGCTACCCAAGCAAGACTCACGCTGCGTTTTCACAGCTTCAATTCCGCCAGTACCTCGTCTCCTACCTTCCAAACTTCACAGAAGCTCTCCTGCGAACCTTGAAGATCTAGCACTCCTGGAAGGAAGGATACTATGAAGACATGGCTTTGCCACGGCCTGGGGGATGTTTCCAGATTGATATTTTCACTCTGCAGCGGAGTGTGCGCTGATATGAAACTTCCTGATAGATTAAAACTGTGTGCCGGACCGAGACTCGAACTCGGGACCTTTGCCTTTCGCGGGCAGGTGATTTACCAAACACGTTTCACGACCCGTCCTCACAGCTTCAATTCCGCCAGTACCTTGTCTCCTACCTTCCAAACTTTACAAAATTGTCTCTGGGTTTGGTGGAGTGCACCAGACGTAACTCAACTGCATTGCCGTGGCCAGCTGCACAAAGTTTCTCGGTTGATGATCCATGGCGCGAACAGCTCGAACAAAGAGGTCCAAGAGATTCTCGATTGCGTTAAAATCCGGGGCGTTTGGAGGCCAGGGCAGTACGGTAAATTTAAACTGGTGCACATCTAATAACGCATGTACACTACGAGCTGCCGGCCGGAGTGGCCGAGCGGTTCTTGGCGCTTCAGTCTGGAACCGTGGGACCGCTATGGTCGCAGGTTCGAATCCTGCTTCGGGCATGGATGTGTGTGATGTCCTTAGGTTAGTTAGATGTAAGTAGTTCTAAGTCTAGGGGACTGATGACCTCAGATGTTAAGTCCCATAGTGCTCAGAGCCATTTGAACCATTTGCTACGGTCGCAGGTTCGAATCCTGCCTCGGGCATGGATGTGTGTGATGTCCTTAGGTTAGTTAGATGTAAGTAGTTCTAAGTCTAGGGGACTGATGGCCTCAGATGTTAAGTCCCATAGTGCTCAGAGCCATTTGAACCACTACGAGCTGTATGACGTGTTGTGTTGCCCTACTGGTAGATGCCGTCGTGCCGAGAATGGTTCCCAAGGATAGATGCATATTTATGTTGATTTACTGTGACTTAGTCAATGACGTGACCACCCAAGAAGTGCCACGAAAACATTCTCCAGACCATAGTGCTCCGTGCTTGTTTGCTTTCAGACATTTCACATCGTATGCGCCATCGGCCATCTGTACCATGGAGAACAAAACGTGATGCATGTGAAGAGGCCATCTGTCATCGCTTTATGGAAGTCGTGCAAATTCCAGCCTTCGACACTGATGAACAGCACTCAACATGTGTGCATGAACCACGTACTTGCTGCGAAAGCCTTTACGCTGTAACGCTCGCTGAAATGTCGTTGAGGAGACACTGTTGGCAGCTCCTTGATTATCTGTGCGGTCACTTGCTCAACATTTGAATATCTATTCGCCCGTACGCGTCCCCGCAGCCGTCGTTTACCTCCAATCTACGGCGCGTGGTGCACGAGTTGCCTCGTTGCCGGCTTTGGATAGCGCCATTTTGCCATGCACGGTATACTCTAACCAGTGACGCACGTGAGAGTTTACAGACTTCGTCGTTTCGGAAATGTTTCCATCCTTGGCCCGAAAGCCAATGACCATACCCTTTTGGACGTCAGATTAATCGCTCGATTTTCCGCCTTATATACCAGCCACTGCTAGTGTGTTGCCACCTGTCTTCTGTGACTGTTGCACGTTGACATCGAGCCCAGGCGGTGTTGTAGTTGTTGTGGTCTTCAGTCCTGAGACTGGTTTGATGCAGCTCTCCATGCTACTCTATCCTGTGCAAGCTTCTTCCTTCCCCTAGAACCTACTGCAACCTACGTCCTTCTGAATCTGCTTAGTGTATTCATCTCTTGGTCTCCCTCTACGATTTTTACCCTCCACGCTGCCCTCCAATACTAAATCGGTGATCCCTTGATGCCTCAGAACATGTCCTACCAACCGATCCCTTCTTCTGGTCAAGTTGTGCCACAAACTTCTCTTCTCCCCAATCCTATTCAATACTTTCTCATTAGTTATGTGATCTACCCATCTAATCTTCAGCATTCTTCTGTAGCACCACATTTCGAAAGCTTCTATTCTCTTCTTGTCCAAACTATTTATCGTCCATGTTTCACTTCCATACATGGCTACACTCCATACAAATACTTTCATAAATGACTTCCTGACACTAAAATCTATACTCGATGTTAACAAATTTCTCTTCTTCAGAAACGCTTTCCTTGCCATTGCCGGTCTACATTTTATATCCTCTCTACTTCGACCATCATCAGTTATTTTGCTCCCCAAATAGCAAAACTCCTTTACTACTTTAAGTGTCTCATTTCCTAATCTAATTCCCTCAGCGTCACCCAATTTAATTCGACTACATTCCATTATCCTCGTTTTGCTTTTGTTGATGTTCATCTTATACCTTCCTTCGAAGACACTGTCCATTCCGTTCAACTGCTCTTCCAAGTCCTTTGCTGGCCCTGACAGAATTACAATGTCATCGGCGAACTTCAAAGTTTTTATTTCTTCTCCATGGATTTTAATACCTACTCCGAATTTTTCTTTTGTTTCCTTTACTGCTTGCTCAATATACAGATTGAATAACATCGGGGAGAGGCTACAACCCTGTCTTACTCCCTTCCCAACAACTGCTTCCCTTTCATGTCCCTCGACTCTTATAACTGCCATCTGGTTTCTGTACAAATTGTAAATAGCCTTTCGCTCCCTGTATTTTACCGCTGCCACCTTTAGAATTTGAAAGAGAGTATTCCAGTCAACATTGTCAAAAGCTTTCTCTAAGTCTACAGATGCTGGAAACGTAGGTTTGCCTTTCATTAATCTTTCTTCTAAGATAAGTCGTAAGGTCAGTATTGCCTCACGTGTTCCAGTATTTCTACGGAATCCAAACTGATCTTCCCCGAGGTCGACTTCTACTAGTTTTTCCATTCGTCTGTAAAGAATTCGTGTTAGTATTTTGCAGCTGTGGCTTATTAAACTGATTGTTCGGTAATTTTCACATCTATCAACACCTGCTTTCTTTGGGATTGGAATTATTATTTTCTTCTTGAAGTCTGAAAAAGATATAGATACTGATAACGACGTCCTCTTGAGTAGTCCCCGCACGAGGGTCCGAATGGGGGACTATTTTACCTCCGGAATATTTTACCCAAGAGGACGCCATCATCATTTAATCATACAGTAAAGCTGCATGCCCTCTGGAAAAATTACGGCCGTAGTTTCCCCTTGCTTTCAGCCGTTCGCAGCACCAGCACAGCAAGGCCGTTTTGGTTATTGTTACAAGGCCAGATCAGTCAATCATCCAGACTGTTGCCCCTGCAACTACCGAAAAGGCTGCGGCCCCTCTTCAGGAACCACACGTTTTTCTGGCCTCTCAACAGATACCCCTCCGTTGTGGTTGCACCTACGGTACGGCCATCTGTATCGCTGAGGCACGCAAGCCTCCCCACCAACGGCAAGGTCCATGGTTCATGGGAGGAGGTGGTCACTTTAATGTGACTAGACCGTATATTATGCTAGGGAGCTGAGTTGAAGACATTCAAAAACACTTAATATATGCCTTACGATAAATAATAATACAGTAAAAATAATTGTAATATGTAAACTTTCACGTCCGGAAATGTCACAATTAATAAAATGCCGTAGACATATTAGTTAGTTTTCATGTGGTGTCGCTATTCACAATGGTTTCACTATTTTTCCTCCCATTGTTGTAGAATTGTTCAAACATTGCCTCAGGACCACGTATTTCAAATGGAACGAAGAGTTCTATGAACGGTCGGATGGTGTCGCTACGGGGATTCTCTTAAGGCGGGTTGTAGCGAACTTCTTTGTGGAAAACTTCTAGGAGTAGGCATTGGAAACTGAGATCAAAAAATTGAATAATTGGTTCCGTTACGTGGATGTGATGGCGTGGCAGGGAGAGCTGGATTATTTTCACAAACATCTGAACGGGATCAACGCGAAGATCCAGTTTGCCAAGGAGGAGGAGGCAGGCGGAAGATTAAATTTCCTTCATGTGCTAATTTTTAAGTAAGAAGATGGTAACTTGGGCAACACGTTTTACCAAAGACCCACGCACACATACCGTTACCTGCAACGGGATTCGAACCATCACCCACAACAAAAGCGAGCATCATAAAAACTTTGGCGAATAGAGCAAGAAAGATTTGCGAACCAGAGCTGCTTGGCGTAAAATTAAAACGCATTGCTCATGGATGGTTATTCGTTCGCTAAGGTGGAAAGACCATTAAGACCACCGCGTGGACATCATAGCGAAATTCAAGCGCAGGTGAAATCGAATATTTTCCTGCCATTCATAATGAAAAATTTTGAAAAAGCCGAACATCACGGTAATTTACACACCCTCACGGAAGATACAAGATCACCTAAAATCGGCCAAGGGTGTTCACCAACCGCTGGAAAAAGGTGGAATTTATAGGATTCCGTGTAGTTGTGGGGAGGTGTACGTTCGTTTAGTCTGCAATTACAGGACCGTATATCAACCCGTTCCCTAATTCGAATTGTTCCTGGAGAGCATTTCCCTCGTTCTTCTTGGCAAGAGAAGCTGATGTGGCTGAGCTGGATAAGCTGCATTCGGCAGCCTGCCCACGTTGTTCGTCAGCTTTGTCGGAGAATATGTGTGCACGCATACCGCAATATAAATCATTTTGTGAACATGCGTCACGGCTCGACAAGTCTTCTGCCTGAGCTGGCGTCTCCGGCTGAGAGCGTCCCACGGCGGCCATGACACTGCTTCGAACAATTGGCTGTAGAAACTTTTATAACGCACGGACGAAAAAAGTTTTTCGTCCCAACATTCTGGACACATACACCCTTTTAAAAGTGTAATAACAAATCAAATTTTCGAGCATTTTGAATGAGAACTTGGCCTTAAGATTTCAGGCCGCATCGTCACAGCGCGACAGCACCTCTCGTAGTGCATAAAGTCAAAATTATAGCGTCCGTGTCTTTAATGTTTATGAGGTAACGCATCGGAATGAATAGTACCCCTTTACCGACACGCTACGCCGACAAATTATGCCTGAAACCTTGTGTATTTGGGGAAACGTTCACTTTAGGTTCATCCGGTGTTTCTTCCCTGGCTCTCAAATTGTCGGTTGGACACTCGTTTGGTAGATTGTCCTAAACAGAATACAAGGAACTAATACTAGGTAACTGATATCTAGCTTTTGGGGATATAAACACATTACACTTAATCTCAACAACTTCAACTCATAGCTACTGTTTAAATACGACGCAAGCATTACAAAAAAAAAAATGGTTCAAATGGCTCTGAACACTATGGGACTCAACTGCTGAGGTCATAAGTCCCCTAGAACTTAGAACTACTTAAACCTAACTAACCTAAGGACAACACACACATCCATGCCCGAGGCAGGATTCGAACCTGCGACCGTAGCAGTCGCGCGGTTCCAGACTGTAGCGCCAGAACCGCTCGGCCACTAGCGGCCGGCCGCAAGCATTACAATACAGTCCATTATCAGAACTGCAAACATCATCATTTGAACCCACTGCTAGTTTATAATATGTGATGCCATTCCAGTAATCAGCACACAATATTCTTCGAAGTGTGAATTTCTCTAAATAGTTGACGGATGATTACTGATGAATCATCTCCCACACTGCCCAAAATCATCTCGTCAAATACTCTCTGTAGCCTCAAACGACGCGACTTCTAGTAAGCCGCTCTTCGTTGTGATAAATTTCTTGGAATGAAGGCACTGCCTGTTACGGTTTGTTCTGCAGGTTTCTGTAAAGAGTCTCTCTCCATCTGTGACAACCAATCAGCAACTATTGGACAGTGGTACAAACCATCGTGGAGACATCATCGACGATTGTGTATTGTTTAGTGTTAGCGGTTGTAACAACGATGCAACAGGCAGTTGTTTGCTATGACTCATAAGCAATTTACAAACACGCATTTCGTTTGTTATGTCAAAATAATCAGTTTAGAATTCTCTACTGCCTGTATAATTTTGATCCTAATGTTCTGGGACATCCTGGAAGGGGAAGTGGGAAATCATGTGCAGCGGATAATTGTACGCATTCAGTATTTGGCACTTCACGACTTCCGACTACTGGCGCCTTCTTCTGAATCCTATAATTAACCGGAAGACAAGGATCCATTTGAGCTGTGGAAGGCGTGAGTGTCTAGCGAACAAAACACGCCTTTCTGTTATTATTTTCAGCAAACAGAAAATAAGAAGGTAAGCTTACAGCTGTTATTGATTTACTTTTATCCACCTAATTAAAACTTCATAGTATCATTGCTTGGAGTTACTTTCTCAATACAATGAAGATCCAAAGAAACTGATATACCTGCCTTATATCGTACAGGGCTCCCGCGAGGACGCAGAAGTGCCGCAACACAACGTGGCATCGACTCGAATAAAATCTGAAGTAGTGCTGGAGGGAATTGGAACCATGAATCCTATAGGGCTGTCCATAAATCCGTAAGAGTACGAGGGCGTGGAGTATCTTCTGAACAGCACGTTGCAAGGTATCCCAGATATGCTCAATACTGTTCATGTCTGGGGAGTTTGGTGACCAGCGGAAGTGTTTAAACTCAGGACAAGAATGATTGCAGGTGATTAGACAGGATGCTTACGTACGTGTCACCTGTCAGAGTCGTGTGTAGACGTATCGGGCGTCCCATATCACTCCAACTGCACACGCTCCACACCATTACACAGCCTCCACCAGCTTGATTAGTCCCCTGCTGATATGCAGGGTCCATGGGTTCATGGGCTTGTCGCCATACCCGTACACGTACATCCATTCAATGCAATTTGAAACGAGACTCGTCCGACCAGGCAACATGTTTCCTGTCATCAACAGTCCAATGTCTGGCTCCGAAAGCCCATATCGATGATGTTTCGTAGACTGGTTCGCACGCTGATTCTTGTTGATGGCCCAACATTGAAATCTGCAGAAATTTGCGCAGGGGTTGCACTTCCGTCACGTTGAACGATTCTCTTCAATCGTCGTTGGTCCCGTTCTTGCAGGATGTTTGTACGGCCGCAGTGATGTCGGAGATTTGATATTTTACCTGATTCCAGATATTCGCAGTACAATCGTGAAATGGTCGTACGGGTAAATCCACACTTTATCGCTGCCTCGGAGATGCTGCATCCCATCGCTCTTGCGCTGACTACAATACCTCGTTCAGAGTCGCTTAAATCTTGATAGCATGCCATTGTAGCAGTAGTACTCATCTAACAACTGCGCCAGACACTTGTTGTGACGTATAGGCGTTGCCAAACGCAGGACCGTATTCTGCCAGCTTACATATCTCTGTATATGAATACGCATCCCTATACCAGTTTCTTTGTCGTGCATAACAGTTTAACATACAGAATCTAATCGCGTTAGTGTGTAATGACAGACCGGGATGATGGCACTCTGAAAGAGAAGAGGTTCGCACACTCGTGGAAAAGAGACCGGGAGAAGCTGAAATAAAGAAGACAGTAAGGAATGAAATGAAACAAGAGACTAGGTTGAAGAACACAGATGAAAAAGCTGTACGCGAGTGCATTACTAAGCAGCCAGAGAATTAGTTGCAGAAAACCAGAAGCAAGGTGGAAAGATCAGAAACCTTCGCCTGAGCTATAGGATATTTCCTGCATGTCTATGACGATGATTCGAGCAACCACTTTACTGACGCA
Source organism: Schistocerca serialis cubense (assembly GCF_023864345.2). Classification (NCBI taxonomy): domain Eukaryota; kingdom Metazoa; phylum Arthropoda; class Insecta; order Orthoptera; family Acrididae; genus Schistocerca; species Schistocerca serialis. The sequence goes on from NC_064644.1 coordinate 399,008,054, forward strand.
ATGAAATCAGTACCTACCTTTTAAAGAAGCTACCGAGTTATGTTACATCTGTGGAAAATCGTGTGCAGGCGACGAACTGTGGTGCAGGTGAATTGGGTGCTCTGTTTGGAATCGTGCCGCATGTACTAGAGAAGACACCCGAGACGACAATGCACGTAACGACTTCCTCTGCAAAAAAATGAACATTAGAAAGTGCTGACATTTCAAAATGAAAGTCGCTGCAAATTCATTGTCGTTGTTCAAAAGTCATTTCAATATTCTACTCTCTTGAGATAAATTTTCTGACAGTTTGAGTTGGGATTATTTTCACTCATGTGCTTCCGTTCCCAAGCGCACAATTTCGCCACCCTGTGAGTAATCACGTCATGGAATCGGGAATCATGCGCAATCGCATCTTTTTTATATTTAAGCTTTAAATTTCATTGTAGTATTTTTTTCATTTAAATTCATTTAGTACGAAGAAGTAGAGAAACTGCAATGATCTTAAACACAGTTGGTTTTAAATTATTGTCATGAAAGTGTCAAAATAACAATTTTTACGTAAGTATGCGCTTTTCCCCACTTCCCCTTTTCATCAGGAAAAGGTGTCTGTCTGTCGTTCAGAAAAAAATAGGACATAATCAAGGTTAAAGGCTACTACATCTCGTCATCTGTTTCAACGGACAGAAAATGATTTTCTGTTTAACGTGAAAAAAAAAGTAATCAGTGAATTACTTGTCGAACAAGTTATGCATGAGCTCAATAAATCATGTTCTGAATGACAACGAATACTGTAAAATGACGTATGCTACGAGTTCAAGAAACCAACTACTCAAGTTCTCTCTTTTTACTGTGATAATATTACGCTGGCGCGTTATTATACGTGTTTTGGGTTTGGTTCTGTGGCTTTGACACCGGACGTAGGGCAGAAGAGAAGAATTGGGGTTCATTGCGGGGCGTGATAAAAAATATCCCAGTTAAACGGATTCAGTGGGTGGCTGGGGACGACCGTAGTCGTGGCGTACGACCGGGCAACGAACCCGGTACTCGTGTTCTGCACGAACCGACCCGCGCCTGGCAAGTGGGACGCGGAGAAACAGGCGGGTTATCCGTGCCGTGTTATCCTGACCGTGAGTCCCGCGGCGAGGGCTCCGCAGCGCGGCCGAACCGCTTTGATCAGACGAGCCGGCGAATTGTCGTAAAAGCGTCGTTCCTAACGGGACCACATTGTCGGATGTAAGAGTGTTGTCAGGTGTAACCGAAGGGCTATTATTGTTCTTGACTTACCAGTGTATCGCAATCAAAAGCAAACTCACCTGCTAGGACTAACAGAAGAGACGGAGAAGACCCAACAGCAGCGCACTTCGTCGCGGGATCGTTTGGTCGGCATGAGAACATTACAGTGATGTTCAATAAACTCCAATGGCAGACGCTACAAGAGATGCGTTTTGTATCACGGAGGGGCTTAGCTTTGAAATTCTGAAAGAGTACGTTCCGGGAAGAGTGGGCAACATGTTGCTCTCTCCCACACGCGTCTCGCGAAATGATCAGAAAAAGTTGTTATTTATGTAATCAATCACTTGTCACAGAGACATTCCCGGACTGGCTTAAATATGCTGAAGTTACACCTCTCCACAAGAAAGGGGACAAAGAAATACCGTCAAATTACCGACCGATCTCACTTTTTCCAGCTTTTTCAAAAATCTTTGAAAAGGTTATGTTCAAGCGTCTACTTAGGGACCTTAGTGTAAATAACATACTGCCAAAGTCACAGTTTGGGTTTCTTAAGGGTTCTGATACAGAGAACGCTATTTACACTTACAGCGAATATGTCCTTAATTCATTGGACAACAAATTAGAAGCAACTGGCATATTCTGTGACCTGTCAAAGGCGTTTGACTGTGTGAATCACAGGATTCTTTTAAGTAAATTAAAATATTATGGCGTCACTGGTAGTGCTGTAAAGTGGTTTCAGTCATATCTTGCTAATAGAAAACAAAGGGTGTCATTACGAAACACTTCAGCAGTAGGCAATCAGACATCATCTGACTGGGAAGAAATTACATGTGGTGTTCCCCATGGTTCCATACTAGGTCCACTACTGTTTCTTGTGTATATTAATGATCTGTCATCTCTTACATTACCAGATGCCAAGTTTGGCTTATTTGCAGATGATACAAACATTGCAATAAATAGTAAATCAGATATAAATTTAGAAAGAGCAGCTAATCAATTTTTACTGACATTAATAAGTGGTTCATACCCAATTCAGTGTCATTAAACTTTGAAAAGACCCACTATATGCAGTTCAGAACTTCCAAGAGATTTCCTTCTGGTGTGTCTATAAAATATGATGACATGGAAATAGGAGAAGTTGAGAGTGTAAAATTCTTGGTATTACAACTTGATAATAAATTCAGTTGGGAGCAACATACTAACGAGCTGCTAAAGCACCTGAACAAGTCTGTGTTTGCAATGCAAATGATGTCAGACATAGGAAATACAAATATAAAAAAAAACTGGCATATTTTGATTATTTTCACTCCATTATGTCATATGGTATCATATTTTGGGGTAACTCCACAAACAGAGAAAAATTTTTTAGAGTACAGAAGCGTATAATAAGAGTAATGAGTAGTGTAACATCATATCGAAACCTATTCAAAGAATTGGGCATACTAACCACAGCTTCTCAGTATATTTATTCCTTAATGAAGTTTGTTGTAAATAATACATCTCTTTTTCCAGCTAACTGCTTAGTACACAGTATCAGTACTAGGAATAAGAACACTATACACAAAGATTTAAAATCATTTACTCTTGCCCAGAAAGGAATCCAGTATTCAGCAACGCATATTTTCAATAAGTTACCAGCAACCATTAAGAGTTTAGTTTCAGACAAGGCACAATTTAAACATAATTTAAAAGAATTTTTGGTGGCCAACTCCTTCTATTCCATCCATGAGTTTCTCAACAAGTGCAGTAGACCATTTTAATGAAAATTTATTACTTTAATTTTTGACAGTACTTCGTTATAACAGCCAAGTAACTACCTACTGTGTGAATGATGGATGTATGGAAAGCAGGTGTAAGTCTTAAGTCTGTAAATCTTGTACATAATTTGACTGTTCTTAACTGAGGATCACTGAAATGAATAATTTACTTTAATTTTTGACAATACTTGGTAGTAATAGCCAAGAAACTAGCAAATGTCTGAATGCTGGATTTAATGAAAGCAGATGTAAGTATTAAACTTGTAAATATCAGAAGTTTAAATTTAATTCATGTACATAATTTTACTGTTTATTGACTGAGGATCATTAAAATTAATGAAACTCAAATTTTTCTAATTACATTTTTGTATTGTGTTTATCTGACATGTTCCACACCCAGGAGGATTCCCTCTTTTATGGGTCTATGGAATGAATAATTAATCTAATCTAATCTAAGACAAAACCCGAGATATTAGAGCTGATACGGAGGTTTACCGACATGGAACTGAAACGGGGACACCATTTAGTGATACCAGAAGTAGCCTCTGCCACACACCGTCTCGTGACTTGCTGAGTATTGATGTACATGTAGAATTGACACAGTGAAAGTATTCGATGGCAGAAGCAAAAACGTGTTATTGAACACGGTACAGTAAACGAGTGGTTTGCGAGACAATTGGGGAAATGTGGTTACGAACTATCACTGACTTCAATATGACATAATGTAATAGTTACTACAGATGTGCTGGAAACGTAGTCCCAGCTAATTCGCCTCCAGTTTTACCCATGCCCTACATCGATAAAAGATACAATAATGCTTCAGCACGTTAAGTAGCGGTACACTTGTGCCAGTTAAAGGAGGTTTTCCAATTGTGGTCCTTGCATTCTGATACAATACTGTAGTCGTCTCTGCGGATAAGTTACGAATTATTTCAAACACCCCTGGACCATGTCGTTAACCTTGACAAGACTGTACAGTTCGCTGCTCTAGTTCTGCTACAGTATCAACGGAAAATTTGTATTTCTCACTTTTGAGATGATCTCAGACAGAAAAATCCAAAGCACAGAGGTCAGGTGATCTTGGAGGCCAAGGAACAGACTCCACTCGAGCTATCCATCTTGGACTACATTGGCGTTACCAGCAAAATGTGCCACCGCTCCTTCTCGCATGTACCACATTCCCCAATCACAAGTCATGCGTGAAATTGGAGTTGAAATTGGAGTCTCGTTGAATGGAACCTCCTCGAAAAGTTTACATTTCAGTTTCTTTTGTCCTAACTAGGAAGATGCTTCATACTCAGGTCACTGACACCTTGTTACTATGTGTTCGAAGTTTGGCTCTGAGCTCTATCTGAGGTCATCAGTCCCTTAGAACTTAGAACTACTTAAACCTAACTAACCTAAGGGCATCACACACGTCCATGCCCGAGGTAGGAGTTAAGTCCCATAGTGCTCAGAGCCAGTCAGCCGAGGTAGGATTCGAACCTGCGACCGTAGCGGTCGCGTGGTTCCAGACTGAAGCGCCTAGAACCGCTCGGCCACCACAGCCGGCGTTCCAGATTTAGTGGAACGTTTATGCTTCTGTTACTGTAAACTTTCAATTTTTCATTTTAATTATGATACGCCCTGTACATAAAGTTCCGGTAGACAACGTTGGAAGTCTCGTGAGGCTGTTTGCGAATGGTACTGTCGTTTATAGGAAAGCCATAACGCAAAGATGACAATTATTGAACTATATGAAATAAAATCCTCATAACTTCTGAACGGTTTGCTTCAGAATGTTCAAACTGCACTGTTGGCCGAGGAGCATGACGAGAATTAGTATCCTCTGTATGGTTTGGTTTAGGAACGAAGCCCACTTTCATTTGGATGGGTTCGTCAATAAGCAAAATTGGCGCATTTGGGGGACTGAGAACCCGCATTTCGCGATCGAGAAGTCTCTTCACCCTCAATTGGTGCCTGTGGTGTACAATGTCCAATCATGGAATAATCAGTGCTTTATTCCTTGGTGGCAAGAAGACTACAGAACGGTACGTGAAGGTTTTGGAAGATGATTTCATACTTATTATCCAAAGTGACCCCAATTTCGACAAGATTAGGTTCACACAGACGGACCCCATCGTAGCAGGAGAGTGTTTGATGTCTTGGAGGAGCTCTTTGGGAACCGCGTTCTGGCTTTGCGGTACCCAGAGGCCACTAGCATGTGCTTCGGCTGACCGCTATGTTCTCCGGTTCTGAACATATGCGACTCCTTTTTGTGGGGCTATATTAAAGACAAGATGTAGAGCAAATAACCCCAAAAACTGAGCTGAAAACAGCCATTTAGGAGGTCATCGACAGCATCGATGTTCCGACACTTCAGCGGGTCATGCAAAATTTCGCTATTTGTCTGCGCCACAGATTGCCAATAATGGCTGGCATATCGAACATGCCATGAACTAAATCCGAATATCTGTAGTGACGTTTACGTGTTCAATAAAGTGTGTCCACACCGTAGTTTGTAATTAATTTAGATTTCTTTTTCGTATAGTTCAATAATTGTCACCTTATATATAATCTAATGCCGGTAGATCTGGAGAGGTTGGTGCAGGTTCTGGATGCTGACCCTCAATGTAAGTAAACACCATGTATAGTGAATGAACAGGGAAATCTCCCATTATTGTTGAATTACAATACTGGCGATAAAGCGGTAGAGGCAGGGACAACTGTAAAATGTCTGTGAGTAACCTTCTGAAGTAACGTAAAGTGGAACGACTGCACGCTTTTAGGTGCGGGAGAAGCAGGTACCCGACTGACATTCTCTGGTAGAATGATGCTAAGTATTTCACTCACGAAAGTTGCTCACACAAATTTTGCCCTACCGATTCTATTGTCTATTAGTATAGTACCTTCGCCAGAGAGGAAATAGAGAACATCCACATAAGAGCGGTGTGTTGCGTCATGAGTTCGTTTAGGAAGTGTGAAAATGTCAGGAAGATCCACGCCAAATTTTAGTGGAAGATGCTGCAAGAGAGATTCGCGCAGAGTGGAGAAATTTACTGTTAGAATTTCAAGGAGAGTTAGGCAGCGTTTTAGTTCCTAGGATGCACATTTCGCGAAATGAGCGTGACGAGAAAATCAGAATTCAGAACTCAAACGGATCGTTATCGACAGTCGTTCCTTCGGTGTTCCATTCGTAATTGGGACAGGGAAGAGGGCAAATGATATAGTTAATAAAGTACGAGAGTACAGATATGGATACTGAATGTCACGCCATTTGCAGAATTCCACGTCACAGTCAGAAACGAAACCTATGCCTCATCTTCTTTAGGAAACTACTTCACTCGCTTATTGTACTCGTATGTTTTTTTGTAAACGGGTAGATCTGATGATTAGTATACAAGTTTCTAAACCTGCATCCACATCTACATGAGTGCTCTACAATTAAGTGTCTGGCAGAAAGTTCATCGAAGCAACTTCAAATGATTTCTCTACCGTCCTACTCTCGAACAGCGCGCGGAGAAACGAACACTTAAATCGTTCCGTGCGAGCACAAATTTATCTTATTACACCGATGACCTCGCTGTCTGGTCTCTTCCCCCAAATCAAACCCAACGTCAACCATTTCCTACTGTCGTCGATTTCTGTTATTGTATTACGATGACCGCTTCTTCCTATGTAGGTGGACGTCAACAAAATATTTTCGCACTTGGAGAAGAAAGTTGTTGATTGGAATTTAGTGAAAAATAGGCCATTTTATCAAAAAGAAGAGCAATTAATTGCAGTCTAACGCAATTTCCTTGTTTTACTAATTAATCATTCGACTGCCTTTCCCATAGCCCCATCAAATACCTACTCTTGCTATCTTTAAACTTCTGTCAGTTATGTTGACGGAAACAAGATATCTTTGGACAGAATCACGTTCAGTTTCTTTACAGAAGGCTTTTCGCTGGTGCTCGAGATAACTATTCCCTAAGCGATGTGTTTAAATACATATTTTGTGCTGCTCATATATCTATTTACAGCTAGTCGTATACGTTCTGAATCTATACAAAAATAATTTTCCTTTTGTAATACGTTCGTGACAATAGACAAGAATTTCACGTTTAACTGACTGCACAATTGCGAGAAAAATTTGTAGCCACTCACAATTTTTGTGATTAAGAGTTAACTTGGAAAGGTTTTTCAGAGAGTGCTTACCTATTACAAAATTTGCTGACATTCAAATACTTCTGTCATTTATGTTGACGGAAACAAGATATCTTTGGACAGAATCACATTCAGTTTCTTTACAGAAGGCTTTTCGCTGGTGCTCGAGATAACTATTCCCTAAACTATGTGTTTAAATACATATTTTGTGCTGCTCATATATCTATTTACAGCTAGTCGTATACGTTCTGAATCTATACAAAAGTAATTTTCCTTTTGTAATACGTTCGTGACAATAGACAAGAATTTCACGTTTAACTGACTGCACAATTACGAGAAAAATTTGTAGCCACTCACATTTTTTGTGATTAAGGTTAACTTGGAAAGGTTTTTCAGAGTGCTTACCTATTACAAAATTTGCTGACATTCAAATTGTTTAGTGCGGTGACATGCTTCGAGATATAAACTTCGTCTTCAGTGTGTCTAGTACATGCCTCGAAGCATGTTGTTTGATTACATAATTTGAATGTCAATAAATTTTGTAGCTGGCAACAGGCTCTGTGAAACCTTCTCCTTCTTTCGAATTATAACGGTCTATCATGAGTCAAGACGATTACACGGCGACATGCATAATTGTAACACTTGTGTAGTGTTGTACTGAACAAAGCGTCCGGCTTTTAAAATACCAAATGGCCAGTATTCCGTCTGCGAGTGTAGACTTGACAGGTAGTGAACAACAGCATAAGTTGGTAGTGTTTGGGGTAAATAAATTGTACATTCGGCATAATTGTGATTGTTAGCATTACTTTATCTTATTTTTTCATCTTTTGATCACAATTCTGAACATTTGGAGAGTTCTTCAGTCATCATTGATAAAATAACTTTTCTGCCGAATAGGTTGCGAAACAAAGTTATGATTAATAACATTCCTCTTGTATACGCTTTAGAGTTTACGAACCGCAGTCGGATTAAAATTACTTGATACTTGACATCTGTCACTTGGCACTACAATGTTGTCACATCGGCTGCCAGCTACCGCTCAGTTATAGGTGACACACAAACATGGTGGGTCACTTCGCAAGGACTGTTAATATGTAAAGCTGAACAATGTAGAGATACGAAGAAAATGCGAGACGCTCTGTCGACAGCTGATTTTTAAGTGACCAATGGCTGCTTGCGGCGGAAGATGCGTTTTGTAACCCTCAATTTAAACTCATGTGCGAAGCTAACCACAACGTCGTGATGTGCAGTGTAACCGAGAAAAGAGCGATTAACAATCTGCAGTTGAACTAAAATCACGACCGCTTTGTTCACGGCGATTGAAGCTAACCTCTGAGAGCAAGCTCTAGACCGGAAAAAAAGAAAAAAATCAGTTTAAACCTCCTACTACTAGAATTGTGTTGTTACACTGAGTACCGCTGGGGTCAATATGATCCCAAGTAATTAACACGGGATATATTGGCAGTATTTTAATTATTTTAATAAAACGACATGAAAGCATTCATTACTGATTCAAACCAGGTAAACTATGTATATAAGCACTTACAGATCTTTTCTTAATCCTTGATCTTATAGATCCTTACATTTAAAACAAAGCAACTCTTTACATTTGAAACAAAGAATCTCTGAATGTTGTTTACAGACAAAAGAAAAGCATCTTCTGCACGTTTCTGAGTGTTTTCTATCCACTGAACGTTCGCATAGGGAGCACCGTCCACGTTTTTCCCCCGTATGCTCTTCTGCTGAAGGAGGAGGACAAAGAAGAGAAGCTTGCTGCGCCGACTTCTGTTTTTCTGTACCAGACTTGTTCTCAGTTCCAGAAGAAATTCTCTTCTTTTGTTGTTGTCTTTTTTTATTCCAATCAGGATTTAAGTCCAGACAAATTAGAAGAGCATTTATGGCACTAATATCCAAAATATTATAAAAAATAACCGTGGGCCGTCTTCTTGACATACGTTTTGTGGTGTAGGTCCTGACTAATTAGTCCACTGTGTCTACCCCTGATTAAGTTGCATTGTAGTCTAGGATTGCAATAGGTTTTGCTGCTTCGCCGTCACCTATTTCCTCTCTGAAATTGCTTCGCCGTCACCTATTTCCTCTCTGAAATGCATAGTACTCTGTAATGTCACTATCTTACCCTTTTTTGGGAAATAGGAGACTATTGTATCTGATTCCTGGAATCGTAAGAGACATGAAACTGAAGCTCTTCCCCTTGCCTCGATAAATTCTGTAGGTAGTTCACGACGACTTTTTCTTAGTGTTCCTAGCAGAGTCATTTGTTTTCGCTCTAGTTTCGTTGCCAACTCCAAACTTGCGAAGAAATTATCTGGTCTGATATTTCTACCACTCCCGGATAAATATTCTGTCAGTTCTAACACTACACTTTTTCCCTGATTGATTTCTCTAGGCTGGCCTACGCCCTTTCCTGTGTACACCCGCAGGTGTGTGACATAGTAATTAGTGCTGTCACATACAGCCCATATCTTTATACCATACTTTCCAGCTTTTGAGGGGATGCACTGGCGAAATTGACACCTACCCCTAAAAGTTACCAGTTGTTCATCAGCTGTAATATTCTCGTGTGGTTCGTATGCATCATGTAATGTTTACCCACTGTTCAAATAAATCCCTTATTGGAGCCAATTCATCAGAGCTATGATTCTGTCGCGGGTGCTGAGCTTCATCAAACCGAATTCAGCGTGATATTTCTGTAAAGATGTTCCTAGCCATATAACTATTGAAAATAGGTCGGCCATGCTCTTCGTTCCATAAATTCACTATGTCCTCATTGTGTCCTTTGTACACTCCCGAAAGAATAAGCCGGTCAAGAAAAAGCATTCAAATTCTTCTCTATCAGATCTCTCCATTTGTAACCGAAAGCAATGTTACCTTCTTTGTTCGTCCACTTCAAAATAATCTGAAAACTGCTGGGCTTCGTAAATAATTCAGATGCTGACTGCACAGTATTTACATTCTTCACAGTATGCTCCGTGGGACCCGGGGCCGTCTTCAATGTATTTCGTTCTGGCTGTCTCCCATATGATCTAACAGGATTTTTTCTCCATGTTTCATTTCCATTTCTCAACCTGAATAAAATGGGATTACCATTTTACATATGTACTTACATATTATTATTATTAGTACTATCATTAAAGTTGTTGAAAACATATGGTAGATTAAAATACTTACTAGAAAACATTCTGATTTGAGATGTCAGCAACTTCAGGAATTAGAGTTTCCAAATCTCCAACATCTTCATCAGAATCTTCATTTGATTCACTACCTCCAGAAATAATAGCACCAATCTCTTCATCGTCATCAGACGATATATCTCCTAAAGTTCTCTTCTTCATTCAAAATTGCTTGTATTTCAGCACTACTCAAACGTTTTCTGGTCATAATGTAGTTCTTGCACATGCTGAGGCAAAACACTAGCAGCACACAACAACGGCTGAGACAAGAAACGGCAACAATGGGTATAAATTATAAGCGGTAAATGTTAGTTTCATTGCTGTAGGTGTTTCGTATAACATCTGTTCAACGTAACAACCGTCATGCTTCTGTTCAACGTAACAATCGTCATGCTGTTTTCATAACGTTACATTCAAGAAATAAAATAAAAATTTAGATTTGGGTTATGCTGTCCCAGTGGTACTCTGTGCATAACCTATGAATAAATTTTTATATGCTGTAAATGTAAAACTGAACAATATGTCATTGCATACAAGCAACTTAGAGAGACTAAGTCGTAAGTTTTGAAAATAATCGTTTCGAAAACAACGGAGATACATATTTCAAATGTCCTTATGGGGTCATATTGACCCCAGTGGTACTAGGAGGGTTAAGCACTAAAAGCAGACTGTAGTTTCTCCCAGTCATTGGTTACCTGAAACTATCCTCACACTGGCTACACGCGCTGCTGCGTCACCATCCTATCAGCAGTCCTGGTTGGCACTTGGTTGCAGGTTATAGGCAACACAGGCAGATTCCAAATGAAAACAGAATGATAGGAAGAAAAATAAGAGCAGGTAAGAAAATCAGTACGATGACGCAAAGTGATGCAGCAAAAAATTAGAAAAAATGCGTTGAAAGCATTTGATTGAATAAAAATAGTAATTTTAGTCTTTAGGTTGGATTTAGAAATAAAAAATACTTCGCTACATTTCATGCGATTCGAGCTTACAACCTTCTACACGGGAGGTTTATGCGCTAATCATTGCGCTACGCCAGACTGTTGGATAACATCGTTGCATTTATGATTGTGGTGACGTAGTCGCAACAATGAGCTACAGACTTAAAAATTTGGCTTTATGCAATGCTGGATGACGATTATCTAATGTACGACAGTCTCCGTGATTATGATAATGTATATTTGACGCTGAATCGTGTCTTGTGCGGAAATATCCAGCATTGTATGTCTGGTGCTGTGTATGAAATTGGTGTAATTCATAAGCATCGTTCTGTGTGTGTGTGTGTGTTTAGTTTTTGGTGTGGTTATCATGTGCGACGAAATACGAAATAAAAGTGACAGATTCGGGATCCAAAAACATAAAGAAAGAAAGCCAGACTAAGAACTGGAAGTGAACTGACCAATTGCTGTGGCAGTTTGGCAACGGCGAACGGTTCGGGCGTGACGTTGTGTGCACTGGTAGGAGAAAACCAGCTACAACGAATGAAGTGTCAACTATCGAATAATTTTAATCAGCCTATAGTTCTAGCATAAATGATTCTTTAACGCCGAAAACAACGCAATATACAGGGGCATAAGGATTTTCGAGCGAGTGCAGGATTTTTTTTTTCCTTTTTTGACTTCGTTTTCTGATCTCGAATGTGTCTCTTTTTAGTACGGAGCTTAAGCACACTCACGCTGAAAGGGTGTAACGGTAATTTTAATTACTCCTAAAGTGCTACATTTCGGACATGAATTATTTTTTCGCCGCTACTCCCATAAACAGAGTTTATTGTGAAGTTACACCTATGGAAATAAAGGAAAAATAACATTGCACATAAATCAGACTAACCATATTGCAGTAAAAAGGCGTCGTAAGCAATGCCTGATGAACATTATCTCTCGAAAATGTATCCTGTCTTAAAACAAGTTTTAAAAACCATTAATCGCGCCATTGGTTTTTGTATGACTTTGGACGGATTAATGTCGTAGAAATTACCTAACACCATTATTTTTCCTCTTGTCATGTCTTTACAGAGTTCGGGCACTATCATTTTCTTTCCATTGACAGAACACATGGGGCGACTGTGCTGTCTCATTATATTACATTCCATCTTTAATGTCCTTGACATCTTTCTTCAAATGGTTCTGAGCACTATGGGACTTAACATCTGAGGTCATCAGTTCCCTAGACTTAGATCTACCTGAACCTAACTAACCTAAGGACATCACACACATCCATGCCCGCGGCAGGATCCGAACCTGCGACAGTAGCAGCAGCGCGGTTCCGGACTGAAGAGCCTAGAACCGCTCGGCCACAGAGGCCGGCTCATCATTCTTCCTTCCTATTGCAGTTCTGTACGGAACTGTGAATACGAACAGTATTTACCCCAAAATCCACCAAGCCTTAATTACATTAGATAAAATTTATATGTAGAAGTATGTGGGCAATTTTTGTTTAGCACTAAATGATACTGAAGAAAATCGCGATCAGAATCTACTTTTATTCTGTAGACATGCTGCATTTCAGCAATGATCCCAAGATGTGTTTTAAGCAAAGAGCATGAAACAGGCATGTGTTGAATACAATGAAATCAACCAATAGAAGAATAAGTAAAATAGCAAAGCACTTGCAGTCATAAAAATCTACTATCAGCTCAAAACAAGTGCAACTGGGCAGTTACAGACAGGGCACTAGCTGAAAATAGGTGCTGATAGACTTTCTCTATTTGTCCGATTTCGTGAAAGTAAGCACTTTTCTGTCTTATATACTCATATATCGCTTTCACGTTATGATAAGCACGTGACTGTTACTCGAACAATGTGATATAATTCTACTGAAGTCGCCGCTATTTTCATAATTCCGAAATCGATTGCTACCATTGTATCCATTCCCAATCGATTCCTTCAGATAACAACTTCTTTGTAAATTATCACCTGAATTGAACATGGTGGAAGTTGGATCTGATGTAACATGACAAACACTGTCGCCAGTAGATAAAATTGCTTCAAATAATCCATTATTTTAGTATTATTCGTTTCACTCGTATTTAATTTATCAGCAACCTTCATTTAAAATTTCCGCATTTAATTAGGTTAGGTTAGTGTTTTTTAACGTCCCGTCGACAGCGAGGTCATTAGAGACGGAGCGCAAACTCGGGTTAGGGAAGGATGGGGAAGGAAATCGGCCGTGCCCTTTCAAAGGAACCATCTCGGCATTTGCCTGAAACGATTTAGGGAAATCACGGAAAACCTAAATAAGGATGGCTGGAGACGGGATTGAACCGTCGTCCTCCCGAATGCGAGTCCAGTGTGCTAACCACTGCGCCACCTCGCTCGGTCCCGCATTTAATTCACAGATGTTGCTGGAGCTATTTTACGTTGTAATTTATAGTGTTAGAAGCCAAGATCACTTGATGTGAAATAGTTTGCCCATGTCCAGTTTCGGCAGTACCTAGCTGTCACCTCACATTCCCAAATCTCTCACAAACTTAACTACTCATCAGTCTCGTTGACGTACACCTGAGTTTTCATTGACACATTATCATTACTGTTGTACCAGTTTTGCTCCTAAACTCCTTACTGGTGCGTTTATTTAGCAAGTTTTGTATGTTTAATAGATTAGTGTGGTGCTGTTTAATTGTAATTAGAGCATATTCTCGGTACGTCAACGAGACTGGTATTTCTGGGAGATCTGAGAATCTGAAGATGACAGCTAGATACTGTTGCAACTGGTCATGAATTTAACTATTACACAACAAGCTATCTTGGCTTCAAATGTTACAAATTTCCATATTTGATTCCTCTTTTACAAACCATTTCCAGCATTACTAACATGTATCTGAAATCAGAATCACGTTTTATTCTCACTGACAAAATAAGTTTAGTGAGGGATGGATGCTTGCATCCGCTAATCCTACAACGCCTGATATAGAAAACTGATCATCTTAATTTTGATACTTTTTTAGTAAAAGCTTTTGAAGCAATTAACGTATTTCAGTCGGAGCACGAGGTCAAAATACCGCGATTATGATAAGTAGTTTTATTTAAAAGACGATCACCAACAATGACTCCATACGGAACCGTTGTGCATACCAACTGTATTTTATTATAAGGAAGGATAGGAATACGGCAATCAGTCGCAGTCACATTGGTTTCTTATCATTCTTGCATATCCAGATTTCAGGTATAAATAGCCGTCTCCAGCGCATTTGAATGAGTTATAATCCAACAGACTCATGGCAGTGTTGGATTATAATTCACTCAAAAGCATTGAAGATGACTATTTATAGCTGAAATTTGGATATGCAAGAATGATAAAAAACCAATGGGTTTGCGACTGCTATATTCCTATCCTTCCTTATATTAAATTGGAATGTTTTAATTAAAGTGAGACGGTCCATAACACTCTAACATTACAGTCGCGACACTCCATCTCGTTTCTGTTACATACAGCGACAGGAGCGCCCCAAGCGGCCTGCAAGCTACGCTTCTGAATACGATATCGTATGGATGCGAATTTTTTTTTGGTCATCAGTCTACTGACTGGTTTGATGCGGCCCGCCACGAATTCCTTTCCTGTGCTAACCTCTTCATCTCAGAGTAGCACTTGCAACCTACGTCCTCAATTATTTGCTTGACGGATTCCAATCTCTGTCTTCCTCTACAGTTTTTGGCCTCTAGTACCATGGAAGTCATTCGCTCATGTCTTAGCAGATGTCCTATCATCCTGTCCCTTCTCGTTATCAGTGTTTTCCACACATTCCTTTCCTCTCCGATTCTGCGTAGAACCTCCTCATTCCTTACCTTATCAGTCCACCTAATTTTCAACATTCGTCTATAGCATCACATCTCAAATGCTTCGATTCTCTTCTGTTCCGGTTTTCCCACAGTCCATGTTTCACTACCATACAATGCTGTACTCCAGACGTACATCCTCAGAAATTTCTTCCTCAAATTAAGGCCGGTATTTGATATTAGTAGACTTCTCTTGGCCAGAAATGCCTTTTTTGCATAGCGAGTCTGCTTTTGATGTCCTCCTTGCTCCGTCGTCATTGGTTATTTTACTGCCTAGGTAGCAGAATTCCTTAAAGTCATTGACTTCGTGACCATCAATCCTGATGTTAAGTTTCTCGCTGTTCTCATTTCTACTAACGTTTATATTGATTTGTAGCATATGTTTTACAATAGTTAGTGTATAAAGTGAAATAAAAATCGACCACATTTGTCATTCTTCAATTTCCTAAGGACCTAGGAGGTACGAAATGATACATTACAGGACAGTTTATTTAGGATTCTCTTGTAACGCACAGATATTTACCGAATAATACCGTTTTCCTTGAATAACAAAAAAATTGCTGATGAACACCAGAAGACCTGTCCTTACGCAGAAAGACGTCGCATATCTACCCAACAAAGCGAGTTTTGTTCGCTACACTTTGAGCCAAATCAGTGAATGCGGAGCGTAGGAAACCTACATGGAATGTAATACCTATATTATTTAACGTACTAAATAAGCCACCACACCTGTAGCTTAATGTAAAAACCACACAGGTATGACAATAAAACATCAAAAGTAATAAAACTGTTTCCCAACACAGAAAAATCCAATTCCGCACTTGTTGTTAAATCTGAATCACAAACGGCGAGAATCTTCAACTTACTCGCTTTTGGAGCAAACGAAAGTTACATTTACAAAAATATTCGTGAATTAGGAAGTCTACTGAAGTGCAAAAATGGGCTAATCATGAGACTCCATAAAAAATTGTAAGTTCCAAGGAAAGAGTCTATTATTATAACAAACAACAGAGATACATGCTTCTCGTGGATGAAATACGTGTTTAGAGTATCTCGCTTTCAGCAGAGTAAGCTTCAAATACACACATATTCGAAAGAATTACTTCATGAATAAGTTGTAGCTTATGTCATTGAATCAGTGTTATTCGGCTGTTCTTCCAGGTATTTCATGGTAATTTATGTTTCTCGGTCATTACAACGCAGGGAAAGAAAAAAAATTACACAACTATTTCGTTAATCAGGCAGAAAATAATTAAAAACGAACATCCTGCTTAGAATGTATCTGACTGTGCTTTGTCAGCGATTGGAGCGCTAGTGTTGCTCCAGATGCCGAACGATAACAACTTTCGCAGCAATGCTGCAACTGTATGTACTTGTGGTACGTCGTCGACTGCAGGAAGTCTTCTTATTGTCCCGCGATGGGTCGCCCTCGGCGAGGTGACGAGCTTGCGGTACCGAAGGTTAGAAAAGGAAAGCGCAGACCAGTGGAGACAGCTGTGGACAAGCAAGTAAATGTGGCGGTTTACCAGCTAGCGGAATGTAGTGTCTGTCGAAGTCGCGTTTAAGGCAGGCACTAGGATGGTGTCGAAGTATACTTAAAAACGCAAAGTACAGAGCAGTGGAAGCCGAGCAATGTTGTTATGTGTTATTAACCTGCCGTGAACGGACTGACTTGGAGATATGGCGCTCGTCGTGAAGGATCTTCCTTGTTGCAGCAGGTCGAGATCGCTGTTGTAACTATAATTGGAGGCGGCATTTGGTGGCTCGCTAGGAGTGGAGTACGTTCAATGCTAAGCTCCTTTAATTGGTATCATATTGGGAAGGCGCTGTGCGCTAATGGAAAGTTATTTTATGTAGCTGAAGAGAGTCAACTTTGCTTCGGCGTGATATGAGGGAGCATCTGCAAGTCTGTAAAACTTTGTTCATTGCCCGTGCTTTAGCTGTGCAGTGTGTTTTGCCCTTCTCCTAACAGCACTGAGTTTTATTACCCTTATGTTAATCTGTTAAGTCAATGCGCTGATCACTTTTTTTAAAAAAACGTGTTTTATTTTTATATATGTGTGAAGTTCCATATTAAGGCTTTTGTGTGATTTCCATTTTATTGAGTTATCTTAAGTGGGCCGAGTTTATGGAAAATACACATATTTAATAACCTTAAATTCAGCAACCATTCACCAACTGTTTGCCATCGTACTGTTTTTACTAGAGTGTATGTTGCCTTTTCAAGTGATGTAACGAATGAGTAATTTTGCGGCGTCATTAAATGACGCCGTGTATATTTTATTTAAAATTGGACTTTAAGGTACTGCTTCTTATGAAAATATTTTGTTAATTCTAATTACAGCCACTTTGTCTCAGTCTCGAGTTAGGGCCATGTTGTGCGCTTGTGAAATAATTTTGTTTGTTTTTACATGTATGTTCGGTTTTTCTTCTAGAAGTTTCCTATACGGCCCTGTGACCAGTGTTCATGTCACGGCACGTGGCTCCGCTGATGGCGTAATGTGGGGTCTGGGGGCGTGCTGCCCCAGTCGTAACATCCCTTCTAATTAACAGTGTTTATCGGTCACGCCTCTGTATTTGATGTATAATGTTTAGTTAAGTGTTGTGAATTTAAAATTGTTGACTCTGTGCTATATTCGTAGGACTGTTTTTGTGCTGTATTTAACGTGTTTGAAATTTAATATTAGGGGAATCCTCATATTTTCATTTTCTTTTTTGTATATGAATGAGAAGAGCAGTTCAAAAATTTCGATAAAGATAAATCGATTACTCTCTTAATGCTTTGTATAGATAAAACCTAGTTTCAGTTTCACAATCGTCCCATCAAACGGAACCGTTTGATATACCGGGTGATCAAAAAGTCAGTATAAATTTGAAAACTTAAGAAACCACGGAATAACGTAGATAGGTAAAAATTGACACACGTGCTTGGAATGATATGGGGTTTTATTAGAACAAAAAAAAAAGAAAACAAAGTTCACAACATGTCCGACAGATCGCGCTGGACAGCAGGTAACTGCTACCGTGACGGGTGAGAGGTACGCCGATATGTTACAGAATCGCATCATCCCCAGCCTGGCTGATAAACACCTGTTGGAACGTACGATGTTTATGCAGGATGGCGCTCCACCCTATATTGCTAGACGCGTGAAAGATCTCTTGCGCTCGTCGTTTGGTGATAATCGTGTACTCAGCCGCCACTTTCGTCATGCTTGGCCTCCCAGGTCCCCAGACCTCAGTCCGTGCGATTATTGGCTTTGGGGTTACCTGAAGTCGCGAGTGTATCGTGATCGACCGACATCTCTAGGGATGCTGAAAGACAACATCCGACGCCAATGCCTCACCATAACTCCGGACATGTTTTATAGTGCTGTACACAACATTATTCCTCGACTACAGCTATCGTTGAGGAATGATGGTGGATGTATTGAGCATTTCCTGTAAAGAACATCATCTTTGCATTGTCTTACTTTGTTATGCTAAATATTGCTATTATGATCAGATGAAGCGCCATCTGTCGGACTTTTTGAGCTTTCGTATTTTTTTGGTTCTAGTAAAACCCCATGTCATTCCAAGCATGTGTGTCAATTTGTACCTCTCTATCTACATTATTCCGTGATTTATTCAGTTTCCAGATTTATACTGACTTTTTGATCACCCAGTACATTACAACAATATTCTGTTTCATTTTCATTTTGAGATTTTGCCTACGATGTTGGTTTTGTTATGCCTTTAGCGCTTCCACCCCCTTTTAAAATCGGTTCAATAAATGTGTTATAAATACAATTTGCATCCGAATAGAACCAGCAGTTTGTAAAGAACTCCGAATCTCACTTACAATTATGTGCACGGAATTAGCCTTCAGCACAATTTAAAGTTATGTGAAACTTTATTTGGATCATAAGACACGTTGCAATTCCGACGCACGGCTTGTCTGACGTCACGAACCACATGACTAGAAGTAGCAGCTCCAGGCGAAGGTATGGCATTCTGTGGACAGTTTTGTGGAGTGTTAAGTTAGTTTGGCCAGTAATTCTGATTTTTCAACCTATTTAATAATATATTTGCAATACCAAATCAGGTGCGAAAGTCATTGTTTATGTACTAAAAAATAATAGACAAACATTTCTCGTAGATATTGTTTGTTTTTATAAAATCAAAAGCACCTCAATGAAAAAATGGATCTGCAACACTTGACAACCACCGATCGCAAGGTAAGTATATCCACTGCTGCTGCAGATTTGAGAACTTGCTCATAGAGGCTTGTTTCTGCAAACCAAAAACTGAATATGGGCAGATTTCAGCATATACCCTGTTTATACCACGGAATGTGGAAACGACTATTGATTCTAAGGGGAAAAAAGGAGTTTCGAACGAGACTTACACCGGTAAAATTGTACAATACACTAAACCTATCAGAATTAAAAATAAACAGTACTGCACTTACACCGGTAAAATTGTAGAATACACTAAACCTATCACAATTAAAAATAAACAGTACTGCACTTATTAGTAGTATGATCAGCTTTTGGGAATCAACGAGATTAAATTCTGTCGTATTCGAGAAGACGTGGCTAATGCTCATGGAGGGTATATGTCCGACAGTTTGAGAAATTATTGCCGACTTCGGGACGCAGCGTTGTGACACCAGATTTGGTATTTGGTCCGATAAATATAGGCTGTGTGCGGATGTTACGACTCATCGACAGCGCAGCGCAGAACTTAGTCTCGGGTGCAAGACGATGACGGAGCTAACAACTGCGACCTTTCGAAGGAATCTTCCTAAAATTTGCCATTTCGTGCAAATGTTACGAACTCTAAAGGATAACGGGGAAGGCCAAATGTATCAAGCTGATGTAAGGAACACTGGTTCAGAAATGACTGATAAGGAAAGTACGAAGCAAAACGTCTTATGAGATTACTCTGAGGTCAATGGAACACGTGACTCTTCGAATTTTTCTTTGTACGAGGCAGTTAAATAATTTAAAATGCACTTAGTTGCTAACCGAGTGTGGCAGGCACATGAAGTACACTATTTTAGCAAGTATCTCCACACTCCTATTTAATGTGAACCCTCAAGTATAACATTGCGTTGTTAGTAGAGAAGCAGTAACCACAGAAGTCGGTCAAGTGAGCTCACTGACTTCGAATGTGGTCTAATCACTGGATGCCACCTACGTAACAAATCTGTGAGTGACAACTCAACCCTTCTCAAGCAGTCGAAGTCGGCAGTTGGTGATATGACTGAAGTGGAAAGGCTAAACATTAACCATACCCAGTCCGTGCCTGGCCAGGTCTCACGCTCTGGCTGACAGGAACTGTAGAACAAAAAAATGGTTCAAATGGCTCTGAGCACTATGGGACTTAACTTCTGACGTCATCAGTCTCCTAGAACTTAGAACTACTTAAACCTAACTAACCTAAGGACATCACACACATCCATGCCCGAGGAAGGATTCGAACCTGCGGCCGTAATGGTCACGCGGTTCCAAACTGTAACGCCTAGAACCGCTCGGCCACCCCGGCCGGCAACTGTAGAACATTCGAGGAGTAGTTGTAAAAAATCGCATGAAATCAGAGGTAGCGCTACCGGCAGTCCATCTACACTGAAGAGCCAAAGAAACTGGTAAAATTGCCTAATATCGTTTAGGACGCCCTCGAGCACACAGAAGTGCCGCAGCAGGTCGTGACATTGCCTCAACTGATGTGTGAAGTAGTGCTGGAGAGAATTGGCACCATGAATGCTGCAGGGCTTTCCATAAATCCGTAAGAGCACGAGGGGGTGGAGATGTCTGAATAGCACGCTGCAAGGCGTCCCAGATATGCTCAGTAATGTTCATGTCTGGAAAGTTTGGTGGCCAGCGGAACTGTTTAAACTCAGAACAGTCTTCCTGGAGTCACTCTTTAGCAATTCTGTACGTATGGGGTGTCGCAATGCCCTGCTGGAATTGCCCAAGTCCGTCGGAATGCACAATGGACATGAAGGGATGCAAGTGATCAGACAGTACGCTGATACCTGTGAGAGTCGTATCCAGACGTATCACGGGTCCCATGTCACTCTAACTGTACATGCCCCACACCATTACAAAGCCTCCACCAACTTGAACAGTCCTCTTCTGGCCCGCGGGGTCCATGGATTCATGAAAGCACAATGGATGTACACGTTCATCCGCTCTATACAGTTTGAAGTGGGACAGGACGCTTACCTACGTCTCACCTGTCAGAATCGTATCTAGGCGAATCAGGGGTGACATATCACTTCAACTACACACGCCTCACACCATAACAGAGCCTCCACCAGCTTGAACAGTCTCCTGCTGACATGTAGGGTCTATGGCCTCATAAGGTTGTCTCCAAACCCGTAAACGCCCATCCGCTCGATACAATTTGAAACGAGACTCGTCCGACCAGGCAACATGTCTCCAGTCATCAAAAGTGCAATGTCGGTGTTGACCGGCCCTGGCGAGGTGTAAAACTTTGTGTCTTGCTGTCATCCATGGTACACGAGTCGGCCTTCGGCTCCGAAAGCCCATATCGATAATGCTGCGTTAAATGGTTCGCACCCTGACACTTGTTGACGGCCCAGCATTGAAATCTGCAGCAGTTTGGGGAAGGGCTGCACTTCTGTCACGTTGAATGATTCTCTTCAGTCGTCGTCAGTCCCGTTTTTGCAGGATCTTTTCTCGGCGGCAGCGATGTCGGAGATTTGTTTGCCGGATTCTTGATATTCACGGTACATTCGTGAAATGGTCGTGTGGGAATATCCCACTTCGTCGTTATCACGGAGATGCCGCGACCCATCGTTAGTTTGCCGACTATCTTACATCGTTCAAACTCTTAAATCTTGATAACCTGCCACTGTAGCAGCAGTATCCGATCTAACAAGTGCGGCAGATTCCAGTTGTTTCATATTGACGTTGCGATCGTAGCGCCGTATTCCGCCTGTTTACCATCTGTATTTGCATACGCATGCGCCTACCAGTTTCTTTGGTGCTTCAGTGTAGCACAATAACCGTGCGTAGGAAGTTAAAAAGAATGAGGGTGAGGGGGGAGGGGATTGGTTCAGTGGTCTAGCACCTCCTCACGAGACACACATTTCTGTAGTCAATGGAATGCTAACCAGCGCTTGGTGTAAGTAGGACGCCACTACACAGTGGATGACGGGTAAAGACTAATCAGTCAGTGGCAATAGTAGGAGAGGGTTTGGGTTTCGCGAACAGCAGGAGAACATCACGTGCCGCAATGTGCTGCGTCACGAATGTTGTTCAGGGGAGGTGGTGTTTAGGTATGAGTTTTAGTAAGTTGTACCGTTATTAAATAAACGCAGAAGTATTTGAAGACATTTTACAGCATTTTTGATCTGTACACAGCGCTGGAATAGTTCGGAGACGATTATTTTTTACGTCAGCACTGAAATGTCAGTGGACACCCCAGTATAAAGGAACAACTAAACGGGCATGGGAAAGGTGCAGTCCATTTATCACAGTCATTTGTTACTTCACAAGAGTCCAACAATCTTTTATTGCACACATATCAAAAACACTAATAAAATACAAACGATAATAGCTGCTTGCAATGAATGTAATTAACAAGGCGCAACTAAGGAATGACAGATTTAAAGCCGGCCTCGGTGGCCGATTGGTTCTACGCGCTTCAGTACGGAACCGCGCGAGTGCTACGGTCGCAGGTTCGAATCCTGCCTCGGGCATGGATGTGCGTGATGTCCTTAGGCTAGTTAGGTTTAAGTAGTTCTAAGTTCTATGGTACTGATGATCTCACATGTTAACAGATGTTAAGTGCCATAGTACTCAGAGCCATTTGAACCATTTTTGAACAGATTTAAAATATGAACAGCGGCTCATATTTCAGCGGAAAATCAGATAAAATAATTAAGGAAAGGCATTCAGGCGGTTACTACAAAATTTCTTCAGTGAAACCAATTGATGATTAATTAGTTAATTTAAACGAACAAGATGCACAAATTTAGGAAGGACTAACAATGAAGTACACAATCAAATGTAACTAATACACGCTTACCACTGGCCAAACAATAACAGCAATGATGCTAAAGATTACAATTCCAATGTTTGGCTGGTCGAAAGGGGTGCTTAAGATTAATGAATATAACTTACAAGAAGTTTGGTAACATGAAATGTCACAAGTCAGGTATCTGACGAGCTGAGGCGCTTTAAGTACTAATGTTTTATGTAACGACCACAGGAACAATTCTCAAGGCAAATATTCCATATCTGATCAATCAGAGAAGCCCCTTGGGCGTAATCAAGTTACTGACGTGGAAAAATGATGAAATACTATTTAAGAAATTGAATCTTAAACCAATATTAAAACTATTACGTTAAAACCAAAGTTCAAGCAGGGAAAACATGGAAGTGGCAGGCGCGGCTGGCCGGGTCTGAGTAAAATGACTACAACAGCGAGCACTTCAGGTTAAATTAACGGCTGATTGCTACGAGACAGAAACTCAACTTATGAGGGATGGCGTACCAAGCCAGGAGGCCGCAACGTCTCAGAGGCAACGGTGAGACGGGAAGCGGCGCGCAGACAGTGCGCGCGTACTCAGGCGACGCGGACAGGCACTCAGATAATTTAGGAGGCACAAGAAAGTAAACTTAATACTTGAGACAGAGTGACAAAGAATCACTGGCATTCCAGCGTAGCGGGAGCAGCTTAAACATGGGAGTACATACGTCAATCAAGTAAAGAGTTCCGCACGTGGTAGCCGCGTGGTTTGAGGCGCCTTGCGACGGTTCGCGTGGCTGCCCCCGTGAGAGGTTCGAGTTCTCCCTCGGGTATGGCAGTGTGTTGTCCTTAGCGTAAGTTGGTGTAAGTCAGATTAAGTAGTGCGTAAGCCTAGGGACCGATGACCTCAGCAGTTTTTTCTCGTAGGAACTTACCACCACCACCACCACCACCACCATCACCACCACCAAGTAACGAGTATCTTACCCCCAAAGGGCAGAACAGGCGGCATCAGAAGAATGAACAGCACTACAACACCCACATCTGCAACTATGCCTCCTTAATCCAGCGTACACGGGCTGCGTCGACATTAGGCCCAAGTATTGCCAACCAACACAACTCTGCCGGCCACTGGCCGCGTAGACAATCGTGGTCCATAAGCTCCGTTAACAGCTCACCGTACTTCACATGTGCCTCTTGTCTCTCTCTCTCACTGACAGTTACCGACTGCCTGCCCATGCGGTCAAAAACACGCTCCAAGAAACTACAACCAAAGTGTCAACTAACAGGCTGAAGTATGACAATGCGCCCTGTCATAAAGCAGCAACTTTGAGACAATGTTTTGTGGAGAGTATCATTCCCTAAACGGACTGTACTGCCGGAGACACGACCTGGACCTGCTGGAGCACCTCTGGGATGAGTTTGGAAGTCGACTTTGCTCCAGACCCCAGTGTCCAACATCACTACCATTTCTGGTTTCGCTTTTTGGTCAAGAATGGGCTGCCGTTGCTCCAAGGACATTCAGCAGCGTTATTGAAAGTGTCCCAAGCAGAATTTAAGCCGTTGTAAAGGTGAAGGGTGGAAACATTATATGCTAATATCTGCTAAGGAGTAACCAGATACTTCTGATCCGATAGTGTATCTTCGCAAAACACTATGCCTCTCTCTGACTCTACCGCCTCTATATTTTGTTTTTGTAAGAGCAAAATTTGGAAGAACTAAGATGTGAGTTGTGGACTCAAAAGTGTTGCAACAGAAACGGTGGTTGATATAACCTCTTCACTCCCGAAGTTAAAAAAATTCACAGGAAATTTTTCTTTTCGCATTTTCCAACGAACTAGTTCACAAGAATGACACAAAAGCAGTAGTTCTTTATGATGACGACTCAATAAGATATAAACGAAAGTCCACGTGAGTGGATCTCAAGTCTCACCTATAGTGAAATACTAACCTTTGCTTTCTATATTTTATCCTATTACAGTAAAATATTTATTTTATTTGAAAGAGTCAGGTACTTAAGCTATGGGGTACACAGAAATTAGGTTTCGTAATATTCATGTGTTAATATTTGCGAAATGTATGATTTCCAATATAGATTTTTGTTGATGCTCTGGAATAGTTTCATAAATGCAAGGTCGCGCGGGGTAGCCGCGCGGTCTCAGGCGCCATGCCACGGGTCGTGCGGTCCCTCCCATCGGAGGTTCCACTTCTCCATCGGGCATGGGTGTGAGTGTTGTGAAACTTCCCCTTTGTGTATAAAGAATGACAGTGCTGGAAAAACTCTTACGTTATTTGATTTTCAAACAGCTGAGCGAACCTCAACGTACACAGACAGTTTTCTCTTTACTTATTCTGATCATCACTAAACTGACACACAATATTTTAGCACAACGCAATCTGACTTTCAATAATCCCTACAAAAGAATGGCGCAGACTAACAATAACTTATACCTTTCATGAATCATTTACCTCACAAAAATCTTCGTGACTCGAACTACTGCAATACAGCGAGTGCCAATACTGTCAGCTAAATAAAAATTTCTAACTACTGAAGGCACTAACTACTGAAAGGCATAGTTAGCAAATGAAAGATTTTGATACAGAACAAACAATTTATTTATCTTAATAGCGTTCAAAAGTCATTATTTGTGACATCCAATTAAACAAATTTCCTTTTTCTGACGGTCACACGTCCAGATTGTCCTCTCATAGTAATCTCTCAAAACTCTGGACTCTGTCTCTCCACATCTGCAACTGCTGGCGGCTCATCTCCAACTGCCCAACGCTACACTAGCGAATATTCCAACAATCAGTCCAACCAGTCACAGACTGCACGCAGCACAGTCAGCGATTTTCATACAGAGTACTACGTGGCGTTACCAACATAAAAACCTAAACAGCCTACTTAAAGTTGTCCTTAGCGTAAGCCGGTTTAAGTTAGATTAAGTAGTGTGCAAGTCTAGGGACCGATGACCTCAGCAGTTTGGTCCTATAGAAACTTACCAACACTACTACCACCACCACCACCGCCACCACCACCACCATAAATGCAAGGATATAGGAATCAAAATAATTTCTACAAAGTAATAATTTGGCACTGCCAGTAAAAAAATCTTTAATTTTTAGTACAAGATTCAAAATAATGCTTTTCCATAATACATAAATAAATTTCACATTGATGCATGTGATTGTTGTCTTGGAACTGCAGCTAGGTTTCCTTTATTCTAAAACATTCTTTGCACCAAGAAATTTTGGAAGATGGTCAAAATTTTCAAACCTAACTTCTGCAGTTGGTTGCAAATTAGCTCTTGTTGGATATTGATTCAGATTTTCTACATCATCTAAATCTTCACTGTCAGAGAAATTCACTGTCCGAGAATGTACTCTTTTTCTATCACCTAGCGTGACATATCTGTAATTAATTCGAACTTTGCCAACATGAATTTTCTAGCCAGTCAGTGACAATGTTTTCTGTTTAGGTATTTGATTGACTGTACACCGTCTGTGATACATTATCCGACGATTAGCAATCACATGGTCTGTAAAATGATTAAAAATTCACACAGTCCATTTTCATGCACGAATGTGACATCTATATAATTACACAATTCTCTCACAAACGTCAACGTCTCACATGTTTTCAAAGTTTCATCATCTCTGGTTGTGGATCATGCAACTTCGTTTTCTCTTATCTGCATTATGACCCGAGGTCAACTTACGACGACTCTCAGAAAATGTGTTATATCACAATAACGAATTAAATTTACGTGTATGTGAACAATTCTCACAATCTAGAATAGCGAACTTCAGATAAAAAACACAGATTCTCAGTCTAATATATAGTCATAATAATTATTTATAAATGTTTCCGGTTAGTAGAAGCAGCTATTTCCAGCATACAATCAACTCTACACCTGCACACGAATCGTTCTCTGCAAGATGCTGCGTTGTAGTGTTAAAACGAAGAACTGTGGACCATCATTCCATAAGCGGAAAAATCCGCGTATTTCTAGAGATTAATGAACGAAGGGCCACATTTCTGGATCGAGAGAACGAAGAGGTCAATTAAAATTGCATGCTAAAGGATAGTTCACCATAAGGAATAATCTCCCTCATTTGATTTATTTTTAAGGCATTTTAAGGCGATTACTATGGCATCTCGTTGTTAGGCCATCCACTTTTATAAACTTTTCCTGCACTATAAATGTAACACAATTTTTCACTGAGATGAAAGACACCGAGTGGTTTGATCCTTTATCATAGATATTAGAGATTTTTTTTTTTTTTAGCGTATCCATTTATGATATACCCTTGGAACAAGTGGACCATTTCCTCTACCTAGGAAGCATACTGTCATCTAACTGCTCATCTGGAAAAGATGTGGAGAATAGATTTCGTGCTGCCCATGTAGCATTTGGACGTCTTACAAAGCGTGTCTTCCTGAATAAAGATCTAACACTGTACACCAAACTGATGGTGTACAAAGCTCTAGTCATTTCCACCCTGCTATATGGTTGCGAAACCTGGACGTTATATTGCTGTGATCTGAAGAAACTAGAACGCTTCAAGCAACAGAAACTAAGATATATCATGAACGTGAAATGGGATGACTTCATATCCAACACGGCTGTTCTTGAGAAAGCATGGAATCTCTTATCATTGGGCATTAACTCAGATGGGTCGGACATGTCCAGCGGATGAAAAATGACAGACTTCCACGCCAAATGCTGTACAGCGAAGTGAGCACAGGTAAAAGGCCACGAGGTGCCCCTCTCAAACGTTATGAGGATCAGTACAAGAAAAATCTAAAAAACTTGAACATCGACCCGATAACTGGTCCACAAT
The DNA here is from genome assembly GCF_023864345.2 of Schistocerca serialis cubense. Classification (NCBI taxonomy): domain Eukaryota; kingdom Metazoa; phylum Arthropoda; class Insecta; order Orthoptera; family Acrididae; genus Schistocerca; species Schistocerca serialis. The sequence goes on from NC_064644.1 coordinate 399,035,945, forward strand.
AGCAGAAGATCGAAGTCGCTGGCGCTCAGTTACCTCAAATGCTCTTCAAAACTTTGAGCTGGAACGTCGAAGAATGGAGAATGACAAACGCCGGAGATGTAAACTCCTCCAGGCTCAGCCACGTCCTCCACCTTCCATCAGCTGTAATGTCTGTGGCCGCCTGTTCCACGCTAGGATTGGATTGCTAAGCCATCAACGACACTTCCACGCCTGAACCGTGACAAAGGAAATCTCAGGAGAGAAATGAAAACTCGGATACGAGTATCAGCCGACGACGAGAGATTATTTTCGCCACATACCTTTCTTAAAAAGTTATTTAACAGTTGCGTTAAGGGATACCTTCTGTAAGAGTCTTCTCCATTTATCGCAGAACACATATGTCACAACAGAGGAATCACACAGCCAACAGGTTGCAGATAATTGTTTGGTACATTGATATAAGTGTCGACACCTCTGATGATGCCTTCATCACAATGAAATTTTAAGAAACCGTAAAGTTACATTATGAGAAGGCAATGGTCAAAGTTTATAGCAAACTGGACACGTTGCAGCCTTTAGAATGGATCGTGTTCAATTTTTACTTTTTTACGGAAACATATGTGCTCGGAACTATAACCATTGCCTTCTCGCGATGTAACTTTAAGATTTCTAAGAATTTCATTGTGATAGGTGTCGAAACCTAGATCAATGTACCAAACAGTTATTTTCAACCGGTTGGCTGTAAGATTCCTCTGTTGAAACTTATATACGGTAGCTAAGAGACAGCCATGTTTGAAACTGTTAAACCAGATATTATACCAGGGCGGGGAAACTTCCGTCATCTTTATTAGCAACCGTACAGATTGGGCGTTTTGCCCCTTTCTGTGTGTAGTCTGCTGCCTAAGATCAGCAGTTCTGTGTCAGTATCTACCAAGGAGTTGTGAAGGCGTCATGTGCCCACCTTTTCACGCGTCTTCCTTTGGCCTTCAGCCGTCCTAACCACTTCGATAGTCCAGAGCTTATCGTATCGCCGTTAACTTCAAGAGACTGAGAAACACCATTGCGGACAAAGAACTCGAGCAAGACCCAGCGAGTACTGGACACGTACCCGTGTTCTTCGGACTCTTAATCCAGTAGTGGACTGACAGAATAACGCATGTTTGTCGTGCACAAATCATTCCTCGTAAGAATTATATTGACGCAGGCGTTCCTGACGCTGTTAGTTAATGACAACAGTAGACCCCAAGTCCGGGTCAGTCGACCGTCGTCTGCTCCACGCCATTTTTCGCGCCTTGGCGACCTTTTGATACTACGACGCTTGCGTATCTTTTTGCGCAAGATTATGTTACTGACGGATACATTATCGTTTTCTACGCTACAAAACCAACGCGATTATCTTTGAAAGTCGTTGTTTTCCTATTTCATTTGGCTTTCCTTTCAGGTCACATTAGCTGTGCGACGTGTGCACTTATTACTGGCAATACAAACACTGCTGCTTGCGAAAGCAAGGAATTGTCATAGATGTCACGTAGTGAAAGAAATAAATCGCGCGGCGTCCGAAGCACTGATGGACTGCCGGGTCTCTATTTAGCAATATGTACTCTTTTATTTTCAAGATATGTTATTTTCCATATAATTTGTGAAATCAACGTCTAATATAATTCAATTTCACTATTTTAGCCACTAACGGACGCAATTCACGTGCAATCATTATCCGAACAATGTAATGAGGATTACAAGCGACCATTTCAACGCGGCTTGGTATCAACAAGGCTTTTGATACTGTTGATTTCAATATAATTACTTATTAAAACGAAACAGCTGAATTTCCCAAACGTTTCAATACTGTGGTTCGACAGGTACCTCAAAACAGGCATCAACGAGTTGTGGGTCGGAGAAGTCGTCATTGACACGTGTGGTAAACAGCATGGTCCAGTCCTCGGTCCACGGTCCATTGCCTCTCTCACTGTGTATTAACGATATTTCATCTGTGCTCCATTGTTGTTAATTACCACCTGTGTGCTGACGTTCCCTAGTTGTACCAAAGCATCAAAAAATGGCTCTGAGCATTATGGGACTTAACATCTATGGTCATCAGTCCCCTAGAACTTAGAACTACTTAAACCTAACTAACCTAAGGACATCACACAACACCCAGTCATCACGAGGCAGAGAAAATCCCTGACCCCGCCGGGAATCGAATCCGGGAACCCGGGCGCCGGACCAAAGCACCAAACATAAGAACGTTGCTGATAGCGTTGCGTTGTTGTTGTTGTTGTGGTCTTCAGTCCTGAGACTGGTTTGATGCCGCTCTCCATGCTACCCTATCCTGTGCAAGCTTCTTCATCTCCTTGTACTTACTGCAACCTACATCCTTCTGAATCTGCTTAGTGTATTCATCTCTTGGTCTCTCTCTACGATTTCTACCCACCACGCTGCCCTTCAATGCTAAATTTGTGATCCCTTGATGCCTCAGAACATGTCCTACTAACTGGTCCCTTCTTTTTGTCAAATTGTGCCACAAACTCCTCTTCTCCCCAATTCTATTTAATACTTCATCATTAGTCACGCGACCTACCCATCTAATCTTCAGCATTCTTCTGTAGCACCACATTTCGAAAGCTTCTATTCTCTTCTTGTTCAAACTATTTATCGTCCATGTTTCACTTCCATACATGGCTACACTCCATACAAACACTTTCAGAAGCGACTTTCTGACACTTAAATCTATACTTGATGTTAACAAATTTCTCTTCTTCAGAAACGCTTTCCTTGCCATCGCCAATCTACATTTTATATCCTCTCTACTTCGACCATCATCAGTTATTTTGCTCCCCAAATAGCAAAACTCCTTTACTACTTTAAGTGTCGCATTTCCTAAGCTTATTCCCTCAGCATCACCCGACTTAATTAGACTACATTCCATTATCCTCGTTTTGCTTTTGTTGATGTTCATCTTATACCCTCCTTTCAAGACACTGTCCATTCCGTTCAACTGCTCTTCCAAGTCCTTCCCACGCCCGGGTTCGATTCCCGGCGGGGTCAGGGATTTTCTCTGCCTCGTGATGGCTGGGTGTTGTGTGATGTCCTTAGGTTAGTTAGGTTTCAGTAGTTCGAAGTTCTAGGGGACTGATGACCATAGATGTTAAGTCCCATAGCGCTCAGAGCCATCTTCCAAGTCCTTTGCTGCCTGTGACAGAATTACAATGTCATCTGCGAACGTCAAAGTATTTATTTCTTCTCCATGGACTTTAATACCTACTCCGAATTTTTCTTTTGTTTCCTTTACTGCTTGCTCAATGTACAGATTGAATAACATCGGGGAGAGGTTACAACCCTGTCTCACTCCCTTCCCAACCACGCTGATAGCGTATCACACGTGAATGACTTTCTTTGTTTGCCATCACTATGGGCACGACAGCTGGATCTTAAACACCGAGAAATCATTGTTCTCCTCATATATGCCGAAAGTTGGCCAGCGGATTTTTCGTGAAACAGTTCTCCAAGACGTAGGCCTAATCTTGGAAGGGCATCTAAATTAGGTAGAACAAACTGTTGCAGCCTGCAGGAAATCAGTTTTCTGTCTATATGCGATACAAAAATGTAGAAACATATTTCACCTAAAATCAAATAAATATTAGTCGAGTGTTTATTCTTGCCAAAACTGCAATCTAAAAGGGGGTTCTAAATTAGTTATACAAAAGTAATCTTTCATTTTGAAAAAGGTAAATGACTTATAAATAACTTACAGAAATGTTTGCTACAGGACTGAATGCATTATATCTTCAATTTTTGTATACAAATATTTAATGTGGCTACGTGTTGTAACACGAAAAATGTCCCATCAACTTCCTGCCAAATCCTACGAAGCAAGTCTTGATGTATGGTGGCAAGTGCTCGTGTTATCCGTTGCCGCAACTCGTGGACGTTTCCCAGAAGGGGAGCAACAAACACTATGTCTTTAATGTAGCCCCACACACAGAAGTCCATTGGTGTTAAATGACGTGATCAGGATATTGTTACACAGAGTCCACTCCAAATCGGCGCATTCCTACGGGCATATGCGACAGCTTGACGCTGATAATATGGTGACACCGTCTTGCTGGAAAATGAGGTCTGTGTCCATATCCTGTCGTAAACGAAACAATGGATAATGTTCAAACATGTACAGATAGCCAGTTACAGCTGACTCGGCAAAAAGAAAGGATCGTAAATCTTATTACAGCTTACAGGGAAAGGAACAGTTAACTTAGGCGAGTCCCGTACATGTTCTATTACGTGATGCGGTTTCTGCTTAGCCTGTATCCGAAAACTATACCGATTCACTTTGCCATAGCTATAGAACGTGGCTACGCCACTGAACACAATTTTATGAAAAAAAACATCGTCAGTCTGCATTTTGTTAAACATTTCTACACAAAACTCAGCTCGCTTTCTTTTGACATTTTCTCGTAAAGCTTGAAACAGTTCCTATTTGTAGTGTTTGAATGACAGACGATTTCGTAATACCTTCCACACTCTAACGCTAGACATATTCAGTTTTAAGCTGGCACGTCTCGTTGATTTACCTGGACTACGGACAGAACACTGCCGAGCTCGTTCAGTTGCTGCATCAGAGACTGCTGGGTGAACCTGACCCGGCGTACTATGTGATACACAGCCAGTGTCGATGAAACGATCGTACCAGTTAATAACAGTTCGTCTTTGAGGTGGTGGCTTGCAATATTTAGTCCTGAATTGTCTCTGAACTGCAATAGCGGATTTGGATTCATGAAATCATAAACAGCACTACACCCACTCTGCACTGTTACACGACTCCATAATGACTTTTGGAATAACTCATTTGCGCGTGCTACCTAGCTGGTACGTCGTGAGCTAACAGTGTTAGGCAGGAATAAAACTTGAAAATATACTTCATCAGTGCTGTATAAAACATTTCTGTACGTTATTTAGCCTCTTCATAATTAAAGGTTACTTTTGTATATACAGTTTGCAAACATCCTGTAGTTTACAAAGAGTGAAAACTCCAGAAGGCTCGAGCCGGCGATGAACGCTTGCATAAAGTATGTCTGTAACATCCGTTTGTTTTATCATTTTCATCACAGCGGTCCTACCTATACTCAGCTAAGTCGGATGCGACCCGATACAGGGAGTGATTTTTATATGCTCTGTTTACTTAATTGGTGTCTTAGGCATTGAAGTCCTCAGTACTTCACCTCACATTTGAGATAGCTATGATCATTGCATAACTGCAGTTCCAGGTGGGATACATGTACCATCCTGGCTGTAGCTTTGCACGACACTACAAATGTCTCCTTATCCTTCTCCATTTGACCCAAACGACTTTGGACAAATTAGCATGTAACTTGCCTTTTGTCCAAAACTATTCTCCATTCAAGAGGAGATTAAAGGTTTATCTGTTAACATAGGCATCGCTCTCTCCATACCCCAGCCGTTTTCTTTCCGTCCAACAGGGAACCAGTTTTTTTTTCACATTTTAAATCAACTAGCAGTAACATACAAAACTTGGGGTTTGAAGATTAATTACCATAAACCAGAATACTTGATTATTGATTCAGCTGGGCTACACATTGAAGGAAAGAAAATCAAAAAGATAAACACTTTCTGTCATTTAGGATCCCTTTTAGAAATCGACGGAAAATCAGAGTCAGAAATCAATAAAAGAAGCAGTAGCGGACGGGAGGTCATTGGGACGCTTAACTCAGTCTTATGGAGCAGGAATGCAATGATCAGAACTAAAAAATTAATATAGAAATCTATATTACAGTGCGTGGTTCTGTATGGAACGTTAAGACTCTCCAGGAAAGAGAAGATAAGGAACACCGAAATAATAAGGAGAATGGAAATAAAAGAAAGAATATATGACATAATGGATAGGAAGAAGCCGCGCGGGATTAGCCGAGCAGTCTAGGGCGCTGCAGTCATGGACTGTGGCTGGTCCCGGCGGAGGTTGAGTCCTCCCTCGAGCATGGGTGTGTGTGTTTGTCCTTAGGATAATTTAGGTTAAGTAGTGTGTAAGCTTAGGGACTGATGACCTTAGCAGTTAAGTCCCATAAGATTTCACACACATTTGAACATTTTGATGGGAAGAGATTACAGTGGTACGGGCATATACGACGAATGGAGAAAACCAGAATACCAAAATTGATACTGGAGTGCGAACCGGAGGGGAGAAGAAGGAGAGGACGACCTATGACCACCTGTCTCCAAAATGTACAGCACACAATGAGGAGAATGGGCTCAGAGGAAGAGGACGCACAAGATCGAAACACCCGGAGGAATGTTTTGAAAATATAGTTTAAGAACCGTTATTCTTTGTATAGTAATTTCCGAGTAAATCATTATGTTGGAGAAAAGTCTCTGTAATGAGGAAAAGCTCAAAACAATAAAAAAATAATTCATCTATGCCTCTCTCATCTCTTTCTATTTCTGTTTTATTCCTTCCGTTTTACCCGATAATCTTACACTGTTGTTTATTTCTCTCTCATCCTCTGACCAGTAAAATTCTTCTCCACGTTGTTTCCTTCTGCACTGTTGTCACACGTTTTTGTTAGATATCACTACTCACATTCGACAAGAACATGATGAGTAAATTTCGTAATGTCAGTAATACTGACTTTCCTTAAATTCCACGTACTCATTACTATTGGTCTTCTTTCCCTTAGCGTTTTATCCATTTCGCTACGGGGGTGGTGTTGTTAGATATGGGTTTGGCTGTGTTAGTGGCACTTGGTGGTCGAATACCATTCCTGACGCCACCATTCCCAAGTGGAAGGATTCTGTGTATCCCATCTGTTTGCGTCTAGTGCAGATCTCATGTTCAAGTGTGATAACGTTTTCGTAGTGGTTGCGTAGTCGGCATCTCAGGCGCGATGTTGCCAACAGCCCGGTAATCATCTAGATAAACGTGGGAAACCGCCCAAAAACCACATCCACGCTGACTGGTTCCACAGCCATCGTCGTTCGCCCGCCAGGCGGAATCGGTCTGGGACAGGTTCGCTCTCCCATTTCCCGGAATTATACGCTTTAGAGCTTTCGTCTATCTGGGTATTGCTCATGCAGTATATCAATTGCAGCGTTGTCTCACTATGGGTGGCTGTTTAGATGTGAGGTAGGGTTTGAAGGCCCCAGTCTTGCCAAGTGACATAAATGCTTAAATAAAAAAAAAATAAACATTACTAGTGGCACAAAAAACTACTCGTCAGTGGTGACTCTTGATTGCTCTGTTCACACAGGAAAGAAAAAGAATTGTTAAAGAATAATTTTGTCATCGCAAGAGTAAAATTATTTGTTTGTAACTCTGCGTACGTAGACCATGTATAAAATGACACTGACGAAACGATCAGAGTGATCTCACTCCAGTTTTCACAAAGCGGGAAGTGTAAGGCAGCGATTGCTCCGGAATTTTACCATCGCTGGAACTGCCAGAAGGGGAACTGATAGTTGAGGCATCGATGCTGACTTTGACTTCTTCAGACTGTCGCGATAATGTTTATAAATTACGTCAGCGCAAGTTGAAAATTAAAACACGTCTACAACAAAGTTACAGGGTTTATAATTCTGAGAAAAGGAAATCTCGTGACAATCTCCACAGTAATCTACGATCAGTAAGACATTGCGACAAAAAGGTTGGCAAAGCTCGGTCTAAATTGTGATGAATGGTGGAAGCTGGAAACGTATCAGTGCAGTAGGAGAGAAGGAGAACGTTAGTGTATCACGCCTGGTTAAACATGAAAACGTGTGGAATGAACTTAAAGCTGGGTATCAAAAACCAGCACTAAGTCACTAATCTTAATTCAGATGAATAATTATTCCGGTTATGTGACGGTATTTGATTTCGCTGAATCTCCTACGTCGTTTGGTCCGAGATTATATCGACAAACGATCTTTAGGCGAACTTTGCTAACAATTTGAAGCAAATAATCTCTGTAGTCCATATTCTCGCGCAAGTTTGCAGTAATGCATAGCACACTATATTAAAACTCTTGTGCCAAGTTGTAATAAGTAAAATGTGGTTCAATTAAATGGCTTACATCGAATGTACTCTTAAAAACGCTCGAAACACACATAATTTTATGTAAATGGGCCAGTGTTTATAAATACTGCACAATCGTGCACACGTAATCGAAAACAGTATTATTATTTTCTGTTAAAAACTGATAACTTTCACTTTTCTCCCACAAAAAAGAAGAAAAAATGACAGCTTGTTGCCCTGGAGAGCAGGGGCCGTGGTACGTGCGCCATATGCCACATGGATGAATCGCTTCTGTTTAAGACAGTGGGCTAAAAATTAGTCACAATCAATTCCGATTGCGACAGTTCGTGTTGAGAATCACGCAGTCCTCCAAGTGGACACCCATTCCTTCTTTCACATCAGACAGTGTCTCGACCTCGTAGAACCCCTCAATATATTCTTTCCATGTATCCCCTCTCTCGAATGCATTTAAAAGTGGAAGCCCTGTTCTGCTTCCTGCATTAACACAATTACTTTTAAAGTTGTTTCGACATGTACATTTCGAGACTAGTTGGTGAAGGGTGATAAACTTGTAATAGGATCTTTCCATGGAGCACCAAGCTCACGCTCACATATAACCGCAAACTTTAGAGAAAACCTTAGTTCGGTTGTTCGTAAGTTCCTCGATCATAGCGTGTTCATTGGAGAGGACCAAAATCATTCCACAGAATATTTAGTTAAGTATAATTCTGTAAGTGATGGTCTCGACAAGACATCCAGAGAAACGTTACTAAATGCCTTCTCTAAAAACTGCCTATAACAGCTGGTTCGGAAGCCCACTCATGATGGAAATATAGTGGATATAGTGGCAACAAATTGATGTGACCTCTTTGGCAAGTCCACAATGAAACCGTCATCAGTGACCAAGTCGTAGTTGTGGCAACAATGATTCCCAAAACACAAAGGGAAATTTGTAGTTCTGGATTTCGGCGGCGTCTGGGTTTTGCCTTGGGGGTTGTGCAGGTGTGGGCTTATTTTATAAAATCATTTATCAACAACCTAAGTATTTTCTTATAAACCCAGTGAAATCAGATAACATTAAGCTTATAATAAATCAACAGTATTCTGCTCAGAGATAATGTTTATGTTACACGCACAGTGTAGCGCGGTGATGTTGTGGCACCAGACTCTGACAAACGCGCACTCTGGCCAAAACTCAGCGCCAGACCTGCACTGCCGCGGCCGGCTTGGCAGGCAGGAACAACAACGTGCCACAAAATTCAGATTCAAGGCGCAGTCTGAAACATGTTGAAAGATTTATTTGTTCAACAAACCAGATAAAGAGGCAGTAGTGTCATCGTGCAATCAGGAATTTATAATACACTCCTGGAAATTGAAATAAGAACACCGTGAATTCATTGTCCCAGGAAGGGGAAACTTTATTGACACATTCCTGGGGTCAGATACATCACATGATCACACTGACAGAACCACAGGCACATAGACACAGGCATCAGAGCATGCACAATGTCGGCACTAGTACAGTGTATATCCACCTTTCGCAGCAATGCAGGCTGCTATTCTCCCATGGAGACGATCGTAGAGATGCTGGATGTAGTCCTGTGGAACGGCTTGCCATGCCATTTCCACCTGGCGCCTCAGTTGGACCAGCGTTGGACGTGCAGACCGCGTGAGACGACGCTTCATCCAGTCCCAAACATGCTCAATGGGGGACAGATCCGGAGATCTTGCTGGCCAGGGTAGTTGACTTACACCTTCTAGAGCACGATGGGTGGCACGGGATACATGCGGACGTGCATTGTCCTGTTGGAACAGCAAGTTCCCTTGCCGGTCTAGGAATGGTAGAACGATGGGTTCGATGACGGTTTGGATGTACCGTGCACTATTCAGTGTCCCCTCGACGATCACCAGTGGTGTACGGCCAGTGTAGGAGATCGCTCCCCACACCATGATGCCGGGTGTTGGCCCTGTGTGCCTCGGTCGTATGCAGTCCTGATTGTGGCGCTCACCTGCACGGCGCCAAACACGCATACGACCATCATTGGCACCAAGGCAGAAGCGACTCTCATCGCAGAAGACGACACGTCTCCATTCGTCCCTCCATTCACGCCTGTCGCGACACCACTGGAGGCGGGCTGCACGATGTTGGGGCGTGAGCGGAAGACGGCCTAACGGTATGCGGGACCGTAGCCCAGCTTCATGGAGACGGTTGCGAATGGTCCTCGCCGATACCCCAGGAGCAACAGTGTCCCTAATTTGCTGGGAAGTGGCGGTGCGGTCCCCTACGGCACTGCGTAGGATCATACGGTCTTGGCGTGCATCCGTGCGTCGCTGCGGTCCGGTCCCAGGTCGACGGGCACGTGCACCTTCCGCCGACCACTGGCGACAACATCGATGTACTGTGGAGACCTTACGCCCCACGTGTTGAGCAATTCGGCGGTACGTCCACCCGGCCTCCCGCATGCACACTATACGCCCTCGCTCAAAGTCCGTCAACTGCACATACGGTTCACGTCCACGCTGTCGCGGCATGCTACCAGTGTTAAAGACTGCGATGGAGCTCCGTATGCCACGGCAAACTGGCTGACACTGACGGCGGCGGTGCACAAATGCTGCGCAGCTAGCGCCATTCGACGGCCAACACCGCGGTTCCTGGTGTGTCCGCTGTGCCGTGCGTGTGATCATTGCTTTTACAGCCCTCTCGCAGTGTCCGGAGCAAGTATGGTGGGTCTGACACACCGGTGTCAATGTGTTCTTTTTTCCATTTCCAGGAGTGTATTTAGCTGTGGACAGGAATACTACGACAACTGAGACACAAGTAAAAAGAATAACTGACCGCGCACTGGACAGATACATTGAGGTGAAAAAAGTCATAGGATACCTCCTAATATCGTGTCGGACCTCCTTTTGCCCGGCGTAGTGCAGGGCGCGGACGCAATAAATCTTCGGAAGCCCTCTGCAGAAATATTGCACCATGCTGCCTGTACAGCCGTCCATAATCACGAAACTACAGAGTGTTGTGCACGAACTGATCTTCCGATTATGTCTCATAAATGTTCGTAGCGATTCATGTCGGGCGATCTGGGTGACCAAATCATTTGCTGGAATTGTGCAGAATGTAGTTAAAACCAGTCGCGAACAGCTGTGCCCGATGATATGTCATTGATGTTTGGGGACATGAAGTACACGGATGGCTGCAGATGGTCTCGAAGTAGTCGGACACAACTATTTCAGTTCCAGTCAATGATCAGCTCAACTGGACGAGCGGACGCAACCCATTTCATGTAAACAGAGCCCACACCATTATCGAGCCATCACCAGCTTGCGCAGATTCTTGTTGACAACCTGGGTTCATGGTTTCGTGGGGTCTGCAGCACACTCGAACCCTATCATCAGCTCTTACCAACTCAAATCGGTACTCATCTGACCAAACCATGATTTTCCAGCTGCCTAGGGTCCAACCGATACGGCCACGACCCCGAGAGGTCCTGCAGGGGATGTCGTGTTGTTAACAAAGACACTCCCGTCGCCGGCCGGTGTGGCCGTGCGGTTCTAGGCGCTTCAGTCTGGAACCGCGCGACCGCTACGGTCGCAGGTTTGAATCCTGCCTCGGGCATGGATGTGTGTGATGTCCTTAGGTTAGTTAGGTTTAAGTAGTTCTAAGTTCTAGGGGACTGATTGCATGGGGGCTTAATTAAATAGAATACAAATAATTTTAATTTTTTGATTTAGTAGCTGTATGTCCGATTACGAGGTCTCGTAAACGGTTGGCCCTGACTAGTTTTAGTACGCAATCTGACTGCACAGTATAACAACAAAGAATGAAAGAAATTTTCCGTTAACACAATTAATTAATTAAGTCCCCAGCAACTATAAAACCTACGAAACCAAAACACAAGTGTAATTGTTCTGTGTGTGGAAGTGTGATTCAACGTACACATCTGGCACGGTTCTTCTTCAATAAGACAAGAAATTTTAAATACCATTTATACTGTAGTAATTAAAAAAAAGTAGAAATACTATAATTGCGCAAGAAAACCAGAACTACACTCTAATACAAGAACACAAGCCAGATGCTTTGTTGACTAAACCTGTAATGACGCATTATTTAAGACACTGAAATAATGAAAAAAAACAGGGAATATTTTACCTTCATATATATTGACGAAAAGCGCTCTGATCATTACAATATCTCCATTAGAACAACATCTGCTGTCTAGCCCATCAAACAACTGCATAAAACATGGAACAAGCACTCTCCACTACGACTTCTCGACAAGCACTCTTCACTACGACATCTCAGCAAGCACTCACTACTACGAGTTCTCGACAAGCACTGCCAGTGGAGGCGTCTGAATAATACTCTTTGGCGCAATCTCTGGCGCTGTGGCTCAGTGTAGCCACCTTTCATGATGACATCAAATGTTAAGTCCCATAGTGCTCAGAGCCATTTGAACCATTTGAACACTCGCGTCGCTAGTCTGTTGCCATAGTCGATTAACCCCAAATCTCACCGCACTGTCCTAACGGATACGTTCGTCGTACGTCCGACATTGATTTATACGGTTATTTGCAGTGTTGTCTGCTTGTTAGCACTGACAACTGTACGCAAACCTTACTGTCGCGGTCGTTTAGTTAAGGCCGCTGTCCATTGCGTTGTCTGTGGTGAGAAGTGATGCTTGATATTTAGTATTCTCGGCACACTCTTCACACTGTGGATCTCGGAATATTGGATTCCCTAACGCTTTGCGAAATGGAATGGTTCAAAAATGGCTCTGAGCATTGTGGGACTTAATTTCTGAGGTCATCAGTCCCGTAGAACTTAGTTCTACTTAAACCTAACTAACCTAAGGACATCACACACATCCATGCCCGATGCAGGATTTGAACCTGCGACCGTAGTGGTTGCGCGGTTCCAGACTGAAGCGCCTAGAACCGCTCGGCCACTCCGGCCGGCCGAAATGGAATGTCCCATGCGTCCAGTTCCAACTACCATTCCGTGTTCAAAGTCAGTTAATTGCCTTCGTGCGACCATAATGTCGTCTGAAACATTTTCACATGAATCACGTGAATACAAAATAATGGCATGTCCGCCAAAGCACTGCCTTTTCTACCCTGTGTACGCGATACAACCACTATCTGTATATGTGCATATCGCTATTCCATGACTTTTGTCACCTCAGTCATGTTTCGACCTGGAAGAACAGTTAATGGTGAGAGGGGCCCTCTATGGTATAGAATCAGTGTAAAGAAACTTCTAAAGAAACAGAGCGTACTGCATAATAAGTTTAAACCAAACCATAGTGCTATTAGTAGAGAGATGCTGGATGATACGTGTTTAGCTGTCTCGAGAGCAATGAATGAAGGCTTCAGTGACAATCAAGGGAGAAGATTGTCAAAAAACCTGTCACAAAAACGAAAGAAATTGTGATCATATGTAAATGCAGTTAGTGGCACCAACGACAGTGACAGACACTCATGGAAGAGACAGGAGTTGAAATTAAGATTATCAAAGCAAACGAGTATTATAACTTCGTAAGCATTCCTGGCGTAATAACTCGTGATACTCTTCTCGGGTTTGTAATAGGATCTTCAAGTCAAGTTAATAAAATATTTCTACGATCCACTTGGCCATAGTCTTCAGGCGGGTCGATCTCGTTGCTGAGTCTCGACGAACTGATACTAAGCCGTTGACTATTTCTCTCTAGGCTACTGGCCTATTAGGTAGGTGTTAAAGTACTTTACCTTCCCGTATTTCCTATTACTCTCTAGTTAATTTTGGTATTTATTTGGCTCAGCCTGTTTAGGTATGTTCTCTTGTTGCCGTGGTGGCATTTGTTGACATCTTCCATTGGGGCTACTAACGAACGAGTGGCATCACGGGCCACGTAGACCAGTCAGTATATTCATTACTCCGCCCAAGGCGACATATTAGTATAATATCGGAGTTTATCGCCTTGTCATACAATTTCTTCGCGTGATGCTGGAGTCTGTGATTTGCCTCCTTGGTTATCGATTGGCGCGTTTTACCCCAAGCCATCGTCACTGGAGAGATCGCTGTTTCTCCCACAGTCCATCTCTGCGTGCCTCGTTATCGCACTCGTAATTCGCACTTCCACAGCCGTGGTCGTAGACTGAACGGTTGATGGTGCAGCCGGCGGAACGAGTCCTCCTGACGGAGATCGGACCACTCTGTGTGCTCGCTAGCGGTCTATCTCCGCCATATCGCGACATCGAATGAAACAGATTCTACGCTAGTACCGGTGCAGTTATAAGTCAGTAGAGAGGACTGCCGTTGGTGCTGCCCACCACTCCTTCATTGCAAAAGATACTATCAGCGCCACCGGCTGTGAAAACAAACGAAAATAAGGTGCCTCTGCCGCAAGAGTTCGTCAAAATCTCCTAGCGATAGAGAACGTTGTGTTTTAATGCGGTTCAGCGCAGGGTTTCATACCTCACTCATAGGATAGCCCTTGTGCCTATTCGTTCATAACACATTCCCAGTAACGAGAAACTGCAGCAACTCTCATTATACTGCATTGCATGACCTCCGGCCAAGCAATGATCAGCCACTGGCCAGGTTTTTAGGCTGTTGTAACCCAATGTCAATAGGGTAGCAGTATCATTTATGGATTTGAAGGGTTGTCCTTCCAGTCATAAAATAATGGAGGATCGGGTTACACCTGAGGAAACTGTGAAAGCTACCCCCCCCCCCCCCCACTCCCCTCCCCACCCCACGCTCTTCCCACAAGGGACCACCTGCCCTACCCACACCCTGAAGGCAATTGTTTTTTTTTTTTGTCATCAGTCTACTGACTGGTTTGATGCGGCCCGCCACGAATTCCTTTCCTGTGCTAACCTCTTCATCTCACAGTAGCACTTGCAACCTACGTCCTCAATTATTTGCTTGACGTATTCCAATCTCTGTCTTCCTCTACAGTTTTTGCCCTCTACAGCTCCCTCTAGTACCATGGAAGTCATTCCCTCATGTCTTAGCAGATGTCCTATCATCCTGTCCCTTCTCCTTATCAGTGTTTTCCACATATTCCTTTCCTCTCCGATTCTGCGTAGAACCTCCTCATTCCTTACCTTATCAGTCCACCTAATTTTCAACATTCGTCTATAGCACCACATCTCAAATGCTTCGATTCTCTTCTGTACCGGTTTTCCCACAGTCCATGTTTCACTACCATACAATGCTGTACTCCTGACGTACAGCCTCAGAAATTTCTTCCTCAAATTGAGGCCGGTATTTGATATTAGTAGACTTCTGTTGGCCAGAAATGCCTTTTTTGCCATAGCGAGTCTGCTTTTGATGTCCTCCTTGCTCCGTCCGTCATTGGTTATTTTACTGCCTAGGTAGCAGAATTCCTTAACTTCATTGACTTCGTGACCATCAATCCTGATGTAAAGTTTCTCGCTGTTCTCATTTCTAGTACTTCTCATTACCTTCGTCTTTCTCCAATTTATTCTCAAACCATACTGTGTACTCATTAGACTGTTCATTCCGTTCAGTAGATCATTTAATTCTTCTTCACTTTCACTCAGGATAGCAATGTCATCAGCGAATCGTATCATAGATATCCTTTCACCTTGTATTTTAATTCCACTCCTGAACCTTTCTTTTATTTCCATCATTACTTCCTCAATGTACAGATTGAAGAGTAGGGGCGAAAGGCTACAGCCTTGTCTTACCCCCTTCTTAATACGAGCACTTCGTTCTTGATCGTCCACTCTTATTATTCCCTCTTGGTTGTTGTACATATTGTATATGACCCGTCTCTCCCTATAGCTTACCCCTACTTTTTTCAGAATCTCGAACAGCTTGTCGAACGCTTTTTCCAGGTCGACAAATCCTATGAAAGTGACTTGATTTTTCTTTAGCCTTGCTTCCATTATTAGCCGTAACGTCAGAATTGCCTCTCTCGTCCCTTTACTTTTCCTAAAGCCAAACTGATCGTCACCTAGCGCATTCTCAATTTTCTTTTCCATTCTTCTGTATATTATTCTTGTAAGCAGCTTCGCTGCATGAGCTGTTAAGCTGATTGTGCGATAATTCTCGCACTTGTCAGCTCTTGCCGTCTTCGGAATTGTGTGGATGATGCTTTTCCGAAAGTCAGATGGTATGTCGCCAGACTCATATATTCTACACACCAACGTGAATAGTCGTTTTGTTGCCACTTCCCCCAATATTGGTACATTCAAGATCATCCTCCCAACTGATATAGACCAATCGTGTATGTTAAAAATGGCGGGAAACCCCTGCTTCCCCACTTTTGTCTTTGGGCCAAGTGGAGAGATACCCACTCCTCTTCCTCCTATTCTTACTAGAGCAATTCCATGAGCCTCATCGTTTGAGGTATTTTACTATAGTGAGACAATCAAGTTTGTTACAGATAATAACTACAAATTAACTACAGCATTACTAACAGTAATTTTCCTCCTTTTCTCCCTAGAGCAATTGTACGAGGCTAGGCATTTGTACTCTGTAGTGAAAAAAACCAGGTTTCTTTATACACAATAACGCTGATATATAGCAAATTTAATTATGATTTATTAATATCAATTTTCCTTTTTTAGCAATAAAATTTAATATTAACATTATTTTTGTTTATTTGTTAAAATATTTCTTTTCATAAATTTATGGTTCATTTCTTCTTCTTCTTCGCGGATGGATCACTTAGGACCACGCGTAATCAACATTTGTTGGCCGTCCTTTTCGCCCAGTATTCCTTCATAAGCAACGAATGGGCTAGCTTTCGTTGCGTAGACCATGTATCTCGGTTAGTTTTTCTCTCTTCTTCCTCAAAACCCCGTGTGTTTGTGATTTTTCTGATTTCATTTCTATCATGTAGATTTGGAGACCCTAATTCTCTCAGGTCTTTTTCCGTCTGTTTGTACCAGTTCGGTCTTGTACTTTTGTTCTTTAAAAATGTATGGATTTTGTACGTTAACCTGTTTGAGTCCATTCTTTCTAAGTGCCCCATGAATTGGATTCTTCTCATGCGCATTGTGTCTGTTATTTTGGAGATATTTTTATATATTTCTGCATTGGGTTTTGGATAATGTACCCCATCTTTAGTTCTTGGTCCTAGGATTTTCCTCATTATCTTACGTTCTTTCACTTCTAATTCCTCTTTTAGTGTTCTGTGTTGAAGGTTTAGTGTCTCAGATGCGTAGAGAGCTTCGGGTCTAATTACTGTTGTATAGTGTCGTATTTTGCAGTTCCACGAGAGACTCTTTTTGTTGCAAATGTTTTTTGTTAACTGAAACGCCGTCTCCATTTTCTGGACTCTCGATCTGACAGATTTCTTTTCATTACAATTTTCTGCAGTCATTCACCTAAATATTTAAATTCTTTTACTCGAGAGATGTAGTTATTACCAATTTTGAGATCAGAAGGTGCATCTTTGATGTCAGTCATAAATTTTGTTTTTTCAAATGAAATTTGTAATCCTATTTTAGCTGCCTGTTCTTGTAATAATTCTAGCTGTTTCTGTGCATCGGTAATGTCTTGTGCGATCATTGCCATGTCATCAGCAAATGCTAAACAGTCTAATTCTATGCCCTTATGTCTTGGTCCCAGTCTGTGTGCTGGCGCACCTGCTTTTTTTCCATTCTCTAACAACTTTTTCAAGAGAACAATTGAAGAGCACTGGGGACAGTACATCCCCTTGTCGTACTCCTGTGTCTATTTCAAATTCTGTGCTCAATTCTCCCATAAATTTTACTTTGGATTTGGTCTCCGTGAGTGTTGTCTTTTGATCTAGTCCAAATCCAGCTAATACTTCAGAAAGGGATTCTCGGTCTATACTGTCATATGCTTTTTTAAAGTCGACAAACGTGATGACATAACTTTTGTTTGAAGTACTATGCATATATTTCATTGAGTTTTTCAAGTTAAGGATTTGTTCTACGCATGATCGACCTTTTCTGAACCCACCTTGGTATTCGCCTAGTTTTGAATCCAGCTGAGGTTCTGCGCGGTTTAGTAGGCTTATGGTTCATTTACAGTTATGTTCAAACTAAATTTACAATAAATTACATTTCTTTTACTCTAAAGATGCACATACAGGGTGAATATTAACAAAACCGACAAACTGTTGGGACGGATTCCTGACAGGAAATGGAGCGAAAAAGGTCCTATGAACATGTGTCTGGAAATGGACGGTGTGTGTGCAACGCCAAGAAATTGTCTCGGAACACACTACAAAGCTGCATGGCATCCATATCACAACAGATGTTCAAAGTGGCCTCCATGGGATTGCAGGTGATAGGGATAGTAGCAGTTGTCATGCAGGATACACGCAATTGCACTCTGGCTTACACAATGTTGACAGGCAGCCTGCCTGGGACTTGTACCAGGGTTTGTCTCACTATCCATGGTTGAACCCGGTTCTGCAAATCTGGTATACGCATTGCTGCCACTTCCCTGTGATAACACAAACGCCCAAAAGGTGCTTCAATAGTTGTGTGAGGTAACGAGCGAGTTGTGGGGCCCTGGGAATATTCTAAGTTCAGAGTTGGCAGCCAGCGCTCGGGCCGCTCGGCAAGGCGCGGCTCGTTAGCAAGCGCGTGATGCCGCACAGCGGCCAGAGCGTGGTGAGGCTGTGCCAGTGAAGGAGACACGCCGGGAGTGCAAAAGACGGCAGACTTTGTGAAACCCTAACGGCAGACATTTCACAGTTCGTGTAGAAATTAATAGCAGCCAGATGAATCAAGATACCTAAAAAAAAAAATCTACATTACCATTATTTGCACGACGATTCTGATAGTGTAATCAGATTTTCAATATCTTTATTAGTTTAAAGTTTAGTATCTGACTGTAAATTATACAAGTCACACCCAGCAGTGAATTTCCAAAATTTAAACACTTCATTCGATTTCGTCGATCGACGTGTCTTTAGAGAGCTATTAGTGTAAACCTAAATTGGTATAAATTACAGGCATATAACTTGAATAGTACATGAGTCCTCCCCCCCATGAACCATGGACCTTGCCGTTGGTGGGGAGGCTTGCGTGCCTCAGCGATACAGATAGCCGTACCGTAGGTGCAACCACAACGGAGGGGTATCTGTTGAGAGGCCAGACAAACGTGTGGTTCCTGAAGAGGGGCAGCAGCCTTTTCAGTAGTTACAAGGACAACAGTCTGGATGATTGACTGATCTGGCCTTGTAACAATAACCAAAACGGCCTTGCTGTGCTGGTACTGCGAACGGCTGAAAGCAAGGGGAAACTACAGCCGTAATTTTTCCCGAGGGCATGCAGCTTTACTGTATGATTAAATGATGATGGCGTCCTCTTGGGTAAAATATTCCGGAGGTAAAATAGTCCCCCATTCGGATCTCCGGGCGGGGACTACTCAAGAGGATGTCGTTATCAGGAGAAAGAAAACTGGCGTTCTACGTATCGGAGCGTGGAATGTCAGATCCCTTAATCGGGCAGGTAGGTTAGAAAATTTAAAAAGGGAAATGGATAGGTTGAAGTTAGATATAGTGGGAATTAGTGAAGTTCGGTGGCAGGAGGAACAAGACTTCTGGTCAAATAGGGGTATTGCAGGAGTAGGTTTAATAATGAATAGGAAAATAGGAATGCGGGTAAGCTACTACAAACAGCATAGTGAACGCATTATTGTGGCCAAGATAGACACGAAGCCCACGCCTACTACAGTAGTACAAGTTTATATGCCAACTAGCTCTGCAGATGACGAAGAAATTGAAGAAATGTATGATGAAATAAAAGAAATTATTCAGATTGTGAAGGGAGACGAAAATTTAATAGTCATGGGTGACTGGAATTCGAGTGTAGGAAAAGGGAGAGAAGGAAACATAGTAGGTGAATATGGATTGGGGGACAGAAATGAAAGAGGAAGCCGCCTGGTAGAATTTTGCACAGAGCACAACATAATCATAGCTAACACTTGGTTTAAGAATCATGAAAGAAGGTTGTTACATGGAAGAACCCTGGAGATACTAAAAGTACTAAAAGGTATCAGATAGATTACATAATGGTAAGCCAGAGATTTAGGAACCAGGTTTTAAATTGTAAGACATTTCCAGGGGCAGATGTGGACTCTGACCACAATCTATTGGTTATGACCTGTAGATTAAAACTGAAAAAACTGCAAAAAGGTGGGAATTTGAGGAGATGGGACCTGGATAAACTAAAAGAACCAGAGGTTGTACAGAGATTCAGGGAGAGCATAAGGAAGCAATTGACAGGAATGGGGGAAATAAATACAGTAGAAGAAGAATGGGTAGCTTTGAGGGATGAAGTAGTGAAGGCAGCAGAGGATCAAGTAGGTAAAAAGACGAGGGCTAGTAGAAATCCTTGGGTAACAGAAGAAATATTGAATTTAATTGATGAAAGGAGAAAATATAAAAATGCAGTAAGTGAAACAGGCAAAAAGGAATACAAACGTCTGAAAAATGAGATCGACAGGAAGTGCAAAATGGCTAAGCAGGGATGGCTAGAGGACAAATGTAAGGATGTAGAGGCCTATCTCACTAGGGGTAAGATAGATACCGCCTACAGGAAAATTAAAGAGACCTTTGGAGATAAGAGAACCACTTGTATGAATATCAAGAGCTCAGATGGAAACCCAGTTCTAAGCAAAGAAGGGAAAGCAGAAAGGTGGAAGGAGCATATAGAGGGTCTATACAAGGGCGATGTACTTGAGGACAATATTATGGAAATGGAAGAGGATGTAGATGAAGATGAAATGGGAGATATGATACTGCGTGAAGAGTTTGACAGAGCACTGAAAGACCTGAGTCGAAACAAGGCCCCCGGAGTAGACAATATTCCATTGGAACTACTGACGGCCGTGGGAGATCCAGTCCTGACAAAACTCTACCATCTGGTGAGCAAGATGTATGAAACAGGCGAAATACCCTCAGACTTCAAGAAGAATATAATAATTCCAATCCCAAAGAAAGCAGGTGTTGACACATGTGAAAATTACCGAACTATCAGCTTAATAAGTCACAGCTGCAAAATACTAACACGAATTCTTTACAGACGAATGGAAAAACTAGTAGAAGCCAACCTCGGGGAAGATCAGTTTGGATTCCGTAGAAACACTGGAACACGTGAGGCAATACTGACCTTACGACTTATCTTAGAAGAAAGATTAAGGAAAGGCAAACCTACGTTTCTAGCATTTGTAGACTTAGAGAAAGCTTTTGACAATGTTGACTGGAATACTCTCTTTCAAATTCTAAAGGTGGCAGGGGTAAAATACAGGGAGAGAAAGGCTATTTACAATTTGTACAGAAACCAGATGGCAGTTATAAGAGTCGAGGGACATGAAAGGGAAGCAGTGGTTGGGAAGGGAGTAAGACAGGGTTGTAGCCTCTCCCCGATGTTGTTCAATCTGTATATTGAACAAGCAGTAAAGGAAACAAAAGAAAAATTCGGAGTAGGTATTAAAATTCATGGAGAAGAAATAAAAACTTTGAGGTTCGCCGATGACATTGTAATTCTGACAGAGACAGCAAAGGACTTGGAAGAGCAGTTGAATGGAATGGACAGTGTCTTGAAAGGAGGATATAAGATGAACATCAACAAAAGCAAATCAAGGATAATGGAATGTAGTCTAATTAAGTCGGGTGATGCTGAGGGAATTAGATTAGGAAATGAGGCACTTAAAGTAGTAAAGGAGTTTTGCTATTTGGGGAGCAAAATAACTGATGATGGTCGAAGTAGAGAGGATATAAAATGTAGGCTGGCAATGGCAAGGAAAGCGTTTCTGAAGAAGAGAAATTTGTTAACATCCAGTATTGATTTAAGTGTCAGGAAGTCATTTCTGAAAGTATTCGTATGGAGTGTAGCCATGTATGGAAGTGAAACATGGACGATAAATAGTTTGGACAAGAAGAGAATAGAAGCTTTCGAAATGTGGTGCTACAGAAGAATGCTGAAGATTAGATGGGTAGATCACATAACTAATGAGGAAGTATTGAATAGGATTGGGGAGAAGAGAAGTTTGTGGCACAACTTGACCAGAAGAAGGGATCGGTTGGTAGGACATGTTCTGAGGCATCAAGGGATCACCAATTTAGTATTTGAGGGCAGCGTGGAGGGTAAAAATCGTAGAGGGAGACCAAGAGATGAATACACTAAGCAGATTCAGAAGGATGTAGGTTGCAGTAGGTACTGGGAGATGAAAAAGCTTGCACAGGATAGAGTAGCATGGAGAGCTGCATCAAACCAGTCTCAGGACTGAAGACCACAACAACAACAACAGTACATGAGTTATTGGAGGTCAAAGTGGCCGATTACTATCGATTGCATCAGGCCATAAGTACTACACAGTTACACGAAAAAACGGTAGCAGTATGCTTATAAATGTATTTATTCATCTATGTCTTTGTTTATATCTGATATATACTATTCATGAAGAAATTGGTTAAATATTTACTGTGTGTTCGAAAGCACAGAGACAGTAGGCTACTGGCCTACCTTTTGTTGCTATTCCTTTGATATATTGAAAGGGTACAGTATCGCCCGACATTGAAAATAGGTACGAAATACTTCATTATTTTGTCAGAACAACACATTTTTTTTGTAAAATAACTCAATTTCAATTAATACAGCGAAGCCGGATACCAGTGTGGGAAAGAATGACAATTTATTTATTTAATTGATCACATGTGCACTCCCACAAAGTAAATCCCTACATCCAGTTTGGTGAGATCTGTGAAATGAATGAATGTATGGTCGTCTGCTAACCGCAGATAGTGAATGTGAATATATGATCATCTTTGAGTCGATCCTTTGGCCACCTTTGGTGGGACCAAAGAGATGAAATTTACCAGAGCTTTGAGCGCCTGAAATGTGGCTGACCAATACGATAGCAAGGTGCTTCCCCCACCTCGACAGAGATGGGGAGAACCTCAGGAACGGCCATGTTTCAGCACTCTGCCGCTGGATCTTGTGCTGTTAAGAACTGTTTTAGTTGTGCTCCGTAATGACGAAAGAGTGGAGACATGGTATGCATGTGGAATATTTAAAAGTAGTTTGAAATATTAATTTCTCTATTTCATGAACTTTTGTGGGGAGAATGAAATGTCAGGCAGGTAATATTAATGGGATTGTAGGAATCTTCGGAAGTGGCCAACGGACGAAAGAGTGGAGACATGGTATGCATGTGGAATATTTAAAAGTAGTTTGAAATATTAATTTCTCTATTTCATGAACTTTTGTGGGGAGAATGAAATGTCAGGCAGGTAATATTAATGGGATTGTAGGAATCTTCGGAAGTGGCCAACGGTCACAATGAAACCACGTGTAGCAATAAGTTGAAATACTTCCGTGTGCTTAAGTTAAGCTGAATTACTAGCGTGTGTACAATAAGTTGAAATATTTAAGAAATAGCGTGTGCAGGACTTGAAATTAGAGACGAATACTTCCACGTGGTGAGTACTGTGTGAGTCTCAATCTGTGTATGAGACAAAGGATAAAGAGAAGTACTCGTCCATGGTATCAGTTGAGGACTCGCGTGTGTGATGTTCTTAACATTACTTTGCGTGATATGATTCCGTGTGACGCTTGATTCAAACTCTGAGAGAGAAGCAAGGTGAGTCGGCCGTCTATCCAGCAACGCCACTTGGCTTGCATTGCACAGGAAGACGTGCAAATATCTCCAGAATTCATAGTAGGAAAGTAGAATTACAAAGTGGGGCAGTGTCGTGTGAAACTGGGATAAATACTAATTGAAGTGGGAAAGCTGAAAGTGATAGTGTTGTGAGTATTTAGTGTTTTATATTTCTTATTGCAGTGTGATGTATGTCATGTAATTTGGGTATGTGTGGTTTGCACGGGAGAGTAGCGAGGTAGTTTCAAAAGATTAGTGGGTTATGCTTGTTCCTTCGGTACCGCTCGGTCTGGAGGAAAGTTTGCATGGGGTCTTAATTAAATATGATTGAAAATATTTTTAGTTTTTAGTAGCTGTAAGTCCGATTACGCTGTGTCTCGTAATCGGTTGGCCCTGACTAGTATTATTACGCTATCTGACTGCAAAGAACAACAACAAGAATGAAATGAAATTTTTCGTTAACACAATTAATTAATTAAGTCCCCAGCAACTATAAAACCTACAAAACCCAAGCACAAATGTAATTGATCTGTGTGTGGGAGTGTGACTCAACGTACACATCTGGCACGGTTCTTCTTCAACAAGACAAGAATTTTTAAATACCAATTATACTGACGTGATAAAAGAAAATTAGAAATACGATAATTGCGTAAGGAAAGCAGAATTACACTCTAATACAAGAACACACGCCAGATGCTTTGTTGACTGAACCTGTAATGACGCATTATTTAGGACACTGAAATAAAAACAAACGGAGTTAGTTACCTCATTTATATTGATGAAAATCATTCTAATCCTTACATTATATCTCTACCAGAACTCTCCAATATCACATCTCAGCAAGCACTGCCTAATAGCACATCTCAACAAACACTCTCTGCTACAACATCTCAGCACAGACTACTACGAGCTCTCTCCAAGCACTGACTACTACGAGTTCTTAACAAGCACAGACTGCTACGAGTTCTTAACAGGCACTGACTACTACGAGCTCTGCCCACGCACTGACTTCTACGAGTTCTCGACAAGCACTGTGGAGGCGGCTTAATAATACTCTTTGGCGCAATCTCTGGCGCAGTGGCTCAGTGTAGCCACCTTTCAAGTTTAGTGATGATGATTGTGAGAGTCGAAGTGTGAGGTACAATAAAAGATCCACCATCCTATCCAGAAAGTGCACTGTAGCGTTAAAAATAATTACGAGACCATAATATAGAGATTCACCATTGTAAAGCCATGCCCACTGGGCGGAATTTCTCATGTGTTATTGTTGTAGGTTATAGAATTTGTGTGTTTAGGTTAGAGAATTTGTCGGAATAAATAAGATAGTGAAAAGAAAAAGATTGGCGGACTTTTCCTTCGAATTGTATGTTGTCATAATGTCCCGAATTTATAATGTGTGCGCCATTCATATTCAGTGCGGTGGCCACGTGTTGACAAAAGCCGTTAAATAAAAGACAAAAAGAAAATGTGGTATTGCCAGTGCGTAGTGTACAGTCAGAGTTCTGTAAATTACTGGTAGTCAGATGCGTGTTTCCGTTGCGTATTAATCATATAGGAGGATAACTGGTAACTTAAGTGTGAGTACTAGAGTTCATGTTACTCGATAAATAAGAATGAATCCACTCGCATGGCAGACCACTCATCTTGCAGGCCTGACTGCTTGATGCCACAGTATGAGCAAGGCATGTGGGTGCCTCTCAATATATGTTTATTTACTTTGTTTATGTATTTAATAATGTGTGTTAGAGTGTGTATGGTCCAGCCGTAGGAATATTTATTTGATTTCAAGTTATTTAAATGTAAATCCAGTGTTTGGCATGTGTTTCACTATGTTTGTGAGTGCATGTTGGATTGGAGACATGGAGGGAGCGCTCTAGCCGATCACAGCGCTCGTTACTGAGAGAGACGTATGGAGGCTGGGGAGAAGCATCGTCTCCGGAGAGGACACGGGGCACTTCTGGACGGTAGGGCACAGGAGACGGGAAGGTGCTGGAAGTGACGGCGCGACGGACGCTCGGTCGCCGCAGAGACTCGCAGAGTGTGGGGCGGTTAGCACGTGGTTGCGGCAGACAGTAATACTTTGGAATGCCGACTTGTTCACTTGTGAGACTTCTTCCGTGGCTTCTACAGTGAAGACGTAGTGTGCGTTCAGAAGTGAATATCTCGCGAGCTGTGTTGTTGTTCATAACTAATTACGTGCTGTAGGGATCTATTGTCTCCCTGTTATTCAACTTATATTTTATTTAATTGCTGGACCATCGACACCAATAACGGTTTTTCAGAAATATACCGCATTCCCAAAAGTACTTCAACGATCGTAATCATCATTTAAAATCGTTAAGATAGTACTTGCAGATATTATTTAACTGAAATTTTTCATTTATAAATGTATATGTTACTTTCATAATTCGCAATTGCCGAGTGATAGAAATCTTCGACTATTCGATTCATGTGTGCATTCTTATCATATACTGTAGACTCAGCAGTATTTGGCCTGTGATGCGGCAACTACATATCCCGGCCCCTAGACAGCGAAACCAGCCAAAACTTTTAATATTGCAACTCTATGAATATGAGGGAACGTATTTGAGGGCCATCACCACACCTCCCCATCATTTCATTATTTATAGTTCGAAAGCCCGCAGTTGTGTGATGTGGCTGGTCTCTGTGAGGGTACTTGTTTTGGTATAGCCGTGCTGCCCCTCGACCGTTTCAGTCTGCTTGGCCATACACGAACGCCATATCGGCTTGTTCCCGACATGAATACCGGACCATTCTGTCGACTACAGTAAGCTGCGCCATTCACACAGCCTGCAAGACTCAAGGAACACACAACAAGTGGTCAGAGGAACTGTCATTCGTTGGCGCCTTCTGCTGTGGCAACGACACTTTTCCAGACACATGTTCACAGGACCTTTTTTCCTCTATTTCCAGTCAGGAATCCGCCCCCGCAGTTTATCGGTTTAACTCAGTCCACCTTTGTGTTGCAAGTGTATCTGTACAGTATGTGTACATTTTCACTATGAGCCCCACAAATTCCACAATCTGCAACTCTTTCGCCTCATCTTTCATCAGACCAATAACGTTCTTGTTTTGAGGTTTATGCCATAAGGATTATTGGCTGACACCCAGAGTTGTCCAGTTCGTTGGGACGGATCAGTCTTTCACCCATTACACGAAACTGTCCGTATCCGTATAAAGTAACACTGGATCAATGAAATACGTCCCACAGACACAATTAGAAATTGGTACACGTTGAGTTTGGAGAGGTCCAGTTTTAGACAGGCTTCGTGAACAGCACAGAAATATTAGCCATCTCCAGAGCAACTAGTCCTTGACTGAAGATAGTAGCCTGCTTAAAAAATTGGTCCTGCGATGTAATCCTGTGCACCATGACACCAATCCACACGGTGGATGCCTACATTGTCCATGTTTTCGCGAAAATATGATTATTCATTCTT
Source organism: Schistocerca serialis cubense (assembly GCF_023864345.2). Classification (NCBI taxonomy): domain Eukaryota; kingdom Metazoa; phylum Arthropoda; class Insecta; order Orthoptera; family Acrididae; genus Schistocerca; species Schistocerca serialis. The sequence goes on from NC_064644.1 coordinate 399,062,979, forward strand.
TTAAAAATCCTTTTAAAAATCACATGTCATCAGAGCCCTCTTTTCGGTATTTACATGTATACATTTCTTCAATAGCGTGAGTATTTGAAGGTGGTGGCGCTTCTGACTGTAATAAGTTTCATCCTCGAACTAAGATATTGCTAGAGGTTTCGTAAAGCAGAATGTTTCTCTGTTTATTCTCCAGCGTTGTCATCAGCTTGGGGATAACGCCACGCGTGGTACTAGATGCTCTGGACAAAGCAGCAAGTCTCTATATACGTCATGTGAATCAGTAAATCAGTAGCTCATAAAAGGCTTGTCTACATTTCACATCCTTCACTAGTATCTGCAGCCATAACTTACCCAGTCTGGCGATTTCCTTATCAGACAGCCATCGGAAACCTCCAATCAGCAAAGACTGTTGTATCGCGTACCTGTATAAGATGTTTACACCCAATAAAGGGTGTACAAGTAATTCAAATATTCTGATGCTGTACTCCTCCTCAACTATTCACGAGTTATTTGCCTTGGCGTACCTATGCACATACTTGCATACCCCCTCCCGCCGACCGGAGTGGCCGTGCGGTTCTAGGCACTACAGTCTGGAACCGACCGACCGCTACGGTCGCAGGTTCGAATCCTGCCTCGGGCATGGATGTGTGTGATGTCCTTAGGTTAGTTAGGTTTAATTAGTTCGAAGTTCTAGGCGACTGATGACCTCAGAAGTTAAGTCGCCTAGTGCTCAGAGCCATTTGAACCATTTTGAACCCCCTCCACAAATGTCGCGCTAGAAAAAGAGCAGCAAGTCAACTGTGGTCAACAGTTTGATGATGAAATTTCTTTTTGACATTGTGTCTCACGAAAGCCCTAGCAAGATATAATAAAAGGCAGGATTCAGAGTGTATGTGTGAATGTGTACGCTAGAATTCCTCAAAAATATCCGCGAGCAGGCGTACATCGATCTTCATATATAATCCATCATATTTCCTTAAATTATGGACGTTGAACTCTTGCCAAAAATTCACTGCCTGCCCATACTCCACAACTACGGTCGCAGTGCCTGTGGGTTTACTGATGGTTGGGGCTATGTAGGCAATGCGGTCCCATTCTCTCCCTTGAATCCAGGTATACATAAGAAAAGAGCCGCTTCGTCGTCACAAAATGGAATTTTGCATCATCAGCATATGCAGCTCCGGTGACATGCACATCCTCCTGATGCATTGTTTCAGCCCATTTCTGGAGAGACGTCTGCATGAAACGTAGGAAACCCAGGAAGGGGACTTTTATTCTTACCGTGAATCGCTTGCAAAATGAGATAATTTTCAGCAGTGTAGGATATGTCACTCATCCTAACTCCTCCCAAGCGGAAATCATCAAAGTGCTCACAAGAAAGTGAGCATCGTACCTGTTTAAACTATGGAAGGGGACATACACGTTGAAACCCATGGATCAAGGTAATCAGGTAAATAAATTATATCTTAACTTCTCAAAATCTTTCGATCGAGTACCGCAGCTAGCCTTATAATCGAAAGTGCGGTGGTATGGAATATGAAAGTGAAAGTTGCGACTGGATCTCAGAAGTGCTTGACAAACTCCAATAACATCAAAAGGAGAAGGTTTCACTCTAGCTGCAGAAAGGTGGCTCAGGCAGTGGTCAGGAATTTCAGCAGGTATCTTATTGTTAATGAAGGCCATATTACACTCACACTCCACTCTGGGTAATTATTTGCATTCCTGCTTGAAATCTATAGCAAGTGTTGCAGGGATCGCATCTAGGAAAACCAAATTTCATATTAAACTGTGAGTTGAATACATTCCTGTCATACTAATAAGATACGTTAGGGAACCATTTTTCTTTGTACATCTGATACATTATTCTAACACTAAACTCTGCAGAGAGGTACAGCTTCCTACTTACACATAATTTTCGGTGCTGCACCCAGAGTCTTTCGTGAAGTTTGCAAAGTCTTTGCTCTTTACGACGTAATACCATAAATAGCAGTGAAGGCTTTAACACAGACAGACATCTCTGGCATGTTTTGACCATCTCAGACACGCACTTTATAAGAATGCTCACTGCAGTTGAATCTTTCGTGATGCAAATCTTGTCTAGGCCTACGCTGATTTATTGGATTTATAGACATCAGTCCAAATGTGTAGGAATTCTGCTCGTCATAACTTCTCATTGATTAAAATCTTTAAGAATTTGTGACCTCTGTTCAGCAGATAAATTTTCAAAACGTTTTAATCTCTTAGACTTACAGTCTGGGCCGGTCTCGTGAAATAGTAAACGCGGTGTTTTCATTACCTCGAACATTCTGCCGTAGCTTTTTCTCTTCTTAGAGGATTTCTCTGTGTTAGATACATTTTGAATGTTATCTGCATCATCTTCCATACAATCCATATTGTCGTCTTGCAAATAAACGGCTGCTGTGGCCGAGCGGCTCTAGGCGCTTCAGTCCGGAACCGCGCTGCTGCTGCAGTCGCAGGTTCGAATCCTACCTCAGGCATGGATGTGTGTAATGTACTTGGGTTAGTTAGGTTTAAGTACTTCTAAGTCTAGGGGACTGATGACCTCAAATGTTAAGTGCCATAGTGCTTAGAGCAATTTGAACCATTTACAAATAAACGGCATCCACAGAATAATAATTACGAAAGCGAAAGACTGAGAACAATGAAAGCAGGGTTGCCGGCCGGAATGGCCGAGCGGTTCTAGGCGCTACAGTCTGGAACCGCGCGACCGCTACGGTCGCAGGTTCGAATCCTGCCTCGGGCATGGATGTGTGTGATGTCCTTAGGTTAGTTAGGTTTAAGTAGTTCTAAGTTCTAGGGGACTGATGACCTCAGAAGTTGAGACCGATAGTGCTCAGAGCCATTTGAACCAAAGCCAAACCAGCGTTGCCAGTAGAGTTTGCAGGGAATAGAGGATAAAACAGACTCGGGGACATGCGGGAATGACAGTCGCTTTTTTTCACTTAGCCACAATTGACATCTAGCATTTTTACGTTCACAGACAATATTCATATCATTACTACACAACGACTATCAATGTTCTTGCCGTATAACGCCGTATGTGCAATCTACGTGTATTCAGCTATACACTGCAACTCATTTTCGACAAAAAAGGGACATCCATAAATTTTCCCGTTACCTCTTCAGTTGTTCTCGCATTACACGATTAACTTGCACAAATCTTGAAATAGGTAAATCTGTAAGTGTTTATAAAGATTTAGATAAACTGAACTGAAATGTATGACACAAGTGGCTTCCAATAAGCGGACACCAGAATCAAGGCAGTGGCTAGAAGGGAGCAATACACGCGAGCGACTGCTCACGCGGTCGTTGCGGTCATTACGAAAACAACTGACAATGAGTGGAAAGAACTCTCCCAGACGATAAAGACTCAGCAGTCCTGACCTACGCAATGTCTCAGCGTGCTGATTGATGACCAGTTTCATAACACAGACGGGTGAATATTCGTAACAGAATTCGGTTAGAAAAATTGACCCACGAAAATGAGTATTAAACTATTTATTTGCAGGAAGCGGAAACAAAGGTTGCTGGATTCAAGCAGAATCGATGCAACTGAATAACTGAACTTGTCACAGGTTTCTTAAAAAGTTAAACACTTCACGGAATTAAAAAAAAAAAATATTTCGCAGGGAAACATACATATGACGTACACCATGTGATCAAAAGTATTCGGACACCCACAAAAACATACGTTTTTTATATTAGTGGCACCTACTGCCAGGTACTCCATATAAGCGACCTGAATAGTCGTTAGAGGTGAAAGAGCAGAATGGGACGCTCCGTGAAACTCACGGTCTTCGAACGTGGTCAGGTGATTGGTTATCACTTGTGTCATACATCTGTACGGGAGATTTCCACACACCTAAATATCCCTAGGTCTGCTGTTTCCGATGTGATAGTAAAGTGGAAACGTGAAGGGATACGTACAGCACAAAAGCGTACAGACCGACCTCGTCTGTTGACTGACAGAGACCGCCAACAGTTGAAGAGGGTCGTAATGTGTAATAGACAGACATCTATCCAGATCATCACACAGGAATTTCAAACTGCATCAGGATCCACTGCAAGTACAATGACAGTTAGGCAGGAGGTGAGAAAACTTGGATTTCATGGTCGAACGGCTGCTCATAAGCTACCCGTCACGCCGGTAAATGTCAAGCGACGCTTCACTTGGTGTAAGGAGCGTAAACATTTGACGATTGAACCGTGGAAAAACGTTGTGTGGAGTGACGAATCACGGTACACAATGTGCCAATTCGTTGGCAGGGTATGGCGAATGCTCGGCGTACGTCATCTGCCAGCGTGTGTAGTGCCAACAGTAAAATTCGGAGGCAGTGGTGTTATGGTGTGGTCGTGTTTTTCATGTAGGGAGCTTGCACCCCTTGTTGTTTTTCGTGGCACTATCACAGCACAGACCTACACTGCGGCCGGAAAAAGATCCTGCAAGAACGGGACCAACGACGACTGAAGAGAATTGTTCAACGCGACGGAAGTGCAACCCTTGCGCAGATTGCTGCAGATTTAAATCCCGGGCCATCACTTAGTGTCAGTGTGCGAACCATTCAACAAAACATCATCGATATCGGCTTTCGGAGAGAAAGGCTTTCGGAGAGAAAGGCCCACTCGTGTACCCTTGATGGTTGCACGACCGCTACGGTCGCAGGTTCGAATCCTGCCTCGGTCATGGATGTGTGTGATGTCCTTAGGTTAGTTAGGTTTAAGTAGTTCCAAGTTCTAGGGGACTGATGACCTCAGAAGTTAAGTCCCATAGTGCTCAGAGCCATTTGAACCATTTTTTTTTTGGTTGCACGACACAGAGCTTTACGTCTAGCCTGGGGTCGTCAACACCGACATTGAACTGTCGCTGACTGGAAACATGTTGCATAGTCTTACGAGTCTCGTTTCAGATTGTATCGAGAGGATGGACATGTACGGATGGACCCTGCATGTCAGCAGGGGACTGTTGAAGTTGGTGGAGGCTCTGTAGTGATGTGAGACGTGTGCAGTTGAAATGATATGGGACCTCTGATTCGTGTAAATAAGCATTTTCTAGTACACTGCTCTGCAAAAGTAAAGGACGAGTTACATAAAATAACAGTCGGTGGAAATGAATGAACGCATGGATGCACGTTGCCAGGTGTCTCCTAGACGCCCACAGAAAGTTGGAGGTAATATGGGATGATATCAGTGTGATAACGGCGCCAAATGTGACTGGCCCCCAACACGAATCAGTTGAAGGAACGGGAAAAGACAGTGTGTGGGTCAGTCAGCTAGCAGTTACGGTGCACAGTAGTGGCGCTGTTCATTACTGTCCCGAGGACGACATCTGGGAGACTTCAGACGGGGAAGATTGATATAAAACTGGAAAAAGAACGGAGTGTGACGAGTGTAGCCCAGAAGTTTGCAATTGTCCACAGCACTGTTTCACGTCCGTGGGGAGCGTTTCGAACCATAGGCACTGCTGCCCGAAGTACAGAATGTAGTCGACACGGTCAACATTAACAACAGGTTACCGCCACATTGTGCAGCGGGCAAGAACAGACCTACGTCAAATTGCGATAGCAACCAGATTTAACAGAACCGTAAGGCACTCAGTGTCACGCCCCACAGTGGCACGACGACTGCATGGGGGTGGTCTCTTTTCCCGACGACCAGTACGTTATGTTCCGTTGACACCCGCACATCGGCGACACTGTTTGTGATGGTGCCGAGAGCATAGGTATTGGACCAACGACGAATGGGGTCTCATGCTCCTCTCAGATAATTGTAGATTCATTCTGAGTAGATAATCTGGAGGTACGCTCTTGTAGCGAGAGGTGGGAGTACGCAATGCACCCAGAATCACAGAGGAACACGGTCATTTGATGGTCCAGATGTTATAGTGTGGCAGGCATAATGTTGCACGGGCGTACTGACCGCCAGACCTTTGAACACGGTATATTCAGAGGTCAATGTTGTTGTAACACATAGGCATCTTGCCTACGTGCGTCTTTTCAGGGTTGCATTCGGCCCTGACTTGGATGAATGAAAATGCGTGGCCGCATCGAACAGTGCAGATGAAGGAGGTTTTCGCACTCCGTCGTCAGGCCATGTGTGGCCTACCGGGACCATCCGACCGCCGTGTCATCCTCAGAGGAGGATGCGGATAGGAAGGGCGTGGGGTCAGCACACCGCTCTCCCGGTCGTTATGATGGTATACTTGACCGAAGCCACTACTATTTGGTCGAGTAGATCCTCTATTGGCACCCCGAAAAATGGCAACAGCGCATGGCGGCTGGATGGTCACCCATTCAAGTGCGGGCCACGCCCAATAGCGCTTAACTTCGGTAATCTCACAGGAGCCGGTCTATCCATTGCGGCAAGGCCGTTGTCCGAGGAGATTTTGGAACGAGGGGATTTTCTGCGACTTGAATAGTTTCGAGCACGTATGGGATGCTTTGGGGACATGTACTGCAGCATGTCCACATTTACCAATGACCATGCAGCAGTGTGAATCGCGTTGGTGGACTAATGGAACGCCCTACATCAAGAATTCCTCCCCAACCTTGGGACTAGAATGGGAGCACTGTGCAGAGGATGCAGTGCAGTCCGTGACGATCACGCACCCTATTAAGAACCATGTTCTGCTTTTTGCAATATCTGGTGGACCACCACAAATAGTGGTGACTTCAGTGTAATTAATGGCTTTGAATAAAAGCGACATTTCTGATGGTCTCATTGCTATTACGCTGAGTTACCTTCTGTACCACACTGTAGCAGTTCTTTCTACGTATGGTCCCAGTTTCATCGATCTATGTTACTTGTCAGTGACGCAAATTGCGAAACTTACTTTCGTCCTTAAGTTTTCGGGTGGTTGGGTGGTTGAATTTGGGGAAGGAGACCAGACAGCGTGGTCATCGGTCTCATCGGATTAGGATGGGGAAGGAAGTCGGCCGTGCCCTTTCAGAGGAACCATCCCGGCATTTGCCTGGAGTGATTAGGGAAATCACGGAAAACCTAAATCAGGATGGCCGGACGCGGGATTGAACCGTCGTCCTTCCGAATGCGAGTCCACTGTCTAACCACTGCGCCACCTCGCTGGGTCCTTAAGTTTTGGAGATCAGTGTAGATGAACAGACAAATTTTAAATAGCTTTAATAAATGTTCAAGAAACTATTCACATTACCTTCGTGAGATATAATTGAAACGTCCCCTTTGAACAATTCTACACGAGACTGTGCTTAACCTGACACACAATATTTTTAGCGCAACGCAATCTGACTTTCAAAATTCCCTACTAAAGAATGGCCCTGACAAACATTAAACTATACCTTTCACAAATCACTTACCTCACAAAAATCTTCGCTGCTCAAGCTACTGCAATACAGCGAGCGCCACTACTGCCAGCTAAATAAAAGATTCAAACTACTGAAGGCACTAACTACTGATAGGGGTAGTTAGCAAATGAAAGATATTAATAGAGAGCAAACAATGTATTTACCTTAATATCATCACAAGTCATAATATATATATCAGTTCACGACAAATTACAAACCTCCGCCATCTCTCTCCCCACATCCACCACTGCTGGCGGCTCACCTCCAACTGCGCAACGCTACGTGCTGTTCACAGCCAGCTGCCTAACACTACAATGGCGAGTATTACAACAATGCAAAGCAGACACAGACTGCCCACAGCACAGCCAGTGATTGTCATACAGAGGTGGCGTTACCAATAAAAAACCTAAACAGCCTACTTACATAGAGAAAACATAAACAGCCTACTTACATAGCGAAAACATAAACAGCCTACTTACATAGCCCCCATGCTCCCCACAAAAAATTTTTACAAATGGTGTTGGGCACTGGCCAATACAGATTTGACAAAAATTTTTCACAATTACAGTAACAAAGATATAGAATGCACACACTTATTGAAACAATGTTGGTCAAAAGCTAAAATTTTTTCACAGTCCATAAAGACAGTCCACATTGTTCATCACAGTAAAAATGCAGAGTTTTTCTCAAAGTCCAAGCAGTAAAAGAAAATGCACATAGAAGTAGTGGATTTCCATGCAGTCTTGAAGAAGTAGTGTTGTCCTTCCAGCGGAAAGACAGTGCTGACTCTTGACATGCTGACAGGTAATGGGCCACAACAGAGCAAACCCACAGCAGAGTCATTCGAAGTTTGGAAGAATATTGGTAGGTAAGTCATCACAGAGCAGACCCACTGGAGTCCTGGTAGAGATTACGATATTGGTGGGCCACCAGAGGTGCAGACCCACTGCAGTCCTTGTAGAAATAATGGTAATGGTGGGTCATCAAAGATGCAGACCCACTGTAGTCCTTGTAGAGATAGCCAGCAGCCATCTGTTGTGTCTGTGCAGGTGCACAATCACCATTGAAGAGTCTTGCGGATAATATAGCAAGTCCATAAACCACCACTTGTGCACTCACAAAGTTTTTGAAATTGTCCTTAGAACCAGCAATGCTGTTATCCAGTCCCTTGCTGAGTTATTAACACACGTGCAAACACTAACAGTCCCTACTTCTCAATATTGTCCATATACTATGACCAACAGAAACGTGTGCAGTGAAATGTAACTTAATTGGAAGAACTGGTAACAATTACAATTTGATAACATAAAAATACAATAACAAAGGTACAAAATACATCATTAAAAACATAATAATACAGATAACATCTGTAGTACAGGCTTTACAAAAGAATCGAACTAACATATACATCAGTGGAATTATGACATGAGTACATACATAAAAGATCACAATAATTTTTGAAACATCAACTTCACACATGAGCATTAAACAGAATAAATAATGTGTAAGCATATTTATAAGGTAAATAACATATTATTAATGCCAATTATATTCGAGGATAACAGTATTCCTCATCATAGTGAATGTAGCTTAATATTAAAAGAGAAAAAAATTCTATGAAACTACACAGAGACAGGAAGAAACAAATACTCAAGGGTACACACACACATAGTGGGACAACACCAATAGGAAAGGACAGGGTTCGTTTTCAGTGTAACATTTGGTACTGCAGTCCAACCCAAAACTTCATATATCTTTCCTCTTATTTCATCCTTTGTTTCCACCCAAAAAATTCTATCTAAGCATGCTTTCTGTATTTATATGTTCATACATTTCTTACCTCAACATTTATTTCCAAGAAAATCCTACCTAAACCTGTTTTCTCAATGCATTTCTTTACCTATTCTCCATAGTCAGTTTCTTATATAGTCTACCCCCTCTTAAGCTAACTTAAATCTACTGAGCTCAGATGCTAAACTAAGGGACGAGGCAATGCAGCAGCACATAAAACAATTAATATAAGCAGCAATGACAAGAAATACAGATTGGCAAAGCTAGCAGCAGCAAATGTAATAACTTATATCAAAACATGACATAGCTCAAGCAAAAAAGATATTACAGTAAAAACAACAATGCAGATAAGGGAAATGTATATTCACATCTTAATGTCTATGTAATTAAAGTGGTGCACCACAAGAAGTTATTCTACCAAAAAGTTACCAATTACTTGAAAAGAAAATTATGAATGCAGTTACTAGTTCCTTCTTATTGTTCTTTCCTTTCCAAGAGCTCCTTTTTCGAAGAATGTGGATCAGAAAATAATTATTTAATAAATCTGTTGACAGAAAGTGTTCACATTAGCAAATGCATTTAATTTTATTTTATGAAACCAATGCTGCAACACAGCTGGAAACCAGATGTCAAATGAAATAAGCAATTACGCAAACCAAAGCATAAAAACATCATTCAATAGCTATGTGGCATTTCGTAAGTCAGTAGCTCTCAATTCTCGTGGAAAGACACTTGTCATTATCAGGTTTGCAGATGTAAGAATATTTCCAAGGATAATGGCCTCCCCTTTTTTTTTTTGTGCTACCTGTGCCGCTGAAAAGGGCTCGCAATAATGGCTTTTTCTCCAGCCGTTGACACAGCTGGGTGCCCGCGACGCGTTACGTGCAGGTGGTCACTTAACTTTCGTACGGAAATATTTACGACAGGAGATTCTGCTACCGTGGTAGTCTCATATAAAAATATTTCACAGGTCAAGAATTAGCGTTGCAAATCTGTAGAAACAAAACCCTATAAATATAACAGTGTCCAAAAAAATTTTCAGTGGCATTGTGATACATTCATGCATATACACACACATTTCATAACTCTTAAAGTACGATTCTTGGCTTCCAACATCCTTTTCATAAATCAGAGTCCCTAAACACTACTCATTATTCCTTACCTCATTATACATATACATATTCGTCGACACTTCTTCAATATTTCATCATGAGAAATACGTAGCATAATAAACATTCCTCAACAACATAATACACATCGTCGTCGTAATAATAACATCATAACACCTCAGTCAAATCTCAAAATCGTCGTAGCTTCCTCCAATAATTAAAAAAATTCTCTGCTCATGTCAAAAGTGTCATCTGCCTCAAACGTACTTTAAAAATCATAATCCCTTTACCAAATACATCATTCAAAGCTCTCATAGTATCACAATGGTTCCGAAAAAATATGAACAGTTTACAAAGTACAGACAAAATACAGTTTCATAAGTGTGAAGTTATCCAACGGTGTAATTACGTAAACATGTGTCACTGACGTAGTAAAAAACATGTTTATCTCTCAGTTAAATGACCAGATAGCTGTGTAATTTGTGTGTTAGAGAAATATGGTACCGATGTGTAAAGTTGTATAAGCAAATACCATATTAGCTAGGGCTCCTTGTGCTTGCCAAACACATGGTACACAAAGTGAGCGTGTACCCCCCTGAGGATTAATGTAATTATACCCTCAGGTGTTACAGATTACAGCAATGAAATGAAATGTATCACTGAAAACTTTCTTTGTAATTCAAAAATCTTTAAAAATAAATGTTTTAAGTACAAAATTAATCACTGAAATGCGTGTTCTGTAGCACTAAATGTGCATATTGTTGTAAGATAATCTCTGTGAAAGTGTCGTAGTTATTTTCCTCCAAAAGCTAAGTTCTGCAGAAGCCAATGTACTTACCTCATGATAAACAAAAGTGAAATGCTTTGCGTAGAGATATCTTAGTTATTACGCTTATTGTTGTGATGATGAAAGTACTGTGCTGTAACGTATTGTTGTGCTATGGAAAAGGCTGTCTCCTTGTAGCTATACCACAAAAGTTACTAATAAAACATGTTTTGATTTCCAGAAGAATTCAGAAAACTGTGCAGATATAAAACAGATACACCGCAAAAGCAACATTGTAAATTGTCACTCATTAGTAGCGTCGTGATAAAAATCGTGTAGCTGTCACATAAACTAACCTCTGTGTCATCTGGTATCTCTCAGAAAGCACTTTAAATTCAGAATGTATTTTCAAATAAACCAAAATGTTGCATTAAAATCTCATTAGCAGTACTGGTAAATGTTCTAAGTATGTGAGCCTTATAGTCGTTACGTAATCGTACAACTAACAAGCAAGAATGTACACACACAATAACACTGTGACGTCTGTTCACTATAACAATGCATTCGTCATTTCTGTTTAAATAAGTTCTCTTGGTTCTTGATTGGATATTTAACTTCAAACATTGTTGCATGGTAACAGTTTCTAAAGCATACTAGTAACGTGAAGTGAAACGTTTTATGGCAAAGACAAAGTTAAAAGGCAGATTATCTGTCAATAAATGGTTTTACATGAGAAATGTGGTGTAAACCTTTACTCTTCCTAGTACGCAGAGTTTCAACTTCAACGCAATTATCATGTGGTATACGTCGGATTCTGTAAGGTCCATTGTAAACTAGAAAGAATTTGTGACTCAAGTGTTTCTTCTTATGTGACAATGAATGAGCTTTAATGAGAACTTTCTGACCAATATACAATTTCTTTGCATTTGCTTTACCGTGTAGTTTTCTCCTTTTGTCTGCTGCAGATTTTATATTTTTAAGAGCCAAATCAATTATGTCTTTGTGTCGAAGTTTACGTGTATTCGGGAAAGGTACAAGCTCTCTGATTCTGTTCGGTGGTTCTTCATTCTTCAGTACAAGAGTAGGTGGTAAAGCAGTGGAGTCGTGAGGCATTTCATTCAGCACGTTTTGAAACAAGTGTAAATATCTGTCCCAATGCTGATGCTTTGTGTGACAATAAAGTCTGCAAAGCTTATTGATTTCTTTCATAATCCGTTCAGACGGGTTGCAATGTGGTGAGTACAATGAAATAAAAACAGGTTTGATTTTATGGTTGCGAAGCATGCGTGACCAAACAGCAGATCTGAATTGCGGTCCGTTATCTGAAATGACTTTACTAACGTGTCCAACTTCACGTAAGAAATTTTTAACAAAGGCGTTGGATACAGACCGTCCAGTGGCTTTACGTAACGGAGTGAAAGAAACAAATTTTGAAGTAAGTTCAACAGCGACTAGAACGTACGAAAATCCATTGGATGTTCTGACAAGCGGTCCCAAGAGATCAACAGCAGCAAATTCTTTTAATTTAGCAGGAATAATAGGAAACAACGGAGCACGATGTGAGACAGTAGATGGTTTCGCCTTTTGACAAAGTTTACAAATAGACAAGACTCTTCGAATTCGCTTTTCCATATTGTTAAAATAACAAGTCGTTCGAAGAATATGATAACATTTTCGTGGGCCAAAATGTGCGTAGCTGAAATGAATGTACCAAATGAGCTTATTAACAAAATCGTCTGGAACGCAAAGTACCCATAGCTTGTCATCAACAGTGCAGCGTTTGAAGAGTATGTTGTTTCTAACCAGGTAATAATGCCGAATCTGTGTGTGTGTCTTTTCATGCCATTTGCTCTTGATGTCTTTCCAAATCGGATCTTTATCTTGTTCATGAGCAATGTCCTTTAAAGATGTGGTGATGAAGTTTTCAAAGGCGACTTTCTGAATGTAAAGAATACTGAAATTTTTCTCGAGGTTGCCTTCTGTGGTACTTTTCTCAAGCCCAGCCGGTGCGCGTGACAGTGCGTCCGCAACAATGTTCTCCTTGCCGGGAATGTAGACTATTGTGAAGCAGAATTCTTGCAGAAACAATGCCCAACGTTTTAACCTGTCATGATTTAATTTTGAAGACATAAGAAACTGTAATGCACGATGATCACTGTATACTTTTACGTGCTTACCAGAAAGAAAGAAACGGAATTTGTTAAATGCCCAAACGATAGCTAAAGCTTCTAATTCAGTAACGGAATATTTTTTTTCAGATTTTGTTAGCACTCGGCTAGCAAAAGCAATGGTTTTCTGAACGGTAGTGTCATTTTCTATGGCTTCTTGAAATAAATGGGCACCAAGACCGACTTTAGAAGAATCCGTACTAAGGCAGAAATCTTGTGACAGATCAGGATGAGCTAGTATTGGCGCGTGAAGTAACGCTTCTTTCAAAGAATTGAATTCCAACTGTGCTTGTTCGTCCCAGTTCCAAATAGTATTTTTTCCAGTGAGAGAACAAAGTTTTGGTGTAACTAGAATTTGCATATTCAGAAAACGACGGTAAAAATTTACGAGACCTAGAAAACTGCGGACTTGTCTTTTTGTGGATGGAACTGGAATGGCTCTGATTGCTTCTAACTTTTCAGGATCCGGCTGAATGCCTTCAGAAGAAATAATATGTCCCAAAAACCTCACCTTTGACCTACCGAATTCAGACTTTTCCAAGTTAACTGTAATTCCAGATTCTGCAAAAATACGTAACAGACTGTTGAGGATGCGATTATGTTGTTCCCATGAAGCTTCCGCTATTAGAATATCGTCCACATATAAGGTGATGTGACGTTTTAAGAACTCAGGTAATATGGAATTTAGCCCGCGAATAAATGCTGCTGAAGAAATGTTCAAACCAAAGGGAAGTTTCCGAAACTGATAACAAACGCCGAAACAAAGGAAAGCTGTGTATTTTCTGCATTCTGGATGAAGTTCGATCTGATAAAAGCTGGATCTGAGATCAATGGAAGACAACACTTTTACACCATTAAAATTTTGAAGAAGTTCTTCCATCGTCTGCGGCCTGTCTGTTTCAGGAATAATGATAGTATTGATTTGTCTCGAATCTAAGACAAGTCTGATCGATCCATTTTTCTTTTCAACAACATGTAATGGATTGTTGTATGAGCTTACTGCAGGCTCAATAATGCCCTCGTCAAGCATAGATTGTATTTCTGTTCTAACACGGTCCCTATAATGTGCTGGAATTACATATGGTCTAACACAAAATTTAGTATGCTCACGAACACGAAATTGGTATTGAAATCCCTTGATTGTTCCTGTTTTATGAGTAAAAACTGTGGAATGTGCTTGTAAAATCTCAAAAGGGTCCTGCCTATCAGTGTCTATACAATTCTCAATTGTTTGAATTTTATTCTGAATTAACTTATTAGTGTCAAATGCGCCGTCGATATCATCCCTGTCAGTACTTGCAGAGTGATTGTTAGTGTCTAGTTCCGTAGAAAAGTCCGAACTGTTGTCTAACAGAAGGTAAAGCCGATTAATTTCCTCGTCATGGTTTGAGAGCCAGTCTTCAAATTTCAAAGTTATAGACTTACCTTCTTTCTCTAAACTTATTTCAGCATCGTGAAAGCTTAAGATTGCTTTGTATTAATTCAAAAAGTCTACTCCCAATATAATTTCCGTCGACAATAATGGAACAATAAGAAAGTTTATAGAGAAGCTGTGGCTTTGACAAAAGAATTCTAAATTGGTTTGCTGGCGTACATCTACACTTTTTCCAAAAATTGCACCTTGTAATTTAATCTTACGTAACGGAAGTGTAGGGCAATCGTTCGATTTGTTACATTTGCTAAAGGCTGTTTCACTAATTACTGAGATGGGACTGCCAGAGTCAAGTACTGCCGTAAATTTTACGTCATTTACTGTAATGTGAATCACAGAATATACAATATTGTTATGTTTTATGTCGTGTTCCTGGAGTAAGATGTCCCTAATGTCTTCCATTTTTACGTAATTACTAGCTACGGCAGCTGCGTCGTTAGTGTCATAAGAACGTTTTGTGGCTGCCATCGGTGTGAGTCATTGCCTATTGTCTCTTTGTTGGCGCGCGTCGTTATTGGGATTTGGAGACCTAACTTCTACAAATTCACCGTGACGAGAGGGCCCTGCTCTGTTTGAATCCCGCCAGTTCTGATGCAGTTCAGGTCTATCGTTACGATCATATCGTCTGTCGTCATGTTGGTAGATGCCATAGTTTCTTTCTTGTCGGTCACGTGGTGGAGAATTTCTCCCTGAATCGAAACTGCGCGCTGGACCGTTGCGTCTAAAGTTATTCTGTCTCCCCTGATAATATTTATTTTGGTTCCCATATTGTCTGTTTCTCTGATTGTCTCTGTGATAGTCATTACCACGGAGAGGTGATCTTTCCCTGTAGTTATTACTACTCTGCCAACGGTTGTCATACGGGTGGTGTCTATTTTGGTCACGATTTGTGTTGTGAGAATAGCCTTGTCGTGTCCAGTTATTACTTCTTTCATCGCGGATTTGCGACGGATGTGACCTGTAATTGTTGTGTTCCTGGTTTCGCGTTCCGCGATTGTCAGTGTCAATTTCTAATTCTTGTAACAGTCCCTGAAAAGCTTCAATGTCGTCTTTGCAACGTCCTGCTAAAATAATATGTCGTAAATGTTTAGGCAGTTTGATTAAGCAAATGCGGATGAGTTCTGAGGGGCTGTATGGGTTTGACAGGTATTGATTCTTGTGCAACATGTCTTCAAAATATTTCACAAGACTGGAAAATTCAGATTGTTCGAAGTGTTTCATCATTATGATGTTATGTTTTACACGGTCTTGTGTAGCTTGAGACCAATATGCTGAGAGGAAGGCATGGTAAAATTCTCCCTCACTGTGGCAATCGTGAATGACCGATCGCATTCTTACAGCTGGTTCATTCTCTAAGTAGCCACACATAAATTCTAATCTGTGTTCTAACGACCAGTTGGGAGGAAAACAATGAGAGAATTGATGGAGCCATGCTTGTGGATGAATGTCGTTGCCAGAATTCTTAAATGTTTTGAATTTACGTGCAGTAATGAACAGCTTATAGTCAAAATCATCATGTCGGCAAGTCGCATGTCGGTCATTGTTACGTCGTTTCGGCGGTTCCATCTCAAAATTCGGCGTACCTTGCCAACTTCTTTCACAATTTCCGAAGTGCCCTGTGTTGTTATTTTGTGTCTGTTCCGTATTTGTATGTCCCTCTTCCCGTATTGGGGCGCGAGTGTCCTCTGAAATACGTAATTCTTGTACTACTTGTGCCAACTGATCTTGCACTTCCCGGATTTCTCTTTTGTACTGTGTATTGATTTGATTTTGACTTTGTTTGAATTTTCTAATTTGTTCATACTCTTCTGTGTCAGTGAAGGCTACAGGTGTTGTGTCATTCAGATCATCATCTACCTTTGTAGATAAGTTATTTAGCTGATCCGAAAGTTCAACTACTTTCTCTGATAATGAACTAATTTCCTCCATGTGTCTTTCTACTGTGTCCTTTAAGTTTTCCTGAGTTTTTGCAAGTTGCGTAACCGAATCGGTAGATGCAACTGAGTCAATTTTAGCTTGCAAGGTGTTGTGATTTTCATGAACAATAGTTTGCAGTTCTTTTATGGCTGCTTCATGATTCTGTAATGCATTTTCATGACGCGAAAAAATAGGTTGGAAATGCTCACAAATTTGTGTTTTTACGTCATTACAGACTTTTTGACATTTCGATTCAATGTGATGTAACTCAGTAGTTAAATCCTCACGTGTTTGTTCAAGAGTTTGTTTCAATGAGTCTAACTTTTGAAGATTTTGTTCCATTGTGTCTAACTTTTTGAGATTTTGTTCCACTGTGTCTAACTTTTTAAGATTTTGTCCCATTTGTCTCTGATTTTGTTCCATTTGTTGCATTAATTGCAATAATAATGTATTAGTGTCTGGAATCTGTTTCTCTACGCTTTTCGGCAGTGCATTTGCACCGGCAACATTCACATTTTGACAAGCAGAAAATGCGTCTTGATTTATTTGAGAAAACGGTGATAACCCAAAACCTGAATCTACAGTATTTGCGAAATTGTGTCCTGTCATTTCGGATTCCTGAGGCGAGCTGTTGCCGACCGATCGATCGATAATGCGTCCCTCTTCACTAATTGTTTCACTGTCCACGCCATTGTTTGCCGCCTGCTCCATTTCCCTATGAACAGTTACCAAATTACTACTTTGAACATCAGTTAATTCATTACTCTGCGGCGCTAACACACTGCCTTCGTCTTCACTGTCATTTCTCAGTTTACTTTGGAGCCTAGTATTACGTTTTTCACACGCCATTATTGTCACAGTATTTCACACGACAACGCAGAAAAGCACAATTTGAAGAGCAAAAATAAGAGAACACATTAACATAGCACTGAAAATAATATCTAGTTAATTGCAAGCGCAGCTGCGAAATACTTGGTGCAAATCTACATGCATGCCACAACTGTTTTACTATACAACAATGAAAGACTGCAACTACAAAGGAAATTCTCTCTACAATTACGCGCTAGCAATAAACAAAAGCTACACTAAATACACAAACTACAAGAAAAAATCAGAAGATTCCAGTGAGGTATCCTCGGCTAAGGGTCGACATATGAAACGTCCCCTTTTGAACAATTCTACACGAGACTGTGCTTAACCTGACACACAATATTTTTAGCGCAACGCAATCTGACTTTCAAAATTCCCTACTAAAGAATGGCCCTGACAAACATTAAACTATACCTTTCACAAATCACTTACCTCACAAAAATCTTCGCTGCTCAAGCTACTGCAATACAGCGAGCGCCACTACTGCCAGCTAAATAAAAGATTCAAACTACTGAAGGCACTAACTACTGATAGGGGTAGTTAGCAAATGAAAGATATTAATAGAGAGCAAACAATGTATTTACCTTAATATCATCACAAGTCATAATATATATATCAGTTCATGACAAATTACAAACCTCCGCCATCTCTCTCCCCACATCCACCACTGCTGGCGGCTCACCTCCAACTGCGCAACGCTACGCGCTGTTCACAGCCAGCTGCCTAACACTACAATGGCGAGTATTACAACAATGCAAAGCAGACACAGACTGCCCACAGCACAGCCAGTTATTGTCATACAGAGGTGGCGTTACCAATAAAAAACCTAAACAGCCTACTTACATAGAGAAAACATAAACAGCCTACTTACATAGCGAAAACATAAACAGCCTACTTACATAATGTTTGTGAGTTTTTTGTCGGCAACCTGTTCCAATGGTCTTTTGACCACAACAATTTGCTATATCCTCATACAACTAGCTGTGTAATGGAGGTAAAAGTAAAATGGTGTTCTCAGACCGTGGAGTAGAGAGTGCTACGTGCCTAATTATGATCGGGACAATGCAGCTTATCTGCATTCCTGAACGGCTATCACCATTCGTGATCATGGTTCATAGTACTTGGTCCAAAGTCCTTATTGCAGGTTGCCTATCTAGTGGTTTCCAGAGACAACAAAAATGTGATTTTCAATATTTCTCATAATTATTGATCGAGTTCTAAAATTACAATGCTGCCATAATCCACTCATTAAGAGGTATAACCTTATGTCAAAGATTCAACACAAGTGTTACAGTTAGGATGTGCGAGGGCTTTTTGGTAAGTAAGTGGGGATCGCGAAACCATTGTGAAAACTACAAATGTTTTATTTGAAACAGGTAGCTACATCTTCCATCTACTTCTAACATAACCACCGCTCCGACTCAGACATTTGACATTCGTTGTACCGACTTCCAAATATCCTCATTACAGAAGGCAGGCACTTGCGCTTTCCCTCCAATTCTCTACGCTGGTGTACAGATCGCTGTCTCTGCCAAAATGTTGTCTTCATAGAGAGCGGTTTATGTGGGCAGAGATTAAACTTAGAGGGAACCAATTACGGATTGTATTGTGGATGACTAAACACTTCCCATGGGAAACGCTGCAGCAGCGTCTTCATTGCCCCTGCCGAGAATTGTCTTGGAGAAAGAAATTCATGACAGTTACGTTAAGTGAGATTACATGACATCAGACGAAATCTCTCAACGGTCAGTCATACTTGGCGAGAGACACTATTTTCTATGCGTCCTTACGTGGTCACTGTGCGCTCAGAACTGAAAAGAACAGCGTGACGCAATCGACGATCATTCTGGAGGCACTGCCCAACCCATCTGTGCAAAGCGTCATCGGATTTGTGGTTTACACTTCGTGCCCGATTGGCCTTACTTTCCGAGTAGCAGTCCTATGTATACGTCTTCAGGCAGTTATGTTATTTCCATCTGGTATTTGAGAGTGAAAGCACTTAATCAGTTTTAACAAACTTGACACCTAATTTCAAAACTTTACGAGAGCTTTTCTCACTGTCATCCGCCACAAAATGATTAAAGGAAAAAAAAAATTATATCGCTCACTACATTTTTGCTCTTCATACAGTATAACTTTATCATCAAGCATGTTGCTTCAGTTTATTATTTATAACTCCATTCGCAACAAATTTTACACGCAGTTTGGGTGTACATTTACCTCTAAATGTACACCCAAACTTATATAATAGTACGGCACACAGTTCAGACGATATTATGTCATAAACATTGAGATGTGTGAAAAATTAGCTTTTGTTTGAAGCAGAGCGCAAATTACATGTACAGTGTTTGATAGTGAGAGCACTTAGCGATTTCCAAAAATTTCAAACAAAGTTTGAAACTTTTTCTAAAATTCTACTCGCCTACATGTTTAACGTCAAATATTTAACACATTAATCCCTTAATGACTGAATAAATTTGTAAATGGAAGATAAAAATCAAAAATCGTGATGCTTTAGAGGGACCCGAAACACTCAAGAGAGCGCAGCAGTTGTCAGAAGCGTTGGTAGCTTCATGAAGAATCAGTATCTACCGGCACTGGCATTCAAAAACAGTTAACGTTCCAGTTGATGACACAGCATTGGTATGATGCGAATTCGCGACACTTGGCATTAAGGGATTAACTCATTTGTAAATCATAATACGTTTGAACCTGTCTTATACACGGGAGTTCGATTCCTTAGAGAATCTGTATTACAAAATCGAGTCAAATTTACAGAGAACTTTGAAGTGTTAGCCCACTAATTAATATGAAGTTGTATCCTCTGTGGCCTGGATATATTCACTGATTCGGTAGGGATGAGTGTCTAGAAGCCGCTGAAGCCTCTCCGGAGGCAAACTGGTTCACAATTGTTGTAACTGGCCGTTGATATCCTGGATACTGGCTGTGGGACAGAGTTTATGTAGCACATGTTGCAACAGGACAGATCCGTGGATCTGACTGGCTACAGGAATACCTCAACATTACCGTGAGTGTTCATAGAGACACGTGCCATGTGTGGAGGAGCATTGTCCTGTTGAAAACTGGGTTCCTGATACTGCAACATATGATGACGCAGGATGTCTGTGACGTACAGTTTTGCTGTCAGAGTTCTCTGAATCGCTGTCGACCATGACCTGATGTCACACTTGATGACTCCCCACACCATGGCGCCATGAGTAATTAGAAACGCCATGCCTTTCGAAAACATCGGATAAATAGGACCTCTCCTGATGTCACCGCCGTACTCACCGACGATGGTCATTGGGATAGTCTAGGAACGTGAGTAATCGCTGAACACGGTGCGACGCCATTCGTCAGCACCCTACACTTCCTGGTCACTGCGTCCCTCCAAACGCAGCCACTTGTGTTGTAGTGTTGACGGCAGGCTACGCGCATGATGATAACTCCCTAGTATGCCTGCTACTAATCTCCAGCCAAAGGTAATGAAAAATGTTGCAGGGAGTCCATCACTTGTCCGCGGATGGTAGGGGCTGACTTGAAGAGGTTACGATGTTCTTGGCGTACATATGGCGATCCTCTCTTGTGGTGGTTGGCTGTTGTCAACTGGAACGGTTCCTGTCCTCACGATTCTATGCAGCCCAATAATAGGCCGCTGCCACATCCAAGTGCCCCAGCAATCTGGGTATTGCTCGAGTCGATCAGAAGTCCACTTGGAGCCCCAGATCGAAGTCTCAAACTCTGTTAGGTCCTGATAATGCTGTCTAATACGAGTACATGGCAGCGATCACTCAACATCTCGAGCCCTGCACGTCCTTATATGCTCTACCAGAGCTGGTTAGAGCACTAAAGACGAACGACACTAATGCATCCTGGTTCTACCTCTTACACAGAACAGTGGTTGTAATCATTTAAATACCAACTGGTGGTAGTGTGTGCATGAAGTTACATTGACATCCGAGTACTTAACTTTCTGTCAGGTGATGTAGTAATGTAAAGTTGAGGACCTTCACAAGAGCGTAGATCCCTTTTTATAGGATTCAGTCTTGGCTTGGCTAAACCTTGCTCTGGGGACGGGTGCACTTTCGTCCCACACTTTTCTAGCCATGTGAACAGAGATTCGGGGAAGGAAGTGAAAGAAAATTCGACAGAAACAACAGTGGGAACAGTTACGAGTACTGAAGTTCATAGACGAAGTACCCTTCCGACCAGATGTAAGAATGACTTAGAAAACTTGTTAAAAGGAACGGACCGCCTGGTTTGGACAGAATGTGACTTAAGGGTAAACAAACCAAAGACAGAGGTGGTGAAGGAGGAGACAGGAAGTATCAGTCAGGAAGTGAGATTCCAAAGACTGTGGAAGCAAGGAGGTTTTCAAAAATAAGACTAGTGAAGATGAAGAAAGCTTTCTTCAATAGAAGAAATCTGTTGATGCTGAAGCCTTCCCGTCTCCTCTATATCTCTTTTTTTTCGCAACCTTCCCTTCTACAATAACCTATGAAACCTTTCCTTAGGATTTCTATCTCTTGCTTAATAATAACAAATGAAATCTTCCCTTTGAAATTTATTCTCTTTCTCCATCTTCGCATACAAATTTAATTGCTGCTTATTAAAAGTGATTTTCCGATTATTTCGATGAAACATAGAATGTGTCGTCGTCGTGGCCTTCGGTCGTTATCTGCAATAACCCAAAACTGTTCCTTACATTTTTTCTGTTACTGGATCGCCATTGACTGCTACATCGAACTGCGACTTGAATATACCTACTCTGGTTTACTATACCCTATTAACTGCCGGTGGGCTGTCATAATAAGTGGCTGTATTTATTACCAAAGCTGACTTCATTATTTTTGACTGCTACATCGAACTGCGACATGAATATACCTACTCTGGTTTACTGGTTTACTATACTCTACTAACTGCTGGTGGGCTGTCATAATAAGTGGCTGTATTTATTACCAAAGCTGCTTTATTCTTTAATAGCAAAGCTGACGTTATTCTTTAATTAATTTGACTGAAGTTACGTAATTCATAGTTACACTTTTTCTTGACAACAATAAAATTTTTGCAAAGTTTTACGTTGATGGTTTTTGGGATGGATTATAATCAGTAATGCAACATTGCTGGCAAAAATTGATTATATTCTGAAAACGCTTCAAATATTTACTGTTGGTAATGAAATTGTTTTACAAGCGTTCAAATGGGGCTTACTTTTTACAATAATCTTACAACTAGCATTGCGCAAACATACCTTCAGTAGTCTTGAGTTTCGCAAAGAAAATAATTCAATAATATTAGTTCCTCTTATTATAATAGTTAGTTGATGTCTCTGTACATCCGTTTATAATCTCTTGTGAATCATAGCTGGTGGCTGGCAGGCACACTGCTCCTCTCAACCTCTCGCTTCAGACCTGCTACCAACTCGCTTCACATCTCGCCTACTACTGACTTCCCACGAACGCTAAAGTGCGGTCTCTCCTGGCAACAATGCTTTCTGGTGCAGACAATCCCTGCTACCACAATTATTTCCAACAGGAGAAATATTAATTATTCCTACTTAATCCTATTAATAAAATATAAACATCTTTCATAAATTGTGGTTTGACAATAGACAACAGAAATATACACGTCTTACAATGTCATATGTTGACAAGGAGGTTTTCAAAAATAAGACTGGTGCAGATGAAGTAAGCTTTCTTCAGTAGAAGAAACCTGTTGATGTCATATGTTGGCAAGGAAATAAGGAAGACATTCTACATCTGCATTTCTCACCGTACGATGCATGTTTGAGGGTACCTTGTGCCACTGCTAGTCATTCCATTCCTGTTCCACTCGCAAATGGAGCGAGGGAGAAAATACTGTCTATAAGCCTCCGTGCAAGTCTTAATTTCTGTTATCTTGCCTATGCGTCGTTTACACGAAATGAACGCTTGCAGCAGTAGAATCGTTTTGCAGTTAGACGCAAATGCTTGTTTTCTAAATTTTCTTTGACAGTTTCGCAGTAGGAACGTCGTCTTCACCCCAAGGACCCCTATTCAAATTCACGAAGCATCCCCGCTACATTCGCGTGTTGATCGAAACTATCGGTGAAAAATCTAGCAGCATGCCACTGAACTGCTTCGATGTCTCAGTTTAATCCGATCTGGTGGGTATCCCAAAAACACTCCAGCAGTACTCAGTGTCCTATACGCGGTCCCATTACAGATGACCTATACTTCCCTAGCTTTCTCCCAATAAACCGAAGTCGATCAGATTATTCACCTTCCATACTACCGTCCTTACGTGATCGTTCCATTTCATATCGCTATGTATTTAATCGACATGACTCTGTTCAGCAGCACATCACTTACACTGTATTCGAAAATTACTTAAGTTTTTTTCCTACTCATCATTTTTATACATTTAGAGGAAGCTGCTATTCATCAAATCAAGTATAAATTCAGCGTAATTCATCCAGAATCTCATACCATCGATCTACGACGACTGTTTCCCGTACAATAAGGCGTCATCAGCAAACAGTCTCAAATTACTGCTCAAACGTGCAGGATCGTTTATGTATAGAGAGAATAAGGACGGTCCTATCACACTTCCCTGAGGCACATTGACAACTCTCTTGTCTCCGACGACACTTGACATCCAGGACGACGTACCGGGTTTTACTGCTGAAGAAGCCTTAGAGCCACTCACAGATTTGAGATCCTAATCCGATTGTTCTAACCTTCGCCAACAGTCAGCAACGGGGAACTATCTTCTTCTTCAGTAGCTCTACAGCCCTTGGTGAGCCTTGGCTTCTTCAACAATCTTCCTCCACACTTCTCGGTTATTTGCTGCTCTTTTCCACCCCCGGACTCCCATATTGCTGATATCCATTATTACCTCGTCGATGCATCTTCTTCTAGGTCTCCCTTTTCGCCTGACTGAATGGATCATACCTTTCATCATTTTCTTTGGAATTCTATCCTCTGCCATTCTCTCCAAGTGTCCTAGCCATCGTATTCGCTGTGATTTCACAAATTTTACTATGTCTCTGCCTTGTATTAACTCTTGTAATTCGGCATTGTAGCGTATTCTCCAGCCTTCTTCCTCCCTTATTGGCCCATAGATTTTGGGTAGTATTTTCCGCTCAATGCTTCTTAGAGCATTTTTATCGTGTTCTGTCAACGTCCATACCTCTGAGCCGTATGTGATAACTGGGCGGACTAGGGAATTATATATTAGCAGTTTAGTTTTTCTTGTAACAAGGCTATTTTTGAAAAGCTGCGTATTTGCAAAGTAAGCTCTGTTTCCTGCTTGTATTCTTTCCCTTATAGCCTTTCCAATACTGTTATCATTTGTTATTAGGGCTCCCAAGTAGTTAAAAGAGGACACTCCATTGAAGCATTTCCCATTGATGTTTAGATTTTTAGGGGTTCTTCTGGCCTCAGATTGTGACATTACCATATACTTTGTTTTGTTTTCATTTACTATGAGGCCAATTTTTAAGGCTTCTGTTTCCATTGCCCGGTATGTTGCTAGGAGTGTATTGGTATTTCTTCCTACTATAGCAATGTCATCAGCGTATGCACATATCTGGCTAGTTTTCATAAATATGGTGCCTCTTTTATTGATTTTATTTACTGTACTATGCAGGGCTATGTTGAATAGGACAGTGGAGAGACTATCCCCTTGCTTCACACCTTTATTAAAGTCAAAGTTTTCACTTGTTCTGCTAAGGACCTTTACTTTTGCTCTTGTCTCTGTCATTGTCATTCTGATTAGTCTTATTAATTTAGCACATATACCAGCTTCTTTCAGTACTCTGTATAGTTCTTGCCGATTTATGCTGTCAAAGGCTTGTTTGAAATCGATGAATAAGAAATGCAGATCTATATCATATTCATAGAACTATGTCACACTCTTTTCGGAAATCTAGGAACATGGAAACTATTTGTTGCCCTTCATCTATGGTTCGCATCATATGGTGCTAGAAAAGGGAAATCTGAGTTAAGCATTGGCGATACTTTCTAAAAATGTGTTCATTTGTGGAAATATTTTTTTATATCTCAAGGAAATTTATTATATTCGAATTCAGAATGTATTCAAGAATTCTGTTACAAACCGATGTTAAAGATGCTGTCCTGTAATTCTGCGGATCTGTTCTTTTACCGTTCTTATATTCAGGTTTCACCTACGGTAGGAACTTTGAGCGGGAGATTCCCGATAAGTGAAAGCTAAGTAAGGGGCCAATACCGTACAGGATTCTCTGCAAAAACGAACTGGTTTCCACCCAGACTTTCTATTGCTTTTCAACACCAGGGATGCCAATGGTTTTGTCCTCTAAGCAGGAGTAAGGGCGACGGACAAATAATGGTATGTCTGTAAGATTCTGTCACGTGAATAATTTTTAAATTCCAGATTTAATACTTCAGCTTTCTTGTACTGCTTTCTGTAACGCACGAGATTGAGCAACGTTTGATTCAATTTAAGCCTTCGATCCACTTAGCGATTTTACGTAGGCCAAAAATTATCACGTCAAGATCTTTCGCTAAGGTATGACGGTGGGAGTTGCTATATGGTTCTGGCAACGATTTTTTTAAGGTATATGTAGACGAAGTTCTGGAAGTGGAACATGGACCAATGGAAATCCAAAGGCGAAGCAACTCTTAATGTTTGAAATTGGGTGCTATAGAAGAATACGAGGAACAGATGTATAAGGAAGCGAAGAAGTATGCGAAAAAGACTAGGTGAAGAAAGAAGTCTACAGAGAAGCGTGACCAAAATGAGAGACATGTTGGTGGGACACTACGGCATCCAGGAATATTTAACTTTGCTCTGGAAGAAGTAGGGGAGAACACTCATAGGGCAGAAAAAGACTATTGTTATGAAAAGTTATTAAGTAAAGTACGATCACATGGAGTATCGAACGAAATTTGTGATTGAAAAAAGTCTTTCTCGGTAGAGAGGACGAACCATGTTGTACTGGATGGAGAGTCATCGACAAGTGTAGAAATAACTTGAGGCATGCTGCAAGTGTATGAGACCTTTCCTTTTGATGTTTTGTGTTAATGACCTTCCAGACAGTATTAATAACAATCTAAGACATTTCGCAGACGATGTAGTTACTTTTGGGCTGAGAGCGGTTAGTGATAAAAGCAAGCTAAGGGAAATGGCGAAGAGCACTCTCTGTAAAACCGAACTGGGATTCCATCCGGACCTGGTGACTTATTTCCTTACAACTACTCTTGTTCCTTCTCAACGCTAGGGGCTGCAGCTGTACAAATATCAGTCAGATGTTGATAGATCTGAAAGAGATGCAAAGAGTGATAACTCGTTTTAAATGTTTAGAAATGTAAAACTGCTATGTCTATAATCAGTCATGGGTCACCATAAGTCACCTCACACAAATACCTGGGTATATCTGTAGGAATACGAAGTGAAATGATCACATAGACGTAGTCATAGGTAAAGGAAGCAGCAGACATCGATTCGTTGCTAGGAAACTCAGGAAATGCAGTCGGTTCGCAAATGAGATTACTTACACAACACTCGTGCGACTCGTCATAGAAGATTACTCAGATGTGTAGGTTCAAATGGCTCTGAGCACTATGGGACTCAACTTCTGAGGTCATCAGTCCCCTAGAACTTAAAACTACTTAAACCTAACTAACCTAAGGACATCACACACATCCATGCCCGAGACAGGATTCGAACCTGCGACCGTAGCGATCGCTCGGCCCCAGACTGTAGCGCCTAGAACCGCACGGCCACTCGGGCCGGCAAATGTGTATGAACCTACCAAATAAGAGAGTCAGGGAATGTTGGACGTATGCAAGGATGACGGCTCTTATGATCACAGCTTTGTTTGATTCACCGGAAAGCGTATCGGAGATGCTAAAAAACCTGAACTGATAGATATTAGAAGACACATGCGAATTATATAGCGAAACCCTACTAAACAAGTGTAACCAGAATTGAATGAGCAGTCTAAGAATATGCAACGTCCCCTAGAGATCGCGAAAACGAGATTAGACTAATTACAGCCCACACAGAGACATTTAAGCAATCATTCTTTCCACAATCCATTCGCGACTGGAATGGAAAGAAGCCCTAATAACTGGCACACAAGAAGTGTCCTTTGCCGTGCGCTTCACAGAGTTACAGGGTATAAGATGTAGGCGTAGATATCCAGGAGAAGTTGTCTTGGAGCTAGAAAGAGCAGTAGAGGGGAGAAATCGTAGGGATAGGCTAGATGGGATATGAGACGCCGGTTATACAGGGAGGGTCAGGAGGAAATTTATATACTTTGAGAGGTGATAATATTAGTGATTCTGTACAAAAACCGTCGGATGAGCATATGTCCTGTTCTTAACAGTTTCCGAGAAAGCTAATGAAAACAATAGGAAGCAGAATAAATGTATCTAATAGTAAGTGTTGTGATTTAATGTTTTGTTTAGTTGCATACGTTTCCTCCGCTGTCAACTGCAATGCATTTTGCAGCTGTTGCTGCTGCGTTGGTGATGTGAGCTCACTCGTATGGTCCTTTACTGGAGCATACGCGTTTAAAATACGAGAGAGAAATTTCATGTAGTAAGGGTGACTTGGCTGTTGTTTCGACAGAAGCGTCCAGAATAGGAGCAGAATCAGCCCGATGGGTGTACAAGTCAGTTGCTGTGAAGACATATCGGAAACCTAGAGCATGAAGCGGAGAACCCACTCTGTCAATGTACCGGGCGATCAAAAAGTCAGTATAAATTTGAAAACTGAATAAATCACGGAATAATGTAGATAGAGAGGTACGAATTGACACACATGCTTGGAATGACACGGGGTTTTATTATAACCAAAAAAATACAAACGTTCAAAAAATGTCCGACAGATGGCGCTTCATCTGATCAGAATAGCAATAATTAGCATAACAAAGCAAAGATGATGTTCTTTACAGGAAATATTCAATATGTCCACCATCATTCCTCAACAATAGCTTTAGTCGAGGAATAATGTTGTGAACAGCACTGTAAAGCATGTCCGGAGTTATGGTGAGGCATTGGCGTCAGATGTTGTCTTTCAGCATCCCTAGAGATGTCGGTCGATCACGATACACTTGCGACTTCAGGTAACCCCAAAGCCAATAATCGCACGGACTGAGGTCTGGGGACCTGGGAGGCCAAGCATGACGAAAGTGGAGGCTGAGCACACGATCATCACCAAACGACGTTCGCAAGAGATCTTTCACGCGTCTAGCAATACTTTTTTTTTTTTTTTGTTCTAATAAAACCCCATGTCATTCCAAGCACGTGTGTCAATTTTTTCCTCTCTATCTACATTATTCCGTGGTTTATTAAGTTTTTAAATTTATACTGACTTTTTGATCACCCGGTATTTGTGTTGAAAAATGTGTGGTTTCAGAAAAATGAACAACGGTCGGCAAAGTCAACACTACGTATCATAATGTCGTTCTGGCTGTATTCGCATGTGAGTGCCTGTGAAGAAGAACGTGCAATTGATGCCCGTCGTTTTCAAACACTTCTATGTCCGATACGACTAAGAAAAGGACGTATGCTCATATGAAGTTTTTGCTCAGAGTAAACAATCCTATGAACTCCTCAAACATGTACACTCGACAACACAAAAGCAAGCCAGCCCTGAATTCCAATGTGTAGGCCGCACCTGACTGTATAAAAGCAACATAGAACTGCTGTGTCGTATGTCTTCTAAACCCCCTGCAGTATAGTCGTTTGACTATACGCCATTAGAGAACACTGTTCTTTATGGCAGTCAGTCCAGACGTAAACCAATACCGTCATACAACAAATGTTAGGAAAGACGTTATCAGAAATGAGACAGTCCTTAACGCTTGCGTATTAAACTTCATACAATAAGAGACAACGCAGAAGTCTTACGGCACTCATTAAATGGCATGACGAGTTCTTGCTCGTGATCCGAATTTGAACCCATTTTTAACAAAAAAAAAAGCTTGCGTGTCTGATCGAGACTCGACTAGGCATAAAAGAGACGTAAAATATCGTTCACCAGTATCTGTTTACAAGGCCGATGGCCGAGACCTGGAAATAAATGATGATACATTTAACACTGCGCTGGGGACCCCGTGAAGCTTATATTTCCCCTGAGAATTAGCCACGAAAGGTACGTAATAGAGTGCAATGCACAAGTGTGAAACGCCATGAAGAAAAATTCTGTTGATGGACGGGGAGTAGAGCACAGCACCTATGTAAATTATAAACTATGTGCAGTCAGATGTCAGATATTAAATATGTTCATCAATAGTGTGATATCGGAACCTGAAACGACGATAAGAATGATTTTTTTTCCTCGAAAGGATTCGAATCCGACGCCTTTCCCTATTCTCTTATAACTACGTATAGATATGAAATATTTATTGTTTCTTCACCAGTCACTTCCCTCAGTTATCAGTGGAACAGTTTCATAATTACAAATGGAATTCGGCCTGCCGGAGTGGCCGAGTGGTTCTAGGCGCTTCAGTCTAGAACCGCGCGACTGCTACGGTCGCAGGTTCGAATCCTGCCTCGGGCGTGGATGTGTGTGATGTCCTTAGGTTAGTTACGTTTAAGTAGTTCTAAGTTCTAGGGGACTGATGACCTCAGATGTTAAGTCCCATAGTGCTCAGAGCCATACGAACCATTTTTGAAATGGAATTCACAATATTGTGTGTGTTGTACAGCATTAATTTACTTCGTGAATCGGTTTCCAGTTTACGAAGTCATCATTAGGATTTGACTATCGTCGCCAAAGAAGGCACAGTATTCGTCATCAACGCTGGGAAGTAGGAACACTGAGTGAATGCCGTCTTTGACAGTGCAATGTTAACACAATTAAAAACGTTAAATTATTTACCGTTAAACATTCTAATTACATTAACACTGCAAACGACTCATTCTTGATGTTTATCATCTTTTCGGCGTTGCTCGCCAACGTTTTACCTTCTTTGACTAAATTCTGATGATGGCTTTGTAAGCCGAAACCCGGTTAACAAAATAGACTACTTGCCAGCAGCCATAAAAAGCTTAACAACCAATAAAATTCAGTTTAAGAGAAGCCCAAAGGATTTATTGATGGTCAACTGCTTCTATTCCATTGATGAATTTCTCAGTAAAACCAACTGATGTATAATATAACTTCTGCACAATTTCAGTGCAGTAATGTGTTCATTGTAAATGTGTGTGTGTGTGTGTGTGTGTGTGTGTGTGTGTGTGTGTGTGTGTGTGTGTGTAAGTACAGTCTAACTTCTGCACCATTTCAGTGCAGTACTGTGTTCATTGTAAATAAGTATTATAGTAGTTGTATTACACGTTTATTACCTTATAAATAAATAAAAAACTTTTTTATTTTAAATTCAGTGCATTAGTATTTGTAAAATGACTCTTACACATAGTGTTCATTAAAAAATGACGATCATTCCACTTGGGACCTGTGGAATGGTACGGCTTATTTGTTTTAGTTGTAAGTATTTGTCATGTATTGTTGTTTTTCTGACATGTTCTACATCCTGGAGGACCTCCTCATTATGGATCAATTGGAATGAAAGTAAATCTAATCTAATTTAATCTAATTAATACTGTAGAGCACACGCAACGTTGTGCTTTTCATTTATAGTGATGAAGGATAACATAACATCAGCGGAAAGATCGATGATTTAAGAGAAATAAGTTTAGGGTTTTCCGCGTTGCGGTCTGGACACTGTGCGTCGACTGCGTTCTGTGTTGAATCGCGTGCCGACACCCCTGGAGCTGAACGTGAGAAGCTGGCCGTGGACAGCCCTCCAGCTCTGCCCGGCACGCGACAGACGCCGGCAACCGGTTTTAAACTGGGCGGCCGCTGGGGGATCACGTTGCGCGGGTAGCACGGCTTCACGCCTGCGGCCAGCAGCGCCGGAAACGAGTGGAGGGGCTCCAGGAGCTAACACGAGTTCTTTCAGTGCGATACTGACAGTTGAAGACACAATACGGACAGAAGTGTCGGGGTACTGGCAGTGTATTATCATACACTGATGGCCATTAACACTGCAACAGCATGCAACCCCAAGGAGTTGTGTGATATAAACGGAAGTTGATGGTGTGTTTCTACATCTGAAAGACGATGTGTATCCAATTTCGCGCCAGTCGCTTAAGAATGATGCTAGTAGCGCCACTATGAGAATGAAAATCAGGTTTGCTTTAAATATTCGCTGTAAAGCTCGTAAGCGTTAGTTGCTTCTGAGATCGGACATAGTAAGCTGACGTTAGTCAAGAGCACCTTTAAGGGCACAAAGACGCCGCTGAGCCGTGGTAAAAACTACTGTTTTGAAGAGCGCGCCGCAGCGCGTTCTGTGAACCAGTCGCCCTCCGTTTCTGGCGGTTGCGCCGCTGTGGTAATCGCAGATTTGGTGTCTCCCTCTGGTGGGAAAGGGGAAAGGTTGCCTCTTCACGGGCATATAAGGGGCGCTATCAGCTCGGCTGTTGGCCAGTCGGAGTGAGGCTGGGTCAGTCTCGCGTCACCAGTTGCTGGTCTGTCTCTCGTTCGCATTTGTGCGGCAGTGAGTTTCTGTCTGTCGTCAGAGTGCTAGTATGTCTGTCTTTTGGATCAAACTTTAAAGCCAGGAAATGAGAGTCTTGCCACTCCGCCAGTAACAGAACTCAGCTAGTGGTCGCCCGGTTGGGGCTGTCTGTGTTCCTGCATCTGAGTCTGCGCGTTAGGCCGCCAGTCTGCTCGAGTTGCTTGGGCAACTGTTATTGGCGGTTGGATCGGTCGGTTGGTCGGTCGCACACTGAGACACAAGATGACTGGTCCGCCTTGAGCGTCGGCGCATGTGAGGCCCCACGTGAGTCCAGTGGGCCGCGCCGTATAGAAAGGGATAGTGGCTTCGTGGTCTCGACACGAGAGCAACAGGAGTCAAACCACGACATCGGGCTGGCCGGGGCGATCTGCGACGCCGTGAGACGGGAGATCCGCGCGCCTTCCTGCGTCCGTTGAAGCGACTGGAAGCGGACGGTTCGGGAGAGCGTCGGGGGTGCTGCGCCAGGTCTTCGCCAGAAATCGCAGTTTATTAGAAATTGTTTGGAGATATATTGTTTCATTTACTTGTTAAATTCTACTTATTTCTTGGTGAGGTCATCAGCCGCTTTGTTTTGGGGTCGTCCCACCATTCTTCTCCGTTTGCCCACCCGCGGGAAGGTGGTTATTTATGAATTAGGTAGTCCGTTTTCCCTTGTGGAGTTGGGGCGGGTTAGAGCAATCTGCGATTGGGGTTGTTCAGTAATCCCCCTGTCAATCTGCCATACGTTAATAGCTGCCTCTGTCATCTTTGTCGGATTCGGTGTTAACGAATTTATTGCTTAAAGTGTAAAGGCCGAATTCCTGAAATATGTTTTTATCTTACCTATCATCTTGCGAGGTGGTATATGCGTAATGTAGAGCATGTTGGTACATTTTATGCAAAACTGCATTTCATGGATTTTATTTAAATGGTCATTTCAGTATATAAAGTTGCCACCCTTCCACCGTAAGAGTTCTTTTAGAAACAAGTTGCACTTTCGGTGGCAAATAATTTTTAATGTGAGCGTTTTGTACCATTTCCATCCCTCTTACGGGGTGCGTAGTTTATGTGTTTGTGTGAGTTGTTAAAATTTTTAGTTTAAAGTAATGTGGTGTGTTGCAAATTTGCACCAGTGTAGTCCTTCAGAGGTTGTTGTGAGCGGCCGTGACTACGGCCGTGTTAAAAGGGAGCGGCAAGGTTCTCAGCCCGAAAGCTCATACTATAAAAAAAAAATTGTTATTTCGGCCTCTGAATAAATTGTAACTTGATATTTACAGGGTCCTTCTGATTATAATTTTAAATCTGTTTTTAAAAAAAGGCTTTTAGGAATAACATTTCCATTTATTGAAATTTTTTTTTTAATTTGTTTCTTCGGTTACCATTGGCAACTACTTCCACGCTCACATAGTGTGTTTAAATGTGTTAATGTTCTTGACGAATCGCTAGTAAATGAAGTAGATTCTTAAGAAAAGGTTTTGAAAGTAAATCCACGGTTCAGCCGCTATCAACATCTCGCTGAGTTTGAACTAGATTGTGTAATAGGGCTACGAGAAACTGAATGTTCCTTCCGCGATATTCGAGAAAGAGCAGGCAGAAATGTAGCCACTGCACATGACTGCTGCCAGCGGTCACGATATTGTACGGTAGCACTACCGCGAGTAAACATACTGCATCTGTAGCAGCAATTTGACCAGCAGTCGGCACCACAATGACGCAACGAACTGTTACGATTACAGAGGGGTCCAAAAAAATGTATCCACTGTTTAAAAGTCCATAACCGGCAAACTAATTGACGGAGTTGTCTCATCGTTGGTAGTCTAATAGTTTGTAGTTCCGGCAATCGCCACACAAGCGTTGTGTTGCGTTGTTGTTTTGCCAGATGACAGTCGCCAGATAGTCAGTGTTTTGATCTTAGTTGCAACTAGTTATTCGAGCAAACATGGCTGGCGCAAGGCTTACATTCGTTGAAAGGAAGTCAGTTTTAAAGTGGTATTTTAAGTACGAAAACATTAATGAGGTTCAACGGCAATGGCGAAATGAGTATCAAACAGAGCCACCGACACGTTTAACGATTCGTCGCATTCGAGGCAAATTTGAAGCCGAAGGCTGTGTTAAAGTCGTACACAAATAACGATCTGGACGACCTGTAACAGTAACAAGTCCAGCTAACTCCCGTCGTGTGTTACAACAATTCACTCGCTCACCACAGAAGTCTGTGAGACGGTGTGCCCGTGAAACTGGAGTGAGTCGCTCAAGTGTTCGGCGAATTTCGAAGACAGCAAAAAAATGGTTCAAATGGCTCTGAGCACTATGCGACTTATCTTCTGAGGTCATCAGTCGCCTAGAACTTAGAACTAATCATACCTAACTAACCTAAGGGCATCACACACATCCATGCCCGAGGCAGGATTCGAACCTGCGACCGTAGCGGTCGCTCGGCTCCAGACTGTAGCGCCTAGAACCGCACGGCCACTACGGCCGGCTGAAGTCAGCAAAGTGGAAGTTCTACATCCCACGATTGCTACACGCAATGAACGAGGACGACCCAGATCGTAGAATGGAGTACTGCGAGTGGTTTACTAACATGGTGCGCATCGGTGAAGAGTTTGCAGAGATGATTGTGTGGTCTGATGAGGCACAGTTCAAACTCAATGGTACAGTAAATCGCCACAATTGCATCTGCTGGGCCGCCGAAAATCCGAACGTCCATGTAGACAAAGCCGTGAATTTGCCAGGAATAAATGTGTGATGTGGGTTGTTTTACCGGGGCTTGATTGGGCCATTCTTCTTTGACGGCACAGTTACCGGTGAGATGTACCTTCAGAAGCTTCAGACATCTATTTTACCTGCCATATGAGACTTGTATGGAGACGGAAGAGTTTACTTTCAATAATATGGTGCCCCAGCCCAGTACCAAAATCGTGTTAGGGCGTATCTCGACGAAAATCTACCAGGAAGATGGATAGGCCGCAGAGATGCTGTGGAGTGTCCACCACGTTCCCTAGACCTAACTCTTCTGGACTTTTACCTGTGGGGAACACTAAAGGACGTCATTTATCGACAAAAGCCATGCACATTGGATGAACTTCGAGAATCCATCGTAGATTCATGTGAAAATATGCAACTGAACACGTTGCCGTCAGTAGCTCGTGCTGCAGTTCGGCGGCATCGTTTGTGTGTGGATGTTAATGGTGACCATTTCGAACACCTACAGTGATATCTTTAAGTTGGACTTTAAGCTACACTTTCACCAAAAATGAGATAACTCCGTCTGTTAGTTTGCAAGTTACGGACTTTTTAACAGTGGATACATTTTTTTGGACCCCTCTGTAGTTTACTTCAAAGACAGCTCCGAGCCAGACGCCCTGTAGCGGGCATTCCACTGACCCCAAACCATCGCCGTTTGAGACTTCGGTAGTGTCCAGCGATATCTCGTTGGAGGGCAGCGTGGAGGTGTGTCGTGTTTTCTGATGAAAACGGTTCTGCCACGGTACTAGTGATGGCCGTGTGTTGGTTACAAGTTAAGGACCTGCACCCAACCTGTCTGCATGTTATACACAATACACCTACACCAGGAGTGTTGGGGTGTTCCTATGACAGCAGGAGCACTCGCTTGGTTTTCCAGCGCACCCTGACAGCAAAGCTGAACGTCGATCTGGTGATTCACCTGTTGTGTTGCCATTCATGAACAATATTTCAGAGGGTGTTTCCCAACAGAATAACGCTCGGTCACGTACCGTTGTTGTAACCCAACATGATCTACAGTGTTTCGACATGCTCGCCTGGCCTTCAATCGAGCACATCTGGGTCATCATCTGATGCCAACTCCAGCGTCATGCCCAACCAACGTTTACCGTCCCTGTATTCACCGATCAACTGCAACATGCATGGAACTCCATCCCACAAACTGACACCCGGCAACTGTACAGTATAATGTATTCACGTTTGCATGCTTGCAATTCAACATTCTGGCGGTTACACCGGTTATTAATGTACCAACATTTCACATTTATAATGTCTTACCTCGCGCTTACATCAACCTGTGATCTTGTAATGTTAATCACTTAAATATACGACTGGCCATTAAAATTGCTACACCTCGAAGATGACGTGCTACAGACAAGAAATTTAACCGACAGGAAGAAGATGCTGTGTTATGCAAATGTTAGCTTTTCAGAGCATTCACACAAGGTTGGCGCCAGTGGCGACACCTACAACGTGCTGACATGAGGAAAGTTTCTAACCGATTTCTCACACGCAAACAGCAGTTGACCGGCGTTGCCTGGTGAAACGTTGTTGTGATGTCTCATGTAAGGAGGAGAAATGCGTACCATTTTTTCGGATGAATACAGGTTCTGTTTACAGCATCATGATGGTCGCATCGCCGGCCGAAGTGGCCGTGCGGTTAAAGGCGCTGCAGTCTGGAACCGTAAGACCGCTACGGCCGCAGGTTCGAATCCTGCCTCGGGCATGGATGTTTGTGATGTCCTTAGGTTAGTTCGGTTTAACTAGTTCTAAGTTCTAGGGGACTAATGACCTCAGCAGTTGAGTCCCATAGTGCTCAGAGCCATTTGAGCCATGGTCGCATCCATGTTTGGCGACATCGCGGTGAACGCACATTGGAAGCGTGTATTCGTCATCGCCATACTGGCGTATCACCCGGCGTGATGGTATGGGGTGCCATTGGTTACACGTCTCGGTCACCTCTTGTTCGCATTGACGGCTCTTTGAACAGTGGACGTTACATTTCAGATGTGTTACGACTCGTGGCTCTACCCTTCATTCGATCCCTGCGAATTCCTACATTTCAGTAGGATAATGCACGAACGCATGTTGCAGGTCCTGTACGGGCCTTTTTGGATACAGAAAATGTTCGACTGCTGCCATGGTTAGCACATTCTCCAGATCTCTCACGTCTGGTCAATGAAGGCCGAGCAACTGGCTCGTCACAATACACCAGTCACTACTCTTGATGCCGGCCGAAATGGCCGTGCGGTTCTAGGCGTTGCAGTCTGGAAGCGCGAGACCGCTACGGTCGCAGTTTCGAATCCTGCCTCGGGCATGGATGTTGTGATGGCCTTAGGTTAGTTACGTTTAAGTAGTTCTAAGTTCTAGGTGACTAATGACCTCAGAAGTTGAGTCCCATAGTGCTCAGGTCCATTTGAACCATTTTGAACAACCCTTGATGAATTGTGGTATCGTGTTGAAGCTGCATGGGCAACTGTACCTGTACACGCCATCCAAGCTGTGTTTGACTCAATGCCCAGGCGTATCAAGGCCGTTATTACGGCCTTAGGTGGTTGTCCTGGGTACTGGTTTCTCAGGATCTATGCGCCCAAATTGCTTGAAAATGTAATCACATGTCAGTTCTAGTATAATATAGTTGTCCAATGAATACCCGTTTATCATCTGCATTTCTTGTTGGTGTAGGAATTTTAATGGCCAGTAGTGTATATTACCTATGCAAATGCATTCCCGAAATTTCATTACTCTACATTAATTTGTTTTTGGAATAGCGTTTTTTTCCGTCAGTTTATCTGCCTTTTATGTGGGTGTTTAGCATTCCAGCTCAACCACACGAGGCGGGTAGGAGTAAAGCTATATGCAGGGGGTGGGCAAAAATATGGAAACACCAAAAACACAACACATTATAGTGCTTCATACGGTGTAGGAATACCGTTCGCTTTCAAAGCAGCTGCACGTCATCTCAGAATGGATAAACATAGGCCTTGCGTCATTTTAAGAGAATTTTGTACCTCCATTCCTGCAAAGTAGTGACAAGTTCAGGTAACGATGATGGAGGTGGACAGCGACCACGCACCCTTCTCTCCAAACTAGACCACAACGGCTCAATAATATTGAGATCACCGCGCGGGGTAGCAGCGCGGTCTAGGGCGCCTTGTGCGGTTCGCGCGGCTCACCCCGTCGGAGGTTCGAGTCCTCCCTCGGGCATGGGTGTGTGTGTTGTCCTTAGTGGAAGTTAGATTAAGTAGTTTGTAAGCCTAGGGACTGATGACCTCAGCAGTTTGGTCCCATAGGAACTTACCACATATTCCCAATATTGGGATCTGGTGACTGCACACGAAACCAGTTCTGGACGATGTGAGCTGTGGGAACAGGGGCCATTTCGTCGTGGAACATAGCATCACCACTAGGCAGTAGCAAGGGATGGACCTGAGCCAAAATTGTCACATAATCCTTGACAGTACTGTGATCTTGCAGAGTAACATGAGGCCAAAGAAATATCACGATATGATTGCCCAAATCTTCATCGAACCTCCCGTCATGTTTTACTCTAGGGACGTAAACTCGGCCAGCAGTTGGAAACAGCGTCGAGGAATACTCATTCGAACGGATGACATTCTTCCATTGATGCACAGTCCAGGTTTTTATGGCTTCGGTACTATGTTTTCCAATTACGCCCATCACTGGTGACCGATTTTGGAATTCCATCTCGCCCAGCAGTTCCCAGCTTATGGAACTTCCTTCTTGTCGTTTTGGTGCTGACAGGGCTCGCGAGTGCGATATTCAATTCTGCAGTGACATTTGCAACTGTGCTATCCTTATTTTTCGTCACAGTCCTCTTCAATGACCGTCTGTCACGATCACTCAACACACACTTTTTTCCGCTTTGCGACTTAGCAGATGATGCTCTTCCTCTTTCCTTGTACGCGATATAAATTTTGGATACAGTACCTCTTGGAACACCAAACACTTCCGCTACACTCGTCACGGAAGCAACCACTATACGATCACCAACAATTTGCTCATAATGTAATCATCGTGTTCTGAGCAAGACTGACGCTTGCAACGTGTTGAAGATATTGTACAGATGCAGTTCGTGGTCAAATACAACAGCGTGACTTGAAACCTTGTGTAACAGCTGCATTTATGTTCAAGTATGCATTTCTCACGTCGTTCCCATAGTTTGGTACGTACTGTACCTAAGGCACTACACAGCGGATTCCTTGTTGAAAAATAGTGTGTGGCGGTCGGGTGATTGTGAAAAGATCGTGTTACACCCCATGTAACAAGGAGATCCATGTACCAGCTCCTGTCAGAATTCGGCAGTGGCAGAATCGTGGCACATCTAGACTGGTTTATGGTTGCGTGATGATGCTGGTATTGTTAGGCGTCCCACAGAGATCCAAATTCAACACTTCTCAGGATCCCAACGGTCCCACTTGACTGGAGCCTGAGAGGGCAGTAATACTGATCGCTCTGCAGGGCAGGATTATACAGCCGTGTCATGCAGGATGGGTCAGGAAATCGTCTTTATTGTACAGAAAGACAAGCATGCTCTCAGACAATGCGACGACGTCTAGAACTCCATAGATTCTCAGCATGCGGACATTGTTGCGGCATCTTTTGACACCGTAGCAGAGATTGGCGCGTTGGCAATGCTGCATCCAACAACAAAGTTGTATCCAAGAGTAGACTCGACGTCGTTCTTTAGACGAGTCCCCGTTTCGTGTACTGCATCACTGTGGGTGTATGCTCTTGTGGAGGGTCCGAGGAGAACAAACGTTGCCATATTTCATTTGGGATCGTCATATTGGTCCAAGCAAATGACGTGACTGCATAGGATTATCTTCGACACGTAGTCTTTCAACAAAATAACACAAGACCGCATTTTGCCTCGTTACAGAGGTTGTTCGAATGTTGATCTGCTCCGCACGTTCTCCAGATCTCTGACCCACTGAAAGCATTGCTGGAACTAGCAAGCCACCCCTGGCGAGCCACCAAGGTTCATGAACTCAGACATAGAACTGAAGCAGCGTCGAATGAAAGACTCGTTTCTGTCGTTACAGTTAAGGTTGCACAATCTGGTCTGGCGGCAACCCTCCGTACTAAATTTCTTAACATCTACACTCCTGGAAATTGAAATAAGAACACCGTGAATTCATTGTCCCAGGAAGGGGAAACTTTATTGACACATTCCTGGGGTCAGATACATCACATGATCACACTGACAGAACCACAGGCACATAGACACAGGCAACAGAGCATGCACAATGTCGGCAATAGTACAGTGTATATCCACCTTTCGCAGCAATGCAGGCTGCTATTCTCCCATGGAGACGATCGTAGAGATGCTGGATGTAGTCCTGTGGAACGGCTTGCCATGCCATTTCCACCTGGCGCCTCAGTTGGACCAGCGTTCGTGCTGGACGTGCAGACCGCGCGAGACGACGCTTCATCCAGTCCCAAACATGCTCAATGGGGGACAGATCCGGAGATCTTGCTGGCCAGGGTAGTTGACTTACACCTTCTAGAGCACGTTGGGTGGCACGGGATACATGCGGACGTGCGTTGTCCTGTTGGAACAGCAAGTTCCCTTGCCGGTCTAGGAATGGTAGAACGATGGGTTCGATGACGGTTTGGATGTACCGTGCACTATTCAGTGTCCCCTCGACGATCACCAGTGGTGTACGGCCAGTGTAGGAGATCGCTCCCCACACCATGATGCCGGGTGTTGGCCCTGTGTGCCTCGGTCGTATGCAGTCCTGATTGGGGCGCTCACCTGCACGGCGCCAAACACGCATACGACCATCATTGGCACCAAGGCAGAAGCGACTCTCATCGCTGAAGACGACACGTCTCCATTCGTCCCTCCATTCACGCCTGTCGCGACACCACTGGAGGCGGGCTGCACGATGTTGGGGCGTGAGCGGAAGACGGCCTAACGGTGTGCGGGACCGTAGCCCAGCTTCATGGAGACGGTTGCGAATGGTCCTCGCCGATACCCCAGGACCAACAATGTCCCTAATTTGCTGGGAAGTGGCGTGAATGGAGGGACGAATGGAGACGTGTCGTCTTCAGCGATGAGAGTCGCTTCTGCCTTGGTGCCAATGATGGTCGTATACGGCACTGCGTAGGATCCTACGGTCTTGGCGTGCATCCGTGCGTCGCTGCGGTCCGGTCCCAGGTCGACGGCCACGTGCACCTTCCGCCGACCACTGGCGACAACATCGATGTACTGTGGAGACCTCACGCCCCACGTGTTGAGCAATTCGGCGGTATGTCCACCCGGCCTCCCGCATGCCCACTATACGCCCTCGCTCAAAGTCCGTCAACTGCACATACGGTTCACGTCCACGCTGTCGCGGCATGCTACCAGTGTTAAAGACTGCGATGGAGCTCCGTATGCCACGGCAAACTGGCTGACACTGACGGCGGCGGTGCACAAATGCTGCGCAGCTAGCGCCATTCGACGGCCAACACCGCGGTTCCTGGTGTGTCCGCTGTGCCGTGCGTGTGATCATTGCTTGTACAGCCCTCTCGCAGTGTACAGAGCAAGTATGGTGGGTCTGACACACCGGTGTCAATGTGTTCTTTTTTCCATTTCCAGGAGTGTATATCTCCAGGAAACTACAGATTCAATCACGCAGTCCTCCTATTACGCTGTATACGCAAAGTAAGAAAAAGTTTGGTATTTTCACTGTTTCCTGATGTTGGACCTTTAATGGCTGGAAGTGGAATAGTACTAATATTGTAAGGGGGCAACGGTAACAGAAATTCAGTGTTGTTGAACATTACTGTTGAGCCTACAAATTTCTTGATTTGGAGGCAACATTAAGTGACTGTTGCATCAAACACCTTGTACAGGTGACTCAGGGACCACTGAGATCTCAACGTGAGATGTTGTCTCCCACTGAAACTGAAACTGATCCAATGTGACAGTCTTAATCTATTACGAAACCTGCTGTGCCCGTTACTGGGGATAAGCGAGTGAAACAGACCAGCGGTCTGCTAAACATCGGTAGTTAAAGCATTCGGCGAATAATGATACTTCTAATGGAAATAACAGCAAGGACTAAAAAGTATCACCTTGCCCACTGCACATGGATGTCTGAGAACATGTTGAAGAGGCTGCTCAGGCAGCCATTTTGGGACCAGGGTGTAACCAGCTGCAAATTTTGGCTTTCCCTAGAACGAATGATGCCGTCGTCTCGAATTCAAAGACATCTTTGAATCGCTCCAGTAACTGTCAGATAAGACTGAGAAAATCAACCTTACACACAGAATTTGTCACGGTTACAGTCTGCAGGAATGTGTCAAGAACTCACAGTGGGCCCCTGACGCTATGTCGACTTGGAAGGGTTCAACTAGTTATTTGAAGTTTCTATTACAAGGAAGACTAGAACTTTATAGATTTGCACCATTCTGTCCTCTAAAATGGCTCAGTGGTGCACTGCTAACCAAGTAGCAGACTGCGTGTGATGTGCACACAAGGTGCTTTTTTTAGTTCGAGCGACTGTCCAAGCAGTCTAGATAATTAAAACTGCACGAGTCCCCGAAATAATAGGCTAAGATCTAAAGAAATGCCCCACACAGGTGGGATTGTTAAAATACTAATGACTAAGTGGCAAAACACGAAGTGTTAGAGTTTCAAGCACTTCTAACAAGCAGTGGAGCTCATGTAATATTGAGCTGTTTATTTCGCTGTTTTCGGGGAAATGGGTTTTTACTGCAGTTTCCATTCCCATCTCCTTACTCTCTGCCTTTCAAATACTAGGTACAAAAAGCTGACTAAAACCCGAAAGTAACAGCAATGGGATTTTTTGTGTTAATCTAAGTTGAAAATTACTTTTCACATATATCAGCTTCCAGCTTTTATTAATTTCCACCGTTGCTAAGTCGCAAGTACTTTTGCAACGGTATTCCGTGCCCATGTCTGCGAAGCAGACAGACCTTGCTCGATCGAGATGGGCAGTTATAGCGACGCTTTCGGCGAGCAGTGTCTCGGCCAATAAGAAACAAGTGAGGCCTGAGCCGGGGCAGCGTGATTGTCATTTTATCGGGAACAAAGAGTTCTTAATCTGCGTGTAGTCTGGTGTATCCAGATGGAAAGGTTGGGTGGCGGCTGCCACTTTGGTTTGATTGTGTAAACTTACAGTGAGATTTTCTCCCTGAATTCTCTGGATACGAGCTACGATATCTGAGGTAACGCACTGCATATTGCAGCTTAACGTGTTATTTCAGTGTAAGGAATTCACGTCTGTACTGTCACTACAAACGACAGGATTCAACATGTTCTGTACTGTTTGATAGCGAGTCTCGATTCGCCTGGGCCAGAATTCGGTCTCTCTATATAACACCTCCGACTCGTAGATGAACTATATAAAACTCTTTCTCACTCACTTAACTGTTCTTGATATTATCGTAAGTTTTTTGAAAACTTTGTGGATAAATTTTTTGTTATGCAGTGGTGTAGAACATCAGGTGGTTCAAACAGAAATAACTGTGTTCTTAAATGTACTATGAGCTGTGTTTTGAATTAAAAGAATCAGTTGTTTGAAAACAATCTCTGAATTTATTTACGTGTGTTGCCACTATTGAACTGATACCTTAAATTTCACGATTCTCTTTACTATTCCACATGTGCATGAATTTTACAACTGTAGGACGGATTCTACTATGATCAGTAAAGGTCTTTATTCAATGGTGGTTGCTTCAGTAACAAGATTATTAGTACTGTTTTCATATGAAGCTTTCAGCTTTCTGAAAGTACAGGGAGACAATTATTGAACTGTATAAAATCGTGGTAACTTCTCAACAGTTTGCGTTAGGACGTTCAAACTGCACGGTTGGCCGCGAGCCATTATCGGAATTAGGATGTGCTGTATGGTTTGGTTTAGCGATGAAGCGCACTTTCATTTGGATGGGTTCGTCAATAAGCAAAATTGGCGCATTTGGAGGACTGAGGATCCGCATTTCGCAATCGATAAATCTCTTCACCCTCAACGGATGACTGTGTGATGTGCAATGTCCAGTCACGGAATAATCGGTGCGATATTCATTGATGGCATGGTGACTACCGACAGGTACGTGAAGGTTATGAAAGATAATTTCATCCCCATTATCCAAAGTACCCTGATTTCGACAGGATCGACGAAGATCGATCCCGACGAAGCAGGATAGTGTTTGATGTCCTGGAGGAGCACTTTGGGGACCGCATTCTGGCTCTGGGGTACCCAGAGGCCACTGGCATGGGCCTCGATTGGCCGTCATATTCTCCGGATCTGTACACATGCACTCCTTTCCGCGGGGCTATATTAATCATAAGGTGTACAGTAATAACCCCAAAACCATTGCTGAGCTGAAAACAGCCATTCAGGAGGTCATCGACAGCACTGAAGTACCGACACTTCCACGAGTCATGCAGAATTTCGCTATTCCTCATCGCCACATCATCGCCAATGATGGCAGACATACGAAACATTTCATAACCTAAATCTGAATATCCGTAGTGACGTTTACATGTTTACTAAAGTGTGTGCACGTCGTAGTTTGTAACTAATTTACGTTTTTTTTCATATAGTTCAATAATTGTTATCTTGTAAGTTTACATCGAGGTATTCGCGGCAGCTAACGATATCACAGGATACACGCAGTGTTTATTCCATCTTTCAGTTTTCTTAGCCACTATGTGCTAAAGTTCTGACTGAAAAATGTGATGAATTGGCCAGTCGTATAGATGTTATTGAAAGTAATAATGACAGAAAATCAGACGATACTGCACCGATTTTGTTTAACCAAACACCTGAATTCCAAAATTTACAGCAGACAATCAATGAGATCGATTCGTCTAATAATACATTACGTAGAAAGTTGTCAAGTTTACAGCAAGAAGTAACAGAGATGAAAAATGTTTCAGCGTTTAACACATGACAGCAGACGCCACTTTGCGAACAGTTGTCAGATTCACGCAGCGTGTATAATTTGGGTAATTTACAGAGACTATGCGACTTAAAATCCGAAAAGCTACGCGACTTAAAAACCGAAATGACACAGACAAACAGATTCTCACACAA
Organism: Schistocerca serialis cubense; assembly: GCF_023864345.2. NCBI lineage: Eukaryota > Metazoa > Arthropoda > Insecta > Orthoptera > Acrididae > Schistocerca > Schistocerca serialis. The sequence continues at coordinate 399,107,708 of NC_064644.1, forward strand.
ACCTGAACGTGTTCACAAATTCAGAGACGATAACGTTGATTAGCAGCAATTTTTATCTGTAAGAAAATCTAAGGAACTTAATAATGACAAAGCACAGGTACACGCTTTGAACTGGATACGTCAATTTATTTTTGTATTTTTAACAGCATTGCCTGTAATACAGAAACTACAGTTAGCATGGATACAGCAATGTGTGTGTGAATTTTTACCGGCATTGCCTGTAAGGCATAAGCTAAAATTTATTTGTAGTGCGTAATAGACCTCAGGGGATTCATTACGCTTTAATGAATATGTGCCGTAGCGTGCACAGGGCCCGAGCCGTAGTAGTGCTGTTTCATCTTTAGTTTTCTGCACTGCTGCCTTCTCTTCTACTATCCTTTATATCTATCAAAACAGCTCTTTAACTATTGCTATCTAGAATTAAGAATGAGTAAGGAAAACCCGATATGACAAATTTTACCGAAAGTGACAGTTCTCTTTAGACACTCCCGAAATGACAACTATTGCCGTAACATTAATATCAGAGAAAATTTTTAATCATCAGTATGTGTAAAATTATCAGCAACAGGAACCACATTTTGGTAATAATAGAGGTTTTTTCACCGCAATAGCTACAAAACCAGCCGGTTAGCATACCTAACCAACAATGCAGTCTACAAGGTCAACCAAGCTTTAATGTTTCGCCGCGTGCACGTATAGTCTCAGCTCCAACAAATAGTAACGCACAGCAGCAAGGAAATCAGTACGTACAGAAAACACACTATTTCAATCCCTATCGCAATGCGCCGTATAGAAATGACTATCACGACAGACGTAAAAATAATGAGCACAATTTTCAGCGTACATTTAATGACAGTCGATCTTATCAGCAGCAAGAACATCAGCAACAACATATTATCATGAATGAACCAGACAACAGGTATCATCCAGAACGTAATACGTCAGGAAGAAATAAAAAAACAGTTCAAATAGTCGAAATGCCACAGCATCCTCCCGAAAATAATGACACGTCAGATGGAATTTGACTAGATACAGTACAGGTTGTATATTCCAGTAACGCAAGCAATACTTTTGATACGCAGAATCTTGTTCACGAGAATGTTATTTGAAACATGCTCTGTTGAATGCACCACTTGTATCGCACCCAGATCTTACCAGAAATTTTTCCATTGCCACCGACAGTTCTAACACCGCTTTAGGCGTACATATTTTCCAGGAAATTGAAGAAGATGGTTCTATAGTAATTAAAAAACATCGCATTTGCAACTCGCATTCTGTCACCTGCTGAACGAAATTATTTTGTTACAGAACTGGCAACATTATGTGTTGTTTGGGCTTTTACAAGGTTTAGGCATTTTCTTTATGGAAGACATACGACCGTTTACACAGACCACAGAGCGATACAATTTTTACTTTCGGCTAAATTTACACACGACAGATTAAGTAGATGGAAACTTTATCTACAGGAATTCAATTTTACAATAGTTCACATTCCCGGCACACAAAATGTTGTAGCAGACGCACTATCTCGTTCTCACGGCAACAATCAGCAAGACATCGCAACCAACTTCTGCAAAGCAAATTTCAGCGTCATGTACATTCAACAAGTTGCATTTGAAAATTTCATTTTGTCGTCATTACAGGACATAGTACAAGAGCAGAATAAAGACAACGTGTGGAAAGAGATTAAACACCTTTGGCAAGATAGGAATAATGTTACTATTAGAAACCATTACACTGTACGCAATGACATTCTGTTTCGCCGCTCTCATCCTGATAGCAACAATTGGTTATTATGCATTCCTGATGAGCTTGTTAACAAATTAATCTGGTATACTCATTTAAGTTACGCACATTACGGAGCTAGAAAATGTTTTCTTGTACTGAGACAGAACTGTTATTTTGCCAACATGGATAAACGTATACGACGAGTTTTAGCGTCATGTAAAATCTGCCAGAAAGCTAAGTCAGACACGACTTCACATATTCCTCCATTATATCCTATTGTACCTGTTAAATTGAGACATATGGCCGCTGTAGACATTTTTGGTCCGATTCCCAGAACTAATAGAGGTTTTTACTTCATCTTTGTCGCTGTTGAACTCACTTCAAAATTTGTTACCTTCACCCCGTTACGCAAAGCTACTGCTAAAACTGTTTCGAAGGCATTTTTAAAACATTTTATATTTCATGTAGGGCATGTGTTGAAAGTAATTTCCGACAATGGACCACAGTTTCGATCTGCTATATGGACACGTATGTTGCGAGCTAGAAACGTTTCTCCGATCTATATATCCAGGTACCATGCTTCTTCGAACCCTTGTGAACGATTAATGAAAGAAATTGGTAAACTGTGTAGAATTTACTGCCATAAAAAACATATTGACTGGGACACACACATACACTCATTCCAGGATGTAATTAATTCCATACCAAATGAATCCACTATGCTATCTCCGTCTGTTATACTGAAAAATGTTGAACCGACAAACAAAATTAAAGAATTAGTAAACTTTCCTACATCTCGTAGACTACGACACCATGAAATAATTGACATTGCGCTGAACAACATCAAACGTGCCGCAGAGCGCCGGAGAAGACAGCAAAAACAGGTTTGTACACGCCGTGAATTTCACATTGGACAGAAGATATTAGTACGTACACACTATTTATCCAACAAAATAAAAGGTAGGTGCAGTAAATTTGAACTTCTATACGCAGGACCATATCGGATTTGCAGCATTCCTCACCCGAATGTTGTACGCGTCGAAACTTTGAGAACCAGAAAATCCAAAGGAAACCACCACATATCGAATATTAAACCTTTTATTGAATGAAGATACTTTATGATTTAACATGCTGTAGTGCCATTTCCTAATTTTTATGACCACTTATGCAATTATATTCACTTGAATACTTACTGATGATTGTCGTATTTTTCTTGGCAAGTGCCCGGCAAGGTAAAGTTAGCAGGTCGCTTTTCTTGTCGTTACACATCAGACCGTGCATATTTTCCAGATGAACTTACACATTTTAAGACCACTTATGCAATTATATTTATGTGACTACTTACTGATGATTGTCGTATTTTTCTTGGCAAGTGCCCGGCAAGGTAAGGTTAGCAGGTCGCTCTTCTTGTCGTTACACATCAGACCGTGCACATTTTTCCAGGTGAACTTACGTATCTTATGAATAATTATGCAATTTTGCCTAGTGACATATTAATTTTAATTTTATAAAATTCTCTCTCCATTAAAGTCTCTAATTCTCGCCTCTATTAACTACACAACATACAAGCTGGACACAAAGAAAGTCACATTTCTTGTCATCATTTTTTTATGTATGTACGATTGTTTTCATGTTTTGTTTGTATGCACTATGAAATAGTTAAGATATAACACACACCAGTTGACTTTGACATTTTTGCCCTATGATATCTCAACATCGTGACTATTTTACATTTTTTGCTGCTCCATTGTGGTATTCTGTGTACTTTTTTGCCTCTGAACACTATCTATTTTTTTGACATATTACGTTTTCTGTCATAGTATGCTGTATGCTCAATTATGTTACTATAAACCAGTTTATATTTAATGGGTATATGATTTAAATGTAAGACATTATTCTTTGTTCATCATTTTCAGAAAGAAATAACGTGTAAAGGAAATAAATTAAACAGAAATGGGAATTTCACCTACGGAATAAACGAAAGAAGATGCAATACCTCATGAGGAAGAGTAAATGGATCAGGATTAACAAGCATTAACAAGAATATACTATACACATCGTAAAATAGCAGTCTTAACTAATTTTTTCTTTCAGAATACGAAGCGATTGATGCAGGCTGTCAGACAGAACTTCACATCTTAGTTTTAGTGATGAAATATGATAGAAATAAGGAATAATTGTATAATGAATAATGATGTGACTTTTTTGCAGATGATAATGAATGATGATGAATAATGATGAAGAATATGCTACTATGAATAATGTAGTTTTTCTTTACAGGTGATGATAATAACGGAGTTATGATAATATGGATAATGAAGTGATGGATAATGAAGTTTTTTCTTTACAGATGAGGATGATGTTGAAGTTTATGTATTTATGCTATGTAGTTATTTAAGTATTTGTTGCAGTTCGTTTTGACAGTATGTGTTACATTGCATAGTAGGATGACTGAAGGTTTTGGAAAGGACAGTTAGGGAACACACATATTTTTTATGCACATTTCACTACCTGTTAATTCGAAGTTCACTACTTTTCAGCATGAAATGCGTTTCTTCTTTCAGTTTAATAATCCATTTTTGTATTTTGCAGGAGAAATTATTTATGAAATTAATGTGCTATAAGCAGTTGTTCATTAAACCTATGTCATTTATGAATGTGATTACATATACTCTACTGGTTTCATAATCTTGCTACAGCTGACTCAAGACGAATGACGTTACACATCTTCATTTGCAGCAATAATTTAAAAGCAAATATTTTCATTCCCCAGTATTTACCTAACGCAATGCATTGCTAGCAAAAAAAAAAAAAATTAATGGCAATGATTACTTTAATTAGATTAATTATGTGCATTATTCTGTAATACTTTGATGACTTCTGATGGTTTGTAATTAGGCAATGAGTGCTAATGTTCTCTGTGAATGACTTCTGATGGTTTGTAATCAAGCAATGAGTGCCAATGTTCTCTGTAAAAACAATTCATGAATATTATTATGTAAACATTATTCTGTAATACTATGATGACTTCTGATGGTTTGTAATTAGACAATGAGTGCCAATGTTCTCTGTAAATGACTTCTGATGGTTTGTAATCAAGCAATGAGTGCCAATGTTCTCTGTAAAAACAATTCATGAATATTATTATGCAAACATTATTCTGTAATTCTATGATGACTTCTGATGGTTCGTAATTAGACAATGAGTGCCAATGTTTTCTGTAAAAACAATTCATGAGTATTATTATGTAATCATTATTCTGTAATACTATGATGACTTCTGATAGTTTGTAATTAGACAATGAGTGCCAATGTTCTCTGTAAATGACTACTGATGGTTTGTAATCAAGCAATGAGTGCCAATGTTCTCTGTAAAAACAATTCATGAATATTATTATGTAAACATTATTTGTAATTCTACGATGACTTCTGATGGTTCGTAATTAGACAATGAGTGCCAATGTTCTCTGTAAAGTTACTCATGAACATTATTCTGTAATACTACATACATGGTACAGATTCTGTAATACTACGATGACTTCTGATAGTTTGTAATTAGACAATGAGTGCTAATGTTCTCTGTAAAAGACTTCTGATGATTTGCAATTAGGCAATGAGTGCCAATGTTCACTGTAAAAACAATTCATGAATATTATTATGTAAACATTATTCTGTAATACTATGATGACTTCTGATGGTTTGCAATTAGGCAATAAGTGCCAATGTTCTCTGTAAAAACAGTTCATGAATATTATTATGTAAACATTATTCTGTAATACTATGATGACTTCTGATGGTTTGTAATTAGGCAATGAGTGCTAATGTTCTCTGTAAATGACTTCTGATGGTTTGCAATTAGGCAATGAGTGCCAATGTTCTCTGTAAAAACAATTCATGAATATTATTATGTAAACATTATTCTGTAATACTGTGATAACTTCTGATGGTTTGTAATAAGGCAATGAGTGCCAATGTTCTCTGTAAATGACTGCTGATGGTTTACAATTGGGCAGTGAGTGCCAATGTTCTCTGTAAAGTTACTCATGAACATTATTCTGTAAAACTACATACATGGTACAGAAATGTTCAATAACTGGGCGATGAGTGCCACCAACTATTAGTGTAATTCTCAATGAAGACTAGTATGTGACTTAATGTCCTTTACCTTCTAACCTAATTACCTGGAATTACTGCAATATCCGTTTGCCCTGTTTATCCTCATGATCATGGAGCACTATATTTGGTTTTTGCACTAATTCTACGTTGTTGTAACAGACAAGAACGTGGTGTTGACACGACATGCTGTCCACCACCATGAGCGATGAAGATGCTATTATGGTCCCAGTGTTTGGTGTACCTAATGTACTACCAAAAGCATAACATGGAATATTACTACGGCATTTCAGTGTCTTGGCTACGCTGATTAATACTTCTGGGAAAAGAACTTTAGATTGCCTCACTTGGTGTTGTGCTTCTGTAGAAAGATATGGACTTTCAGTGCAGCTGCTTGCAACCTAAAGTGCTACAACCATGACGCAATCCTTCCCTTTCCTATCCTAATTCTTGTGACATAGTGAAAAAAAATCATTTTGTTATCATGATTTGTATTTATGGCCTATACATTTTTGTGATTTGTAAATATGTTCTGAACTACAGTGCATGTGCACTTTTGTCATTTATGATTTCTACTCATTGCATATAAATTTTTGTGATTTGCTCTCAACTACAGTGCATATGCACTTTCGCCATTTGTGAATATGTTCTGTACTCATTGTATATATATTTTGTCATTACCTGATATGTTCTGTACTCAGTGCATGTGCACTATATTTACTTCATGTTCTACACCTATATAACTGTATATTCTGTGATTGTAAAGTTAGTTAGTTAAAAAAAAATTTGTTGCTCATGGCAAGTCCAAATGACTCACCATCGCTGCCAAATTTTTGCCCCCCCCCCCCCCCTCCAGTGGAGGGTTATGAAACACGTATGTATTCATTACCAGCGATGGCGAGGCATGACAGAATCTCTGACCAAAGAGTTATTTATCGTTGCTAGTCTGCGCTTGACCGCGCGAGTGTTCAGTTGCGAGTTGCACTCTGTCGGCAGTAGTGTGTGGCGAGTGGGCAGAGAGAGTAGACAGTTGCAGAGTGGTAGCAGTCGGTGCTAGTCTGCGGGAGTCGGCATGCGTCGACGGCGTGCTGTTCTTCCGAATCTGGTCAGGATTGTGGTGGACGATGTGTATTATTGTAGAAGGTAATGAAGCAGCATTGCGCTCAGCTAATAATGTATGGTAATTGTAATTAATTTGTTCAAGAAATGCCCCAATAATAATTTTTTTATAAAGTAAATCTTTTAAAGAAAAGTAATCATTTCAATTTAAAGAATTTTTCCACTCTTTTGAAGAAAAAGATTCATTTCAATTTAAAGAATATTTCCTATGCATTCCCTCCAAGAATCAAAATTAAATGTAGGCCAGCATTGCACGGAGCTGTGCCGAAAAATAAGAGCAGATATAGATGCAGTTTTACTGAGGTAAGAATTTATCAGGTTTAATTATTTCACAGGGCCGAAGGTCAGCGATGCTGTCCTTAAAAAGTTTACCAGACATCATTATTTCTGTTAGGAAGTTACATTTCCTATATGGTTCATTATTTAATCAATATTATTGTGTGGGTTATGATCAATTATTATTCTTTAATTTTGTGGGAAGTTTACGCTTGGCTTCATTTCAATTTAACGATATATGGCTTCATTCCCATTTACATTTTTATTGACATATTCTCACAGGGAGGTTACAATTTATGTCAGAGTTGTCAGTCACATATACTCACTGCACGTCATTTTGCTATAGGAAAGCACTTTTACACATTCCGTAAGTCAAGTGATGAAACTGTTGTTAGGAAATGGGATCATTAAGATATGTTTAAATGTTCGTGTAAGCCCACAGAATAACCGTTTGGCAAAGTAAGTGATCCCTTCGTTAATCCGTTCCGAAACTGAAGTTTCATGGGTCTGTATTCACACATTATAAGAAGGTATTTTAATCATTGCAATTCTCTGCAGACATTCTTACATGTACTCAGGGTTTCCAAAACACAACGGCACTTACAAAGTGCATGTCGAAAGGATACGCTAATCGGAAACGAAGACAATGTATTCCTTGCGATGGACAGAAACTCAAAGAAGCTGCATACGAGATTGTTTCGGCGGGACCTAATATCAGGTATGGTCGTAAACGTATAATTGGGTCCTTCTGTTGACCAGCAGATTTACCCCAGAATGTAACTGAAAGCCTTTGTACAAACATATGATGGCTAGTAGACATGTTCCTCAATCATATTGTTATAACTGGGAGAGACTTTATTCATCCTACAGTTGACCGTCAGTAAGTCGCCGTATGAGCTGTAACTTCCTTTATGTTGCCGATATGGTAATTGCTTGTTGATATTTGTGGAAAGAAGTGGAATTTTGCATTACTCATATGGGATTTATACTCTCGAAGTTTTAACAGTAAATCTCTCTGGTAGACAGCGCCTCTTTTGGAGTACTCCCCCGGAGTTTCGTCAGCATCTCTGAAATGTTCTCGCCCTTACCAAACACACTAGTCACAAAATGAGCGCCTCGTTTTGGGATCTCGTCTAAAAATCCACCCTGGTGTGGATCGTAAACTAACAGGCAGTGCTCAAGAATCATTCGAACGAATGCTTAGTAAGCTATCGCTTTTGCGGCTGAATTGCCTTGTCTTAGGATTCTACAGTTTGATGTCCGCTTTTGCAGAAGCCAGTTTTATATGGCCGTTCCACTTAACGTCGTTCCAGGCGGTTTAACAAATTATTTCTTAGTTGTTACTGTTCCCAGCCAGTTGTGTAATAGAGCAAAAAATTGTGTGTTTCGCCTATGTATGCACAATGTTGTTGTTGTTGTTGTGTTCTTCAGTCCTGAGACTGGTTTGATGCAGCTCTCAATGCTACTCTATACTGTGCAAGCTTCTTCATCTCCCAGTACCTACTGCAACCTACATCCTTCTGAATCTGCTTAGTGTATTCATCTCTTGGTCTCCCTCTACGATTTTTACCCTCCATGCTGCCCTCCAATGCTAAATTTGTGATCCCTTGATGCCTCAAAACATGTCCTCCCAGCCGATCCCTTCTTCTAGTCAAGTTGTGCCACAAACTTCTCCCCAATCCTATTCAATACCTCCTCATTAGTTACGTGATCTACCCACCTTATCTTCAGCATTCTTCTGTAGCACCACATTTCGAAAGCTTCTATTCTCTTATTGTCCAAACTAGTTATCGTCCATGTTTCACTTCCATACATGGCTACACTCCATACAAATACTTTCAGAAACGAATTCCTGATACTTAAATCAATACTCGATGTTAACAAATTTCTCTTCTTCAGAAACGATTTCCTTGCCATTGTCAGTCTACATTTTATATCCTCTCTACTTCGACCATCATCAGTTATTTTACTCCCTAAATAGCAAAACTCCTTTACTACTTTAAGTGTCTCATTTCCTAATCTAATTCCCTCAGCATCACCCGATTTAATTTGACTACATTCCATTATCCTCGTTTTGCTTTTGTTGATGTTCATCTTATATCCTCCTTTCAAGACACTGTCCATTCCGTTCAACTGCTCTTCCAAGTCCTTTGCTGTCTCTGACAGAATTACAATATCATCGGCGAACCTCAAAGTTTTTACTTCTTCTCCATGAATTTTAATACCTACTCCGAATTTTTCTATTGTTTCCTTTACTGCTTGCTCAATATACAGATTGAATAACATCGGGGAGAAGCTACAGTCCTGTCTCACTCCTTTCCCAACCACTGCTTCCCTTTCATGCCCCTCGACTCTTATAACTGCCATCTACGGAATCCAAACTGATCTTCCCCGAGGTCCGCTTCTACCAGTTTTTCCATTCGTCTGTAAAGAATTCGCGTTAGTATTTTGCAGCTGTGACTTATTAAACTGATAGTTCGCTAATTTTCACATCTGTCAACACCTGCTTTCTTTGGGATTGCAGTTATTATATTCTTCTTGAAGTCTGAGGGTATTTCGCCTGTCTCATACATCTTGCTCACCAGATGGTAGAGTTTTGTCATGACTGGGTCTCCCAAGGCCATCAGTAGTTCCAATGGAATGTTGTCTACTCCCGGGGCCTTGTTTCGACTCAGGTCTTTCAGTGCTCTGTCAAACTCTTCACGCAGTATCTTATATCCCATTTCGTCTTCATCTACATCCTCTTCCATTTCCATAATATTGTCCTCAAGTACATCGCCCTTGTATAAACCCACTATATACTCCTTCCACCTTTCTGCCTTCCCTTCTTTGCTTAGAACTGGGTTGCCATCTGAGCTCTTGATATTCATACAAGTGGTTCTCTTCTCTCCAAAGGTCTCTTTAATTTTCCTGTAGGCATTATCTATCTTACCCCTAGTGAGACAGGCCTCTACATCCTTACATTTGTCCTCTAGCCATCCCTGCTTAGCCATTTTGCACTTCCTGTCGATCTCATTTTTGAGACGTTTGTATTCCTTTTTGCCTGCTTCATTTACTGCATTTTTATATTTTCTCCTTTCATCAATTAAATTCAATATTTCTTCTGTTACCCAAGGATTTCTATTAGCCCTCGCCTTTTTACCTACTTGATCGTCTGCTGCCTTTACTACTTCATCTCTCAGAGCTACCGATTCTTCTTCTACTGTATCTTTCCCCCATTCCTGTCAATTGTTCCCTTATGCTCTCCCTAAAACTCTGTACAACCTCTGGTTCTTTCAGTTTATCCAGGTCCCATCTCCTTAGATTCCCACTTTTCTGCAGTTTCTTGAGTTTCAATCTGCAGTTCATAACCAATAGATTGTGGTCAGAATCCACATCTGCCCCTGGAAATGTCTTACAATTTAAAACCTGGTTCCTAAATCTCTGTCTTACCATTATATAATCTATCTGATACCTTTTAGTATCTCCAGGATTCTTCCAGGTATACAACCTTCTTTTATGATTCTTGAACCAAGTGTTAGCTATGATTAAGTTATGCTCTGTGCAAAATTCTACAAGGCGGCTTCCTCTTTCATTTCTTCCCCCCAATCCATATTCACCTACTATATTTCCTTCTCTCCCTTTTCCTACTGACGAATTCCAGTCACCCATGACTATTAAATTTTCGTCTCCCTTCACTACCTGAATAATTTCTTTTATCTCGTCATACATTTCATCTATTTCTTCATCATCTGCAGTGCTAGTTGGCATATAAACTTGTACTACTGTAGTAGGCATGGGCTTTGTGTCTATCTTGGCGACAATAATGCGTTCACTATGCTATTTGTAGTAGCTAACCCGCACTCCTATTTTTTTATTCATTATTAAACCTACTCCTGCATTACCCCTATTTGATTTTGTATTTATAACCCTGTACTCACCTGACCAAAAGTCTTGTTCCTCCAGCCACCGAACTTCACTAATTCCCACTATATCTAACTTTAACCTATCCATTTCCCTTTTTAAATTTTCTAACCTACCTGCCCGATTAAGGGATCTGACATTCCACGCCCCGATCCGTAGAACGCCAGTTTTCTTTCTCCTGATAACGACGTCCTCTTGAGTAGTCCCCGCCCGGAGATCCGAATGGGGGACTATTTTACCTCCGGAATATTTTACCCAAGAGGACGCCATCATCATTTAATCATACAGTAAAGCTGCATGTCCTCGGGGAAAATTACGGCTGTAGTTTCCCCTTGCTTTCAGCCGTTCGCAGTACCAGCACAGCAAGGCCGTTTTGGTTAATGTTACAAGGCCAGATCAGTCAATCATCCAGACTGTTGCCCCTGCAACTACTGAAAAGGCTGCTGCCCCTGTTCAGGAACCACATGTTTGTCTGGCCTCTCAACAGATACCCCTCCGTTGTGGTTGTACCTACGGTACGGCCATCTGTATCGCTGAGGCACGCAAGCCTCCCCACCAACGGCAAGGTCCATGGTTCATAGGGGGGGGGGGTATGCTCAATATATTACATTTATTTGCGACCGGCGTGCGACTTCTAGTCCTTGCACTAAGCACCGAACCTCTGCAAGTCTTCCTGTGTTGTTCTACAATTGTCTGGCGTTACGACTTTCCTGTACACAACAGTATCGTCCGAGGACGACATAGAGCCCCCGAAGTTACTGACCAGATAATTTTTATATATACACACACTTGAAAATTTTTGTCGCTGACTGAGAATTCCTTGACATCAGCTGTATTAGGTGCAGAAGTTCTACCCAGCAGTGGCAGGTGAAAATTTGTGCCGGACCGGGACTTAAACCCGAATTTTCCGCTGATTGCGAGCCGTCACCTTAACAACAACTCCCGCTATCCATGCACGCTCTCCAGATCGATCCCAACCTCCATATGTGACACTGTCTACATCCTCATGTAATGGTCCACTAAAATCTTAAACTAAAGCTCGCAACATTACCTGGATTCCCGCAGTAGGGGGAATGAGACAATGAGGAGTCGAAGCCAATATTGTTATCGTCTTATGCCCACCTAGGTTTGTAATACATGCATGTCCTGAAGATCGGACACTATTGGCGATCCCACAACTGTACGAAATATTTAGAAATTGATTCGCTGACTGCGAAATTGTCGCCTGTTTCCTCCCCGTTCGTCCATCCGTGGTTGAAATGTACGCCTTAATTCGCCAGGAGGTCATGTTTTTGCCTATAGCCACGGCTCATGCGATACTCTGGATCAAACGATGGACGGTCGCCTGCCTTTATTGAGACGGGATCGAATCACCGTTCTGTCTTTGGACCCTCCTAGAGGACGAACAAGCTGTGACTGAACGACGACTACGGTACCGCGTCTGTCTGCGCGATCCCCCACTCCGCTTGAATGTGCGTGGCGCGGCTGGCTCTATTGCTTTCGCGGTGCACTGCTAGAATCCCCTTACGTTCCTTCAAGCCCCCGACAACCGCAGCGCCTGATACCACACTTTTTCCCCTCTCCCCTACCTACCACTACTGTGTCACACGATGGAATTTCGTGATTACATTTGAGTATCTCCTTCCTCGTACATCTCCGGTTGGTTGATGGTGTTGGGGACGCCGTGGCCAGGTCTCGTGTGGTCGACACCTGCCCACTCTGTCACCAGACGTGCTATGGAGCCGGGAGGTGCCCCACACGTGCTCATCTCCCATCGTCCCTACCTTCCCTCCGCTTACAAGGAACGTTCAGTCTTCCTTATTTGCATTCTATGACGTTATCTGCTGATCTGCTGTATTTTTTTCGTAAATAATATTTATTTTTCCCTCTCATGTTACCCCTTAAAAAAAGCGTATTAGTCGGTTAGTTTCAGGAGCACGAGATCCATGGATATAATTTAAAAAACACTTAAGGCGACCGCTCGCGACAAGCGGAAAATCTGGGTTCGAGTCCCGATGCGGCACAAATTTTCATATGTTACTATTGGCTAATATATATCTGCCTAATACAGCTGATGTCAAACAATTCACAGTCAGTGAATAAATTACGACGTATTTCGCAGAACTTTAGATCGTCAACAGTGTCCGTTCTTTCAGACATGCATTTCCGTGTACATATCGTCTAACGATGGCGTTGTGGATGGAACATTAACCTACCGGCATCCGTAGCTGTCTAAGAAGCACTACATATGGATTCACCATTAAGCTTGGTTGGTTTGTTGGTTGAATTGGGGGAGGGGGCCAAACAGCGAGGTTATCGGTCCTGTCGGATTAGGGAAGGATGGGGATGGAAGCCGGCTGTTCCCTTTCAAAGGAACCATACCGGCATTTACCTGAAACGATTAAGGGAAATCGCAGAACACCTAATGACGATGGCCGGACGCTGGTTTGAATCTTCGTTCTCCCGAATACGAGTCCAGTGTGCTAACCTCTGAACCATGTTGCTCGGTTCTCCAGTAAGCACTCATCCTTTTATCAACTAGGAAAATTAACCCACCCGCGGGCTACGCGGCTACTGTTCATAGAACATGGACAAAAATACAGGAAAACACAAAACACAACATTTTACCATGCCTAATACGGTGTAGCATTCAAGCTGGCATTCAAAATGGTTTACAGTCGTCTTGTAATGGATAAATATATGGCCTGTATGGCTTCCAAAGGAGAAGGGGGAGATTAGCGTTTAATGTCACGTCGACAGCGGGGTAATTAGAGACAGAGCACAAGCTCGGTTTATGGACGAATTGGGAAGAAAATCGGTCTTCGCCTTTCAAAGGATTCATCCCAGTATTTACCTGAAGCGATTTACGGAAATCACGGAAAACCAAAATCAGGATGGCCGGACCCGGGTTTGAACAGTTGGCCTCCCGAATGCCAGTCCAGTGTGTTAACCACTGCGCCACCTCGCTCGGTTTCACGCGATCTTACACCATTCTCCCCACAAAAATAATGACAAATTTAGCTAACGATGTTGGAGGTGATAGCGGTCACGCAATCTTCTCTCCAAAGCAGACCACAAAGGTTCAATAATATTGATATCTAGTGACTGTGGCGGCCAGGGAAGATTTGAAAATTCGTCCTTGTGCCCACAAAACCAGTCCTGGACCACACGAGCTGTATGAACAGGGATCCTTGGCACTAAGGCGAGCTTGCAGCATGACCATGCGGCCCACAGCGTATCACAATATGGCTGCCCAAGTTTTCACCGAACCCCCATCTGTTTCACTCTTGGGAGGTCAACTCGGCCGCAAATTGGAAACAGAATGAAACAAGTCTCAACAGACCAAATTATTTTCTTCCATTGCTCCGTAGTCCAGGTTTTGTGGTTTGGGTAAAACATTTCCCTGTTACAGGTACTTACAACACTGATGAGAAATTTGGAATTCCAGAGCTCGTCCAGCAATTCCTTGATTCTGGAGCACACTTCGAGACGTTTGGGTGCTGAGGAGATTCGCGAATGCGACATTCAGTTCTTCGGTGACCTTAGCAGGTGTCGTTCTCTTATATTTCGTCACACCCCTCTTCAGTGACCGCCTGCCAAGATCGTTCAACACCACTTTCTTTCGCGTTGGGACAGCGGACGACGTTTTTTTCTGCTTTTTCCAGTATGCAGTGTAATACACCGGTATGGTGTTACGGAAGCACGCACCATGCGAAGATCAATAATTTGTCCATGTTTGAATTCACTTAGCTGCCACATAATGCACTAACAACCACACAGAACAATGGCCACGACTGACCCTTACAACGTATTGAGGATACTGCAAAGGTGCCGTTCGTGGTCAGATCCAACAATGGAAATCGCAGACTTGGCTAGCGTTTGCATTTATGTTCAATCGCCCATTTCTCACTGTCTTTCCATATTTTGTACAACCCCTGTACATTCGCACTCAAGATACTAGTCGCGAGTTTCACCTTTAAGTACTTTTCTTCTGGTAACTGGAAAAAAATATTTGAAACAAGTTCCTACATTGCTCTTTCACTAATGATGGAACACATATGAACTGCTCAGGCGTTCTCTTCAAGGCTTTCATCTCGGTCATTGGTTTTTCATTAAAGAGAGTTGTGCTGCCAAAAACAAGAGATCTGCACCCGGATTGCGGTAATGTACGGCAGTTTCCTGTGATTTTTACCTATAGTGGGTGCCTAGCCACTACCGAGTACGTGAAGGGTCCATTACGTGAAGCATAAAATTGTTGTCTGTGAATAAAGCAGAGCACCTGGCTCAAGAAACGCAGTTTCTCCAAGTATGTCATTTCTACGTAACCGAAGAATTACTGTTGACGAAACGTAACTGATGGCCAAACATCATGTTTTTTATAAGTACACTTTAATATATGGTCCATTATTTTAACTCTCGACTAGAATAAGAAAATCATTGGAAGACTGCAGTGGTCACATACATCTATCGGTCGTCTTAGGAACTGCGTAGCAAACCGCTCGTGGTAAGCCATTCACGACGTTATTTATTCGCTTAGGATCAGTTTGTGTGAATAAAAAACGGCTAATCAACATATATTATAAAAGTAAGTGTACAATGTACATGCTGCTAAAACCCAGAAACTATCAACTGAGTTTAATGTTATGATATCCTCCATCCATGAAGGAAGTTCCCCTTTTTACCTGAAGAATGTGCATTTGAAGATATAAGGGTTGTGAAGTTTTGGCCTCCAGAAATTTCTGGAACATTCCAGAACATTCGAGAGTGTTCGAGAACATATCATAACATTCGACAATTTTCGAGCGCATTCCACAACATTCCAGAATGTTCCACAGTGATCCGGTATGTTCTGGAATGTTCGGGTATAGTCTGGAACAGACGAGAAGATTCCAGAACGTTTGGGAACCGCCCGGAACAGCCCAGATCGTTGTGGAACATTCCATAACACTCTCGAATGTTATGGAATGTTCTGGAACGTTGAGAATCAATCGAAGCCTTTTTGGCATGTTCCGAAATTCAAAACTGGTTGTGTTACCCATTGGTAGGGTGTATATCACAAGACCCGTCGTGAGTTCGAACGTCAGTTTCTGATCAGTGACGAAGGGAGGAACCAAGAAAGTAGTGCAGTGAGTGAATAAAAACAAACAGTGACGTGTGAGCAGTCAAAGTAATACAATGACTGAATATAAACCGACAATTAGGTGCGAAACGCGTGTAAAGTGTACTTAGTGTATTTGTTAATAAAAAGTTAATGTGATTTATATTTTAGACAATTCCTAAAGGTAAAAGAGGAGTAGGGTAGTAGTAATGCGCACATACTTTGTGAGCGCGCGAGCGCGCGCGCACGCGTGTGCGTATGTGTGTGTGTGTGGGTGTGTATGTGTGTTTTCCGCATGTTCCCCCAAACCATTGGCCCGATTGGTACACATGCACAAATACCTTAATGTCAGGCTAAAATCAGTGTAGGGATGAGAACCACCTACCTATGAAAGGGAAAGAAGGGTGGGGGTGAAAAAGAAGCATAGGCCGTGACACGTGAATTCCAAGACTTCATTCATCCATTATTTGAGAATGAGAGCACTTAGGGATTTGCATAATATCAAACCTTTACAAAACGTTTTCTCGCTGACAATCCCTACCACATAATGAAAGGAGAAATGTTCATCACGTACTAGGTTTCCGCTGTCCATACAGTAAAAGTACCGCATGAAACATGGCGTTATAATTTATTAATTCTTTACTACGAACTGTACTCACAGCATATTTGACAGACATATGCACATACAACACTGAATGTAAGTGCAAAACTTATTCATTGCAATACACACAGTCCAGGAGATATGATGTCATAAACAATGAGGTCACGCATGACGTTTAAATTTACTACGTCTTTGTTACCAACTTTTTTTTCGCAAAAAATTTTGCAGACAAAATTCACATATAATGCTGTATGTAACTACAATATTATGTCGTTGTGCGACACATAGTTCAGGAGATATTACGTCATAAACAGTGAGATATGTGGAAAAACTGCGCATTGTGCATGACGTTTAGCAACAAGTTGCTAACTCCATTCGCAGCATATTTTGGAGACAGTGTCTACATTTGCCGCTGAATATTCCTAAATCATTGCACAACACGTAGTTTAGGAGATACGACACCATAACTGTGAAGGTTAAGGCCAGACGCTGCGTGGCAAGGGCGTGGGAGCAGAGATGTAAATAAATACCTGGGCAACGCGGGGTTGCTCCGCTAGTAGATAATCACATAAAGAATCGATTTCGTTGCTAACTTGTGTTTCTAATAAAACAGACACCGATTTTGCTCAGCATACACCATAACCACGCATAAGAACTGTGGTGTCACCGCCAGACACCAAACTTGCTAGGTGGTAGCCTTTAAATCGGCCGCGGTCCGGTAGTATACGTCGGACCCGTGTGTCACCACTATCAGTGATTGCAGACCGAGCACCGCCACACGGCAGGTCTAGAGAGACTTCCTAGCACTCGCCCCAGTTGTACAGCCGACTTTGCTAGCGATGGTTCACTGACAAATTACGCTCTCATTAGCGGAGACGATAGTTAGCATAGCCTTCAGCTACGTCATTTGCTACGACCTAGCAAGGTGCCATTATCATTTGCTATTTATCTTGTGATGCATGTACCGTCAGACAGATGTTTACCAATTATGGATTAAAGTTAAGTATTCCAGAAGCTACATACTATTTTTGCTACTATAAAGACCTTGTCATTTTCCAGACCTCACGCCAGCCTGTGTGAGCTTTAACGCGTGCCTTTCGGCTTCACCTCATAGTGGCTTAGCTGTCTTGCCCAGTCACAACAAGAACAATGAGAACTTCCTCATCGTCGCTACTCTGAAACACAACTCTTCTAATGAACAAATGCTCATAACTTTAAGGTATGCATTTTAGAGCACATGTTTACTGGACATTTTTTCTAGTTTTGGTCCATACTGCCACGTCCCAAAAATGGAAGGCAAAGAGCTTGCAGTAGAAGAGATTTGGTTCACAGTATCGGAAGATGAAAAAATTGCTCGTAGCTCTTAAGATAAGCATTTTCGACCCTATGTTTAATGAGACCTTTTCGCTTCTACTATCGTATACTTTCAGCTGTATACGTTTACGCCATTAATTATGACACACCCTGTAGAAAGAGGCAGTGAGAGTGAGCTCCTTAGCTACAAAGAGCGCTAGGTAAAATGATTTACAATGATCTGTGTTAAAAGAGAGCGAATTTGTTCGAATGCCATAATCTTTGGCGAGGAAGGCGGAATGAGGATTCAGGCAGCTGGTTTCTTACTTGGCTGTCAAGGCGAATATTCACCTCTCCTGTGATCCGAGAGGAGCATTTTCCAGCTGCTAATGTTTTGCACAATATTTGTGACTGCATGAAAGATGGTAATCTTGTATTGTATCATATATGATATGAGAGAGCTGTTTTATTTTTCTTTTGTATGAAATTACGATTGGTTATCACATGTACTTTTGGATTTTGTACATTTTATATTACTGTTTTTATGTATTTGATGTTGGTATAGTCCCTGTATAACAGTTTAGCCCGAAAGCGGTCTGAATAAATCCGAATTTACAAATGGTTCAAATGGCTCTGAGCACTATGGGACTTAACAGCTGTGGTCATCAGTCCCCTAGAACTTAGAACTACTTAAACCGAACTAACCTAAGGACATCACACACATCCATGCCCGAGGCAGGATTCGAACCTGCGACCGTAGCAGTCGCGCGGTTCCGAATTTGCAAATCACCACTGTATCATGCATTTTATACGACACATTTCAGCTGTTGACTGTCGCTTAAAAAGTGTTAAATATCCATATACTGAACAAAATGTAAACTGTGCAATAGTACGAAAGTAAAATTGACAGCAGCGAGCGTCATTGAGCCATTAAAAAGTTTAAAAATGCTAGTAGATGAAGAGTAATACGACATGTCGGTTTGGCGTAACCCTATTCTTCTGTTTTGTGTAACTTATAGGTTTCCGCAAGCTACACCACAGCAAGTGCAGTACGTCTCAGGTGGAAGACGGGATCAATTAAATTTCGTCACCCTAAATGGGTTGACAAACCTTCAATGATTTTTAGGAATCATTGGGTAAATAAGTTTCCAGGGCATAAAAATGTCATTCATCTGTGGCACATTTGTAATGTGGCAACATAAACATGAGGGAAATGACTACTACGTTAATGAGAAGCCGTCATATAAAGTACTGCGACTGTCAACAGAAAATCTGGAATTTCAGTTGATATAAGAAGTGGTTCATAACGGAACTACGAAGCATTTGTGTGGCGGGGCGTGGGCTGTTTCTGGCAAGCGCACGGACTTCGCTAAGAAGAGTGTCATCTTTGTCCCATTCTCTAGTTTTAGAACTGTTCTTTGTTTCTGTGCAACTCAACGGCATTCGTCACGGCCCAAACGAATGAAGGTAATTTAAAGTAAGTAACTCAACTTACTTAAATACTCAGAGAAGATGAAAGCTTGCTGGCGGAAATACCAGGACAGCTTGCCGTACAGGAGCGCTGTTGTTTGCAAATTTCAAAAGCATATATCGTCCGCCTGTTGGAGAACAGTGCCAAGTGGAACGTGGGCTAAAAGCGGCCGTCAGAGGGATGTGCGGATTCATTCGCAATTTGACACAGAAGCACCTCGCTGCGATCCTAGCCAAGCGCTTTATGCGGCGTTCCGCGAAATGTTACAAGGCCTGGAACGGATGGGCTGCTAACAACTGGGTGACTGGGACAAGGCGAAGTGAAAGAGAAAGGGAGCGAGGCAGAAGAAAACGCCCGCCCGCCGTCTTCTCCTAACCAATAATAGCCCTCTACGTGGTGCGAATATGTGACCACAGGGACAAGCTCGCTCACTTGAGCTGTTTCCCATGTGCTGGCAGCGAGTGGGAAATAACTTCATATACGGACTAAAAAAAAAAGGAAAAAAGGCTTTGGTGCCAAGTTCACAGAAGGATAGGGGGAGTCGTATAGAACAAAACTCGCCAGACAACTATAGTGTAAGTTGCAAATTAATAGTTGTGGAACTGCAGACATAAAACTACAGCTGATCACAGACAAGCATGCAGAAATACATTGTTTTCTCTAACGATCATCTCACGAAAGGAACTCGAAGATAAAAATTATGGAGGATAAAGATCACACGGGGGCTTACCAGCAACCATACTTACCACGAAACGTTCACAAGTCGAACAGGAAAAGTGGGAAATAGTAGTGGTACACAAAGTACCCTCCGCCACACACCAAAAACGAAAGGGGGTTAATGTTGCATTGTCGTCGAGTTCTGAGCTATGTAGAAAGTTTCACGACTCTAAATCATCGGGAAATGATGGAGGTAAACAAATTCCCGCCCGCCATACACCTAAAGAGGAAGCGAGTTAGTATTGCGTTGTCATCCAGTTCTGAGCTGTACTGAAAGTTTCAAGTCTGTCTCGTCGGGAAGTTACTCTAAAATAAACTGCATGATTTGTACCTAACAAACAGACAAGAAAGCGACCTAATGAAAACGTGCTAAAAACAAAACCTATGGCCTACACATCTCATTATGTAACAAAATTGTGCCTTGCGCTACTGCAGTTCAATTTCTGCTGTGCACCTTTTTGCCGAAGCAAATTTAGGACATATTGGTTCTCCTAGCGTAGCTATTGTAATAGTTAACCTCTATTCAGTATAAATCACTGAATAATCTTGCCTAACGAAATTAACCTTTTGTATGACATCTAAGCCTGCTAACCTGCACTCTTTAAGCTAGCAGCTACTAACCGAGGGATGTTAGGCTAATTACATACACATCAATGAGAGGATAAATACATTTCTATTCTCGCAGCTCCTTGCCGATGAACATACAGCTGTAGTGATAAAGTTATGAAGTGCACTCTACGGAGCTAATTAATGCATTGGGGACTTTGTTTTTATTGAGAAGATGATTTATTTTGATTGTATTCATTATTTGTAAACAGTGCACATAGAGAGTATTTGTAATCAATACAAATAAACATATTGCAAGACCCATAGCATGAATATAATTGCAGTACTTTCAATTCCTTTTATTTTTTAAAATAATATCTATTTTGCGCCTTAATGTATTCTGAAACAACTAACATTTTACAGCATATATTAAAATCAAACAGAAAACAATAAAATGTTCGTTCTATTAATAATTATCTCAGAATCACCTTCCTAAATGTTAGTTCTTATTTTGAGGCAGATGGAAATTTGCAGGCTGACTGATATGCTAGTCGAATATTGTATTCCAGGCTGTACTAGTAAATTTGAGCTAACAGCGACTGTGACCTGGCAACACTGGCCTACAGCAACTACCATGGCTCTTGTGTTACATCTCTTTCTCCATGCTAAAAACCACATACAAAAAATTTATACAATTATTTCTACTGCTTCACTCACTTTTTACAAAAATCCACTTAGAACGATGAATTTCAATAGCATGCTGCCATCACTCATGTGAATGAAAGTTATAAGTACATTACATTAAACTAAACTGTGATTACGTTCATTTGCTGTTGTGGCAGTGAGGTTATGTATAGAAATACAATCCTGTACAGAAAGATACATATATTTTAGTGTGTACATTAAGTGATTTGCATGTTTTCATCTTTTCATGAGTACATATACTTACATTTTTGTTGTATGGCACATGGAGCGTAGCAACAAAGACATCACAACCTAACACTTGCACACTCAGGTATTTACGTCATTCCAAAGAGTCTCAACTGCTAATACAAAGTAGTCTAAATTGCTAAGATACTAACATACGAAGAAGATAAAACTTCTTTTCTATTGAAGTGTATTTTTGTAATGATACGTATTAGATAATGTTTACTTGATGAAAACAATTTTTGACTGTTAGGGACCATATTTCTTCAATAAAATGAAAATTCGGTATTGGAGAAGTTCCTGAAGAAATTAACATTTCTACTTTCCAGCTTATCATTTAGTACCATGTCACCATGGACTGTGACATGAATGAAAATTTCTAATTCTCTAATTCTAATATAAGTCCATTTGATGTCGCTTGTCCATTTTATGTAACACTTCAAGAGCAGAGGGAATTCTGATGTTGTGGGTGATAATGGAAGACTGAAGAAAAATAGGATCACTTTCATTGGATTTGTCGACCTGGAAACAGCGTTCGACAATGAAAAATGGTGCAAGATGTTCGAAATTCTGAGAAAAATTCGGGTACGCTGTAGGGAAAGAGAGATAGTATACAATATTTACAAGAACCAACAGGGAACAGTAAGAGTGGAAGACCAAGAAGGAACAGTTCAGTCTTTACATCGAATAAACAAGGACGGAAATAAAAGAAAAGTTCAAGAGTGGAATTAAAATTCAGAGTGTAAGGATATCAATGATAAGATTTGGTGATGACATTGTTATCATTAGTGAAAGTGAAGAAGATTTAAAGGATGTGTTCAATGGAGTGAACAATCTAATGGTGTACAGAATAGAATTGAGGCTCACGACGTAGACGAACTTAAGAAATTCTGCTACCTAAGCAGAAAATAACCTGATTGACGGAACAAGGTGGATATAAAAAGCAGACTAGCGCTGGAAAAAAGGTGTTCGTGGCCAAGGAAAGTCTACTAGTATAAAACGCAAGCCTTAACTCGAGAAAAAAATTACGAGAATGTGCATTTGTGGCGCAGCATTGTATGGTAGTGAAACATGGACTGTGGGAAAACTGGGGCAGAAGAGAACCGAAGACTTTGAGACGTGGTGCTACAGAAGAAGAATGCTGAAAATCAGATGGACTGATAAGGTAAGGAATGAGGAGGTTTTCTGCGGAATCGGCGAAGAAAGGCACTTGCGGAAAACACAGACAAGGAGATGGGACAGGGTGATAAGACATCTGTTAAGACACCAGAGAATAACTTCCATGGTACTAGAGGGAACTGTAGAGAGTCAAAAATGTAAAGGAAGACGGAGACAAACACAGAGCAAATAATTGAGGACGTAGGGTGCAAGTGGTACTCTGAGATGAAACGAAAAAAAAAAGAATTCTTCTATTTGTGCGGTAGACATGTGTATGTTCATTGTATCTTTTGTGGGAATCACTCTTGGTTTAACCTATATAGACGGCTTTGCAGTGCTACATACTGTTTTATAAATGCTTGATTTTATGTGTTTATCTGTGTATGTGTATTTTGTCTCAGTGTGTGTTGCGGTTCAAATGGCTTTAAGCACTATGGGACATAACATGTAAGGTCATCAGTCCCCTAGAACTTAGAACTACTTAAACCTAACTAACCTAAGGACATCAAACACATTCATGCCCGAGGCAGGATTCGAACCTGCGACCGTAGCAGCACCACGGTTCCGGACTCAAGCGCCTAGAACCGCTCGGCCACAGCGGCCGGCTGTGTGTTGCAGTGTATTAAGTGTTGTGAGGGCAATGTTAATGTTGTGCAGTGTGAAAATTTTGCAGAAGTTTCCTATGAATGGTAAGCAAGCATTGGATATCTTTATCATTTTCTGTGTGACAGTTCTTTAATTATTGCTTTTATCTTCTGTGCAAGGTTGTCAGTAAGTGTCTCATCATAGCAGTTTGCTGCAGCTGTTTGTTTGATTAAGCTGAAGTCATCAAGCTTCGCATATTTATCTATTGGTATATTTCAGGATCTGTTAACTCTAATGTTCTCTATGCTCTCTGTGTATCAACGTACGGTATGTTAAATCTATTTTGACACAAGCGGTACCTTTGATCGTATTGCATGGCTTGAAATATTCGCTTTCAGCGTAGGCAACAATTAAAATAATTCGCTATCTATTGGCTATGTTACGTATTACAGCGTCAGGTGATTTCCTCAGAATGAAATAGGTACCAGTGTGCTAATGTTTTCTAGTGAGGTATACAGATAGCAATTGTCATTTATGGGTGTTGTATTCGCCCAAGCACATACAACGCGGTATCTTAATGCATTGCAGTTTTCAAGGGCGGTCTGTTTGATCCCAAAAGGAGGGACTTTTCGTCATGTTGCTGCAGTTGTCACTGTCTATCCATCTGTCATCCATCGGTTGTGAACGTACTTCATGGGGATAGGTCAGTACGCAAGGGGTGTTGGACAAGGCCGCCGACGCATTGAAACCCTAAGTGAAGACCGGTAAGTCTGCGTATCGGCGTCGTAAGAATACCGCCAGGGCACTGCAAGACGATCTCAACCCGGCCGCTGGGGCCACTGTGTCCTATCAGACTTTACAGAACAGGCTACGAGAAAGAACCTTGCGACCCACACGTCCTGTTCGAGTACCCTGCTTGAAACGATAACATTTTGCAACTCGCCTTCAGTTCTGCTGTCAACTGGCAACTTCATCACTGGTGAAACGTATTATTCACAGACGAGTCGAAATATCCTTTGACGCGAGGTGATGGCCGTGTTGGTGTCTGAGAACCCCATAGTGAACGGTACCTGCCCCATGTTGTCGAGGAAACCTACAGATTTCCAAGGTTCTGTGATGTCGTGGGAAGGCTTTAATGGTGATGACCGTAAGGATATTGTTATGTCCATGGTCGCCTCACCGCCGGGCAGTACACAGATCAAAACGTTTCACCATTTGGTGGCTGCTGCATACGGTGGTGGCCCTGAATTCCTTCTAATGCCAGGGTCTACGTGACGGGCGTCAGGAGGGATGTCTTGCGAAGCCTGGACATTGAAGTAATGGAATGGCCGGCCGTGAGTCTCGACCTAAACCCTATCTTGCATATGATGGGACATGCTTGACAGACGTTTTCGTGGTCGTCCTGTTGCTCTACAGACTCTGCAAGAGCTCTCGCGGACTCTCAGTGAAGAACGGAAACGGATACCACAGAGTGACCTTCGTAGACTTATACGCAGCGTGCCACGTAGGCGTCAGGCAGTGATAAATGCTCTCGGAGTGCATAGGCATTGTTGAAACTTTCGGAGTACAATGAAAAGCACATGGGATGAGGGGATGTGTGATTGTTGATTTATAATTATGTTACATTCATAATTCGCAACTGCCGAGTGATAGAAACCTTCGACCATTCAATTCATGTGTGTATTCTTATCGTATACTGTAGACTGAGCAGTATTTGGCCTGTAATACGGCAACTACGTATCGCAGCCCCTAGACAACGAAACCATCCAAAACTTTTAATATTTCAACCCTGAGTCTGAGATGAGTCTGAGGATACGTAGTTGAGAGCCACCACACCAACATCATTTCATTCATTTTATTTTTGAAAGCCCGCAACCGGGGATGCTGACTTTCAGAATGTGACTTTGTTAGATAATACAACATAGCGAAACATTTACAGTTGGGATGAGAAGTTGTTTAATTTTTCCATATGAACAAAATTTTATGGAGATATAAAAGTAACACCTCTTTATTATATGGGAATTGTTTGTGCACTGACATATACTTAGCTCTCCCTTCTTTTTAAAGCATTTAATATATACTATCTGATCATAAATAAACGAACAACGATTGTTGGACATTATTATGGACACTCCTTCAATGAGGGTTTTTTTTCTTTCTTTTTTCAAGTGACGTCATATGCACCGTTCACCGTTGACTGTAGAAATTGTTTGCTTTAAAACTGCAACTCCACTCTTAAGATAATTATCAAGCTATACTGTGAAAGATTGTGCTTTAATACATGTCAAACTTCAATATCCCCCGACGTATGGACGTATGCGCAAGTTATTATCAGAACCGAGCATTTACGATGTAAAACAACAGCAGCACTAAACGAGCACGAAGCTCTATACACCGTGAAATGGTGCAAATTACGTGACCCATTGCCAGTGTCAACATCCTTAACACGAATCTCAGTAAACTGCTTTTCTTACACGCTCTTAAGGATGTTAACACTGGCATCAGGTCACGTAATCTACTGCATTCCACAATGTATGGAGCTTCGTGCTCGTTAGGTGCTGCTGTTCTTTTAGAGTGTAAATGATCGGTTCTGACGATGACATGTATATATGTCGAAGGACTCTAAAGTTTGACATTTGTTGACGTAAAATCTTTTGCAATACCAGTTAATAATGCCTTAAGGCTGAAATTGGAATTTGAAATCAATAATCTTTACAGTCAATGGTGAATATTATGTCCTTTAAAACGTTGCGTACGACTGTGAACAGCAATCATAAGAAGTAAATCAGGTTCCTGACTGTCTGCGAAGGAATGGCAGCTCTTTCTTCCTCGAGGGTCGAAACTAGAGAAGGTTGTGACGGTGAACACTGGGACCTGGAGAGAAAGTGACTTATCCCAAATGTGTTCCATCGGTTTCAGATCGGAATCTGACAGGCTACTGCACTTCTGGAATGTTACTGTCGACAAAATGATGCCTCAAACATCATGCTTTATGCCATGGTGCATTGTCAAGCTGATACCAGCAGTCATCTCCTCCGACCCGTTCCTCTACCGCATGCTGTACTTAATGTTGTAAAATGCGTTGATATCCTTCCGAATTTAGCGTTTTCTTAACGCAATAAGGGAACCACACCCAAACCACGAAATCATCTCCATACGGTAACACCACTCCCTCCGTATTTCGCTTATGGCACTACACCAGGAAATCATCAAGCCCGTACCCTTCCATTGGAGTGCCACAGAGTATAGCGTGATACTTCACTTCACATCACTCGTTACGTCATGCACTGTCGAGTGACGTCACTCTTTACACTGTCTCAAGTGTCATTCAGCAGTGACTACGCAAATGTGTGGCTGATGAGGACCTGCTTGACCATCGTACCCTATTCTTTCCAACTCTACGCACAGCAGATATGCTAGATGGAACGCTTAGGAACTTACGAGTGTGTTCTACCGGCAGTTTCAAGCGATTACTTAGAACCAACCTGTGCAACGCTCAAAAGTTCCCGTCCGTCATTACGTCACGTCTGCTTTGTCTTGGTTTAACTGTTGTTGTTCCTTCGCGTTTTCACTTCGCAATCACATCATCAACAGTTGGCTTGGGCAAGTGCTGAAGTGTCCTTGATGGATTTTTTACTCAGGTGACATCCAACAACTACTTCACGTTTGAACTCACTGAGCTTACCGGACGAACCATTCTGCTGTTACTGTTTCTCTACCGACAATACAATACTTACCATCGTCTTTGGTACTGGCGTGTCTGCCTCTCGTGATATCTAGTGCTCAACATCGTATTAATAGAGGGGTCCAGATATTGTTGATCAGGTAGCGTAGCTTTCTCTCCAATGAACTGCCTAATATATATCTTGGTAAAATGACCAACAGTAGTCTTTTGTAATATTGGTAATCCGAGGACGCTGATACCGCCGTCTTCCAATCAGTTTGCTGTCTTGATGATAAAGATCCTCATATTCCACAGTGGGATCACCGAAATATTGACTCATGGCACTTCGGTAAAGTTAATGTTGAGGCTCATAATACAGCCTACCTTCTTGGGACTTGCGGCATGCTGGCTACAACAGACGTAAAATGTGGGTTCCTTCCGTTGTGTAAGGTGCTTCATTAATGATACCGAGCCCTCCTTCTCACTCATAGACATTTTTGAGTTGCTATTGGAATCCAACATGAGTTTTCGATATCAGATCCAGCAAAAATGCCGACTTTAAATTTCGCATCTGGCAGATAAGGAACATTCTCGCAGAGATTCTTGACACATTCTCCATCTTCGACTAAGGTTTTCACTAACTGTTTCATTAGGCCCAACTTAATCTTTTGTGGTAGCAACAAAGCTTTTTCGGATCCAGGATGATAGAAATAGAGGTATTTGCAATAGCCAAAGAAGCTGATACACCTGCCTAATATCGTGTAGGGCCCCCGACAACACACAGAAGCGCCACCACACGAAATGACATGGATAACTAAGGTCTGAAGTAGTGCTGGAGGGAACCGACACGATGAATCCTGCAGGGTAGTCCGTAAGTCCTTAAGAGTACGACGGGGTACAGATCTCTTCTGAACAGCATGTTCAAAGGCAGCCCATATATGCTCAATAATGTTCATGTCTGGCGAATTTGGTGACCAGTGGAAGTGTTTGAACTCAGAAGAGTGTTCCTGGAGCCACTCTGTAGCAATTCTGGATGGGTGTCGCATTGTACTGCTGGAATTGTCCAAGTTCTTCGGAATGCATAATGGACATGAATGGATCCAGTTGATGAGACAGGATGCTTACGTACGTTTCACCTGTCAGAATCGTATCTAGACGTATCAGGGGTCCCATATCACTCCAACTGCACGCGACCCACACCACTACAGAGCCTTCACTAGCTTGAACAGTCCCCCGCTGACATGCATCCCTGTCTGTACATGACCATTCGCTCAGTACAATTTGAAACGAGACTCGTCCGACCAGGTAATATGTTTCCAGTCATCAATAATTCAAAGATGGTGTTCGCGGGCGCAGATGAGGTGTAAAGCTTTGTGTCGTGCAATCATCAAGGGTACACGAGTGGGCCTTCGGCTCCGAAAGCCCATATCGATGATGTTTCGTTGATTGGTTCTCACGCTGACACTAGTTGATGGCCCAAAATTGAAATCTGTGGAAATTTGCGGAAGGGTTGTACTTCTGTCATGTTGAACAGTTCCCTACAGGATCTTTTTCCGGCCGCAGCGATGTCGGAGATTTGATGTTTTGCCGTATTTGCCGTATTCCTGATATTCACGGTACACTCGTGGAATGGTCGTACTAGAAAATACCCACTTGATCGCTACCTCGGAGATGCTGTGTGCCCTCGCTCGTGCTCCGACTATAACACCACGTTAAACTCACTTAAATCTTGATAACTTGCCATTGTAGCTGCAGTAACCGGTCTAACAACTGCGCCAGACACTTGTTGTCTTATACAAGCGTTACCGACAGCAGCGCCGTATTCTGCCTGTTTACACATCTCTGTAATTCACTACGCATGCCTATGCCTGTTTCTTTGGCGCTGCAGTGTATTAATATCACTTCACTGGCCAAGCGAACACGCCATTTTTAAATCGGCACGACGCGTGTTACAAATTCTTCTATGGAGTGGTATTGGCCAAAACCAGAAGACAAGTTCCGATAATAATATGCCCATAAAACAGTAACCGTTGAGATATGGGCCTATCTGTCCTCTCACTATAGGGAATGCTGCATGAGGCTACCATACATGGTGACACATCCTTCAGCGCTTTCCCGCAGTGAATCACGCGGTCTCTCAAATAGACCTGGCTCAGTTTGGATTGCGTCGCACGCAGTGGTCACACCCTCCTGTAACGTCTGCATATTGTCCATGGGGTGAGCATACACCAATACCTTTAACGTTCCCATAGCCAGAAATCAAAAGGAATCAGGTCCGATAACGGGCAGGCTATGCTACCGAACCTCCTCGATTGATCTATTGTCCACGAAACGTTTCGGTAAGGTAGTGTCATACGATCTGTAAGAAATGGGGTGGTGCCCCGTCGTACATTCGGTATCTGCCTGCAAGTGTAACGTTCTCCAATAGCGCTGGTAATTTATCGCCCAAAAATCAGTGATACACAACACCTGCTAATTTGCTTGGTAAAGTGTGTGGTTGCATGCCCTATGATTCTGTCACCGACAACTCCTGTTTATACATTGATACTGGAGCGATCCTGATACCTCACCTCCACGATTTTTGAGAATTTGCTTCTTCCCATATGTGCGTATTGTGCTAATTTACTATAACTTCTGTTGTGTGTCCTGTCTCATCTGTAAATAAAATGTAGGCTGTGAACTGCGCAGCTTCAAGGTCCATACCTCAATAGGTATTGTTTTCTGGACATGTCATTACAGGAATTTTTCTTCCATTTTTTACCAATATTACCTCCTGTAAGAGCATGTGTCTTTCTTTAAAAAAAATCATCCAATATATTACAGCAATGAGCGGAGTAGCTTACTCCATTTATACTGTATCAAAGTTCGTAAGTTTCTTACTTATGTACAGAACGGACAACAGGGTGCATAGGTATTGCCATTGTATAATAAAAAGGTGTTTAAATTAATTTTAGGAGAGTGTGTTCTTCCTTTTTTCATTCAGTTCTAAATTCATTCATCTAACCGGCAATATCTGAATAATACACTACATCACCTTTTTCTTCGGAACATTGAAAAAATATTTGCTCTCTTCTCCTACGTACCTTATTATTCGTTTCGGCAGACAATAAGTTATTTACTTTGAGTCTGGAGTAAGCATTTCAGCTTTTTAGATTATTTGGTCCGTTCTACATTGTACAATGATGGAACTCGTCGTGAGCTTGTTCATTTTCATCAGGCCGGATATCACTACAAATATCCAGATTAACATCATCAACTCCTAGCGGCTTAGGAATCGAAAGAACAGGACCGTGGCCCACTTGGTGAATGGCAGGAATGGCAGGCGAAAGGATATGTTGTCTTGTTATTTTTATCATTTTTTGAGAGGTAGCCAGTAAGAACATGGTACCCTCCATAACACTGGAATGGCAGATCTAAAGGCTTGTTTGTCTTTTTTGAGAATTTTCTGAGACCTTCAGTACACTATACATACACACGTATAATGTTATTATTATCTCACTTAATCAAAATTCGCCATAAATTCATCAAAAATTGTTAGGACAATTTTTAGAACTATGACTTCTCAATTTCCTAAACAGATTTACTAGAAAGTAGGAAAGAGAGTTTACATTACCACAGAACGAACAGTTGTAGGAGAAGACGAGGTAAGGAGCTTGACATAGTAGTTACAACCACTCACACCACAATTTCAACAGCTTAATATTAACTGAATTAGTATATGATATACACACAATTAAAAATTATTCAAGTACACTTTTAAATATTGAGTTTTTACTGTAAAATTGTTGGCTTATAAGGTTTTTTGTTTTCATATTTGGATTCAGCATCTAAAAAACCACAACGAAAAGACAAGTTTTCCATCTTTGGCTTTTGCATCAGAAGGTCCCACAATGAAATACTGCCCCAAGCACTAGTTATTAGCGATTATTATTCCCTATTACTTGAGACGACTTTGGACAGTTTCAATAATATATAGCTCTAATTTTGTCTTTCTCCTGATACGTGTATTTATTGTATCCATGGCCATCGACAAACTACGTACTTCTATTAGATCAGCTCTTTAATACTATGGTTGATTTCTTCAATCAAAAAGCATGTCTACATGGTATCCTCAGTACAGAAATACAATTGCTAGATGTTTTGTAATTTTTGATCACCTCTCTCAAAGTCCCTGTCTGAGATGTAAATTTCCTTTAGATTGAGATGAAAAGTCCTATATTAGGAACATTGTAATTATTTCTTTGATTTTTCTGTGCGGTATTAATATAAATAAACTATAAAATATAAAACATTGTAATTTTGTGTGTGGGCTAATATAGTATGTCATTCGTTAAACTAGTAGTGCTAAATCAACCGGGGTTTACATAAAAATGTAAGCACCGCGTCTCATACGCAGTTGGCATCCGAAGCAAGTTCACAATCCGTCCTAGGTTTTTCCGACTTATGCTGTTTTAAAGCTATGGAACGAAAAGAAAGATTGTAAACCACTATCTAGGCAGCTGTAGAAAGTCGATGATAAAATCATTGGACTGGAGAGCTTGAAACAAGTGCCACGATGCTTCTGTTAACTTACCGCTAACTTTTGTCTGACGGTTGCCTGGCAACGGTCGTGCCGTAGAAGCCGAACTCGCAGGACGGCAGTTGCACCGTTCTGATTTCCTCGGTCTAAACCGAGATGCGTTCGCGAGCGCGGCCCTCCAACTAGCTCGTTTCGAGGGATGGAAGTGCGCGGACTTGGCTCGGTAAGCGTTTCACGTGAACAAACCGGGGAAGGAAGCGGTGGCCAACTCGGTTCGGGATGCCACGTAATCAGTGGCGGCTCGTGAGTACACATTCTAAGTGTTCACAAATATTTGGATTCACCTAAATTTGAGAATATGTAATTAATAGCAGCCACTGTATAAGAGTTATGCTTCTCGACAAGTTTACACAACTATAGCCATTGCCAATAATAATAACAACAATAATGATAGTAAGATGCATAGCTTATCCGACAAGAGAAATTTTGTGGAATTTTGTTGTTTTGTACATAACTGACTACATTTTAGGGCAACGACGAAATAATGTATGAGTTTTCGCAACTCCCCATTTCGAATTTTTGTGCAACTGAGAGTTTTCGTACTTTTCGTCGGCCGTGGTGGCCGAGCGGTTCTAGGCGCTTGAGTCCGGAACCGTGCGACTGCTACGGACGCAGGTTCGAATCCAGCCTCTGGCATGGATGTTTGTGATGTCCTTAGGTTACTTAGGTTTAAGTAGTTCTAAGTTCTAGGAGACTGATGACCTCCGATGTTACGTCCCATAGTGCTCAGAGCCATTTGAACCATTTTTTTTCGTACTTTTCCATTTCTTCGGACATGTGTACAAGTTCGCAAACCTATGTGTTAGTTCATGAATTTACTTGCGGGCTGAAAATCAGGTATTATTACGCTGCATCCACAGAACAACTTGTGCTAACTGCGCACTTCCTTGTTAAATGTTCGCTTGTAGTCACGCTTATTTAATTTCATCACTCTCTCTGTCAAAGGCTCAAAAATGGCTCTGAGCACTATGGGACTCAACTGCTGTGGTCATCAGTCCCCTAGAGCTTAGAACTACTTAAACCTAACTAACCTAAGGACATCACACACATCCATGCCCGAGGCAGGATTCGAACCTGCGACCGTAGCAGTCGCACGGTTCCGGACTGCGCGCCTAGAACCGCGAGACCACCGCGGCCGGCTCTCTGTCAAAGGACCAATTCTCGTAGGCCCTAGTTCCTTTGCGACTAACTTGTCCTGGTAAATTACAGAGTGAGATATTTACTCTGCAACGGGTTGTATGCAGATATGAAACTTCCTTACAGATTAAAGTTGTGTGCCGGGCGGAGACTCGAACTCGGGACCTTTGCCTTTCTCGGGCGAGTGCTCTACCGACTGAGCTACCCAGGCACGACTCACGATATGTTCTCAGAGCTTTACTTTCCTTTTAACATTTAAAATAAATTCAACATAGATCATGTTTACACTGCGCACGAAAGCCGATTCACGGACGGTAAACAACCAACTCCAAACACAAAGTGCCATTTGTGGAAATGATTAAATTCAAGTAGTAATGTCTACCTACGTAGCCACTTGACCAGAATACATATTAGACGCTGAGATCCATAAGGGCCTAAAGCACACCGTTGTCGATCCCACATGTAAGTGAATATCAGAGAAACCATTGATATAGTTTTCGTGAATTTTCATACACACAATGTGGGCTCACAACAGAGATAAACCTGACTCACCATAACATCAACAGATTTCGGAAGCCTGAATAAATCTTACAATCTACCGTGATTTGCTTTAGATCCTTAGGATTCTCAGCACCTAAAATAGGTTACTGTATGATCAAATTAATAACTTAATATTTTAACTCATTCAGAAAACCACAAAATAGGTTTATTTTCAGTACGTCAGTACGTCCGATCTACTTTTGCTACAATATATAGTGACTGAATTAGCCTATCTGAAGAGTGTGCAGGATTTATGCCAAGCAAATGGGGATAAAAGTCTGCCGCAGTGTGCATTGGCGTAAACTTCTAGTGGAGTGGCAAGGGCTAGCTGTGCAGATCGTGAACTATGCACGTTCTTTATCGAACCCGTATGTATTTGGCCGTAAGGCAATTACGTCACGCGAGTTGTGCATGCTCAGAAGATCCTTAAAACGTGCACAACTGAAGGTGTGCTCGCGATCCTGTTGCCAAGTTTCACTGAGTTTGGAGGAGCCATAACGCGGCAGATTTAAGTGCCGCAGCTTTCAGATTGCAGCATCAGTGTTACGCTTAACAGCATTCAAAGAAAAATAACCAATAAATCCTCAAGGTGTCGAAAGTTAGGGTGCTCATGTGCTCTTACACAGCAGCTGTCACTGCACATATTTAACCTTATATCGCTTGCGGCCTGTTCCTGCGTAGTATTACGTTACTCACAGGCAAGTTTTAGCTGTTCGTCATTAAATACCGTTCCCGCCCCGTGAGCAGCCTGACTTGGTCGATGCAACATGAAGAACTATTTGCGTTCACATCAGTAATCGGCATGAATTCATCGATACTCCCTAGCTGAAAGATTGGACTTACGGGTTGTTAACATGGACGTCGCAGTAACGGACCGATCTCGAGAAGACCAGCGATGTAAATGACAGAAGGATGTTGGCGCGCAACATATAGGAAAATCAAAACCGCGAAGGTAAATTACTGCTACTTTCTGGCTATTCCTCACCAAGCAACAACGACGTTTTCGTGACCAAGTCGTTAGATTATAGTAGAATCTTTAAGGGCGTAATAATAAGTAGAATCTTTAGCGGCATAATAATAAATCGTAGTCTCTCTATATCTTCTCTATTATGGCACAGTATCTCAACAATTGAATCCAGTATTCCACTGAAAAGTATGGTCAACGTGCAGTTTGCCAAAGAGCACTGCAGCAAAACATCCAAAGAGTGCAAACTTCACTTCCCATTTACACTGACCATTGAAGCGCAGACCTTTAGCTTAAGGACAGAATAAGTTTTAAATTTCAGTATTACTCTTCCTGATGGCTTGTCATATCATTTTATTCCTTTGCATCTAAATAGTTCATGCGGTTTGTGATTTTGGGTCTTACGAAGATTCATGTACTCCATTAAATAGTTAGAGGCTATCTGTAAAAGATTACGAGAGAACGTCGTACACTTCGAAGCGTCTGTTCGAAATACCACGAGCGAGATGGAAGAGTGATTTGAGTTTACTATGACTTAATGACGAGTTGATTTCTTTTCGATCGCTAGAAAAGTAACTATTACATTCCAACGCGACAAAAATTTCTCAGATTATCTTCGCTACCGGAATTTCGTACAGCAGACGAAATAAGTTCAGACTGACTGTAAATAAAGAACAAGTAAAAAATTTGTATATCAAAGTTTGTGGAGAAACTCTGGCTAAATTTTACCATGATCCGTTCGTGTGCATGTTGCAAATCTTTGAACCTCTGTGCTTGTCTGGTGGCGGACAACAGATGCATGCGTTTGTAGAGCGAATGGCGAGCTGTTTGCTGCATTGTACAAATTTAATTCTACGCAGTTTGTTCTGGCCGATATTAAGTTTTATGATATAAATAAAGGTTTTAAATGGTGAAAACTTCATTCAATTGGAAATCATTAGTATGATAGACACTTGTAGGCGTATTCGTTGTAGCATGGTAACAAATTGGCTATGGATATTACAGTCAGGCTGAAACACATGATTGTCAGATCATGAAGGTTGTAGGCTGAATGCTGGTAGGGTAAGGTGTCCTAAAATTGATACAGGCAAAGCTTCCCAAAAACTGATACACCCTGTCTGTTCATAAGAAAACCATACTTATCACAAATATTCATACTGTTAGGTATGCTGCCATTGTCTAGGAATACTTGGTCATAATTTGGTTTGCCACATGCACTTTGGCGGAAAAAAATAATTTTGACAAACATCAGTTTCAGACTGAAAATAAGTGTGCACACAGCTCACGAACGTTTGCCACTCTTACTGATTTTGCGTTACATAAACAGAAAACTTTGCTCTGTCTGATGTGTAATTCATTCATGTCCCATTTATTATACCAAAACAATTACTAAGCAGTCACTATAATTCAAAACAACAACAGTAAATTCTTTGGTGAAAACGAAAAGCCTCCAAATAAGAAAGAAGTACGCCCAACGCAGGAAAGTCAGAAAGCTACGCTTGTAACCAAAGTTGTGGCAGGAACACGAAAAAGAAAGGAAGCTGGGGAGACTGAGTATGATTCCGACATCTTTCTGATGAATGACGACAGCATGGGTAATGTCGATCTCTTTGCAGAATCCACAGTAGATCCTACTGTAACGACAGATCCAGCACATGTTGATGGAGGAGATTATACACTAATGAGCCAAAGAAACTGGTAAACCTACCTAAAATCGTGTAGGGCCCCCGTCAGCACGCAGAAGTGCCGCAACACTACGTGGCGTGGACTCGACTAATGTCTGAAGTAGTAGTGGAGGAAACTGACACCAGGAATTCCGCAAGGCTGTCCATAAATCCGTAAGAGTACCAGGGCGTGGAGATCTCTTCTGAACAGTACGTTGCAAGGCATCCCCGATATGCTCAATAATGTTCCTGTCTGGCATGATTGGTGGTCAGTGGAAGTGTTTTAACTCAGAAGAGTGTTCCTAGAGCCACTCTGTAACAATTCTGGACGTGTGGGGTGTCGCATTGTCCTGCCGGAGTTTCCCAAGTTCATCGGAATGCACAACGGACATGAATGGATGCAAGTGATCAGACAGGATGCTTATGTACGTGTACCCTGCCAGAGCAGTATCTAGACGTATCAGGGATCCCATATCACTCCAAATGCACCCACTCCACACCACTACAGAGCCTCCACCACCTGAACAGTTCCCTGCCAGAGTCCACAGATTCATGAGGTTGTCTCCGTACCCGTACACATCTATCCGCTTGATGCAATTTGAAACGACATTTGTTCGACCAGGCAACATGTTTGCAGTCATCAACAATCTAATGTCCGCAATGCTGTCTTCTGCCTGTTTATATATCTCTGTATCTCAATATGCATGCCTATACCAGTTTCTTTGGCGCTTGAGTGTATATTGGTTAAATTTCGAGAAGGAGATAGGTAATCATAGGAAAAATACGAAAAACCGTTCCGGAAATTACTCTTATTATCTCTGACGTACGCTTCATGCCATGATTATCCTACAAATATCTCTTACTCACAAATCCCAGTTATACACAAGTATTGTTTTGTGTGATCTCTATCGTATTTTTAAGACCTGAACCATCCATCGTCAATATACGTAAGAATATCACATGTTTGTCATATGTTGGACGGGGCGTATCACATTAAAGAGTTTCAGTCCAAAAGATGATTTTATTTTATCTCGTCTACGTTTGCAAATTTAAATATTAAATAAAGTATCATTTCAAAGCAGCTTATACTCTCGAACATTCACAATTTTTTCTTAACAGTTATTCTTTTTCATTCAAAAATCCATATGAATTTTGTCATTTTGTATCACATTTAACTTACCCTATCGGAGTATTCGTCATTCCATCAAGTCCCAAACACGTTCTACAAATCGGCAAACCGGGCAGGCTAGTCAACGATCCGTATATTCCTAAGGCGTTTACGATTAAAATTGCAGTGTTTGGTCATATGGTACGCTTGTCATGAAATGTATAACCACACGGTTTACCATTCTTGCCAGATGACGATGAGCATTCAGTCCCTCTTCGGCATCTACCAAATAATTCGTGTTGTCATATCCAATAGTTCCCCACACCATAATTCCAGAATTTGGAGAAGTATGGGTCTACATAATCGCTACTTACCGTGCCCTTTCACCAGGTCATTTGCGGACACATTGTAGTCAATCTGACCGTCACAAAAGGAAGCGTAACTCATCGCCGAACACTACAGAATGTTGCTCAATGTCCCAGACATATGATAATCAGCGGAAAAAAGGCAAAAATGTTCCTTTTTAAAACACTCTGACAGAAAAATATGGAATCAGCTGCCTCAACCCTCATTCCGCCTTCCTCGCCAAAAATTTTGGAATATGAACATTTCCGCGCTCTTTTAGTACAGAACATTCTAATTCCTTTTACCCACCCTCTTTTTGTAGTTCAGCTTTCATGCTCAGCATCTCCCTTTACTACCACTGTCTATATACATTGATCAGTCAGAACATTATGACCACCTACGTAATAGCTGGTGTGTCCACCTTCGGGACCGATAAGAGCGCGACGCATCGTGGCATGGAAGCAATGAGACCTTGGGAGTTGGTACTACGTCTGCAAACACAAGTCACCTGATTTCCGTAAATTCTGGGAAAGGGGGGAGGGGGCGATGAGCTCTAACGCCATGTTCAATCACTTCCCAGATGTTTTCGGATACAGATAGGGCGAGATCGGGAACCAGCACATCCACTGTAACTCGCCACTATGTTCCTCGAAACACTCCGTCACACTCCTGGTCTTGCGACACGGCGCGTTGTCTTGTTGAAAAATGCCACTTCTGTCGGGAACCATGATCGTCGTGAAACGATGTACGTTGTCTGCAACCAGTGTACGATACTTCTTGGCAGTCATGGTGCCTTTCGTCATGGCGCCTTGCACGGGCTCCATTGGACCCATAGATGTTCACGTGGACGTTTCCCAGAGCATAATGGAGCCGTCGCCAGCTTGTCTCCATCCCGCAGTACAGGTAACAAGGCGCTATTCCCCTGGAAGGAGTCGCGCCCACCCATCGGCATAATGAAGAAGATATCGGGATTCATTAGCCCATGCAAAGCTGTGCTACTGCGCCAAAGTACAGTGCCGATGAGGCGTGCCCATGTCAGTCGTAGTTGCCGGTGTTGTGGTGTTAACATTAGCACATCCAGGGGTCGTTGGCATCGGAGGCCTATCGTCAGGAGTGTTCGGTGCACTGTGTGTTCAGACACACTTGTACTCTGCCCAGCATTAAAGTTAGATGTTAGTTTCACCACAGTTCGCCCCCCTGTCCTGTTTTACCAGTGTGACCAGCCTACGGCGTCCGACTTCTGTAATGAGAGGTTGCCGCCCAACTCCACGATGTCTGGCCGTGGTATCACCTTGGTTTTGCCACGTGTTGAAGACACTCGCCACAGCACTCCTCGAGCCCCCGACAAGTCGTGCAGTTTACGAACTCAGGCAGATCGCGCGCCTTCCCCATTCTACACACCGATAGCACGCTGACTGATACTACATGCGCCGTGCGTGAGTTTGACTATCAGTCATTACTCGCCACATGACGCTGCTATCACCTGGACGGTTTTATAGCGATAGTACTGCTGTGGTCATTACGTTCTGGCTGATCAATGTATACGTCTCTGTCCCGCTGTCTCCTTTTCCTGCCATTGATTTACAGTATATCCTACAGCCACTGTCTACACCATGCCTCGGCAGCTCAAAAATTCTGGTGGGTCCAACTTATTTTTTCTAGCATACCTACGTGTTTAAATTTTAAGTGCAAAATGCGCCCTCCCCTGTACCTATGATTTCAAGTTCACCTATCTGGGAGGCTCCAGACCCTAAGCCCGCATACAGGGTGTTTCTGCAAGAGCGTGCAAAAATATAGCACGACAATTTGAGAGTGAACCTGTCATCGGAGAGGCCAGCTTAAGGAGATATGGAAGTAAACTTATCTACCCGCCTTGTTTAGCATGTCCGCAGCTCGTGGTCTTCCGGTAGCGTTCTCGCTTCCCGCTCACGGGGTCCAGGGTTCGATTCACGATGGGATCAGTGACTTTTCCTGCCTCGAAATGACTGGGTGTTGTTGTGTCGTCTTCATCATCCTCATTCATCCCCATTACGGTCGGAGGGTGGCAATGGCAAACCACCTCCACTAGGGCCTTGCCTAGTACGGCGGTGCTGGTCTCCCGTATCGTCCCCCACGCTCCTCGGAGTATGGGACCTCATCATCATCATTGTCTAGCATTACTGTTTTCCATCTTATTTACAACTAACGTGAGTACAAGTTTACACGTACCCTGCTGTTTATTACATGTGCATTCTTTATTTCTGCAAGGAAACAAGGAGGACGAGCCTGATTTCGGGAAGTCATGATGCAGGTTTTGTTTACTTTATTTGTCCGTACGGTGGCTCTGTTGTATCGTATTTACGTTGTCCCAAGACAGAACGTGCTATGAATCAACGACAGACTCATTCATTACTCAGTGTCATTCAGAAACGTACAGTGTAATACTATGAAGCACTATCGGTACAGTTTCGCAGAACTCACTGACATACATCTTGCCTATGGGAAAGTACGTTGCAAGGCTCTCGCTGCTGAAAGGCTGCACAGGGAACGATTTCTTGACAGACACGATCCGTCCCGATTAATGTTTATTTCTCTCGATCGACGAATGCGGCGGACTGGTTCACTGGAAAGAGAAACGAAGGACTTGCCAACATGGGGAACAGTCGCACACCAGATTTTGAAGAGGAAGTGATGCAACGTGTTGCAGCAGACTCCACTACAAGTACTCACCGTACTGCACATGAAATGGGCGCTGCACGTAATAGCGTGTGGCGAATACTCCAAGGTCAACAGTTACACCTATGTCACCCACAACGAGTGCAAGCAATGCTTGTGACTGACTTTGAAGGGTTGCATAATGTCAGTGGTTGCTCCAATAATGGACTGATTGACCGGATTTCCTCAAAATTGTGCTGTTTACTGACGAGGCCTCATTTGATCGGGATAGTATTTCGAGTATGCTGTAGTAGAGTCTCACCATCAAGTACGTTTTTATGTGAATATATGGGCTGAGATTGTAGGCGACAATCTCATTGGGCCATATCTTGCATCTGGCCATCTGAATGGTCACCTGTACTAGAGACTCATGCAAAGAATTCTATCTGAGTTGTTGGATAACGTACAATCGGCTGATTGTGAGAGGATGTCGATACAACATGACGGTGCACCGCCTCACTTCAGTGTGGATGTTCGCAACCGTCTCAACGCTGTATTTCCTGGTCGCTAGATTGAAAGGGGAGGTCCTATTCCATGGTCTGCGAGGTCACCTCACCTGAGTCCCTTTTATTATTTCCTATGTATGAGATCCCAGTGGATACGGAAATGGACTTAGTTGGCAGAATTGTAACTGCCTGTGATGTGATTCGAAAATAACCCGGGTCAGAGTGTGTCATAATCTTGTTCACCGATGTGATGCTTGCGTTGAGGTTGATGGCAGTCAGTTTCAGCACATTTTGTAAGATACAGTACAAACGGAACGTTCATTGTGTCAGTGACAGTAGTATTTGCAGTTAACTAACTGAAGTAAACAGCAATGTGATTTTATTCCTATTATCTACTTCAGATGTCTTCTACGACCTCAGGTTTCCCACTTCAAATTGTTCAGTGGAGCATCCTCTATGTCCCGTTAAATTTTTGCACGCTCTTACGGAAACATCCTGTGCAGTCTCCACTAATCTGTGTTTTTAATTTCCACTGTTTCCTCTCTCTGTTCCCATTGCTTCCGTCTTCAACCGTCTCTCTCGCTCTCTCTTTTACTGCCACAGTTTCTCTCGAAGATCGATATCTTCGCTCTCCTTGGCTTCCACTGCTGTCGTCTCCCACCATCTCTCTACCTCTTTCACTGCCATTTTCTCCCTCGCTGGTACCAACTCCTCTCTTCCACCGTCGATGCCTCTCTGCTACTATATTTCAACACAAAAAGCGTGTCTTGTTCGCATGGCAAATTTTTGGTAAGGAATGCGGAATGAGGCAACTGGTTCCCCTTTTTCTGTCATTCTTCTAAAGAGGAACAAATTCGACTGTTTCGTGCTCCGATAGGAGCATTTTTCCAATGGTCCCCATTTTTTCCCTGCTACAATAGTGCAGTCTGCTCCATAGATCAGTAAAGTTTTGACAGCTTATTTATGTACTTTGACGCATTTTTATACTTTGACAAGTAAAAACAACAAAGAAGTATCCATAGCACAAGGTTAGCACAAAATCGTTTGGTTTACATTTTTTCTAGATATTTTTCTCATCACTGCAGTTCATCGAAAACGCCCGGCTTACGATGTACAATGCGGTCAGAGGTAACCGGACACACACAAAACCATAAGTTTTCATGTAAGGTGCGTTGTGCTGCCACCTACTGCCAGGTACTCCATATCAGAGACCTCAGTGGTCATTAGACATCGTGAGAGAGCAGAATGGGCCCTTCGCGGAACTGATGGACTTCAAACGTGGTCAGGTGATTGGGTGTCACTTGTGTCATACGTGTGTACGCCAGATTTCCACACTCTTAAGCATCGCTAGGTCCACTGTTTCCGATGTGATAGTGAAGTGGAAACGTGAAAGGACGCGTACAGCACTAAAGCGTACACGCTGACCTCGTCTGTTGACTGACAGAGACTGCCGACAGCTGAAGAGCGTCGTAATGTGTAATAGGAAGAAATCTATCCATACGATCACCCAGGAATTCCAAACTGCATCAGAATCCCCTAGAAGTACTATGACGGGAGGTGAGAAAACTTGGATTTCATGGTCGAGCGGCTGCTCATAAGCCACACATCACGCCGGTAAATGCCAAACGACGCCTCGCTTGGTGTAAGAAGCGTAAACGTTGGGCGATTGAACAGTGAAAAAACGTTGTGTGGAGTGATGAATCACGGTACACAATGCGGCGATGCGATGGCAAGGGGTGAATATGGCGAATGCCCGGTGAACGTCATCTGTCAGCGTGTGTAGTGCCATCAGTAAAATTAGGAGGCGGAGGTGTTACGATGTGGTCGTGCT
This sequence comes from Schistocerca serialis cubense, assembly GCF_023864345.2. Lineage (NCBI taxonomy): Eukaryota > Metazoa > Arthropoda > Insecta > Orthoptera > Acrididae > Schistocerca > Schistocerca serialis. The sequence continues at coordinate 399,150,214 of NC_064644.1, forward strand.
TTTCATGGAGGAGACTTGCACCCCTCGTTGTCTTGCGTGGCACTATCACAGCACAGAGCTACATTGATGTTTTAAGCACCTTCATGCTTCCCACTGTTGTAGAGCAATTCGGGGATGGCGATTGCATCTTTCAACACGATCTAGCACCTGTTCATAATGCACGTCCTGTGGCGAGTGGTTACACGACAATAACATCCTTGTAATGGACTGGCCTGCACAGATTCCTAACCTGAATCCTATATAACACCTCTGGGATGTTTCGGAACGCCGACATCGTGCCAGACCTCACCGACCGACATCGATACCTCTCATCGGTGCAGCATTCTATGAAGAATGGGCTGCCATTCCCCAAGCACCTGATTGACCGTGTGCCTGGGAGAGCGGAAGCTGTCATCAAGGCTATGGGTCGGCCATCACCATATTGAATTCCCGCATTACCGATAGAGGGCGCCATGAACTTGTAAGTCATTTTCAGCCAGGTGTCCAGATACTTTTGATCACAGAGTGTATGTATCCGAAAAGAGTAAAACTTTTATCAGAAATATTTTATGGCATACGCAGTCTTCCCAGTTTTAAAAAATTTTTGGCAATTATTTTAATTTCTTATGAGATATGTTAAAACTATTTTCAGCCCATTTTTAGGGTTACGTACCTCTATGGTAAAAACGGAACCCGCATAGGATTACTTCGTTGTCTGTCTGTCTATCTCTTAATAACCCTTTTCCACAGCAAGGGGTAGACGATCAAGTTAAAATTTATGCACACAGTAAAGTCTGCGGTCCCTCGGCGATGTAAAATATTTACAGTTATAAGTACTGTAATCAAAAGATACGGTCATTTATGTCACATACTTGGGTACTCGAAAGCTCACTCATCGAATTCCTGAGGATACTTTTGTTCCGCCGTTACAACTACCTATAGGGTACATCTTTTTTACCTAGAATCATAAAAGGTGGCAAGAAACCAGGCTTCACAGTGCAAGTAAAGGGGTAAAAGGTCAGAAAATCGTTAATTTGTAATTAAACAACATAATAATACTTTTTGGTAGCTTGGTATTCGTCTCTCTGTCCATCTGCGAAGATTTTTTTTTTTTTTCTCAGCAACAGGCAGACGTATCACGTTGAACTTCATGTCACATACTAAGGTTTTTGGTCCTTTGGTGGTGTAAAATATTTGAGACTCTAAGTCAATGATTTGAAGAGATCGACCATAGTATGTTATTTTTTTAATACCGGTACTCGGAAACTCACTCATAAAAACATGTAGGGAACTTTCCGTTGACCTAGAACCATGACATTTGGCAAGGTTTTTCAGTACATATAAAGTGAAAATAATTGGTGTCGCTAATTAGTGTAGTAGTCAATACAATCTCAGAATCAATAAAAGAAATTAAGTATTACTATAGCAAATGGGGACTACAAAAAAAAATTAGAAATTAAAACTTAAAATTGAAACATTCGAGAATGTTTTTGAATTTCCAAGAGCGACATCTTGTCAGTTTGGGTATCGATAACAGGCAAAAATCGTCGTGATTCTCGATCCCGGGATATATGAGCTATCCGTACACATAATTAAGTTTGTACGAAACCCTTAGAACGCGTGTCCTACCCGGACTGGGTGGGACGTATAGTAGTGTCTTTTCGGGCATATTTGTCGGTTGGTTGATTTGGGGGAGGGGAGCAAACAGTGACGTCATCGGTCCCATCGTATTAGGGGAGGATGGAGGAGGAATTCGGACGTGCCATTTGAAGGGAACCATCCCGGCATTTACCTGAAGCGATTTAAGGAAATCATGGAAAACCTAAATCAGGATGGTCGGATGAGGGTTTGAACCGTCGTCCTCCCGAATGCGCGTCCAGTGTGATAAAAACTGCGCCACCTCGCTTGGTGGCATATTTGTACAGGCCTGAATTGCCCATTATACAGACACAGAACGTCAGAAAGTTTTATTGGTGAAAAAATGCGATCTCAGACCCCTTGTGATGCCCCTAGAACACTTACCATGCTTTCATGACGTCAGTTAAAAACACATTTGCACCTCAGACCAGATATTACGTACATATTTTACTTGCATGGGTACGGTAAATTTGAACCTCTGGATTTATGTAAAGGATAATGTGGTGTCACAGCCAGACACCACACTTGCTAGGTGGTAGCCTTTAAATCGGCCGCGGTCCGTTAGTATACGTCGGACCCGCGTGTCGCCACTGTCAGTGATTGCAGACCGAGCGCCGCCACACTAGCACTCGCCCCAGTTGTACAGCCGACTTTGCTAGCGATGGTTCACTGACAAATTACGCTCTCATTTGCCGAGACGATAGTTAGCATAGCCTTCAGCTACGTCATTTGCTACGACCTAGCAAGGCGCCATTATCATTTGCTATTTATCTTGTGATGCATGTATCGACAAACCGATGTTCACCAATTATGGATTAAAGGTAAGTATTCCAGAAGCTACGTACCTTTTTTGCTAGTATAATTACTTTACCTGTTCCAGACCTCACGCCAGCCTGCGTGAGCTTAAACGCGTGCCTTTCGGCTTCACCTCATAGTGGCTTGGCTGTCTTGCCAAGTCACAACAGTCTGAAGATGAGGATTTTGCGTTCGTATTGATACAGACTGATTTACTTGTGTAATGGCTTCGTCACCATCTCCAGATGTACTGTCCGAATTTTATCGCTTACAGAATCAGCAGACGCAGGCCTTACTGGATGCCCTTGGACAGCTCGTCCAGTGTCAACGTGCAATGCAAAACGATGCGGCAGCCGCCGCTCTACCGCTCCCGCAGTCACACCACGCAGTTGCACCACCTTTTCGTCCTTTTGATGCAGCACTGGAAAGCTGGACGGAGTGGTCACGCCAATTTGGATTCCATCTCGCCGCCTACAGAATTCAAGGTAATGAGTGGCAGCCTTTTCTCCTTTCCGCCATAGGCGTCCAAACGTACTGTGTGATAGTGAAATTATTTCCCCGACGCGACGTAGCAACTCTGTCCTACGACGAAATTTTGTCTGCATTAGATGCATATTTCAAAGAATCAGTCAATGTAGTTGCCAAACGGTATACGTTCTTTCGTACAAAATGTACGGCCGGTCAGACTAATCGGGAGTGGGTTGCAACCTTGCAAGGCCTTACTAGGGATTGTGCTTTTGAGTGTCAATGTGGACTCCCTTATTCAGATACTATGGTGCGTGATGCAATTGCACAGAACATTTCTGATGTTCGTATAAGGGAACAGATTTTGAAACTAGTCAATCCCTCCCTTCAACAAGTGATGGATATATTGGATCGGCAGGACACGCTTGACTTTGCTCAGAAATCATTTGAAACTTCGCCACCCATGTGTCAGGTTATCTGGCCCACTGGGCGAGCTGCACGGAACAGTCAACAGTCCTTGCGCCCAGCCGCGCCAAAGCCGCCTGGCTCTCCGCCACGTGTACCGCGCCAGCAAGCAAAATGGTTCAAATGGCTCTGAGCACTATGGGACTCAACTGCTGAGGTCATTAGTCCCCTAGAACTTAGAACTAGTGAAACCTAACTAAACTAAGGACATCACAAACAGTCATGCCCGAGGCAGGATTCGAACCTGCGACCGTAGCGGTCTTGCGGTTCCAGTCTGCAGCGCCTTTAACCGCACGGCCACTTCGGCCGGCGCCAGCAAGCAAATGCCGTGAAATCATGCCCGCGGTGTGCTACTAGACATTCGCGTGAGAATTGCCCGTCACGCCAGGCTATTTGCTTTTTCTGTAATAAAAAAGGCCATGTTCAAAGTGTTTGCCAGAAAATGCTCCGATCGGACACTCACATCCATTCCACACCCTTTGCTTCGCGCCGGAATCGAAATCGAACCAAGGATGCTCTGGCTCACGACACTTCGCCTATGGAAATTCATGTAGTTCATGCCACTCCGCCCAGTGCTACTCTCTCTAACAGTGACTGTGTTCGTCCCACAAATAGTGTGCGTCGACGTCGCCGGAAATCGCGTCAAGTCGCAAGTGATTCTGTACCAGTGTCAGTTCACGTTGCACGAGACAGTCGCTCTTGTCGTCAACAGGACAATAAACTTTTTATAGACTTGGACATTCATGGCAAAGTGATACCGTTCCAGCTCGATACCGGAGCTGCAGTTTCACTGATCAATCAAGACACGTACAAACAGCTGGGCACACCTCCGTTGCGTGCCGCAAATGTTAAGCTAACTACATATTCAGGTCACGGGCTCCCTGTGTTAGGACAGTGCAGCCATCTTGCAACATACAAGGGACAAACAAAACTTGTGTCATTGTACGTCCTTCGTTCTTCTTCTGCAGTGAACTTGTTTGGTTTAGATTTATTTCAGTTGTTTAACTTGTCTATAGTCAATCAGGTCCTATCAGTGAACCAGACTGTGCCTTCAGACAGTGTTTCTCGTCTATGTGAAGAATTTGCAGACATTTTTGCACCGGGCCTTGGTTGCGCTAAGAACTATAAAGCACATTTGGAACTGAAAGTAAACGTGCAACCGAAATTTTTCCGAGCGCGCAATGTTCCCCACGCCTTGCGTGATGAGGTCGCAAGAACATTAAACGATTTGGGATCACAAGGTGTAATTGAATGTGTGCAGGCTTCTCTCTCGGCATCACCCTTAGTAATTTTGCAAAAACCTTCCGGAAAATTGAGACTTTGTGTGGACTTCAAGGCAACAGTGAATCACCAACTAGTGACTGCAACTTTTCCTTTACCCCACCCGGAAGATCTTTTTGACAAACTGTGCCCGGGTAAATATTTTTCGAAGTTGGACCTCGCAGATGCGTACTTGCAAATACCGGTGGACGAAGAATTCCAGCGCGTTTTGGTGGTTAACACGCATCTTGGTTTGTACCGATTCAAACGACTGCCATTCGGGTGTGCATCCGCCCCTGCATTGGTTCAGCAATATTTACAAACTGTTTGTGCGTCGGTCCCTACTGCAGCAAACTATCTGGGCGATATTGTGATCTCCGGAAAGACGGAAGAAGAACATTTAGCCAATCTCAGAACATTATTGCAGGGTTTGCGACAAAATGGTCTTCGCTTGCGGAAGGACAAATGTGTGTTTTTTGCTCGTGACTTACCCTGTCTGGGCCATGTACTCAATGCCCAAGGCATACATCCGAGTCCAGAGCAGCTCCGTGCCATAGAGGACTTGCCTTCGCCGCAGAATTTGAAGCAGTTACCGAGTGTGCTGCGAAAAATCAATTATTATCATCGCTATGTGCGCCACGCCTCTTGCATTTCAGCTCCGCTTCATCGCTTACGCCGTAAAGGTGTTCCGTTCGTCTGGACGACGGAATGCGAACGCGCCTTTCGCCAGTTGAAATCGGCGTTGCTTTCCAATACTTGCCTTACGCCATTCGATCCCCAGAAACCCCTTTTGTTGATGGTGGATGCATCGGATTTCGGGATCCGTGCTGTGCTTGCGCACAAAGATGGTTCGCACGATCGCCCTATTGCCTTCGCGTCCAAATTGCTCTCGTCTGCGCAAAGAAATCATTCACAGATCGAGAAAGAAGCTTTGGCTCTCGTATTTGGTGTTACAAAGTTTCATGATTTCTTGTATGGTCGTCACTTTACCATCATCACAGACCACAAACCTTTGACATCGCTTTTTCATCCGACCAAGCCTGTACCTCCACGTACAGCGCAGAAATTCATTCACTGGTCTATTTTTCTCTCGCAGTACCGCTACGATATCTTGTATCGGTCCACTGCTCAGCACGGAAACGCCGATGCGTTGTCCCGTTTGCCTGTTGCTGAGGATAGAGCATTCGATTCCTCCAAACTTAATTGCATGTTCATTGATTCGGAATCCGATAACGTGGTCGAATTGTTTCCGATTGATTTTCGTCGTGTAGCTGCAGCCACAGCTGCAGACCCTGTCCTTGCTACCGTTCTGCGTTTTGTTGCTACGCAATGGCCCTTGTCAAAGTCACGGATCGGGGATCCGTTGGTTCGGCGATTTTTTGCTCACAAGGAGAGACCTTTTGTATGACGTGGTGTTTTGCTGTTGCGTTCTGATAATGATCAGTCCAGGGTCGTGGTCCCACGTTCGTTACAGTCCTCTGTCTTACGGCTTCTCCACCAAGGACATTGGGGCATAGTGAGAACGAAACAACTTGCTCGTCAACACTGTACTTGGTTCGGAATCGATGCTGCGATTACACTAATGTGCTCTTCTTGCATGGTGTGTGCCGAACAACAATCCGCACCACCGCGGAAATTCTTTGCATGGCCAAAAGCCACTTCCCCTTGGCAACGCTTACACATCGATTTTGCTGGTCCATTCTGGAATTCTCGATGGTTAGTTGTTGTCGATTCATTCAGTAATTTTCCTTTTGTTGTCCGGATGTCTTCCACGACGTCTTCTGCCACCATCCAAGAGTTATCAGCTATCTTTTGCATTGAAGGTCTTCCGCAGACTATTGTTTCCGACAATGGCCCACAATTCATGTCCGCAGAATTTCAGTCATTCTGCAAGGCCAATGGTATTCAACATCTGACGTCCGCGCCGTTTTCGCCACAGTCAAACGGTGCCGCTGAACGTTTTGGTCAGGACTTTCAAGTCCCAGATGTTGAAGTTGAAAGAGTCTCATTCTCGGGAGGACACGTTATTGCTCTTTTTGTCCTCGAATCGCTCTCAGCCCCGCGATGGTCGCTCGCCGGCTGAGTTGCTTCACGGTCGCCCTCATGGAACCTTGATGTCTTTGCTACATCCGCCACATCAGGTTCCTGTGCAGCGGCAGACCTGCTTTTGCCCCAGGCGACGTTGTATATTATCGCAACTATCGCGGTTCGCGGCGTTGGCTCGCAGGGCGCATTCTTCGCTGCCTCGGCCGCGCTATGTATCTGGTTTTGGGGGCCTCTGGCGAGGTGCGTCGGCATCTCAATCAGCTGCGCCTCTGTCGTCGCACGGGATCTGCCGCTCCCCGTCTGCTTTCAGCGACGGTGCCGTCCGGTCAGCGCCCTGGGGACCCATCTACTGGCTCGCCTCAGCCCCAGGTGTTATCGACGCTGCCTTCCATTTTGCCCCATGGCGACGCGCCGCCGCCGCCGCCGCCGCCTGTCCTCCCGCCGGCGACGCCCGCAGTGGACGCGTTGCTGCAACCGCCGGTCGCCTCCCTGGGTCACGCGCCGCCGATCGCTTCCCGTGACCAGTTGTCCTCCGCCATGGAATTCTTGCCCGCTCCGGACCATATGGCGTCTTCGCCCGTCGGGTGCCCCGACTCGATGGAGGTCGACCCTTCGGCCACTCCTGTCTCTCTACGGGCGCATACACCGCATGTTGGCGTGCACCCTGGACTAGGTTTTCAGGCGTTTCCTAGCTCCCCTCGGACCGAATGGCAGGGTGCGGGTGGCACAGCCTCGCCTGTTGTTAGGCTCCCCACCTCGTCGCATAAGTCAACATGGGGTCCTCTCCACGGCGGGCGGAAGCCTTATGCCACAACTGTCCGCCGATTTGCGGGGGAGGAATGTGGTGTCACAGCCAGACACCACACTTGCTAGGTGGTAGCCTTTAAATCGGCCGCGGTCCGTTAGTATACGTCGGACCCGCGTGTCGCCACTATCAGTGATTGCAGACCGAGCGCCGCCACACGGCAGGTCTAGAGAGACTTCCTAGCACTCGCCCCAGTTGTACAGCCGACTTTGCTAGCGATGGTTCACTGACAAATTACGCTCTCATTTGCCGAGACGATAGTTAGCATAGCCTTCCGCTACGTCATTTGCTACGACCTAGCAAGGCGCCATTATCATTTGCTATTTATCTTGTGATGCATGAACCGTCAGACCGATGTTCACCAATTATGGATTAAAGTTAAGTATTCCAGAAGCTACGTACCTTATTTGCTAGTATAATTACTTTACCTGTTCCAGACCTCACGCCAGCCTGCGTGAGCTTAAACGCGTGCCTTTCGGCTTCACCTCGTAGTGGCTTGGCTGTCTTGCCAAGTCACAACAGATAATGGTATCGACAAAAGTTTCAAGATTATCTGAGAACATGATCTTAAGAAAATATGGTAAAGATCTCGACGATTTGCCATCAACATAAATTATAGAAGTGGCCATCACCAGAAGGTACTTCTGGTACCCAAACATCATGGTTTTGTGGGTATATCTTGGTAACGAATACAGGTTTCCGATAGTAGGCAAACAAAGTTTATAGGCGAATGTTTAAAGAATGTAGAGTTAAAATTTGAGCCATTTTATATGATTAGTTATTTAGATAATTGCTGCCCAAGGGGTAAAAACGGCTAAAAACCGGTTTTGCTGTTTTCTGAATAAGTATTGTAACTATGAACCTCTGGATCTGGTATCGAAAAAATTTTCGAATTTACCCAAGAATATCATTTTATGAATAAATGGTAAAAAATTAGACGATCTCTCATGAATAGAAATTACAGAAGTGATCATCACCACAGATGGTATTTTTTTGTACCCAAAAATCATTACTTTTTTGGGGTTCTCTCAGGAATCGCCAATGAACAAATCGTAAGCTGCATAAAGTCCACAGTAGACCACACCCAGTGTCAAAGAACCAACCGATTTGCTCGGTATATATGGGTCGCAAGAAGTGTGTAGTGTTAAAATTTTGACCCTATACTGTAGGATGGCTATAGTATGCCCGTTCATCTGATGGGTGTATAAATAGTGGCTATTCGAAGGTCTATCCAAAACGTTTGACCCCTTACATCTACGATCAATAGAGCCTGAGAAATATCCTCCTGAAGAATCGTATATTCGCGCACGGCTTTTTGGAACGTATTTGTAATCGCAGCCGGCCGCTGATGACCGAGCGGTTCTGGCGCTACAGTCTGGAACCGCGCGCCGCTACGGTCGCAGATTCAAATCCTGCCTCGGTCATGGATGTGTGTGTTGTCCTTAGTTAGGTTTAAGTAGTTCTAAGTTCTAGGGGACTTATGACCTCAGCAGTTGAGTCCCATAGTGCTCAGAGCCATTTGAACCATTTGTAATCGCACAAGGACTGATTTCATACTCTTGAAAGCTTCTGCTAAAAAATACTTCAGTCTACCCTAGAAGAATTTACTGCAGTTCTATCACCTGGCAGAAAATAAAACTATCTCTATGTTTAAAGATGGTTTGAACACTACAATGGTATAGTGAGCGTTGTCCTCTTGGAGGAGGTAGTTCATTTCTCTCTTTTGATCTCTGAATCCACTTACCCAGTCATTTGTAGTGGGACTCGTAACTTTGGTGTCTATCTGTATGTATCGGGATTCCGCTGCAGCTACTGCCGGGTCTGTGTGCTGACGAGTCCTCCCACCACTTTTCTTCCTACACTTGCTGCCAGGTCACACCTCTCCTTTCCACAGATATTCTCACTCCCGTTTCCCACCGTGTTCTTGGGCGCCCTCTAGGTCTTTTTCCATCCATCTTTAGTTCTTCCATAATTTTGGACAGTCTCTACCCACACATCCTCTTAGCATACCCGTACCATCTTAATCTCTTTTTTTCAGTTTCTTCTCGAATAAGGTCCTCTATAACATCTACATTCCTTACTCTGTCCAATCTTGTTTTTCTCTTAACTGCTCTGAGAAACATCATTTCACCTGCTTACAGTCTGCTCCAGTCCCTTTCTGTCATTGTCCATGTTTCTCCTCCGTAGGTGACAATAGGGAAGTAATAACTCTTATACATAAAGAGTTTTGCTATTTCTGAAACTTCCTTATTCCAAATCAGGTGTTTTATTGTTTGGTAGAAACTGCCTCCCTTCTGTAACCTCCTATTAATTTCGTTGGTTATTCTTCTATTACTAGTTATTTCACTCCATAAATAAGTGAAACTGTCTACCACTATGAGGGGTTCTCCATTCAAAGTAATATTTCCGTTGATCCCTTTGTCTCTTCCAAATAACATTACTTCATTCTTATCTTTATTTATTTTTAATCCATACCTTTTCATTATTTCCTTTCACGCGACAAGTTTTAACTGTACATCTACCTCTTTCTTTCCCCATATTACCATATCATCTGCAAAAATCATCTATTTGTATTTTTCTTTTACTATATCTTTAACTTTGGTGTAACTCGACATTTTTTTGGCAAATACAAATCGTTGTCCCGGAGACGAAAGAAGCGATAAGTGACAGAAGAAATGCTACGACTGATTGAATACTGAAACGTAAATGTTGCCCTGAATTTTCGATTTGCTCACTGAAATGGTGAAAATTACGGTACTTAGAAGGGATATGCGATTAAAACGATTGTGGTAGGGGGTCAAAGGATGCCTAAAAGCAGTAAGTCTATTTTCATGGTTTTAACGTCTACATCTACATCTACATATATACTCCGCTAGCCACCAAGCAGTGTGTGGCGGAGGGCACAATTAGCGCCAAAGTCGTATCCCCCCACTCTGTTCCACTCGCGGATCGCGCGAGGGAAAAACGACTGTCTGAACGCCTCAGTACGAGCTCTTATTTCCCTTATCTTTGAATGACGATCATTACGCGATTTGAAAGTTGGTGGTAATAATATATGCTCTGCATCCTCGGCGAAGACTGGATTTCGGAATTTAGTGAGCAGCCCCTTCTGTTTAGCGCGTCGTCTATGTGCAAGTGTGTCCCACTTCAAACTTTCTATGAGATTTGTAACGCTCTCGCGATGGCTAAATGTACCAGTCACGAATCTAGCCGCTCTTCTTTGGACCTTCTCAATTCTTCAATCAGACCCAACTGGTAAGGTTCCCATATAGACGAAAAACACTCTAAGACTGGACGAACTAACGTATTGTAAGCTATTTCCTTTGTTGAAGGACTGCATCGCTTCAGAATTCTACCAATAAACCGCAATCTAGCGTTCGCCTTACCCGTTACTTGTGTAATCTGATCATTCCATTTGAGATCATTTCGAATAGTCACACCCTGATACTTGACTGATGTTACCGCTTCCAAAAACCGATCATTTATTTCGTACTCATACATTAATGGGGATTTTCGCCTTGTTATACGCAGTAGGTTACACTTACTAATATTGAGAGATAACTGCCAGTCATTACACCACGCATTTATTTTCTGAAAATCCTCGTTGATTTGTTCACAACTTTCACGTGATACTACTTTCCTGAAGACTACAGCATCATCGGCAAACAGTCTAAGGCCGCTGTCAATACCATCAACCAGATCGTTTATGTAAATCGTAAAAAGCAGAGGACCTATTACGCTGCCATGGGGCATACCTGAAGTTACTCTTGTTACTGTTGAAGTTACCCCGTTCAGGTCGACATACTCCTCCCTGTCTGTTAGAAAACTTTCTATCCCACCTCATATGTCATTGGGTAGACCGTAAGCGCGCACTTTTTGTAGCAAGCGACTGTGCGGAACTGAGTCGAACGGCTTTCGGAAGTCGAGAAATACGGCATCAACCTGGGAGCCGGTATCTAGAACCTGTTGTATTATCATGCACAAAGAAGGCCAGCTGTGTCTGGCATGACCGCTGTTTCCTAAAACCGTGCTGGTTTCTGCAGATCAATAGTAACTTTTGGAGTGGTGAAACGAACCAATTTCCAGTGAATCATACCACATACACATTTATGTGTGATGGTCTGCCTGTGCAGGCCAGTGATTCTTCAAAGTTAACTTTTCCGCAGCTGAAGTTATTAAATATGGTACTTATTTTTATCTGCAGCTGTAAAACATCTTAGTCGTAGCGGCCGCTGTTCAGACTGCTCACAGTGTGCAGAAGTGGAGATCATATGTTAAATCCAAAGGCATCTCTATTACAAATTGTGGTTTTCTGCTGCACAGCAAGCTGGCTTTACTATGAATAACCAAGTTGAAAGTTTAATGGTAAATCATCTTAACTCGTTTTTCGTATGTGTCTAGCTGATACCTGATAAATTGGTATAAAACTTATTCTGATTTTGAAATGCGTAAATCTCAGTGCAGGGCAACAGAACAGTGTTAAATTCTGAGCGAAAGTATGTGAAGAAAACATTACACAATGCCATATCCAGGCTAGCGCAGTACACCAAACAAATCGCCTGCGAGAGAGCAGTCCGTTTTCAACAGAATTTACATATCTGTCTGACTGCTAAACAAAATTATTCAAATTAAAATGTTAGCCCTGAATATAGCTAATATTTATCTTAATCTCGTAAAAAATGACTATACCAGAATTGTTACTGTAACTACAGAGCAAATGAGGATAAAAATTAACGGATCTGACTGTGTGATAAAACTGCCTGAAAATTCACAAAATAATAGTTAAGTGAAATCTTTTGCTGGTATAAGTGTCAGAAATGATACAGATATTTTCGCAGAAATACTCTGACAATCACTGTGCCCTACAATGTAAATTTATTGGCCTATCTATGCGCATGGAACACTCGTCTGTCCTACAATCTCTTACTATTAACATAATGATGAAACCGTCAAGAATCTAATTTCATTTACCGTACTTGCGATGTACAATGCTAGACGGCATCTTATCACTTTTCATAAAAATGATTCTTCAGTACACAGATCGCAATGTGCAATGCGAGTATACAAAACACATTCATAAAGGTAAAGACTGATAAATGAGAACAAAGACTCCAAGTATAACTATGCTTTCATAAGTTTCTCACAACTGGACAAGTTAGCAAAAATTTTTCTCAATAATTTTCGTGTGTACAATTAATTTTCTTCACATTTATTTCAATTATAATTTTATTACAAAACTTCTTACAGTAAACTTTAACCATACACCACGTTTTAACAACAAGAAATCACACAATTAAGAATATATAAAAAAACACTAGATTATCTTGGAATATCTTTCTTCTAACTTTCGTATCATCTCAGCTCCACAAAATTTTTCCTCTGACCAAGATCCGTGGTCTCAGGAACAGACTTACAAAGAATGTGGTTATATCGATACTATGGAGGTTGAGTACATTTATCAAATTCACAACTTCCTTTACATTTGTGGTCAATCAGTCGTGAAAATCGACTTTGGCCGATAGGACAGTTACGTTTCAAAGTCTGAGAAAAAGCGAGAAGTCAAACAATGTAAGAAGTACAGTTGGCGATAAACAGACAGAAAATAGTCGTGCCGCCGGGTGAAGAGGGGACAGTGTCAGAACAGGTAAAACACGGTGGTCAGTCACCAATATACGAATACATGCACTAATAAATAACACATGGGAAAATGAAAGCTTGTCAGAGCGCTGGAAAACTGCAGCAACATGTCATATATGTAAGAAATCAGAAAAGTTGTGTGAAAACCGTAGAGGCGTCATATTATTCAGTGCAGTCTCCAAGGTATTTGCAGGGATGCCAATCAAAGGATAAAATAGTGTGTTGAAAATATTCATGGAGAATACGAATATGGTTTCCGTTCAAATGTAGGCATTTTTGACCATCTGTTTGTCAATAGAAAGATAATGGCAAATTTTTACGAATATGACACAGATCTCCGCTAACTTTTGATTGGTTTTAACTCGATTTTTATAGCTATAACATAGCAGAGCTGTGAAAAGCGCTAAAAAAATGGTTCAAATGGCTCTGAGCACTATGGGACTTAACATCTGTGGTCATCAGTCCCCTAGAACTTAGAACTACTTAAACCTAACTAACCTAAGGACATCACACACATCCATGCCCGAGGCAGGATTCGAACCTGCGACCGTAGTAGTCGCGCGGTTCCGGACTGAGCGCCTGAACCGCTAGACCACCGCGGCCGGCACAAAAGCGCTAAAAGATCTGTGCGTCTGTGGCATATTGAGATTAGGTGAGTTGAAGGACGCAAAAAATAAAGATAAATAACAAGATGATCGAGATATCTAACTTTACAGTTGGAATGAAACAGGGTGATGACCTCTGTGTCACACTGTTTAACTGAGCTCTGCATAGTATGATGAAAAAGACAGGCAAGAGAGGCACAATAACGATGAAATCTAGTCATATACGTACATATGCAAATAATACTGCAGTTGTGGCAGAAGACATAAAAACAGTGAAAGAAGTATATGGAATAACAGGAGCGGAAAGAGCATAAATTAGATACTGTAAGTCAAATAAGACAAAATATGCTTTAATGTTCAGTTCTAAGGCAGAACACCACATGGACCTGAATATTTCTGACAAATGTTTCAAAGGTGTCAGATACAGAATTCAGTCACATTAACGTGATCATCGCCTACGTTCGTCGTTAAATGCAGTATCCACTCACAAACGGCAGATAGCAGCAGTAGCAACGCAGCATACACAAAGCGTGTGGGTGAGGCGCCGAAAACAGTACCGTCATTGTCGTAATGCAGAAACGGCGCGATTTATCTGACGTCCAAAAGGGCATGATCATTGGCTTTCAAGCCAATGATGGAAAACTTCCGAAACTGCTAAGTTTATAAACTGTTCGCGTGCCGCCGTGGTTACGGTACACCACGCATGGCAAAATAGTGCTGTCTAAATCTAGGCAACTTTGGTGCACCATGAGCCATAGTTGACAGTCGTGAAACTGTTGAGTAACTGACCATCCAGCTGAATCAAGGTGCCACCAACGGTGTCCCCTCAGCGATCGTTCAGCGAACAATGAGCCTCTGGAGCAGGCGCCTGGTTCATGCACAAATGCTGACTACTGTACATCGGCAACCAAGGCTAAAATTTGCAAACCAATACCGCAGCTTAAAGTCCTCTGAATGGCGCAAGGTGGCCTTTACAGATAAACCACGTTTTATGTTCCATCGGACAGATGGCCTTTGGCGTGCACGGCGTGAAACGTGCACAGCAGGAAACGTCTGGAAAAAAAAAAAGGCCCTGCCAGAATCATTGGAAGGGTTCAGGCCAGAGGATGGAGCGTTATGGACGGGAGAATTTTTTCGTGGCATTCCGTGGGTGATCTCGCATTCTCGAAGGCGCAGTGAATCAACACAAGTGTGCATCTATCATTGGGGACAATTTTCACACCGACATGGCATCTACCAGCAGGAGAATACACGTGCGACGCAGCTCACAGTCTACGTGCGGGGTTCGAAGAGCCCCAGAAGGAGTTTACCGTACACTCCTGGCCAACGAACTTCCCGGATTTAAACCAAGATGATAATCTGTTGGACGACCTCGATTGGGCTGTTCGCGCCATGGATTCTCGACCGAGAAACCTAGTGCAGCTGGCCACCAGCACTGGAGTCGGCATAGCTCCACATCTCTCAGAACCTCATTGTCTCTCTTCCTGCCCGTCTCGCCGCGGTCCGCGCTGCAAAAGGTGGTTATTCAGGTTTCTGACTGATGGTCAGACCGATGTAAGTGGACAGTGTACTGTCGCGTCTGTAGTTTCCTGCGAGCGGGTCAGGATGGGAACTAGACGCTAAATCCAGTAACGAGGTGGCTCGAAGCCCTGGTGCTGGAAAACAAGCTGGAAATTCTTTGCAGATAAGGGAACCCTGTGGGATAAGGGTCGTATACATCTGATGAAATAACTGAGATGAAACATGAGGTAGGATAAGACCACTGTCGAACCTTAAGAACCACCAACTCATTGAATATAAGTTGGGCAAGCCTTCATGTACCCTGTGCAGCTAAGTGCCACGAGACACAAGTCCCGTCCCGAGGGCAGAGTAACTCAGGTCCAGCGTCTGAGGCAACTGTCGAAGGAATCCTTAGCAGCACCAGCGGCCCTGCTTATATGTGCTCGTCTTATACAATCCCCCGCGATCAAGCGCGTCTCCCGTGTCCTGTCGTCCTTCCAGAACATTCTGTCGTAGCTGGTCATGTAGCTCCAGCGTCCCTTACCACAAATACGCAACCTCCCCTGCTTCCCAGCGCCTTGGCTGACGTTAGGTTGCTTTCCTACATGTTCATCTTATGCAATCTTATGCATTCCTACTCACATCCGCGGCCGTCGTGTGCAGAGTTTTACGCCAGTGTAAACATTCTCTCTGCGATAGTGGTGATCCTCCCTAGTTAACGCTGAATTCGCACACCCGAATTCTTACGTTATCTCCGATATGCTGTTATGACTCTTGCCTCTTGCACAGATTTATCATCCCACGTTCAAATTGGCGAAATCGCGACGTCCTACCATGTTCAGTGAACATCCGTCTTCAACAAACTGCTCAGATATCGTGTTTACATTCGTGACACTGCCACGTCTGGCCACAACATTTCCGCATCATACGCGGAGGCAAATGACACAACCCTTCCCCTGACTTTTCAAATGGTTCGAATGGCTCTGAGCACTATGAGACTTAACATCTGAGGTCATCAGTCCCTAGACTTAGAACTACTTAAACTTAACTAACCTAAGGACATCACACACATCCATGCCCGAGGCAGGATTCGAACCTGAGACGGTAGCAGCAGCACGGTTCCGGACTGAAGCGCCTAGAAGCGCTCGGTCACAGCGCCCGCCCCCTGACTTTTCAACACTTTGTGTAAGATGAGACAATGTATTAGAGAAAGGCACGTCTTTTGCAAATTTACAGGTACTTAAGAACAAGCCGGCCGGAGTGGCCTTGCGGTTCTAGGCGCTACGGCCTGGAACCGAGCAACCGCTACGGTCGCAGGTTCGAATCCTGCATCGGGCTTGGATGTGTGTGATGTCCTTAGATTAGTCAGGTTTAATTAGTTCTAAGTTCTAGGCGACTGATTGGTTCAAATGGCTCTGAGCACTATGGGACTCAACTGCTGTGGTCATAAGTCCCCTAGAACTTAGAACTACTTAAACCTAACTAACCTAAGGACAGCACACAACACCCAGCCATCACGAGGCAGAGAAAATCCCTCACCCCGCCAGGCGACTGATGACCTCAGAAGTTAAGTCGCATAGTTCTCAGAGCCATTTGAACCATTTGAACTTAAGAACAACGAAGTTTAATTAACACCCTTGTGCAACCTGTTGTTACAAATTAGTCAGAAGACTTGAAGATGCCAGAAGTGAGTATAAATCTAGATCCAAGGATGGATCAAAAAAGCAGAGAACAGAAGTGCGGAGGCAGATTGTCGGGGTAGAGGTAGAAGCGAATGAAGTAGAAGAAGATGAAGAAATTAATGAGTAACGGATGCGAAGTCATCACTGCAAGACAGGTTGCAGCGAGATTTGTCTCAAAAAACTCAGTTTGACACTCGGAACACCAGCGACAGTGTGAGATCCATAATGTTTACTACCTGGGACATAAGACAGCCCCCATGAGTAGACATCCAAACCCACAACTTCCATAGTTATGCCTACATGAGCAGAAGTCGTTTCGGCCAAGGCTCCTGGTCCGTGACCTTATATGACGTCTGAGGCGATATTACACTACTGTCCATTAAAATTGCTACACCACGAAAATGTGCTAAAGACGCGAAATTTCACCGACAGGAAGAAGATGCTGTGATATGCAAATGATTAGCTTTCCAGAGTATTCACAGAAGGTTGGCGCCGGTGGCGACACATACAACGTGCTGACATGAGGAAAGTTTCCAACCGATTTCTCATACACAAACAGCAGTTGACCGGCGTTGCCTGGTGAAACGATGTTGTGATGCTTCGTATAAGGAGGAGAAATGCGTACCATCACGTTTCCGACTTTGATAAAGGTCGGATTGTAGCCTATCGCGATTGCGGTTCATCGTATTGCGACATTGCTGCTCGCGTTGGTCGAAATCTAATGACTGTTAGCAGAATATGGAATCGGTGGGTTCAGGAGGGTAATACGGAACGCCGTGCTGGATCCCAACGGCCTCGTATCACTAGCAGTCGAGATGACAGCTATCTTATCCGCATGGCTGTAACGGATCGTGCAGCCACGTCTCGATCCGTGAGTCAACAGATGGGGACGTTTGCAAGACAACAACCATCTGCACGAACTGTTAGACGACGTTTGCAGCAGCATGGACTATCAGCTAGGAGACCGTGGCTACGGTTACCCTTGGAGCTGCATCACAGAGAGGAGCGCCTGCGATGGTGTACTCAACGACGAACCTGGGTGCACGAATGGCAAAACGTCATTTTTTTCGGATGAATCCAAGTTCTTATTACAGCATCATGATGGTCGCATCCGTGTTTGGCGACATCGCGATGAACGCACATTGGAAGCGTGTATTCGTCGTTGTCATACTGGCGTATCACCCGGCGTGATGGTATGGGGTGCAATTGGTTACTCGTCTCGGTCACCTCTTGTTCGCATTGACGGCACTTCGAACAGTGGACGTTACATTTCAGATGTGTCACGACCCGTGGCTCTACCCTTCATTCGATCCCTGCGAAACCCTACACTTCAGCAGGAAAATGCACGACCCCATGTTGCAGGTCGTGTACGGGCCTTTCTGGATTCAGAAAATGTTCGACTACTGCCCTGGCCAGCACATTCTCCAGATCTCTCACCAATTGAAAACGTCTGGTCAATGGTGGCCGAGCAACTGGCTCGTCACAATACGCCAGTCACTACTCTGGAAGAACTGTGGTATCGTGCTGAAGCTGCATGGGCAGCTGTACCTGTACACGCCATCCAAGGTCTGTTTGACTCAATGCCCAGACGTATCAAGGCCGTTATTACGGCCAGAGGTGGTTGTTCTGGGTACTGATTTCTCAGGATCTATACACCCAAACTGCGTGAAAATGTAATCACATATCAGTTCCAGTATAATATATTTGTCCAACGAATACCCGTTTATCATCTGCATTTCTTCTTGGTGTAGCAATTTTAATGGCCAGTAGTGTATTATGTACAGTAATGTTCAGGAAAACAAAACAGAACACCTTGAACGACTAGAGCAGGACGTTCATATTCACAAGACACGTACATTTGTATCTTATGCGTAAATGACAACCATTCGAACCATGTCGGCCAACGGGTTCAAGGCCAACATCGATATCGTGGGGCAATACCACCTACCAGTAAAATGTGCCTGTGGCTCTCGTTGTCGGAGGTAATGGATCAGTGTGACTTGAACTGACGTGCAGGAGGCCTCATAGACACAAGCGCCAGCCGTACCGTCTAATCAGTGAGTTTGAAAGGGGGCTTAGTATTGACATGAGAGAATGTGATGCATCCATTTGATAATTGTTGCTTATGTAGAACGAAGTGTTTCGGCAGCGCAACGGGTGTGTGCAGAATGGTTCACGGAAGACCGTGGAACACGGCAAGATGGGTCAGGTCGCACCACGCACACATCCACCCCCCCCTCCCGAGAAGATCAACACCTCATCCGAATGGCACTGCAGGAAACATCTGCGTCCTTCTCGGCTCTGGCGCGGCAGTGGAACAGTGGGACACATCGTACACTGCCAGGTGTGACAGTCCGTTGATGTTTATTACGGCATGGGTAACGTGCACGTTGCCCGCCTGCCTTTGATAAACGCGCAGAAACATGCTAGACGGCAATGGTGTGTGGAAAGACGTTACTGGGTACAGGAATGGCTTTAGATAGTGTTTTCAGACGAATACAGTTTGTTTGTTTGAAAATGACGGCCGCATTTTGGTTCGCCGCAAAGACGGGGAGGAGCATCACAGTGACCGCATTCGTAGAAGACATACAGCGCCATCTCAAGGCCTTATGGTGTGGGAATGACGTTGGGTACAACCACAAATCACAGTTGATGCGTGTCCAGGCCACTGTGACCAGTGTCATCAACGTGAATGACGTTCTGCGAACCGTAGCCATAAACATTCTGCACAACGCACCAGACGGCACTCTTCAGCATGACAATGCCCGACTACATGTTGGTGCACCAACACGTCCATTCTTGGTGCTACAGGACGTCAGCCTTTGGCCCTGTCACGCCAGATCACCAGACTTGTCACCAATCGCAAACGTGTGGGATGTGGTGAAGGACGGGTTCCGCGCTGCGACGCAATGCCAACCACCACAGATGATACATCTCGTAGAAAGACCACGAAAATAACATTAGAGAGATTCAAAGCCACACGGAGGCTTGCCCGTAATCGTTCATCGCGCGAACCATTCGTGCCTGAAACAGGAACAATGAAACGTGAAAGTGGTACACAAAGTACCCTCCGCCACACATCGCAAGGTGGCTTGAGAAGAGTAGATGCAGATATAGATTTAAAATGACTGATAGAAAAAGAAACGGACGATTTCAAGAAATTTATATTTTACCTGAAAATACACTACTGGCCATTAAAATTGCTACACCAAGAAGAAATGCAGATGATAAACGGGTATTCATTGGACAAATATATTATACTAAATCTGACATGTGATTACATTTTCACAAAATTTGGAAGCAAAGATCCTGAGAAATCAGTACCCAGAACAACCACCTCTGGCCGTAATAACGGCCTTGATACGCCTGGGCGTAGAGTCAGAGCTTGGACGGCGTGTATAGGTTCAGTTGCCCATGCAGCTTCAACACGATACCACAGTTCTTCCAGAGTAGTGATTGGCGTATTGTGACGAGCCAGTTGCTCGGCCACCAGTGACCAGACGTTTTCAATTGGTGAGAGATCTGGAGAATGTGCTGGCGAGGGCAGCAGTCGAACATTTTCTGTATCCAGAAAGGCCCGTACAGGACCTGCAACATGCGGTCGTGCATTATTCTGCTGAAATGTAGTGTTTCGCATCGATCGAATGAAGGGTAGAGCCACGGGTCGTGACACATTTGAAATGTAGCGTCCACTATTCAAAGTGCCGTTAATGCGAACAAGAGGTGACCGAGACGTGTAACCAATGGCACCCCAGATCATCACGCCGGGTGATACGCCGGTATGGCGATGACGAATACACGCTTCCAATGTGCGTTCACCGCGACGTCGCCAAACACGGATGCGATCATCATGATGCTGTAAACAGAATCTGGATTCATCCGAAAAAATGACGTTTTGCCATTCGTGCACCCAGGTTCGTCGTTGAGTACACCATCGCAGGCGCTCCTCTCTGTGATGCAGCGTCAAGGGTAACCGCAGCCGTGGTCTCCGAGCTGATAGTCCATGCTGATGCAAACGTCGTCGAACTGTTCGTGCAGATGATGGTTGTCTTGCAAACGTCCCGCTCTGTTGACTCAGGGATCGAGACGTGACTGCACGATCCGTTACAGCCATGCGGATAAGATAGCTGTCATCTCGACTGCTAGTGATACGAGGCCGTTGGGATCCAGCACGGCGTTCGGTATTACCCTCCTGAACCCACCGATTCCAAATTACACTAACAGTCATTGGATGTCGACCAACGCGAGCAGCAATGTCGCGATACGATAAACCGCAATCCCGATTGGCTACAATCTGACCTTTATCAAAGTCGGAAACGTGATGGTACGCATTTCTCATCCTTACATGAGGCATCACGACAACGTTTCACCAGGCAACGGCGGTCAACTACTGTTTGTGTATGAGAAATCGGTTGGAAACTTTCCTCATGTCAGCACGTTGTAGGTGTCGCCACCGGCACCAATCTTGTGTGAATGCTCTGGAAAGCTAATCAATTGCAAATCACAGCATCCTCTTCCTGTCAGTTAAATTTCGCGTCTGTAGCACGTCATGTTCGTGGTGTAGCAATTTTAATGACCAGTAGTGTATCTATTACGTTACTGCAGAATTGATGTTTACCGTGTGAAAATTTATGTAATGCTGAATAAAAAGCCGATCTTCTGGAGCAGTCAATTATATACAGATCTACTGCTTGCTATGCTTCTTAGATTGACAAAAGGAGCGGAGAAATCAAAACACTTATTTGTACCACCGTTGCACACATGCCCAATGTACAGGATGTTTCAAAAAGAATATACGTATTACATAGTATTATATTGTCCAAACTATCGATCGCTTTGCCTCGGCGCGGCTATTGGAAAAACGAATACATAGTCTAGTTTATATTAATAGCTGCTAGAGGTCAGTTGTCTTCTGTTTTGCTTGGTAACCGTCATATGTTTAAAATGAAGCTCTACCGAACCGTTGGAGCTGGCGACTTAGCACGTCTCAGCTGAGCTCCACGGTCACCGGATTTGACGCCCTCTGACTTCTTCCTGTGGGGTTTCGTTAAAGACAACGTTTATGTACCACTACTCTCACAGAAGCTGGAAGATTTGAAGAACCGGATCAGTGTGAGGATGGACATGCTTGCCCGAGTATGGGAGGAATTTGAGTATCGATGTGATATTGTTCATGTCGCCGGTGGAGTACATATTGAACATCAGTAATCTGAACTTGAGAGGTTCGTAGATATGTGTGTAAAGTTTCATATTCGTATGTCTTAAAGTTCAATAAATATATGCATTCGAAATACGTATATTATTTTTGAAGCATCCTGTATCCTGAACATTCGCGGTTTCTAGACAGGAACCGACACGAGTGCATGCATGCCATTAACACTGCCCCTGCTGACGACGTTGAACTGGTGACGCTCGCTGTCCACATTTGTTTCATTCCCAGTGTCGAGCCTACGTTGAGCCAAACCGTATTGTCGTTAGATTACTTCAGCCTTTATCTTTTCAAAAAATCATAGAGACCATTATTCAGAACCATTTCATTTGTCCGTTCTTGTTTTGGCCGGCCGTTGTGGCTGAGCGGTTCTGGGTGCTTCTGTCCGGAACCGCGTTGCTGCTACAGTCGCAGGTTCGAATCCTGCCCCGGGCATTGATATGTGTGATGTCCTTAGGTTAGTTAGGTTTAAGTAATTGTAAGTCTAGGGGACTGATGACCTCAGATGCTAAGTCTCACAGTGCTTAGAGCCATTTGAACCATTAGAAACACTCCTAACAGCTTCCCTTCCCACTGCCAGAAATCATGTACAGTGGCTATACTCCTGGCAAGTATTTCTGCAATATCGCTGAAGGTGCATCAAGTCGTAGACCTGTTCCACGACCTCTTTCAAACTCAGTAAGGTGTTGATAATGGCATCTTTATAACCCTGAAGGCATTGTTGACTAACATCACCACACTACGTCCAGTCTAGAAGGTAACTAACTCTCAGGACGTTTACCGTGTGTATTGAAAGTAAACGCGATTTGCGCCCTATACTGTCGCCACTCTAAGCGACTGGTCCAATATTTAAATAGACGTCATCTTTCAGATGTAGAAACACGGCCTCCCGCTGTGACCGAGCGGTTCTAGGTGCTTCTATCTGGAACCACGCTGCTGCTACGGTCGTAGGTTCGAATACTGCCCTGGGCATGGATGTGTGTGATGTCCTTAGGTTAGTTAGGCATAAGTAGCTCTGAGTCTAGGTGACTGATGACCTCAGATGTTAAGTCCCATAGTGCTTAGAGGCATTTGACCCATTCGTCCTTGTTTTCTGCATTATTCTCCTCAGTTTTCCACGAAAAGAAATATTTTCGTCTCGAAATTTAACTTGCACTTAGAGATGAAGAAGTAGATTTTAAAAGGGTAAATTGGCACCACACCATTCTATCGATGTGGAATGTGCCCAAAGATGCTGCTAGAAATAAATAAACTGAACCGATTCAAATGTCATTTTACACGGAGATATTTAAAAAATTAAAAAGAGAGAAAATTTACGAAACGAAAAAAACAACGTTTTACTCCATCTCATCACTCATCGAGTGCCTGAAAAGGTAGGAGTGAGTTTCATATATGCACTATTTTATAAATTGAGTACTAAAGACAAACTTAAACATACGCGGACGTACGCAGGTGGCTTTGTACCAGCGTCGACGTGGGTATTACATTAAAGAAATTTAAAGAGTGAGCTTCGCCTGTTAACAACCCCAAAGTTAACCAGTGTAATACAGTTACACTGAGTGTAGTTGGCCTAACACTTCTGAAGATGTCAAACACAACATACTGCCAGCACTGTCTTGTAATCAATGACTGATTTAAGAAATATTTCGTACTTCTCTTAGAATTTAAGATACACTGAGGTGACAAAAATCATGAGGTAACGATATGCACATATACAGATGACGGCAGTATCGCGTACACGAAGTATAACAGGGCAGTGCATTGGCGGAGTTGTCATATGTACTCAGGTCATTTGTCTCAAAAGACTTCCACCGTGATTATGGCGGCACGACGGGAATTAATAGACTTTGAATGTGGGATGGTAGTTGGAGCTACACGCATGGGACAAACCGTTTCGGAAACAGGGGAATTCAATATCCCGAAATCCACATTGTCAAGAGTGTGTCGAGATTCCAAATTTCAGGCGTTACCTCTCACCACTGACAACGTAGTGGCCGACGGCCTTCACTTAACGACCGAGAGCAATGGCGATTGTGTAGAGTTGTCAGTCCTAACACACAAACAACACTGCGCGAAATAACCACAGTAATCAATGTAGAACGTACGACGCGTTAGGACAGTGCGACGGAATTCGGCGTTAATGGGCTGTGGCAACCTTTGCCAACAACACATAGCCTGCAGTGCCTCCCCTGGACTCGTGACCATATCGGTTGGACCCTATATGACTGGAAAACCGTGGCCTTGTCAGATGAGTCCCGATTTCAGTTGGTAAGAGCTGATGGTTGGATTCGAGTGTGTTGCAGATCCCACGCATCAATAGACCCAAGTTGTTAACAAGGTATTGTGGAAGCTGGTGGTGGCTTCACAGTGGTGTGGGCTGCGTTTACACGGAATGGGTTGGGTACTTTGGTCAAACATTGACTGGGAATGTTATGTCCGTCTACTTGGAGACTATTTGCAGCGATTCATAGACTTCATTTTCCCAAATAACGATGGAATTTTTGTGGATGACAATGCGCCATCTCACTGGACCACAGTTGTTTGCGATTGTTTTGAAGAATATTCTGGACAATTCGTGAGAATAGTTTGGCCATCCAGATCACCCGATATGAATCCAATCGAGCATTTATGGTACATAAGTGAGAGGTCAGTTCGTGCACAAAATCCATTACCGACTTCATTTTCACAATTATGGGCGGCTATGGCTCAGTATTTCTGCAGACGACTTCTTGCGACTTGTTGAGTTCATGCCACTTCAACCTGCTGTGCTAAGCCGGCCAAAAGGAGGTCCTACATGATACTAGGAGGTTCAAATGGCTCTGAGCACTATGGGACTTAACATCTGAGGTCATCAGTCCCATAGAACTTAGAACTACTTAAACCTAACTAACCTAAGGACATCACGCACATTCATGACCGAGGCAGGATTAGAACCTGCGACCGTAGCGGTCGCGCGGCTCCAGACTGTAGCGCTTAGAACCGCTCGGCCACTTCGGCCGGGACTAGGAGGTACGCCATGGCTTTTGTCACCTTAGTATATGTTTTTGTGAAACATTAATTGAATACAGTTTTGACAAAAATTGTGGTGGTTCTGGTGGCCACAAAACAGCTTACCTGTCCCGTTTATTGCCAAGACCTTATCCCGTCTCGCAGAAATCCGCCCCAGCTCGAAGCATTGCTCAGATACACACTGCCTCATCAGTCTTGAAATTGCAGTGAGCAGTCTCGGTGTGCAATGAGTGTTCCCTCAATCCATTGGACGTAAAGCTAATGATATTAATCATAAGCTGTTCTTTCAGATCAGATTTAAAGTAATGTCTCTGTTGATGCAAATTCAAGTCATCAACTTTGGTGTTGCAATGAAGTTGAAGTACGAATAATTTATATTTTATAATAATAAGCTTCAAAAACTTGTTGCAAACAGTTATTCGTAACTGCTGTTTGTTTGATGACAAATCCGAAATCTGTAGTTAGCGACCTTATAAATACCTTCATTTAAATAAATTTCTTATTTGCAAAAATCTATACTCAGTACTATATCTGAGGTACGTTGTTACTGCACTCCCTAAGTCAGTTTTATTAGTGACTGAACACCCACAGAAACTTTTATGAAATATTCCGTTAATAAGCAACGTCAGCCTGGTACTTCGGTTGTGATTACAGTTTCCACACTACTATAATAAGGTAATAAATATCACCAACGCCTGAATTATTTTCTGTGATGAGAATTTAAATATCGTTAAAATCATTTTATTTTAGTCAAACTAGGAAAGTACAACCCTACTTTTATGCATCCTTTTATTATTAATGCAACGCTAGGTAGCGAATATCGCGTTTTCGGGTGCGTACTACTTGTCTGGATCGGACAAAACGGCTAAACCAGTTCACTTTAAACAACTAATCATGAAATCTGGACAGAGGTCAAGTACATGTTATCTTTTTACATTAAACTATAGTGAGAAACAGAATTCACCCATCTTAGTACTAAATATATTTACGGAAGCAGATCAGTCATTCATTCTCATGAGCCAATCCCTGACATTGCAATTACAATTACAAATACAGAACTGCCATACGTTCTTTTCCGTGTACAAAAAATGATATTCCATTTACTCAGTGCTTAGAGTTATTCTCTTCATGGCGGCTGCAGTCCCATCTAGTAACAGCTTTTGTATTGATGACTATGCAACCTAGTAGCTGTTAGTTACTGCCAGTATCGCACTTTCAGGCCGGTATAGTAGATAGCTCATTTCACGATGTACAAGATCTTCGTTTGACATGGGAGGAAAAAAAAAAAAAACACATTTTGATATGTCTTCTAATCACTCGATACTCAGGTTATTGAAGTTGTTGAACATTATTATTTAAAAAAAAGACTTAGATGTTGTCTTACAGCTGTAAATGTATTTCACCAGTATAACCTTGTATCAGCGGAGTGGTACAGTAACAGAAAAAGTGACGTACGTCGAATTCATTATAAACTAATGCTTCGCCTGCTACATGAAAATGTACGCTTACCATTGCGATGTGCGATGTTACACTGGTTTGTTAAAAGAAGTAGAGCCTCTTGTAGATGATCCTTTAAGCAGTTTAGCATACTAACAACAGTCTTACGGCATGTTTATTTCCTTATGAAGTTCACTGTCAGAAAAACAATAGCAATAATCATAAATATAATGCAGGAAGGAGGAATGAGTTACACAATCCATTACTCAGACTTTGTGAGGCTCAGGAAGGAGTGAGGTACTCAATCATAAAAATCTGTGTTCGCTTACCCAGCAGTGTCCAAAATCTAACAGATAGTGAAAGAAACTTGTAATACAAACTAAAATCCTATTTGTTTGACAAGCACCTCGTCACAGAACAATTTCTGAGTCTTTAGTAAGATTATGCTTGATTGTGTTTAACTAGACATAAGCAATGAACGTGGAAGAATTAAAGATTTGTCAAGATCAATATAGAAGAGATCACGTAAATGATGAACATAACCCATATTTCTCACTGAGAAATTATCATGATTGTAAAAGTGACTCACGACCATCAGAGTCGGAGATCGCGATTATAATTAATTGAAAATGCAACTAACTAATGAAGGGAGGAAAGTAATCTTTCGAAAAGCAAACGTTAATGGAGTATTCGCCGAGCTTAAAATACGTCGTTATTTGGAGACTGTACGAGCTGAGGAGACGCTTGTTCCGGTAAGTGCCCACTTTGCCCTGCATTTGGTGAGACGTTTAGCGCGTGCAAGGCCAGCTGCAAGCATGCAACCTGCAGCGGTGTGAAATTTCACCTCGACAGCGGCCGCCAAGACTGCATCAGCTCTCTCCTTCCCAAAAGATACCCCTTCCCCTCCAACAGTACCGTAGACTCACGATTTCCGCGCCCGCACGTAGAGCACTCTTCGACACAGCTGACACCGTTCGCGTTTGAACAGCGAAGAAATGTGGAGAACTATTATGGACTGACTCGTCTGATTACTTCGATTGGCTAATGACTTTGCTCCCACACGTCTGTCAAAATAGATGCACAAACAAAAAAATGCTCCAAAATATACACTACTGGCCATTAAAATTGCTACACTAAGAAGAAATGCAGATGATAAACGGGTATTCATTGGACAAATATATTATACTAGAACTGACATGTGATTACATTTTCGCGCAATTTGGGTGCATAGATCCTGAGATATCAGTACCCAGAACAACAACCTCAGGCCGTATTAACGGCCTTGATACGCCTGGGCATTGAGTCAAACAGAGCTTGGATGGCGTGTACAGGTACAGCTGCCCATGCAGTTTCAACACGATACCACAGTTCATCAAGAGTAGTGACTGGCGTATTCTGACGTGCCAGACGTTTTCATTGGTGAGAGATCTAGAGAATGTGCTGGCCAGGGCAGCAGGCGAACATTTCCTGTATCCAGAAAGGCCCGCACAGGACCTGCAACATGCGGTCGTGCATTATCCTGCTGAAAGGTAGGGTTTCGCAGGGATCGAATGAAGGGTAGAACCACGGGTCGTGACACATCTGAAATGTAACGTCCACTGTTCGAAGTACCGTCAGAGTGAACAAGAGGTGACCGAGAAGTGTAACCAATGGCACCCCATACCATCAAGCCGGGTGATACGCCAGTATGGCGATGACGAATACACGCTTCCAATGTGCGTTCACCACGATGTCGCCAAACACGAATGCGACCATCATGATGCTGTAAACCGAACCTGGAGTCATCCGAAAAAATGACGTTTTGCCATTCGTGCACCCAGGTTCGTCGTTGAGTACACCATCGCAGACGCTCCTATCTGTGATGGTCAAGGGTGACCGCAGCCATGGTCTCCGAGCTGATAGTCCGTGCTGCTGCAAACGTCGTCGAACTGTTCGTGCAGATGGATGTTGTCTTGCAAACGTCCCCCTCTGTTGAGTCAGGCATTGAGACGTGTCTGCACGATCCGTTACAGCCATGTGGATAAGATGCCTGTCATCTCGACTGCTAGTGATATGAGGCCGTTGGGATGCAGCACGGCGTTCCGTATTACCCTCCTGAACCCACCGATTCCATATTCTGCTAGCAGTCATTGGATCTCGTGCAACGCGAGCAGCAATGTCGCGATACGATAAACCGCAATCGCGATAGGCTACAATCCGACCTTTATCAAAGTCGGAAACGTGATGGTACGCATTTCTCCTCCTTACGCGAGGCATCACAACAACGTTTCACCAGGCAACGCCGGTCAATTGCTGTTTGTGTATGAGAAATCGGTTCGAAACATTCCTCATGTCAGCACGTTGTAGGTGTCGCCACCGACGCCAACCTTGTGATAATGCTCTGAAAAGCTAATCATTTGCATATCAAAAAACTAATCATTTGCATATCACAACATCTTCTTCCTGTCGGTTAAATTTCGCATCTGTAGCACGTCATCTTCGTGATGTAGCAATTTTAATGGTCAGTAGTGTAGATACCTCCTCCATGGCTGTCTCACGTAGCAAATAAAATGTTGGGATAAACATCGATTTACAGTTAAAATGAATTGAGAGGACTCAGAAAGAATAATATGATAGACGCTTTATGAGATATTGAAGCCTTAGATCAGCGTGGAACATCTCACGATCTGTAGCCCTTGAAGCCGATGATGCTAACGTACGGTGTTAATCAACTTCTTGAACTCGTCTGGTCGAAGAATTATTACTAAAATTTGTCTGATGGACGAATGAAAAATAGTGGTGCACAACCAGTTCAAATCAAATGGCTCCAAGCACTATGGGACGTAACATCTGAGGTCATCAGTCCCCTAGCCTTAGAACTACGTAAACCTAACGAACCTAAGGACACCACACACATCCATGCCCGAGGCAGGATCCGACCCTGCGACAGTAGCAGCCGCATGGTTCCGGACTGAAGCACCCAGAACCTCTTGACCACAGTGGCCAGCTGCACAGCCAGTCTCATAGGCTAAGGCCATGAGAGACGGTTGCTGGTGAATTGTGTGTTCAGCCATGCAGTCCTCTTTGACAGCAATAGAAAGGAGTAGGGAGTATGCCAGTACTAGAGTTTACATTTTTTCTCCTCTTTTTTCATCACCAGCACTACGAAAACAGCCGGCCGAAGTGGCCGTGCGGTTAAAGGCGCTGCAGTCTGGAACCGCAAGACCGCTACGGTCGCAGGTTCGAATCCTGCCTCGGGCATGGATGTTTGTGATGTCCTTAGGTTAGTTAGGTTTAACTAGTTCTAAGTTCTAGGGGACTAATGACCTCAGCAGTTGAGTCCCATAGTGCTCAGAGCCATTTTTTTGAACTACGAAAACAATCCTATTGTTTACACGCACTCATCTGCAATAAAAAGTTATACCAACTGTTGTGTTGGCTGAAGAGCCAACACCGTGTTACGAATGGAGGCCGAAATGCACGCGTTTTAGCTCACGCAGGCTGGCGTGAGGAGGGAAGGACTATACCGACGTGAGGTCTGGAACATGACAAGAAATGAGAATTCAGAAAGCGGACAGAATTAGTTTGATACTTAACTTAAATCCATTAATGATGAACGTCGCTCTTGACGGTACATGATTCACAATATTATCTGTTCAGAATACATTCGTAGTAACTGAATACGGCGCTTTGCTAGGTCCTAGCAAATGACGTAGCTGAAGGCTATGCTAAACTGCCGTCTCTGCAAATGAGAGCGTATATAGTCAGTGAACCATCGCTAGCAAAGTCGGCTGTACAACTGGGGCGAGTGCTAGGAGGTCTCTCTAGACTAGACCTGCCGTGTGGCGGCGCTCGGTCTGCAATCACTGATAGTGGCGACACGCGGGTCCGACGTGTACTAACGGACCGCGGCCGATTTAAAGGCTACCATCTAGCAAGTGTGGTGTCTGGCGGTGACACCACACCAACGACACAATATTCAAATTCCACGAAGGACTGATACAGCCGTGCTAGGACCCAACTCTACATCTGAACTAACAATCCGAGGTCTACCATCTAACCATACTACAATATACAATTTTACATTCAATCATACATTAAAAAGAGAAAGTATCAGTTTTCACAGTATTGCGATAAACTGTCTATAAAGCAGAAATAATTGCCGGGATATAGAACACTGTGATTCGGTTACCACTGACAGGCAGTACTAAAGTCGCAAGTTCAATCTTTAGTAACGTTCATTTGAAAGTGTTGTGTTAATAATTATGACGGGAAAATATTAGCTGCTAGTGACTCCCCATGTTCATCATGAGGACGACAGAAAATGAGTGTCCGGGAGGTGCAGAAATCAACCTTCTATGGGATGTATGTATTACACTCTACAAAATGGACATCGTCGACGTTCAAGTAATAACCAAAACAAACCGTTAACTTGCAAAAAAAAAAAAAAATGGTTCAAATGGCTCTGAGCACTATGGGAATTAACAGCTATGGTCATCAGTCCCCTAGAACTTAGAACTACTTCAACCTAACTAACCTAAGGACATCACACAACACCCAGTCATCACGAGGCAGAGAAAATCCCTGACCCCGCCGGGAATCGAACCCGGGCGTGGGAAGCGAGAACGCTACCGCACGACCACGAGCTGCGGACTGTTAACTTGCACCATGAGCACCAAATAGAAATGGCGTGCCATAGTGATCACAAAGGTTCGCACCATCGAGATCGAAGGTGAACTCCTTGGGCGTTATTTACTCTGCAGGACTTTCAGGTAGGTACCCACTCTTGAAGAATGAATATGGAATCATATTGGTATAATGGGGTGACAAAATGTGATAACATCCAACCGAATGCGAAACTGTTTACCGTGCAGCTTATCGTGAAACTGGCTAACCTTTAAGGCGTAGCTGCAGGTAGTGCGATAATATGTTTCATAGGCACGGAAAAAAGAAACGTCCAGAGGCTGAATTTGTTCAGCGGTTACAGGTGGTATGAACTGCAATGTTACACACTTTTCGGAAGGGATCATTTGCTCTAAAGGAATATGATTTTTATGCGCAGACCAGGAATCAGGTAAAAAGAGTTATTTTGACGAGCTATGGGCCAAAATCCGTGTTGTAGTTCTCTTACATCTATATTCCAACTCTTGCTTGCTGTGACGCAAATATTCCCTGCTGCTCTTCCAAGATCACGCACACGTGAAAAATCGTAGCGGTAGAGCACCTAAAACTTCTCACAGCACAATAAATAACTTTTCAGTCAGATTGAGATCATCACTCTGCAGCGGAGTGTGCGCTGATATGAAACTTCCTGGCACTTTAAAACTGTATGCCGGACCGAGACTCGAACTCGGGACCTTTGCCTTTCGAGGGCAAGTGCTCTACCATCTGAGCTACCCAAGCACGACTCACGCCCCGTCCTCGCAGCTTTACTTCTGCCAGTCTCCTACCTTCCAAACTTCACAGAAGCTCTCCTGCAAACCTCATTCTGGAAACATCCCCCAGGCTGTGGCTAAGCCATGTCTCCGCAGTAATCTTTCTTCCAGGAGTGCTAGTTCTGCAAAGTTCGCAGGAGAGCTTCTGTGAAGTTTGGAAGGCAGGAGACGAGATACTGGCAGAAGTAAAATTTTTGAGACAACTTACCACCCAGATTACCGGTCGGTATGATAGAATGCGTTAAGTCATTGATGATAGTTGATCTTGATCCAACTCTCTTGGTACTTTTAATTTCCTGAGAGGTTTCTGATCAAATGTGCCCAAAAATTTTATTTAAGACAGTTCAGTCCAAGGCTTCATAGTTCCGGATCATAGTAACATCAAATTATACACCAGTACCAACGATGAGGGCGTTTAGGAACGCTTCGAAGGGCAACTGTCGAACAGTGCTCCTCAAGTATGTCAAGCACTGAGCATGTCTCAGATCACCGTGGAGAGCCTCTGAACAAGAGCCACATTCTTACCACTCGCAAGAAATTCAGGAAATGGCAATTATGTGCTGTATGCGGTGTAAAAAGAAGCGAACTGCTCCCATACTTGGTTACAGTTATGCCCTGGAATTCTAAGCTATGTAGTAAGACTCAAGTATTCCTTCTCAATAGATACACCACATTGAGACTGTTTTACAAATTTGGCTTCCAGAAAACTAAATTTTTTGAGGACCGTCTCATTTGGTGGTTCATTATCTGGGAATGCAGTGGTCGAGTCGGAGTAACTGGGAATATTACTTTTATGCCCCAGAAAATAATTTGGAAACAGAATCTGACTCGAATGTTTCATAGAACACAAGCATGCACCTACACACACACACACACACACACACACACACACACACACACACACACAGTTACATAGTCCAGTCCAAATGAACCTAGGCTTTGTCTAGTTATAGTCCATTTGAAGATTGAGCAATGAATAATGATTCACAAGGAAGTGGTTAAGAACTGAATACGTATTTGCACTCCGCTTATAGCATCCAGCAGTGCTCATGAGAATGTTTCCTCAGTTTTGTAATAATTGACTTTAAGAATAATAGAGTAACTGAGCAATCAAAATCAGAACCTAAGTTATAAATATTACTTCCATATAACATCATAGCAATTTGCGAGATCACTCCGCAGTAATTCAGCAAACGGCAGTTGTCGAATCTGCATTTGTCGACGTATCTTTCTGCATCTGCAGTTTAGCGGCATCAAAGAGAAACTACTAACTACACCCATGCTCATAAATTAAGGATAATGCTGTGCAGACATTTTCAGACGTGCTAATGATGACTGTGTGTTGAAAACGGCTCAAAGAACACAAGTTGATGACGTTATGAGGGGTAGAATACTAGGGCGACTGGAGGCTGGTGAAACACAGCAGGTCGTAGCACGGGCCCTACGTGTGCCACAAAGTGTGATCTCAAGATTATGGCAACGATTCCAGCAGACAGGAAACGTGTCCAGACGCTACAGTACGGGACGTCCACAGTGTACAACACCACAAGAAGACCGATATCTCACCATCAGTGCCTGCAGACGGCCACGGAGTACTGCAGGTAGCCTTGCTCGGGACCTTACCTCACCCACTGGAACAATTGTCTCCAGACACACAGTCCACAGACGACTGAACAGACATGGTTTATTCACCCGGAGACCTGCAAGGTGCATTCTACTGACACCTGCTCACAAGAGAGCCCGTAAAGCCTAGTGTCAAGAACACAGTACATGGTCATTGGAACAGTGGTCCCAGGTTACGTTCACGGACGAGTCCAGGTATAGTCTGAACGGTGATTCTAGCCGTGTTTTCATCTGGCGTGAACCAGGAACCAGATACCAACCCCTTAATGTCCTAGGAAGGGCCCTGAATGGAGGCCATGGTTTGATGGTGTGGGGTGGGATTATGATTGGTGCTCGTACACCCCTGTATGTCTTTGATAGAGGAACTGTAACAGGTCAGGTGTGTCGGGACGTTATTTTGCACAGTATGTCCGCCTTTTCAGGGGTGCGGTGGGTCCCACCTTCCTTCTGATGGATGATAACACACGGCCCCACCGAGCTGCCATCGTGGAGGAATACCTTGAAACAGAAGATATCAGGCGAACGGAGTGGCCTGCCTGTTCTCCAATCGTAAACCCCATCGAGCACGTCTGGGATGCTCTCGGTCGACGTATCGCTGCACGCCTTCAAACCCCTAGGACACACCAGGAGCTCCGACAGGCACTGGTGCAAGAATGGGAGGCTATGCCCAGCAGCTGCTCGACAACCTGATCCAGAGTATGCAAACCCGTTGTGCGGCCTGTGTACGTCATATCCCATATTGATGTCGGGGTACATGATCAGGAAACAGTGGTGTTTTGTATTACATGTGTTTCTGGACGGTTTTCTCAACTTATCACCAATACCGTAGACTTAACAGATCTGTGTCGTGTGTGTTCCCTATGTGCCTATGCTATTAGCGCCAGTTTTGTGTAGTGCCACGTTGTGTGGCACCACATTCTGCAATTATCCTTAATTTATAAGCTTTAGTGTAGTAATGCGACTGCAGAGGGCTACGGAAAGCTGAATGTTCCTCCTGCGATATTGTAGAAAGACTTGCATGAATGAAGTCACTGTACATGATTTTAGGCACCGGTTATCACGAGATTGCACGGTCGTCAGAAGATCGGGCATCGGACGGCCGCGTAGCACTACCGAGAGGAAAGACCGTGATATTCAGGATTGGCCCTTGCGCATCGTACAGCATCTGCAGCAGCAGTTTGACCATCAGTTGGAACTACAGTGAGACAATGAACTTTTACAAACCAATTACTTCAAGCACAACTCCGAGCCAGATACCATGTAGCGTGCCCTCCACTGATCCCAACTCACCTCCACTTGCGGCTTCAGTGGTCTCAAGCAGGGTGGAGGTCTATTGTGTTTTCTAATGAAAGCTGGTTCTGTTTGGGTGCTCGAGATGGCAGTGTGTTTGTTAGAAGGATGCCAGTTGAGGGCCTGCAAGCAACCTGTCTGTCTGCTAGGCTCACTGTACCTGCGCCTGTAGTTATGGTCTGCGGTGTGATTTCGAAGACAGCAGGAGCACTCTAGTGCTTATCACACGCAGCCTAACTACAAATTCGTACGTGCATCTCCTGATTTTTCCTGTTGTGCTGACATTCACGAACAGCATTCCAGGGGGTGTTTTCCAACAGGACATGGCTCAAATGGCTCTGAGCACTATGGGACTCAACTGCTGAGGTCATTAGTCCCCTAGAACTTAGAACTAGTTAAACCTAACTAACCTAAGGACATCACAAACATCCAAGCCCGAGGCAGGATTCGAACCTGCGACCGTAGCGGTCTTGCGGTTCCAGACTGCAGCGCCTTTAGCCGCACGGCCACTTCGGCCGGCTCCAACAGGATAACGCTCGTCCACATACCGCTGTTGTAACACAACATGCTCTTCAGAGAGTCGATATGTTGCCTTGGTCTGCTTGATCGTGAGATATCTCTCCAATGAAGTATTCAACATTCTGGATGGTACATCTTTTATTAGTGTGCAAACATTTCACACTAGCAATGGCTTATCTCGCACTTACAGTGATCTGTGATGTTGGAATGTTAATTACTTAAATATGCTACCTAGACAAATGTATTTACGAAATCTCACTACTCCACATTAGTTATTTTTTGGTGTTGCTATTTTTTTCCCTAAGTGTATATTGGTTTACAAGCACACATTACTTCTCAGAAGCAGGTATGAAATTCAATTTGTCAAGGAACGTTCGAAATATTGTTTTCTGAGTACACGACTTAAAAAGAAAACAGCAACTCTTTATAATTCAGGAGATGATGGTAACTTTGAATATACAGCATTTTGAACTGAAAAGACAATGTTCGGCACTATAATTAACTCTAGTTTAAACAAAACGGAGCAACGTATGAGTTTCCATTTCACCACGCGGAAGAATTCTGCCACATGCCTGAACGCGTAGTAATAGCGAGTAAACATTACAGAAATTTAGCAGGCAGCCACGAAACAATCAATTCGACTGAGCTACACCACGACAAATAACAATAGCCAACAAATTTAAACTTCTTGTCAACATCTGGTTTGTAAATGAAGGTATTTACATAATTTTGGGTTGCTAAATTCACTGGTAATATCTGTTTCTCTCAGTCACGTCACATTTTACATATACAGGGTGAGTCACCTAACATGACCGCTGGATATATTTCGTAAACCATATCAAATACTGACGAATCGATTCCACAGACCGAACGTGAGGAGAGGGGCTAGTGTAATTGGTTAATACAAACAATACAAAAATGCACGGAAGTATGGTTTTTAACACAAACCTACGATTTTTTAAATGGAACCCCGTTAGTTTTGGTAGCACATCTGAACATACACTCCTGGAAATTGAAATAAGAACACCGTGAATTCATTGTCCCAGGAAGGGGAAACTTTATTGACACATTCCTGGGGTCAGATACATCACATGATCACACTGACAGAACCACAGGCACATACACACAGGCAACAGAGCATGCACAATGTCGGCACTAGTACAGTGTATATCCACCTTTCGCAGCAATGCAGGCTGCTATTCTCCCATGGAGACGATCGTAGAGATGCTGGATGTAGTCCTGTGGAACGGCTTGCCATGCCATTTCCACCTGGCGCCTCAGTTGGACCAGCGTTCGTGCTGGACGTGCAGACCGCGTGAGACGACGCTTCATCCAGTCCCAAACATGCTGAATGGGGGACAGATCAGGAGATCTTGCTGGCCAGGGTAGTTGACTTACACCTTCTAGAGCACGTTGGGTGGCACGCGATACATGCGGACGTGCATTGTCCTGTTGGAACAGCAAGTTCCCTTGCCGGTCTAGGAATGGTAGAACGATGGGTTCGATGACGGTTTGGATGTACCGTGCACTATTCAGTGTCCCCTCGACGATCACCAGTGGTGTACGGCCAGTGTAGGAGATCGCTCCCCACACCATGATGCCGGGTGTTGGCCCTGTGTGCCTCGGTCGTATGCAGTCCTGATTGTGGTGCTCACCTGCACGGCGCCAAACACGCATACGACCATCATTGGCACCAAGGCAGAAGCGACTCTCATCGCTGAAGACGACACGTCTCCATTCGTCCCTCCATTCACGCCTGTCGCGACACCACTAGAGGCGGGCTGCACGATGTTGGGGCGTGAGCGGAAGACGGCCTAACGGTGTGCGGGACCGTAGCCCAGCTTCATGGAGACGGTTGCGAATGGTCCTCGCCGATACCCCAGGAGCAACAGTGTCCCTAATTTGCTGGGAAGTGGCGGTGCGGTCCTCTACGGCACTGCGTAGGATCCTACGGTCTTGGCGTGCATCCGTGCGTCGCTGCGGTCCGGTCCCAGGTCGACGGGCACGTGCACCTTCCGCCGACTACTGGCGACAACATCGATGTACTGTGGAGACCTCACGCCCCACGTGTTGAGCAATTCGGCGGTACGTCCACCCGGCCTCCCGCATGCCCACTATACGCCCTCGCTCAAAGTCCGTCAACTGCACATACGGTTCACGTCCACGCTGTCGCGGCATGCTACCAGTGTTAAAGACTGCGATGGAGCTCCGTATGCCACGGCAAACTGGCTGACACTGACGGCGGCGGTGCACAAATGCTGCGCAGCTAGCGCCATTCGACGGCCAACACCGCGGTTCCTGGTGTGTCCACTGTGCCGTGCGTGTGATCATTGCTTGTACAGCCCTCTCGCAGTGTCCGGAGCAAGTATGGTGGGTCTGACACACCGGTGTCAATGTGTTCTTTTTTCCATTTCCAGGAGTGTATAAACAAATACGTAATCAGTGCCGTTTGTTGCATTGTAAAATGTTAATTACATCCGGAGATATTGTATCCTAAAGTTGACGCTTGAGTACCACTCCTCCGCTGTTCGATCGTGTGTATCGGAGAGCACCGAATTACGTAGGGATCCAAAGGGAACGGTGATGGACCTTAGGTACAGAAGAGACTGGAACAGCAAATTACGTCCACATGCTAACACCTTTTTATTGGTCTTTTTCACTGACGCACTTACCACGAGGAGTGAGGTACACGTACACACGTGGTTTCCGTTTTCAATTACGGAGTGGAATAGAGTGTGTCCCGACATGTCAGGCCGATAGATGTTCAATGTGGTGGACATCATTTGCTGCACACAATTGCAATCTCTGGCGTAATGAATGTCTTACACGCCGCAGTACATCTGGTGTAATGTCGCCGCAGGCTGCCCCAATACGTTGTTTCATATCCTCTGGGGTTGTAGGCACATCACGGTACACATTCTCCTTTAACGTACCCCACAGAAAGAAGTCCAGAGGTGTAAGATCAGGAGAACGGGCTGACCAATTTATGCGTCCTCCACGTCCTATGAAACGCCCGTCGAACATCCTGTCATGGGTCAGCCTAGTGTTAATTGCGGAATGTGCAGGTGCACCATCATGCTGATACCACATACGTCGACGCGTTTGCAGTGGGACATTTTCGAGCAACGTTGGCAGATCATTCTGTAGAAACGCGATGTATGTTGCAGCTGTTTGGGCCCCTGCAATGAAGTAAGGACCAATGAGGTGGTCGCCAATGATTCCGCACCATACATTTACAGTCCACGGTCGCTGTCGCTCTACCTGTCTGAGGACAGCGAGGATTGTCCATGGACCAGTAATGCATGTTCCGTAGATTCACTGCCCCGTGGTTTGTGAAACCGCTTCATCGGTAAACAGGTAGAACTGCACCGCATTCTCTGTTAATGTCCGTTGACAGAATTGCACTCGATGATTAAAGTCATCACCATGTAATTGCTGATGTAGCGACACATGAAACGGGTGAAAGCGGTGACGATGCAGTATGCGCATGACACTACTTTGACTCAGTCCACTGGCTCTCGCAATGTCCCGTGTACTCATGTGTGGGTTCATGGCAACAGCAGCTAACACACCAACTGCACCCGCTTCTCCTGTTACGGGCCTGTTACGGACCCGTTTGCGTACTACGACCATACCTGTTGCATACAGTTGGCGGTAGATGTTTTGCAATGTGCGGCACGTTGGATGCTCTCTGTCCGGGTACAGTTCTGCATGCACCCTGCAGGCTTCAGCTGCATTTCGTCGACACTCGCCATAGATAAGTATCATCTCCGCCTTTTCAGAGTTCGAATACACCATGGCCACAGTTCCTACAACACTAAACTATCACAGACGGCTGGTAACACGATGTACTACAGTTGGTCTGCGTGCGGAGACGAATGCAGAATAACAATAGCAGCAAGCGCTACATGCGGACACTGCGACAGCTAGACCAAACCACAACAGTGCACTACAGCCACACTCGTAAACACGGTCGTCAAAACATGTCCCTGCAGATGCTGCTCACCGTGTTTGTTACAAGACGCAACTGAACGTTGGAGGTTTCAAGCGTCAACTTTAGGTTACAATATCTCCGGATGTAATTAACATTTTACAATGCAACAAACGGCACTGATTACGTATTTGTTTATATGTTCAGATGTGCTAACAAAACTAACGTAGTTCCATTTAAAAAAAAACGTAGGTTTGTGTTAAAAAACATACTTCCGTGCATTTTTGTATGGTTTGTATTAAACAATTACACTAGCCCCTCTCCTCACGTTCGGTCTGTGGAATCGGTTCGTCAGTATTTGATGTGGTTTACGAAATATATCCAGCGGTAACGTAAGGTGACTCACCCTGTATACAGCAGAATCAAAAACAGAGTAAAAACAAACAAGAATTACGTATTCAGTACTTTAGAATTCAATACTGTTTAATATCTATGTACGGAAATCACGTCAATAGAGTATTTAAATTAGTTCACGACATATTTTCAACTTTAATCTTCTTTGGTATTCGAAAAATGTGGCAACAATGCTCTTTTTATCACACCTGCCGTCTAGTGACGGTTTGTAAATCTTTTAGCACTCCTGTATAAAAAAAAATTAAATTAAAAATTAGACATCTAAACAAAAGAATAGATAACATCGAAATATGGAAAGCAGACAATAAGAGCCCTTAAAAATGCAAATATCTTAAGCGACAGACCATTTAGAA
The DNA here is from genome assembly GCF_023864345.2 of Schistocerca serialis cubense. NCBI lineage: Eukaryota > Metazoa > Arthropoda > Insecta > Orthoptera > Acrididae > Schistocerca > Schistocerca serialis. The sequence goes on from NC_064644.1 coordinate 399,190,290, forward strand.
AGGTAGGTTCAGATTCTACTCAGCAAAATGTATACTAATTAATGATATACAACATCCCAGATGGAAAATGGCTATCGACTAGTATAACTGAAGTAATGTCACCCAATGCTTTCACCATTGAACTTAGAATCTCCGCACCAGCACATACCGTCACCAAATACACATACCTCCAAGTCAGAACACAGAACAAAACTCCTCGAAATACGGCAGCCGGAACTAGATTGGCGAATGCTGTTCCAAACAAAGAAGGCCTCATCAGCGAAGGTTTCGCATTGGTTAGAACATAAATTGACGTCCCAAATATGTGAAAACGCTTGAGTGACCAACAGTCAGTGCGCTCAAAGAGCTTATACGATCAATTGAATCTGAGCATGGCAGATACATGCAAATTGTTGCAAGAATAACTCTCATAACATCGCCTAAACCATTATTTCCGAAGTTGGATTCACTCTTGAAAAATGAAAACTTTACCTTCCTGCAAGATAGATAAAGCGTTCCGCAGGCGCTCCCCGTACATCCATTTTACACCGAAGACTAATGGGTTGCATAACAAAGTAGGGGCCAAGCACAAAACTTAGACGTTTTCTAGCCAACTTCGATACCCACAGCACCGAAACTGTGCATTTGTACCCACAGCACCGAAACTGTGCATTTACCAACAGGGGTTCCCGTTTCAGATGTGTCCACGTTTCCGTTCTGCGCAACATACTAAGCGTTATCTTTTTGATGAACCATCTATATCTCCTGGATAACGCAGGAAGCTCCGTTAGACACCATACCAATAAACCACTCACTCACAATTCTGTAAAGAATCCAGCTCTCATGCATAAAACACCTTGAGATGTCTGACTACTTTAAAAATGATTTTATGTGTTATATATTTGAAGTTTGGCATTTAAGCGAGAAAAAGTTCAGAAAATGTATGAAGCTACGATAAAGATTGTTGGGAGTCCCTAATTTCTGTCATCATCAAACTTTGGGTAAGTATAGACTGAGTAATTTGCGCTGCATTTCAGGCAAAAAACTAGTTTTTCACTCATCTCAATGTTTCTTCCCATGCACTACACTGTGCAACAAAATTAAATGATCACTTTTTCGAAAATCCGTAATGGTCTTCCATTGCGACGAGTATGTTTGAAATTTGGCTGAAAGCTGCGTACAACATTCCTCTGTGACGGTGCAAAAGCATAGTGCCCTGTGACGTCACCCTAGGGCAGGGCGACGCTTCTAACAGTTGGGTGTCGACAAATGCCCAAAACGGGTCACACTTCAGAAGTTTGTGAGAGCTTAATATGGGTTAATGATGTCACATGGCACCAAATTTCACCAAAATTCTGCTAAACGCCACCGCGAACGTACCACACGATGGGAAGGTCGTGACAACCCCTCTGACCCACATTTCACCCCATCTTTTGACGCCTCTGCGACGGAGGTCAGAAGCACGACACACAGCGTCAAAATCACGTGGCTTTCTTGCGGGAGGCCGAGGAAACCATTTGAGATGCACCGCCTTTCAGAATCGACACGAAAAGGCCTCAAGAGGGTGGCACAAAGGGAGTCACTGAAACAACCCCTTCACTTCGGACGTTGATCCCCACACATTTCGCTGTTGTAAACGATAATTCGCAGTGCTATGAGCAGCAGGACGACGTTCTTTAGAATGTTCGACACTCCTACCAACTCCTGAGCATTTCACACTAAAGACATCGTGGGGCTGCAACTCCGTTGACCGTTATCTGTCCACTATCGACTGTAGTGCTCCACTATACAGGATGGGGACACTAGGTACCATTCGACCGAATTTTAATGTGCTGTGAAGCAGCACAGGGTGTTTAGCTTTTTCACCCCTTTTGTTTCGCGCCCTCCTGTGGCATCACCTGGGGGAGGTGGGAGGAGTGGGGGAGAGAGGGGAACCAACATTGACATTTGCGTAAATAAAACGGCAAAGGGTCCTCCTAAGACCCTCCAATTCGGCAACACCCTCGGTGGTACATACACACATTTGTTGAGCACGTTAGGAATGTAACTGTCAGCCTGAAGGCAGGCAAACATGAATGTCGACGGGGTTGGGTAAATGATGTATAAAGTTTGTTGGAAGTCGCTAAGTAATTTCATTCTCAATTGCTAGATGAATACATTCTAGGTAGTTTGTGCACTGCAACAATGCTTCACGAGTTGTACACGGTTTTTAAATGTAGTAATTGTCTCACTGTGTCAAACCATTAACATAAGATTGTACGTCTTAATGAGCACATCACATTAGACAGTATTCCAGACTTTTGAATTCAAGCAGTAATTATAATACGAGGGTGAGTCAAATGAAAACCTTACATATTTTTTTAAATATTATTTATTGTGCAGAAGTGGTGCAAAGCTGTATCACTTTTCAACATAATCTCCCCCGCGCTCAATGCAAGTCCTCCAGGGCTTACAAAGTGCATAAATTCCTTTAGGAAAAAATTCTTTGGTAGTCTGCGCAACCACTCATGCACCGCGTGGCGTACCTCTTCATCAGAAAGGAACTTCATTCCTCCCATTGCATCTTTGAGGTGTCTAAACATATGGAAATCACTTGGGGCAAGGTCTGGTGTGTATAGTGGATGAGGAAGACACTCAAAATGCAGGTCTGTGATTGTTGCAACTGTTGTACGGGCAGTGTGGGGCCTTGCATTGTCAGCTGCAAAAGTACACCTGCTGACAGCAATCCACGTCGCTTTGATGTGATTGCAGGCCGCAGATGATTTTTTAGGAGATCTGTGTATGATGCACTGGTGACAGTGGTCCCTCTAGGCATGTAATTCTCCAAAATGACGCCTTTTTCGTCCCAAAAGAGAGTCAGCATAACCTTCCCTGCTGATGGTTCTGTTCGCAACTTCTTTGGTTTTGGTGATGAGGAATGGCGCCATTTCCTGCTCGCTCTCATCGTTTCCGGTTGGCGGAAGTGAACCCAGGTTTCGTCCCCAGTAACCATTCTTGCAAGGAAGCTATCGCCATCTCGTTGAAAGCGCCGAAGAAGTTCTTCACAAGCAACACGTCGTTCTCTCATTTTAGGAGTCAGCTGCCGTGGCACCCATCTTACAGACAGTTTGTGAAACTGGAGCACATCATGCACAATGTAGTGTGCTGACCCATGACTAATCTGTAAACATGCTGTAATGTCATTCAGTGTCACTCGGCGGTTTTCCTTCAATATGGCTTCAACTGCTGCAGTGTTCTGTGGAGTCACAACCCGTTGTGCCTGACCTGGACGAGGAGCATCTTCCACTGAAGTCACACCATTTGCGAACTTCCTACTCCATTCGTAGACTTGCTGCTGTGATAAACATGCATCACCGTACTGAACCTTCATTCGTCGATGAATTTCAATAGGTTTAAAACCTTCATTACACAAAAACGAAATAACAGAACGTTGTTCTTCCCTGGTGCAAAACGCAAGTGGGGCGGCAATCTTTATACTGACACTGCGACGGTATGTGTGCATCTACACTATGCTGCCACCTACAGGCCATTCTGCAAGCTGTTTGTAGCACGCTTACCAACTTACAGGATAACGGCGCGAAATTTCAATTTTTTATTACAAATTTAAGGTTTTCATTTGACTCACCCTCGTAAATATTGAAAACCAAATTTTTTGCCCCTGGAAGTCGTTAGAAAGGCAACCTGTAATTGAGGCTGTGCACCATGAACTAGATTAGCTGTTTAGCAATATAGGCTACATTATTTTCGGACCATTACTACGCGTTTTTGAGCAGCACATAGAGAATATCCAACGAAGATCTGCGCGTGGCGTCAGGAGTTCATTTACTAAGGGCTTTACGAAGGTGCTTACTGAACACTTATGGCAGAAGCCACGAGAGAGGTACTGTGCATCACGAAGAGGTATACTGTTAAAATTGCGAGAACGGTAGCTCCAAGAAGAATCAAGCAAAATACTGGCATAGCTGATCGTGGCGTGGTAATCAGAGAAATTAGAGGTCATGAAGAGGCATGCCGACAATCGTTCTTCCCACATAGTTTAGCGAATTAAATGCAAAAGTGGGGCAATGATACTGGTTCCAGCACTATCCTCCGCCTCACAGCGACCAGATGGGGTACAGCCGGCCGAAGTGGCCGTGCGGTTAAAGGCGCTGCAGTCTGGAACCGCAAGACCGCTACGGTCGCAGGTTCGAATCCTGCCTCGGGCATGGATGTTTGTGTTGTCCTTAGGTTAGTTAGGTTTAACTAGTTCTAAGTTCTAGGGGACTAATGACCTCAGCAGTTGAGTCCCATAGTGCTCAGAGCCATTTGAACCATTTTTAGATGGGGTACAGGTGACCGATGAGGGGGTCACTGCGGGTGAAGACGGTGCAAGAGAGACCGCTGCTACACAGGAAACTGCTACTCCTGCATCACTCCTGGTAGGGTGTAGTAGATATTGAGTGAAATTTACTAAAATGGGCTACAGAACAGTAGAGGTAACAACTGTTTTAAGGAAGCCAGTAAGACTACCAGCAGATAATGTACTCTTACTTATTATTTCAAAATGGTTCAAATGTCTCTGAGCACTATGGGATGTTGATGTCAGCAGTCCCTCAGAACTCAGAACTACTTAAACCTAACTAACCTAAGGACATCACACACATCCATGCCCGAGGGAGGATTCGAACCTGCCACCGTAGCGGTTACGCGGTTCCAGACTGAAGCGCCTAGAGCCGCTCGGCCGCTGTGGCCCGGCACTTATTATTTACCAACAATATTAGGAAAATGATTGATTGCTTCTCACCGTAAAGATGACCCGTTGTGCTGCAGTCAGATACAACAGAAAGACTGTTAGACCTTATACCTTTCATCCAAAACCCTTCTTCATCAAAGAAAACACGCTTACATTCACACAATCACACCTCAAGCAAACATGACCACTACAACCGGCAGCTCCGACCAGAGCGGTCATGTGTGCTTGAGGTGCGCTTGCTTGTGTGAGTGTATGCGTGTTTTCTTTGCTGTAAAAGGCCTTGGCAGAAATCTATAATGCGTAACAGTCTTCCAGTTGTGCCTATCTCCAACTCAGCAGGTCTATCCTTTCCCTAATGTTGTTGATATTTCAACCTAGAGTTTCCATTGTTTTATTACTTACACTGATTTTTCCACTCTTCTTAATCTGAACGCCTGATATCTTCTTGAATTATTGTATTTTACTCGAATCTCGGTTACCTCTTATATAACTGAAGATCAAAAAGGTTGTTGCTTGATCGTCATCCTGAACTGTTGCATTTCTTCACTATTCACTAGGCAATATACGGTCATAGCCGATATTTAAAGCTTCTTTCGTTTTACGTGGCCACTCCCACTTAAATACTGTCATTTCCACAGGCAGTATTGTAGACACTTGACACACTAACAATAAGACCTATGTTCTCTTTCAAGTGCCGTAATATCTGCGGAACGTATCGTAAAACCGGTCTCACTCCATATTACTAGCTAAGGCGTTGCCCCTTTACGAGTCGTAGCGACTCACTAGGGAGGAATACTACTGACTTAGTCTCTCCTGCTAACTCGTGATCCGTTTCTATCTCAATATGTCGGGAATGCATTGCTATAGTTAACTCAGTCATGTTGCAGCGAAATACTTCGAGAATTGGTACAAATTATTAACTTCACAGACTCATCCTTCTTACCCAAACAGAGAGTTCAGCTGTTCACTAGAACGCAGCCCTAATTAATATTTACTTTCAACTCTACTGCCTCCTCATGAACCCGTATTACGGTATTCAGCAACTCACAATAAGTCAGTGTAGAAAATGTGATCACAGCTGATAAGTTGAATTCATAATGGGCTTTGTATTTATTACTAACAACTGATATCGATTATCTGTTGTTTTAAATAACCAAACTTAACGTCAACGCTTTCCCTCTACTAAACTTCAGCTAAATCTCTCAATTACTGATCCGTACTTCTTATTCGGCCTTTTCTACATACTATTATTTCCTATCACCTAACTGTTTACGTAATATTAGCTCGATATGGTCTTGTTTCATAACATATTTCTACTATTTTTGATGCCACCAATGTTCTCTTTCTTCTTTAATTCTTTGTCTATGTATCCTAACATTCTCATTACTTTTTGTACTGCGTACTCATTGAACCTGTAGGTGAGATTTCTTTTAAATGGGTTTACTGGTAACAGCCTCATAGTAAATTCATTCCCTTATGAAGTTTTCCATAAAAAATCACAGTCCGAAAAGAACAGTAAAATTCATAAATATAATACTAGAAGCAGAAATGATTTACAATATTCAGTAGGCAACCTTAGTGTTCCACAGAAAAAAGAGAGGTATTCAGCCACAAGAATCTCTGACCATATACCCACGGACCTATATAAATAGATAATTAACTTGAGAACACGAAAAACCGCCATATAAATGGTCGTAATTTTGCCACATTTTCCACCCAGAAAGTGTATTACATTTATAAACCAAGTCGTACATTCAGCATCTTAGCGAGAGGTCACAAATGTGGTCCATGGAACAGGCAAATGACTAAGTGACAATACACAGTAAATGTCTGAAGATGGCCTTGTAAGCCGAAAATCGGTAAATACAATAAAAGTAATACTGTGGAACAAAAGCCAACTGGTGCTTTTCATTTATTATAATGTTGTTCTGCCAAGAACCGACGGAAGATTCTGTTAAAATAACTAAGTAATTGTCAATAATGTTAGTTGTTAAACACTTCCTAATGTTCTGCAAAATTATATTTACTTGACAACGAAACGGCTTTCTGCTTCTTAGGTGATCTTCAGGTGACGAACTCAGATAAAATGAAATTGACATACATAGATATTATTTACACAGAATATACAAAAATGATGTCATTTAGAGTGTTGTGCAAAGGAGAATATAACGTTTTTTTGTTAGGCAGTACTAATTACACTAACTGAAAAAGGAAAACTCAACTTTTTATGTGGAGATATATTTATCAACTGATGAAAAATTTACAATTCCAATCTAATACATACATCGCGTGTGCACAGTGCCAGACAATAACATCGCTAGAATTCATGCACGAATTAAACAATGAAGTAACCAGAACTGTTGATTCTGCAATGTTGACCTTTACAAGGGGAGTACTTTAATATCGCTTTGATATTCTATGAGTGGGGCACACAGCGCAATCTTATCATAACAGAAGAAAATTTGAGAGCTGCTAAACGTTTTACAACATCTTTAATGGTTTCCAAGTTCTGATTATTTGAAATGATTGCAGGGCTATATTGATACCATACATTCTAGGATAGGACACACGAATGTTTTATAAGCAAACTCTTTTTCCCACATCTTACCAATAAACCGTATTGGGCATCCTGATTTGCCTACGACTGTTCATGTTGTTGGCTGGTATTATGGTCCTTAATACGAAGACTGTTTTGATGCAGTTCTTCACAATAATCTATGAGGTGCAAACCCCATCATTTCTACATGAGTATTGCAGCCCCAAAAATTGTTATACCATGGTGTTTATATGAATAGATTAATTGCAGTTGTGATACGTTGACATTAAAATCATAGAATAATGCGATTTTCATTTTTCGTAGTGCACAGTGCTATATTTCTGAACATATGAAGCAAGTTGTCAGTATTTACCTGCTTTTAAATCGTATCAGGCTCTGACTGGATAACTGTACAGATTTTTTCGGACTGTAATTCGTCACAGATAACTGTGTCATTTACAAAACGTCCTAGGTTGCTATTAATATGGTCTGCTAGGTAATTCATACACAAATGAGAATTAAGGACCAAACAGACTTCCTTTGACACTCCAGCGATTACTTCTATATCCGTCGATATAATATAACGCAGTGTGGAACATAACACAGTGTGTCTTCCCTGTCAAGAAATGATCAACCAATCAAAGATCTCGTTTGGTATCCAAAATAATTGATGTTTCGTTGGTAATCTCTGGAGTGGTACTGAGTGAGAAGATTTTCGGAAATCAAGCAATATTGCATCCACATGTCTGCCTTGATCCAGGGCTTCCAGGCTGTCAAGTGAAAAATCAATAGCTGCTTTTCGCGTGACCGATGTTTTCGAAATCCATGATCGTTGGTTTGTAGGAGGTCATTCTGTACGCGTTACCTATATCTGAATACTGTGTATTATTCTTTTAAGATTAAAGCTGATTGAATCAGTTGGCGGGATGATGAGTTACTGTACAAGAGTCAATATAGAGAGTTTCATGTATGACGTTTAAAAGGGCAATGCGTGAAGCCTTCTCCGACTACCACAGCACAACATCAATGACACATCTCTCACAAAACCCAAATAAATTCTAACCATATATAGAGGCTGTTAATGGCACCAAAGTCTGTTTCCAGATATTCTGTTAACTAGCTGCCGGTTTGCACCTGACGTCAATTAATTACTGTGCCTGTTTGACTATTTGTAGTAATTGCATAAAACACGGTCGCCAGATTAATATTACTCAAAGATACCCCCGAAAGAGACGCAGCAGGGTATTATTCGAAACAGAATGCTCTGAGTCAATGGACATCGATTCGGTCATACAGGCAGGGCTAAAAAGCAATATGTTGACCAAGCATCGTTTCCAGAGCTACAAGACTGGTGGGAATAGCAACATACAATACATTTTTTTGGACTACTCAAACAAAAGAATTTATGGACATAAGAATCTCGGTAAAAACAGCATGTGCGAGTATTCTTTGTTAAGTTCCATTGTTGCTGTTGCACACTACTATTGAATTCATGTCCCCAGGTAGACAAGCAACACTGGAAATTTATTAAGTTTATGCATTACGGATATTTTAGAACCCGTGATTATTACGTGAAGGTAAATACATAAAACTGCAACCAGTCACTTTTTGAATAGTTATTTATTATTCCATGAACTGGTTTTCGAATCTTTTCACGTTCATTTTCAGATGGTTTTCCGGAAGTTACATATCTATTTCCAGCATAATGCTGGACACTGGGTCTGTGACATGCTTTAATGAATCGCCAAATTTTGCATCCATCTCGACATATAAACAACACTCATGGCGATACAGTGAAGCATGTTCCATCTTCTTGTCACAGACCCAGCATCTAGCATCATGCTAGAAATAGATATGTAACTTCTGGGAAACCACCTGAAGACAAACCTGAAAAGGTTCGAAAACCATATCGTGGAAAAATAAGTAAGTATTCAAAGAAGTTACTGGTTGCACTTTTATGTACTTCCATACCATGGAACTTCATTAATTGAACGGATCAAGCAAGTTCAACATAAAGCAGCTTCTGAATAACACAATCAAAAAGTCGTCCTGATCCGATACAAGAATGACACAATACCCAGTAACAGTTCCTTAGAAGGTACAAGCCGTATCATTTATGCTATCTTTTATTACTGAATTAACTACATTGTAGCCTATGACTGATGCATTCTGAATGACTTGATGGTCTGGATGCAGTATCCGAGGCATTACACTCCAACTGGTTGGACGGTGTGACGGGTATAAAACCGGTATGTACTGTGCACAGTGAATGGAACTCTGAGGAACTGTGCCTCAACTGGCGTTGAGCCCAGAGAACAGTGAACTCTGATGTCGACTCCTGGAAAGTGACTGGACAGCGTCCTACAAAATAATCAGTGAAAGAATACACGCTGTAAGGCTTACACTATACTGGCGGGCCAGCTGCCTGGTACTGACACGGCGGTCGTCTTCCACAATGCTAATCACATTTTCCTCCAAGTCTGGTGTCCGAACATTTCGGGTACGTCCTTCATGATTACCTGCTTCCTGAAACGACCCTGTGTCAGACAAACGACGAAACACTGTTGCAGGCAGTGAATACTATGGTTATTGTCGGCTGGGATAGGTCTCCTGATACAATGTTGCTGTTCGCCGGCCGTTACCATTTGCCTTTCCGTAAGAAAACAACATGCCGGCAAGCTCTCGACTCGAATACGGAACCACTGTCTACAACACTGTATCACATCCGCTACAAGACGAGTCAGCAAGAGAAGTGAATCGGACACAACATTACCAATCACAATGACAGGAGAGGCGCTAGAGTATGATGTACGAGAAACAGTACCATCCTCTAGGAAGAAACCATGCGTAATGTAACAGTGGCTGCATGGTAAAGCGCGTATTAGACCGCAGTCTCTATAACAATGCATGATTGAATAAATGATCTCTAGCACGGAAACCATGGTATTTCCAGAAATAAGTTCATTAGACCTTTCTTGTTCCGTTTCCTCTTACTGATCAATCCCTAGATTTATACACGGTGGAAAAAATCACCCTGTTGGTCTATAAATTCTAAACATACCCCAACATCATATGTGCAGCTGTGTGGTGGCGAATCAAAATATTCGTTTCACTACACAGCCACTCTTGAATGTCACAGGAAGCGAATTCAGTACAACAAAGCCAAAGTGGAAATGGAGCACAACGTTTTTAAATGTTTCTTTGCGAAGAAAAATCGAGTATTACTTTCCAAATTTAATTCTCAAGCCTCTGAAAGACTAGGTGAAGCACATTGCTCTGCAAAACTTTAGTACGAGATGGATAAGGTAACGACATATTAACAACTCGGTGGAAAAGAACGAAAGTACAGGAGCATATTCCAGAGGTCTTCCAGTCGTCCACAGAGAGCTAGAGATTACATGGTGTGAGGTTAGCGTGTCTACAGTCATGTCACGACTCGTGAGGTAGTTGAACGACCTGGAAAAAGACAGTGTGTGTCAATCGGCGAACAGTTAAGTGCTCTGTGGTGATGTACGTCATTACAACAGGGGCCAGAGACAATATATGCATGACTTCACATGGAGAAGAATTATCGGAAAACTGGAAGGAGGACGACGTGTGATGAGCGTATCACGGGAGTTTGGTGTTGTTCACAGCATTGTTTCACGTAAATGGACAGCTTTCCGAACCACAGAATCTGCTGTCCGAAGGAGAGGATGTTCTATCACGGTCAAGTGCATAAGGAGATGAACGCTTCATTGTACAACAGGGAAGAAGGAATCCAGGTCAAACAGTGGGTGCAATTGCAACAACGTTTAACCGGACTGCAAGGCACGCAATCTCATGATCCACATGCGCAGGTGGCGATTGCGTGGAGGAGTTCTCTTTCAAATGGTTCAAATGGCTCTGAGCACTATGGGACTTAACTTCTGAGGTCATCAGTCCCTTATAACTTAGAACTACTTAAACCTAACTAACCTAAGGACATCACACACATCCATGCCCGAGGCAGGATTTGAACCTGCGACCGTAGCGGTCGCGCGGTTCCAGACTGTAGCGCCTAGAAGCGCACGGCCACTTCGGCAGGCGGAGTTCTCTTTGCCCGACGACCAGTACATTGTGTTCCGTTGACTCTTACACATAGGCCGCACCGTTTGCGAAGGTGCGAAGAACATTCGGTTTGGAGCAGTGAGGAGTGGGGACGCGTGTTCTTCTCGGATGAGAGCAGATTCAATGTGTGTAGTGGTTCTGGACGTACCCCAATATGGTGAGAGGTCGCACCGTTTGCGAAGGTGCGAAGAACATTCGGTTTGGAGCAGTGAGGAGAGGGGACGCGTGTTCTTCTCGGATGAGAGCAGATTCAATGTGTGTAGTGGTTCTGGACGTACCCCAATATGGTGAGAGGTGGAAATACGTAATGCGCCCAGGAACGCTGTCGAACATGATTGTTTTGGTGGTCTAGGTGTACGAGGTGCGACAATAAAGTAATGAGACTGATGCGGAAAAAATGTTGCTTACCGTTTTAGTCAAGTTTAGTGTTGTCTCCTTCAAAGTAGTTCCCTTCTGATTGCACACAATTTTTCCAGCGCTTCTGCCATTGATGGTAACATTTCTGGAACTCATCTTCTGTAATATCCTCCAAGACCCTCGCCACAACTTTTTGGACATCCTGTGTTATTTGAAAATGGTGTCCCTTGACCGCCGTTTTGACTCTTGGAAATAGAAAAAAAGTCGCTCGGAACGATATCTGGTGAATAAGGTGGCTTTGGTAGTACTGAAGTTCGTTTTGAGGTTAAAAATTGCTGTACTGACAGAGCAGTATGGATGGCGCATTGTCGTGATCCAGAATCCAATTATCAGCAATGTTGGCACGGACACAAAGTACTCTTTTACGAAGTCTTTCTAAAATTTCTTTGTAGTAATATTGGTTAACTGTTTGTCCAGGAGGCACCCACTTTTTATGAACAATTCCCTTGGAATCAAAGAAGCATACAAGCATCCGTCCTTGAGGTTGATGGTCGTCCACTGCGGTCTTCATCTTCAACATTCTTTCTGCCTTCACTAAACATTTTATGCCAACGAAAAACTTGATCTCTTTACATAACCTCCTCTCCAAAAGCCTTCTGAAGCTTACCGTAAGTCGTCGTCGCGTTTTCACCCAATGTAACACAAAAAGAAATGGCATACTTTTGCGCAATATTATGCGGTTCTATTTCCGTGACGAGAGACACAAACATGTGTTAACTCATTACAGCACAACTCACGACTGAGCAGGTGCATCGATGTGCCGCTTGGGCTAGAAGCAGCTTATAGACCAAGGTCAAAGATATTGCGCCTATGCAAGCCTGCAGGGTTGCCACATCTTGCAAAGTAAACCAATCTCATTACTTTATTGTCGCACCTCGTATGATGTAAGGAGGTATAGTGTTACATGAGCACACTGACCTCCAGAATCTGTGAACACGGTACACTCACCAGTCATTTTCATTGTGACACTGTACCCTTTCCCCACTTGCGTCTTTCCAGGGGTGTGTTCAGCCCTGATTTCATTGTTATGGATGACAATGCACTACTGCATCGAACAGCACAGATGATGGAGCTCTTGGAACGAGAGGATATTCGGGGAATGTACTGGCCTGCCCGTTCCCCCGGTTTAAATCCCAACGAGCACGTGTGGGACCCGTCGGGTAGACGTACTGCAGTACTAGTGGCCATCTAGCAGGTGTCAACCGCGCTGGTGGAAGAATACAACGGCTTACAACAAGAAGTGTTTACCAACTTTGTGGCAAGCATGCGTGCACGTTACAGATCCTGCATTGTGCTCTACGGTGATCACATACCCTACCAAGGGACATGTCTCACCTTTTGTAATGTCTAGGGGACCATCATAAATCGCGACGACTTTATGGTAATTGTTTTTGAATCAAAGCATCGTTTCTGTTCGTCTCATTGTCTATTTCCTTTAGTTACCATCAGTGCAAGTCTGAAGAATCAAAGAAACTGGTACACCTGCCTAATAACGTGTAAGGCCCCTGCGAGCTCGCAAAAGTGCCGAAAGACGACGTGGCACGGACTCGACTAATGTCTGAAGTAGAGCTGGAGGGAACAGACATCATTAATTTTGAAGGTCTCTCCATAAATCCGTGAGAGTACGAGCTGGTGGAGTGTCTTCAGAACAGCACGTTGAAAGGCATCCCACATATGCTCAATAATGTTCATGTCTGTGGAGTTTGGTAGCCATCGGAAGTGTTTAAACTCAGAAGAGTGTTCCTGGAGCCACTCTGTAGCAATTCTGGACGTGTTGGGTGTCGCATTGTCCTGCTTGAATTGCCCAACTCCGTCGGATGTACAATGGACATGAATGGATGCACGTGGTAATACAGGATGCTTACATATGTGCTACCTGTCAGAATCGTATCTAGACGTTTCAGGGGTCCCACATCACTCCAACTGCGCACCTCCCACACCACTGGAGCCTCCACCACATTGAACAGTCACTTGCTCACACACAGCGTCCATGGATTCACGAGGGTGTCTCCATACCCGTACAAGTCCGCTCGATACAATTTGAAACGGGACTCGACCGACCAGGCAACATGTTTCCAGTCATCAGCAGTCCAATGTCTGTGTTGACGGACCCAAGCGAGGCGTAAAACTTTGTGTCGTGCGGTCATCAAGGGTACACGAGTGGGTCTTCGGCTCCGAAAGCCCATGTCGACGATGTTTCGTTGAATAGTTCGCATGTGGATACTTGTTGGTAGCCCAGCATTAAAATATACTGCAGGTTGTACTTCTGTCACGTTAAACGATTATCTTCAGTCATCATTGATCCCGTTCTTGCAGGATCTTTTTCCGGCTGCAGCGATGTCGGAGATTTGATGTTTTTCCGGATTCCTGATATACACGGTACACTTCTGAAATGGTCATACGGGAAAATCTCCACTTCGTCGCTACCTCGGAGATGCTGTGTCTCATCGCTGTGCGCCAACTATGACACCATGTTCAAAGTCACTTACCTCTTGATAACCTGCCATTGTAGCAGCAGTAACCGATCTATCAACTGCACCAGACACTTGTTGTCTTATATAGGCGTTGCCGATCGCAGTGCAGTATTCTGCCTTTTTACGTAACTCTGTTTTGAATAGGCATGCCTATAGTAATATCTTTGACGCTTCAGTGTATATTTAAGTATTTCTTTCTGTATACGGTCCACGTTTCATCGAGCTGTGTAATTTGGCAGTGACTCTTCCTTGAGTTTTGCTCACCAGTATAAGTATTAGTGTTACTGGCGTTGATAAAGTGTTGAAATCCCTGAAAGAGACAAACCTCCAGAGCTCCATGGAATCGCTACATCATTCTGTACAAAATTTTCAGCTGAGTTAATCCCACGTTTAACCAAAATATATTGTAGATCCCTGGAACAAGAAAAACTATGCCCAGTATTTGTAAGACGGTACATCAACACTCATCAACAAGAAGGAAAACAGCAGTTAGCCAGAAAATTCCCATCTTAGAACGTCTTCTGAGCTCAAACGTAATGAAGAATATCGAACGGAACGGCTTTTCCCATTCCAGCATACAAGGTTTTCGGAAACTTTGGTCGTGCTAAACCCAACTATCGCTTATCTCTCATGACGTTCTGAATACCATGAATAACGGCAGTTAGGTAGTTGATGTATTTCTTGAGTTTCGAAAAGCATTTAACTCACTACCACAACCCCGCTTATTGTCTAAACTACGATCGTATGGGATATCAAACGTAATTTATGACATGTGCAGAGGACGCACATGTTATCTGAGATAGAGAGTCGTTGACCTAATGTTTGCCCCACGGAAGTGTGTTGGATCGCTTGCAGTTGTGTATTAATGATTCATGATAAATATCCATAGTAACCTGAGGATATTCGCACATGATGGAGTTATCTAGAATGAAGTATTATCTGAAAAAATCTGTACAAGTATTCAATTAGATCTTTATAAAATATGAAAGTGGTGTAAAGAAAAGAAAACTGTGCACTTAATGTCAGACGACAACATTATGATTGAGGCACGAGGCCTCGATGCAACAATTCGTAGGGATGTGAAATAGAACCATCACATAGAGTCAGTCGTATGTAAAGTAGAAAGCAGACTTTGGTTTATTGGTACGATAATTGAAAGCTGCAATCATTCTACAAAGGCGACTGTTTACAAAACACACATGCTGTCCATACTAGAATATTGTTCAATTGTGTGAGCTCCTACCAGATAGGACTATCAAGGAATATTGAAAGTTTGCAAAAAAGGGAAACACGAGTAATCACAAATTTGTTTGTCCCACGAGAGAAATTCTGGAAAAAATTAACTGGCACACGCTTGAAGATAGACGAAAATTGTCCCCTGATCTTGTACACAGTGTCTGCGTTTTACGATGTACTATGCAATGTCCTTTCGACATGCAAGTATGTCCGACAGATATTGCATAGTACACCGCAAAACACAGACACTGCAGATATATTACATCCTTAGACAGACGGAGGCAACAATAATAAAATCTACCCCTGTGCGGGAATCACAGCAACTGTTTGAGTACAGGAGGTGGATACTGTGTGAAATTTGGAGGTTTGGGTCGATCCTGGAAGCGTGCTCGGATAACCAAAGTGGTTAAGGCTGAGAGGCACCCACTTGCCTTTCTCATACTGTGGCATCAAGCAGTCAGGCCTGCAAGATGAGTGGTTTGCCAAGCGAGTGGAATCTTCCTTTATTTATCGAGCAACATGAATTCTCGTATCTTACTATTTAGTTACAAATTATCCTCCTGTATGAATAATACGCAACGGAAACACGCATCTGACTATCAGTGATTTATAGAACTCTGACTGTACACTACGCACTGGCAATACCACATTTACCTTTTGTCTTTGATTTAACGGCTTTTATATAAATTCGGGACATTACAATAACATACAATTTAATGAAAAAAGGCCACCAATCTCTTTCTTTTCACTATTTGATTTATTCCTAAACACACAAATTCTACAACCTACAACAAAATCACATGAGAAATTCCGCCCAGTGGGCATGGCTTTACGTTAGTGAATCTCTATACTATGGTCTCGTAATCTATTTACCGCAACAGTGCACTCCCTGGATCGGATGGTGGATCTTTTATTATACCTCACACTTCGCCTCTCACAATTATCCTCACGAAACTTTCCTCCAGATCGAGCGATACAGAAGGAACAGGCATACCCACAAAACTTTCGAAACTACCTTGCTACTCCCATGCAAAACACACATACCCAAATTACAAGACATACACAACACAGCAATATGAAATATTACACAAAGAACGGTTACAGCTTCATCACTTTCCGCTTTCCCACTTCAATCAATATTTATCCCAGTTTCGCACGACACTGCCCCACTTTGTAATTCTACTTTCCTACTGTGAACTCTGGAGATAAACGCACGTCTTCCTGTGCAATGCAACCCAAGTGGCGTTGCTGGAGAAACGGCCGACTCACCTTGATTCTCTCTCAGAGTTTAAATTCAGCGTCACACGGAATGATATTTCTTAAATACTTCAACTTATGATACACACGCTATTTCTTAAATATTTCAGCTTATTGTACACACGCTATTAATTCTTAAATATTTCAGCTTATTGTACACACGCTATTAATTCTTAAATATTTCAGCTTAAGCTCACGGAAGTATCTCAACTTACAACTACACGTGGGCTCTTTGTGACCGTTGGTTTACTACAATCCCCTTAAAATTACCTGCCTCACTTTGTAATTTTCCCCACAAAAGGTCCTGTGAAAGAGAAAGTATTAATTCTAACTACTCTTAAATATTCCACATCCATACCATGCCTCCACTCTTTCATCACGGAGCACAACAAAAAAAAACAGGTCTTTACAGCAGAAGGTTCAGCGGCAGAGTACCTGAAACATGGCCGTATTCCGATTCTCTCGCACCTCTCTCGAAGTGGGAGAAGCACCTTGCTACCTTATTGGTCAGCCACATTTCAGACGCTCAAAGCTCTGGTAACTTCCATCTCTTTGGTCTCACCAAAGGTAGCCAAAGGATCGACTCAAAGATGATCATATATTCCGATTCACTATCTGTGGTTAGCAGACGACCATACATTCATTCCTTTCACAGATCTCACCAAACTGGATGTAGGGATTTATTTTGAGGGAGTGCACATGTGATCAATTAAATAAATAAATTGTCATTCTTTCCCACACTGGTATCCGGCTTCGCTGTATTAATTGAAATTGAGTTACTTTTACACAAAAAATGTGTTGTTCTGACAAGAATTTCGTACCTATTTTCAATGTTGGGCGGTACTGTACCCTTTCACCACCGGCTACCCATGCAGAAAAAAATGGCACGGTACTATCCTTGCAATGCGAGGGTAGTTCCGAACATTTTTTTAAGAAAACTGTATTAGAACAAACGTAGCAAATCATCAAAGTAACCAGGAGGAGACCTTAGCCCCTGGTGACCTCAAATTGACGACCAAATGTTGTTACTTTACCAAATTGGCAGTTGTTGCATTATTGTACTCTCCACAATCCGGAGTAACGTACACATACTAATTTACAACAATCTACATGACAAATAAAACATCACATCATAGAAATGAAAAAATAATCTTGAGATAAAATTTTGCTTTAGTTACTGGGATCTTCGTTATTTTTATGAGTAATCCAAATTTCAATAGTTCTAAAACAAATAAAAAATACTTTCTCTGTTGTCACACATATGGACGACAAGAACTTGCATTTCGACTAGCCTTCGTTACACTTTAATGTGAAATGTCACCACTGTGATAATAAAAATAAGTGGCTTCAGTCAAAACACCAACAAGATTATTACTATGGACGACATCAAAATACATCAGTTAATTCCGATATTTGTTGTGCAATGCAAACTCTTGTCCCCTGTGACAATCTTACTGATCAATGCTACATGAACCGCTACGTTAGTATTACGCCACTGGCTTATAATTAGAGCATCATTGTACTAAATATTCTAATAAACATGCTACGTGAACTTGATAACCCAGAACAGACAAAAAACAAACACTAACTATTCTGAACACAAATGTTGATGAAATACAATTACACTTGCTGCCCCTTCAGGAATGAAACACATAAAAAAAACATTTACACAATTACAAATACATTATTCCCTATCTTGCGAGTCACACGGAAACCTTTCATTCTGTGATTTTCTTGGGGTCAAAAAGTTGCTGATAGTTTTCCTAGAAACACTGTCTCGGTGTCAAAGCTCTCCCATGGTTACCCGGACGAAAGTCTTTGAGTCACTCAAATCGGCATTTTGAACACGCACTGAACAGTAAACTGTATCTCACATTAAACACAAATGTCATAGTCACTGTCAGAGTACCATCCACACGAATCTGTTCGTCCAAAAAAATGGCCCTACAACTACTATTACCCACGGTTCTGTCCTTTCAGTTCATGGTGTAATTAAAAGTCGTAAGTTTCAACAAACAGCACTTATTCCCGCACCAGTTCAAGAAATGTCTCCTACTACAGACGCAAATGTCAATGTCCCACTCTAGTTTCTTGCCTTCATACAATAATTGTTCACCAAACGACAACTGTCCTCTAAGTATACCAAGTGTCCCACATGCAATTCACAAAGCACACTTAACAAGTCACTGCCAAAAGTTTATGGATCCCACCATTCAGTGGTCAAGACCAAAACAAAACGATCGTCCTGTCTGCTAAAGACAATCTTTTCCACCACTCACAACGTGGAAACACCAGTCCTTCACTTTCCACATTATGGAAAGTCGCAGTCATCTTGTTTCACGGCTCCACAGTCCAGTACTAGTTATTAGCTGCTGGTAAAAAAAATGCTCGCCGGGCTCTGCCGCGCCTCGTCCATTCTGCAGTAGCGCCGCTGCGCGCGCCGTTGAGCAGAAGAAACCACCCGCTGTTGCCTCCGCGGGATACCTTCCCCTGTCGTAAGGGTGGCGGAACTCATGAATGGCCAGTGGTACGTGCGTGTCGCCCCAGGCCGTTGACCTGCTGTAGCGGGCGCGTGGAGTGTACCCCGTCCGACAGTGGAGTGGGGAGTGCCGCGGCTCTGTCGCCTGTCGCCATGGCATCGTCAGCTCGGCCCGCTAGCGGTATGGGCGTTACGACACCCAATCAGTTAGCCTTCCGTGCATCTCGCAACATTACAGACAAAAGGAAATTCTTACATTAAAATTATACACCCTAGTTTTCTACACATACAACATCAACATTTATCTCTTTTCTATAGACAGCCCATACTCGTGCTATTCATTGTACCTGTCGTCCCTCATACAAAACATGAAAGTGTAAAAAAAAACAAAAGGAATAATAAACAATCTATACAGCTCATAATTACAATAGCAAATAGTAGGCTACTCTAACATCCTATCACAGTGAAAGTATTAGAAACTTTATCCTAAAACTACAATATACAATGAACTTTTGTGCTCGTGACAGACTGAAATTAATACCCCTTGAAAGTGTTCTAACAAAAAAATAAGAAATAATCTACACAGCTCACAATTACCTACCACAGGTTATTAAATATTAAACTACTTTAACATCCTAACACAACAACCATTTTTAGAAACTGATGACTCTAAATCTACAACATACAATGCACCTTTGTGCTTGTGACAGATTGAAATTAATACCACTTGAAAGTGTTCTAACAAAAAAAATAAGAAATAATCTATACAGCTCACAATTACCTACCACAGGTTATTAAATATTAAACTACTTTAACCTCCTAACATAATAAACATTTTAGAAACTGGTGACTCTAAATCTACAACATACAATGCACCTTTGTGCTTGTGACAGATTGAAATTAATACCACTTGAAAGTGTTCTAACAAAAAAAATAAGAAATAATCTATACAGCTCACAATTACCTACCACAGGTTATTAAATATTAAACTACTTTAACCTCCTAACACAATAAACATTTTAGAAACTGGTGACTCTAAATCTACAACATACAATGCACCCTTGTGTTTGTGACAGACTGAAATTAGCATCTCTTTATACATTTTACATTTTATTATATATAACAACATTTCTAGGACATGTATGAACCATCCACATGATGTCAAATCCTGACCTGCCATCGAGGTTCATCCAAATCAAACAATACACAATAATGTTTTAGTTACAGGTCGGTAGCATCCCCTTTACAGGAGTGTGCGCATTGATCACACTACTCTACGACTCTCACTCACCAGACATCACATTTTCCTTCTCATTCAATCCATTAATACACTAACAGAATAGGTCTAGAAGTCAGCTAACCTTAACACCACCACACTCACGACAACATACCATACCTTTGCCCCCTTATACTCATAACACCATCACACTCACGACAACATACCATACCTTAGCTCCCTTATACTCAACCACATAACACATGAAGCTGTTCCGGAGATAGCTTTCCAGTCTCCGAATTCGTCCTTTCACTCTGGCACCTCTCTCCATCGGCTTACCTCCGCATTCGCTTTACCCATTAATCATTCTGCTAAACACCAACTTAGAATTGCGACATTTCATCTAAGAACAAAAAATACACAAATTAATCAACCTGCAAAATAACTGTACACATTCTTGGTACCGTTTTGATTGGTTATACTGGTACCAGGCTTCAACAACAACAAAAAAATATTATTTTTGCCAAATCGGAAATGTTATGCTAAGAATTAGATCTTACACTTATATTACATCTTACGTCAGTGTTCCACAACGTTCACCATCTGGATCTCATACTCCCTTTATGTCCTTTCACTTTGTGCAGTTGTCCTCATCTCTTCATTCGTATTTCGGCTCTCTGTCCGTCCATTACTCCATCATTTCCTGGTCTTCCTTCGCCATTCGCATCAATCTCTATTGCAGCATACACAGGTCTCTCTGTAACATACATCTAAGACATCTCCACATTATTCAATTCTACTCACCTTTATTTACCACTGTTTCATCACGTCGAATCTCTATTTATTAATCACACTGCTTCACGTCGCTTCTTCCCTTACCTATCACCTTTATCCGCTACTATTTATCACGTCGCTTCTCTATCTACCATCTTTATTCCCTCATAAATCATCACGTCGTTTCTGCTTGATCCTTATTCATACGACAAAAAATACGTACATACACCACTCTGTCGACTCCTGTTCATGACTCATTTGACCAGTCTATTCCGTCATACTTCCTGACATCCCGCCTCAAAATTCTTATGTTCGATTTGACCCTGCACAACGTTACACACCACAAATAAATACACTGACTATCTACCATAAATTGCCTACTTTAGATCTATCCTTAACTTTTCCATAATTTGATGTTACAAATGTGATGAAGCCCACGAGACTGTTTTCCCTTGATCGTCTCAATCAGTACAGCATTTTCATGGACAATCCGCCTCACTCTGAATGGTCCACTATACACAGTAAAGAATTTTCTAGTTAGGAATCTAAGTTTACATGAAAATTAAATGTGTGGAGAGAATATACAAGCTGGGAGAGATGGGCAGCCCAAGTGTTAGTAACTTTGGTGCTAGTGGCCTCTTTCACTAACACCAGATTCCGAGCAACCATACGCAGCACCTCATTATAAATGTCACCACGACAATGACATCCGATGGCATCTAATTTAAAAACTTCGATCACAATGTTTACTTCTTTACATTACGTATTAAGTACCTGCAATAGTCAAATCGCACTAATTATACTGGACTCCTTGGCATTATTACATAACATTTTAACAACTGGTTTCTTTGAAGAAACAGTTCTTTTACTTTACAGTTCGAAAAATAAAAAATTTTCAAATTTTGCTCTGAGAGACCAGCCTAACTGATGCCATTACTGGTGTTTTATTCTGTGATCAGAAGTATGGTATTTGCATTCCTACATATCAGTAGAGTATGTCTGTTACATAGACAATTTTCAGTGCCAGCTGCATGTGTTTTAAGGCAAGAAGCTAAGGGCTGATATGTTGGATTTGTTTCTCCTATCCATCAATCTATTACGACAAGAAAGAAATACCAGGATTCCATGCTCTCCTGTCATTATGATAGTTTCTGCCGTTCCTATCCTCGACACTAACTGACCTATGAGTCGCGTTTCCGTTCACAATATTGCTTTCATTACCCAGTTCCTGTAAGAAGTGCTGAAATGACGCAGAATTGTCTAAGCCTCTGCCTCCCATCACTATACCTCTGCGCAATCTCACTGGCAACTTATTTATACAGATTCTAATGAGCTCCCCAGGTTCGTATGTCACATCCAAATACCTATTTCGTCTCAGGATTTCCTGATAGCACGACACTGGATCTCTTATACCACCTTCGTTACCATTTCGCATCATCAATATGCTTTGCGTAACCTGGTCCTGCTTACTTTGCGACCAGAATTCATTTAAATAGCTACTACAGTCTTTAATAACTTCCTGCATTTTCGCTCTAGCCTCATCCCTCAAATGGTTACACACAAACTTCATTTTGAGGGGCAGTCCCCACGATGAAGGTAATGAATCTTGAAATTGAGACAGCCTTGGACTATACCCAGTTGGGTTTGCCACCTGCTTTATCCTACACAACCGTTCTTCTGACTCTCTGAATTCGTCTTCCTCTTTCTGCCTGTTTTCGCTTTTTGAGTTTATCTCAATCTCCCTCTGCAATCTACCTGGTGGTGTGTCACCTTCGCTACTGCCCGCTAATTGCAACTGTGCTAGTTCTTCACTATGTTTCCTACTTATTACTAATTGCGCCTCTTTAAGCTGTAATAGCGATTGTATCTCCCCCTGGTTGGCATAAACCTCTCGCTGCGTACTGTCAGAGCCTGTCTCGCCTCTTATACTGATCTTTTCTACCTCTACACTAATCGTATTCATTCTGACCACTACTTCTTTGATTCGCTCATCCGGCAACACGCCCCTATGTTCTGTAATATCGCTTTCTATTGCACTTATTCGTACCTCCAAATTATTGGCCTTTTCTTTCACAGCATCACATTCTTGCTGCACCGCATCCAGATTCTTCTCCCCCTCATCTAACCGATTATTAACTGCGGACAGACGCTCATCGATAACTGAGAGTAGCTTCCTCATTGCCTCTTTATTTCCCTTATCAATTGCCTCCAATCTTTCCTTATTTGCTTCCAATCTCTCCTTAGTCTCCCTATCTCTCTCCTTAGCCTCCCTATCTCTCTCCTTATTCTCTCTATCTCTCTCCTTATTATCTCTATTGTTTGCTTCTAATCTTTCGTTAGTTGCTTCAAATCTTTCCTTAGTCTCCCTATTCATCGCTTTATTATCTCTACTCATCGCTTCTAATCATTCGTTAGTCTCCCTACTCATCGCTTGTAAAAACTGCAGTATCACATCGTTATTTCCTACTTTCGACGCGCTCACCTCGTTCGCCTGAGAAACGGTAGCTTCGCTAAGGGTAGCTTCACTTTCACTGAATACTTGACCTAGTCCCGAGCCCGCGTCGTCGGGAAAAGCCCGCGTTTGTGGACAAAGCCCGCCGCATAAAGGTTCCCCTTGCAGCGGTCCACTGAACAATACAGCCCCTTCGGAGCGTTTGTCTTTCTCGCTCATTAACCCATGGTCAACAGCTACTTCCTGCTGCACTGCTACGTCCACCCCAGAATCGCTATTCTCCATGGTGGCTACACTTTTCGACTGCGACCTAGTTACTACGGACATTACGCAAAAAAAAAATTATGAAACGATCTTCCAGCCTTGTGCGATATAGCAATTAATTACATAAAATAAAATAAAAGATCCTCACCAATCCAGAAAGAATTTGCAAACAGAAAAAATTTTACTTCTTAGCGCTATCACAATACATTCCATAAAAAAAATCTTAACAGCAAACCCTAACAACAAAATATCCTAACAAAAACGATCCTGGCAAAGGAATCCTGGCAACAAATTAAATATCCTGGTAACAAAATTATCGTGGCAAAAAACGGAATCCTGGCAGGGTCGCCATTATGAGAGGCACCCACTTGCCTTTCTCATACTGTGGCATCAAGCAGTCAGGCCTGCAAGATGAGTGGTTTGCCAAGCGAGTGGAATCTTCCTTTATTTATCGAGCAACATGAATTCTCGTATCTTACTATTTAGTTACAAATTATCCTCCTGTATGAATAATACGCAACGGAAACACGCATCTGACTATCAGTGATTTATAGAACTCTGACTGTACACTACGCACTGGCAATACCACATTTACCTTTTGTCTTTGATTTAACGGCTTTTATATAAATTCGGGACATTACAATAACATACAATTTAATGAAAAAAGGCCACCAATCTCTTTCTTTTCACTATTTGATTTATTCCTAAACACACAAATTCTACAACCTACAACAAAATCACATGAGAAATTCCGCCCAGTGGGCATGGCTTTACGTTAGTGAATCTCTATACTATGGTCTCGTAATCTATTTACCGCAACAGTGCACTCCCTGGATCGGATGGTGGATCTTTTATTATACCTCACACTTCGCCTCTCACAATTATCCTCACGAAACTTTCCTCCAGATCGAGCGATACAGAAGGAACAGGCATACCCACAAAACTTTCGAAACTACCTTGCTACTCCCATGCAAAACACACATACCCAAATTACAAGACATACACAACACAGCAATATGAAATATTACACAAAGAACGGTTACAACTTCATCACTTTCCGCTTTCCCACTTCAATCAATATTTATCCCAGTTTCGCACGACACTGCCCCACTTTGTAATTCTACTTTCCTACTGTGAACTCTGGAGATAAACGCACGTCTTCCTGTGCAATGCAACCCAAGTGGCGTTGCTGGAGAAACGGCCGACTCACCTTGATTCTCTCTCAGAGTTTAAATTCAGCGTCACACGGAATGATATTTCTTAAATACTTCAACTTATGATACACACGCTATTTCTTAAATATTTCAGCTTATTGTACACATGCTATTAATTCTTAAATATTTCAGCTTATTGTACACACGCTATTAATTCTTAAATATTTCAGCTTAAGCTCACGGAAGTATCTCAACTTACAACTACACGTGGGCTCTTTGTGACCGTTGGTTTACTACAATCCCCTTAAAATTACCTGCCTCACTTTGTAATTTTCCCCACAAAAGGTCCTGTGAAAGAGAAAGTATTAATTCTAATTACTCTTAAATATTCCACATCCATACCATGCCTCCACTCTTTCATCACGGAGCACAACAAAAAAAAAACAGGTCTTTACAGCAGAAGGTTCAGCGGCAGAGTACCTGAAACATGGCCGTATTCCGATTCTCTCGCACCTCTCTCGAAGTGGGAGAAGCACCTTGCTACCTTATTGGTCAGCCACATTTCAGACGCTCAAAGCTCTGGTAACTTCCATCTCTTTGGTCTCACCAAAGGTAGCCAAAGGATCGACTCAAAGATGATCATATATTCCGATTCACTATCTGTGGTTAGCAGACGACCATACATTCATTCCTTTCACAGATCTCACCAAACTGGATGTAGGGATTTATTTTGAGGGAGTGCACATGTGATCAATTAAATAAATAAATTGTCATTCTTTCCCACACTGGTATCCGGCTTCGCTGTATTAATTGAAATTGAGTTACTTTTACACAAAAAATGTGTTGTTCTGACAAGAATTTCGTACCTATTTTCAATGTTGGGCGGTACTGTACCCTTTCAAGGCAACCGCTCATGCACATCGCGAAATCCGGGTTCCAGACCCAGTCCGGCAAAAATTTCTATTTATGACTAATAATTTGCCCAGATGAAGTCTAATCGTTTATATGAAACTTCCTGGCAGATCAAAACTGTGTGCCAGACCGAGACTCGAACTCGGAACCTTTACCTTTCGCGGATAAATGCTTCACCGACTGCTTTACCCTAGCATGACTCAAAATCCCTCCTCACAGCTTCAGTTCTACCAGTAGCTCGTCTCCTACCTTCGAAACTTAAGACTAGCACACAGTTTTAATCAGCCAGGAAGTTTCATATCAGTGCACACTCCGCTGCAGAGTGAAAATCTCATTCTGAAAGTCTAATAGTATTTCGCAGTCCCGATTACATTTATTCTGTCCCCTGGTAGTCTGCTTACCAAGTTTCAAGAGCCAGCATTATACAGGCGCATGCATATTGTCCCCGTAGGGACCGCGAGGACAAGATTAGATTTGTTACAGATCATAAAGAGGCATTTAAACTATCATTTTACCTCTCTTCAGACGTGTATGGAACGGGAAGAAGTCCTGATAACTGGTACAATGGGAAACGTAATCTGCCATGTTCCTCTCAGTGGTTTGCAGAATGTAGATGCAGACTAAGTGCTTGTAAACTATATGACACTTCATGCTGGTGCATTGATCACCGACTGGGAGCTGCAGCAGACAAGAAGCTGGACTAGATTTCTGAGGGAGAGGGTTCAGATCCCTGCCCGGCAAACCAGACTTACGTTTTCCCGTGTGACACTGAATTCGACCAGGCGATAAGGCGATGCACGATTGCTTCCTATGTGTAGACTACGACCAGTTTCCTTCCACATCTCTCCATACTTGTCAACCTGAACACTTGCTCCATCGCTTAGTCTGAAACGATGCTCTTCCAACAAGCTCTTCTTCACTTTACAAAAACAGTAAAACGAAGGGTTGAGAAATGAAGGGATGCTCTACGCACAACCTTGCGGTTTGCTACTCAAAGATTACGAATCTCGAACCACTTTACGGTAGCAATCCACGAGCTTAATCGAAGAGCTTCAGAAATTCCCGTGTGATGTAGGTGTTGAAAAATGTAAAACTGTTAAAATAACTTTTGTTGGGAGAAAATAGGTATGATGGCAGAAAAAGTGGAAAAGGTTCAAGTGGGCTTTTAGTTAACAAATGGTGTGTACTCGTATAAAATCGAGGCGAAACTGGAGATGTAATTCGCAGTACAGTGATGTTATTATTGTGCACGGGACAGAAATAACATTGTAGTTTCCAAACATTGGGCAGGTGACAGACATGTTTCAAGCTGTGAGATTGCCGCCCATTGTTTAGATTGATTTTATAATTGAAGCAGTGGAGTGATTTAATCTAGATTCACCAGCAAATATTTCCAAGTACATCTGCGGAGCAGTTCGTCACGTTACGTGCATCGCGCACTCTACTGAAAAAGCGAACTTGCAAATATACTTGACGAAAAGAAATCGCAACTCCAAGAAGGAATTGTGCGACATAAACGAAAGTTTTTAAGCGTGTTTCTACATCTGAAAGATGACGTCTATTAAAATTTTGCGCCAATCGCTTAGAGTGGCGTCACTATAGTATGCAAATCGTGTTTACTTTAAATACACACGGTAAACGTCGTGAGCGTTAGTTACCTTCGAGACTGGACGTGGTGTGGTGATGTTAGTCAACAATGCCTTCAGGGTTATAAAGATGCCATTATCAACATCTCACTGGGTTTGAAAGAGGTCGTCGAACAGGTCTACGACTAGATGCTCCTTCAGCGATATTGCAGAAAGACTTGGCAGGAGTATAGCCACTGTACATGATTTGTGGCAGTGGTGGTCACGAGAATGTATAGCCAGAAGAAGACCGGTCTGCGGGCGGTCACGTGGCATTACAGAGAGGGAAGCCATCGTGTTAGGCAGGTAGATGCCGTGTTCCCAGGTAGATGCCGTGTTTCTTGACTTCCGCAAGGCGTTCGATACAGTTCCCCACAGTCGTTTAATGAACAAAGTAAGAGCATGTGGACTATCAGACCAATTGTGTGATTAGATTGAAGAGTTCCTAGATAACAGAATGCAGCATGTCATTCTCAATGGAGAGAAGTCTTCCGAAATAAGAGTGACTTCAGGTGTGCCGCAGGGGCGTGTCGTAGGACCGTTGCTATTCACATTATACATAAATGACCTTGTGGATGACATCGGAAGTTCACTGAGGCTTTTTGCGGATGATGCTGTGGTGTATTGAGAGGTTGTAACAGTGGAAGATTGTACTGAAATGCAAGAGGATCTGCAGCGAATTGACGCATGGTGCAGGGAATGGCAATTGAATCTCAATGTAGACAAGTCTAATGTGCTGCGAATACATAGAAAGAAAGATCCTTTATCATTTAGCTACAATATAGCAGGTCAGCAACTGGAAGCAGTTAATTCCATAAATTATCTGGGAGTACGCATTAGGAGTGATTTAAAATGGAATGATCATATAAAGTTGATCGTCGGTAAAGCAGATGCCAGACTGAAATTCATTGGAAGAATCCCAAGGAAATACAATCCGAGAACAAAGGAAGTAGGTTACAGTACACTTGTTCGCCCACTGCTTGAATACTGCTCAGCAGTGTGGGATCCGTACCAGATAGGGTTGATAGAAGAGACAGAGAAGATCCAAGGGAGAGCAGCGCGCTTCGTTACGGAATCATTTACTAATCGCGAAAGCATCACGGAGATGATAGATAAACTCCAGTGGAAGACTCTGCAGGAGAGACGCTCAGTAGTTCGGTACGGGCTTTTGTTGAAGTTTCGAGAACGTACCTTCACCGAGGAGTCAAGCAGTATATTGCTCCCTCCTACATATATCTCTCGAAGAGCCGATAAGGATAAAATCAGAGAGATTAGAGCCCACACAGAGGCATACCGACAATCCTTCTTCCCACGAACAATACGAGACTGCAATAGAAGGGAGAACCGATAGAGGTACTCAAGGTACGCTCCGCCACACACCATCAGGTGGGTTGCGGAGTATGGATGTAGATGTAGATATGGCTTTGGCGCATTGTGCTGAATCTGCAGCAGCAATCTGAGCAGCAGCTGACAACACAGTGACGCGACGAACTGTTAAAAATCGCTTACTTCAAGGAGAGTTCAGAGCCAGAGGCTCTGTAGCATGCATTCCATTGACCCCAAATCACCGGCATTTGCGACTTCTGTGGTGTCAAGCGAGAGCTCATTGGAGGACAGGGTGGGGGACTGTGTGTGTATTCTGATGGCAGCTGGTTCTGTCTCGGTGCCAGTGATAGCTGTATCTGGGCTAGAAGGAGGCCAGTTAAGGACGTGCAACCAACGTGCCTCCTTGCTAGACACACCGGAACTACACTTGGAATTATGGTTTGGCATCAATATCGTACGACAGTAGGAGTACTCTCGTGACCATCCCAAAAAATGGCTCTGAGCACTATGGGACTCAACTGCTGAGGTCATTAGTCCCCTAGAACTTAGAACTAGTTAAACCTAACTAACCTAAGGACATCACAAACAACCATGCCCGAGGCAGGATTCGAACCTGCGACCGTAGCGGTCTTGCGGTTCCAGACTGCAGCGCCTTTAACCGCACGGCCACTTCGGCCGGCTGACCATCCCACTCACCCTCATTGATAATTTGTTCGTCCGTCTGGTAATTAAACCTGTTGTGCTACCATTCATGAAAAGCATCCCAGGGGATGTTTTCCAAGTGGATAACGCTCGCCAACCTACCGCTGTTGTAACCCAATATGCTTTACAGAGAATCGACATATGCCTTGGCCAAATCGATCACTAAGTCTGTCTCCAGTCGACCTAATACGGGACGTCATCGTCCACAGCCAGCATTAACTGCCCGTGTATTTACCGACCAAGTGCAATAGGTGTGGAACTTCATCCCACAAACTGACATCCGGCACCTGTACAACATAATGCAAGAGCGTTTGCATGCTTGCATTCAGCATTTTGGTGGCTACACCGGTTATTAATGTACCAGCTTTTCACATTTGCAATGGCTTACCTCGCGCTTGCATTAACATGTGATATAGCAATGTTAATCACATATGTTACGTAGACAAATGCATTCTCGAAATTTCATTACTTCACAGTAATTATTTTTTTGAGTTTCGATTAATTTTCCGTCGGTGTGTATCGAAACACCAAGGGAAATGCGTCTCACGCCTACCACGGAGACATCCGGTATGTTCTACCTCATAGATGGACTACTTTTAAAATTCAGATTTGGTGGAGCCAATAAACAGAGCGGGCAGGTAAACGGAGCGAGATACGGCAGATACAAAAACTATTTGCACGTTGAAAATCGAAGTTGAGAAAGAGGAGAAACTTACATTGTTACGTGGGAAGCAAGAAATGTGTGAAACGTAGAGGGGAAATTCAGAATATAGGAAGATGCTTCTGTTGTAACACGGCGATATAGAAAGCGAATTATGTTCACTAGATCGCAAAAGAAGATACTGTAAGTATTACAAAAGTACAGAAATCAGGAAAATAAATGGAAATATGGAGAAAGAAATACACAATTGATAAAAAGGATTAGTGAGAAATGCAATCAGAAGAGTGATAAGTTTGATGAAATATTCGGTAAACGATCGATGGCTAGATGGAGTGGCTGCGTAAAGAGCAGTAAACGGTACTAATTGTAGGCAAAGAAAGGATGATGCTACGTGGTATAATTGACATGTGGTATAGCTTATGAATAACTATGAACAGACTCACGCAGGAGGGAAGGGAAATGAGGACAGAATTCCAACAGTTGGAACATTGACAGCTGGTTAAAAAAATTACGACTTGGTGTCCTTACATACGGGAAGTGCTAAAATAAGTGTGCATACCTGACGTCCGTTGCCAACCGCATTTACTGCATCGTGTAGACAGCGGAGAAAGTAGTCTTCGGACAAGTTTTGCACCGTTTGCGAAGCGAGGGGGGCGGGAGAGAAAGTCCCGCTTACTGGAAAAAGCGTGCAGCCATTACAATGGAGAAAGCTAATTGCGAAAGTCGGGTACACTTAGACATGAATCGTGACTATATAGTCAAGATAAAGCAGCCAAAGTTCTTCACTTTTCTTGCCTAATTCCATAATTTCCGCCGCCTCCAAGTGAAAACGAGCAAAATACTGGTTGAATAACGCATTGTCTCGAGTTCACGTGTTCCACACCTTAGAATAAGTGTGCTATTTTCTTCTGCATTTATTTATGCAGTGCCATTAAATAATTTTCTTGCAAGCATTACTTTATGTAACTGGTTATAAGACAGTCTCATTCTGTTGACCATTGGCTTTACATATTGAAAACTGTAAAGTTGTGCGTTTTACAAAATGAAAGAGCTTAGTAACCCATGACTACAGTATGAATGTGTTTCATATGGAATCAGTCTGCTCGCAGAAATGTTTGTGTGCAGGAATTTGTGCGAATATGAAATGGGCTGATGACACAATCTCACTGGTAGGTAAAGCAGGTTCCACACTTCGCTTCTTTGGCAGGATATTGGAAAAACGCAACCAGCCTAGAACGGAGGTTTTGTTCGAAACGATAGTGTCACGCATACTAAGTTTTTCTTTATGTGTATCCGACCCACAAGTAATAGGTCTAACAGAGGATGCTGTATGTACGAGTACTGAAAGGTTGCTACACTGAGCCACAGCGCCAGAGATCGCGCCAGAGAGTTTTGTTTCGCCGCCTCCACTGGCAGTGATTATTGAGAAGTTGCGGTGGGCAGTGCTTGCTGAGATGTGGTAGTGAAAAGTTCTTGTCGAGATGTCGTAGTAGTGAGTGCTTGTTCCATGTTTTATGCAGTTATTTGATGGGCTAGATAGCAGATGTTGTTCTAATGGAAATGTTGTAATTTCGTCAATATATATGAAGGTAACAAAACTCGTTTTTTTTTTATTATTTCAATGTCTTTTAATAATGCGCCATTACAGGTTCAGTCAACAAAGCATCTGGCTTGTGTTCTTGTATTAGAGTGTAATTCTGGTTTTCTTGCGCAATTATAGTATTTCTATTTTTTAATTACTTCAGTATAAATGGTATTTAAAATTTCTTGTTTTATTGAAAAAGAACCGTGTCAGATGTGTACGTTGAGTCACACTCCCACACACAGAACAGTTACACTTGTGCTTTGGTTTCGTAGGTTTTATAGTTGCTGGGGACTTAATTAATTAATTGTGTTAACCTTTCATTCTTTGTTGTTGTTCTATGCAGTCAGATTGCGTACAAATACTAGTCAGGGCCAAGCGTTTACGAGACTACGTAATCGG
Organism: Schistocerca serialis cubense; assembly: GCF_023864345.2. Taxonomy (NCBI): domain Eukaryota; kingdom Metazoa; phylum Arthropoda; class Insecta; order Orthoptera; family Acrididae; genus Schistocerca; species Schistocerca serialis. The sequence continues at coordinate 399,222,559 of NC_064644.1, forward strand.
ACATACTAAATCAAAAAATTAAAAAGTATTTGCATTCATATTTAAATAATTAAGCCCCCATGCACGTGGCGACCGCTGCTTCGGATCGTCCCTTGGAAATCTTCTGATTGTAAAAATAGTAGACAGTAGTATTGTTGTAGTAATTTGTAGTTTGGTGATCGTAGTCTATTTTGCTTGTGTAGATTTGGTAATTGTCATTCTTCTAATGGTATTTCAGAATTTAATTTTGTTGTCTTGTATATGCGTTTGACAATTTAGTGCAATTATTTCAATTGTTCGTTAATCGTGTTTGAGGGAAATATTTCGTGTGAATGGTATTGTTGAAGATGAGGAGTCATTGTGTGTAATTTTCGTACAGTGACGAGTTTTGTATATTTTGTAAATGATTACGCGATCGATGAAAAAGGCAAAAATGATGAATAGTGAGAATGACGAAATTATTAACATGGCGAACTCGCCAACACAGGAGAACAGTATGATGAATAATGAAGTGGGAAACAATTTAATAAGTCGGGAAAATAGTCCGGAACCATTTCAAAATTTTTCTCAATCAGACAATTCACAGAATACGAGATTAACGATAGAAGATTCTGAAATAGTATCGAACACAGATAGCTTTATGGCTACGCAGAAGGAAGTTAGTTTTGCGGGAAATGTTAGGGGCGAGAAGAATTTCGAACCGGTTAACATGGAGCAGTTGATGAGTGCAATATTAAATTTGGGATCTCGGTTAGACTCACAAATGGGAACAATGGAGCAGTTTCGATCTGAATTTAAAACAGAGATAGGAACAATTAAAACAGAGATGGGAACTTTGGGATCTGAATTGAAAATTGATATGGGAACAATGGAAACACGGTTAGACTCACTGGGATCACAAATAGGAACAATTAAAACTGAGATGGAAACTTTGAGATCTGAAATTAAAACTGATATGGGAACAATGGAAACACGGTTAGACTCACAAATAGGAACAATTAAAACAGAGATGGAAACAATGGAAACACGGTTAGATTCACGAATAGGGACGTGTTTCAAAAATATGAAAGATGAATTAAAGAAAGAAATCAGAGAAGAAGTACAACAGATTTTGAATGCTCACAATAATAGATTAATTGCAGTAGAAATCAGACAAAAGGAACAGGATAGAGAACAGGAGGAAAGAGATCGCGTGATAGTACAGAAATTTTCAGAGTTAAATTTAAAACGCGCACACGATAAGGAAGAAATATTTGAGAGAATCGAGGAATCCGTACCAAATGACAGAATAAATAACCTAACACAACAATATGAACAGTTAACTACCAAAAGTGCTAATACTGAAACCCGAGTCGTGACACTTATGGAAGACGTAAATAAACAGAAAGAACAAATAGGTGATTTATCGGAGAGAGTTGAGGAGATTTCAGATAAACAGACAAGTCTTAGTTTAAGTGGGGACAGAGATTCAGATGATACAGCCATTGCCATTTGCAGAAACCGAAGAGTATCAGAGTATAAATAAACATGTTGAAAATAAGGGAAAATTTAATGAATGCGTTAAAAGGGAAGTTGAGGCATTACGAAAGCAAGCCAAACAAATCGAAGGCGAAATTGTAGGAAAAGACAGTAGAAGAAATTTAGAATCACAGATAGCAGAGGGGTTTGAAGAAAGTAATTTATTTAATTTACGGGATGCAACAAGAGAGCGCCAGGCGCGCGAACTTGACAATAATCGACATTCGGACTGGAACAGACGTGGTAGGTCTTTGTCGCCACGAGGCGGAAACTTTGACTATAAACACTTTTTGACTGTTCGGAAATTTAAGATCTTCCGCAATTCTAAGAATGACATACATCCATGTGCATGGTTAGATCAATTTATGTACGCACTTCCACCAAATTGGCCACTAAGTCACAAACTGGAAATTATGTGCAGCTATTAGTGTCCTCAGGGGGTTCACTACACTAAGTGAATATGTGCCGTAGCGTGCATAGGGCCCCGAGCTGTAGTGGTGTTATATCCCTTTTAGTTTTCTGCACCGCTGCCTACTCTTTTACTATTCTTTGCATCTGTCAAAACAACTCTTCGACTATCAATCTATCTAGAGAGTAAGTAAACAATAACCGGATATGACTATTTTTCCTAAAAGTGATTTCGGAAATTACTATTTGGACTTACTGTACCTTCTGCAGCATTCATTCGTAGTTTAAACGAAATTTTACCTGTTTATCTTTGTGACAATATTACTTCATGTGTTGACGATATTCTTATTGCTAAACGTTCTTGGAGTGAGCACAACAAAACTTTGGATTCATTATTACGTATCTTTGCAAGAGTTGGCATTACAGTGAACTTAGAAAAACCTGAATTTGGTCGTTCTCAGGTGAAATTTCTCGGTCACATTATTTCTACAGAAGGTATTCTTCCTGATCCAGAAAAATTAGACGCTATTCGTAATTATGCTGTTCCTACCACAAAACGTGAGGTTCGTAGTTTCCTTGGTGTCTGTAATTTTCTTAGACGCTTTGTTAGATTGGACGATTTGGCCACACCTCGTTTTTGCGATATATCTGGAAAGTTCTTTTTAAACGAAAATCGGTTGACAACTCTTTTTGGTTAGTTTGTATTCCTGATGAGTGGGTTAATAAGTTGATTTGGTACACACATTTCAGTTATGCACACTTTGGTCTCAGAAAATGCTTTCATAAATTACGAGAAAATTGCTACTTCAGTTATATGGAAAACGTATTCGATCTGTTCTTGCCAAATGCAAATTATGTCAAAAGGCTAAGCCGCCAACTATTTCTCACAGAGCACCGTTGTTTCCTATCATTCCAGCGAAATTAAAGGACATGGCTGCAGTCGATTTGTTCGGTCCAGTGGTTCGTTCTACTAATGGTTTTGCGTACATTTTCATAGCAGTGGAATTGACATCAAAATATGTGTGTTTTACACCTTTACGCAAAGCAACAGCTCGTTCAGTATCTAACGCTTTCATCAAACATTTTCTTAAAGAAGTGGGTCGTGTTGATGAGGTTATATCAGATAATGGATCACAGTTTCGTTCTAAAATTTGACTTCGTACTCTATGGCGTCGCAAGATTAAACCAATCTTCATTTCACTTTTTCACCCTCAATCTAACGCTTCAGAGAGATGGATGAAGGAAATCAATAAATTGTGTCGTCTTTATTGTCATCAGAATCACAGAACTTGGGATCAGTATCTTCATATTTTTCAAAACATTCTGAATGAACTTCCTAATGACTCAACTTCTTTACCGCTTATATTGACATTAAAAAATAAAGCACCGACAAATCGCATTTCTGAAATCGTTCCTTTTCCGCCTACACGGAAACTGCGGCATTCTGAAGTTGTCAACCTGGCTCTGCGAAATATTGCATCTGCGGCTGCTAGAAGAGAGAAATCAGCTAAGCGTCCTGGTCGTTTAAAAAGCTTGTCAGTTGGTCAAAAGGTGTTAATTAAGTCTCATCGTTTGTCTCACAAAGGAAAGGGCTTGTGTCGCAAATTTATTCTGCTTTATAACGGTCCATATAGAATTCGCAAAATTATTCGTGATAACACTGTTGAAGTAGAAACTCTTAAATCTCGGCGCTCTAAGGGAAAACATCACATATCGAACGTTAAAATTTTTGTGGAAAGACATACTTGTGAGAAACTAACAGCTACATGTAGACACGCAGGGAGTACAAGGATACCGCGCTGTGTTTTGGCGGCGGCACATGCTCAAAGCAACAGTCAAGTCTGCGCGCCGCACAAGGCAGTCGTTGACCGCAAACAATTACTTCCTACGTCACGCGCCTACAGCTGATCGAGCGCTCAGTGCGAATGCACTGACAGCCGTAAACAAATACACAGTCTAAATTCTCCGAATAAATCCAGTATAAAGCTATAGTGACTTGATAAATTATGTTATTAACGTTCAGTATTTTTCAGGATACGGTTGTATAAAATATTTAAGAACTTCAGGTAAATTCTGTGTGTCTCCGACGTTAAGAGGACTTGCTATCGAGAAAATTTCAGAAAGAATGTAATTCCCAAGAAGAAACTAATAAACTAAAAAGGTAACTATTAATTGAGTTTATTTTTCAGGTAACATATTTCCACTTAGGTACGTACTTAGGACGTAATTTGCTGCTCGCAATTACGTGATTCATACTTTGTGCTAATTTCATGTTCTATGAATTTACTTGTGAAGCGACGTGCTTGCGTGTTAACTGATTTTGACAATGATTGATTAATGAACAGGGTTGTTATTTGTATATATTATGCATCGCCAGGCTGCTGTGCCTTTTCACTGACGTCATATTTTTTTTATTATGTGCCTGCTGTGCTTATTTATTTAAATTATAATTGTCACCTGATTAGTTGTGTTGACTATGGTTATGTGTGTAAGTTATACTTTGTGATTTATCTGCTTGCGCCTTCATGTTTACTTATTAAGATTACATATGAACATTTATTTGCTTATGCTGATATGATGCTAATGACCTGTTTATTATGTTAGATAACATATTTGCTGCCTTGCTTATGGATTGCATATTTACACATTTCTGTTTTGTTGTCATAACTACTCTTTAATTTGGTATATAGAAATGCTGATGTACTGTGTACGAACATAGAGTGTAGGTCACACTATTGTATCAATTATAGATTGTTCGCTTGGCAGAGCCTCGTTATAAGAATTGTGCTGCATCCACTTGTTGACATTCTGTTCTCTTCTGGTATATTTACTCGCTATTGCATGTTTTGCTTACGCTCAGTGCCTTATATTTTTAGGATAGGAAAATGAACTTCTATAATTCGACATAAACGACATTAGTACAAGAAACTTCATAGAAGTCACATGAGCTGGAGGTTTTATGGAAGCTGTATAAATTTATGCTAATAGGAAGGAAGCTAACGACATGACATACCAACACTAGGGTTAGACCATTGACAGTTATTACACTGCATTCTTCGTGAGCAATTGAAATAGAAAGTGACACTTGACACAAGAAATACTCCACATGTTTGCTTCTGCCATGATTCTTGAAGTGGTATACACACTGTGAAATATTATGATCATTCACACTCCGTAATCGTACTTAATTACTGAGAGTTATTCGAACTAAAGACTATTAGAGGTCATGTATGCATTTCTTTTGTTTAATGATGGACAAGGTAACCAAAATGTATTTTATCATTCATAATGAGTAGAAGATTTGGCTCAGGTGGACTACACAGAGGTTGTGTGTGGACATTGTGTCTTCGGATTGTATGGGATGATGAACTGAAGTTTGCACTAGGATTTTATCTGTTCTTGTTCGAGGAGACTGACTAGAGGAAAGAGTTTTTATGGAAGTGAAATGATATTGGTGCTAAGGTTTATATGTATCGACGTATTGAAGAGGTATTATTGAGGTATTGAGATTAGGTGAAGAGGTATTATTGAGGTATTGAGATTGTGTGAAGCTGATGATTATTGGAGTTTTGATGGGCAAGAGGTAAGGTAAATGATATTGATGGTAAGGTTTATATGTATCGACGTAAGAGGTATTATTGAAGTATTAAGATTATGTGATGCTAATGATTATTGGAGTTTTGGTGAATAAGAGGTAAAGTAAGTGAGGAGCATGTTTTTGTTGGTTTTATGGAACAAGGAGGATGAAGATGGCAGACTAGAACACTCAAGTAGAAGGAAGATTGTCTACACACACACTTTGTTAAATCACTAAGCAGTATATACTTTTTTTTGAGAGAGGAAGCATATCTTGGCTCACTGACAGTTGTTCAGCAACCGTACATTTTGATCTGGCTTGGCAAACATTGGTCTTGAAATGATGACTATGACGTTGACTAACTATTATTGACTGTTATACATTGCTGCCACTACTACTTGATACACATGATGAACATCAAATTTTGACAGAATTGCATTTACACAGTTAACACTATTCAATTACACAGTAGCACTAATGTGGACGAAAGATGAGTGAGTGTGTTTTGTGTGTTTTCCTTTCCCAATCCCAAATTGGTCCCAACCTATCTCCTAAATATTATTTTACTTGTTTGTTGTGGCTTGCACTGACACCCATAAATATTATAGGTTTACTGGTATTTGTGTATTTGTAATAGTTAATATGACAATTATCTGATATCATTTGTGTTTGTTATAATTTGTATGTTTAGTGTAAGAGCATTGAGAATAATTTTGTAAAAGCAATTGTGTGTGCATTCAAACTATTGTTCATGCCTGAACTGTCTGATTAGTGATAGTGAATATTATGGACTGTTACCTGCACTGTTTCAACATAATGGGTGCCACTTAGAAATATTTAATTTCTGCTGATGAACTGTGTGATTAGTGATAGTGAATATCATGGACTGTTACTTGCACTTTTTCTACATGATTGGTGCCACTAGGACATGTTTAATTTCTGCTTATAAACTCTGATGAACAGTGTCATTAGTGATAGTGAATATTATGGACTGTTATCTGCACCTGTTCAACATTGCTGGGTGCCACTGATGGACTGCTTCTACTGAGATAATGTCACTTGTTGGTTTCTGCACCTGCTCAACATTACTGGGTGCCACTGATGGACTGCTTCTACTGAAATAATGTCACTTGTTGGTGTCTGCACCTACTCAACATTGCTGGGTGCCACTAATGGAACTGTTTCTACTGAGATGATGTCACTTGTTGCTGTCTGCACCTGCTCAACATTGCTGGGTGCCGCTGATGGACTGCTTCTACTGACATAATGTCACTTGTTGGTATCTGCACCTGTTCAACATTGCTGGGTGCCACTGATGGACTGCTTCTACTGAGATAATGTGACTTGTTGGTATCTGCACCTGTTCAACATTGCTGGGTGCCACTAATGGAACTGCTTCTGCTGAATGATGTCACTTGTTGGTGTCTGCACCTGTTGACCATTGCTGGGTGCTACTGCTGGAACTATCAACTACTTGTTTCTTGAACTATTTATGTGAACGTTTGTATAAACTGATTTTTTGTGTATTGTGTAAACTATTATGTAAAGTCACACGTATGAAAGAATTTGTATTGCTTACTGTATTTTATATATTAGGTTATTGAAAGGTCAGTGCAAAGCCAAAATTTTGTCTAATTATGTGATATTTACGTATTAATATTATCTTTTATTTTTGTCTGTATTTTTGTGGACGAATTTGGTGGTATTTTCACCACCAATGCTGGCAAAAATACCATCAAATTCTGGCCCGTGGAGGAAGGGCATATGAAAGGTGGCTACACTGAGCCACAGCGCCAGAGATCGCGCCAGAGAGTTTTGTTTCGCCGCCTCCACTGGCAGTGATTATTGAGAAGTTGCGGTGGGCAGTGCTTGCTGAGATGTGGTAGTGAAAAGTTCTTGTCGAGATGTCGTAGTAGTGAGTGCTTGTTCCATGTTTTATGCAGTTATTTGATGGGCTAGATAGCAGATGTTGTTCTAATGGAGATGTTGTAATTTCGTCAATATATATGAAGGTAACAAAACTCGTTTTTTTTTTCATTATTTCAGTGTCTTGAATAATGCGTCATTACAGGTTCAGTCAACAAAGCATCTGGCTTGTGTTCTTGTATTAGAGTGTAATTCTGGTTTTCTTGCGCAATTATAGTATTTCTATTTTTTAATTACTTCAGTATAAATGGTATTTAAAATTTCTTGTTTTATTGAAAAAGAACCGTGTCAGATGTGTACGTTGAGTCACACTCCCACACACAGAACAGTTACACTTGTGCTTTGGTTTCGTAGGTTTTATAGTTGCTGGGGACTTAATTAATTAATTGTGTTAACCTTTCATTCTTTGTTGTTGTTCTATGCAGTCAGATTGCGTACAAATACTAATCAGGGCCAACCGTTTACGAGACTACATAATCGGACATACTAAATCAAAAAATTAAAAAGTATTTGCATTCATATTTAAATAATTAAGCCCCCATGCAGTACAAAGGAGTGTTCGACTCACGTATGAGAGTCAAGAAAATGCTGAAAAATCAGAATGGGCAGACGCATGGAAGAAGAGGTCAGCTATCCCACGAAAGTCAACTTACATACTTGTAGTGTCAAGAGCCAGTAGTAAGTGAGGGATATACTATAGTCTCCTCACTGTTGCTCCGTTATGGAACGCAAGAGGTGTTCGACAGCACTGACTGACAAAAACAGTGAAGCACCCGAAATGCTTGGTCGGATGTTAATGTAGCTTCGTACACGTATACATTATCGGCGGATATGTAAAATAATTGGAGTTGCAGTTCTCTGTGACAGTTAGAACGGCTACCACAGTGCTTTAGTGTTGTTTGTGTTTACTGTTGTCGCCAGGGCTTGTAGCGTATACACTGAAAAGCCAGAGAAACTGGTGAATCTGCCTAATATCGTGCAGGGCCCACGCGAGCACGCAGAAGTGCCGCTACACGACGTGGCATGGACTAGACTAATGTCTGAAGTTGTGCTGGAGCGAACTGACACCATGAATCCTGCAGGGATGTCCCTAAATCCGTAAGAGTATGAGGGGGTGGAACTCTCTTCTGAACTGCACGTTGCAAGGCATCCCAGATATGCTCAATAATGCTCATGTCTGGGGAGTCTGGCGTCCAGAAGAAGTGTTTAAACTCAGGAGAGTGGTCCTGGAGCTACTCTGTAACAATTATGGGCGTGTGGGGTGTCGCATTGTCCTGCTGAAGTTGCCCAAGTGCGTCGGAATGCACAATGGACATGAGTGGAATGAATGATGGCAGGATTCTTATGTACGTATCACCTCTCAAAGTCGTATCTAGACGTATCAGGGTCCCACATCACTCCAACTGCACACGCCCAACATCATTGCAGAGCCTCCACCAGTTTGAACAATCCCCTGCTGACATGCAGAGTTCATGGATTCATGAGGCTGTCTCCATACCTGTACACGTCCATCCAGTCGATACAATTTGAAAGGAGACTCATCTGACCAGACAACATGTTTCCATTCATCGACACTCCAGTGTCGGTGCTGACGGGCCCAGGCGAGGCATAGAGCTTTCTGTCGTGCAGTCATCAAGGATACTCGAGTATGCCTTTGCCTCCGAAAGCCCATAACGATGATGTTTCGCTGAGGGTTCGCACGCTGACACTTGTTGGTAGCGCAGCATTGAAATCTACAGCAATTTGTGGAAGGGTTTTACTTCTGTTACGTTGAACGATTCTCTTCAGTCGTCGTTGGTTTCGTTCTTGCAGCATCTTTTTCCGGCCGCAGCGATGTCGGTGATTTGATGTTTTACCGCAGTCCTGATATTCACAGCACACTCGTGAAATGGTCGTACGGCAAAACCCCCACTTCCTCGCTACCTCGGAGATGCTGTGTCCCATCGCTCGTGCGCCGACTATAATACCACGTTCAAACTCATTTAAATCTTGATAACCTGCCGTTGTAGCCGCAGTAACCGATCTAACAACTGCTTCAGACACTTGTTGTCTTAGGTATAGGTGTTACCGATCGCATCGTCGTATTCTGCCTATTTATATATCTCTGTATTTGAAGACACACACCTATACCAGTTTCTTTGGCGCTTCAGTGTATAAGCGGCGTTAATAGTGCTAGATGTTGAGCTATCACTGTCAATAACACAGAAGCACTCATGTGAGATATGTATTATGAGCAACTGACAGAGTTTGAAAGGTGCCTCATTGTAGTTTCCCATTCGGACGGCTGATCGAACTGTGCAATATCGAGATTTGCGGGTCGTTCGGATGTGACAATGGCCCGATGTTGTTGGTTGCCATGAGAACATGAGAGTATGTACAATCGTCGTGAAGGTTCTGTTCAATCACGACTGACCACCTCATGTAAGGATACCGTATTGTGGACTAAGTACATCGTATTGCCTTCACATCTGCATCTATCATCAGTGAATAAGTAATGGACTGCCTGCAATCTTCCATGCATCCCATACCATTGGTCGGAAACTAGCTGCAGCCCGACCAGGGAATTCCCGTCCCATGCTTAGGCTGCAATTAACACGACAACACAAACGGTTGTGTTTTGAATGGTCCTGTGACAGGGTAGCAAGGACTCCTGACGAATGGTGTTGCACTGTGTTCAGCGTTGAATCACAGTTCTGCAGTACCCTGGATGACCAAAGTTGGCGATTATGGCGGCAACCGGGAGAGTAGTTCCATTCTTCCAATGTTTTGGAGAGGCGCAGCGGCGTTACTCCTGGAGTCATGGTGTGGGAAGTCATCGGGTATGGCTTCAGGTCGCAGCTGGTGGTGGTTCAGGGTATACTAACAGGACAATGGTGTGTCATGGGCCCGCATGAGTCACCTATCATGCGACGGTATCATAGTGCTATTTTTCAACTGGGCACTGTTCGTCCATACGTGATACATGTCTCCAAGAATTGTTTGCATGATGCTGAGGTACTTCCGTGACCAGGAAGATCACCAGTTCTGTCCCAATAGAACACATATAGGACCAACCTAGACTTCAGCTCCATCCCAGTGTCAGGATCCAGTATATCTAAGACCACTTACAACAGTTAGCCAGCTTGCCTCACGAGATGATACAACGGCTTCATGACATTCATCCCAACCGAATCAGTGCATCACAGGGGGTTCAACATTGTAGTGGCAAGTAGCCTCCTTCTGCCATCTTCTTTGTAAATTTGACTCGATTTTGTGATAACTGTAATAACATCACATACCCTATTACCTCATGAAGTTTCATTTTGTTTCTTCCTTTCCTTCTGGGTGCTTGACTTTCTTGTCAGACAGTGTGATTACAGAGGACTTTCAGCCATCATTCTTCTAGCACTCCACAGGTGAATAAAACCGTGAGAAACGCTTTATTACAATGAGAAGTAACATCCGCCATACATTTCACAGTGGTTTGCAGTGAATGGATACAGATGAATAAACGGATAAAGGGGTTTATACAGGGTACCCGCCATGTCAGGTGAGAGTGCTAATGCGCTGCTCCCTGGACTCGGGTAGGCGCGCCGGCCCTGGATCGAATCCGCCCGGCGGATTGACGACGAGGGCCGGTATGCCGGCCAGCTTGGATGTGGTTTTTAGGCGGTTTTCCACATCCCACTAGGTGAATACCAGGCTGGTCCCCATGTCCCGCCTCAGTTATACGACTCGCAGACATTTGCAAACGTTCACACTATGTCATGGCTTACACTAGACGCAGACAGCTGGGGTACACTAATTCCGTCCTGGGGGTTACAGGGTGGCGACAGAAAGGGCATCCAGCCACCTCTCTGACACTAACATTGCCAAATTCATAGTAATAGGGCCGACCCCACGTTGAAGTGGGCCAATGGCCCAAGGAAATGATGATACAGTGTGTTTCACTATTGCAGCTACGAACGAAAGAAATAAGTAGAGACCAATGAAAGAAGCAAATAATCCTAATAAACACAGGTCCGTAGTACGAGATATTATGTCTTAGTACATGAACACCTTGTAACAGAGGTCCCTAGGAACCAAACTGCAGATATGCATTTGAATCAGACACATTGCAATAAGTGTTCTATGTCTTCGCTGTTCATGCAAAGGCAGGCTTCAGCAAGTCTCTTCAACAATGATCGTGCCCGTTCAAAACTCCCACACATATTCTGAATGCACTGACAACCATCCACAATGTGTTCCCAGAATTCGTAGATACAACTGATCGGTCTGATGTTGTTCCCAGCTGGGCACACGTGGCAAAGGCTAGAACATTTTATTTTACTTTTGACTTGAGCGTAGCTGCTCCACATTCTGAATACTGCTTTTTAGCAAAGTAATTTTGCGATTTAACAACATTTCGTTCTAATGAAGGCATCCCTAGTAGGTGTCGAAACCTAGGTCAATGTACCTACCGTTTACGTGCAGCCTGTTGGCTGTCTAATCCTATGTCGAAAACTTCAACAGGGCTGGAATACACAAAATTTTTAATATTTCCCGCATAAAAAAATCCGATAACTTCAAGTCGGGGCAGGCCATGGTATTCGCGAGCCATGATCTACATACTTGTTGTCGAAGATCTGTGCTCCATATTCCTGAACAGCCACTTGAAAGTACGCCGCAACACATCATGGATGTACCACATATGCTTCCTTTCAGCATAAGGGACAACATCCAGATAGTCGATTAGCTTGTGTTGCAGGAAATCAAGGTACACAAGACCAGTAAATTGGCCAGGTAGGAAATGTAGCCCTTACAACGAGTCACTAACGATACCTACCCAAACATTAACGGAAAATCTCGGCTGATGTACAGTCTCGGTGGTAACATGTCGATTCTCAAAAGCCAAAAGTTTTCGTTGTTGATGTTCTAAGATACCCCTTATTTGCAGATAAAAGCGCATTTGTCTTTATTTCCAGTTTTCCTATTTCACGCACATAATATGACTGTATCGGCGCTGTAGTACGTGCGGAGTAAGGAGCGAGCAGTAGCTTCCCACGGTGGCTAGCAGAGACGGTTGTGGCCATCTAGTGTTTTCAGATCCAGTGGGATGGGGTGTCGATGCAGAAATAGCTCGTGGCGTCAGCAGAGAGATATGTAGAGAAAGTATATTTATTCTTGCGCAAATTAAGTAATTGTTATTGATGAATATTTGCTAACGGTATGAAACGTCCCCTTTGAACAATTATACATGACTGTGCGTTAAACTGACACACAATATTTTTAGCACAACGCAATCTGACTTTCAAAAATCCCTACAAAAGAATGGCCCTGACTAACATTAACCTATGCCTTTCACAAATCACTTACCTCACAAAAATCTTCGTTACTCGAACTACTGCAATACAGCGAGCACCAATACTGCCAGCTAAATAAAAGATTCAAACTACTGAAGGCACTAACTACTGATAGACATAGTTAGCAAATGAAAGATTTTGATAGAGAAAAAACAATGTATTTACCTTAATATTGTTCAAAAGTCATATTATATATATCAGTTCATGACATGCAGTCTTACAAATTTACTCTTTCTTAATGAGACACGTCCATATCGTCCGCTCTCAAAATTCCGCCATCTCTCTCCCCACATCCACCACTACTGGCGGCTCACCTCCAACTGCGCAACGCTACGCGCTGTTAACATCCAGCTGCCCAACACTACAATGGCAGACAACAATGCAAACTAGCCACAGACTGCACACAGCACAGCCAGTGATTGTCATACAGAGCGCTAAGTGGCGTTACCAATAAGAAAACCTAAACAGCCTACTTACAAGGGAAGTTGCCTTTTGCCACTCAAACATTAGGAGGAGTCTACGGGTCATAAATACTATCATTTAGTAATATTACAATGCCAGGAACCGTTGATATTAATAAATAAATGAATAACTTTCGCATAACCGAGGATGTACGAGCTTGTACAAACTATAGTGATTGTACGCTCAAGTTACAGGCTGTGTGCCGTTGTCAGCAGCCGTCGATAGGATGCCTTTCGATCCATTGATGCGGTAGATCACACTCTCGTGCCGTTTATAGTTAGCCTATAATCAGTGCGAACTAGTTCATTTTACGATGTTTCTTAAAGAAACTCACTATAATGGCATTCCGTGTAGAGATTATTTCCACAAAAAACTTCCTCCCGCTTTATTACGTAAAACATACAGAGTAGTATTGCGCTTTCAGATTTCGACGGTGCTGTTACGTACGGCTCTGCAAGGGGACAAAAAACTTCGAGAGCATCTCCACGTAACAGGTAGGAAGGATTCCTGCGCGGCGGGTCATTAGGTCAGTTCCAGGATGGACTGGCTTAATTATAACAAAATTCGGGCGGGAAAGCGTGGGTAGTTGTGCTGTACGTCTCTTATACCACCATCTACGGACTCACTGAGACATTTCAAAATGGTTCAAATGGCTCTGAGCACTATGGGACTTAACATCTGTGGTCATCAGTCCCCTAGAACTTAGAACTACTTAAACCTAACTAACCTAAGGACATCACACACATCCATGCCCGAGGCAGGATTCGAACCTGCGACCGTAGCAGTCGCGCGGTTCGGGACTGAGCTCCCGAACACTGAGACATTTCTGGAGGTTTAGTACGAGTGGGGGGTTCTTGCAATATTCATAATACTGTCTCGGGTAACGCATGTATCGCCTGTAAGTAACACAGGGTAAAGCATGTTTCGCCTGTAAGTAACACATGCATGAGGTACTGTGATCATTCTCAGATTGCGTAAAGACCCAGCGGCACAAGGCAACTAAGACTGGAAAGCGGTTCGGACAGGGACCAGGGCTTGCACAATTCGTACATGATATGTGTACAACTGTCCCTCGTGTAGTAGCCGCTGTCTGGTCGAGGGCGAAACGCGTTGTGCTGCAACAATCCTTCTGGTACGTGTGCCAGGCATTGCGTCCACTTGTTGCAGTAAATGTTTCTTAATTAGTGGTGTCGACACCATCCTTGCTCTACTTGCATTTTGCATATTTGGGTTTAAATGGACCGCCATCGCACAGGTGCTGATGGGACCTACTGGACGCATTGCTGTCTGGCTGTCTTCCCTGAGGATACACTTCGTTATAGAATCGTATAATTGTGCTGCTTCCCGTGTATTGCCGTTAGCACGTCCGTACGTAACGTAGGGGTCACCCGTTCCTTCATTTGAAAATTTGTATGTGACCATGGCAGCCACTTCGAATCCTACACGTTGACATTGCCGTTGCTGTTCACTGTGGGAACTGTGGCACCAGTCCTCAGATAAAACAGTATTGTAAATGTTTTTTATGCCAGTCTTTGATCACAATATGAATTCTTTACACGATGACCGGTTTGAGTCCGTGATGACCATCCTCGGATCTATAATATACAAATATATACACCTAGTGAGCAGTGTGTCTTTCAACATAATACAGCAGTACGTATCACAATATACTATCATAGAACCAGGGAGATGTACAGAAAATACGGTAAATATGTATGATAGTATATTGTGATACGTATTTCTGTATTATGCTGAAAGACAGACTGCTCACTAGGTGTATATATTTGTATATTATAGATCTGAGGATGGTCATTATGGACTGAAACCGGTCATCATCTAAAGAATACATATTGTGATCAAAGACTGGAATAAAAAACATTTGACAGTATTGGATCACTGTTTGTATACGCGACCATGTCGCAGTTGGTGACAGTATTGTAACTTCGGCATTACTCCACTTGTGCATGCATCGTATCGTGGAAAGCAATGACTTTCGGACAGATGTTTGTTCGGATTATTTGCTTGCTTCATTGTGCTTTACTCTCCCCCTTCATTTGTAGCTACAGTCGTCAAGCACCCTGTGCACTAAGGCGGTAAGAGAATCTGCCTAAAAGAGAGAGGCAAGTACTTTTATTGGCAGGTATAACCTATGTACACTACTGCGGTAGCGCCAGACCCGGAAATAACTCCTTCAAACCCCGATGGCATACAGTATTTAGTGGTCCTGGAAAGGAGAGGTGACTAGAGTACATTTCCTGAATTTCGGGCTATGGGAAATTGTCCTACAGTAAATTTTGATCAGAAAGGAAGGAAAACTATGACTTAACATCCCGATGGCAATGGTAAAATCTGAAAGACTTTCTGTGGTCTCAGGGAGAGAAGTCACGTAATGTTATTGATGGTGTTTCACTCTGCCAGAAAGATTAAAACAGCGCATACTCCATAATAAAGTGAAAGGTTCTTTCTGGAAACAATTTCCTACACTGTAGCCACAGTATCGATATCTTATCTCGCAGTAGTGCAAGGCCAGCAAGGTGTGCAGGATTTAGGAGAAGAGCTAGGATCTACACTGCGCAACATAATTGCTGCCATTGTGACGCATAAGTTTGAAATTTATCTCAAAGTTACCTACGACATTTCTCTGTAACGGTGCAAAAAGCGTGGCGTCCTGCGACGTTAGCCTCGGGCCTGGCGACGCTTCAAAGAGCGAGGTGTCGACATATTCGGAAAAAAGGCCACTGCTCTGAAGTTAATGTGAAGTGCAAGGTGGGCTAATGATGTCACATTGGCAGCAAATCTAACCACAATTCTGCCCAACGCCATTGTGGGCGTGTGACACGATGGAAAGGTCGTCAATCGCTTATCTTCTTTTGACGCCTCTACGATGGAGGTAAGAACCACGATACCCAGCTTTCAATCATGCGGTTTTCTTACGTTTGTCAGGTGAAAAGTTTCAGACACACCACCGCTCAGATGAACACTAGAAGCTGCCAGGAGGCATGAAGGGCGTCAGTGAAAGCGCACTTTCACTTGGGCCGTTGATTTTCACACATTTCGCGGTAGAAAACAAAAATTCACAGAGCGGTGAGCAACACACGAAACGTTCATCACGACGTTAGATACTACTGATACCGCCCGGACGATTCAACCCTACTCTAAGTACATCTTGGGGCAGCACGATTTCTCCCGGCGATAAGGCTCAGATCGTATTGGGGCAGCGCAGTTGAGTATTGCCGTTGCGTGATAACTGCGTCCTGAATTGCAGTGCTAAGCGCTACATGTTCAAATGTGTGTGAAATCTTATGGGACTTAACTGCTAAGGTCATCAGTCTCTAAGCTTACACACTACTGAACCTAAATTATCCTAAGGGCAAACACACACACCCATGCCCGAGGGAGGACTCGAACCTCCGCCGGGACTTAAGCCCTACATCAATTTCGCTCTGCGAGAAAATTCGTGAGTGTATGGGATACGCCGATTTAACATGTACTCGAACGCCGTCGGATTGGTGTACTTGCAGTGCAGCATCCGGCGTCGTTCCGTGTTCATCAGTGTCTCTTCTTTGCGCAGTACCACTGGCGGGTAGTTGGAGGCCAGATCACTTCCAACTGCAGTTCAATATTCAGTTCAGCGTAGGGTTGCCTTCCGTCCCGATATATCGGGACCGTCACCACAATGGACGTTCTTGTCTCGTCATCGCGATGAGAACCAATATTGCCCCGATTTTGCAAAACATCGGTCCAGTGGACTGATGAAAAAAATCGACTGGTGCCAGGGACTGTGGAATTAATCTTACAGAGCCAGTTTAGCTACAAGCTGATCATACAAATCAGAGTTTTATCAATGTGTAAAAAGGGAAAAGGGCTTGCTGAAAAAGGTGAAACCTTCCGAAAAGTTTGGTGTACCAATTACTTCTGCCGCAACAAATTCATGTGTGTTCTAAATACAAAATAATTATATCACACAAATTGTTTACTTTTCTACGCCACCATCGCAGAGTGTCCCGACGAGGTCCCAGCTAGATACCGCAACCCTAGTTCAGGGTTCAGTGTCCTCGTGATGCCTGTGTCCATCACGTCTGGCCCTTTGCGCCTAGCGACTGAGCGAGATGGTGCGGTGGTCAGCACACTGGACTCGCATTAAGGAGGACGCCGTTTCGTATCTCCGGCCGGCCATTCAGATTTAGATTTCCCGTGATTTTCCTAAATTTCTCCATGCAAATGCCGGCATGGTTCCACTGAAAGGGACACGGCTGGTTTCCTTCCCCACCCTTTCGTAACCCGGGCTTGTCCTCCGTCTCTAATGACCGCGCTGTCGACGAGACGTTAAACTCTTTCCCAGCAGCTAGCGTTGGCGCGAACGTTGGTGCGTGCGGTAGGCACGGTGTTTCGCTTGTACAGGGTATAACGGGTTGACGGGTATAAGTGTAGATATACCTACTGGTGACTGAGGACGGTGTACGGAACAACATTAACATCAATATTTACGTCATTTGCAGACTAATGAAAAAATGATATGATCGTAGGGCACTAATGGCCACGAGTCCCCACCTGGTGAAGTTAGGCCTCGAAGGCGCAAGTCTTTTCATTTGACGCCACACTGAGTGACTTGCGTGTCGATGATGATGAAATGATCAGGAAAACAACACAGCACCCACTCCCTGAGCGGAGGAAATCCCTGAACCGTCGGGGATCGATCCCAGACCCTCTGCATGGTAGTCAGACGCGATGTCCACTTTTTGTTCATGGGCAAATTCTCTACAAACTTTTTTTCCCTCTCTAACTTCCCTGGTTATAAAGGAACCCATAAAAATGGAGTCTATTTGCCACCGCCACTTTGACCCTAAAAAACAAAAACATCTACACCACGTCAGGCGTTGGTCCCAGGCTAAGCCTATCCCAACAGTTCGACCTAAAATGAGAAAGGAGGGAACGAAAGGAGGGAGACGGTAACACATGTATGTAACACAGAATTTTTTTATTTTTCATGTTTCTTTATTTACCTTTCTTTCACTCAGGCTTTTGGAGTACATGATGAGAGCCGCCTGTAGCCGTGGAGAAACGCGTGCACGTCTTCTCGAAATAAAGATGAAAAATAAACAATAGTGCATCAGATCAACTGCTCATTGCACGGACATTCCAACTGGACGGTGGGTCGTAGACAGCGCTCCAAAGAAAGTTGGAAAAGTAAAAGTATTGCCTGTATTTCGGACTACGAACAACGACGCAATGCCGTTTGTTCGCGTAAGTGCAAAAATCAAAATCGAGAATACCCTTCTCGTCAGTGGAAAAAAAAGGTTCTGAAGTGCAAGGATGAGGAACCTATTCACAGAGTGAGTCTTCGTCTGCGGACAGTACTCGTACACGTCATCCGGGAGCAACATCATTTTCAGGCATTTTATTCCTGTTCACATTAGTATCTCATTCATTATTTGTTTTCCCGCGCTTTTTTTTATAGACGTGGCTCATTCAGCAGTCATGCCTTGTACACTTTCGAAAAAAGTCTTTTGGGTGTACTCAATTTTATTAAAACAACCCATTAATGTGATTTGACTCTTAACGTGGGTAAGTTGTTGAATGCTGGGGTCCGTAATTATCCATCTATACTATGAAAATATAATATTTGTGAGTACTTTATCGGATGCCTACACTTTGTAGTACTTGACATACACCAATACACATCAGTAACAAGTAGCACACATTAAGTAACACTAGACAATACTATCAGCTAAATGTTAGCCGGCCGGGGTGCCCGAGCGGTTCTAGGCGCTACAGTCTGGAACCGCCCGACCGCTACGGTCGCAGGTTCAAATCCTGCCTCGGGCATGGATGTGTGTGATGTCCTTAGGTTAGTTAGGTTTAAGTAGTTCTAAGTTCTAGGGGACTGATGACCTCAGAAGTTAAGTCCCATAGTGCTCAGAGCCATTTGAACTATTTTGAAGCTAAACGTTATTTTCAAATACAAACAACTTTCTGGGGAGAGCAACCACAGCTCAGACACATTCTGGATAACAATAAAAAACACTGAACGCTCAATAAAGTCGGTTTCAGCCACTCACTTGCATCATGTCAATGATAACGATACGAATGTAAAAACAACACCACAACCAGTCAGCCACGTGGTGAAAATCTTCGACCCGGTCGAGACTCGAAACCATCCCCTTCACTTAGCAATCCGGCCACCGCAACCGCGCAGCTACCGATGCGGACAATAACAATGTCTATAGTTCAGTATTTCTGCTATTTCCTAAAAGTTCACACACTGATTTGTATTCTTGACAGGTAAACCTGAAGATGACTATATACTGATATGAAACAGATAATTGCAAAAAAAGTCTTTCATTCAGCTATGCGGTTTTTGGAAACATCTCATAAATCTTGATTCTAGTTGCTATAGTTTTTATTAGGAATGATAATATACAGTAATGTCACCTTGTACTTTAATATAACTTGCTAAAACACCATCAATCTTGGCCCAAACATTGATTCTTTCATTAGCATTAACACGTCTTCTGTTCCTAGTATACAATGAAAATGGTTTATCAGTATGTACAACAGCTGTTCCATAATCCCTATCACCTTGTACACCAATTGAAAAGGTACGATAGGAAATAATGTCTCTGTCATAGTACGATTCCAATCCAAGTAATGCTTTATCACTACCTCGTACTATGGCAAGTGTTAACCATGCATTACCAGGAACAACTTCTGTAGTAGTACATGAAAAATTAATCTTGCATCCAACAAATGTGATAGGTCCAGTCAGTAGCTCCTCTTGAGAAACATTATTAGGAACAAAACTGAAAGTATCCACTGTCTTGTAAACTGGAAGTCTGCTCCTTCTTCTATACGCTCTCCTCCTGTACGGCATGGCTGTGTGCTCCGTGCGGCTGCATCGAGTCGAATGGGCCTGCTGCTGCCTCAGAACAGGATGTACTTCCTGCCCCCCACCCGGCGCACGCAGCGCCAGCGCGCCTTATCAGTCCCCATTGCGCAATCCCCAGTTTGATTTTCCAGCAACACGGGCCTAGTAATACTAGGGCCCGTGTTGCCCGGCTGCCTCGCTCAGCGGCTAAGTCCCGCTCAAGGTCACACGCCTTACACAGCAGCATAAGGCTAAGTCACACAGCCATGAAATAATTTTAATGGTTGTTGAGTGTTCAGCGTTTTTTATTGGTATTCATAATGTGTCTGATCTGTGGTTGCCCTCCCCAGAAAGTTGTTTTTATTTACAAATAACGTTTACCTGATAGTGTTACTTCGTGTTACTTGATGTGTATTACTTGTTACCGATGTGTATTGGTGTATGTCAAGTACGACAAAGCGCAGAACTTTTCATACAGTCAAGTTTACGTTTCGTCTCCCAAAGTGAGGTAACAGCAGCAAAACTGCTCACTAAGTGGTTGACCAGCTGAAATCTCAACAAGCGGACGGTAACACGTATCAGCCAGTAAGCTGAAATGTAAAGGGCACCACAGGGGCAGTTTATCTCGACAACCTTGTGGTGGCAGTCACCTCGTACTGAAGTGATTGGAAACGCTGGCAGCCAGTTACTTTTACATAATTATGGGTGCCAATCAGAAGCGGAAGCGCCAGTGCAGAGGCTGTCTGTCGTTGCTGCAGTCAGATAAATGCCCGTTGGCTGACCCGAGTCACGACTGCGGCTCTGGTGTAGAAGTCGCTGATAATCCAGACGTCGACTGCACCACACATGGTCCTGTCCATTTCAGCCAGCTCTTCCTATAGTGGTTACTGTTACATTACATCGGTAAGGCGTACACGTCTACTGCGCGCTAAAGCCTATTTGCCATTTGCCTTGGCTACTGCCATAAAGACAATCGACCGTTTGCATGTCATCTGGCCTCCAGCTCTGGCGGAATGGACAGACTTAATTTTGAAAGTGATCATACATTCCCAATGATTGTTTCTTTACGCCCTGTGCAACCGCGATTTTGTAACGTTTCAGGGACCCCGCTGATTGGTCGAAACAGCGAGGAGATCGATTTCAATGTGTAAATTATCTTAGATATTAAAATGGAATAATAATAATTACAACAATAATAATAAAAGGTAAATTAGATACAACCCGCCCGTACAGTTGCGCATCAGCACCCCGCTTCTGGTATTCACGGAGATGCGTCGGTTCCTGGTCGAGTCTGTCCGGCGCATTTACGGCGAGGGCCGTAGTGCCACCCGGTCTGGATGTTGTTTTTAGGCGGATCCCACATCCAGCAAGGAGGGCTGGTACCCACATCTCACCTCAGTTAAACGTTTCACAAACATTTAGAAAACGTTTGCACACTTCCACATGAGATAACATTAGACGCAGACTGTAGGTGTAAACAAATTCCGTCGCAGAAGGAAAGGTATGGCGACAGTGAGGGTATCTGGCGGTCCTTTACCACTAACATTGTCAAATTCAATAATAATAACACGCTCAACCCTGAAGATATGGCTAAGCCCAGAAAGAAGAAGTAGTAACCAGTGGAAAACTGCTCCTATTAGCCACAAACAAATGCGAAGACTCTGACTGAAAAGTGGGATACCAGCTGACTCATTGTACCTTTCTCAGCACCTTTAAAAATTTTCTCAAAAAAATTGGTATGCAAACATGTTCGCGTTTGTCTTTAACATGCAACTCACCTCTAACTCCCACAAGCTACCCCAGATGTAGCTCACTCATATTCATTAGACCATCGCTGTAAGTTGCTCGTAGCCATCCACTCCTACTTGCCCTTTCTCGCTCATTCATTCAGCCCACCTCATTGTCATTATCTCTTTTGTCTCTCTGACATTATCTCCTGTGTCTCGGCCACAGTCCCTTTCGTTCTGTCCTACTATTACAATCTCCTCTCACTGTTGCTGTTCCCCTCTTCCTCTCTCTTACTACTAACATGTCATTCCTTTCCCCCCACTGCTGCTGTCTCTTCTCATTATCACTCTCTCTCTTCCTCGTCGCCATTGTCATATACTCTTTCTCTTATTATCACTGGCTCTCATCCGCTTTCACTTTCTCTTTATTCCTTCCCGCCCTGAAACTGTCTCCTTCACTCAGTTCCTGACACTGTTCTCTCATTGTCAGCTATGTTCCACTGCCACTGTGTCCTTCTGTTTCTCTCACACTGCCGCTGTCTCCTTCGGCCTTTCTATAGCTCAACCACTGCCTACAACCTTCCAGTATTTATTACTTTTCCATTTCTTAGGCACTGACACTGTCTTCTCTCTCAGCATAAAAAAGCGCGAATATGTTCACATGCCAAAATTTTTGGGAATATTTTTAAAGGTGCTGAGGATGGTAGGTTCGCCGATGACATTGTAATTCTGTCAGAGACAGCAAAGGACTTGGAAGAGCAGTTGAACGAAATGGACAGTGTCTTGAAAGAAGGATATAAGATGAACATCAACAAAAGCAAAACAAGGATAATGGAATGTAATCGAATTAAATCGGGTGATGTTGCGGGAATTAGATTAGGAAATGAGACGCTTAAAGAAGTAAATGAGTTTTGCTATTTGGGGAGCAAAATAACTGATGATGGTCGAAGTAGAGAGGATATAAAATGTATACTGGCAATGGCAAGGAAAGCGTTTCTGAAGTAGTGAAATTAGTTAACATTAAGTATAGGTTGAAGAGTCAGGAAGTCGCTTCTGAAAGTGTTTGTATGGAGTGTAGCCATGTATGGAAGTGAAACATGGACGATAAATAGTTTAGACAAGAAGAGACTAGAAGCTTTCGAAATATGGTGCGACAGAAGAATGCTGAAGATTATATAGGTTGATCACATAACTAATGAGGAGGTATTGAATAGAATTGGAGAGGAGAGAAATTTGCGGCACATCTTGACTAGAAGAAGGAATCGGTTGGTATGACATGTTCTGAGGCATCAAGAGATCACGAATTTAGTATTGGAGGGCAGCGTGGAGAGTAAAAATCGTAGAAAGGACCAAGCGATGAATACACTAAACAGATTCAGAAGGATGTAGGTTGCAGTAAGTACTGGCAGATGAAGAAGCTCACAGGATAGAGTAGCATGGAGAGATGCATCAAAGCAGTCTCTGGACTGAAGACCACAACAACAACGAGGATGGTAGAATGAGTCGCATGTCAAAAATTTTGGGAAATTTTTAAAGTTGATGAGGATGGCTGAATGAGGTAGATGCTACCATACTTTTCAGTCACAATCTTTTATCAGGAACATACTCGAATTTTTTTTCTGCTGCGATGGGACCATTTTTCTGGTACGACATTGCAGTGCCTGTGTTAATCTGACTACAATGCAAAGTTCCTTTTGGCACGCATACAGAGCCAAAGGAACAGACACTGAGGCGACCACAGCCGTTGCGAAACGCCTTAAAAAGAAGTCGCAATTGCGAATATGAACAACTGATGGTAGTCTTATTTGCAATTGCGCTTTCATTTGAAATTTTTCCGCTAGTTCCCTTCTTTTCCCTATTGCAGCAGTACATGTACCTCACTTGTAAAGAAATGTATTGATCAGTAAAATTTAGATAGTTTACTTATGTGAAATTGAAATAATGCAAAACTAATATCACACTTCAGACCGGATTTTGGGTGCAAAAATTTTTGCAATTGCTTTAGTACTGCAACATGGTGTTTCTAGACGATAACTGAGACACTTTACAACATAATTGTCTGTGCTAAGTCACTTTATAAACTTCATTTTCGCCTCACATCGGACTTTACATGCGTATTTAGAGTAATTTAGAATCTCTGTATCTCGGAAACGGATGAAGATATGAACAACATTTTCAACGTTGTTCGAAATTGAGATCGTACGAATACATCATAGAAATTATAGTCAGTTGTTGTGCGTGGCTATCTTGGAATCCATGGCTGTGTTTCGGTGCGTTGGTGACGCTGAAAAAATAGTAAAAAAACTTTCTTTGTCGTTTTCCGAGGAACAGCTCATTAACTAATGGTGCCTCCCATCAGTCCCACCGTAGACCACATCAAATGCAAAGAAGAACCAAGCGATTTGCTCCATTTTCTTAAGCAGGTGGAAATACGTAAGATTCGTACTTTGACCCTGTGCTGTAGGGTAGTGGTACTAAGACAATCCTCCCGGCGGGGTCAGGGATTTTCTCTGCCTCGTGATGACTGGGTGTTGTGTGCTGTCCTTAGGTTAGTTAGGTTTAAGTAGTTCTAAGTTCTCGGCGACTGATGACCATAGCTGTTAAGTCCCATAGTGCTCAGAGCCATTTGAACCATTTGATTTGAACTAAGACAATCCCTTCTGTTGGATACACAAGTCGTCCCTAGTCCAAAGGCTATCCAAAGAACTTGACCCTACCTTTTTATCGCCAATAGAAACCGAGGTACGAGCACCGGAAAATCCCGTTTTTATGTGTGGCGTTTTGGAACACATTAGATATGTAAGTATCGATTGGATAGAGTAAAGATATGTAAACAATCTCTACTATGTGATAAAAAGTACGCGGACACCCCCAGAAACATATGTTTTTCATATTAGGTGCATTGTGCTGCCACCTACTGCCAGGTAGTCCATATCAGTGACCTCAGTAGTCATTAGACATCGCTAGAGAGCAGAATGGGCCGCTACGCGGAACTCAAGGACTTCGAACGTAGTCAGGTGATTTTGGGTGTCACTTGTCTGCGAGATTTTCACACTGCCAAACATTCCTAGGTCTACTGTTTCCAATGTGATAGTGAAGTGGAAACGTGAAGGGACACGTACAGCACAAAAGCGTACAGGTCGACCTCGTCTCTTGACTGACAGATACCGCCGACAGTTGAAGAGGGTCGTAATGTGGAATGGGCAGACATCTATCCAGACCATCACACAGGAATTGCAGACTGCATCAGGATCCACTGCAAGTACTATGACAGTTAGCCGGGAGGTGAGAAAACTTGGATTTCATGGTCGAGAGGTTGCTCAAAAGCCACACATAACGTCCGCAAATGCCAAACGACGCCTCGCTTGGTGTAAGGAGCATAAACATTGGAAGATTGAACAGTGGGAAAACGTCGTGTGGAGTGACGAATCACGGTGCACAATTGGGGATGCGATAACGGGGTTGGCTATGGTAAATGCCCGATGAACGTCATCTGCCAGTGTGTGTAGTGCCAACAGGAAAATTCGGAAGCGGTGGCGTTATGGTGTGGTCGTGTTTATCAAGGAGGGGGCTTGCACCCCATGTTGTTGTGCGTGGCACTATCACAGCACAGGTCTACATTGATGTTTTAAGCACGTTCTTGCTTCCCACTGTTGAAGAGCGATTCGGGGATGGCGATTGCATCTTTCTCTTGAAAATAAAAACATTGTTGCCCTTTGCAAACGTTATATTCTCCTCCGCGTTTCTATCTTTCATAATGCACGGCCTGTGGCGGAGTGGTCACATGACAATAAGATCTCTATAGTGGACTGGCCTGCACAGAGTCCTGACCCGAATCCTACAGAAGACTTGGGATGTTTTGGAAAGCCAACTTCATGCCAGGCCTCACTGACACCTCTCCTCAGTGCAGCGCTCTGTGAAGAATGGAATGCCATTCCCCAAGAAACCTTCGAGCACTTGATTGAACGTATGCCTGCGAGAGCGGAATCTGTTATCAAGGCTAAGGATGAGCCAATACCATACTGAATTCCAGCATTACTGATGGATGGCGCCACGAACTTTTAAGTCATTTTCAGCCAGATGTCCGAATACTTTGATGACATAGTGTATACATAAGGAGGGATAAGAGTTATTAACTAGAAGAATAATAACCGAAAAAAGATGTGTAGAAGAACAGCCCACAGCCGGCTTTCAGCATGGCAAGGAAGGCACAACGACGCACAATGGGCCGCCATGTGTGGGGGAGCCTTGGCGGATGACATACGAGTCGGGTCTTGAGTGCGAGCTCGCTGGTGTCGTAGTGCAAACTCTTTGTTGCAGTATAAGATGGTGTGAGTGTGGACATAAAAATGGTGTGCGCGTTCGAATATAGATTCCGAGTTTACGCGTCATACCGGAGCTACCCATCGAAAATAGTGTTTACACACCTGCTGCATGGCTCTGTGAACTAACTCGTGGCAGTAGTATAAAGCACGTAATGCACTAAGGAACTACGCAATTGACTTCAACATTTTATGTTATGCATCTGTGGTGTACTGTCCAAATGGTACATCTGTGGTTTGGGCAACTACGTTTTTTAATTATTACAAACAGGACTCCGCTTACAAGTATCCGAAGTGATCATCCACCTCCATATTAATCTTAAAGCGGATCAGTTGCGTTATGTCACACAATTAACTCTTGATTATAATAGATGCGAGCTTACATACCCGTCTATTGTATTCCATCTTGCAAGCCAAGACTTCAATCATATTCATCTGACTTCACAAGCCTATACATTATACGAGACAGAGAATAGAAACGCGGAGGAGAATATAACTTTTGCAAAGGGCAACAATGTTTTTATTTTCAAGAGAACCATGCGGTTTTATAACAGGAAACGTTTCACATTCACGCATGTACAACAGTGGGGTAAATTTTACGATTACACTAGAATAATAGTTCTCATTTCGTTTTCACTAAGTAGAATGTGCTCTCCACTGGAGACGTGACAAGCCTCCAGACGGAGTGAGACACGTCTCATACTTCTGCAAGCATGTCTTGAGTTACTGCATTCGCTTCTGTTACTACGCAGCGTCAAGAGTTGCTGGAAGAGCAGGTACATACATGGATTTTTTTACAACCCTATAACAAAATAGTCACATACCGTGAAATCAGGCGACCTTCGATGCCTGTGGTGCAATGCGATAGCTGGACACCACTCGTGGCTGATCCCTCATTGAGGAATCACATTGTTAAGAAACGCTCTTACACGCAGATGCCCGTATGGTGGTGCTCCGTCCTGTGGGAATATGATATCTCCGGCATGTTCTCGCACTTGTGGGAAAAGCAATTGAACGGGCGACGGAGCGAATTAGCTGTACCAGGAGCAGCCCTATCTCCAACCACATGAAGAGGCAGCTTAAAACTGTAGCCAAGCTAATTTTTTGTTTTTATGCGTAAGTCACACTCCGCCCCACGTTTCCCCTAAATCGGATGAATCATTTCAAATACCCTCTACGGACCACCATATGCGTCCGCTATCATTTGAGAAGTAGTAAGTTGGCGTTCATGTGACTACATTAACGACTCACAATGCTACCACACAACAATGAGATTTTTGTAATTTCTTATATTTATGGTACGTGAAGTTCAGATCTCAAATATACCCCTTTCTAAAGCAGTTCGACGCAACTCTAAAAACAATCTTGAGAAAATAGATTTTGAAGTTTTCCCACCACGTTAAATATGCTAAAATGAGGTACACGCTTTTCTACGTGGTGTGTGGCTTTTTGGCAGAGTGCTCCAGGCGGAATCAAATTTTAAACAAATGTTCTTGTTCTACGAGCATTTCTATGAAGCGTAGAATACATAAAGCGCACGGGACTGGTAATCGCTAGACTGAGTCCCGTCTCGGTCATTATTTTTTTCGTTTCTTCGTCCAGTTGGAAAGCTGCGCCATTTAAATATAAAATTCCTCAAATATATGCTAATTAAGACATTTCATTGTCAATTTTATGAAAAATGCACATCTTCTCATTTTTAATTATACGTTGCACAAAAAGTCCAGCTTTTACTGCAAACAAAAATTGTTATGTACCTATCTTTCATAAAAGAAAAAGGATAGATTGCTACTCACCATGTAGTGGACATGTTGAGTCACAGATAGGCAGAACAAAAAGACTATTAACAAGTAAGCTAAAAGGACTTTCCGAAGTGAATTAGACTACACACGCACACACACACACACACACACACACACACACACTCACACACGCACGCGCGCGCGCGCGCACACACACACACACACACACACACACACATACGCACACATTAACGCAAACGCAACTCACACATACGTGTTGCACCAGCAATGTGGCTGGTCTCGGCAGCCAGAGACAGTGGTCATGTGTGTGTCTGTGTGTGTGTGTGTGTGTGTATGTGTGTGTGTGTGTGTGTGTGAGTTGTCTTTGCGTGAATGTGTGGTTATGTTGTCTAATTGGGAAGAAAGCCTTATGGCTCTGAGCACTATGCGACTTAACTTCTGCGGTCATCAGTCGCCTAGAACTTAGAACTAATTAAACCTAACTAACCTAAGGACATCACGCACATCCATGCCCGAGGCAGGATTCGAACCTGCGACCGTAGCGGCCGCTCGGCTCCAGACTGCAGCACCTAGAACCGCACGGCCACTCCGGCCGGCCGAAAGCCTTATGACCGAAAGCTTACTTGTTAATAGTCCTTTTGTTGAGCCTATCTGCGACTCAACGTCCCCGCTATATGGTAAATAGCAATTTATCCTTTTCATAACAGTGTCATCTATCCATCCTGGATTTTCCATTGTTTAGTTTTATTGTTAATCAAGATTGTATAGTTAAAAAATACAAATCAAAGTCTTTTCTGTCTTTCAGTATTTTACGCATCACGTAAATGCTCATAGAACTTGCACCTTTGTTTAAAAATTTCATACCGCGAGGAACCCAGCCGTCCCCTCGGTCTCCTCCCCCCGCCACACGTCAGGCGAGCACTGTATCACATGGCCACATTGCTTGTCGAAAGATCACTCGCCATAGCTTAGCGTATTAAGAACGGTCGGAAAACCTCAAAGCCGATTTCCTTGAGTATTTTTGAGACTTACATCAAACTGCTTTCGGACCCCTTGTTAGAAATTTTAATGTACACTATGTGATGAAAACTAGTGAAAATTAGTGGATATTAATGTGGGTTGTGCTCATCTTTCGCCTCTATGATGACTTGAACGTGCTGGAGACACTTTTAAAGAAGTATCTGAATGTATGCGGAGCAATAGCAGCCTAGTCTTCCTCAAGAGCCTAAACCAGAGGAGGCATCGATGTTGGACGGGGAGGCCTGGAGCAAAATCGATTTTCCTTCCCCAAACCACTGCCTCATAGATGCTGCTTTATGGTACAGCGCACTGCCTTGCTGATGCAAAAAATCATCGTTTCCGAACTGTCCCTCTACTGTACGCTGTACTCAATGCTGTAAAATAGACTGAAGAGCCAAAAGAGCTGGTATATCTGCCTAATATCGTGTAGGGCCGCCGCGAGCACACTGAAGTGCAGCAACACGACATGGCATGGATTCGACTAATGTCTAAAGTAGTACTGGAGGAAACTGAGATGAAGAATCCTGCAGGGCTCTCCATAAATCCGAAAGAGTACGAGGGGGTGGAGATCACTTGTGAACAGCGCGTTCCAAGGCATCCCAGATATGCTCAATAAAGGTCGTGTCTCGGGAGTTTGGTGGCCAGTGGAACTGTTTAAACTAAGGAGAGTGTTCCTGGACCCACTCTGTAGCAATTCTGGATGTGTGGGGTGTCGCATTGTCCTGCTGGAATGCCCAAGTTCTTCTCAATGCACCATGGACATGAATGTATGCAGGTGATCAGGCAGGATGCTCACGTACGTGACATCTGACAGAGTCGTATCTAGACATATCAGGGATCCCATATGACTTCAACTGCACACTTCCCACATCATCATAGAGCTTCCACCAGTTTCAACAGTCCACTGTTGACATGCAGGGTCCATGGATTGGTGAGGTTGTCTCCATATCCGTACACGTCCATCCGCTCGATATAATTTGAAACGAGACTCGTCCGATCATGCAACATGTTTCCAGGCATCAACAGTCCAATGTCGGTGTTGACAGGCCAAGGCGTGGCGTAAAGCATTTTTTTGTGCAGTCACCAAGGGTACAAGAGCAGGCCTTCGGTTCCGAAAACCCATATCGAAGATGTTTCGTTGAATGGTTCCCACGCTGACACTTGTTGATGGCCCAGAACTGAAATCTGCAGTAATTTGCGGAAGAGTTGCACTTCTGGCTTGTCGAACGATTGTCCAAAAATGGTTCAAATGGCTCTGAGCAATATGGGACTTACTTCTGAGGTCATCAGTCCCCTAGAACTTAGAACCACTTAAACCTAGCTAACCTAACGACATCACACACATCCATGCCCGAGGCATGATTCGAACCTGCGAACGATTGTCTTCAGTCGTCGTTAGTCCCGTTCTTGCAAGATCTTTTTCCGGCCTTAGCGATGTCGGAGGTTTGATGTTTTACCGGATTCCTGAGATTGACGGTACACTCGTGAAATGGTTGTACAGGAAAATACTCACTTGATCGCTACCTCGGAGTTGGTGTGTCCTATCGCTAGAGCGCCGGCTATAACACAGTTTTCAAATTCACTTAAATCTTGAAAACTTTCCATTGTAGCAGCAGTAACCCATCTAACAACTGCTTCAGACACTTTTCGTCTTATACATGCGCTGCCGACCGCAGCGTCATCTTCTGGGTGTTTACATTCTCTGTATTTGAATACCCCTGCCTATACCAGTTTCTTTGTGCGCTTCAGTGTATGTTCCTATCGTATCATATCTAGAACTCTTCTAAACACAGTAAGGGGACCAACCACAACCACGTAAAACACCCACATACGGTAACGTCGCCTACATCGTACTTTACTACTTAGCTGTTGGCAGTACTCATGATGGCAGGTACAGTTTTCCAGGCATCCGCCACATCCAAACTCTTCGATGGGATTGACACAGGGTACAGCGAGATTTATCACTCCAAATCATTCGTTTCCAGTGATCCACTGCCCAGTGATGCCAACTTTACAGTACCTCAAGTGTCGCTTAGCAATGACTGCATAAATGTGTGGTTTATGAGTAGCTGTTCAACCATTACACCCCATTCGTTCTACTTCCCTACGCACAGTCATTGTGCGAGCTGGACTGCTAGCAGCACTTTGGAACTCACGAGTGAACCCTTCTGCTCACTTCATGCGATTTTTTTTTACAACCACCCTCCACAATGGTCGAAGATCCCTGTCCGTTACTACACGATGTATCTGCCTGGTCTTGGTTTGCCTGCGTTTGTTCCTTGGCGTTTCCATTTCACAGTCACGTCACGAAAAGTCGATCTGGGCAATTTTATAAGGGCTTAAATGTCCTTCATGGTTTTGTTACACAGGAGACACGGGTGAGTAGTCCACGTTCAAGTCAGTGAGTCTGCTGACTGACCCTTTCTGCTGTTATTGCCCCTCTACTGAGAACACGATAGTCACCGCCTCCCTTTCCAGTGGCGGGTCCGCCTCTCGTGACATCTAGCGATCAAAGCTGCATTACTGAGGTATGCCCGGATACTTTGGAATTACAATTAAATCAATACAATGAAGTGAATACCCTTAGCTGCATAGAGGCGTTGATATACGTCAACGGGGACAGTTGAAAAATGTGTGCACCGACCGGGACTCGAACACGGGATCTCCTGCTAACATGGCAGACGCTCTATCCATCAGAGCCACCGAGGACACAGTGGATAGTGCGACTGCATCCGCACAGAAGATGTAAAATGACCGAAAGAACAGATACCATCTTCATATATATAGTTAAGACTCGCAGGCCATTTGACCATCTTCTGCGCAGATGTACACACATTGCCAGAACTCTTACGGGAATCGGTAAAGCCGCGAGTAATGAGTGTAATGGGCAGGGGCACTACGAATATAGTGCGGGACAATACATTGGGAATGTGGGTCTCACTGGAGGCGTCCTAGAGATAAGTTCCTGCAGTCGCTCTATTCTCTGTGCCCTCGGTGGTTTAGATGGATAGTGAATGTGCCATGTAAGCAAAAGATCCCGAGCTCGAATCCCGGTCGGGGCACACATTTTTCAACTGTCCCCTTTGACGTATATCAACGCCTGTATGCAGTTAAGAGTATTCATTTCATTGTATTGATTTAATCGTAATTTAATTCTAACGAGCTGTCCGTGTCCAAAAGAACAGATACCATCTTCATATATACGGATACTTTGGGTCGAATAGTGTACATATGTAACTGTACTGTGAAACATCTATGGTTTTCATTTAAACAGGAGTATACAATGTGGTCGTGTTAAGTTTTTCGTCTGAAGAAGAAGAGAGAGCCGAACGAACTAGGCTACATAAATCGTTCATCCTGCTACACTGTGGCTATTTGCTGCGGTTTTTGCCGTCAATATAACAGTCTTAAATTGTGACACAAGTAATCGCGCCACCTGCTAAGCACGTGCGTGGTACATATATAGGTGAAAGTTTACACTGATATAAGGCACATGAATCGAAAGAAAATCCGCAACGTACGGACGTCAGCGGCGGGGAGAATCCGTTTGAGAGTGGCGTCATTGCCGTTTGATGTCGGTGCAGTGGAGGAGCTAAACCGTTTCCGAACAGCCCGCTTCCAACATAAATATCCTGTTGCGCAAGTACCGACCTTGATGCTGTCGCAGATAGTCGCGGATGTGTGTGCAGGACCAGTGTGCTTTCTATTTCAAACAGATTGCTGTGAGGCTCTATATCTGGAAATCGATGCGCCAAGAGTGTAGCAGAAGCAACATAAATGTATACTTGCGTAACAAGCAACTCAGGTTATTAATTCTACCTATGTTCTTTTTTTTCTTTCTTGCAAAACGTATGATGATCCTCAATAAAAGAGACGAGCTGCATTATTTATTGACCATATTCCATTTATACATTTTATAAAGTCCCTCGCCACGGTTTTCTTGCTGTGTGCTAGAGTGATATACTCGATTACGCTTTTTGTATATAATTTATGGTTAGTATATACGACGAGTGTGTAATTTATGTATTTTTATCTGTTCCATACTTAACTGGCAGTTCGAGTGATATCTCGTGGCAATGATGGGACCTACGAGCAGGTCAACTATGGAGGAGGCGGTATCTGACAAACTGCATTTTTCTTCTGTATATGAAGGCGAATCTCAGAAACTACCGTAGGGATTTTGAAACGGTTATCACTAATCGATAGATTAACAAAGAAATTGTGTATATGATTCGTTACGGCTGTAAATAGGTTGTTTAGGTTTTTATGTTGATAACGCCACGTAGCGCTCTATATGAAAATCACTGACTGTGCTATGTGAAGTCTGTGACTGGTTGGCATTGTTGGAATATTCGCTATTGTAGTGTAGGGCAGTTGGATGTGAACAGCGCGTAGCGTTGCGCAGTTGGAGGTGAGCCGCCAGTAGTCGTGGATGTGGAGGGAGAGAGACGGCAGAGTTTTGAGCGGAAGATCTGGACGTGTGTCCGTCAGAAAAAGGAAATTTGTTTCATTGGATGTCATATATATAATGACTTTTGAACGCTATTAAAGTAAATAAATTGTTTGTTTACTTATTCTGATCATCGCTAAACTGTCACACAATATTTTTTTTAGCGCAAAGCAATCTGCCTTTCAATAATCCCTACAAGAGAATGGCCCTCCCTAACAATAACCTATACCTTTCATGAATCACTTACTTCACAAAAATCTTCGTTACTCGAACTACTGCAATACAGCGAGCGCCAATACTGCCAGCTAAATAAAAGATTCTAACTACTGAAGGCACTAACTACTGATAGACATAGTTAGCAAATGAAAGATTTTGATAGAGAACAAATAATGTATTTACCTTAATAGTGTTCAAAAGTCATTATATATATATATATATATATATATATATATATATATATATATAATTTTGTGACATCCAATTAAACAAATTTTCTTTTTCTGACGGACACACGTCCAGATAGTCCGCTCAAAACTCCATCTCTCTCTCCTCATCCACCACTGCAAGTGGCTCACCTCCAACTGCACAACGCTACGCGCTGTTTACATCCAACTGCCCAACACTATAATAGCGAATATTCCAAAAATGCCAACCAGCCACAGACTGTACACAGCACAGTCAGTGATTTTCATACAGAGTGCTACGTGGCGTTACCAACATAAAAACCTAAACAGCCTACTTACACGGCTAAGAAATGATAAGTGTGTAATATATCCCAACATCCTCTCCCAGATAATGAACACACTCCATGCATTGCCCATTGCCTTCCACATCCGTTTATCTTCCACCATAAGGATCTTCTACCAACTCATCACAGCCCCACCTCTCCTCACTCACGACGAATATCTCTGAATAATCTACACCATCTGCAAACTAGACTCCATTAATCCTATCATTTCCCCTCTATTTTAGAATCCTCGCACGCTGCCGCGCCTTTATCAGTACATCCCACCAATCCTCCACCTACACACCCTCCACATGCTCTCCCAAAGAAACTTCAACCATCTCGCCTCCCAGATCATAAGCTCTGCTCTGACATTTACTCGTCCTATTAGCTATAGGTCCACCCTACCCAATCCACCTTATCACGGCTTCCTCTACCTTTCCTCCCCACCTAACCTTATCCCCTTTCTTCCCGTTTTCCTTTGTTTCCTCACCCCTCTTTTCCCTACAACTATTACTGTCACCAATTCCCCCCCTCTACTCCACCCTCTCTTCTGCCCCAACAGCTACTCCAACCCCACCGCTGCAATGCACCAGTCCTCCATCCGTGTGCCACCACATTCCTACCCTCTTCACCAACCATCCTCCCCTCCCCCTCCCATGTAAAATGCTTCTTTCACATATCAGTGTTCTGGCAACATGTTTTAAACGTCTTAAAAGTGTGCTTATTGTATTTCATTTCATCTTTTATTTACTGTTTTTAATTACCAGCGCAAAAGTCATCCATCGTATCTCATAACTTCCATTTTATTTTTCAGCAGTTGTAATTATACACTGAAGAGCCAAAGAAACTGGTACACTTCCCTAATATCGTATAGGGCCCCCGCGAGCACGCAGAAGTGCCGCAACACGACGTGGCATGGACTCGTCTAACGTCTGAAGTAGTGCTGAAGGGAACTGACACCATGAATCCTGCAGGGCTGTCCGTAAATCCGTAAGATAACTTCATCCCTAACTCGGAGATACTGCGTCCCATCGTTCGTGCGCCGACTATAACACTCAAATCTTCATAATCTGCCATGTAGCAGCAGTAACCGGTCTGCGCCAGACACTTGTTTTATACAAGCGTTTTGAACTGCAGTGCCTTATTCTGCCTGTTTACATATATCTGTAGCTGAGTACGCATGCCTATACCAGTTTCTTTGGCGCTTCATTGTATACGTGTATAAGGTCTATTGGTCTTTTGTAGCGACCTTGGGCTGCATGCAGGTTTCCAAAGGTCCTGATAAAAGAATTCGCTGAATCCGATGCATTCCTATACAGAGTGGCTGCAATTTTCATGAAGCAGTCCGGGACTCCCTCTTCGTGTGCTGCTTCATGCCGGTACTTAGCTGGGAAAATGTACGGTACGTGAAATATCCTTCGCAAGGCCTTGTTCTTCTGTGGCCGCATTCTGTGAAGACGTGGCTTAGCTGACGTACCCCAAGCTGGACAGCCATAATCCATCAGTGGACGGACAAACGTCCTGTAAATTGCCAGTCCTGCGTTCGGTGGTAAGCTTTAGCGTTCGTTAAGTAACGGATAGAATGCAACCAATCTCTGCGCGACTTTCAGCTGGACGTCTGCTGTTAGTTGTTGCCAGATAAGCT
Source organism: Schistocerca serialis cubense (assembly GCF_023864345.2). Classification (NCBI taxonomy): domain Eukaryota; kingdom Metazoa; phylum Arthropoda; class Insecta; order Orthoptera; family Acrididae; genus Schistocerca; species Schistocerca serialis. The sequence continues at coordinate 399,258,269 of NC_064644.1, forward strand.
TGCTGTCAAGTATGACACCGAGGTAATTTGCTGATGCAGTGCATTTTATATGCATGTTGAAGAATAGTAGGGTGATCTGGTGTACCTTTCTAGTGTAGATGATGGAATGGCTCTTCAAAGCGTTGAAGGAAATTATCCATCTAGTTGACCATCCTTCAAGTTCTTGGCACGCTTCAGGTATCATGTGATGCATTGGCTGGGGCCACCTGCTCCTTGTATAAATTGACGTGTCAACTGCACAAACTACGCTTTCCACTAGTAGAGTCCTGGGGAGATCGGACGTGTAGAGTATATGTAGGGTTGGCGCAAGGACCAATGCCTGAGGAACAACTCCAAGAATTCTTCTGACAGTGGACAGTTCTTATTCGATCATCACCACAGAAGTACTATCTTCTGAGGCGATCATATCTTCTAAGTATGAGGCGATCATTTTAAGGTACGTTTCATGGAAACCCATTTCGTTTAGTTTCCAAATCAGTCCCTGGAGCCACACAGTGTCGAAGGCTTCCGACGCGTCTGAGAATACCGGTCCACAGTATTCTTTGTTGTTGTAGGCGGTGAAGATTTCTTTCACCACCCTTATGAGTTGTTGCGTGGTGGAATGTCCTTCATGAAATCCGAACTGTTCAGTGGGCAACATTTCTCTGTCATTGATGAGTCTTCTTAATCTTCAGAGGAGTAGCCTCTCGAAGACCTTACTTAACCGAGACAGGAGGCTGACTGGTTTACACTTCTCTGGGACCCTGCGAGACTTCCCAGATTTGGGGACTGCAATCACCGCTCCGTGCTTCCAGCTGCTGGGATACTTTTTGTGTTTGATAACGTTGATGAAGACATCTGGTCGTAGGCTTCATGTGGAAATTTCTTTAAACAGTCTGCCTTGGTAGCTGCGCGGACAATGCGGTGGCTTGACAAGCAAAGGAACCCGAGTTCGATTCCCGCCCGGGTCAGAGATTTTTCCTCGCTCGGGGACTGGGTGCTGGATGTTGTGTTGTTCTCACATACGTATCGTTATAACTGACACGTATTGAGATGGCTGAACGGGTGCGTTCCGAAAGCCAATAAATAGAAATCAAGAAGTTCCTTTAATGCTTTTTCTGGTATCTCGTTTAGTCCTGTAGCTTCGTTGTTTGGTAAATCTCTTATAACACAGGGGACGTCTTCGGCAGTGATTAGTGAGAAGCCCTCTTCTTCGTCACTATTCCATGCCTGAAAAGTGGCGACCTCTCCGAAACATCGTGCGTCTGTTATCTGTCTTAGGGTTTTTCAACTGGTCTAAAGTAATCTCGTAAAACATCAGCAAGGGATTACTGTGACTGGACCGTGTATGTTGCATATTTAACTAGCGTTTGGAGTGATGTCTCGTGGCAGTGAAGGGAGGTACGAATTGGTCAGCTACAGAGCAGGTGTTATCTGTCAGGAAAACAACAAACAGGCGTCGTAGCTTTAGAGAGCACTGAAGCTAATCAAAATCTATGTCTGGGCTGGTAGTTTTATGGAGGCCGATCGGTAGCTCAGCACGTTCAGAAGGAGGACAGCCTACTCTCTGTAAAAATAAAAAATACTGACTGAAGTTTTCATCGACGGAATCTGATAGATGTAATGCGACATCCGCACAAAATCATTGAAGAAACAAGAAGAAAATAAAGTGGTAAAGCACAGGCCTGGAAACCGAGAAGTCGCAGGATCGAACCCAAGTTGCACCGCTGGAATTTTCCGACTGCGCTTAGCTTAGCCTCCACCTTTGAACGATGTGAGGAGTCGCCTTCAACAACATGTGGTTCGGATTTCACATTAAACTGTAGTTGACTTTCCTCGGTTGGGTAGTTGGCACTATACGCGCGAGTCGGGCCGGATGATGAGCCGAAACATTGTGACCACAGCCCGCAACGAGAGTGAATGCTGCATGGTGGCGCTGCGGACACGTGACGTGGTAAGGACAGTGCAGGGCATCCGTAATAAAATTTCCAGTTTAAAAACGCTGTAGAAAGAGAAACACTGCTCAGAATGACGGCATATTTGGACATAATAGTATTATTATACAGGGAGGAAAAGTCATGGGAGAAAGAAGAGCGAAAATTTTACCAACAGATGGCACTGTAAGGGTGTTAACGTAACTAGGTTCGGCTACAAATAACAGATCAATCGCAATATGACGGATAGGTCAGATAAGGCTATCCAGCACGACAAGATCGTGCCACATCCAAAATGCCTCTGTGGCTGTTGTCTACTTCAACTTGAGGAAGAAATTCCAGAGCGAACTTTTGTCTTTGTGGTATGTCAACAGAAAAAAGCTCCTGAACTTGGATGATTTTGTATGGATAGCAACGCAGGATGTTTCTTAGAATTTTATGCACCTTGCTCGAAGACACGTAGAACGTTTGGGCAGTTGCCTGTGCACTGCATTTTAGCACATCGCCGCTCGAAACTTCCAGCAACGCTGTGGCCACATCTTCGACAGACATCCGATCATGTGCTTTTTTCCCCTCTAGCCCATTGCACTTGAAAATAACTTGTCTTTTAGAATTTTGTAATAATTTTCTCTGGACCACTTCTGCTGAGATACTGTCGCATAGTCTTCGGTCCTGTAAAAGATCTTTACCAGCAGCGCGCGATCCTTCATAGAAACGGTCATGTCGGATGTCTCGGACGCAGACTGAGAAACAGCCGTGTACCGCGTGTCTGTTGGAGTGCATATTCTGACGCTTAACGCGCCATCTACTGGGCAAATTTTCGATAAATTGTTTGGGTTCCTTGACGCATCTCCCTGAGTCACTAATACGCTGTTCAAATTTGACGTCATTCTGAGCGTTTTGAAACTAGAATTTTAATCATGGACACCCTGTATATAAGCGGAGCAGAAGCGAATGAGGTATTATTCTGGTGACGATACAAAGGACAGATAGTTATGCACCGGCTCTGGGAATGGCCATCTCCGAAACTTCGAAGGTGCTCGACTGTTTGTATGTCACTGCCTTGCGCATCTATACAGAAAGTGGTTTAAAGACGGTGAAATGATGGGTGGGTGTTAATGCATTGGACAACCCATCAAAGAACGTGGAGGTCGGAGCTTTTCCAGCTTTTTAAAGCAGGATAGGCAGCTGTCTGTGACAGATATGGCAACAGAGTACAATGGCGTTGCATCATAAGTGTTCAGGAGCTCATTCCTCAGCGCGCATTGCTGAACATGCGATTCCACAGTAGACATCCTTTACGTCTTGCCATGTTGAACCAGCGACGTCGCCAATTTCGATTTCGGTAGACACTTTATCATAGAGATTGGACTATGGGTTTATGGCAACGTATCCCATGGTAAAATGAAACACGTTTCTCGTTGCACCAGGTAGTGCCCGGATACTCCGCGATCCAGAAGACTGGCTGCTCGGAACATGCGCCATGCCACAGATGCAGGACGATAGGTTCAGTACTGTGCTACGGAACACATTCACATGACGGGTTCCAAGAGACCTGAACTGTAATCAAAGGCACCACGACAGCAGTGCACCGCCTGATCAGTACTGCAGACCAACTGCATCCCTTCATGCTTGACGTGTTCCCTGACAGCAATGGCGTCTTCCTAGATGACGGCTCCCCCTGTCATAAGACCATGATAGTGAGCTCACGTGAGCGATTTGGACAACAAATTCACCTGAACGGAACCGGACAGAACACATCTAGGCCGCCATCAGGCGACTGTTAAATACACTATAAACAGTTTTAAAAATTCACCACCAATGAAATATCTGAATGAAACAGAAATCGGTAGGTGTGATGAATATGTGCAGTCAAACAAATGATTACAATTCCAGAAAAATTAGCCAGTTTATTCGAGGGAAAGAGTTTCACAAACTAAACAAGTCAGTAATGTTTTGGTCCACCTCTGCCAGGTATTCGGTTTGGCATTGATTGGCAGAGTTGTTGGATGTCCTCCTGAAGGATATCATGCCAGATTCTGTCCAACTGGCGCGTTAGATCGTCAAAATCCAGAGCTGATCAGAGGGCTCTGCCCTTAATGCTCCAGACATCCTCAATTGTGGAGAGATACGGCGTCCTCGCTGGCCATGGCAGAGTTTGGTAAGCACGGAGACAAGCAGTAGAAACTTTCACCGTGTGGGGGCCTGCATTATCTTGCTGAAATGTAAGCCCAAGGTGCTACTAGGGACAACAAAACTGGGCGTAGAATACCGTCGACATACTGCTGTACTGTAAGGGTACCGTGGATGACAATCAAAGGAGTCTTCCCATGAAAAGAAATGGCACTCCAGGCCATCACTCATAGGCTTCTGGCCGTATGGCAGAAGACAGTCAGGTTGGGGTCCCACCACTGTCTAGGGCGTCCCCAGATAAGTCTTAGGCCTGGAATCTCGTTGACAGGAGTATAAATGTCTTCAGTGATGAGTCCCACTTCGAACTGAGCTCCAGTAACCAGCGAAGACCTGTCTGGAGATGCCGAGGACCTGACTATCGCCCACAATACGGCCTGACAACTACACCGCGTCACAGGAGACAGTCGGATGTTAATGTAACTTCGTACACGAGCACACCATAGACAAATATGTGAATGATTAGAGATGCGATTATCTGTGACAGGTAGAACGGAGACCAGAGTGCAACAGTGTTGTTCGTATCAAGTCTTATTAACAGACCTGATAGGGTGCAAAACGGACGTGAACATCGTCATGTATTGCGTGATCACTGTGAAGGACGCGACGGTACCACATACCTGAGAGAGGCATCGTTTACATCATATGACAGAGTTTGACAGGGACCCAATTGTGGGTCTCCATTTGGCCGCTTGAGTCAGTCCCGCAATATCCTGATTTGTGGGGAATTTTGATGTGACAGTGGCATAATATTGGACTTCTTGGGAACGTCAGGGCAGACGCGCTCGTCGCCCAAGCCCTGGTAGACCACATATGATCAACACAAATAAAGGTCGCCGTATTGTGCACCAAGCATATTGTAACCGCTTCACATCTGCGCCCGCCATGCGAAGACAAGTGGATCTCCTGCAACATTCCGTCTCATACGAACCATTGGTCGCAGACTAGCAGCAGCCGTACTGGGGACCCATTCGTAGACGCCCCGACCGCAGCACAAGTGGCTGCGTTTCGATTGTTTCGATTGTTGTCGTGACAGGGAAGCGTGGCCTGCATCGCATTGTGTTCGGCGATGAATAAAGTTATGCACTACCCAGGATGTCCATCGTCGGCGAATATGATGGTAAACTGGGGAGGTGTCGCATTCTTCCAGTATTTTGGAGAGGCACCTCTGGCGTTATAGTATGAGGAGCCATCAGGCATGACTCCAAGACACGGCTGATAGTGATTCGGGGAGCTATGAAAGCACGGCAGTGCATCACGAACATCCTGCGTCCTCATGTGCTACTTCGTTCTCCTGCGACAGTATCGTGTCGCCAAATTTCAACAGAACCTGCTCCTCGACGCATGGAACGCATATCTCCGAACCGTCTGCTTGATGTTGACGTACTCCAGACAGAACATGTGTGTGACCACTCGGACATAAACTCCGTCCTATTCCCAGTACCCAGAATATCAAGGACAGCTGCTACAGTTGAGGGCCAACTTGCCCCAGGAAGGAATACAAAATCTTCACGACACCCTTCCCAACTGAATCACTTCATGCACCCAGGACAGAATGGGTCCAAGCTTATACTGACAATTAGGTTCATACTACCAATTTCTTTGTATATTTGACTCGATTTTGTAATCATTAGAGTAATATCGCATACCCTCTCAACCCGTGAAGTTTCATTTCGATTCCTCCTCCTCTTCCGGGTGCTTTACTTTTTTCAAATGGTTCAAATGGCTCTAAGCACTATGGGACTAAACAGCTGAGGTCATCAGTCCCTTAAACTTAGAACTACTTAAACCTAACTAACCTAAGGACATCACACACATCCTTGCCTGAGGCAGGATTCGAACCTGCGGCCGTAGCAGCCTCGTGGTTCCAGGCTGAAGCGCCTAGAACCGCTCGGTCACGGCGGCCGGCTTCACTTTTTTTTGTCCGGTAGACTACACTAAAATGAAATTGTCTGACAGTTCGTAGTCGCTGCTTTTATTGGAACTTCAACTTGTAACTTCATGGTTCTATGAGTCATGTTGTCTCTCGTTGTTTACACCACTATAGTCTACAAGTAGATGTACGTGTCTGCAGCAGCCTGTTACACGTGATTCCGTGTTGCCAGCGGGAATTTCCGCAGCCTCACAGACGACCCAACATAAGGCACCTCTGAACTATTCGCCCGCTAATGCACACAAGTCAGAGTGATAACCTCAGAACCGGCATTGTTTACACTGACGTTCATTTCACGCGCACTCTCTTGAAAAAAAGAAAGTGTATCGTCTTATCACATCCACAAGTGACGAAGTTATTTTTCGCCTCTCCTTGAGATGAATTTACGATGTCCTAGTCTAATCGGATACTAAAATTACGAATATTTCGCGTGAAGTGACTCACTTCTTCCATCAATTCTATCTGCTAGCCTACAATACACAACGACCATATCAAAACAATACACTAAGCTAGCTTTAAAATTATTTCAATAAAACAGTCTTGATCGCACGAAAGTTATATATAATTCGTTTGGTGGCTGCTTTCGGTCTCTTATAAGATCATAATAAGGTCATTATTAGATCATTTCTTACTCTGTAAACAACTGTAAATATAATTTTACCCATCCCTGTTTTCCTAAGGACAATGATCCAAAAAATTCTTGATATACTAAAAGACTTTGTAACCTCCCAACAGTAAAAAATATAATTATATCATTCACATTCTGCGTAACCTTCCAACAGATAAATTCTGTAACCTAAAAATAATACAATGTGACTAATCTCTCAATAAAATTGTGGCTCACTTATAACCTTTCAATAATTGACTGTGAATTGAAACTGGTAAATTTGGACGTCAGCAGTGCTGCGTCATGGCCCTGAAAGATCATTTTGAAAAAATTGAAATTCTTACCTCAGTAAGGTCGCCGGATAACGCATATATATCTGCTCCTATAAGAAATTTTTCTGGCACAGCCCAGTGCAATGCTGGCCGATAGATTTGTCATGTATAAAAGGACTGCTTTTTCTTTACAATAATTGGGATAACCATGGATTGGAGAAATTAGTAAATTCTTTAAATTGAGATGAATGATTGTCAAAAGTTAATTTTTATAAGAAAGATTATTATTAAGAGATTTTTTTAAACATTTACATGGGACTTGGTTTTACAGTAAATAGTACATTTGCGCGAGGCTGCTTTTACCTTATACTACAACGCTCAGGCACCGCCATCGCTCCTCACGACCGCCCCAGCCAACTTCATACACACGACTGCTAGCTACAACTTACTTCTATTGCCACACAGTTCCTACTGCAGTCAACACTGCTCTCTGGTCTGAGATTCTCTTATAGCTTACGTATCGCAGGCAGTCGATGAAACCAAAAAATTACATCTGCTCGAGTGCGCTAGCAACAAATTCCTTAGTCATGGACCTCTTACAACTTGATTACTTAAATTCTCTGATCACTAGCAAGTTTTGCTATTTCCATGAGACAAGTGTTAAGACATCGTGTTCTTTCTCCACAGGAGAATTTGTGAAGTTCTTATTTTAACTACTATAACTTCAAGAGATAAGTAATTTTAGCTGTTAGGTTTTACACCATGTCTGATATCGTGAGCGATTGCCATTTTGAAGTTCAAATGGTTCAAATGGCTCTGAGCACTATGGGACTTAAATTCTGAGGTCATCAGGCCCCTAGAACTTAGAACTACTTAAACCTAACTAACCTAAGGGCATCACACACATCCATACCTGAGGCAGGATTCGAACCTGCGACCGAAGCGGTCGCGCGGTTCCAGACTTTAGTGCCTAGAACCGATCGGCCACCACGGCCGGCTTTGAAGTTCAAAGAGATATTTTGTGTTACCCACAGAAATATGGGGTTGGACAAAAATATTAACACCACAGAAACGCATGCTTGAATGTAAATGCAGATACTAGCCAAGCCCGCAGGTTGCACTGTTGTACGAGTGTACAGTGTCCTCAGTACGTTTCAAATTTCATTCGTGATCAGAACAGCATTATTTATAGTTGTGACTGCATTATGTAGGAGCTGCGTAAATTCGAATGGGGGAGGATTGTTGGTGTTCGTAGGGTGGGTGCATCCGTAATCAACGAAGTCGAATTGTTTCGTGCTCCATTTGCATATCACAGCATCCTCTTCTTGTCGGCTAAATTTCGCTTCTGTAGCACATCTTCGTGGTGTAGCAATTTTAATGGCCAGTAGTGTATTTAAGGAGATATGACGTCACAAACAACTAGATGCGTGAAGATTTGATGCGTCATGCATTACGTTTAAATGTATTACTTCTGCGCACGAACTGTATTCGAAACAAATTTCGCAGACGGTATCTATATATGCCGCTAGATACATCGACAAAAGTTATCATGTACCACAGTTAAGAAGATACGACTTCATAAACACTGAGATTCGTGGAAAAATTACCACATTGTGCATGCTCTTTACAAACTCAGTTTACAAAATATTTTGCAGACGGTATGAAAATATGCCGCTGAAAGTACGTTTCAAATTATATCTTATATGACACATAGATCAGGAGATATGACGTCATAAATACTGAGATTCGTGAACAACTGTCGCATAGTGCATGACGTTTAAATTTATTACTTCTTTGCTACTAATTATATTCGCAACATACAGGGTGATAATTATTGAACTATGTGGAAGAAAGTGTGATTTAGTTATAAACTACGGTGTGCACACACTTTATTCAACGTGTAAACGTCTCTACCGATATTCGTATTTAGATTATGACATGTTCGATATGCCTCTCATCATTGGCGATGATGTGGCGCAGACGAATAAACGAAATTCTGAATTACTTGCTGAAGTGTCGGAAAGTCGATGCTGTCAATGACCTCCTGAATGGCTATTTTCAGCTCTGCAATGGTTTTGGGGTCATTACTGTACACCTTGTCTTTAATACAGCCCCACAAAAAGGAGTCGCATTTCGAGTAGATTTCCCCACCATGTTATAGTTCTGGGTGGAGATTTTAATTTGCCGGATATAGATTGGGAGACTCAAACGTTCATAACGGGTGGCAGTGACAAAGAATCCAGTGAAATTTTTTTAAGTGCTTTATCTGAAAACTACCTTGAGCAGTTAAACAGAGAACCGACTCGTGGCGATAACATATTAGACCTTCTGGTGACAAACAGACCCGAACTATTTGAAACAGTTAACGCAGAACAGGGAATCAGCGATCATAAAGCGGTTACTGCATCCATGATTTCAACCGTAAATAGAAATATTAAAAAAGGTAGGAAGATTTATCTGTTTAGCAAAAGTGACGAAAAGGAGATTTCAGAGTACCTGACGGCTCAACACAAAAGTTTTGTCTCAAGTACAGATAATGTTGAGGATCAGTAGACAAAGTTCAAAACCATCGTACAATATGTGTTAGATGAGTATGTGCCAAGCAAGGTCGTAAGAGTTGGAAAAGAGCCACCGTGGTACAACAACCGAGTTAGAAAACTGCTGCGGAAGCAAAGGGAACTTCACAGCAAACATAAACATAGCCAAAGCCTTGCAGACAAACAAAAATTACGCAAAGCGAAATGTAGTGTGATGAGAGCTATGCGAGAGGCGTTCAATGAATTCGAAAGTAAAGTTCTATGTACTAACTTGGCAGAAAATCCTAGGAAATTTTGGTCTTATGTCAAAGCGGTAGGTGGATGAAAACAAAATGTCCAGACACTCTGTGACCAAAATGGTACTGAAACAGAGGATGACAGACTAAAGGCCCAAATGCTAAATGTCTTTTTCCAAAGCTGTTTCACAGAGGAAGACTGCACTGTAGTTCCTTCTCTAGACTGTCGCACAGATGACAAAATGGTAGATATCGAAATAGACGACAGAGGGATAGAGAAACAATTAAAATCGCTCAAAAGAGAAAAGGCCGCTGGACCTGATGGGATACCAGTTCGATTTTACACAGAGTACACGAAGGAACTTGCCCCCCTTCTTGCAGCGGTGTGCCGTAGGTCTCTAGAAGAGCGTAGTGTTCCAAAAGATTGGAAAAGTGCAGAGGTCATCCCAGTTTTCAAGAAGGGACGTCGAACAGATGTGCAGAACTATAGACCTATATCTCTAACGTCGATTAGTTGTAGTATTTTGGAACACGTATTATGTTCGAGAATAATGAATTTTCTCGAGACTGGAAATCTACTCTGTAGGAGTCAGCATGGGTTTCGAAAAAGACGATCGTGTGAAGCCCAGCTCGCGCTATTCGTCCACGAGACTCAGAGTAAAGATGGGCAAACTCGTTCATCCTTGGGAACTAGTTCACTGCTGATCATTCTTTTTTGGGAACCGTTCATTTTTACTCTTTCACCGTTCATTTGTGCTTAGTATGTGCGGTATGGACAGAGAACTCAGAAAGAGACTCATAAAATGTCTTGTATGGAGTGTTCTTCTACACTCCTGGAAATTGAAATAAGAACACCGTGAATTCATTGTCCCAGGAAGGGTAAACTTTATTGACACATTCCTGGGGTCAGATACATCACATGATCACACTGACAGAACCACAGGCACATAGACACAGGCAACAGAGCATGCACAATGTCGGCACTAGTACAGTGTATATCCACCTTTCGCAGCAATGCAGGCTGCTATTCTCCCATGGAGACGATCGTAGAGATGTTGGATGTAGTCCTGTGGAACGGCTTGCCATGCCATTTCCACCTGGCGCCTCATTTGGACCAGCGTTTGTGCTGGACGTGCAGACCGCGTTAGACGACGCTTCATCCAGTCCCAAACATGCTCAATGGGGACAGATCCGGAGATCTTGCTGGCCAGGGTAGTTGACTTACACCTTCTAGAGCACGTTGGGTGGCACGGGATACATGCGGACGTGCATTGTCCTGTTGGAACAGCAAGTTCCCTTGCCGGTCTAGGAATGGTAGAACGATGGGTTCGATGACGGTTTGGATGTACCGTGCACTATTCAGTGTCCCCTCGACGATCACCAGTGGTGTACGGCCAGTGTAGGAGATCGCTCCCCACACCATGATGCCGGGTGTTGGCCCTGTGTGCCTCGGTCGTATGCAGTCCTGATTGTGGCGCTCACCTGCACGGCGCCAAACACGCATACGACCATCATTGGCACCAAGGCAGAAGCGAATCTCATCGCTGAAGACGACACGTCTCCATTCGTCCCTCCATTCACGCCTGTCGCGACACCACTGGAGGCGGGCTGCACGATGTTGGGGCGTGAGCGGAAGACGGCCTAACGGTGTGCGGGACCGTAGCCCAGCTTCATGGAGACGGTTGCGAATGGTCCTCGCCGATACCCCAGGAGCAACAGTGTCCCTAATTTGCTGGGAATGGCGGTGCGGTCCCCTACGGCACTGCGTAGGATCCTACGCTCTTGGCGTGCATCCGTGCGTCGCTGCGGTCCGGTCCCAGGTCGACGGGCACGTGCACCTTCCGCCGACCACTGGCGACAACATCGATGTACTGAGGAGACCTCACGCCCCACGTGTTGAACAATTCGGCGGTACGTCCACCCGGCCTCCCGCATGCCCACTATACGCCCTCGCTCAAAGTCCGTCAACTGCACATACGGTTCACGTCCACGCTGTCGCGGCATGCTACCAGTGTTAAAGACTGCGATGGAGCTCCGTATGCCACGGCAAACTGGCTGACACTGACGGCGGCGGTGCACAAATGCTGCGCAGCTAGCGCCATTCGACGGCCAACACCGCGGTTCCTGGTGTGTCCGCTGTGCCGTGCGTGTGATCATTGCTTGTACAGCCCTCTCGCAGTGTCCGGAGCAAGTATGGTGGGTCTGACACACCGGTGTCAATGTGTTCTTTTTTCCATTTCCAGGAGTGTATATGGCGCTGAAACATGGACTATGAGGAAAAAAGACAGAGAAAGGCTGGAGGCTTTTGAGATCTGGACATGGCGGAAGATGGAAGGAATAAGTTGGATGGACAGAGTAAAAAATGAAGAGGTACTGAGAAGAGTGGGAGAGAAAAGGCAGTTACTAGATGTAATAAAGAGAAGAAAAAGAAATTGGATTGGGCATATATTAAGAAAGAATGACGGACTGATAAAAACAGTTTTAGAAGGTTATGTAGAAGGGAAAAGAAAGCGAGGAAGGAAGAGATTCCAGATACTGGATGACATGATGGACGGTACAACATACAGCAGCCTTAAGAAGGAAGCAATGGATCGCAGAAAATGGAGAGGCAAAGGACCTGCTAATATAGCAGATAACTGATGATGATGATGTGGTTCTTATGAAAAACTGAAAACTGGTAGTGTAGGTTGGAGGGCACCAAGAAGGGGCACTTGCCCCCCCCTCCCCCCCCCCCCCCTGGAGTATAGAGTTTTTATTCATTACAGAATTCTTACACACTTTTAGAAGTAATTTCTGTGATTCTGCAGAACCTCTCGTTTAGCCAACTGTAGCCTTGTGTGGAAGATCGCAGGGAAATAATATGGGGTTGAAACGCGTACGTATTCATTACCAGCTATGGCGAGGCATGACAGAATCTCTGACCAGAGAGTTATTTATCGTTGCTAGTCTGCGCTTGACCGCGCGAGTGTTGAGTTGCGAGTAGTCAGTTGCGAGTTGCACTCAGTCGGCATTAGTTGTAGCGAATGCACGGTTGTACTGAGCGGGCGTCGGTATGCGTCGGCGGCGTGCTCTCCTTCCATCTCTGGTCACGATTCAGGACGAGGTATATTGTTTTAGAAGGTAATGAAGCAGCATTGCGCTCAGCTAATGACATATGTTAATTGTAATTAATTTGTTCAAGAATTGCCCCAATAATAATTTTCTTATAAAGTAACTGTTTTAAACAAAAAGATTCATTTCAAGTCAAGTAATACTTCCTATGCATTCCCTCCAAGAATTAAAATTAAACATGGGCCAGCATTGCACGGAGCTGTGCCGAAAAATAAGAGCAGATATTGATGGAGTTTACTGATGTAAGAATTTTGGTTTTTGTGTTCAGGTTTCATTATTGCACAGGGCCGAAGGTCAGCGACGCTGCCCTTATAAAATTTGTCAGGTTTAATTATTTGTGTTCAGATGTTACACATAGTTTATGCTTCATTATTTCATTAATTTTATTGTGGGTTTAATGAGCAATCTTCATTAGTTAATGTTTGTGGGGAGTTTACATTTGGGCCATTATTATTCTTAATTTTGCAAGCAGGTTACGCTTGGTTCATTTTTATTATGCAGTTTTGTGGGAATATAACATTTCACCTAACATTGACTTTTATATTCTTGCTGGGAGGTTAAAATTTCACATTTATTGACTTTTAAGATTTTTGTGCGGGGAGGTTACAGGGCGGCGCACCGGAAACCGGCCCCGAGTACAGACTGCTAGCCAATTACAGACGATGTGTTGCCCGTTACGAGCAGATACAACAAACAGACAAACATGTAATAATTAGGCAGTGAATAAATAACAAGCTAATGCAAGCAACAGTTGCGAAACAATCGATGACGATGTGTAGAGAGCCGGAGAAGAGAACATGAAAATCTCACGCGACGTGCATGGGCTATAGCTCATGTAGTCTTGTAAACCTGTTGGTGACTGTTTCCCAACTTAATAGACTACAAGTGTCTTGTATAAAATTCTTCGTTTCGACTTCCACTACATAGCTATGCTACGTTGTAAACAATAATCATTTACACCCTATATATACTTCACGTTGTCTCTGAGTTCGTAGGCGAAGTAGAGACTTCATGGAAGCATAAAATAAAATGTGCTTTTCTCATACTTGCATCACACGCTTAGCAAAAATTAGGTTTTAATGTTGCATTATTAAAGTTAATGCAGCAATAATAATAATAATTAAGTTCGCAGTAATAAAGTTTTTGGTTTGAAATCTCCTTCTGAACAAATGTTTTTGAGATAATAAGTAAATACGACTTTATGACAATCTATGTCTTTTCAAATGGAGAGGCACCGCTTTTCCTAATGAGCCAAAATGACCAAGAACCCTTTTTTTTCAAAGAAACCAAACTAGCAGGTAATGCAAATTAGAAACAACCAAACTTAAAAATAATTAGAACCTTCCTAGATGTAATGTTTTCTGTATGAAAGATACACGAAAATAGTTTTATATGAATTTTCTTACACTAAAAATTAAGCAATTTATTGAAAGTTAGCTGCTAAATCAAGTCGATGAAACCAAAATATATATGAATAACAAAAGAAAACTTGCCTTGTTATAAGTATGTCTTCTGCTGTTTATCGATATAATGAAGTGAGCTGATATGCCCTTTTGTTACCTGAAAAGAAGTACCTATTACATAAAACGTAATTTTTATGTAATTTACGTAACTATAAAATACTTTCTGATTACCGGTCGTGGACGCTGAATAGCCAGAACCAAGTGCAAGAACACTTTGGAACACATGCAAAATGGGCGAGCGCAGTGAACGAAACGAACAACTGGATACTGAACTAACTAGGAGCAGTCGGCAGTGGAACTGAGACAGGTGGTCATGCGAAGAACGACGAGTGAGACCGAGCGAGACCGAGACTGAGACGAGCACGCGACCGAGGCTGGAACGAGAACTGCCAAAGTGACCGCCGCGACCGAAATGAACTAGTGAACTATGAACCGATCGTACCTCGTTCCCGGGAACTATAAGTAGACCGCCGCGACCGAAGTGAACTATGAACCGACCGTTCCTTGGAATTCGTTCCTTGGTCCTTTCGTTCATCTTGGTGAACCGTTCCTTTGGACCCGTTCGTTCGCGAACTACCCATCTCTAACTCAGTGGGCCATACACACGGGTTCCCAGGTAGATGCTGTTTTTCTTGACTTCCACAAGGCGTTCGATACAGTTCCCAACAGTCGTTTAACGAACAAAGTAAGAGCATATGGACTACCAGACCAATGGAGCGAAGTCTTCCGAAGTAAGAGTGATTTCAGGTGTGCCGCAGGGGAGTGTCGTAGGACCGTTGCTATTCACAATATACATAAATGACCTGGTGGATGACATCGGAAGTTCACTGAGGCTTTTTGCGGCTGATACTGTGGTTTATCGAGAGGTTGTAACAATGGAAAATTATACTGAAATGCAGGAAGATCTGCAGCGAATTGACGCATGGTGCAGGGAACGGCAATTGAATCTCAATGTAGATAAGTGTAATGTGCTGCGAATACATAGAAAGAAAGATCCCTTATCATTTAGCTACAATATAGCAGGTCAGCAACTGGAAGCAGTTAATTCCATAAATTATCTGGGAGTACGCATTAGGAGTGATTTAAAATGGAATGATCATATAAAGGTGATCGTCGGTAAAGCAGATGCCAGACTGAGATTCGTTGGAAGAATCCTAAGGAAATGCAATCCGAAAACAAAGGAAGTAGGTTACAGTACGCTTGTTCGCCCACTGCTTGAGTACTGCTCAGCAGTGTGGGATCCGTACCTGATAGGGTTGATAGAAGAGATAGAGAAGATCCAACGGAGAGCAGCGCGCTTCGTTACAGGATCATTCACTAACCGGGAAAGCATTACGGAGATGATAGATAAACTCCAGTGGAAGACTCTGCAGGAGAGACGCTCAGTAGCTCGGTACGGGCTTTTGTTGAAGTTTCGAGAACATACCTTCACCAAGGAGTCAAGCAATATATTGCTCCCTCCTATGTATATCTCGCGAAGAGACCATGAGGATAAAATCAGAGAGATTAGAGCCCACACAGAGGCATACCGACAATCCTTCTTTCCACGAACAATACGAGACTGGAATAGAAGGGAGAACCGATAGAGGTACTCAAGGTACCCTCCGCCACACATCGTCGGGTGGCTTGCGGAGTATGGATGTAGATGTAGATCTTCAGATCCAGAGAATATGGCGCCCAATCGAGGCCCATGCCAGTGGCCTCTGGGTTCCCCAGAGCCAGAATGCGGTCCCCAAAGTGCTCCTCCAGCACATCAAACACCCTCCTGACTAGATGTGATTGAGCTCCGTCTTTCATGAACCACATCTTGTCGAAATCAGAGTCACTTTGGATAATGGACTGTGCCATCAAGCAATATCGCACCGATTATTCCGTGACTGGACACTGCACACCACACAGTCACCAGTTGAGGGTGAAGACACTTCTCGATCGCGAAATGCGGATTCTCAGTGCCCCAGATGTGCCAGTTTTGCTTACTGAGGAACCCATCCAAATGAAAGTGGGATTTGTCACTAAATCAAACCATAATCGTGCGCATACTACTTCCCATCATGCCTCGCGGCCAACAGTGCAGTTTGAACGTCCTAACGCAGACCGTTCAGAAGTTATGACGATCTTATTTCACATAGGTCAATAATT